>NC_067246.2:255078396-256328396 GCF_019359855.2 Lolium perenne | reverse complement strand
CCCGCATAGATGGGTATGACTTCTCCAAGTGCCTCATGGATGGCGGAGCCAGCTTGAACATCATGTACCTGGAGACTCTAGAGCGGATGAACCTCACCAAGGAACAGCTTAAACACAGCACCACTGAGTTTCATGGCGTGGTTCCGGGTAAGAAGGCGAATTCCCTGGGCAGCATCACACTTCCCGTGGCTTTTGGCGATGTTCATAATTTCCGCGAAGAGAAGATCACGTTTGAAGTAGTGCCCTTCAAGAGCTCCTACCACGTCATCTTCGGCAGGCCCACCTACCACAAGTTCCACGCAAGAGCGTGCTACATCTACAACAAGCTCAAGATTCCGGGTCCTAAAGGTATGATTACCGTATCCGGAGACTACAAAAAGGCTCATGAGTGCGAGTTAGGCGAAGCCGCCTTCGCAGAGTCTGTGATATCCGGAGAAGAGCTGAAAGGCTACAGAGCCGCGGTGGATCCGACTGAGATGCAGACCACCAAGAAGCAGATCTCCGAGCAGAAAACCTCCTTCAAGGCCGCGATAGAAACCAAGAAGCACGACCTCATTAAAGGCGACTCTTCCAAGCAGGTTTCAGTCGGAGCCAACATGGACCCCAAATAGGAAGACGCGCTCGTCGAGTTCCTCCGCGCTAACATGGATATCTTCGCATGGGAACCTTCTGACATGTCCGGAGTACCTAGGGAACTCGCCGAGCACTACCTCAACATAAATCCGGGGGCTAAACCGGTGAAGCAAGCTATGCGACGCTTTGGAGATAAGAAGCGCCGCGCCATAGGAATGGAACTAGCAAAGTTACTAGAAGCAGGTTTTGTAATAGAAGTTATCCACACCGATTGGGTCGCGAATCCCGTCCTTGTACCCAAAAAGAACACTGAAATACTAAGAATGTGCATCGATTACTCTGGCTTGAACAAGCATTGCCCGAAGGATCCGTTCCCCTTGCCGCGCATTGACCAAGTCATTGATTCGACGGCGGGGGCGGAACTTCTGTGTTTTCTTGATGCGTATTCCGGGTATCATCAGATCCGGATGAAGGAATCCGACCAAAAAGCGACTTCATTCATTACCCCGTTTGGTACTTACTGCTATGTTACTATGCCTTTTGGTTTGAAAAATGCAGGTGCTACTTACCAGCGTACGATGCAGCGGTGCCTGAAGGACCAAATTGGCCGGAACGTGCACGCTTACGTCGACGACATCGCGGTCATGACCCGGAAAGGATCCGACTTGATCAGCGACCTCACAGAAACCTTCGACAACCTCCGCAGGTACAAGATGATGTTGAATCCGTTGAAGTGCGTTTTTGGCGTGCCAGCCGGAAAACTCCTTGGCTTCATAGTCTCTCACAGAGGCATTGAGGTTAACCCGGAAAAGATCAAGGCAATCCTGTGCATCAAACGGCCAACTTGTCTCAAAGATGTGCAACGACTAACTGGTTGCGTCGCAGCAATCAGTAGGTTTGTTAGCCGTCTTGGCGAGAAGGCGCTACCTCTGTACAAGCTGCTGAAGAAAACAGATAAATTTGTCTGGGACGACGCAGCTGACGCAGCTCTTCGAGGGTTGAAGGAAATACTCACCTCCCCGCCTATCTTGGCAGCCCCAGCAGAGTCAGAGCCAATGCTCCTTTATCTGGCAGCTACCAACAAAGTCATCAGCCTCGTCATTGTGGTGGAGCGAAAGGAAGAAGGTCATGAATACGACGTCCAAAGACCTGTCTACTACATTAGCGAGGTGCTAACGGAATCAAAACAGAGATACCCTCACTTCCAGAAGCTAGCTTATGGTGTGTTCCTAGGCAGCCGGAAGCTGAGACATTACTTCCAAGAGCATCCAGTAACAGTCGTGAGCAAGGCTCCGCTGTCAACAATTCTCAACAATGCTGACGCAACAGGACGTACGGCTAAATGGGGCATTGAACTATCCGCCTTCGACATCGCTTACAAGCCCAGGACTGCGGTTAAATCCCAAGTCTTGGCAGATTTCGTCGCAGATTGGACAGAAGCTCCGGATGCAAGTCTGGAGCCGGAACCAGAAACATGGGTCATGCACTTCGATGGATCCAAGCAGCATCAAGGCTCAGGAGCCGGAGTCACCCTGAAGTCCCCTACCGGAGAAGAACTGCAGTACGTTCTGCAGATCCACTTCGAAGCTACAAATAACATGGCGGAATACGAGGCTCTACTACACGGTCTGCGCATCGCTAAGGAAATTGGGATCAAGCACATCATATGCTGTGGAGATTCCGACCTGGTGGCACAACAAGTAGCCGGAACCTGGAATGCCAGAAACTCCGTCATGGCGGCCTACAGAGACGAAGTTGATGAGATCGCCAAGTGCTTCCTCGGATACGAAGTCAAGTACGTCAGGAGAGACGATAACACAGCGGCAGACATGCTATCCAAGCTCGGATCCGGCAGGAAGCGAATTCCGCCTAGCATTTTCCTGGAGCATCTCCGGATACCCTCAGTTAAGGGCGCTAACCCGGAAAATCCAGAGGTGGCAGTGTCTCCGGCTAGGGAGGTGATGGCTATCATTCCGGCTTGGACACAGCCTTTCCTGGACTACCTCATCGATCAGAAGTTGCCAGAGGACGAGGTCCTCGCACGACAGATCGTCAGACGAGCGAGAACCTACACAATTGTTGATGGACAGCTCTACAAACGAAGTGCAGCAGGGGTGTTTCTCAAATGCGTCTCCAATCAAGATGGCATTGAAATCCTCAGAGAAATCCATGCAGGGGATTGCGGGCATCACGCCGCTCCCAGATCCCTCGTTGCCAAAGCTTTCCGGCTAGGATTCTACTGGCTCACAGCTAAAGAAGATGCTGACAAGCTGGTAAAAATCTGCCGAGGTTGTCAGTATTACGCTACTCAACCAAACGCTCCAGCCCAAGAGCTGAAGACCATACCTATCACCTGGCCATTTGCGGTCTGGGGGCTTGATATGGTTGGTAAGTTAAAAAGATCATCTCCTGGCGGTTTTGAATACCTTCTGGTCGCTGTTGACAAATTCAGCAAGTGGATCGAGGCAAAGCCAGTGAGAAAAGCCGATGGTGCTATGGCACTAAAATTCATCTGCAGCCTCGTGATGAGATTCGGCATCCCACACAGCATAATCACAGATAATGGCACAAACTTCGCTCAAGGAGAGTTGAGGGATTATTGTGACACAATGGGGATTCGACTGGACCTTGCATCTGTGGCTCATCCACAATCTAACGGTCAGGTTGAAAGGGCTAACGGTCTAATATTATCAGGAATTAAGCCGCGCCTTGAAGAACCACTGCGACGAGCAGCTGGAGCTTGGGCTGACGAGTTGGAAGCTGTTTTGTGGAGTTTACGAACTACCCCTAACAGATCAACAGGGTTCACCCCATTTTTCCTGGTATACGGATCCGAAGCCGTGCTTCCCTCCGACATCATCCACGATTCACCGCGAGTTTCCGCCTACAATGAAGAAACAGCTGACGAGGCCAGACAGCTATCTGTGGACCTGATCGAGGAAGCTCGGAACCTAGCTGATCAGCGCTCCGCCATCTATCAGCAGAAGCTCCGACGCTATCACAGTCGTCGAGTTCGGAATCGCTCCTTCATGGCAGGAGACCTGGTCCTCCGCCTTCGACAGGTGAAAGACCATAAGCTGCAATCTCCATGGGAAGGACCCTTCGTCGTTAGCAAAGTGCTCCATAACGGGTCGTACTACCTTGTTGATTTCCGCGAGCTGAGGGATAGACCTGCTAACTGGCACCGGAAACGCAAGCGTGAGGATCCGGATGACATCTACGATGAAACAGATCGCCCTTGGAACATCGCACAGCTATGTCCTTTCTACACTTAGCATATATTTTCCGAGTTATAAACTCTGTAATAGTTATACATGATCAATGAAATAAAGCTTATGGTTCACTCTTTGAGTCTTTTACCTCCTTTACTTGTTCATTTTAGATCGTGTATGTTTTTTTCCGACTAAAACCGCAGAGCTGGATATTTCCGCCTAGGCGTGTATGAAAGTTGTGATTTCCAAAACCGTCCTTTAGGACGTAAGCTTAAGTTTTCTGATTAAGTTGTTATCTGTTGCGAACTCATGGATTCCTAGTAGCGATTTCCGGCACCTATGCCTGGGGGCTTGTTTCCGCGGTTATGGACGGATTGCCATTGGGCTTCGTCGCCGCTGGCGAGCATTTCCGGCTAAGGTTTTCCGGATCGCGGAAGGTCAAGCGAGTAAGCCGGAAAACAATGAAGTCAGCACTTGCTTTCCGACATAAAACGAAACATGCACATAATATTAACGGATAGCAGGATAAGTGTTTCCGCCCCATGCATAATCGTTTCGTTCCTAGCTACTTAAGAATTTAAAGTCTTATTACAAACCCTCGCTGGGGCCAAAATGATGCATTGTCTTTCCCGCAGGAATAAAAGTTTTCACTCCCCCTTAGCCGGAGAAGTCTTGCCCTCTGGATCCTTTTCCTTGGCGCCTTCGGCCGGAGATGACACGTCTTCGTCGCTCTCTTTTTCTTCATCAGAAGCTGCAGATCGGTCTTGGGTTCTTCTTGGGGAGCGTCCTTGGAGCTGGTCCAGGTGTATTGGGTTCCGGATTCCGCAGGTCGCGCCTTCGCGGCGAGCTCCTTCTGAAGTTCCTCTTCCAAGGGCTCGTCTGCGGGAAGAACGACCTTGTCGTAGAATTCCTCATGCCGGATCCTGCGCGCGATACGGGTGTCGTAGCCGCTCACTGCATCCAGCAGCGCGTTCACATCCGCATCCGGAGGAACGCCCGTGGTCACTTGATCAAGATCAAGATCCGGATTATGTGCTAGGCACATGGTCAAGGCCATTGCAGCTGCGCCTCGGGCTTTTGATGCTTGCAGATCCGTCACCAGCTCCGGAAGAACATCCATCTTCCTAACAAGCTTGCGAACGTTGCAAGTGCGGCTCCTCTTGATGGATAAGTTATAGCATATCTTGCGGGAGGCGGAGATGAGATCTTTGCAGTCATCGCCTGCGAGTTGAAGAAGGTCATCCCGTGGGAACAAATTCCGGCGCTGCTCCGGATACCCAAGCGGCTCTGCATAAAGATAATCAGGGTATAAGCATGCAGTTTGAGCGCAAAGTAAAAGTCGGAGAAAACATCTGGGCAAGGTTTCAGTATCGTACCCAAGATGTTCTCGTTGAGCAAGTCCCAGTGATGCTCCGCGGTCTCCATATATTTCCGGAGACCATTGAGTTCTTTCTGCTGCCTCTTGATGGTTTCGCTGTCAGCATTTTTCTTCAGCAACAGCTCGCCCTTTTCCCTGATATGTTCGGAGTTTTTCTCCGCCAGCTGCTTCTCGGCCTGCTCCCTCTTTAGTTCCGCCTCCTTTAATTTCGTTTCCAAATCTTGGTACGTGGAGCGCAGGTTCTCGAGTTCAGATGAGGCTGTAGCAAGGGAAGAGGATGCACCTATAATAACATAAGTTAACAGCAAGTTTCAAGTCAGAATCTGACAACTGACGAGAAAGACGGAAACCAACCTTGGGCGTCCGCCAGTTGCTTGGTCAGTTCCGCATTCTCATCCTTCAGAGTCCGGATATTTTCCGCCTGATTCAGAGTAACGCGGCGCTGAAGCGCAATGTTCTTGTGCAGCTCATAGTGCAGTGCCTGCTGTTCCTGTAAAACATAGACAGAGCAGGAGTAAAAATTCCGCCTGTACAAAGTGCTTTTCTCCAAAGCATTATTGCCGGAACTTTTCCGCCATAATCCTTGGGGGCTACTGATCCAATTTAACAGCCTTCCCGGAAGTAATCTTTCTCTAAGCATCTAAGCGCTAACTATTTTTTGAGTTTCCGCCTACATGCTTGGGGGCTACTGGGGAGTACCTTTTGCTTGCAGATGAGCTGGTCAAAGAACTGGCCGACGTTCTTCTTGAAGTTTTGGATTTCCGATGTCCTGGAGTCGGGCTTCCCCCAGGCGTTGTTCAGCATGGCGTTGAGCAGGTCTTGTTCAAGTTCCCACTTCTCCGCCTCGGACAGCTTGTTGAAAAACTTGGTAGCATACGCCTTGGGGGTGGAAGTGGTGTCAGCCGGATCTTCAAAGTTCTTCGGAAAAACGACCATGTCGCCAGCGCCCTCTCCAGCCTTCTCGGAAGAAGTGACTTCAGCCTCTCCTTGGCCTTGTATTTCCGCGTCTTCTTGGGCAGGGCCCTTGGCCTTAGGATCTTCTCCGCCCGCATGCTCGCTGCTAACCGGAATTACTTCCGGTGGAGTATTTGCGGCAGGAGGGGGAGATGGATCAGCCTGAGGGGGAGACGGTTGAGGAGTTGGGTGGGAGGCACTTGGTGGAACTGGAGTAGAAGGACCAACAGCTGGAGATTTTTTCATATATTTCGTGATGGGCTCCTGGCTGGTGGTCCGCATGGCAGTGACATTCGGATTCCTGCAAACAAGTAAAAGGGCTCAGACAAGAGATAATTTCGCCAAGATAAAGTTGCATCATGTTCAGAAACTTACGGGGCGCCGGGGATGATGGGGCGCATGCGCTGGCCAGCCGTTGAGAGCATCCTTAGACGCGCACGCTCCGCTTTCCTTGAGTCTAGCGGAGGTGGTTTTGTCGTCTTCGGCTTCTTGGCGGAGGCCTCGCCGCTAGCTCTGGCTTCAGAGCCGGAAGCCTTGGCGTGGGGACGCTTTGTAGGTCGAGGGGCCGCCTTGCGGGGTGCCTGTTCCTCTTCCTCCTCGTCGTCTTCCGGAGCCTCCTCCGCCGTGTTGCCGGTGACGGGGACGCGAAGAATGGTGCGGAAGCTTTCCTCCACCAAAGTGTTGAGCTGGAAGGAAAATGAATAAAAGTTAGTTAACATCCAAAAACTTGTGAAGTTTCAAGCAACGAAGAGAACAAAGCTTACCGGAGGACACTTGTTGTTCGTGTAAATGTCCTTGATCAGTTCCGGGACCTGTTGGCCCCTCGGAATCTTCACCAGCGTCTTGAACCTTCTCTTCAGAGAGTCGGCCGGAAGATCGTGGCGGGTAACCCGGAGAAGATCGTCCGCCCCGGTATAAGCGCACATCAGGCGCGCATTGTAGCGTAGAGGCTGGATTCCCCGGGAGAACCAGCTAAGAGTGAGCTGGGCTCCGGTCAGTCCGTCGTGGACTAGCCAGGAGATTCTCCGCGCAGCCTTCTCCAGGATCGGGGTCTGGGCGAGCGAAGGGACGAAGCTCCAGCTTGCAAGCTCTTCCGGAGGTTTGTTGACGAACTGGGGCAGACCTTCATGAACATCCGGAACTGAAGCATTCTTCTCATAGAACCATCCGGCATTCCAGTACCGGACGGATTCGTGCGAGTCGTGAGGAGGGTACATGCGGCTAGGGCGGAGCATAAACGTCATGCTTCCGCAGTTCACCATTGCTTTGTCCTTGGTTTCCTTCTTCACCCGGAAAAAGAACTGCCATAACTTGACGTCTGGCCGGATCCCAAGGTGCCCTTCGCAAAGAGTTACGAAGTTGGACAAAAGAAGATAAGAGTTTGGGCAGATGTTGTGGGGCTGGAGCCCATATGTGTTGAGGACGGAGAGGAAGAACTCCGAACAGGGAAGTGAAAGTCCGCGTTCCACCCAAGCTTTGGTCATAACAATTTCTCCGGCTCCGGGCTTGGGAACGTCGGAGTCACGCGTGAAACTCCAATGTGTGGAGATCATGCCCTCGTTCTGGAGCTCTCTAAGCTCCACATCGGTAGTTGCGCAAGGCCACCACTGACCCCGCTCTCCTTCGCGGATCCGGGCTTTGGACGCCCTCTTGTTTTCCACCTCCTGCACCTTTGCTGCCATCCGAGCTTGTCCCTCGAGTTCTTCTTGGAGCTCTTGCAGGGAAGGGATCCGGCCTGGAGCGGTGCTGGAAGATGCGGAAAAAGGTTGAGCTAGTCTAGTGTCGGAAACATATGGTGGCAGGAATGATATGGGATCCGGGCATATGGGTTCTATTTGGTTGGGATCCGGGCTACTCGGAGAGCTACCAGTACAATGCGACGATTCGAGTGGCATGCTTCCGGCTGCGCCCATACAAAGTATTTGAGTACCCGGATCACTAAGTTTATCTTCTACACTAGGTTATTGATACGTCTCCGACGTATCGATAATTTCTTATGTTCCATGCCACATTATTGATGTTATCTACATGTTTTATGCACACTTTATGTCATATTCGTGCATTTTCTGGAACTAACCTATTAACAAGATGCCGAAGTGCCAGTTGCTGTTTTCTGCTGTTTTTGGTTTCAGAAATCCTAGTAAGGAAATATTCTCGGAATTGGACGAAATCAAAGCCCAGGGGCCTATTTTTCCACGGAGCTTCCAGAAGACCGAAGAACACACGAAGTGGGGCCACGAGGTGGCGACACCACGTGGCGGCGCGGCCCAGGGGGGGCCCGCGCCGCCCTATGGTGTGGCCCCCTGCCCTGCCCCCGACTCGCCCTTCCGCCTACAAATAGCCTCCGTGACGAAAACCCCGCATCGAGAACCACGATACGGAAAACCTTCCAGAGACGCCGCCGCCGCCGATCCCATCTCGGGGGATCCAGGAGATCGCCTCCGGCACCCTGCCGGAGAGGGGAATCATCTCCCGGAGGACTCTACGCCGCCATGGTCGCCTCCGGTGTGATGTGTGAGTAGTCTACCCCTGGACTATGGGTCCATAGCAGTAGCTAGATGGTTGTCTTCTCCCCATTGTGCTATCATTGTCGGATCTTGTGAGCTGCCTAACATGATCAAGATCATCTATCTGTAATCCTATATGTTGCGTTTGTTGGGATCCGATGAATAGAGAATACTTGTTATGTTGATTATCAAAGTTATGCTTATGTGTTGTTTATGATCTTGCATGCTCTCCGTTACTAGTAGATGCTCTGGCCAAGTAGATGCTTGTAACTCCAAGAGGGAGTACTTATGCTCGATAGTGGGTTCATGCCTCGCATTGACACCGGGACAAGGATGAGAAAGTTCTAAGGTTGTGTTGTGCTGTTGCCACTAGGGATAAAACATTGATGCTATGTCTAAGGATGTAGTTGTTGATTACATTACGCACCATACTTAATGCAATTGTCTGTTGCTTGCAACTTAATATTGGAGGGGGTTCGGATGATAACCTGAAGGTGGACTTTTTAGGCATAGATGCAGTTGGATGGCGGTCTATGTACTTTGTCGTAATGCCCAATTAAATCTCACTATACTCATCATGATATGTATGTGCATTGTCATGCTCTCTTTATTTGTCAATTGCCCAACTGTAATTTGTTCACCCAACATGCTGTTCGTCTTATGGGAGAGACACCTCTAGTGAACTGTGGACCCCGGTCCAATTCTCTTTACCGAAATACAATCTACTGCAATCATCGTTCTACTGTTTTCTCGCAAACAATCATCTTCCACACAATACGGTTAACTCTTTGTTACAGCAAGCCGGTGAGATTGACAACCTCACTGTTTCGTTGGGGCAAAGTACTTTGGTTGTGTTGTGCAGGTTCCACGTTGGCGCCGGAATCCCTGGTGTTGCGCCGCACTACATCTCGCCGCCATCAACCTTCAACGTGCTTCTTGGCTCCTCCTGGTTCGATAAACCTTGGTTTCTTTCTCGAGGGAAAACTTGCTGCTGTGCGCATCATACCTTCCTCTTGGGGTTGCCCAACGAACGTGTGAAATACACGCCATCAAGCTCTTTTTCTCGGGCGCTCGTTGCCGGGGAGATCAAGACACGCCGCAAGGGGAGTCTCCACTTCTCAATCTCTTTACTTTGTTTTTGTCTTGCTTAGTTTTATTTACTACTTTGTTTGCTGCACTAAATCAAAATACAAAAAAATTAGTTGCTAGTTTTACTTTATTTGCTATCTTGTTTGCTATATCAAAAATACAAAAAAATTAGTTTACTTGCATTTAATTATCTAGTTTGCTTTATTTACTGTTGCTAAAATGGCCAACGCTGAAAATACTAAGTTGTGTGACTTCACAACCACAAATAATAATGATTTCTTATGCACACCTATTGCTCCACCTGCTACTACAGCAGAATTCTTTGAAATTAAACCTGCTTTACTTAATCTTGTTATGAACAATCAATTTTCTGGTGTTAGTTCTGATGATGCTGCTGCCCATCTTAATAATTTTGTTGAACTATGTGAAATGCAAAAATATAAAGATGTAGATGGTGATATTATTAAACTAAAATTGTTCCCTTTCTCATTAAGAGGAAGAGCTAAAGATTGGTTGCTATCTCTGCCTAAGAATAGTATTGATTCATGGACTAAATGCAAGGATGCTTTTATTGGTAGATATTATCCCCCTGCTAAAATTATATCTTTGAGGAGTAGCATAATGAATTTTAAACAATTAGATACTGAACATGTTGCTCAAGCTTGGGAAAGAATGAAATCTCTGGTTAAAAATTGCCCAACCCATGGACTGACTACTTGGATGATCATCCAAACCTTCTATGCAGGACTAAATTTTTCTTCACGGAATTTATTGGATTCAGCTGCTGGAGGTACCTTTATGTCCATCACTCTTGGTGAAGCAACAAAGCTTCTTGATAATATGATGATCAACTACTCTGAATGGCACACGGAGAGAGCTCCACAAGGTAAGAAGGTAAATTCTGTCGAAGAAACCTCTTCCTTGAGTGATAAGATTGATGCTATTATGTCTATGCTTGTGAATGATAGGACTAATATTGATCCTAATAATGTTCCATTAGCTTCATTGGTTGCACAAGAAGAACATGTTGATGTAAACTTCATTAAAAATAATAATTTCAACAACAATGCTTACCGGAACAATTCTAGTAACAACTATAGGCCATATCCTTATAATAATGGCAACGGCTATGGTAATTCTTATGGGAATTCTTACAACAATAATAGGAGTTCACCCCCTGGACTTGAAGCCATGCTTAAAGAATTTATTAGTACACAAACTGCTTTTAACAAATCTGTTGAAGAAAAGCTTGGGAAAATTGATATACTTGCTTCTAAAGTCGATAGTCTTGTTGCTGATGTTGATCTTTTGAAATCAAAAGTTTTGCCTAATGAGAATCATCATAATAAAATTATTACTACAGCAAATGCCATTCAAGTTAGAATTAATGAGAATATAAGATTAATGGCTGAACTGCGTGCTAGGTGGGATAGAGAAGAAAATGAAAAACTAGCTAAAGAGAAGAATATAGCTAAAGTTTGGACTATTACCACCACTAGTAATGCTAATGCTACACATGTTGCTGCACCTTCTACTCATACTAATAAAAGAATTGGTGTTAGCAATGTTTCCACTTCTAATGCAAAGCGCGAAAAACTGCCTGAAATTACTAAAACTGCTGAAACTGCTCGTGATAAATCTGCTGATTTTTTTTCCAACATTGGGGATGATGATCCCATTGCTTTAGATTATAATGGTTTGAATTTTGATGATTGCCACATCTCTGAAGTTATTAAGTTCTTGCAAAAACTTGCTAAAAGTCCTAATGCTAGTGCTATAAATTTGGCTTTCACGCATCATATTACAAATGCTCTCATAAAAGCTAGAGAAGAGAAACTAGAGCGCGAAGCCTCTATTCCTAAAAAGCTAGAGGATGGTTGGGAGCCCATCATTAAGATGAAGGTTAAAGATTTTGATTGTAATGCTTTATGTGATCTTGGTGCAAGTATTTCGTTATGCCTAAGAAAATTTATAATATGCTTGACTTGCCACCGCTGAAAAATTGTTATTTGGATGTTAATCTTGCTGATCATTCTACAAAGAAACCTTTGGGTAAAGTTGATAATGTTCGCATTACCGTTAACAATAACCTTGTCCCTGTTGATTTTGTTGTCTTGGATATTGAATGCAATGCATCTTGTCCCATTATATTGGGAAGACCTTTTCTTCGAATCGTTGGTGCTACCATTGATATGAAGGAAGGTAATATAAAATATCAATTTCCTCTCAAGAAAGGTATGGAACACTTCCCTAGAAAGAGAATAAAGGTACCTTTTGATTCTATTATGAGAACAAATTATGATGTTGACACTTCATCTCTTGATAATACTTGATGCACACTTTCTGCGCCTAGCTGAAAGGCGTTAAAGAAAAGCGCTTATGGGAGACAACCCATGTTTTTACCTACAGTACTTTGTTTTTATTTTGTGTCTTGGAAGTTGTTTACTACTGTAGCAACCTCTCCTTATCTTAGTTTTGTGTTTTGTTGTGCCAAGTTAAGCCGTTGATAGAAAAGTAAGTACTAGATTTGGATTACTGCACAGTTCCAGATTTCTTTGCTGTCACGAATCTGGGTCCACCTCCCTGTAGGTAGCTAAGAAAATTAAGCCAATTTACGTGCATGATCCTCAGATATGTATGCAACTTTCATTCAATTTGAGCATTTTCATTTGAGCAAGTCTGGTGCCATTTTAAAATTCGTCAATACGAACTGTTCTGTTTTGACAGATTCTGCCTTTTATTTCGCATTGCCTCTTTCGCTATGTTGGATGAATTTCTTTGATCCACTAATGTCCAGTAGCATTATGCAATGTCCAGAAGTGTTAAGAATGATTGTGTCACCTCTGAATATGTCAATTTATAATGTGCACTAACCCTCTAATGAGTTGTTTCGAGTTTGGTGTGGAGGAAGTTTTCAAGGATCAAGAGAGGAGTATGATGCAACATGATCAAGGAGAGTGAAAGCTCTAAGCTTGGGGATGCACCCGGTGGTTCACCCCTGCATATATCAAGAAGACTCAAGCGTCTAAGCTTGGGGATGCCCAAGGCATCCCCTTCTTCATCGACAACATTATCAGGTTCCTCCCCTGAAACTATATTTTTATTCCATCACATCTTATGTGCTTTTTCTTGGAGCGTCGGTTTGTTTTTGTTTTTGTTTTGTTTGAATAAAATGGATCCTAGCATTCACTTTATGGGAGAGAGACACGCTCCGCTGTAGCATATGGACAAGTATGTCCTTGGTTTCTACTCATAGTATTCATGGCGAAGTTTCTCCTTCGTTAAATTTTTATATGGTTGGAATTGGAAAATGATACATGTAGTAATTGCTATAAATGTTTTGGGTAATGTGATACTTGGCAATTGTTGTGCTCATGTTTAAGCTCTTGCATCATATGCTTTGCACCCATTAATGAAGAAATACATAGAGCATGCTAAAATTTGGTTTGCATATTTGGTTTCTCTAAGGTCTAGATAATTTCTAGTATTGAGTTTGAACAACAAGGAAGATGGTGTAGAGTCTTATAATGTTTTCAATATGTCTTTTATGTGAGTTTTGCTGCACCGGTTCATCCTTGTGTTTGTTTCAAATAAGCCTTGCTAGCCTAAACCTTGTATCGAGAGGGAATACTTCTCATGCATCCAAAATACTTGAGCCAACCACTATGCCATTTGTGTCCACCATACCTACCTATACTACATGGTATTTTCCGCCATTCCAAAGTAAATTGCTTGAGTGCTACCTTTAAAATTCCATCATTCACCTTTGCAATATATAGCTCATGGGACAAATAGCTTAAAAACTATTGTGGTATTGAATATGTAATTATGCACTTTATCTCTTATTAAGTTGCTTGTTGTGCGATAACCATGTTTATCGGGGAACGCCATCAACTCATTGTTGAATTTCATGTGAGTTGCTATGCATGTTCGTCTTGTCTGAAGTAAGGGCGATCTACTCTGAGTTGAATGGTTTGAGCATGCATATTGTGAGAGAAGAACATTGGGCCGCTAACTAAAGCCATGTTCCATGGTGGAAGTTTCAGTTTTGGACAAACATCCTCAAATCTCTAATGAGAAAAGAATTAATTGTTGTTGAATGCTTAAAGCATTAAAAGAGGAGTCCATTATCTGTTGTCTATGTTGTCCCGGTATGGATGTCTAAGTTGAGAATAATCAAAAGCGAGAAATCCAATGCGAGCTTTCTCCTTAGACCTTTGTACAGCGGCATAGAGGTACCCCTTTGTGATACTTGGTTAAAGCATATGTATTGCGGTGATAATCCAGGTAGTCCAAGCTAATTAGGACAAGGTGCGGGCACTATTAGTACACTATGCATGAGGCTTGCAACTTATAAGATATAATTTACATGATGCATATGCTTTATTACTACCGTTGACAAAATTGTTTCATGTTTTCAAAATCAAAGCTCTAGCACAAATATAGCAATCGATGCTTTTCCTCTATGAGGACCATTCTTTTACTTTCAATGTTGAGTCAGTTCACCTATTTCTCTCCACCTCAAGAAGCAAACACTTGTGTGAAGCGTGCATTGATTCCTACATACTTGCTTATTGCACTTATTATATTACTCTATGTTGACAATATCCATGAGATATACATATTACAAGTTGAAAGCAACCGCTGAAACTTAATCTTCTTTTGTGTTGCTTCAATGCCTTTACTTTGAATTATTGCTTTATGAGTTAACTCTTATGCAAGACTTATTGATGCTTGTCTTGAAGTGCTATTCATGAAAAGTCTTTGCTATATGATTCACTTGTTTACTCATGTCATACACATTGTTTTGATCGCTGCATTCACTACATATGCTTTACAAATAGTATGATCAAGATTATGATGGCATGTCACTCCAGAAATTATCTCGTGTTATCGTTTTACCTGCTCGGGACGAGCAGAACTAAGCTTGGGGATGCTGATACGTCTCCGACGTATCGATAATTTCTTATGTTCCATGCCACATTATTGATGTTATCTACATGTTTTATGCACACTTTATGTCATATTCGTGCATTTTCTCGGAACTAACCTATTAACAAGATGCCGAAGTGCCGCTTCTTTTCTGCTGTTTTTGGTTTCAGAAATCCTAGTAAGGAAATATTCTCGGAATTGGACGAAATCAAAGCCCAGGGGCCTATTTTTCCACGGAGCTTCCGGAAGACCGAAGAACACACGAAGTGGGGCCACGAGGTGGCGACACCACGTGGCGGCGCGGCCCGAGGGGGCCCGCGCCGCCCTATGGTGTGGCCCCCTGCCCGGCCCCGACTCTGCCCTTCCGCCTACAAATAGCCTCCGTGACGAAAACCCCGCACGAGAACCACGATACGGAAAACCTTCCGGAGACGCCGCCGCCGCCGATCCCATCTCGGGGGATCCAGAGATCGCCTCCGGCACCCTGCCGGAGAGGGGAATCATCTCCCCGGAGGACTCTACGCCGCCATGGTCGCCTCCGGTGTGATGTGTGAGTAGTCTACCCCTGGACTATGGGTCCATAGCAGTAGCTAGATGGTTGTCTTCTCCCCATTGTGCTATCATTGTCGGATCTTGTGAGCTGCCTAACATGATCAAGATCATCTATCTGTAATCCTATATGTTGCGTTTGTTGGGATCCGATGAATAGAGAATACTTGTTATGTTGATTATCAAAGTTATGCTTATGTGTTGTTTATGATCTTGCATGCTCTCCGTTACTAGTAGATGCTCTGGCCAAGTAGATGCTTGTAACTCCAAGAGGGAGTACTTATGCTCGATAGTGGGTTCATGCCTGCATTGACACCTGGGACGATGTGAGAAAGTTCTAAGGTTGTGTTGTGCTGTTGCCACTAGGGATAAAACATTGATGCTATGTCTAAGGATGTAGTTGTTGATTACATTACGCACCATACTTAATGCAATTGTCTGTTGCTTGCAACTTAATATTGGAGGGGGTTCGGATGATAACCTGAAGGTGGACTTTTTAGGCATAGATGCAGTTGGATGGCGGTCTATGTACTTTGTCGTAATGCCCAATTAAATCTCACTATACTCATCATGATATGTATGTGCATTGTCATGCTCTCTTTATTTGTCAATTGCCCAACTGTAATTTGTTCACCCAACATGCTGTTCGTCTTATGGGAGAGACACCTCTAGTGAACTGTGGACCCCGGTCCAATTCTCTTTACTGAAATACAATCTACTGCAATCTCTGTTCTCTTGTTTTCTGCAAACAATCATCTTCCACACAATACGGTTAACTCTTTGTTACAGCAAGCCGGTGAGATTGACAACCTCACTGTTTCGTTGGGGCAAAGTACTTTGGTTGTGTTGTGCAGGTTCCACGTTGGCGCCGGAATCCCTGGTGTTGCGCCGCACTACATCTCGCCGCCATCAACCTTCAACGTGCTTCTTGGCTCCTCCTGGTTCGATAAACCTTGGTTTCTTTCTGAGGGAAAACTTGCTGCTGTGCGCATCATACCTTCCTCTTGGGGTTGCCCAACGAACGTGTGAAATACACGCCATCAGTTATCTTCTACGAGGCCGGCGCACTTACCGCTAATGGCGCGGTGGCTCGACGGAGCTCCGGCGAAGATGAGGTCGCCGAACTTGAAGGAAATCGTCCCGCGTGACCACGAATCGGCGGCGGAGCGAAATTCTCGTTCAACCGCGGGAATCTTGGCGCGAGGGGAGCCTTGGTTTGGCGGCGCGCGGAGCTCACCGTGGCAAAGCTCGCCGGAGTCGAGATCTGGCGGGCGGCGCGGCGCGAGGAGGAAGACGAGGTGGTGAGAAGGGGTGAAAGAATGAGATTTTACTGAGCCGCGAGGTATTTATAGACCGCACGCGGAGATTCGGGATCCGGATCCGACGGTGGAAACGGAACGGTCGCACCGTTGGATGGATGACACGTGTTTTAGGTCAAGTGCGGTAAAATGACGTGGAGGTAACTTAACCATGCACTCCCGAAAATTCCGGCTAAAGATTTGCGTCTGCGAAAATTTAGCGCGGGAAATGAGGAAGTTGTGCGCGGGAAAAGTGGACTTTCCGTTGTTGTGCATGATCTGAAGATGGAGGATTTTCGGAGAAGTGAACCCGGAATCAAGTAAGAAGTTTTGAAGCTCTTCAAGATTCTCTTCGTTTCCGAGCTGTATGAAGTCGGAGGAATGATGAATCTCGGAGAACTTCGGGGGCTACTGTTGTGGGTATACTTTATGGGTATATCAACGGCATGGCCTAGATCCGGCAAGCCCGGGTGGCCCATAGTTGGTGGTGAGGCATGTGGCCCATCGGGCGGCCCGATTCTTTGTAAGATCATGAAGGATGAAGTCCAGCCCAGGAACGAGGAGCCGGATCCTAACCGACCTACGAAGGAGGCCGGATCCGTGAAGGCCCATGAAGTATCCGGATCCAGCGTGACCTAGAAGGAAGGCGGATCCTTGACGTACACGGCAAGACTTTGTACCGTAGTTAGGCAACTTGTATTCCGGCTAGGACTCTCCGTGTAAACCCTAGATCCGAGCGCCTATATAAGCCGGATCCCGGGAGCCCTAGAGGCACAACCACAACTCATTGTAACAACGCGAAAGCGCCCAGATAATTCCAGACAAGCAGCAATAGGCCCTGTCATCGTGCAGGTGTTCCGAAGCTGGGTAACTCGCGTACCACCGTCCCGTGTGCACTCCGCCCTATGGCCCCTACTTCTTCTCCCCCTCGTGAGGATCCCTCCTCCGAGGTACCGTCGATTAGGCAACGACACCGCCCCCTCTCGATCCCAAATAAAATTTTGTTAAGTTAAAATTTTGATCATTAAGTCTAAATTTTGTTAAGTAAAATTTTTCTTAAGTTAAAATTTTGATCCCATTAAGTCTAAATTTTGTTAAGTAAAATTTTGATCATTAAGTCTAAATTTTGTTAAGTAAAATTTTAGTTACATTAAGTCTAAATTTTGTTAAGTAAAATTTTAGTTACTATTACATGTGTGAATTTTTGTTAACCTAACACATTTTTGTTAAGTAAATTTTTGTTATGTCAAAATTTCGAGGGGAGTACAAAATTATTTGTTAAATTTCGAGGGGAGTACAAAATTATTTTTGTTATGTCAAAATTTCGAGGGGAGTACAAAATTTTTGTTAACTATATATTACATATTTGTTAAATTTTGTTAAGTCAAAATTTTAGTTTACAATTTTAATTAACAACAAGTTAATTCGTTTAAGTCAAATTTTAATTTTTTTTACATAATCTTTTTTAAGTCAAATTTTAGTTTACAATTTTAATTAACAAAAACAAAAAAAAACAAAAAAAAAGAGAGAGATGGATGCAGGCCGGGGCGCCGCGCGTGTGTACTGGCGCGCCCCGCCCTCTCTCTCCCGCGGCGGTGGGCGGCGGTGTCTCGGGCGTTGGGCGAGGGCGCAAGCGGCGGCATGGCGAAAGCGGCGAGCGGCGCGGCGCGCCATGGGCGAGGGCGGCGGCGGCGCCATATGGGCGAGAGGCCGGGGCCGGCGACGTTTTACGAGGCGCGCGGGGGCCGGCGACGTACGTGGGCAGCGGCGAGGACGGGGCGACGAAGGGGCGACGACGACGAGGCGGGGCAGCGGCGACGCCGACCCGCGAGGCGACGACGAGGGGCAGCAGCGGAGACGGCGCGGCGGAGACGAATCGGCGGAGACGAATTCGAGAACGAAGAAATGAACCGCCCCCTCGCGCGCGTTTAAATAGGGACCCCCCCTTTAGTCGCGGTTGGTGACCCCAACCGCGACTAAAGGGGTACCTTTAGTCGCGGTTGGCCACACCAACCGCGACTAAAGGATATTTTCGCCCGGTTTTCGTTTCCCGCGGAAAAATACCCTTTAGTCGCGGTTGGCGAGGCCAACCGCGACTAAAGGTCTTTTTTCAAATTACTTTTCTTTTTCAAAATCATAAAATACAAATAATATATCAAAAAATTCAGAAAAATAAAACTAATTCAATTCAAAATATTAAAAATACAAATTATATATCAAAAAAATCAGAAAAATAAAACTAATTCATTTCAATATGTTAAAATACAAATAATATATCAAAAAGTTAAAAAAAATAAAACTAATTCAATTCAAAATGTTTAAAATACAAATTATATATCAAAAAAATCAGAAAAATAAAACTAATTCATTTCAATATGTTAAAAATACAAATAATGTATCAAAAAATTAAGAAAAATAAAACTAATTCAATTCAAAATGTTTAAAATACATATAATATATCAAAAAATTCATAAAAATAAAACTAATTCAATTCAAAATCTTAAAAATACAAATAATATATCAAAAAATTAAGAAAAATAAAACTAATTCAATTCAAAATGTTTAAAATACATATAATATATCAAAAAATTCATAAAATAAAACTAATTCAATTCAAAATCTTAAAAATACAAATAATATATCAAAAAATTTAGAAAAATAAAACTAATTCAATTCAAAATTTTAAAAATACAAATTATCAAAAATTCATAAAAATAAAACTAATTCAATTCAAAAGTTCGTTGGCCCCCTCTTCCCGCCTCTTTCCGCCGACCCCCTCTTCCCTCCTCGTCTTCCCGCCATTTCTTCCCTGTCTTCCCGCTCTTTCTTCCCGCCAATTGTTTCCCGCCAATTTCTTCCGGCCTCTTTCTTCCCGCCAATTTTTTCCCGCCAATTTCTTCCCGCCACTTTCTCCCCGCCTCTTTCTTCCCGCCTCCTGTCTTCCCGCTCCCATTTTTCCCGCCAT
The DNA here is from genome assembly GCF_019359855.2 of Lolium perenne. Lineage (NCBI taxonomy): Eukaryota > Viridiplantae > Streptophyta > Magnoliopsida > Poales > Poaceae > Lolium > Lolium perenne. Next base: position 256,308,939 of record NC_067246.2, on the reverse strand, counting down.
TTGTCACTACATATAGGTAGCCCGGCTTGGCCAGCATTATCACATCTCTACAATCTCTCATCACTCATGGCTTCCACCGCACCCACTCTAACCTACCAGCAGGTGGAGGAGCTTTGCGCCTCGAACTACCCTTGCCCTCCGGGCTACCGCGTCCCTGCCGGCTGGAGCCTAAGCGCCGGCGGCGTGCCGGTCCCTCCCGTCCCTCGAGTGCGCGCGCCGGCGGCCATCACGAACCACTACTACCTCGACCTCACGCCGGAGCAGCGGATGAATCCCGCTGGCATCCCGATAACCAGCATACTTGGGACGCCTTCTTCATCAATCGGCGTGAGAGGGCGCTCGCTGTATGAGGAGGACGGTGCGCCTCCGGAAACTTCCACGAGGCCGGCCGTCGGCTATGGTGGTACGGCCGGACTCTGCAGAGCGTCATGGACTACATCACGGCCGGCGATATCCCCCGCTGCGCTACCCTCGATTCGAGCCACGAGCGCCGCCCGACGACAGCTGACGACGACGGCGACGACGCCGGCAACTTAGAAGGCGACGACTACCAGTACAACGGCGGCGGCTATGAAGACTACGAGTATGCATATTATACGCCTAGGCAGGAGTATGACTAAATCACTCCAAATTTCATGTATGCAGGAGTATGACTTAGTCACTCCAAATTTCATGTATGCAGGAGTATGACTTAGTCACTCCAAATTTCCTGTATGCAGGAGTATGACTTAGTCACTCCAAATTTCATGTATGCAGGAGTATGACTTAGTCACCCCAAATTTCATGTATGCAGGAGTATGACTGAGTCACTCCAAATTTCATGTATCATCAGTGCTATCTCGAGTCAATTGAATCATTCGAAAATGGACACCAAACACATCACGGGTAATATAATTCACATGATTCATTCAACAAAGTTTGGTACAATAAATTATTACACATCATTTCTTCCCTTGTGTCCCTGCTTGCTTACGATTGTGCCTTATCCATGGAGCATCCTCATCATTTAACTTAATGCTTGGGTCGGTGTTCACTTTGAAGGGCGGAATTTCACCAAACATATTATAATCTTCTGACATGTCCGTCTTGTCCTCCACTCCCACGATGTTTCTTTTCCCTGAAAGAACAATGTGGCGCTTTGGATCATCGCATGATGTACTGATCGTTTTCTTATCTTCCCGTTTCCTCGGTTTGCTACTCATGTCCTTCACATAGAAAACCTGAGCGACATCTTTCGCTAGGACGAATGGTTCGTCAAGGTAACCAAGATTGTTGAAATCCACCATTGTCATTCCGTATTGTTGGTCCACCTTTACCCCACCTCCTGTTAGCTTGAACCATTTGCACCGGAACAAAGGGACCCTAAAGGAGGGTCCATAGTCAAGTTCCCATATCTCCTCTATGTAACCATAATATGTGACCTTTTGCCCATTCTCGGTTGCTGCATCAAAGCGGACACCACTGTTTTGGTTGGTGCTCTTTTTATCTTGGGCGATCGTGTAAAATGTATTCCCATTTGTCTCGTACCCTTGGAAAGTCGTTATAGTCGAAGATGGTGTCTTGGCCAACATGTACAGCTGATCTACAACCTTATTGTCACTCATTAAATGTTTTCTCAACCAACTGCCGAAAGTCTCCATGTGGGCCTTCCTAATCCAGGATTCAGGCTTCCCTGGGGTTGTCCGAGCGTAAAATATTCTTGTGTTTCTCAAAGTACGGAGCCACCAAGCTGGAATTGGTCAGAACCGTGTGGTGTGCTTCGATCGAGAGAATGGCCGTCCATACATATCATTGATTTCCTTCCGATCGTGCCTTTTCCACTTAGTCTCCCCTCGTGCCGCGATTGAGGAAGACCAATCGGCTTAAGGTCAGGAACAAAGTCAACACAAAACTCAATTACCTCCTCATTTCCATAGCCCTTGGCGATGCTTCCTTCTGGCCTAGCACGGTTACGAACATATTTCTTTAATACTCCCATGAACCTCTCGAAGGGGAACATATTGTGTAGAAATACGGACCGAGAATGGAAATCTCATCGACTAGGTGAACCAGGAGGTGCGTCATAATATTGAAGAAGGATGGCGGGAACACCAACTCAAAAGCGACAAGACATTGGATCACATCGTTCGTAACCGTGGTAGAACTTCTGGATTGATTACCTTCGAGAGATTGCATTGAGGAATGCACATAGCTTCACAATGGCTACTCGAACATTTTCCGGCAGGAGCCCTCAAAGCAATCGAAGCAATTGCGTCATAATCACGTGGCGGTCGTGAGACTTCAGGTTTTGGAACTTTTTCTCCGCCATGTTTATTATTCCCTTTATATTGGACGAGAATCTGACGGGACCTTCATACTGCTCAGGCATTCAAAAAAGATGACCTTCTCTTCTTTGGTCGAGCGTAGGCAGCACGACCTTGAAACCGTTCGGATGCGGTCATCGTGGTCTTTCAAACTTTGCTGGTCCTGCCGTGCTTCCTTTGTATCATTTGACTTCCCATACACGCCCAAGAAGCTTAGGATGTTCACGCAAATATTCTTCGTAACGTGCATCACGTCGATTGCGAGCGGACTTCTAGGACTTTCCAATATTCTAGCTCCCGAATATAGATTTCTTCTTCCACATGGCTACGTGCCCGTCGGCTCCCTTCGAACTGATTGTCCGCGAGGACCCTTTCCAAAGATGACTTTCAAATCCTTGACCATATCAAATACCTCGGCACCGGTGTGTTCCGCAGTGCTTCGGCCGGTGATCTGCCTTGCCGTTGTAATGCTTGCCTTTCTTTCTTCTTTGGATGACCTTTCGGAAGAAATCGACGATGCCCAAGGTACACGTTCTTCTTACAATTTGGCAAATGTACACTTTCAGTCTCATGTAAGCGGTGCGTGCATGCATTGTATCCCTTATTTGACAGTCCCGAAAGGTTACTAAGAGCAGGCCAATCGTTGATGGTTACGAAAAGCAACGCTCGTAGGTCAAATTCCTCTTCTTTGTGCTCATCCCACACGGACACTAGGTCTGCCCCACAGCTGTAAAAGTTCATCAACTAATGGCCTTAGGTACACATCGATGTCGTTGCCGGGTTGCTTCGGACCTTGGATGAGCACCGGCATCATAATGAACTTCCGCTTCATGCACAACCAAGGAGGAAGGTTGTAGATGCATAGAGTCACGGGCAGTGTACTATGGCTGGAGCTCTGCTCGCCAAAAGGATTCATGCCATCCGTACTTAGACCAAATCTTATGTTCCTTGCGTCAGCTGCAAAATCTTTGAACTCTCTGTCGATCTTTCTCCATTGCGTTCCATCTGCGGGTGTCTCAACTCCCCGTCCGACTTACGGTCCTCTTTGTGCCATCGCAACAACTTGGCATGCTCTTTATTCCTGAACAGACGTTTCAACCGTGGTATTATAGGAGCATACCACATCACCTTGGCGGGAACCCTCTTCTGGGTTTACGGCCCTCAACATCGTCGTCACCGGGGTCATCGCCTCGATCTTATAACGCAATGTAGTGCATACGGGCATTCATTCAAATTCTCGTATTCACCGCGGTAGAGGATGCGATCGTTGATGCATGCATGTATCTTCGTAACCTCTAAACCTAGAGGGCAGACAACCTTCTTTGCTTCGTACGTAGTGGCGGGCAACTCGTTATTCTTTGGAAACATATTCTTCAACATTTTCAGCAAGTTTTCAAATACCGAGTCAGCTACACCTGCTGTGCCTTCCATTTCAGCAAATCCGTGTGCAGCCCAGCTTTTCGGACCATCATCGCATCCGGGGTACAGCGCCTTCTGTGATCCTCTAACATGCGATCCAAATTCTCCCTCTCTTTTTCAGTTTCGCGGCGTCTCCGTGCATCAGCAATGGTCCGACCAAGATCATCAACGGGATCATCACGTGCCTCTTCTTCACCTTCCCCTTCACCTTCCCCTTCACCTTCAGCATCCTCCATGAAAGTATCACCGAAATGAGCAAGATAGCTTTCATCGATGAAATCATCCCCTTCTTCATCTTCTTCCATTATAACCCCTCTTTCTCCATGCTTGGTCCAACAATTATAGCTTGGCATGAAACCGTGCCGAAGCAGGTGCATGTGAACATCTCTTGAGGAAGAGTAACCCTTCTGATTCTTACAGTTAACACATGGACAGTTAACAAAACCCCCCTGCTTGTTCGCATTAGCCACTACGAGGAAATCTTTCAAACCCGTACTGAACTCGCCGGAGAGTCGGTTACCGTACATCCATTGTCGATTCATCTGCATTATTATAATATAAAATATATAATTAACCATCATGCATTTGTTAAACTAACTAGCTACAAACAATATAAATTAAACAATGAACTACACACACATGCATATTTTATCAACGACACATCAAAGGTTCAAGTTGCTAACCGCGATCGAGGAGGAAAAAATAAATGAGAAAGCTCAAGTGTGGCTCCAACACTTCATATCATGTTTGTTTCATGCTCTTGGGGCATTTCATCAAACACCTTATGTGCATAAGAGGAACCAAAAGCAAACCTAACACCCACTTGTGAAGTTTGTGAAGAGAATGGCTCCAAATGGCTAAGTGTTGGCTGCTGGATGGGTATATATAGGGGAGGGGCTTTAGTCCCGGTTGGCCTGGCCAACCGCGACTAAAGGCCTTCGGGCACCTTTAGTCGCGGTTGGCCTGGCCAACCGCGACTAAAGCCCCCCACGTGCACCGGCTGGCCACCGAGCGCCCTGGGCCCAGGCCTTTGGTCGCGGTTCGCCTCCCGAACCGCGACTAAAGGTCCCATTAGTCGCGGTTCCTACAGCTTCGCGACTTATGGGGCTCACCGGAAGCCTGTTTTTCTACCAGTGGATGTATCGAGTGGATTTTCTAGATTGCACGTCGCCGCCGGAAAGATAGTCCTTACCTGCGTCTTACCCGCGTGTCCTGACCTCACAAACTCCTACAACGAGCGGTGACAAGCTGACGGCCCTTGCAATCCAGAAGTTGAGGCGGTAACAATCGAGTCATGGAGATGAGTCCACATGACCCATGCCGCGGGCGCCGCCTCCTTTCTGCCTCTGCCGTGTTTCTCCAATCTCCAGAATCGCAATGCTCCACCTCGCCGCTGATCCGATTCGCCAGCTCCGCCCAACGATTCTAGCGCCTCCTTTTTTCCGATCCGCCTTCTCGAGGTTCGTCCGAGCGCTGCCGCCCCGTTGTGAAGATCCATCGATGCTGAACCGAATCGCCACGCTTCTCCACGATTGTGGCGCCTCCCTATTTTCCGATCAGTCTTCCGCCTGGATGTTCGTGCGAGTCTTGCGGTTGGCAAGTTCGATCGATTCCTGGAGACCCGGTCTAGTCATGTGTATTTATATGAGCATTGTGCGTTTACATAGGGTACATCCACCTGAACTCTTTTTCGGAAAAAAGGACGGAGACCAGAGTTGATACGAAACGCTCTCGATCGTGCCAACGGACGAAGCAAAACACCAGCTGCGGACGACGGAAACTAAACGGACCAAACCACGGAAACGCTTCTCCCTTTATTATTAGGTATATAGATTTGATAGACATATTTTCATGCAAATTTACATATTTAAAATCCAATACACACCCAAAGACAAAGTTCACACAATCAAATGGGCATACTGGTTTCCTCTATGGTTCCACATGTGCTTAACTAAATCAATCAACTTGGAATTGTTCATAATTAGCTTGGTGACGAATATCTCGGTGCATCGGGATGTATGCTTGGTGCATGCTCCAACAAAATCAAAGCACTTGAAAGTACCACCCTCCTAGTTGTTGTGCCCCCCTCATGCTCATCCTCTACAATCATCATTTTCCATGTTCTTGCAGATGCCGAACAATAGTGCATGACACCAAATGCCTGTTCCACATCCTTTCTGCAAGCATTTTGTTCTCTTGCATAACAAGCTTCTTTCTGATTCTAGGGTTCAGAGATTGTATTCACAAATGTGGACCATGCATGATATATACCATATGCAAGCTAGTACCCTTTTGTGTTGTCATGGGCTGTAAAGTTGCACTCTTGTGTCTAACCTTCAACAAACCTAGAGAAAATTAAAGAACGTTGCAGCACTTTGATATCATTGTGAGAACCAGCCATGCCGAATAAAGAGTGCCAGATACAAAAATCTTAAGATGCCACTTCTTAAAAAATGATTGTGCAACTGTCAACATGCACTTTGTGCTGCCCTACCAAGCAAACAAAAAATTCTTCTATTTCTAATGCATGCAATTGATGCTTCCAAGCATCCCAGTAAAACCCCTTCAAGAGCTAGTAGGCATAAGACGAGTTGTGCCCTCAACATTTGACCCTCTCAAGTAGTGCTCGTCAGTGCCACCACCGCTTTGCAGAACCTGCACATTGCTTCAAGACAGGTAGATTCACCCATGCATCAACATGACCATCAACAACTCCATATATGCCAAAACCCGAACTGGGGCAAAGCATTTCTGAATGGAACAAAACCCAAGCCTGATGGTGGCATATGTCTTCGCAGTGAAGTAATTTTCATAATCTTTCACATCCTACAATATATGGTTGAACACAACCCTTCGCAGGCGGAAGCATCGATGAAATTAATTTGGGGTATAAAGAGTGCGTGCCAGATTGCGCGGCATTTCTATCGCGGTTCAAGGTTTGATGGCCTTGGACAGATCCTCTAAGTATGGCACACTGCTGGTTTCCGTATAGAACGAGAGCAACCACGAGCAAGATGTATTCATCATCGATCAACCGACGAGTCATTTGAAGAAGTGTCAAATCACTAGTTGATGATGAGCATTTCAAGTACATCCACTATTATCTATAGCAAAACATTGAAAGTACAATCACCAACTATGCGCAAAGAAAAATATCGTAGATGTTTGAGGTTTTTTACATAAAATAATGGTTCGAGCAAATGATCGAACACCTTGTGGGTGGAGTGAAGAGCTACGGAGCTTTAGGCGTCATAGGAATTCGAGGCTCTGGACGGCGAGGTAGAGCTCTAGGCGGCAGCGCTCGCGACGGTCGGAGGAAGGGTGCAATAACGGTTCTTGGGAGTAGGGTAGGCGAGATCGAAGGTGATGTGGCTAGGGCAGAAACAGAGAGGTCGCGATCGAGGGGAACCACCGACGGGATCGGAAAAGCTAGGATCAGCGGTGACTTGCGGAGGGAGCGTGGTGACAGCCGGTCGTCAGCGTGCTCATCGGGGTGGTTGACGGAGGGGGGGGGGGGGCTGAGCGCGGGAGGTTAACGAGCAGGGAACCCATGGACCAAGCTAGAGAGCGTGCACCGCCCCCAAACCTGTCCCATATTTGGGGTTAAAATGGGGCTGCTAGGCAGACATCGGACCACGGACATATGATAGGGCCGCCCGTGGGCGTAATTCTAACACAGGCGGCATACGCGTGGGTGCTTTCGAAAAGATGGTGGTTGGGTTGGGGGGGCGTACCAGGTGAAAACAGAAAAGATGGTGCAGGTTGGGTTGGGGGACGTATCAGGTGAAAACGACACAATTCCTGGAAATCTGAAAATATCTATAAAAACCGTTGGATTTTGTACCAGCAATCCGATCGCCAAGCTCATTCCCACCTCCCCCATTTTGTAAAACAATTCTTGCAGTCAGAAGAAAGACCAACCCCGTCCTCAATCTCTCTCTCTAGCCTCCACTGTCCAGTCAATCTTCGATTCTCCTCCATTTCCATCCGCACATGAAGGTGTTTCCCGGCGGGCACTGCCTATTGCAGCAAAGCCCTGATTTCTGCAGGATTAGTGGAGCAAATCCGTCCGCAATGTTTTGTTTCTTGATTTGGAGTGGGAGCAAAGATTCATCTGTTCGGGCTGCCTTCATGAGGACAAGTTCTTTTCTGATTCCTGTCTTATGTTAATTTCTTGACCCGTTCTCAATTTGCTAAAGATCTCCTAATTTTCATTCTGCGTGACCATGCGACTTGCTCCTGAATGATGGGATTTCTTTCCCGATATAAATGGTGGAATGTTTAATTTTTTGTATTGTTTAGATCTCATTCTCGATCTGTGTGCTCGTGTTCTCTCATTACTGTTGAATTGTGCTGGCATACTGACCATGGAATTGATTGCTGAATATGCATGCTTTTTTCTCTTTGCTCATGGCCTAGCCTGAATCAAAACCGCATGATCCATGTTTGTGCTGGTTCATAAAATCGGACACCCCGTTGGGCCGCGTCGGATTGAAATGGATCTGGGATGTGCGTCGGGTGCGGTTATATGTCCGACGCGCCACAAATAGATTTGGGGAACACTTTGGGGCCTCCGACTAGAGATGCTCTTATATCAATTCGAAGGGCACCCTCCAAATAGTGTTCGGAAACCAGGGGCGGACCAAGGCTGTGGCATACTCAAGGGACCAACCGTGCACATGCCTTGCCTTAGTGCCTCCCGTCGGCGTAAATTCTCGGCAGCGATCGTGACGTTGAACTAAGGGCGAGGAAAACTTACGCCGAAATCATAACTTCAAATCTATTTTTTTTTCGTGAAAACGTAAAAAAGCTTTGAGTTTCGACGCACTGATAGGAAAATAGTTCATATATGTACATGCCCAAAGAAAGGCAGACACCACGCCATACAACTTAACCCAAATAAGCTATCCTAGGGGAGCAGCCCAGCCCCGTGATCTTGCCTCGGGTTTGATTGTGTGAAGCAAGGTTGCCACAAAAGGTTGCGTTGTTGAAGAAGACTGTGTGCGATGCTTCCAGATCCACCACGTTGGGAGCATGATCATTGATGAAGTTCCCTTGTGCATCGCGCAGGGCGTGGATCAAACGTCCTCGCCCACCATCCCGCGAAGTCGTTCTCGGCACCAGGTGGAGTAGCAGTGGATCGGTCCAGCACATCACCTCGTACCATATTGTCATAGGAAAAGGACAAGACGTGAGGATGTGTCCCATCGTCTCCATCGACTGATCACACAGTGGGCAGCTTGTAGGGTGGGGTAGCCCGCGGCTCGCAAGCTGCTCCGCCGTCCAACACATGTCCTAACACACTAGCTAGATGAAGAGCTTCACCCGGAGGAGCACCTACGACTTCATTTAAGATCTTGACACAACGATTCTTTAAGAGGATATTGTAGCAAGATTTAGAATAGTATTGGGCATAAGTCCTCAACCTCCAAACAAACAAATCTAGTTCCGCAAAGCTGAACCAACCTTACACAGCTGGATCCATACCCTAAACTCGGGTATGGATCCGGCCGCGTGAGGCTTAGCTTGCCCTATGGCTATTAAGGTCTGGATCCGGCACTGCCGGATACATAAACAATCTGCCCCATTGGAGGGTGACCAGACACAGCTTGTCTGGTGCACCTAATGTAATTTCTCAAACGGATACGGGCATGTATGTATTGTTCGTTTTTTCATTTTCAAATAAACACGGAAAATTTATAAGAGCAAGTCGATGTCTATAAACCTATTTGAGGTATATGTCTTTCGCTCAACCAAAAAAGTATGAAATTCCTAGTTAGCCCTAGCTGAGTAGAGTGGTGGTACAAAACGAGCTCTTACACATCATAAAAGTTGTTGAGATGCTCTTGGTGGAGTGGAGGACCCTGTCGCAGATGCTGCCACAATGTTTCAAAGAAGACAAGAAGCAAACTTGGTTGTTATCTCCATGAGTTAAATCTGAATTGTACTCTCATTGAGAATAGTAAAGGAACTAAACCTCTTATTAGCCAAGGCGTTGCTGTTCTCAATAACAGTAAGAATCAATACTGACGCCGCTCTAGGGGGAGGATGGCTTAAAATCAATACTGACGCCGCAGTTGATGTGATACAAGGTACTTGCTCGATTGCCTGCATTTGCAGGGATAGTTCTGGTCGCGTGTTATGGGCTCGCAGTGAATCTATGCTTAAGTGCATGGACGTGTCTGAGGCAGAAGCAAGACAGGCCTTCAGAGTATAGACGATGTGAGTTTGGCTTCCACTATCTTAGAGTCGGACTCTGCTGTTGCAGTAGAAGGAATCAATAGAAAAAACCAGGGACAGTCTCGCGCCTGGAATTTTTTTGAAGACATTAAGAAGATCCAAGATAGGTACTTCAGGTTTGAGGCGCGCAGAATAGGAAGAGAGGGTAATGAAGTGGCCCATAGGCAAGCTTCTGTAGCTAGGTTAGCTGGTTATGGCCAATCCTGGATGGGGCATGTCCATCCGGAGTTGGTCCAATTGGTTGAGTCAGAGTATATAAAACTGTTATTTCTGATCAATGAAACCCGATTTCCTCGCAGCAAACTTGGTTATTAAGAAAACCCTACGACATGCTAAAAAATGAGTGACTCGTTTTTACAAGAGAAACACGAGCGAGAGGGAGCTCCAACTCGGAGACATGGTACCTTAAGGTACACCACTACAGGCATGCTTCTCTTAGCACTCACAGATGCTTCAGAATTCACTTTTTTAAGCTTGAAAGAAAAAACTCACTCTTAAGTACTATGGCCCATTTCAAGTGCATGAGAAAGTTGGTCAAACAACATACAAACTGCTCCTATCTGATGGATACAATCTGGACCCCACGCTTCATGTGAGCAAATTCAGAGAACATGTTGGACGTGTGGCAGCACCAGCGGTCCAGCACCTGCATTCCTTTGATCTATATGATCATGGTAAACGTAGAAATTGTGGACAGAGGTGAGGGCCTAACCTGAGGTAGAAGGAGGCTGCAGGGAGGAACTCTCTCTTCTTAGGGTTACAGAGATAGAAGCACCTTATATAGGTCGGGGCCACAAGTGAGATGGGCCACAACAGAGAACAAGAAGACAGCCCAACAGATACACCAACAGTTATCCAACACTCCCCCTCAAGATGGGTTATAAATGTCAATCATCCCCATCTTGGCACAGGCAAGATTACACTCCTTTGATCCCAGCCCTTTTGTTAAACAGTCTGCCACTTGTTGTCTTGATCTCACATAAGCCAAGTAGATAATCCCTGCATCAATATTTTCTTTAATAAAGAATCTGTCTATCTCCACATGTTTAGTTCGCTCATGCTGGACAGGGTTGTTTGCTATGTTTATGGCAGACATATTATCACACCACACTTTCAAGCTCCCTTGCCTTAAAATTTTCAGCTCTCTTAGAAGGTTTCGTACCCACAACATTTCACCCAGGCCCTGTGACATAGCTCTGTACTCTGCTTCGGCTGTTGATTTCGAGACAACCGATTGTTTGTTACTTCTCCATGACACCAAATTTTCTCCAACAAAAACACAATATCCTGAGGTGGATCTTCGATCATCTAAGCAGCTACCCCAATCTGCATCACAATATCCATCTACATTTAGGTGTCCATTACTTTTAAACCACAATCCTTTTCCCGGAGTGCCCTTCAAGTATCTCAAGATTCTTTGAGTTGCTTCCAAGTGTCCATCCCTTGGATCTGTTGAAATATTGGGCCCACATTTGGTGGCCCATACTAGATTTCAGATTTTTCCTATAAATCTCAAAGCCCACTTAGTGGCAGCCTTGTGAGTTTGAGCCCAAGCTGGTGGCAGCTCACTAGGGAGTGGCAAGAGGTGGGAAGTTTAGTCTCACATGGAAAGTTGGGAGGAAGTTAGACCACCTTATAAGGTGGGTTGTTCCACCACTAGTAAGTGAGTGAGAATAGGAGTGCTACACGCGCGCTCCTCCTCCTCCTCGCTCGCTCGTCTCGTCTCGACTCGACTCGACACGACACGACACGTCACGACACGACACGTCACGATGCGCGCCGCGCTCGTGGTGAGTGGATTGAGCCTCGAGCCGAGACTTTCCTTACTTTTTGCAGCTCAGGAAAACGAACAGAGTCCTAGACGGACGCGTCGCAGTTAGTCGGTTCAGGTCGCTCGTGGGCTATCTGTAACCGACTCGAAACGTTCGTGCGACGTGGGCGTGGCCCACGTTGCCTAGGGTTTCCCGAGCCTATATAATCTCCTGCCCGGCTACCGCAGAAACATATCCAATACACGAGTTAGGGTTTCCACCTCTCTCTGCTTGCGCCGCCATCGTAGCCTACTCCATCCCGCGAGACGACGTACATCGGCGAACGGGAGAGCAGGTCTCCGGAACCACTCGTCCTTGTGATCCTGTACGGGAGAGGGTGAATTAGGTTTTTGGGAAGCGCTCTGCGCGACTGCTCAAGCTCTTCATCACGGGTCGCCTTCCGTCCAAGTCGGGCGGTGCTGCTTACCGTCGTCTTCAACGCCGTCTACTTCGACCCGTCATCAACAACGTTGTCATCAACAACGTTACTGCTGCGACATCATCTGCTACACCTCCACCGCCACCTCCACCAGATCGGTACGTGCGACATATCTCGATCTGTTTAGCGATGGATGCTTTACCGTTTGCGCTGCTGCTACTCATGTTGATTAATGCATCTAGTATGTTTGAGTTTCACATGTTAGTAGTTGCTGCCATCATGTTTTATATTCTGGAATTAATCATGGAAATTGTGCCTAATTATCCAACAATCCAAAAACCTAATTGTAGGCAATTTCCTGAGTTAACAATGGCTGGTTTTGCTGATGCACTGAGGCCGGATAAGTTTACCGGTGTGCACTTTAAGAGGTGGCAAGTTAAGGCCATGCTCTGGCTTACTCATCTGAAAGTGTTCGAAGTTAGTGATGGTTTACCTGAAGGAACTATATCTGACCAAGATCAGAACAAGTTCAAGGAAAACAATACTCTCTTCGTCGGATGCGTTCTGAGTATTCTTGCTGATCGTCTGTGTGATGTGTACATGCACATAACAGATGGTAAAGATCTCTGGGATGCACTGAATACTAAATTCGGTGCAACCGATGCAGGCAGTGAACTGTACATCATGGAGAGCTTCCATGACATCAGGATGGTAAACAACCGTTATGTAGTTGAACAAGCTCATTGGATACAGTGCATTGCGAAAGAGCTTGAACTCCTTAAGTGTGCCTTACCTGACAAGTTTGTGGCTGGATGCATCATCGCTAAGTTGCCCCTTCATGGAGGAACTTTGCCACAACTCTCAAACACAAGAGACAGGAGATATCAGTTGAAAATCTGATAGCGTCTCTTGATGTTGAGGAGAAAGCTCGGGCTAAAGATAATACTGAGAAAGGAGAGGGTCAGTCTAGCGCCAACATGGTGCAGAAGAAACCCTACAGCAAGAACAAAGGGAATAACAAGCCCTCCTTCAATAAGCCTATGAAGACTACAACCTTCAAGAAGAAGAAGATGATAAACAAAGCAGATCTGAGCTGATTTACCTGTGGAGAGGCTGGCCACTTTTCTAAGGACTGTCCAGAGAGGGCAGACAGCAAGAAAAAGGGGAGGCAAGTCAACACGGTGACTGCTAGCAATGCTGATGGGTATGGTAATCTCTTTACTGTTCTTTCGGTATTTCAATCTCCATGTTGGTGGATTGATACAGGTGCTAATGTTCATGTGTGTGCTGACATATCCATGTTCACTTCTTACCAGGTCGCCCGGGATTCTTCCGTCTTGATGGGGAATGGGTCACATGCTTCTGTTCGTGGTGTTGGCACGGTAGATCTGAAGTTCACTTCGGGGAAGATCGTGCAGCTAAGGAACGTGCAGCATGTCCCTACTATGAACAAGAATCTCGTTAGCGGCTCCCTTCTATGCAGAGATGGGTTTAAGGTTGTTTTAGAGTCGAATAAAGTAGTTGTTTCCAAGTTTGGACAATTTATTGGTAAAGGCTATGAGTGCGGAGGCTTGTTCCGCTTTTCGCTTTCTGATTTTCAGTAATAAGTCTGTGAACCATATTTGTGGCAATGTTAGTGATGATACCAGTGTTTGGCATTCTCGTTTATGTCACATTAATTTTGGTTTAATGTCTCGGCTATCCAGTTTAAGTTTAATTCCGAATTTCACCATTGCCAAAGGTTCTAAGTGCCATAGTTGTGTGCAATCAAAGCAACCTCGGAAGCCTCACAAGGCGGCCGAGGAGAGAAACCTGGCACCTCTAGAACTCATACATTCTGATCTATGCGAGATGAATGGTGTGTTGACAAAAGGTGGAAAGATATATTTCATGACATTGATTGATGATGCGACTAGATTCTGCTATGTTTATTTGTTGCGAACTAAAGATGAAGCTTTATACTACTTTAAAATTTATAAGGCCGAAGTTGAAAATCAACTAGAGAAAAAGATCAAGCGTCTTAGGTCGGATCGTGGTGGCGAATATTTTCCTAAAATCTTTGATGAATTCTGTGAGGAACATGGCATTATTCATGAGAGGACGCCTCCCTATTCACCCCAATCAAACGGGGTTGCCGAGAGGAAAAACCGCACGCTGACTGAATTGGTGAATTCCATGTTAGCCACTGCTGGTTTATCAAAGGCATGGTGGGGGGAGGCTTTGTTGACTTCATGTCATGTCCTGAATAGAGTTCCTAACAAGAATAAAGATAAAACCCCTTACGAGGAGTGGGCTGGGAGAAAACCATCACTTTCGTATTTGCGCACATGGGGATGTTTGGCGAAAGTCAATATTCCAATTACTAAGAAGCGCAAACTTGGACCAAAGACTGTGGATTGTATCTTTCTAGGTTATGCTCCGCGGAGTGTAGGATATAGATTTTTAGTAGTTCAATCCAAGGTACCTGATATGCATGTTGATACTATTATGGAATCTCGTGATGCAACATTTTTTGAGAATATGTTTCCTATGAAAGATATGCATAGCATTGCTAGAATTTCTACTGAGATAATTCCTGAGTCTAGAACATCTAATGAGTATTTTGAACAATCACATGAGAATGTTACTGAGAAGGATGACAATGAAACTCCTAAACGGAGCAAGAGACGAAGGATTGAAAAATCCTTTGGTGATGATTTCATTGTGTACCTTGTGGATGATACTCCCACATCCATTGCAGAGGCATATGCATCTCCAGATGCAGATGACTGGAAAGAAGCTGTTCATAATGAGATGGACTCGATTCTTTCTAATGGAACTTGGGAGTTGTCAGAATGACCCCATGGATGCAAGCCAGTAGGCTGCAAATGGGTGTTCAAGAAGAAGCTAAGACCTGATGGTACTATTGAAAAGTACAAGGCACGGCTTGTAGCGAAAGGCTACACACAGAGAGAAGGCGAAGATTACTTCGACACCTATTCACCTGTCGCTAGACTTACCACCATTCGAGTACTACTATCCATGGCTGCCTCCTATGGTCTTATCGTTCATCAAATGGACGTAAAGACAGCTTTCCTTAATGGAGAGTTGGAAGAGGAAATCTATATGGATCAGCCTGATGGGTTTGTAGTAAAAGATGAAGAAAGAAAGGTGTGCAAGTTGCTGAAATCTTTATGTGGCCTCAAACAAGCACCTAAGCAATGGCATGAGAAGTTTGACAGAACTTTAACTTCTGTAGGCTTTGTTGTCAATGAGGCTGACAAGTGCGTTTACTATCGCCATGGTGGGGGCGAAGGTGTTATACTATGTTTGTATGTGGATGATATTCTGATCTTCGGTACAAACATGAAAGTAATACACAAGGTCAAGTCTTTCTTGTCAAAGAGCTTTGATATGAAAGATCTGGGAGAAGCTGATGTGATTCTGAACATCAAGCTGATTAAGAACGAGAGTGGGATTACTCTAACGCAATTCCATTATGTTGAGAAGATCTTGAGCCGGTTCGGCTATATTGATAGCAAGCCTTCTTCAACACCTTATGATCCCAGTGTGACACTACGCAAGAACCGGAGGATTGCCATAGATCAATTGAGATATTCTCAGATTGTTGGCTCACTCATGTACTTAGCGAGCGTGGCTAGACCCGACATCTCTTTTGTTGTTAGCAAGTTGAGTAGGTTCATGTCAAACCCGGGTACTGATCATTGGCATGCACTTGATAGGGTCATGCGCTACCTATGTGGTACAATGAGTTATGGGATTCACTATTCAGGGCACCCAGCTGTGCTTGAAGGATATAGTGATTCGAATTGGATCTCAGATGTAGCTGATCTGTACGCCACAAGTGGGTATGTATTTACCTTTGGAGGTGGCGCAGTGTCATGGAGATCTTGCAAGCAAACCATATTGACGAGGTCAACTATGGAAGCAGAACTTACTGCTTTAGACACAACCACTATTGAATCAGAATGGTTGCGTGAGCTCTTGATGGACTTGCCTGTGGTTGAAAAACCTGTTCCGGCAATCCTTTTGAATTGTGACAATCAAACTGTAATTGTCAAAGTGAACAATTCTAAGGATAACGCGAAGTCATCAAGACACGTCAAGAGACGTTTGAAGTCTGTCAGGAAATTGCGAAACTCCGGAGTAATAACTGTTACATATATTCAAACAGACAAAAACCTGGCAGATCCCTTTACAAAGGGACTATCACGTAATGTGATAGAAAGTGCATCGAGGGAGATGGGTTTGAGACCCGTTGATGTTACGTCATAGTGGTAACCCAACCTTTGTGATCGGAGATCCCGTGAATTAGGACCTGGGAAGAACAAACTAGTGGTTTAATTGAGGAGAGTATTATGTAACCCTCTCTATGTGAAGATGCACAACTCTCAATTGATGTAAGGCAGGTTGGCAACAAGCCGTAATGTGTTTATGTTGGCTATTTTAGCAAAGATGCTGTCCTACAGAGTATTCTTGAAATAACACACCTATATGAGTTCGATTGTTAAACGTCGCAATCTATGAGATTTGGGTGATCTCTAGTAAACTCATGAAGAGACCACGAAGTATGACGCATATGCTTCACCCGCGGGGTAGGCTACTGGCAGCCATGTACTGGTCATGACTTTGAGTGAAACCCTATTCACGCAAAACTTGCAATTCAAGGCTTAGTCCATTGTTCAAGTGTGAATGGATGTAGCTTAAGGTTCTAGGCGGAAGTTCAACTTAACAGTCTCCGCTGAAACACTGGTATATAAACAAGCAGCGAGTATTGGTAAATCTCTAAATGGGGATTTGAGATCTGGCGGGGGATTGTTGAAATATTGGGCCCACATTTGGTGGCCCATACTAGATTTCAGATTTTCCCTATAAATCTCAAAGCCCACTTAGTGGCAGCCTTGTGAGTTTGAGCCCAAGTTGGTGGTAGCTCACTAGGGAGTGGCAAGAGGTGGGAAGTTTAGTCCCACATGGAAAGTTGGGAGGAAGTTAGACCACCTTATAAGGTGGGTTGTTCCACCACTAGTAAGTGAGTGAGAATAGGAGTGCTACACGCGCGCTCCTCCTCCTCCTCGCTCGCTCGTCTCGTCTCGTCTCGTCGCGACACGACACGACACGACACGTCACGACGCGCTCGTGGTGAGTGGATTGAGCCTCGAGCCGAGACTTTCCTTACTTTTTGCAGCTCAGGAAAACTAGACGGACGCGTCGCAGTTAGTCGGTTCGGGTCGCTCCCGGATCGTGGGCTATCGTGGGCATGGCCCACGTTGCCTAGGGTTTCCCGAGCCTATATAATCTCCTGCCCGGCATATCCAATACACGAGTTAGGGTTTCCACCTCTCTCTGCTTGCGCCGCCATCGTAGCCTACTCCATCCCGCGAGCCGACGTACATCGGCGAACGGGAGAGCAGGTCTCCGGAACCACTCGTCCTTGCGATCCTGTACGGGAGAGGGCGAATTAGGTTTTTGGGAAGCGCTCTGCGCGACTGCTCAAGCTCTTCATCACGGGTCGCCTTCCGTCCAAGTCGGGCGGTGCTGCCTACCGTCGTCTTCAACGCCGTCTACTTCGACCCGTCGTCCCTGTCGTCAACAACGTTGTCATCAACAACGTTCGTCGCGACATCATCTGCTACACCTCCACCGCCACCTCCACCAGATCGGTACGTGCGACATATCTCGATCTGTTTAGCGATGGATGCTTTACCGTTTGCGCTGCTGCTACTCATGTTGATTAATGCATCTAGTATGTTTGAGTTTCACATGTTAGTAGTTGCTGCCATCATGTTTTATATTCTGGAATTAATCACGGAAATTGTGCCTAATTATCCAACAGGATCATGCATATAGCGACTTACTACACTCACTGCAAATGATATATCTGGTCTTGTGTGGCATAAGTATATTAGTCTTCCAACAAGTCTTTGATATTTCTCCTTGTCTATGGGTTCTCCAGACTCTGCTGTGATTTTATTATTTTGGTCAATAGGTGTTGAAGCCACTCGGCACCCCAGCATGCCCATATCATCTAAGAGATCCAATGTATACTTTCTTTGAGATAGTGATATCCCTTTTGACGATCTTGCAACTTCTGTTCCAAAGAAGTATTTAAGTTTTCCCAAATCTTTCACCTCAAAGGCTTGACTCAAGCATCCTTTCAGTTTTGCGATTTCCACATCATCATCTCCCGTGATAATAATATCATCAACATACACAACAAGGATAGTGATTTTCTGCTCAAAATGTCTGTAAAATAAGGTATGGTCTCCATTGCATTGACCATATCCCATGCCACATACCACTTGTCTAAACCTGTCAAACCAGGCCCATGGAGATTGTTTGAGACCATATAGAGATTTCTTTAGTCTACATACCATTCCTTTAGTTTCAGGTCTGACAAATCCTGGTGGCATCTCCATATACACCTCCTCTTGAAGATCACCATGCAGAAATGCATTTTTGACATCAAGTTGATGCAAGGGCCATCCGAAATTTGCTGCACAAGAGATCAATATTCTGACCGTGCTCATTTTTGCCACTGGTGCAAACGTCTCATCATAGTCAATGCCATAAGTCTGACTATATCCTCTTGCCACAAGTCTTGCCTTATACCTCTCCACTTTTCCTTCTGCATTTTGTTTTAAAGAATAGATCCACTTACAGCCTACTGCATTCTTTCCTTTAGGGAGATATGTCAACTCCCATGTTTTATTTTTCTTCAATGTCTCTAATTCTTCCATCATTGCATTGCACCATCTCGGGTCCAACCTGGCCGCCTTCCAATCCTTAGGAACAGATACAGTTTGCAGCGAAGCAACAAAAGCCCGAAAAGAGGGTGACAATGCTTTGGGGGCCCAACTTTCCTTACCCCTTTTCCTATTGCAATTGGCAAGTCTAGGCTATTATTGGACTCAGTCTGAGATTGATTCTCCTCAGCAGAATCTACACTTGTGCTTCCTTGATTTTCAGGTCCAATGGGTTGCTCTCCCTGCCCCTGGTCTTGTTGATCCTCTAGTGCATCTACTTGTTCCCTTTGTACTTGTCTTCTAGAGTACACAAGTGGATTCTGCAGCCATCTTTGTGGTGGTACGGGTCTAGGTAGTGTACGTGTACCAGGAATTGCAGGAATCTCCGCAACAATAGGAAATTGTATGTTGATGTTGGTCACCATCTTGCTGCTCTTGATCACCACCTTGATGTTCTTGATCACCACCTTACTGTTGCTCCCCCTCTTGAGCATCACCAAGATGGTCAAGCCCCTGGAACAAGCCACTAAGATCACTCTCACCGTCATAAAATGGTTCTGACTCACGAAACGTAACATCCATGCTCACAAATGTCCTCCTGTCAGTGGGACTCCAACACTTGTAACCCTTTTGTCTGGAGGAATAGCCAATAAAGATACATTTGATAGCCCGATGATCTAGCTTGCCAACAGATGTCCTGTGATCCCTTACAAAACATGTACAGCCAAAGAGTTTGGGTGGTACAACAAAGTCATTGTTATTTAGAAGGAGTTGGCAAGGAGACTGCATACCTAGAATCTTTGAAGGCATTCTGTTGATCAAATACGTAGCAGTCATAACTGCTTCACTCCATAAGAATTTGGGAACATTCATGGTAAACATAAGAGATCGAGCCACTTCAAGGATGTGCCTATTCTTCCACTCAGCAACTCCATTCTGGGGAGGAGTGTCAGGACATGAAGTCTGGTGCAGTATACCTTGCGAAGATAAGAAAGAAGCAAAAGGTTTGCTGATATATTCAGTACCATTATCAGTTCTGATCACTTGCACCTGAACATTGAATTGGTTTTTTACATAGGCACAAAAACTCTGAAAACAAGTGAACACTTCATCTTTGTGACGCATAAGATAAATCCAAGTCATTCTGGAATAGCAGTCAATAAAAGTCACAAAGTACTTCATGCCACTTACTGACACAACAGGACACGTCCATACATCAGAGTGCACTAACACAAATGGGGATACACTCCTGATCCCTCTACTAACATAAGAGGTTCTCGTATGCTTAGCATATTCGCAGGCATCACAACATAATTTGGTTTTGTCCACTCCATCCATTACATCAGGAAAAACTCGAAACATTTTATCAAACGCCATGTGGGCCCATTCGACAATGATGAACTAGTGCCATACTCTCCTTTCCTCCAACAATCGCAGCAAGCACAGAACTAGCATCATGCCCCATCTTGTCACGATCTATGTGCCAAAGACCTCTATGCCTGGTTGCAGTCCCAATCTTCTTGCTGCTCTCCCTTTCCTGAATTAAACACATGTATCTATCAACTATTATACGGTAGTCCTGCTGATTAATCAAGGCACTTAGAGATAGCAGATTTACTGGAAAAGCAGGAACATGTAGAACTGATGACAATTTTATGTTGGGTGTACATTGCACCGACCCCTCCCCTTTTATAGATTGTGTTGTGCCATCTTCTGTTTGGATAGTGCCTCTATGTGTGGGAGGATACCGAGTATAAGAGTCAAACTCACTAATATTCCCAGTAACATGTTTGGATGCTCCAGAATCAAGAATCCAATCTGAATTAGCATTATGAGTAGCTATAGAAACTCTATTAATATTACCTTCATCTTTGTAGACATAGTGAGCAAAGTTCCCAAAGGTTGCTTCATTTTGTCCTTCCTTTGATTGTCCATGAGAGGTACTGGAAGTTGGCTCTGAAGCTGCTGCCATATGTGCCTTGGGTGCTATAGCATGCTGCTGTCCACCACCCCTGCCATACTGTTGTCCATATGGTTGTCCAACACCTCTGCCATACTGATGTCCATATGGTTGTCCAACACCTCTGCCATACTGGTGTCCATATGGCTATCCAAAACCTCTGCCATACTGTTGTCCACCACCTCTTCCATCACCCCTTCCTCTGTAGCTTCCTCTGCCATGAGTGTATCCTCCTCTCCCCCTACTGGGTGTAGCAAAGGAGGTACACTGATGCTTCAAGTGTCCCTTCTGTCCACACGTATAACAGTCTCTCATCTCTTGTCTCTCGGTTGTGTAGAAGGTCGGATGAGGGACATAATCGCTTCCCTTTGTCATATTCAGACGCACTTCCTCTCTGGACATAGCAGCAATGGCTTCTTTGAGAGAAGGGGTAGTGGTTTGATGCAGCAAAGCAGCCCTTCTCCCCTCAAAATCTTGATTAAGACCTTTCAAGAACTTCATGACTCGCCGACGTTCAATCCAGCTTGCATCAGCACTCACACATTCCCCATGGGCAAGTTCTAGAGGATCAACATGATCTAAATCTCCCCAAAGATGCTGCAACTCAGCCACATATGCCATCACAGTTTTGTTTCCTTGTTGCAAGTTATGCACTTTATCTTCAATCTCAACAATCAACATAATGTTCCCCTTTCCAGAATAGAGATTTGATAGGGTGTCCCATACCTCTGAAGCTTTTGTGAGTGCCTCTACAGAAGCAGCAATATTAGGAACCAAAGAGTTAAGCAACCATGCCACGATCAGAGAATTTATGGCATTCCACTTTTTCCATTCCGGACTAGTCTTGTCTGCTGGTTTTGCAGCTTCACCACTCACACGTTCATCCAGCCCTTTCGAGTTCAGAATCAACAGCGCCCTCCGTGACCACCGGAGATAGTTGGCCACTCCTTCCAACTTGATTTCATTCGCCGGCAGCTCAAGTTTCTGACCGATATCGGTATGGAGAACGATTGCTCCCCCTCCAGCAGATCCTCCTCCATCTCCTTTGGTAGTGATAAGTTCTGCTAGCTTCTCCAGAGCCTTGGTCAAATCCCCGTTGTCCCCCATGCTTGACACCAAACTAACCTCTCAGAAACACCAAAGGGCTTACCCGCAGGATGCCCTCTTCGTCTCCTTACTTGTCACTGCCTTCCACTCCTTGCCGCCGCAGCAGCCTGCTCCCTTCCTCTTCCTCCCAGCCACCGCATCAGCCTACTCCCTTCCTCTTCCTCTTCCTCCTAGCTGCCACAACAGACTAGGCTTCTAGATCAGCAGTCCTTCCCGTCGCTGCCCTCACTGCCCCTTGCTCTGATACCATGTGGATAGAGATGAGAGCCTAACCTGAGGTAGAAGGAGGCTGCAGGGAGGAACTCTCTCTTCTTAGGGTTACAGAGATAGAAGCACCTTATATAGGTCAGGACTGGGCTGGGCCAGATGGGCCACAACAGAGAACAAGAAGACAACCCAACAGATACACCAACAGTTATCCAACAGAAATTGACCCTGAAACCGTTTTGAACAGAAAACTGATACCGAGGAAACAAGGAGATGTCGGTGTGCCTATTGTCCGGTGGCTAATCAACTTACTAAATGACTCAACTACTTGGGTCTTGGGAGGACTACAACTTCATCCAAAAAGTATTCTCTGACTTCCAGCCTTGAGGAAAAGCATATTCTTGACGACGGGGAATTGTAAGGAACTGTCTACCCAACGAACTGTCTACCCGACGAACTGTCTTATGAAGATTCGGTTAACTAACTTACTGCTTTGCTTGTCACATGTCCATCTTGTCTTATGAAGATTCTGTTAACTAACTTACTACTTTGCTTGTCATGTCCATCCGTAGCTGTTCATTTGTGATCCAACGCATCACAAAAAAACTTAACACTTCTAACCAGCTCACTTTATCTTCAGTTTACCTTTTCTTCGTCTGCTCACTTGCTTGTCATCACTCGCCATGGATATCTAGCTCGTAGCCGAGCATGTAATCTACCACCGTTGTTCTGGCTATTGGCAAACTCGTCTTTGTAAACCTTGAAACGCCAGCTAATCTATCATCTGAAAGTAGCTAAATTTCTTGTTTACTCTGAATATTTCTGAATCTGTTCCATTTCCTTATGAATCTGTGTTCGGGCTTACCAAAAGCAGAGAATAATCGATGGAGTTTTCTAGCCAATCTGCCCAGAAAGATTTAGTTAGCGTTCAGTCAGCAGTGTCTAACTGTCTATCAATAATGCATTACATCCTAACGTAGTACTTCACACCCTGATCTTCAAACAAAACAACACCCATTCCATGTACAGAATTGCTGACATGCCTACCATCTACGCCCATTTACAACACACAAAAAAAACACTGGCCAGTGATGCTAACGAGGAGCCACTGTCCCGGAAGGGATGCCGCTGTTGGCGTGGCCGCTGTTGGAGGCATGGGATGAGTCAAATATCTCCCCTGTCAGGGACATGGATCCAGAATCTGTCAGTGCGGCCGAAGAGCCTGCCACCATGGAGGTTGAGGAGAAGAGATCCTCCCCTTCAGGCAACACGCTCCGGATGCCATCCAGCTCCCTGACGATCTCGGCCATGTAAGGCCTCGCATCAGTCTCGTCCCGGCAGCATTTCAAGGCCAGTGAGAGGAACCTTGTGGCGCATTCCGGAGGGCATGAGGACATCCGGCTGTCGATGACTCCAGAAATGTCTCCAGATCGGTAAGCCGAGTTTACCTACAGTAAGAAACACATTATATATTAGTAGTTCGGTCATAAAATTCTACTGATTCTTACAGAAGGTAAAAATAAATCAATATCTCAAGCAGTACATTAGGTACGGATCAGGGTGGGAACCTCTGTACCTCTCTGACGATGTTTTTGCCAAACTGGATTGGCTTCATCCCGGTCAATAGTTCAAGAAGCACAACACCGAGGCTATAAACGTCACTTTTTTCTGTCAATTTATGAGTCAGGAAGTATTCTGGATCAAGATAGCCCTGCCAAAAATGAAGAGGACAGATATGATCAACCGAGCTTTCATACTACAAATTACATATAAGTAGGCTCAGCTGTTTCCTGCTGTCTAGCATGGAACATCAGTAATTAGATCATATTGAGTACAGCTCTTCCTACATTACTAGGTGTACTAAGACTTACTGGAGTGCCCTTGACAACAGTGGAGATATGAGCTGGCAATGTTCCTGAAATATCCGGGACCGGAGCAAGTCTTGAAAGACCAAAGTCAGCCACCTTCGCTACAAACTTAGAGTCCAATAGAATATTGGTGGCCTTGACATCGCGGTGGAATATAGGGGGATCTGCCTCGGTGTGTAGATAGAGGATTCCCTTTGCAGCGCCCATTGCAATATGCAACCTCTGACTGAAGTTCAGAGGTCTTTTAGAAGTTACTGCACAAAGTGTCAAATTAGATTAGGTGCTTGACACCCAATTTGTTTTCGGTTATAAAAAAAAAGCATATACTACCCTGTGTTCTGGGTTTGGTCAAAGTCAAACTTTGTCATGTTTGATCAAATATGTAGAGAAAAGTATCAACATCTAAAATACAATATTAGTATTACTAGAACCACCACAAAATGTATTTTCATATTATATAAACTTGGTATTATGAATGTTGCTACTTTTTACTACTTGTTTGGTCATTGTTAAGTTTGACTTTGACTATATCCAAAACACAGGGTAAATAAAAGCAAAGGGAGTAATATAATAGCATGCATCACTGATGAACACACTAAATAGTTTGAGGATAAAAAAGTACTAATGTAAAAAGACATGGTTATATCAGGTGAGATGAAACAAGAAAATCATAAACGCGTGAATACATGCCGCTTACGCACCAGAAAGATGATCACGTAGGGTGCCATTTGGCATGAATTCATACACCAACATCTGCAAAACACAATTCTCTATCAGCAGCAGATCCCATGGTCTGCAGATACTTTACAATATAAGACTAACTAAGCAGATCTGAGGTCACTGGAGAACCCTAAGCATAAGCATGCTTAGCACGACATTACCAATATACGAATTTCAACAATATATGTGTATTTGATTTGAAAACTGAGACACACACCTGTTCCTCTTCTTCATCACAATAGCCAATCAGGGATACCAAATTACGATGATGCAATCTTGACAGCAGCTCTATTTCTGTGCAAAATTCCTTTGAACCTTGCAGAGAATCTTCATGTGCTCGTTTGATTGCAACGGCTGTTCCATCATCTAGATTTCCTCTATAGACTTTTCCATAACCTCCTTGACCAACTTCAGCTGAATCATCGAAATCATTGGTTGCTTTAGCCATTTCTTCAAATGTGAAGCATCTCACACCATCGACCTTGACAGAGAACCTCGACAGTACTGCAAAATAATCTGCTTCTTCAGATGTTGTGGACTGAATATAATGGCTACTGCGATACTATAAATTTACTTGCTATATATAGTTGAAACATGCTAGACGTTGACATGTCGTAGCTCCTTATCCTACTAAAAGAAAGATGCTCCTATATAGTTGCCAGGTGAAGCAGCAAGGCGTTTCTAATTCGTCAGACAACAAGGTTTTTATATGTAGCACATGGAAAGATATGTTCATTAAACAAATGTGATGACTTACATGACCGCCTCGAAACTGTTCGACGTTTTGACCGTTTTCTCATTACAAAAATTGTAAAAACCACAGATACTACAATAGCAGCAGTAATCGTTCCTACCAAAATCCCTGCTAGTACACCCTTGTTTAAACCTGATGACATCACGTCTGGAAATTCTGCAAAGCAAAAAGAGGCAAACCAATAAACTAGTGAATCATAAAATTATATGGAGTATTTTGTACAGCAGAATCAGTATGGACCATGAAGTGGTAAATTTTAAAACAAGATTTTTTCTTCTAAATTCCTCGTTAAACTGGCGCGCCTTTTGAAAAGATCTCGGTGTTTTCATTCTGTGGAGAGGTCCTCCCATCTCTTAGGAGAGTTTCGTTCGCATGAACCCTAAGAATTGGATAATCTCCCTACTTACTTTTCTGCACCCATCATGAGCGAGCCTTCTTTGAGGTATTATTGGGCTTGAATAAGGGATGACAATTATCTCATAAAAATAACCACAAAAAAATCATGGGACATACGCTGGAAGAACGCAAAAAATAACAAAGTTTATCATGTAACGTGCAATTATTTTAAAAAATTGAACTCTATAGTGTATATTATCTCATATGGTAGGAAAATCAAATTTAAAAATTCATGGATTTCGATTCCATTAGCATAAGAAACAGTTGTAAAAACTCTGTTAATATCACATTGCCTGTTTGCCAAAGTAATTGTTTAATTGGTAGAATTGTGAGTGGCATCTTTTGGTGCAAAGTAAATTCAACATACCGTCTGCATAGGAACCAAGCGTGAAATTGAGAAGCTCGTACGGACCAAAAGTATCTGATAGAGTAATCTCCCATCCAGCAAGTAATTCCCTGAGCCGCATAACCTCCGACATAGTGAATAAACTTGTATTATTTGGGAATAACTTCAGATGCATATTCAGCCTTGGACCAGCCTCCCATATGTACTGCTCAATGTATAGCTGGTAAATACTCAGGCTCAATAAAGACGTTGAGTCGATCTCAAAGGCTTCTTTGTATGAGCGAAAGTCTGAGATCCCTGGACTCTTCAGCCGAAATCCAACTCCGAGAGGCACAGCACAGAAGCAAGGTATAGGGGAAGATGGATTGTATTCATAAGTTTTATCCTTCGGACAAGGAAAACAGTCTATACTAACTTGTGGTCCAGATGGTGCTTCGTTTACAGATGTGGGTTGACAAAGTCCGGCTGCCCGAGCTGCATTAGAAGTGTCACAAACAGGGTTTCCAGAAAGCCTGTAGAATAACGATGGTAATGATTATTGTCACACCAGAAAGAGAAATGATTTGGTTTACAAGTTCTTGTGATCAGTATTATATTTGTCTGTATTATTGGATCTGCATTAAGCTTATCAATGAAATTTCCATACTCCAAGCAAACCATACAGCTGAAACTGGGATATCTATATATGTATGCAGGAAGTATGAACTGATAAGGAAGTACATACAGAAGAATGACAGCTTTTGGAGACTCAAATGCAGCCGGAATAGTGTCAAGGGAGTTGTTTTGAAAGTCCCTGCAGTGTCACAAAAATACATTACACATTCATATCTCAAATAGATTAGCAGAAAGTACATTTGCGAAGAGTATCATACAGAACAAGGCTTCTGTTTCCCGTAAAAGTGATGTTACTCCAGATTGCCGATGGAACAGCGCCATCGAGATTGTTCGCTTCAACTGACCTGTAAAACGACATCTTCATATACAACAACAGAAACAGCAAAGCCTTTTGTCCCAAGCAATTCGGGGTAGGCTAGAGATGAAACCCAACAAAAACCTATGGCAACCAAAGAGTGAAAAGAGGAAAAAAAAAGTACAAACGCAAGAAATGTAAATTAAGGTTCCGGCACATGAATTGTGATTTTCATGCAGTTCTATCAAGTGCAAAATCTATACTGTAAAGTGACACCTTCATATGTAGTTCTATCAATTACTGCTGGCCGACATACTTGTTCTTGTAAAGTAGGTTCAGTTTTTGTAGAGAACGCTCAAAACCTTTGCTCATCTTTTCAGTTTTCATTAAATGGGACAGCAAGTTAATTTGCAAGAAAATCACAAACGGTTTTGTCACAAGAAAAAAAAAACACAAACCTAGGCAACAAGCACACGCTAGGATCAGTTTTGACAACTTTTCTTTTCAATCACTAGTTGTTATGCAAAAGAAACGTATTAAGTTGTAGTTCAACAGGGAACACATCCATCTTGAATGGCATGATAGGTTAGCTAGCACTCCAGAAAAGCACAGGTGGTTGGATAAGTGTCTTGTAAGTTAAACATTACTTACAAGAACTGAAGATTAGGCAGCCCAGAGAAGTTTGCCGGAATAGTTCCATTAAGAAAGTTATGCGATAAATCTCTGCAAGAAACTAGAAGTTAGTTTTCTTATTTAAAGAAGCACATAATAAGGTTACCAAGAGCAACATACATTGTAGTGATATTTGAAGCGAGCCTATTAGTTGGTATAGATCCTGTCAGTTGGTTCCAGCTAAGATCCCTGAAATTGCATGCCAGAATTAGCAAAGAGATGCAGAATAATCTCCTGCATGTCGTAAACTGAATGGGCAATTTTATCGAGAGAAAATATTCAGAAAACATACTGTGGATAAAAAAATTGTTCCAAAAGTGCTAGTACGAACTAACAAAAAAGATACTACCTGATAGTAGGATATCAAAAATAGCAAAGAATGAAATGAAATTGCAGCATTTATTTTTATTTGGACTTACAGATAGCCAAATTCAGGTACGCCACTTAGATCAGGAATAACTCCTTGCAAACTGCAATTCCTTAGACTCCTGGTAACATGAAAATGATTATGAACTTGAAAACATATCTTGATTTGAGTTTGTGTATGATATAGAATGGACGTTACAAATGAATTGTCTACATAGACTGAGGGCCTGATTAATTGGACAAGGGGACATTTTCCCAAATACGTAAGATTTACTCTATGTCTGAACCAAATATCAACGAACCCAAAAGAAATACCCATCTAACCCTATGGTTCATGTCGCATGAGAGAAATTGGAGGATCTTCTAGGGGAGAACTACGATATGCAGGCAATGGCTTCACATCATGGCGGAGTGCATTCCACCACCTGTTGCACTAACCACTGTCAGAGTAGGCTTTACTGTTTTTGTCGCATGTGTTGTATTCCCTTATATCAGGCCTTGGCATATGTTCGCCAAAGCCTTGCACAACTCTTGTAACTAAAACAGCTTCTCTTTTAAATCAAATTACATGGAAATAAATTAGAATCTCTAAATGTCAGGATAAATATGAAAAAAATCGACATCATTGACACAGAAGAAATCTGCATGCATCAAGTTTTCAAATCTTAATTCTGTCCAACTACAAATCCTTCTGCAAATACTTAGACACTTTGAAGAACTCTTAGTTTGGTATTATCCACAACATGATTTGGGTTTTAACTTGTCCATGTGTAGATGGGATTTGGAGTTGAAGTTTTGTGAGATGGTAGCTGCAAGTTGTGTCAATGTTTCTGGTTTTTCTTTTGGGAGTTCTTTTCAAGACTTCCAGAAGTGCTAATTCGGAATGAAGTACACTAGTACACCTAAAGTGTCTACTGCACACAATTCTTCTGGGGTTTACTCATATTTCATGTCTCTACACACACATTTCAAACAAATTTTGTCTACTGAACACCGATTTTATCCACTCAAACATCTTATATTAACTATCTAAGTCTGTCTTTCTTAGTAATATGATTGCAGTTGAAATCAAACTAAATTGAAGGAAACGACAGTATGGAGGAAAGGGGCTGTACTCACAGCTTTAAAAGTGTCTGTATGTTGTTGTATGCAGCAGGGACGGAACTTCCACTGAAGTTATTATTATCAGCCTGACTAGAAGTAAAAAAAAAACATACAGATATAAGAAATGAAAGTTGTTAGCTAAGTGAGTATCAAATTTATCTAAAAGAAGAGAGAACCATTCTGAGAGAAAAATATTTGTATTGTTCATTAACACAAGCAGAGTAAAACCTATTACATGTCAGCAACGTTTAATACAGCAGTAAAGTTATATCATAGAGTTCCTGAAATATGCAGGCTGCAGCATTACTTAATCTTCTTAGATGAGAAAAACTAAAGTAATCATCATGATACCAGCATCAGATATACATATACTCTCTGAAAAATCCACAACGCATTCTGATATAAATTTAACTTTTCTATGTCAAAGAAGTCTCATATATTTACACAAAATGTACTTACAATATTTTCAAACTAGGCGTCTTCGCTAAGTCCGGAGGAAGAGGTCCAGATAAATTATTGGTATCCACAAGACTGCAAGTTTACAGTAGTATATGAGTGTAAATACAACCCATGCAGCAGAATAAATAATAGGGAGAAAAAAGAAAAGCTCAGAACTCAGAATAAATCAACAAAAGCAGTGGTCCACTTACAGATGAAGGAGCACAGGCATTCTGGATAACTCTGATGGGATTTGCCCACTTAATGAATTGTTGTTCATGTGACTATAGATAAACGGAGAGTCAAGATTATGAGGAAGCTTAAATAAGAAGCAACATAGGAATGAAAGCGGGAAGATTATGATCTTGAAACTTACAGATGCCTCATGCTTGTTAAATTGGCAAACGATTTAGGTATGGGCCCAGATATTTGGTTTTGGTCAATCTGTAATCTGTTTAACTTCTGGAGATAGCCAATCTCATCTGGTATGGAACCAGATAGTTGATTACCATTCAAAGTTCTGGAAAATATGAGGTATTAACAGTGAAGATTATTCTGAATGTTTAATTGCATTTAGAAAAATTGTACTCATCTGCCATGCAGAACTGAAAAAAAAACTAGACAGTAACATCTATTACTGTTTCGACAATGGTGAGTGTAGAAGGGTAAGAAAAGTGATCCGCCCAACAAATGTTGACATAAGAGCAGGAAAACTTCAGATATGTGATACGCTAATTGAGATGAAGTAAAAAATCAGATATATACAAAACTGCCTAGTAATCTAGGTGCCTTGTGACTTATGTACATATATTCCCTCCGTTCCAAAATAAGTGTCAGAGATTTGTCTAGATTCGCATGTATGTACACACTAAAACGTGTCTAGATACAGGCATATCTAAACAAATCTGCGACACTTATTTTTGGAATGAAGGGAGTATATTTGAAAGAAAATAGGCATTTGGAAAGTTTTTTGTAGGTCCAAAGCCACACCGTTTAGCCCATTTAATGCATCTTTAGAAAACAATAGAAGATTGGAACATTGTGTGTCTAACTATCTAAAATCCAAAAGATGGGACCAAAACACAAAGGCTAAGTGCAAACGTTAAACCAAATATATTTGCCGATATAAATGTTGTGCCATTTTAGGCACACAGGGTAGGTGCTTAAAGTTCTGCTTAGCAAGATAAACAGTACGGTGAGTTCAGGTCCACATTGAAAATGTAAGTATACAAGTCAGTTCAGATATGAGGAACTTACAAAAGTCTGAGCGTTGTGATATTGCCTATCTCTTTCGGGATGTTACCAGTCAAATTGTTCCACATAAAATCTCTTCCAAAACAATAAAAAATAGAAGTTAGTTCACATATGTAATATGTTGGGTACTTAATGGTACAACCTGAAAAGCATACATGCAGAATAAAGAACTAGCCATGAAAGAAACAGTTCAAATGGGACAGATCAGGTATCATTTTTCCGTCTGGTTATTTGAGGTAATATTGAAGAAACATTTTAATTGCTAAATTCAGCTAGCAACTTTAACTGTTCAGCAAATCATACTTACAATTTTGTCAGCTGAGACAGAAGACCAACCTCTGGTGCCAAAGTTCCAGAAAGATTCATCTTAAACAATTCTCTACGTGGGCAAAAAAAACATGATTAAACAAAACTGGACATGATATGCCATCAGTATAACATGCATTATACAAAAATTATAAATAATAAATAACAAGCAGATTCTAAGACACAACATAGAGTAAAGCAACAAATGCATCAGCAAATGACCCTTATTTTGACCAGGAATTGCAAACTTAGCCTGAAACAAAGAAGAGGATCTACAGCAGTGATAATGCTGAAAACAATGTCATGGGGGAGATTTAGTGACATTTTAAGGTTTCGCTGTAAGGTTTGACTGCCATGGTCTTTGGTCTAAAAAAAATATGGGAGAAACTTACTAAAGCCGTGGATATATGCTTCAAAGAAAAAATGGAGATGTGGAAGATCTCTAGCTAATAAAGCAAGTTGTTCTTTCAGTTCTATTTAGTTTGGAAGCTCCTTTTTATTGTTGTTGCTATTATCTGTGAACAGTAGTTTGTTGCAACTTGCAAGTTTAATTGCTTCAGTAGAGGGATCGATGTACAAGTACACGGAAAGACCATATTAAAGCTAACCTTAACATGTCGGAAAAAGTAAAGTGCGATATAAATAAGGATGGCGTGTTAACCATACAAATGGGTTACATGAAGATATGTGTCACTTGATATCTTGTTGCAGATGACTCCTGTCCAGTTTGATTTGCATGGATCTCCTCTATTCCAATTCTTGAGGTTATTCATAGGATCAATTAAACTTCCTTTGATAGCATTGAGAGCGTTTGCTGCATGTAAGACAGGGAAATTTTAATGTACAGCAGGATAATACTGATATATTATGTCAATGAAAACCATCATCTAGTTATATCCACTAGGCTACTACTAATAGAATAGTATGTGTAGTACTGAGATATTATATGTATGATTAGGTGCAGTTTGTGAACTTCTTGGACTAGTTCATGGGTCTAACTGATTAGTACTGGAACATAAGTGGACACTTCACAAGATGAGAAAACTGAGCTCTTCAAGATACTTTCAAGACTTCCAAACATGCAACAAAAAATTCTGATTAAATCTGCACAAACAAGGGCGTGCACACAAGGGAATGGCATCCAGTGCTTCGATAAGCTAATATTCAGGGGCCCAAGGGGTAGCTAGTTGGCAAACCACCTTGAGTTATTTTCTGCAAATAGTGACTAAGAACTAGAGGTTACCTTCAGTAGGGTGAATGCTCTGTCCCCTTACGACACCCACATGAAAGATGCACAAAAGAAGCAGGGTTGCTGCCCCTGCATAGAGGAACCCTCCAAAGCTGGCCATGTCTGTTCAAGAGAATCTGCAGCAACTTGGCGTCCCTTTGTATCCCTAAAAGTCTGATCATAAACAAGGAAAGAAACATGTGCTTAGGACTGACCATTCCAACGGTTGATGCCTCCAGGATGAAGGTGCTTATTCCTGGCATCTAAGGTGTGAAAGCATTTTCATTGACTCTGATCCGTATTAACAAATAACAACGTGTATGGCCTAACTCTGCATTTCGGGAGAAGACATGGCCCAGAGCTAGCAAAATGAACTTGCTTTCATTGACTAGAGAAAAATAAGCCAGCTCGCACAGTACTTACACTCCAGAGGTGATTATAGTAAATTCATTAACGGTGACAGCAAGACCATACTAATCAGCAATTGGGACTTCTTTTTGTTGAGATGAGAGCAATTGGGACTTTAGCAGACGTGCTAAGGCCAACGGGTACCGGTATATGCACAAGGTTCTAGTAAATATAAATATATAGGAGTAAAAGGGTTAATTTTGCACGGCAACAGCATGCACGTTTCCGCAAAGTACTACTATTGGCTAGTGCTAGCGCGAGCATCTCATTCGGTTACTTTTTCAGTTATCAGTTTTCAGAATGAGCAATTGGGACTTGAGCAGACGTGCTAAGGCCAACGGGTATGTGCACAAGGTTAAAGGAGTAAAAGGGTTGATTTTGCACGGCAACAGCATGCACGTTTCCGCAAAGTATTGGCTAGTTGCTAGCGCGAGCATCTCATTCGGTTACTTTTTCGGTTATGAGTTTTCAGACAGATAAAGCTTGGAAACTGGAAGGTGCAAATGGAGAAAGTTACTAGAATCCAAAAAGAATTAAGAGACCAAGAAAGCTACTCCCTCCGTTCCAAAATTGTGTTTTTTTGCGGGGACGTTCCATGATTATTGCGGTGATTGTGGTTCAAATTTAATGGAGTACATGATGAACAGCAGAAGGGGGAACCGAAAACGTGCAGTGAAATTTTGATCCAAGAGAAAAACTTGAGGTGAACTCGACGCCAGAAATAACAGCGAAGAGAGGATCGAAAACTAACTGAAAAAACCGACATAAATCCCGCTGCACCCAGCGGACCTCAATCGAACAGCAGCGACAAAGCAAAAGAAATGTTTTGGATAATGAGAAGCAGGCAGAGGAGGAGATGAATCAAGCACCTGGGTGGCCGGAGACGGCCGAAGAGCCCCCTGGCGCGGGCCGGCGGCGAGCAAATGCGGAAGCGGGCGCTTCCTCCCCGACGGCGACTAGTACCGGCAAGGAAGGAAAGGGAGGCGTCCGGCTTTTGTAGCTGCTACTGTTCCAGGTGGCTTTCCACCCGCCCCCACCTCCTCCTTCGGGGTTGCGGCGCGGCCAGCGGCGAGCGTGCGAGTGGGTTGTTGGTCGGAAGAGGAAGGAGAGGAGTAGTAGCAGAGTAGAAGTAGCACTAGTTTATTGGCGCGGCTGGCTGGCTTATTCTATTGTTGCGTCGGGGAGTGGCGAGGCTCGGTCAGGCACCCGCGTCCGCCGCGGTTCAACGGCTCGGCGACCGCCGCGCCACCGCCGTGGAACGGAGCGAAAGAAAGGCCTCGTGCCGACTCTGACGCCTCCTCCTGGATTGCAGGGGCCAAAACAAGCGAATATGTCGTCGCAGAGAAAAAAGTGGAGGAGTGACATCTTGCTGCTGTCGTTTCTTCTCTTCTTGTCGCCTGTTCATACAGGAGTGACACGACGAGTCGAGAGATGGGTTTTTTGTTGGGTTGGTGGCTCCAGCGCGCGCGGTTTGGATTTGCTCTTGTGGGCTTTGTGGCTGTGAATTGCGATGCTGACCTCGCTCTGCTGCCTAGAGAGCACTCTCGGATTGTTTGTTCCTACGAAGTACGATATGGACCGTTTGATTGCGGGATAGCAGCTGCTGAGGTCGATGGTGCAACAAAAGTTGCACTGCAAATTGCGGATGAATTGTCCACGGTAGAAAAGTTAAATTAAAGAAGTGGTCTATGTCGCTCCAGCTTTTACTATTTGTCAAAATGTTGCCTCACAAAGCGATGCTTTACCCCTAACAAAGATGTTGCTCCATATTGCGGAGTGCTTAGAAAGAGCCAAAGAGGTACGGGAAAGTGTTGGTTATTATTTTTTAGATCCCAAATGAGACTTTGGATATAAAATCGGTGCATAAACTAAACCCTAGCTCCTACCACTCCAGTTTTCGCTCCGGGGCGAAAACTGTGTTAGAGGATCACCAAGGTTTTCAATTCCCATATCGACAAACGGTGTCTGCACCCTGCAACACTACTTTTAGCGGAACCGGTAACTTTCGGTGGCAAGGCATCTCTCACCACATCTTCTATGTGGTGGAAGTCTCGAGGTTGAGCCGGAGTTTCATCGGCATATAAACCCTTGTACGCTAAATCTAGAATTTTCGGGTTGATCTTTCCTGAAGGCATCGTCTTTGGAGCTGTGATATTTGTACTCAGGGTTGAGAAACCTCGCCCTAGCATGTCCTTGCTCCAATCACGTGGTCGTGAATTTCACCACCAATGTTGGGCACAGTTCGGCCATTTTGACATATGTTAAGCTGAGTTCACCATCGTGTAAGGTGAAGACCGAAGGGATAATCGTTTCATTGTACAAATTTAAAGCAGAGTAAATGAATCAATATACTCCGTTACATTTTGTACTGTTTTATTGCAGGTATTTCCATGTGTTCCTCCCTTTCTGAGGAATCTCGACGCATTCTTTGGTCGATAGGAAATTGTTAATTTTCTTGATGAAAAACCGTAGTTTAAGGGTGTTGCTATTTCGTATTATGAACAATTTCAACAGCTTGAGATTTGAACATAATGATTATGCTAGTTCAATTAGTCTTTGTTAGATGTATATATCTGTATATTGTATTTTCTCCATATGTTAGGGGCTTTCTGCATATTTGCACCTGTACATGTACTATATATTGTGGCTTTTGGCCCCTTGGTAATACAACAAGTCTATTACCCTAACATGGTATTAGAGCTACGTTAGCTCCTCTCCTCGCAGCCGCCGCGCCCGGTCGCCCGTCTCCGCCCCGTCCGGCCGCCGCCCCGCCGCTCGCCAGCGCTCCGTACGGCCGCCGCACGCGCTCGACCTCTCTTTCCACCGGGCTGCCTCGCCGCCAGGCCGTCTCCCGTCCAGCTGCCGCCCGCGCCTGGTCTCTCCCGTCCGCCCGCATCTGCTGCTGTTTTCGATCGGGAGTTGACCCGATCTTGTCTCTGAAAAAAACTATGTCTTCCTCGTCGGGCTATCTTGTGATTCCTCGCTGCCCGGTGATTTTTGATGGCACGAATTATCCTGATTTCGCTGCCTTCATGCGCATCCACATGCGCGGTCTTCATCTTTGGGGTGTGCTTTCTGGCAAGATCCTCTGTCTGTCGCGCCCCACTGCTCCTACGGCGCATATTCCGCCGACGCATGTTGCCCTTGTCCCCGATGCTACTCAAGAGGTCAAGGATGCAACCAAGAGTGCTGATGACACTGCTCTGGCTGAGTATGACCGGAAGGTCCAGGAGTATTCTACTGCTGTTGCGACGTACCAGCTTGATCTGACTGACTACACTCAGTGGATAGATGAGGATGCTCGTGCTGCTGCTGTTCTCACTTCCAGTGTTCTGCCTCAGTATGCTGCTGAGTTCATGGGTCTTCCCAATGTTGCTGCTCAATGGGCTTTTCTTCGTCAGCGCTATCAGCCGTCTGGGGATGCTCTTTACATGTCTGGTTCGCCATGAGCATGCTCTCTAGCAGGGTGATTCCATTATTGATGAGTTCTATATATACTCAGAGTGCTGCTATCTGGCGTCAGCTTGATTCTCTTCGTACAGCTATGTGTGCCACATGTCCCTGCTGTCTGACTGTGCGCGCGGATCTGGAGTTTCAGCGTGTATTTGAGTTTTTGTCGCGGCTCCGCAAGGAGTTTGAGCCTCGTCGTGCTTGCTCGTGGTTGTGTTCCGCTCTCTGGCTGGGCTCTATGCTGAGGAGACTCGTCTTCGTGGTGCTGATCTTCTTGAGGTTCCCTATGTACTTGCTGCTCGTGGTCCTCCTATGCCGCCTGCTCGTGGTCCTCCAGTGTCGTTGGCTTCGTTGCGGTCTCCAGTACCGCTGATACTCTCTACTCCTCCGGTCCAGAGCCAGAGTCAACCTCAGTAGTCTCGTGATATGACATCACCTTCTCGTCCTCCCTGCTCCTATTGTGGCAATCCCGGCCACGATGTCTCTAGCTGCTGGAGGAGGGATCCCAGTTTACGACAGCAGTATCATGCTCGTAAGCAGGCTGGCTCTTCAGGATCTTCTGAAGTTGCACTGTGTGATCAGGACATTATCCGTGGACTTCGTGGTCTGCGCGCTGCTACAGGCTCCTCCTCGACGGGTACTGCTGGTTCTGTGGCTGGCTCTTCTGGCACCGCGCGACCACCATCTTCTACATAGTCAGGTACGTCATCCCCGTGGTATCTGGATTCTGGAGCTTCCTTTCATATGACTTCTGCGTCTTCTATTCTTTCTGCTCTTCGCTCTCTTATTTCTCATGTCCGTGTTATCACGGCTGATGGTACCTCTCTTCCTGTTTCCAGTCGAGGCACCCTCTCTACTCCCTCGTTCTCTGTTCCTGACCTAGTCGACACCTTTTAAACTGAAGATTTATAATATCTACAATGCATTACAAAAGACATTTTTTATTATACTCCCTCACATAAATTGCATGCTTTAAATGAAGTATTCCAATTGCAAGAGACAGGGTTCATTCGGATGCATGTACATTACAGTATATTTATTTAAGCATCTTGCTTTGTCTACCGGTTAGAGCATCTCGGTTTTATTCCTGAACTAAAACCGTTCTAGAAATCAAGATTTCCATTTTGTCCCGAGCCATAGTTGACATTTCCTAAACCAGCTAAAAATTGTTTGATGATCATTGATCTGAAGGGGTAGGTAGTACGGAGCCACAAAATAATTGCCTAACAAAGTCAGCGTGAGATGCTGTTGTTTTCAACATAAGTTAAGTGTGAGTGTGTGACCAGAGAACAGAAAAACTATGGGCAACACTGCGGCGTACGACTTACATATTGGCATGAGTTCAGTTATGATGAGATCGCCGATAGAGAAGATCATCTTCACTATTAACTTATTTAAGCTCCACATATGATCTTATGTAGAGTGTCGATGTTTCATTCTTGAATTCAAACCCTTCCAGAATTCAAGACTTCACATTTTGACTGAGCCACATATTTGACCTTTCCTGAACCAGCTAAACATAGCAAAGAAGTAGCTCTGTAGCTAGCTGAATAATCTGAAGGGTTCATCAGTCCTAAACAACCAGCTAACAAAGTCAGCGAGACAAGCTGTGGTTTTCACCATAATTTCCAAGTGTGAACAGAGAAGAAACAACTGTTTGCCAAAATGTGTCATCCGATTGGCTGATTTCTCTAGGAGGGTCGAGACGTGTGACCTGCATTTTTAGTACGGCGCCGTTGATCAGTCCAAGATAGTGACACTTGGATAGTGCGAGCCATGCACTCACTATTCCGTTCCTTCATTGTGAACTCAGTGATTCAGTGACCTTGACGCTAACACTATTTTTGAGGACCAGAGACAGCAGAAGACATTTCCGTCCGTGTGGAGCCGTGAACAGGGGTGGCCGTACTGTGACGTACCGGTGAGGCGGCGATAGTCTCATCCTGTTCTCCAAAAGAACCGAGTTAGTATGGTATTGCGTAGGAGTCACAGCACGAGATGCTTCTATTGTGAGACTAACCGCAGGATAACGTAGGTGTTACATTCACGGTAACTTGGCAAGTACTCCGATTAGTGCAGCCGTTCAAGAAGATTCATGTGATATATGAATACGATGCGTCCTCTTCTTCAGCTTCTGGATGGTCCAGGTTTGGTTAGCGAGCTTGTCTCACCTGCTAATTCATATATAGCTTCTGGGGAAGAAACAGAAATAATATCCTGATCTCTTGCAAGAAGCTGGGGATTCCATTTTCAATTGCAAAGGTTATCTGTACGCACGTGGCACGGCTTGCTTAGCTGATTAGTATACCTGGTAAGTACAACCAACACGTCCTTGACAGTCTTATCAGTAAGATAAACACCAAAGGATAGATTAATCTGGATCCTGGCTTTTAGATACGTCAAAGCGAGCACGCGCGTTGACAACAGCAGATGGCGAGCACACCTTCACACTGACGACAAGAAAGAAAGCACTGATTTGCGCTCTCCAAACCGTAGATCGACTGATGAACCCTAGAGGAAACGGCGCCTCACGGTATAAGAGACACGATGGATCAGTGACATCAGAAAAGGAGATTCAGCGTAGAAATTGACGGCAGGGAACATAGGAAGATTGTTGCCTCACCCCACTCCTCGCTTTCAAGCTACCATGGCATCGCTGGTGGATATCGACGTTGATGTTCTCTGCTGCATCACCATGCGTTATCTGATAGTAAATCAAATGGGATCATGAAAACATGACACCGGTTCACACACATTTGTTTGTTTAGAGGGGAGTCACTGCCTCACCGGGTCACCATCGCCAAGTTGCCATTTGCTAGTAGAAGGTCAGAAACTGTAGCTTTCAGCGAAGAACAAAATACAAGGCTTTTTTTTTTTTTTTTGAGATGAATACAAGGCTTTTTGGTTACTAAGTAAACGGCAAACCAGGTGTTAGTTTACAACAAGTACATGATTCGTACATCTGACCGATTGGTCGATTGTAAATACGCCTGCTAATCAACGAAAGCTCCCTATTTCCCCGTAGAAAAGAAGATCTGAATGTGACAGTTGAGTTTTACGGAAGTCCACCGAATACCTTTTTTTAGCGGATCCACCGAATACCTTGGGATTCATTCAGATTTCAGGCGAGCAGACTTTGGCGACCCACTGAGCATGCAAACCGCCAATTCAGGGGACTGAAAAAAAAAGGGGAGATTCTAACGTACAAGAGGCCCAGATCACGTCAGGGCTTGGTCGGTTCGGCTGGCATCCCAGCCCAATCCAGGGGGGTCTTTCCGGCCCGGGAACAAAAAAGAAGAACAAGAATGAAACGGGCAAATTCATGAGTTAGATCTTGGTTCTCTAATAATAAAGAGAAAGAGTTCGATTTTGGTCTACCCTTTTTTTCTGCAAGGGTATGTTTGCTTTGTGTCATACTATGTCTACTAGTTGAATGCACGTGCGCTTCTATGGTCGCTTGAGTGTTCTTATTATACATCAAATACAAATCACATGGAAATTCATGTGTACAAAAAGACATAGCCTCATGGTATTTCAATAATATAAGATGATACTTTTCTTAAGTTATATTCCAATAGAAATCGATCAACTAATTATAACTTTTAGTTAAATGTTAATGTATTAAAAAAGTTGTATACCATTCACTGCTAGATCTATGTGCAGTTGTGCACCCATTCTATGTTGCATCTCAAGCTATAGAACAAATTACGAAATCCTTTTTTACAGACTTAAGTTCTATCTCAAAATGATTGACTCATAATTCTCATGTGTAAAATGCACAAATGTTAACATAAGATCTAGCTGTGAATGTTAATTGATGTCTACGCACGCTTCTATTCCTGTAGACAGTGTTGGGCCTCCAAGAGCAGAGGTTTGTAGAACAGCAGCAAGTTTCCCTTAAGTGAATCACCCAAGATTTATCGAACTCAGGGAGGAAGAGGTCAAAGATATCCCTCTCAAGCAACCCTGCAATCACGATACAAGAAGTCTCTTGTGTCTCCAACACACCTAATACACTTGTCAGATGTATAGGTGCACTAGTTCGGCGAAGAGATAGTGAAATACAAGTGATATGGATGAATATGAGTGGTAACAACGGAGCCAGAAAATAGCTGGCTGGCGTGCAGTTCATGGTGCTAATATTGCAGGAAGTAAAGATGCAGTAAAACAGTAAATAAGCGATGTTTGCAGTATTTGGAAACAAGGCCTAGGGATCATACTTTCACTAGTGGACACTCTCAACATTGCAATCATAATGGAATATAAATAAGCACTTCACTATGCTATTCTGAATTACTCTCTGGCAAGATAACGAACACTAATTCATCATGTAGGCAAACCTTAAAGATGTATTCCCAAGTACTAATAAACACCCCACGCTGTCACTGTGAGCATTCATAGGAGGTACTAACACACCACAATTTCATAGAGACATCCAACTCAAATCATAACTTAGTGAATAAGTATTCTGTGAAATATAGCCTAAGAGACCCACACGGTGCACACACTGTCACCTTTACACACGTGGGACAAGGAGTCTCCGGAGATCACATAAGTAAAATCCACTTGAATAGCATAACG
Organism: Lolium perenne; assembly: GCF_019359855.2. Taxonomy (NCBI): domain Eukaryota; kingdom Viridiplantae; phylum Streptophyta; class Magnoliopsida; order Poales; family Poaceae; genus Lolium; species Lolium perenne. The sequence continues at coordinate 256,267,969 of NC_067246.2, read as the reverse complement.
ACATCTAGATTACAAAGCTCATCATATGGATCTCAATCATGCAAGGCAAATCATGAGATCATTGTATTGAAGTACATGAGAGAGAGATATGAACCACATAGCTACCGGTACAGCCCTTAGCCTCGATGGAGAACTACTCCCTCCTCATCATAGGAGACAGCAGTGTTGATGAAGATGGCGGTGGTGTCGATGGAGATGCCTTCCGGGGGCACTTCCCCGTCTCAGCGGCGTGCCGGAACAGAGACTTCTGTCCCCCAGATCTTGGCTTCGCGATGGCGGTGGCTCTGGAAGGTTTCTCGTACCGTGGCTTATTCGTATCGAAGATTTAGGTCAGGGAGGCTTATATAGGCGAAGAGTCGGAGTCGGAAGGGCCACGGGGCCCCCTCACGGTAGGGGGCGCCCCCCCCCCCCTTGGTCGCGCCGCCATGTGGGGTGGGGCCCCCTAGCTCTCCTCTGGTCCCTCTTCGGTGCTCTGGAAGCTTCCTTGAAATATAAGATCGTGGGCGTTGATTTCGTCCAATTCCGAGAATATTTCCTTTGTAGGATTTCTGAAACCAAAAACAGCAGAAAACAGGAACTGGCACTTCGACATCTTGTTAATAGGTTAGTTCCGGAAAATGCATCAAAACGATATAAAGTGTGAACAAAACATGTAGGTATTGTCATAAAACAAGCATGGAATATCAGAAATTATAGATACGTTGGAGACGTATCAGCATCCCCAAGCTTAGTTCCTACTCGCCCTCGAGTAGGTAAACGATAACAAAGATATTTTCTGAAGTGACATGCTACTTACATAATCTTGATCATACTATTGTAAAGCATATGAGATGAATGAAGTGATTCAAAGAAATGGTAAAGACAATGACTAAACAACTGAATCATATAGCAAAGACTTTTCATGAATAGTACTTTCAAGACAAGTATCAATAAGTCTTGCATAAGAGTTAACTCATAAAGCAATAAATTTAAAGTAAAGGCATTGAAGCAACACAAAGGAAGATATAAGTTTCAGCGATTGCTTTCAACTTCAACATGCATATCTCATGGATAATTGTCAACACAAAGTAATATGATGAATGCAAATAAGCAAGTATGTAAGAATCAATGCACAGTTGACACAAGTGTTTGCTTCTAAGATGGAAGGAAATAGGTAAACTGACTCAACATAAAAGTAAAAGAATGGCCCTTCGTAGAGGGAAGTATGGATTGCTATATTTGTGCTAGAGCTTTTATTTTGAAAACATGGAAACAATTTTGTCAACGGTAGTAATAAAGCATATGTGTTATGTATAATACATCCTATAAGTTGCAAGCCTCATGCATAGATTACCAATAGTGCCCGCACCTTATCCTAATTAGCTTGGATTTACATGGATTATCATTGCATAACATATGTTTTAACCAAGTATCACAGAGGGGTACCTCTATGCCGCCTGTACAAAGGTCTAAGGAGAAAGCTCGCATTGGATTTCTCGCTTTTGATTATTCTCAACTTAGACATCCATACCGGGACAATATAGACAACAGATAATGGACTCCTCTTTAATGCATAAGCATTCAACAACATATAATATTCTCATAAGAGATTGAGGATTGTTGTCCAAACTGAAACTTCCACCATGGATCATGGCTTTAGTTAGCGGCTCAATGTTCTTCTCTAACAATATGCATACTCAAACCATTCAACTCATGATAAATCACCCTTACTTCAGACAAGACGAACATGCATAGCAACTCACATGATATTCAACAAAGGTGAAATAGTTGATGGCGTCCCCAGGAACATGGTTACCGCTCAACAAGCAACTTATAAGAAATAAGATACATAAGTACATATTCAATACCACAATAGTTTTTAAGCTATTTTTCCCATGAGCTATATATTGCAAAGACAAAGGAATGGAATTTTAAAGGTAGCACTCAAGCAATTTACTTTGGAATGGCAGAAAAATACCATGTAGTAGGTAGGTATGATGGACACAAATGGCATAGTTTTTGGCTCAAGGATTTTGGATGCACGAGAAGTAATCCCTCTCAATACAAGGCTTAGGCTAGCAAGGTTATTTGAAGCAAACACAAGTATGAACCGGTACAGCAAAACTTACATAAGAACATATTGCAAGCATTATAAGACTCTATACTGTCTTCCTTGTTGTTCAAACCCTCACCATAAAATATCTAGACTTTAGAGAGACCAATCATGCAAACCAAATGTCAATAAGCTCTACAGCATTTCTTCATTAATAGGTGCAAAGTACATGATGCAAGAGCTTAAACATGATCTATATGAGCACAACAATTGCCAAGTATCAAATTATTCAAGACATTATACCAATTTACCACATGTAGCATTTTCTGTTTCCAACCAAATAACAATGAACGAAGCAGTTTCAACCTTCGCCATGAACATTAAAAGTAAAGCTAAGAACACATGTGTTCATATGCAACAGCGGAGCGTGTCTCTCTCCCACACAAGTATGAATTTATTCAGAGAACGAAAATAACAAAAACGAAAATAAAAGCACACAGACGCTCCAAGTAAAGTACATAAGATGTGACGGAATAAAAATATAGTTTCAATAGAAGAAACCTGATAAATTGTTGATGAAGAAGGGGATGCCTTGGGCATCCCCAAGCTTAGACGCTTGAGTCCTCTTGAAATATGCAGGGATGAACCACGGGGGCATCCCCAAGGTTAGACTTTTCACTCTTCTTAATCATATATCATCCTCCTCTCTTGACCCTTGAAAACTTCCTCCACACCAAACTCAAAACAAACTCATTAGAGGGTTAGTGCATAATCAAAATTTCACATGTTCAGAGGTGACACAATCATTCTTAACATTTCTGGACATTGCCCAAGGCTACTGAAAGTTAATGGAACAAAGAAATTCATCCAACACAGCAAAAGAGGCAATGCGAAATAAAAGGCAGAATCTGTCAAAACAGAACAGTCCGTAAAGACGAATTTTTCTGGGGCACTTAACTTACTCAGATGAAAATGCTCAAATTGAATGAAAGTTGCGTACATATCTGAGGATCACTCACGTAAATTGGCAGATTTTTCTGAGTTACCTACAGAGAACCCTGCCCAAACTCGTGACAGCAAGAAATCTGTTTCTGCGCAGTAATCCAAATCTAGTATCATCTTTACTATCAAAGACTTTACTTGGCACAACAATGTAATAAAATAAAGATAAGAAGAGGTTGCTACAGTAGTAAAAAATTCCAAGACACAACAAAACAGTAGCAAAATAAAGACATGGGTTATCTCCCAAGAAGTGCTTTCTTTATAGCCATTAAGATGAGCTCAGCAATTTTAATGATGCACTCGCAAGAAATAAGAGTTGAAGCAAAAGAGAGCATCAAAAAGCAAATTCAAAACACATTTAAGTCTAACCCACTTCCTATGAAAAGGAATCTTGTAAATAAACAAGTTATGTAAGCATAAGGCAACAAGCACAGGAAAACAAGGCAACCGCAACTTCAAGATTTTCAGCAAAAAGAGAGGTGTTTTAGTAACATGAAAATCCCTACAACCATATTGTCCTCTCTCATAAAGATTTTCAGTAGCATCATGAACAAACTCAACAATATAACTATCACATAAAGCATTCTTATTCACATGCATAAAGGTATTGTTACTCTCCACACAAGCATAATCAGTTTTATTAGTAATAGTGGGAGCAAATTCAACAAAGTAGCTATCATTATTATTCTCATCACCATAATCATCATATATAGGAGGCATATTGTAATCATAATTAATTTTCTCCTCAATAGTAGGTGGATGATAGTCATCATTGTAATCATCATATATAGGAGGTAAAGTGTCATCAAAGTAAATTTTCTCCTCCATGCTTGGGGGACTAAAAATATCATGCTCATCAAAACCAGCTTCCCCAAGCTTAGAATTTTCCATAGCATTAGCAAAAATGGTGTTCGAAGCGTTCATACTAATATCATTTCTACTAGCATGCAAATAAGGTTCCATAGGTTTTTTAATTTTCGCATCAAACAATCCATGTCTTAACTCAGGAAATAGATTAAAAAGCTCACAGTTGTTTTCCATTATGGCTAACTAGTGAAAAATAAAAACAAGAAACAAAAAGATGCAATTGCAGGATCTAAAGGAAATAGCTTCGAGCACTCACACACCGGCAACAATGCTAGGAAATAGCTTAGTAGTTGGAGGATGTGAATACCTTTTACCTTACCTCCCCGGCAACGGCGCCAGAAAATAACTTAGTTACCTAGGACCGGAGTGTGAATGCCTTTTACCTTTCCTCCCCGGCAACGGCGCCAGAAAATAGCTTGATGTCTACGCACGCTTCTATTCCTGTAGACAGTGTTGGGCCTCCAAGAGCACAGGTTTGTAGAACAGCAGCAAGTTTCCCTTAAGTGAATCACCCAAGATTTATCGAACTCAGGGAGGAAGAGGTCAAAGATATCCCTCTCAAGCAACCCTGCAATCACGATACAAGAAGTCTCTTGTGTCCCCAACACACCTAATACACTTGTCAGATGTATAGGTGCACTAGTTCGGCGAAGAGATAGTGAAATACAAGTGATATGGATGAATATGAGTGGTAACAACGGCGCCAGAAAATAGCTTGCTGGCGTGCAGTTTATGGTGGTAATATTGTAGGAAGTAAAGATGCAGTAAAACAGTAAATAAGCGATGTTTGCAGTATTTGGTAACAAGGCCTAGGGATCATACTTTCACTAGTGGACACTCTCAACATTGCAATCATAATGGAATATAAATAAGCACTTCACTATGCTATTCTGAATTACTCTCTGGCAAGATAACGAACACTAATTCATCATGTAGGCAAACCTTAAAGATGTATTCCCAAGTACTAATAAACACCCCACGCTGTCACTGTGAGCATTCATAGGAGGTACTAAGACACCACAATTTCATAGAGACATCCAACTCAAATCATAACTTAGTGAATAAGTATTCTGTGAAATATAGCCTAAGAGACCCACACGGTGCACACACTGTCACCTTTACACACCTGGGACAAGGAGTCTCCGGAGATCACATAAGTAAAATCCACTTGAATAGCATAACGACATCTAGATTACAAAGCTCATCATATGGATCTCAATCATGCAAGGCAAATCATGAGATCATTGTATTGAAGTACATGAGAGAGAGATATGAACCACATAACTACCGGTACAGCCCTTAGCCTCGATGGAGAACTACTCCCTCCTCATCATAGGAGACAACAGCGTTGATGAAGATGGCGGTGGTGTCGATGGAGATGCCTTCCGGGGGCACTTCCCCGTCCCGACGGCGTGCCGGAACAGAGACTTCTGTCCCCCAGATCTTGGCTTCGCAATGGCGGCGGCTCTGGAAGGTTTCTCGTACCGTGGCTTATTCGTATCGAAGATTTAGGTCAGGGAGGCTTATATAGGCGAAGAGTCGGAGTCGGAAGGGCCATGGGGCCCCCTCACAGTAGGGGGCGCCCCTCCTTGGCCGCGTCGCCATGTGGGGTGGGGCCAACCTGGCTCTCCTCTGGCCCCTCTTCGGTGCTCTGGAAGCTTCCTTGAAATATAAGATCGTGGGCGTTGATTTCGTCCAATTCCGAGAATATTTCCTTTGTAGGATTTCTGAAACCAAAAACAGCAGAAAACAGGAACTGGCACTTCGGCATCTTGTTAATAGGTTAGTTCCGAAAAATGCATCAAAACGATATAAAGTGTGAACAAAACATGTAGGTATTGTCATAAAACAAGCATGGAACATCAGAAATTATAGATACGTTGGAGACGTATCAGTAATCTTTCCTCTTCCGTGTTGTGTGTGGTTTTTTCTTCTGACTTCCCCATATCAATGGCTTCTTTATATTTCTTTCTGTTCATTCAGCAAGATTATTCCAACCTTCGCTGGCCACACCACCGAATTTCCCAAAGCTTCTTGACTCCAGATTCACGAGTGAAAGATCGAGATGTCGCCTAGTGGGGGGGGGGTGAATAGGCAATTAAAAACTCTTGCCGATTTGTCTTGTAATAATGCGGAATTAAACTATCGTTTAGTTTACAAGCACAAACCCTAAATATGCTAAGCTCAACTAAGTGTAACAATATCAACTAGAGCTAAGCAAGATAGTCACAAGATATATGTAGCACAAGTGATAGCAAGATATATGTACTTCAAGCACGATGGCTATCACAAGGAAAGAGAGCTCGGGTATAGAAATAACCGAGGCACGCGGAGACGAGGATGTATTCCCGTGTTCCCTTCCTTTGCAAGAAGGTACGTCACGTTTGGAGGAGTGGAGGTCCCACGAAGGATTCCCCGCGCCACGAAGGCTCACCCTATTCTCCGAACCACACCCACGAAGGATAATGGCCCTTTCCTTATGGTTAGTTTTTCCTCCGCTCCGGAGATGGCAAGCTCCACAACCACTTCACAAGCTCCACGAAGGAGAAGCCCGGGCCTCTTCACAATCTTCTTGAAGAGATCACCGGAGCATGATAGCGTGTATACACAGGTCCGTTGGGAACCCCAAGAGGAAGGTGTGATGCGTACAGCAGCAAGTTTTCCCTCAGTAAGAAACCAAGGTTTATCGAACCAGTAGGATCCAAGAAGCACGTTGAAGGTTGATGGCGGCGAGATGTAGTGCGGCGCAACACCAGGGATTCCGGCGCCAACGTGGAACCTGCACAACACAACCAAAGTACTTTGCCCCAACGAAACAGTGAGGTTGTCAATCTCACCGGCTTGCTGTAACAAAGGATTAGATGTATAGTGTGGATGATGATTGTTTGCAGAAAACAGTAGAACAAGTATTGCAGTAGATTGTATTCGATTAAAACAATGGACCGGGGTCCACAGTTCACTAGAGGTGTCTCTCCCATAAGATAAATAGCATGTTGGGTGAACAAATTACAGTTGGGCAATTGACAAATAGAGAGGGCATGACAATGCACATACATGACATGATGAGTATTGTGAGATTCAATTGGGCATTACGACAAAGTACATAGACCGCTATCTAGCATGCATCTATGCCTAAAAAGTCCACTTTCAGGTTATCATCCGAACCCCTTCCGGTATTAAGTTGCAAGCAACAGACAATTGCATTAAGTATGGTGCGTAATGTAATCAATAACTATATCCTCGGACATAGCATCAATGTTTTATCCCTAGTGGCAACAGCACATCCACAACCTTAGAACTTTTCACATCGTCCCAGATTTAATGGAGGCATGAACCCACTATCGAGCATAAATACTCCCTCTTGGAGTTACTAGCAAAAACTTGGCCAAAGCCTCTACTAACAACGGAGACCATGCAAGATCATAAACAACAAATAGGTAATAGATTGATAATCAACATAACATAGTATTCTCTATCCATCGGATCCCAACAAACACAACATATAGCATTACAGATAGATGATCTTGATCATGTTAGGCAGCTCACAAGATCCGACAATGAAGCACATGAGGAGAAGACAACCATCTGGCTACTGCTATGGACCCATAGTCCAGGGGTGAACTACTCACTCATCAATCCAGAGGCGACCATGGCGGTGTAGAGTCCTCCGGGAGATGATTCCCCTCTCCGGCAGGGTGCCGGAGGCGATCTCCTGAATCCCCCGAGATGGGATTGGCGGCGGCGGCACCTCAGTAAGGTTTTCCGTATCGTGCCTCTCGGTACTGGGGGTTTCGCGACGGAGGCTTTAAGTAGGCGGAAGGGCAACGCGGGGGGCCACACGAGGGCCCCACATGCCAGGGCCGCGCGGCCAGGGGCTGGGCCGCGCCGCCCTATTGTGGCGGCGCCTCGTGGCCCCACTTCCTTTCCCCCTCGGTCTTCTCGAAGCTTCGTGCAAAAATAGGACCCTAGGCGTTGATTTCGTCCAATTCTGAGAATATTTCCTTACTAGGATTTCTGAAACCAAAAACAGCAGAAAACAGCAACTGGCTCTTCGGCATCTCGTTAATAGGTTAGTGCCAGAAAATGCATAAATATGACATATAATGTGTATAAAACATGTGAGTATCATCATAAAAGTAGCATGGAACATAAGAAATTATAGATACGTTTGAGACGTATCACCCACCGTTCTATGACGTCGCCCTGCCCTTTCGCCGCCCGTAACATCGTCGCCGTGCTCAACTGCCCCGCTCCACCACGGCCACTGATACGTCTCCGACGTATCGATAATTTCTTATGTTCCATGCCACATTATTGATGTTATCTACATGTTTTATGCACACTTTATGTCACATTCGTGCATTTTCTGAAACTAACCTATTAACAAGATGCCGAAGTGCCGATTCTTGTCTTTTACTTTGTTTTTGGTTTCAGAAATCCTAGTAAGGAAATATTCTCGGAATTGGACGAAATCAAAGCCCAGGGGCCTATTTTCTCACGAAGCTTCCGAAGTCCGAAGGAGAGGAGAGACGAAGAGGGGCCACGGAGGGGCCACACCATAGGGCGGCGCGGCCCCCTTGGCCGCGCCGGCCTGTAGTGTGGGGCCCCCGTGCCGCCTCTTGACCTGCCCTTCCGCCTATAAAAGTCTCCGTGACGAAACCCCGGTACCGAGAGCCACGATACGGAAAACCTTCCCGGAGACGCCGCCGCCGCCGATCCCATCTCGGGGGATCCAGAGATCGCCTCGGCACCCTGCCGGAGAGGGGAATCATCTCCCGGAGGACTCTACGCCGCCATGGTCGCCTCCGGTGTGATGTGTGAGTAGTCTACCCCTGGACTATGGGTCCATAGCAGTAGCTAGATGGTTGTCTTCTCCCCATTGTGCTATCATTGTCGGATCTTGTGAGCTGCCTAACATGATCAAGATCATCTATCTGTAATTCTATATGTTGCGTTTGTTGGGATCCGATGAATAGAGAATACTTGTTATGTTGATTATCAAAGTTATGTCTATGTGTTGTTTATGATCTTGCATGCTCTCCGTTATTAGTAGATGCTCTGGCCAAGTTGATGCTAGTAACTCCAAGAGGAGTATTTATGCTCGATAGTGGGTTCATGTCTCGTGAATACTGGAGGAGTGACAAGAACCACTAAGGTTACGGATGTGCTGTTGCCACTAGGGATAAAACATTGGTGCTATGTTCAAGGATGTAGTCACTGATTACATTACGCGCAATACTTAATGCAATTGTCTGTTGTTTGCAACTTAATCTTTGGAGGGGTTCGGATGATAACCTGAAGGTGGACTTTTTAGGCATAGATGCGATTGGATGACGGTCTATGTACTTTGTCGTAATGCCCAATTAAATCTCACTATACTCATCATGATATGTATGTGCATGGTCATGCTCTCTTTATTTGTCAATTGCCCAACTGTAATTTGTTCACCCAACATGCTGTTCGTCTTATGGGAGAGACACCTCTAGTGAATCGTGGACCCCGGTCCAATTCTCTTTCTTGAAATACAATCTCTGCAATATTGTTCTCATTGTTTCTGCAAACAATCATCTTCCACACAATACGGTTAACTCTTTGTTACAGCAAGCCGGTGAGATTGACAACCTCACTGTTTCGTTGGGGCAAAGTACTTTGGTTGTGTTGTGCGGGTTCACGTTGGCGCCGGAATCCCTGGTGTTGCGCCGCACTACATCCCGCCGCCATCAACCTTCAACGTGCTTCTTGGCTCCTCCTGGTTCGATAAACCTTGGTTTCTTTCGAGGAAAACTTGCTGCTGTGCGCATCATACCTTCCTCTTGGGGTTGCCCAACGAACGTGTGAAATACACGCCATCAAGCTAAATTTCTCGGCGCCATTCTTGGGGAGATCAAGACACGCCGCAAGGAGTCTCCACTTCTCAATCTCTTTACTTTGTTTTTGTCTTGCTTAGTTTTATTTACTACTTTGTTTGCTGCACTAAATCAAAATACCAAAAAAATTAGTTGCTGGTTTTACTTTATTTTCTCTCTTGTTTGCTATATCAAAAACACAATAATATTAGTTTTCGTGCTTTTACTTATTCTAGTTTGCTTTATTTTGTGTTGGGAACATGGCCAACCCTGAAAATACTAAGTTGTGTGACTTCACAACCACAAATAATAATGATTTCTTATGCACACCTATTGCTCCACCTGCTACTACAGCAGAATTCTTTGAAATTAAACAGCTTTTCTTTGAATCTTGTTATGCGAGAGCAATTTTCTAAGTGTTAGTTACGATGATGCTGCTGCCCATCTTAATAATTTTGTTGAATTATGTGAAATGCAAAAATATAAAGATGTAGATGGTGATATTATTAAACTAAAATTGTTCCCTTTCTCATTAAGAGGAAGAGCTAAAGATTGGTTGCTATCTCTGCCTAAGAATAGTATTGATTCATGGACTAAATGCAAGGATGCTTTTATTGGTAGATACTATCCCCCTGCTAAAATTATATCTTTGAGGAGTAGCATAATGAATTTTAAACAATTAGATACTGAACATGTTGCTCAAGCTTGGGAAAGAATGAAATCTCTGGTTAAAAATTGCCCAACCCATGGGTGACTACTTGGATGATCATCCAAACCTTCTATGCAGGACTAAATTTTTCTTCATGGAATTTATTGGATTCAGCTGCTGGAGGTACCTTTATGTCCATCACTCTTGGTGAAGCAACAAAGTTTCTTGATAATATGATGATCAACTACTCTGAATGGCACACGGAAAGGGCTCCACAAGGTAAGAAGGTAAATTCTGTCGAAGAAACCTCTTCCTTGAGTGATAAGATTGATGCTATTATGTCTATGCTTGTGAATGATAGGACTAATATTGATCCTAATAATGTTCCATTAGCTTCATTGGTTGCACAAGAAGAACATGTTGATGTAAACTTCATTAAAAATAATAATTTCAACAACAATGCTTACCGGAACAATTCTAGTAACAACTATAGACCATATCCTTATAATAATGGCAACGGCTATGGTAATTCTTATGGGAATTCTTACAACAATAATAGGAGTTCACCCCCTGGACTTGAAGCCATTCTTAAAGAATTTATTAGTACACAAACTGCTTTTAACAAATCTGTTGAAGAAAAGCTTGGGAAAATTGATATACTTGCTTCTAAAGTCGATAGTCTTGTCATTGATGTTGATCTTTTGAAATCAAAAGTTTTGCCTAATGAGAATCATCATAATAAAATTACTACTACAGCAAATGCCATTCAAGTTAGAATTAATGAGAATATAAGATTAATGGCTGAATCGTGCTAGGTGGGATAGAGAAGAAAATGAAAAACTAGCTAAAGAGAAGAATGTAGCTAAAGTTTGGACTATTACCACCACTAGTAATGCTAATGCTACACATGTTGCTGCACCTCCTACTATTAATAATAAAAGAATTGGTGTTAGCAATGTTTCCACTTCTAATGCAAAGCGCGAAAAAGCGCACGAAGCTGCTAAAGCTATTAAACTGCACTGTGATAAAGGCTGAAATTTTTTCCAACATTGGGGATGATGATCCCATTGCTTTAGATTATAATGGTTTGAATTTTGATGATTGCCACATCTCTGAAGTTATAAAGTTCTTGCAAAAACTTGCTAAAAGTCCTAATGCTAGTGCTATAAATTTGGCTTTTACACATCATATTACAAATGCTCTTATAAAAGCTAGAGAAGAGAAACTAGAGCGTGAAGCCTCTATTCCTAAAAAGTTAGAGGATGGTTGGGAGCCCATCATTAAGATGAAGATTAAAGATTTTGATTGTAATGCTTTATGTGATCTTGGTGCAAGTATTTCGTTATGCCTAAGAAAATTTATAATATGCTTGACTTGCCACCATTGAAAAATTGTTATTTGGATGTTAATCTTGCTGATCATTCTACAAAGAAACCTTTGGGGAAAGTTGATAATGTTCGCATTACCGTTAACAATAACCTTGTTCCCGTTGATTTTGTTGTCTTGGATATTGAATGCAATGCATCTTGTCCCATTATATTGGGAAGACCTTTTCTTAATTTGTTGGTGCTGTTATTGATATGAAGGAAGGTAATATAAAATATCAATTTCCTCTCAAGAAAGGTATGGAACACTTCCCTAGAAAGAGAATGAAGGTACCTTTTGACTCTATTATGAGAACAAATTATGATGTTGACACTTCGTCTCTTGATAATACTTGATACACACTTTCTGCGCCTAGCTGAAAGGCGTTAAAGAAAAGCGCTTATGGGAGACAACCCATGTTTTTACCTACAGTACTTTGTTTTTATTTTGTGCCTTGGAAGTTGTTTACTACTGTAGCAACCTCTCCTTATCTTAGTTTTGTGTTTTGTTGGGCCAAGTTAAGCCGTTGATAGAAAAGTAAGTACTAGATTTGGATTACTGCACAGTTCCAGATTTCTTTGCTGTCACGAATCTGGGTCCACCTCCCTGTAGATAGCTCAGAAAATTAAGCCAATTTACGTGCATGATCCTCAGATATGTACGCAACTTTCATTCAATTTGAGAATTTTCATTTGAGCAAGTCTGGTGCCATTTTAAAATTCGTCAATACGAACTGTTCTGTTTTGACAGATTCTGCCTTTTATTTCGCATTGCCTCTTTCGCTATGTTGGATGAATTTCTTTGATCCATTAATATCCAGTAGCATTATGCAATGTCCAGAAGTGTTAAGAATGATTGTGTCACCTCTGAATATGTCAATTTATATTGTGCACTAACCCTCTAATAAGTTGTTTCGAGTTTGGTGTGGAGGAAGTTTTCAAGGATCAAGAGAGGAGTATGATGCAACATGATCAAGGAGAGTGAAAGCTCTAAGCTTGGGGGTGCACCCGGTGGTTCACCCCTGCATATATCAAGAAGACTCAAGCGTCTAAGCTTGGGGATGCCCAAGGCATCCCCTTCTTCATCGACAACATTATCAGGTTCCTCCCCTGAAACTATATTTTTATTCCATCACATCTTATGTGCTTTTTCTTGGAGCGTCGGTTTGTTTTTGTTTTTTGTTTTGTTTGAATAAAATGGATCCTAGAATTCACTTTATGGGAGAGAGACACGCTCCGCTGTAGCATATGGACAAGTATGTCCTTGGTTTCTACTCATAGTATTCATGGCGAAGTTTCTCCTTCGTTAAATTGTTATATGGTTGGAATTGGAAAATGATACATGTAGTAATTGCTATAAATGTCTTGGGTAATGTGATACTTGGCAATTATTGTGCTCATGATTAAGCTCTTGCATCATATGCTTTGCACCCATTAATGAAGAAATACATAGAGCATGCTAAAATTTGGTTTGCATATTTGGTTTCTCTAAGGTCTAGATAATTTCTAGTTTTGAGTTTGAACAACAAGGAAGACGGTGTAGAGTCTTATAATGTTTTCAATATGTCTTTATGTGAGTTTTGCTGCACCGGTTCATCCTTGTGTTTGTTTCAAATAAGCCTTGCTAGCCTAAACCTTGTATCGAGAGGGAATACTTCTCATGCATCCAAAATACTTGAGCCAACTACTATGCCATTTGTGTCCACCATACCTACCTATACTACATGGTATTTTTCCGCCATTCCAAAGTAAATTGCTTGAGTGCTACCTTTAAAATTCCATCATTCACCTTTGCAATATATAGCTCATGGGACAAATAGCTTAAAAACTATTGTGGTATTGAATATGTAATTATGCACTTTATCTCTTATTAAGTTGCTTGTTGTGCGATAACCATGTTCACTGGGGACGCCATCAACTTTTCATTGTTGAATTTCATGTGAGTTGCTATGCATGTCCGTCTTGTCTGAAGTAAGAGAGATCTACCACCATATGGTTAAGCATGCATATGTTAGAGAAGAACATTGGGCCGCTAACTAAAGCCATGCTCCATGGTGTAAGTTTCAGTTTTGGACAACAATCCTCAAATCTCAAATGAGAAAATTATTAATTGTTGTTATATGCTTATGCATAAAAGAGGAGTCCATTATCTGTTGTCTATGTTGTCCCGGTATGGATGTCTAAGTTGAAGAATAATCAATAGCGAGAAATCCAATGCGAGCTTTCTCCTTAGACCTTTGTACAGCGGCATAGAGGTACCCCTTTGTGACACTTGGTAAAAACAATGCATTGTGATGACCCGGTAGTCCAAGCTAATTAGGACAAGGTGCGGGCACTATTAGTACGCTATGCATGAGGCTTGCAACTTATAAGATATAATTTACATGATGCATATGCTTTATTACTACCGTTGACAAAATTGTTTCATGTTTTCAAAATCAAAGCTCTAGCACAAATATAGCAATCGATGCTTTTCCTCTATGGAGGACCATTCTTTTACTTTCAATGTTGAGTCAGTTCACCTATCTCTCTCCACCTCAAGAAGCAAACACTTGTGTGAACTGTGCATTGATTCCTACATATTTGCTTATTGCACTTATTATATTACTCTATGTTGACAATATCCATGAGATATACATGTTACAAGTTGAAAGCAACCGCTGAAACTTAATCTTCTTTTGTGTTGCTTCAATATCTCTACTTTGAATTATTGCTTTATGAGTTAACCCTTATGCAAGACTTATTGATGCTTGTCTTGAAGTGCTATTCATGAAAAGTCTTTGCTATATGATTCACTTGTTTACTCATGTCATATACATTGTTTCGATCGCTGCATTCACTACATATGCTTTACAAATAGTATGATCAAGATTATGATGGCATGTCACTCCAGAAATTATCTGTGTTATCGTTTTACCTGCTCGGGACGAGCAGAACTAAGCTTGGGGATGCTGATACGTCTCCGACGTATCGATAATTTCTTATGTTCCATGCCACATTATTGATGTTATCTACATGTTTTATGCACACTTTATGTCACATTCGTGCATTTTCTGGAACTAACCTATTAACAAGATGCCGAAGTGCCGCTTGTCAAGTTTTCTGCTGTTTTTGGTTTCAGAAATCCTAGTAAGGAAATATTCTCGGAATTGGACGAAATCAAAGCCCAGGGGCCTATTTTCTCACGAAGCTTCCAGAAGTCCGAAGGAGAGACGAAGAGGGGCCACGGAGGGGCCACACCATAGGGCGGCGCGGCCCCCCCCCCTTGGCCGCACCGGCCTGTAGTGTGGGGCCCCCGTGCCGCCTCTTGACCTGCCCTTCCGCCTATAAAAAGTCTCCGTGACGAAACCCCCAGTACCGAGAGCCACGATACGAAAAACCTTCCAGAGACGCCGCCGCCGATCCCATCTCGGGGATCCAGAGATCGCCTCCGCACTGCCGGAGAGGGGAATCATCTCCCGGAGGACTCTACGCCGCCATGGTCGCCTCCGGTGTGATGTGTGAGTAGTCTACCCCTGGACTATGGGTCCATAGCAGTAGCTAGATGGTTGTCTTCTCCCCATTGTGCTATCATTGTCGAATCTTGTGAGCTGCCTAACATGATCAAGATCATCTATCTGTAATTCTATATGTTGCGTTTGTTGGGATCCGATGAATAGAGAATACTTGTTATGTTGATTATCAAAGTTATGTCTATGTGTTGTTTATGATCTTGCATGCTCTCCGTTATTAGTAGATGCTCTGGCCAAGTTGATGCTAGTAACTCCAAGAGGGAGTATTTATGCTCGATAGTGGGTTCATGTCTCTGTGAATCTGGAGGAGTGACAAGAACCACTAAGGTTACGGATGTGCTGTTGCCACTAGGGATAAAACATTGGTGCTATGTTCAAGGATGTAGTCACTGATTACATTACGCGCAATACTTAATGCAATTGTCTGTTGTTTGCAACTTAATACTGGAGGGGGTTCGGATGATAACCTGAAGGTGGACTTTTTAGGGATAGATGCGCTTGGATGACGGTCTATGTACTTTGTCGTAATGCCCAATTAAATCTCACTATACTCATCATGATATGTATGTGCATGGTCATGCTCTCTTTATTTGTCAATTGCCCAACTGTAATTTGTTCACCCAACATGCTGTTCGTCTTATGGGAGAGACACCTCTAGTGAACTGTGGACCCCGGTCCAATTCTCTTTACTGAAATACAATCTACTGCAATATTGTTCTACTGTTTTCTGCAAACAATCATCTTCCACACACTACGGTTAACTCTTTGTTACAAAGAAGTCGGTGAGATTGACAACCTCACTGTTTCGTTGGGGCAAAGTACTTTGGTTGTGTTGTGCAGGTTCCACGTTGGCGCCGGAATCCCTGGTGTTGCGCCGCACTACATCCCGCCGCCATCAACCTTCAACGTGCTTCTTGGCTCCTCCTGGTTCGATAAACCTTGGTTTCTTTCTGAGGGAAAACTTGCTGCTGTGCGCATCATACCTTCCTCTTGGGGTTGCCCAACGAACGTGTGAAATACACGCCATCAGCCACCACGCGCCGCTATAAAAGGAGGCCAATCCTGCCCTCAAACTCCACACCACCTCGCTCCATTTATAGCGGCGCGTGGTGGTGTGGAGTTTGAGGGCAGGATTGGCCTCCTTTTATAGCGGCGCGTGGTGGCCGTGGTGGAGCGGGGCAGTTGAGCACGGCGACGACGTTACGGGCGGCGAAAGGGCAGGGCGACGTCATAGAACGGTGGGTGATACGTCTCAAACGTATCTATAATTTCTTATGTTCCATGCTACTTTTATGATGATACTCACATGTTTTATACACATTATATGTCATTATTATGCATTTTCCGGCACTAACCTATTAACGAGATGCCGAAGAGCCAGTTGCTGTTTTCTGCTGTTTTTGGTTTCAGAAATCCTAGTAAGGAAATATTCTCAGAATCGGACGAAATCAATGCCCAGAACCCTATTTTTCCCGGAAGCTTCCAGAGCACCGAAGGAGGGTCAGAGGGGGGCCAGGGGGGCCCCACCCCACAAGGCGGCGCGGCCAGGGGGGTGGGCGCGCTGATGTCTACGCCCCCCTCCTTTTCCTGTAGACAGTGTTGGGCCTCCAAGAGCAGAGGTTTGTAGAACAGCAGCAAGTTTTCCCTTAAGTGGATCACCCAAGGTTTATCGAACTCAGGGAGGAAGAGGTCAAAGATATCCCTCTCATGCAACCCTGCAACCACAAAGCAAGAAGTCTCTTGTGTCCCCAACACACCTAATAGGTGCACTAGTTCGGCGAAGAGATAGTGAAATACAGGTGGTATGAATATATATAAGCAAGAGCAACGGCACCGTAAAAGTGCTTTTGCCCAGACAAGAACAAGCAGTAGTAACGCAGCAGTAGTAACACAGTAAAACAGTAAACAAGCAGCGATAGCGGTATTTAGGAACAAGGCCTAGGGATTACACTTTCACTAGTGGACACTCTCAACATTGATCACATGACAGAATAGATAAATGCATACTCTACACTCTCTTGTTGGATGATGAACACATTGCGTAGGATTACATGAACCCTCAATGCCGGAGTTAACAAGCTCCACAATTCAATGTTCATATTTAAATAACCTTAGAGTGTAAGATAGATCAATAAGACTAAACCAAGTACTAACGTAGCATGCACACTGTCACCTTCATGCTAAGAAAGGAGGCATAGAACACATCGATACCATCATAGCAATAGTTAACTTCATAATCTACAAGAGATCATAATCATAGCCTACGCCAAGTACTAACACGGATGCACACACTGTCACCATTACACCGTGCAGGAGGAATAAAACTACTTTAATAACATCACTAGAGTAGCACATAGATGAATAGTGATACAAAACTCATATGAATCTCAATCATGTAAAGCAGCTCATGAGATTATTGTATTGAGGTACATGGGAGAGAGATGAACCACATAGCTACAGCGGAGCCCTTAGCCTCGGGGGTGGATTACTCCCTCCTCATCATGGAGGCAGCGATGGCGGTGAAGATGGCGGTGAAGACGACGTTGGAGATGGCTCCGGGGGCAATTCCCCGTCCCGGCAGGGTGCCGGAACCGCGACTTCTGTCCCCCGAATTGGACTTTCACGATGGCGGCGGCTCTGGATGGTTTTCTCTGTTTCCGTCGAACTAGTCGATGTTTTTAGGTCAGGGACAAATATATAGGCGGAGAGGCGGCGCAAGGAGGCGGCTGGGGCCCCCACACCATAGGCAGGTGCGGCCAGGGGGCCACCCGCGCCGCCTTATGGTGTGGGCCCCCTGCTGCCCGCCTCCGACTCTCCTTCGGTGTTCCGGAAGCTTCCGGGAATTCTAAGACTTTCGGTGTTGATTTCGTCCGATTCCGAAAATATTTCCTTACTAGGATTTCTGAAACCAAAAACAGCAGAAAACAGCAACTGGCCTTTCGGCATCTCGTCAATAGGTTAGTTCCAGAAAATGCACGAATATGACATAAAGTGTGCATAAAACATGTAGATAACATCAATAATGTGGCATGGAACACAAGAAATTATCGATACGTCGGAGACGTATCAGCATCCCCAAGCTTAGTTCTGCTCGTCCCGAGCAGGTAAAACGATAACAAAGATAATTTCTGGAGTGACATGCCATCATAACCTTGATCATACTATTTGTAAAGCATATGTAGTGAATGCAGCGATCAAAACAATGTATATGACATGAGTAAACAAGTGAATCATATAGCAAAGACTTTTCATGAATAGTACTTCAAGACAAGCATCAATAAGTCTTGCATAAGAGTTAACTCATAAAGCAATAAATCAAAGTAAAGGTATTGAAGCAACACAAAGGAAGATTAAGTTTCAGCGGTTGCTTTCAACTTGTAACATGTATATCTCATGGATATTGTCAACATAGAGTAATATAATAAGTGCAATATGCAAGTATGTAGGAATCAATGCACAGTTCACACAAGTGTTTGCTTCTTGGGGTGGAGAGAAATAGGTGAACTGACTCAACAATAAAAGTAAAAGAATGGTCCTCCATAGAGGAAAAGCATCGATTGCTATATTTGTGCTAGAGCTTTGATTTTGAAAACATGAAACAATTTTGTCAACGGTAGTAATAAAGCATATGTATCATGTAAATTATATCTTACAAGTTGCAAGCCTCATGCATAGTATACTAATAGTGCCCGCACCTTGTCCTAATTAGCTTGGACTACCGGATCATCGCAATGCACATGTTTTAACCAAGTGTCACAAAGGGGTACCTCTATGCCGCCTGTACAAAGGTCTAAGGAGAAAGCTCGCATTGGATTTCTCGCTATTGATTATTCTCAACTTAGACATCCATACCGGGACAACATAGACAACAGATAATGGACTCCTCTTTTATGCATAAGCATGTAGCAACAATTATTTTTCTCATATGAGATTGAGGATATTGTCCAAAACTGAAACTTCCACCATGAATCATGGCTTTAGTTAGCGGCCCAATGTTCTTCTCTAACAATATGCATGCTTAACCATAAGGTGGTAGATCTCTCTTACTTCAGACAAGACGGACATGCATAGCAACTCACATGATATTCAACAAACAATAGTTGATGGCGTCCCCAGAAACATGGTTATCGCACAACAAGCAACTTAATAAGAGATAAAGTGCATAAGTACATATTCAATACCACAATAGTTTTTAAGCTATTTGTCCCATGAGCTATATATTGTAAAGGTGGAGAATGGAAATTTAAAGGTAGCACTCAAGCAATTTACTTTGGAATGGCGGAGAAATACCATGTAGTAGGTAGGTATGGTGGACACAAATGGCATAGTGGCTGGCTCAAGTATTTTGGATGCATGAGAAGTATTCCCTCTCGATACAAGGTTTAGGCTAGCAAGGCTATTTGAAACAAACACAAGGATGAACGGCGCAGCAAAACTCACATAAAAGACATATTGTAAACATTATAAGACTCTACACCGTCTTCCTTGTTGTTCAAACTCAATACTAGAAATTATCTAGACCTTAGAGAGACCAAATATGCAAACCAAATTTTAGCATGCTCTATGTATTTCTTCATTAATGGGTGCAAAGTATATGATGCAAGAGCTTAAACATGAGCACAACAATTGCCAAGTATCACATTATCCAAGACATTATAGCAATTTACTACATGTATCATTTTCCAATTCCAACCATATAACAATTTAACGAAGAAGAAACTTCGCCATGAATACTATGAGTAGAGCCTAAGGACATACTTGTCCATATGCTACAGCGGAGCGTGTATCTCTCCCACAAAGTGAATGCTAGGATCCATTTTATTCAAACAAAACAAAAATAAAAACAAACCGACGCTCCAAGCAAAGCACATAAGATGTGACGGAATAAAAATATAGTTTCAAGAGAAGGAACCTGATAATTTGTCGATGAAGAAGGGGATGCCTTGGGCATCCCCAAGCTTAGACGCTTGAGTCTTCTTGATATATGCAGGGGTGAACCACCGGGGCATCCCCAAGCTTAGAGCTTTCACTCTTCTTGATCATAGTATATCATCCTCCTCTCTTGACCCTTGAAAACTTCCTTCACACCAAACTTCTCATAAACTTCATTAGAGGGGTTAGTACATAATCAAAAAATCACATGATCAGAGGTGACACAATCATTCTTAACACTTCTGGACATTGCTCAAAGCTACTGGAAGGTAATGGAACAAAGAAATCCACCCAACACAGCGAAAGAAGCAATGCGAAATAAAATGCAGAATCTGTCAAAACAGAACAGTCCGTAAAGACGAATTTTTAATAAATACTTCCGTTGCTCAGATCAGAAAACTCAAAACTAATGAAAGTTGCGTAAATATCTGAGGAATACGCACGTAAATTGGCATATTTTTCTGAGTTACCTACAGAGAAAACAGCCCAGATTCGTGACAGATAGAAATCTGTTTCTGCGCAGAAATCCAAATCTAGTATCAACCTTCGATTAGAGGCTTCACTTGGCACAACAAAACACAAAACTAAGATAAGGAGAGGTTGCTACAGTAGTAAACAACTTCCAAGACACAAATATAAAACAAATTACTGTAGCAAAATAACACATGGGTTATCTCCCAAGAAGTTCTTTCTTTATAGCCATTAAGATGGGCTCAGCAGTTTTAATGATGCACTCGCAAGAAATAGTAGTTGAAGCAAAAGAGAGCTTCAAGAGGCAAATTCAAAACAAATTTAAGTCTAACATGCTTCCTATGAAGAGGAATCTTGTACACAAATGAATTCATGAAGAACAAAGTGACAAGCGTAAGAGGATAAAACACGAGTAACTTCAAGATTCTCGACATAAAGAGGGGAAAATTAATATTATTAAGATGCATATAACCATATTTCCCTCTCTCATAATAACTTTCAGTAGCATCATTGATGAAATCCACAATATACCCATCACTTAAAACATTCTTATCATGGTTCATATGCATAGAAGTATCATTAAATTTGGCATAAGAAAAGTTATTCTCATTAATAGTAATTGGAGCAAGATTATTATCAAGAATTTGAACATGGTAAACAAGTTGCATATTAAGGGAATTGTTTTTGGTAATCCAATCATGACTATGACAAGTTTCATAAGGATAGTTATAACCTATATCATAGCATTCTTTATAATAATCATCAAAGATCGGAGGCACAGTGTCATCATAAGAAATAGAATAGTTGTCTTTCACAGTCGGTTTATCTATGACCATACCATCATTGTTATTAGAAGGAGATGTATCAAGAACATAATGACCAGTAGCAAAAGGATTTTCAAACACCTCTTCCCCAAGCTTAGAGCTTTCTATATCATTATGGGAGGAAGCATGGATAGCACTGACACTATGGCAATTATTATCATCATCATTTTCAGAATTAGTTTCCCAGAGATTTGCAATATCAAAAGTAGTGTGCTCATTCAAATCACGATCACTAATGTATGTAGAGAGCATAGGAAGATCATCGTATTCAGATTCATTATCACAATAATTATTAGGAGCAACATACTTACGGTTACCTAGCGTTATCTCATTCACGCGGGGATATGTCGTTACCTCTTTCTTTTTATTCTCCTTGTTCTTCTTCTTCTTCTTCGTTCCCTTCTTCTTCTTCTTCTTCTTCTTCTCTTCCTTCTCCTCGTTCCCTTCTTTAGGAGGAAGAGGCTTGAAGGGTGGCTTGTCCGCATAACCTGATTTTCTTTTAGAAACAATAGAAGAAACTTGGGAGGATTCCTCCTTTCCATTAATTAGTTCAAAACACATAGCGGTTCATGTCTACGCCCCCCTCCTTTTCCTGTAGACAGTGTTGGGCCTCCAAGAGCAGAGGTTTGTAGGACAGCAGCAAGTTTTCCCTTAAGTGGATCACCCAAGGTTTATCGAACTCAGGGAGGAAGAGGTCAAAGATATCCCTCTCATGCAACCCTGCAACCACAAAGCAAGAAGTCTCTTGTGTCCCCAACACACCTAATAGGTGCACTAGTTCGGCGAAGAGATAGTGAAATACAGGTGGTATGAATATATAGTAGCAGTAGCAATGGCACCAGAAAAGTGCTTTGCCCAGGACAGTAAACAAGCAGTAGTAACGCAGCAGTAGTAACGCAGTAAAACAGTAAACAAGCAGCGATAGCAGTATTTAGAAACAAGGCCTAGGGATTACACTTTCACTAGTGG
Source organism: Lolium perenne (assembly GCF_019359855.2). Taxonomy (NCBI): domain Eukaryota; kingdom Viridiplantae; phylum Streptophyta; class Magnoliopsida; order Poales; family Poaceae; genus Lolium; species Lolium perenne. Next base: position 256,245,501 of record NC_067246.2, on the reverse strand, counting down.
ACACTTTCAACATTGATCACATAACAGAATAGATAAATGCATACTCTACACTCTTGTTGGATGATGAACACATTGCGTAGGATTACACGAACCCTCAATGCCGGAGTTAACAAGCTCCACAATTCAATGTTCATATTTAAATAACCTTAGAGTGTAAGAAAGATCAACTCGACTAAACCAAGTACTAACGTAGCATGCACACTGTCACCTTCATGCTAAGAAAGGAGGCATAGATTACGTCAATACAATCATAGCAATAGTTAACTTCATAATCTACAAGAGATCATAATCATAGCCTACGCCAAGTACTAACACGGATGCACACACTGTCACCATTACACCGTGCAGGAGGAATAAAACTACTTTAATAACATCACTAGAGTAGCACATAGATAAATTGTGATACAAAACACATTGCAATCATAAAGAGATATAAATAAGCACTTCACTATGCCATTCATAACAGTGAATAAGTATTCTGTGAAATATAGCCTAAGAGACCCACACGGTGCACACACTGTCACCTTTACACACGTGGGACAAGGAGTCTCCGGAGATCACATAAGTAAAATTCACTTGACTAGCATAATGACATCTAGATTACAAGCATCATCATATGAATCTCAATCATGTAAGGCAGCTCATGAGATTATTGTATTGAAGTACATAGGTGAGAGATGAACCACATAGCTACCGGTACAGCCCTGAGCCTCGATGGAGAACTACTCCCTCCTCATGGGAGCAGCAGTGGTGATGAAGATGGCGGTGGAGATGGCAGCGGTGTCGATGGAGGAGCCTTCCGGGGGCACTTCCCCGTTCCGGCGGCGTGCCGGAACAGAGACTCCTGTCCCCCAGATCTTGGCTTCGCGATGGCGGCGGCTCTGGATGGTTTCTCGTACCGTGGCTTTTCCGTATCGAGGTTTTAGGTCGAGGAGGCTTAAATAGGCGAAGAGGCGGCGTCAGAAGGTCGAAGGGGCGCCGACACTATAGGGCGGCGCGGCCAGGGCCTGGGCCGCGCCGGCCTATGGTCTAGGGGCCCAGTGCCCCCTCTCTGGCGGTTCTCGTGTGTTCTGGATGCTTCCGGGCAAAATAGGAACCTGGGCGTTGATTCGTCCGATTCCGAGAATATTTCGTTACTAGGATTTCTGAAACCAAAAACAGCAGAAAACAGCAACTGGCACTTCGGCATCTTGTTAATAGGTTAGTTCCAGAAAATGCACGAATATGACATAAAGTGTGCATAAAACATGTAGATATCATCAATAATGTGGCATGGAACATAAGAAATTATCGATACGTCGGAGACGTATCAGCATCCCCAAGCTTAGTTTCTGCTCGTCCCGAGCAGGTAAACGATAAACAAAGATAATTTCTGGAGTGACATGCCATCATAAACTTGATCATAATATTGTAAACACATGTAATGAATGCAGCAATCCAAACAATGTATATGACATGAGTAAACAAGTGAATCATATAGCAAAAACTTTTCATGAATAGTACTTCAAGACAAGCATCAATAAGTCTTGCATAAGAGTTAACTCATAAAGCAATAATTCATAGTAAAGGTATTGAAGCAACACAAAGGAAGATTAAGTTTCAGCGGTTGCTTTCAACTTGTAACATGTATATCTCATGGATAATTGTCAACATAGAGTAATATAATAAGTGCAATATGCAAGTATGTAGGAATCAATGCACAGTTCACACAAGTGTTTGCTTCTTGAGGTGGAGAGAAATAGGTGAACTGACTCAACATAAAAGTAAAAGAATGGTCCTCCATAGAGGAAAAGCATTGATTGCTATATTTGTGCTAGAGCTTTGATTTTGAAAACATGAAACAATTTTGTCAACGGTAGTAATAAAGCATATGTATCATGTAAATTATATCTTACAAGTTGCAAGCCTCATGCATAGTATACTAATAGTGCCCGCACCTTGTCCTAATTAGCTTGGACTACCGGATCATCGCAATACACATGTTTTAACCAAGTGTCACAATGGGGTACCTCTATGCCGCCTGTACAAAGGTCTAAGGAGAAAGCTCGCATTGGATTTCTCGCTATTGATTATTCTCAACTTAGACATCCATACCGGGACAACATAGACAACAGATAATGGACTCCTCTTTAATGCATAAGCATGTAACAACAATTAATTTTCTCATTTGAGATTGAGGATATTGTCCAAAACTAAAACTTCCACCATGGATCATGGCTTTAGTTAGCGGCCCAATGTTCTTCTCTAACAATATGCATGCTCTAACCATAAGGTGGTAGATCTCTCTTACTTCAGACAAGACGGACATGCATAGCAACTCACATGATATTCAACAAAGAATAGTTGATGGCGTCCCCAGAAACATGGTTATCGCACAACAAGCAACTTAATAAGAGATAAAGTGCATAAGTACATATTCAATACCACAATAGTTTTTAAGCTATTTGTCCCATGAGCTATATATTGTAAAGGTGAAGAATGAAAATTTAAAGGTAGCACTCAAGCAATTTACTTTGGAATGGCGGAGAAATACCATGTAGTAGGTAGGTATGGTGGACACAAATGGCATAGTGGTTGGCTCAAGTATTTTGGATGCATGAGAAGTATTCCCTCTCGATACAAGGTTTAGGCTAGCAAGGCTATTTGAAACAAACACAAGGATGAACCGGTGCAGCAAAACTCACATAAAAGACACATTGTAAACATTATAAGACTCTACACCGTCTTCCTTGTTGTTCAAACTCAATACTAGAAATTATCTAGACCTTAGAGAAACCAAATATGCAAACCAAATTTTAGCATGCTCTATGTATTTCTTCATTAATGGGTGCAAAGTATATGATGCAAGAGCTTAAACATGAGCACAACAATTGCCAAGTATCACATTATCCAAGACATTATAGCAATTACTACATGTATCATTTTCCAATTCCAACCATATAACAATTTAACGAAGAAGAAACTTCGCCATGAATACTATGAGTAGAAACTAAGGACATACTTGTCCATATGCTACAGCGGAGCGTGTCTCTCTCCCATACAATGAATGCTAGGATCCATTTTATTCAAACAAAACAAAAACAAAAACAAACCGACGCTCCAAGAAAAGCACATAAGATGTGATGGAATAAAAATATAGTTTCAGGGGAGGAACCTGATAATGTTGTCGATGAAGAAGGGGATGCCTTGGGCATCCCCAAGCTTAGACGCTTGAGTCTTCTTAGAATATGCAGGGGTGAACCACCGGGGCATCCCCAAGCTTAGAGCTTTCACTCTCCTTGATCATGTTGCATCATACTCCTCTCTTGATCCTTGAAAACTTCCTCCACACCAAACTTAGAACAACTCATTAGAGGGTTAGTGACAATAAAAAAATTAACATGTTCAGAGGTGACATAATCATTCTTAACACTTCTGGACATTGCATAAAGCTACTGGACATTAATGGATCAAAGAAATTCATCCAACATAGCAAAAGAGGCAATGCGAAATAAAAGGCAGAATCTGTCAAAACAGAACAGTTTGTATTGACGAATTTTATCGAGGCACCAGACTTGCTCAAATGAAAATGCTCAAATTGAATGAAAGATGCGTACATTTCTGAGGATCACTCACGTAAATTGGCATAATTTTCTGAGTTACCTACAGAGAAAACAGCCCAGATTCGTGACAGCAAAGAAATCTGTTTCTGCGCAGTAATCCAAATCTAGTATGAACTTTACTATCAACGACTTTACTTGGCACAACAAAACACAAAACTAAGATAAGGAGAAGCTGCTACAGTAGTAAACAACTTCCAAGACACAAAAATAAAACAAGGTACTGTAGCAAAATAACACATGGGTTATCTCCCAAGAAGTTCTTTCTTTATAGCCATTAAGATGGGCTCAGCAGTTTTAATGATGCACTCGCAAGAAATAGTATTTGAAGCAAAAGAGAGCATCAAGAGGCAAATTCAAAACACATTTAAGTCTAACATGCTTCCTATGCATAGGAATCTTGTAAATAAACAAGTTCATGAAGAGTAAAGTAACAAGCATAGGAAGATAAAACAAGTGTAGCTTCAAAAATTTCAGCACATAGAGAGGTGTTTTAGTAACATGAAAATTTCTACAACCATATTTTCCTCTCTCATAATAACTTTCAGTAGTATCATGAGCAAACTCAACAATATAACTATCACATAAAGCATTCTTATCATGAGTCTCATGCATAAAATTATTACTCTCCACATAAGCATAATCAATTTTATTAGTAGTTGTAGTGGGAGCAAATTCAACAAAGTAGCTATCATCAAATATAGGAGGCATATTGTAATCATAATCAAATTTACTCTCCATAGTAGGTGGAACCGAAAGACCACTATCATTATAATCATCATAAATAGGAGGTAAAGTATCATCAAAGAAAATTTTCTCCTCAATGCTTGGGGGACTAAAAAGATCATGAAAACCAGCTTCCCCAAGCTTAGAACTTTCTATATCATTATCAACAATGGTGTTCAAAGCGTTCATACTAATATTACTACCAGCATGCAAATAAGATTCCATAGGTTTTTTAATTTTCGCATCAAACAATCCATGTTTTAAATCAGGAAATAGCATAAGAAGCTCATTCTTGTCCATTATGCCAAACTAGTGTAAACAAGAAACAAAAAGATGCAATTGCAGGATCTAAAGGAAATAGCTTCGAGTACTTACAACGGCGAAAATAGCTTAGTAGCCGAGATCCGGAGTGTGAGTACCTTTTACCTTTCCTCACTGCAACGAGCGCCAGAAAATAGCTTGATGTCTACGCCCCTCCTTTTCTGTGAGATGTTGTTGGGCCTCCAAGAGCAGAGGTTTGTAGGACAGCAGCAAGTTTTCCCTTAAGTGGATCACCCAAGGTTTATCGAACTCAGGGAGGAAGAGGTCAAAGATATCCCTCTCATGCAACCCTGCAACCACAAAGCAAGAAGTCTCTTGTGTCCCCAACACACCTAATAGGTGCACTAGTTCGGCGAAGAGATAGTGAAATACAGGTGGTATGAATATATAGTAGCAGTAGCAATGGCACCAGAAAAGTGCTTTGCCCAGACGATAAACAAGCGGTAGTAACGCAGCAGTAGTAACGCAGTAAAACAGTAAACAAGCAGCGATAGCAGTATTTAGGAACAAGGCCTAGGGATTACACTTTCACTAGTGGACACTTTCAACATTGATCACATAACAGAATAGATAAATGCATACTCTACACTCTTGTTGGATGATGAACACATTGCGTAGGATTACACGAACCCTCAATGCCGGAGTTAACAAGCTCCACAATTCAATGTTCATATTTAAATAACCTTAGAGTGTAAGAAAGATCAACTCGACTAAACCAAGTACTAACGTAGCATGCACACTGTCACCTTCATGCTAAGAAAGGAGGCATAGATTACGTCAATACAATCATAGCAATAGTTAACTTCATAATCTACAAGAGATCATAATCATAGCCTACGCCAAGTACTAACACGGATGCACACACTGTCACCATTACACCGTGCAGGAGGAATAAAACTACTTTAATAACATCACTAGAGTAGCACATAGATAAATTGTGATACAAAACACATTGCAATCATAAAGAGTAATAAATAAACACTTCACTATGCCATTCATAACAGTGAATAAGTATTTGATACGTCTCCGACGTATCGATAATTTCTTATGTTCCATGCCACATTATTGATGTTATCTACATGTTTTATGCACACTTTATGTCATATTCGTGCATTTTCTGGAACTAACCTATTAACAAGATGCCGAAGTGCCGCTTGTCAAGTTTTTCTGCTGTTTTTGGTTTCAGAAATCCTAGTAACGAAATATTCTCGGAATTGGACGAAATCAACGCCCGTGGTCCTATTTTGCCACGAAGCTTCCAGAAGTCCGAAGAAGAGACGAAGAGGGGCCACGAGGGGCCACACCCTAGGCGGCGCGGCCCCCTTGGCCGCGCGGCCCTGTGGTGTGGGGCCCCCGTGCCGCCTCTTGACCTGCCCTTCCGCCTACAAATAGCCTCCGTCGCGAAACCCCCAGTACCGAGAGCCACGATACGGAAAACCTTCCAGAGACGCCGCCGCCGCCGATCCCATCTCGGGGGATCCAGGAGATCGCCTCCGGCACCCTGCCGGAGAGGGGATTCATCTCACGGAGGACTCTACGCCGCCATGGTCACCTCCGGAGTGATGTGTGAGTAGTCTACCCCTGGACTATGGGTCCATAGCAGTAGCTAGATGGTTGTCTTCTCCCCATTGTGCTATCATTGTCGGATCTTGTGAGCTGCCTAACATGATCAAGATCATCTATCTGTAATTCTATATGTTGCGTTTGTTGGGATCCGATGAATAGAGAATACTTGTTATGTTGATTATCAAAGTTATATCTATGTGTTGTTTATGATCTTGCATGCTCTCCGTTACTAGTAGATGCTCTGGCCAAGTAGATGCTTGTAACTCCAAGAGGGAGTATTTATGCTCGATAGTGGGTTCATGCTCGCATTGACACCGGGACAAGGATGAAAGTTCTAAGGTTATGTTGTGCTGTTGCCACTAGGGATAAAACATTGATGCTATGTCTAAGGATGTAGTTGTTGATTACATTACGCTCCTTACTTAATGGAATTGTCTGTTGTTAGCAACTTAATACTGGAGGGGTTCGGATGATAACTCGAAGGTGGACTTTTTAGGCATAGATGCAGTTGGATGGCGGTCTATGTACTTTGTCGTAATGCCCAATTAAATCTCACTATACTCATCATGATATGTATGTGCATGGTCATGCCCTCTTTATTTGTCAATTGCCCAACTGTAATTTGTTCACCCAACATGCTGTTTATCTTATGGGAGAGACACCTCTAGTGAACTGTGGACCCCGGTCCAATTCTCTTTACTGAAATACAATCTACTGCAATACTTGTTCTACTGTTTTCTGCAAACAATCATCTTCCACACAATACGGTTAATCCTTTGTTACAGCAAGCCGGTGAGATTGACAACCTCACTGTTTCGTTGGGGCAAAGTACTTTGGTTGTGTTGTGCAGGTTCGACGTTGGCACCGGAATCCCTGGTGTTGCACTGCACTACATCCCGCCGCCATCAACCTTCAACGTGCTTCTTGGCTCCTACTGGTTCGATAACCTTGGTTTCATACTGAGGGAAACTTGCCGCTGTACGCATCACACCTTCCTCTTGGGGTTCCCAACGGACGCGTGTTGAACGCGTATCAAGCAGCTTTTTCTCGGCGCCGTTGCTGGGAGATCAAGACACGCTGCAAGGGGAGTCTCCACTTCTCAATCTCTTTACTTTGTTTTTGTCTTGCTTAGTTTTATTTACTACTTTGTTTGCTGCACTAAATCAAAATACAAAAAAATTAGTTGCTAGTTTTACTTTATTTGCTATCTTGTTTGCTATATCGAAAACACAAAAAAATTAGTTACTTGCATTTACTTTACTTGATTCATCATGTTTCCTTTTAATTTTACCACAAAAGACATACCGGTAGGACGTGGGTCTATAGTTGGGAGAAATAATATAGAAGAATTCTTCAATCATGTTAGTACCATTGAAAATTTTGAAGATAGACACTTGGTAGACCTTGCGCCTACTTATGAAATTGCTGCTGCGCATTTAGTTCACCTGTTGGAAACTAAATTTGTTAATCTTAATCCTATAATCCAACACATGTTTCTCACACTTGGTGATATGGAAGAAGGGGAAAAGAAAGATTTTGTTTTAGAAACCCTTCTTAGAGAATTTGGTGGTCTAGCAAGAGAAGCTAGAAAGGTCTTTGCTAAATTTAATATGCTTGGTTCGCATACTAATTTTGTTAGTCTCCTTGAAAAGATGGACATGGATAGAATAAGATACACTAATAATATTGATGATGGTGGGGAGATCAAAGCACCAATACCATGTAAGCTCCTAGCTATGAATGATGCACTAGAAAATAACTATGCTTGGCTTGTTCCTGAAAATCTGTTTGATGAGAGTAGCACGCCTAAGACTAATGAAAAGGGAGATGCTAAAACTTATGTATCTAATATACTATGCCTGGTTGAGAAAACTCCGCACCCCGCTGAGAATGCACCACCCTTCGATAATACTTGATACACACTTTCTGCGCCTAGCTGAAAGGCGTTAAAGAAAAGCGCTTGTGGGAGACAACCCATGTTTTTACCTACAGTACTTTGTTTTTATTTTGTGTCTTGGAAGTTGTTTACTACTGTAGCAACCTCTTCTTATCTTAGTTTAGTGTTTTGTTGTGCCAAGTAAAGCCGTTGATAGAAAAGTAAGTACTAGATTTGGATTACTGCGCAGTTCCAGATTTCTTTGCTGTCACGAATCTGGGTCTACCTCCCTGTAGGTAGCTCAGAAAATTATGCCAATTTACGTGAGTGATCCTCAGATATGTACGCAACTTTCATTCAATTTGGGAATTTTCATTTGAGCAAGTCTGGTGCCATTTTAAAATTCGTCAATACGAACTGTTCTGTTTTGACAGATTCTGCCTTTTATTTCGCATTGCCTCTTTTGCTATGTTGGATGAATTTCTTTGATCCATTAATGTCCAGTAGATTTATGCAATGTCCAGAAGTGTTAAGAATGATTGTGTCACCTCTGAATATGTTAATTTTTATTGTGCACTAACCCTCTAATGAGTTGTTTCGAGTTTGGTGTGGAGGAAGTTTTCAAGGATCAAGAGAGGAGTATGATGCAACATGATCAAGGAGAGTGAAAGCTCTAAGCTTGGGGATGCCCCGGTGGTTCACCCCTGCATATTCTAAGAAGACTCAAGCGTCTAAGCTTGGGGATGCCCAAGGCATCCCCTTCTTCATCGACAACATTATCAGGTTCCTCCCCTGAAACTATATTTTTATTCCATCACATCTTATGTGCTTTGCTTGGAGCGTCGGTTTGTTTTTGTTTTTGTTTTGTTTGAATAAAATGGATCCTAGCATTCACTTTATGGGAGAGAGACACGCTCCGCTGTAGCATATGGACAAGTATGTCCTTGGTTTCTACTCATAGTATTCATGGCGAAGTTTCTCCTTCGTTAAATTGTTATATGGTTGGAATTGAAAAATGATACATGTAGTAATTGCTATAAATGTCTTGGGTAATGTGATACTTGGCAATTGTTGTGCTCATGATTAAGCTCTTGCATCATATACTTTGCACCCATTAATGAAGAAATACATAGAGCATGCTAAAATTTGGTTTGCATATTTGGTTTCTCTAAGGTCTAGATAATTTCTAGTATTGAGTTTGAACAACAAGGAAGACGGTGTAGAGTCTTATAATGTTTTCAATATGTCTTTTATGTGAGTTTTGCTGCACCGGTTCATCCTTGTGTTTGTTTCAAATAAGCCTTGCTAGCCTAAACCTTGTATCGAGAGGGAATACTTCTCATGCATCCAAAATACTTGAGCCAACCACTATGCCATTTGTGTCCACCATACCTACCTACTACATGGTATTTTCCGCCATTCCAAAGTAAATTGCTTGAGTGCTACCTTTAAAATTCCATCATTCACCTTTGCAATATATAGCTCATGGGACAAATAGCTTAAAAACTATTGTGGTATTGAATATGTAATTATGCACTTTATCTCTTATTAAGTTGCTTGTTGTGCGATAACCATGTTCACTGGGGACGCCATCAACTACTCTTTGTTGAATTTCATGTGAGTTGCTATGCATGTCCGTCTTGTCTGAAGTAAGAGAGATCTACCACCTTATGGTTAAGCATGCATATTGTTAGAGAAGAACATTGGGCCGCTAACTAAAGCCATGATCCATAGTGGAAGTTTCAGTTTTGGACATATATCCTCAATCTCAAATGAGAAAATTATTAATTGTTGTTACATGCTTATGCATAAAAGAGGAGTCCATTATCTGTTGTCTATGTTGTCCCGGTATGGATGTCTAAGTTGAAGAATAATCAATAGCGAGAAATCCAATGCGAGCTTTCTCCTTAGACCTTTGTACAGGCGGCATAGAGGTACCCCTTTGTGACACTTGGTTAAAACATGTGCATTGTGATGATCCGGTAGTCCAAGCTAATTAGGACAAGGTGCGGGCACTATTAGTACACTATGCATGAGGCTTGCAACTTATAAGATATAATTTACATGATACATATGCTTTATTACTACCGTTGACAAAATTGTTTCATGTTTTCAAAATCAAAGCTCTAGCACAAATATAGCAATCGATGCTTTTCCTCTATGGAGGACCATTCTTTTACTTTCATGTTGAGTCAGTTCACCTATTTCTCTCCATCTCAAGAAGCAAACACTTGTGTGAACTGTGCATTGATTCCTACATATTTGCATATTGCACTTGTTATATTACTCTATGTTGACAATATCCATGAGATATACATGTTATGAGTTGAAAGCAACCGCTGAAACTTAATCTTCCATTGTGTTGCTTCAATGCCTTTACTTTGAATTATTGCTTTATGAGTTAACTCTTATGCAAGACTTATTGATGCTTGTCTTGAAGTGCTATTCATGAAAAGTCTTTGCTTTATGATTCACTTGTTTACTCATGTCATATACATTGTTTTGATCGCTGCATTCACTACATATGCTTTACAAATAGTATGATCAAGATTATGATGGCATGTCACTCCAGAAATTATCTGTGTTATCATTTTACCTGCTCGGGACGAGCAGAACTAAGCTTGGGGATGCTGATACGTCTCCGACGTATCGATAATTTCTTATGTTCCATGCCACATTATTGATGTTATCTACATGTTTTATGCACACTTTATGTCATATTCGTGCATTTTCTGGAACTAACCAATTAACAAGATGTCGAAGTGCCAGTTGCTGTTTTCTGCTGTTTTTGGTTTCAGAAATCCTAGTAACGAAATATTCTCGGAATTGGACGAAATCAACGCCCAAGGTCCTATTTTGCCACGAAGCTTCCAGAAGTCCGAAGAAGAGACGAAGAGGGGCCACGAGGGGGCCACACCCTAGGGCGGCGCGGCCCCCCCCCTTGGCCGCGCGGCCCTGTGGTGTGGGGCCCCCGTGCCGCCTCTTGACCTGCCCTTCCGCCTACAAATAGCCTCCGTCGCGAAACCCCGACCGAGAGCCACGATACGGAAAACCTTCCGAGACGCCGCCACCGCCGATCCCATCTCGGGGGATCCAGAGATCGCCTCGGCACCCTGCCGGAGAGGGGATTCATCTCCCGGAGGACTCTACGCCGCCATGGTCGCCTCCGGAGTGATGTGTGAGTAGTCTACCCCTGGACTATGGGTCCATAGCAGTAGCTAGATGGTTGTCTTCTCCCCATTGTGCTATCATTGTCGGATCTTGTGAGCTGCCTAACATGATCAAGATCATCTATCTGTAATTCTATATGTTGCATTTGTTGGGATCCGATGAATAGAGAATACTTGTTATGTTGATTATCAAAGTTATATCTATGTGTTGTTTATGATCTTGCATGCTCTCCGTTACTAGTAGATGCTCTGGCCAAGTAGATGCTTGTAACTCCAAGAGGGAGTATTTATGCTCGATAGTGGGTTCATGCCTGCATTGACACCGGGACAAGGATGAAAGTTCTAAGGTTGTGTTGTGCTGTTGCCACTAGGGATAAAACATTGATGCTATGTCTAAGGATGTAGTTGTTGATTACATTACGCACCATACTTAATGCAATTGTCTGTTGCTTTGCAACTTAATACTGGAGGGGGTTCAGATGATAACCTGAAGGTGGACTTTTTAGGCATAGATGCAGTTGGATGGCGGTCTATGTACTTTGTCGTAATGCCCAATTAAATCTCACTATACTCATCATGATATGTATGTGCATGGTCATGCCCTCTTTATTTGTCAATTGCCCAACTGTAATTTGTTCACCCAACATGTTGTTTATCTTATGGGAGAGACACCTCTAGTGAACTGTGGACCCCGGTCCAATTCTCTTTACTGAAATACAATCTACTGCAATACTTGTTCTACTGTTTTCTGCAAACAATCATCTTCCACACAATACGGTTAATCCTTTGTTACAGCAAGCCGGTGAGATTGACAACCTCACTGTTTCGTTGGGGCAAAGTACTTTGGTTGTGTTGTGCAGGTTCCACGTTGGCGCCGGAATCCCTGGTGTTGCGCCGCACTACATCCCGCCGCCATCAACCTTCAACGTGCTTCTTGGCTCCTACTGGTTCGATAACCTTGGTTTCATACTGAGGGAAACTTGCCGCTGTACGCATCACACCTTCCTCTTGGGGTTCCCAACGGACGCGTGTTGAACGCGTATCAGTATTCTGTGAAATATAGCCTAAGAGACCCACACGGTGCACACACTGTCACCTTTACACACGTGGGACAAGGAGTCTCCGGAGATCACATAAGTAAAATTCACTTGACTAGCATAATGACATCTAGATTACAAGCATCATCATATGAATCTCAATCATGTAAGGCAGCTCATGAGATTATTGTATTGAAGTACATAGGTGAGAGATGAACCACATAGCTACCGGTACAGCCCCGAGCCTCGATGGAGAACTACTCCCTCCTCATGGGAGCAGCAGTGGTGATGAAGATGGCGGTGGAGATGGCAGCGGTGTCGATGGAGGAGCCTTCCGGGGGCACTTCCCCGTTCCGGCGGCGTGCCGGAACAGAGACTCCTGTCCCCCAGATCTTGGCTTCGCGATGGCGGCGGCTCTGGATGGTTTCTCGTACCGTGGCTTTTCCGTATCGAGGTTTTAGGTCGAGGAGGCTTAAATAGGCGAAGAGGCGGCGTCAGAAGGTCGAAGGGGCGCCGACACTATAGGGCGGCGCGGCCAGGGCCTGGGCCGCGCTGGCCTATGGTCTGGGGGCCCAGTGCCCCCTCTCTGGCGGTTCTCGTGTGTTCTGGATGCTTCCGGGCAAAATAGGAACCTGGGCGTTGACTTCGTCCGATTCCGAGAATATTTCGTTACTAGGATTTCTGAAACCAAAAACAGCAGAAACAAAGAATCGGCACTTCGGCATCTTGTTAATAGGTTAGTTCTAGAAAATGCACGAATATGACATAAAGTGTGCATAAAACATGTAGATATCATCAATAATGTGGCATGGAACATAAGAAATTATCGATACGTCGGAGACGTATCAGCGGTCCTATCATATTTTGGCAAGGTGTCATCTTCTAAAATATTTTGTATGTAAGTATTTGTATGGCTATTATCAATGCAATAAGAAAAACACCCATGCAGGACATCATCAATATCAAGATCACTCATATGTAACAAAGAGATTTTTCTCGACAATTCTTCACACCCCAAAAATAAAGTAAGTTCATCATGCTGATTAGGAGTAATTTCATCATCACAATACAAATTTGCAGCACTCATTGGGTTCAAATTATCATTGGAGGAGCATTGAAAATTAAAATGACCCACTTCATGGCAAACTTCACAAATAAAAGGATAGAGGGCACACACTTTTTTACCAAGATCATCTAAAGCCCTAAACCACTTTCTAGTTTTTTCATTAGCATGATGGACACAATATCCATCTCCGATTTGATTAATTCCACAAGGTCTATGTATTCCACAAAAATTAACATGCTTATAAGAAATAGCATTCTTAGGAGTTTGAGCATGCTTATTGCAATAATTAACAACAATTTCATTCTTCATGCAAGCCTCTTTAAAAGGTTCATGATACTTATCAAAATTCTTTTTAGGCAATTCAAAATGAGAAGCAAAGGCTTTATAAAGATTTGCAGCAACTTGAGAGTCAAGACCATAAGTAGCACTCATATTTCGAAATTTATCGGTATCCATAAAAGCTTCAATGCATTCATAATCATAATTTATACCTGACTCTTTACCTTTGTCGTTCTCCCATCCTTCAGCGTTGTCCTCAATCCGATCAAGAAGATCCCACCTAGCTTCAACCTCATTGCTTGTGAAAGATCCCTCCGAACACGCGTCCAGATAGTCCTTGTGTTGTCCTGAAAGCCTCGCATAAAAATTGTTAACAATAACATTACGGGGGAGCTCATGAATGGGACATTTGAGCATTAGTGACTTCAGTCTCCCCCACGCTTGAGAAATACTCTCTCCATCACGAGGATAAAAGTTATAAATATAATTCCTATCAATATGCACTTCATGAGGAGGATAAAATTTAGAATAAAAGAGAGATGCAATTTCCTCCCAACCAAGAGAATGTCTATTCTCCAACAATTTATACCAATGCGCCGCTTTACTGCATAAATAAACAGAATAGCTTCTTCCTCACTTCATCCATAGAGATACCCGCACACTTGAATAACCCGCATAATTCGTGCAAAAACAAGAATGATCTCTAGGATGGACAGTTCCATCCCCTTTATAATGGTTGTCCATAACACGTTCAATAATTTTCATAGGTATTTTATACGGAATACTTTCAGCAGGTGGATTTAAAATATCAGAAGCATCATTAGAGTTATCGCATATGGGAGATAAAGCATTATCAGAGCAAAATATTTCTTCCACAGCTGAGGGGCAAAAAAAATTATTTTTATATAAACTAGCTTCCCCAAGCTTAGACTTATCCATAGTATTAGCAGTAATTGCATTCATACTAATAACATCGCTACTAGCATGCAAATAAGGTTTCATAGGTTTTTAATTTTCGCATCAAACAATTCTAAATCAGGAAAAAGATTAAAAAGCTCACCAATTTTTTTGTTGTTTTCCATTATGCCTAACTAGTGAAAATAAAAACAAGAAACAAAAAGATGCAATTGCAGAATCTAAAGGAAATAGCTTCGAGTACTTACAACGGCGCCGGAAAATAGCTTAGTAGCCGAGATCCGGAGTGTGAGTACCTTTTACCTTTCCTCCCCGGCAACGGCGCCAGAAAATAGCTTGATATCTACGCCCCCCTCCTTTTCCTGTAGACAGTGTTGGGCCTCCAAGAGCAGAGGTTTGTAGAATAGCAGCAAGTTTTCCCTTAAGTGGATCACCCAAGGTTCATCGAACTCAGGGAGGAAGAGGTCAAAGATATCCCTCTCATGCAACCCTGCAACCACAAAGCAAGAAGTCTCTTGTGTCCCCAACACACCTAATAGGTGCACTAGTTCGGCGAAGAGATAGTGAAATACAGGTGGTATGAATATATATAAGCAGTAGCAACGGCACCAGAAAAGTGCTTTGCCCAGGACAGTAAACAAGCAGTAGTAACGCAACAGTAGTAACGCAGTAAAACAGTAAACAAGCTGCGATAGCAGTATTTAGGAACAAGGCCTAGGGATTACACTTTCACTAGTGGACACTCTCAACATTGATCACATAACAGAATAGATAAATGCATACTCTACACTCTCTTCTTGGATGATGAACACATTGCGTAGGATTACACGAACCCTCAATGCCGGAGTTAACAAGCTCCACAATTCAATGTTCATATTTAAATAACCTTAGAGTGTAAGATAGATCAATAAGACTAAACCAAGTACTAACGTGGCATGCACACTGTCACCTTCATGCTAAGAAAGGAGGCATAGAACACATCGATACCATCATAGCAATAGTTAACTTCATAATCTACAAGAGATCATAATCATAGCCTACGCCAAGTACTAACACGGATGCACACACTGTCACCATTACACCGTGCAGGAGGAATAAAACTACTTTAATAACATCACTAGAGTAGCACATAGATGAATAGTGATACAAAACTCATATGAATCTCAATCATGTAAAGCAGCTCATGAGATTATTGTATTGAGGTACATGGGAGAGAGATGAACCACATAGCTACAGCGGAGCCCTCAGCCTCGGGGGTGGATTACTCCCTCCTCATCATGGAGGCAGCGATGGCGGTGAAGATGGCGGTGAAGACGGCGTTGGAGATGGCTCCGGGGGCAATTCCCCGTCCCGGCAGGGTGCCGGAACAGCGACTTCTGTCCCCCGAATTGGCCTTTCGCGATGGCGGTGGCTCTGGATGGTTTTCTCTGTTTCCGTCGAACTAGTCGATGTTTTTAGGTTAGGGACAAATATATAGGCGGAGAGGCGGCGCAAGGAGGCGGCTGGGGCCCCCACACCATAGGCTGGCGCGGCCAGGGGGCCACCCGCGCCGCCTTATGGTGTGGGCCCCCTGCTGCCGCCTCCGACTCTCCTTCGGTGTTCCGGAAGCTTCCGGGAATTCTAAGACTTTCGGTGTTGATTTCGTCCGATTCCGAAAATATTTCCTTACTAGGATTTCTGAAACCAAAAACAAATGAACAAAGAATCGGCCTTTCGGCATCTCGTCAATAGGTTAGTTCCAGAAAATGCACGAATATGACATAAAGTGTGCATAAAACATGTAGATAACATCAATAATGTGGCATGGAACACAAGAAATTATCGATACGTCGGAGACGTATCACGTGCCACCCTATGGTGTGGCCCCACCAGACCCCCTCTGACGCCGCCTTTCAGCCTACTTAAAGCCTCCGTCGCAAAAACCCTATGACGATCGACGAAACCCGCAAAAACCTTCCAGAGCCGCCGCCATCGCGAAGCCAAGATCTGGGGGACAGGAGTCTCTGTTCCGGCACGCTGCCGGGACGGGGAAGTGCCCCCGGAAGGCTTCTCCATCATCACCACCGCCATCTTCATCAACGCTGCTGTCTCCCATGAGGAGGGAGTAGTTCTCCATCGAGGCTCGGGGCTGTACCGGTAGCTATGTGGTTCATCTCTCTCTCTATGTACTTCAATACAATGATCTCATGAGCTGCCTTACATGATTGAGATCCATATGATGATGATTGTAATCTAGATGTCGTTATGCTAGTCAAGTGGATTTTACTTATGTGATCTCCGGAGACTCCTTGTCCCACGTGTGTAAAGGTGACAGTGTGTGCACCGTGTGGGTCTCTTAGGCTATATTTCACAGAATACTTATTCATTGTTATGAATGGCATAGTGAAGTGCTTATTTATATCCCTTTATGATTGCAATGTGTTTTGTATCACTATTCATCTATGTGCTACTCTAGTGAAGTTATTAAAGTACTCTATTCCTCCTTCATGATGTAATGGTGACAGTGTGTGCATCATGTAGTACTTGGCGTAGTTTATGATTATGATCTCTTGTAGATTATGAAGTTAACTATTACTATGATGGTATTAATGTGATCTATTCCTCCTCTCATAGTATGAAGGTGACAGTGTGCATGCTATGTTAGTACTTGGTATAGTTGTGTTGATCTATCATGCACTCTAAGGTTATTTAAACATGAATATCGAATATTGTGGAGCTTGTTAACTCCGGCATTGAGGTGCTCTTGTAGCCCTACGCAATTGGTGTTCATCATCCAACAATAGAGTGTAGAGTGGTTTTATTATGTGATCAATGTTGAGAGTGTCCACTAGTGAAAGTACGATCCCTAGGCCTTGTTCCCAAATACTGCAATCTCCGCTTGTTTACTGTTTTACTGCATGTTTACTTACTACACACCAGCAAGCACTTTTCTGGCACTGTTACTACTGCTCATATATATTCATACCACCTGTATTTCACTATCTCTTCGCCGAACTAGTGCACCTATTAGGTGTGATGGGGACACAAGAGACTTCTTGCTTTGTGGTTGCAGGGTTGCATGAGAGGAATATCTTTGACCTCTTCCTCCCTGAGTTTGATAAACCTTGGGTGATCCACTTAAGGGAAACTTGCTGCTGTTCTACAAACCTCTGCTCTTGGAGGCCCAACACTGTCTACAAGAATAGAAGCTCCCGTAGACATCAAGCACTTTTTCTCGGGCGCCGTTGCTGGGAGGAAAGGTAAAAGGCACTCATACTCCGGTTCTAGGTAACAGTACTTTTCTGGCGCCATTGTGTTTGTGCTCGAAGCTATTTCCTTTAGATCCTGCAATTGCATCTTTTTGTTTCTTGTTTACACTAGTTTGGCATAATGGACAACAATGAGCTTCTTATTCTATTTCCTGATTTAAAACATGGATGGTTTGATCCGAAAATTAAAAAACCCATGGAACATGTTAGCATGAATACTTTGAACACCATTGTTGCTAATGATATGGAAAATTCTAAGCTTGGGGAAGCTGGTTTTGATGAGCATGATCTTTTTAGTCCCCCAAGCATTGAGGAGAAAATTTACTTTGATGATACTTTGCCTCCTATTTATGATGATTATAATGATAGTGGTCTTTTGGTTCCACCTGTTATGGAGGATAAATTTGATTATGATTACAATATGCCTCCTATATTTGATGATGAGAATAATAATGATAGCTACTTTGTTGAATTTGCTCCCACTACAACTAATAAAATTAAATATGCTTATGTTGGGAGTAGCAATAATTTTATGCATGGGACTCATGATAAGAATGCTTTATGTGATAGTTATATTGTTGAGTTTGCTCATGATGCTACTGGACATTATTATGAGAGAGGAAAATATGGTTGTAGAAATTTTCATGTTACTAAAACACCTCTCTATATGCTGAAATTTTTGAAGTTACACTTGTTTTATCTTCCTATGCTTGTTACTTTGCTCTTCATGAACTTGTTTATTTACAAGATTCCTATGCATATGAAGCATGTTAGACTTAAATGTGCTTTGAATTTGCCCTCTGGATGCTCTCTTTTGCTTCAAATACTATTTCTTGCGAGTGCATCATTAAAACTTGAGCCCATCTTAATGGCTATAAAGAAAGAACTTCTTGGGAGATAACCCATGTGTTTATTTTGCTACAGTACTTTGTTTTATATTTGTGTCTTGGAAGTTGTTTACTACTGTAGCAACCTCTCCTTATCTTAGTTTTGTGTTTTGTTGTGCCAAGTAAAGTCGTTGATGGTAAGGTTCATACTAGATTTGGATTACTGCGCAAAAACAGATTTCTTTGCTGTCACGAATCTGGGCAAAATTCTCTGTAGGTAACTCAGAAAATTATGCCAATTTACGTGAGTGATCCTCAGATATGTACGCAACTTTCATTCAATTTGAGCATTTTCATTTGAGCAAGTCTGGTGCCTCAATAAAATTCATCTTTACGGACTGTTCTGTTTTGACAGATTCTGCCTTTTATTTCGCATTGCTTCTTTTGCTATGTTGGATGGATTTCTTTGTTCCATTAACTTTCAGTAGCTTTGTGCAATGTCCAGAAGTGTTAAGAATGATTGTGTCACCTCTGAACATGTGAGTTTTTGATTATGCACTAACCCTCTAATGAGTTGTTTCGAGTTTGGTGTGAAGGAAGTTTTCAAGGGTCAAGAGAGGAGGATGATATACTATGATCAAGAAGAGTGAAAAGTCTAAGCTTGGGGATGCCCCGGTGGTTCACCCCTGCACATATCAAGAAGACTCAAGCATCTAAGCTTGGGGATGCCCAAGGCATCCCCTTCTTTATCGACAAATTATCAGGTTCCTTCTCTTGAAACTATATTTTTATTCGGTCACATCTTATGTACTTTACTCGGAGCGTCTGTTTGTATGTTTCTTGTTTTTGTTTTTGTTTGAATAAATGCTTGTGTGGGGGAGAGACACGCTCCGCTGGTTCATAGGAACACATGTGTTCTTAGCCTTTAATTTTCATGGCGAAGGTTGAAACTGCTTCGTTAATTGTTATATGGTTGGAAACGGAAAATGCTACATGTAGTAATTGGTATGATGTATTGAATAACTTGATACTTGGCAATTGTTGTGCTCATGTTTAAGCTCTTGCATCATATACTTTGCACCTATTAATGAAGAAATACATAGAGCTTGCTAAAATTTGGTTTGCATAATTGGTCTCTCTAAGGTCTAGATAATTTCTAGTATTGAGTTTGAACAACAAGGAAGACGGTGTAGAGTCTTATAATGTTTACAATATGTCTTTTATGTGAGTTTTGCTGCACCGCTTCATCCTTGTGTTTGTTTCAAATAACCTTGCTAGCCTAAGCCTTGTATCGAGAGGGAATACTTCTCATGCATCCAAAATCCTTGAGCCAACCACTATGCCATTTGTGTCC
Source organism: Lolium perenne (assembly GCF_019359855.2). Taxonomy (NCBI): domain Eukaryota; kingdom Viridiplantae; phylum Streptophyta; class Magnoliopsida; order Poales; family Poaceae; genus Lolium; species Lolium perenne. Next base: position 256,225,517 of record NC_067246.2, on the reverse strand, counting down.
ACCATACCTACCTACTACATGGTATTTCTCCGCCATTCCAAAGTAAATTGCTTGAGTGCTACCTTTAAAATTTCCATTCTTCACCTTTACAATATATAGCTCATGGGACAAATAGCTTAAAAACTATTGTGGTATTGAATATGTACTTATGCACTTTATCTCTTATTAAGTTGCTTGTTGTGCGATAACCATGTTCCTGGGGACGCCATCAACTACTCTTTGTTGAATATCATGTGAGTTGCTATGCATGTTCGTCTTGTCTGAAGTAAGGGCGATTTACCACTCATTTAATGGTTAGAGCATGCATATTGTTAGAGAAGAACATTGGGCCGCTAACTATAGCCATGAATCATGGTGGAAGTTTCAGTTTTGGACATATATCCTCAATCTCATATGAGAAAAATTAATTGTTGCTACATGCTTATGCATAAAAGAGGAGTCCATTATCTGTTGTCTATGTTATCCCGGTATGGATGTCTAAGTTGAGAATAATCAATAGCGAGAAATCCGATGCGAGCTTTCTCCTTAGACCTTTGTACAGGCGGCATAGAGGTACCCCTTTGTGACACTTGGTTAAAACATGTGCATTGCGATGATAATCCAGGTAATCCGAGCTAATTAGGACAAGGTGCGGGCACTATTAGTATACTATGCATGAGGCTTGCAACTTGTAAGATATAATTTACATAACACATATGCTTTATTACTACCGTTGACAAAATTGTTTCTTGTTTTCAAAACCAAAGCTCTAGCACAAATATAGCAATCGATGCTTTCCTCTTTGAAGGACCTTTCTTTTACTTTTATGTTGAGTCAGTTCACCTATTTCTCTCCACCTCAAGAAGCAAACACTTGTGTGAACTGTGCATTGATTCCTACATACTTGCATATTGCACTTGTTATATTACTTTACATTGACAATATCCATGAGATATACATGTTACAAGTTGAAAGCAACCGCTGAAACTTTATCTTCCTTTGTGTTGCTTCAATACCTTTACTTTGAATTATTGCTTTATGAGTTAACTCTTATGCAAGACTTATTGATGCTTGCCTTTAAGTACTATTCATGAAAAGTCTTTGCTTTATGATTCAATTGTTTACTCATGTCATTTACCATTGTTTCAAATCGCTGCATTCATTACATGTGCTTACAATAGTATTGATCAAGATTATGTTGGTAGCATTGTCACTAAGAAATTATCTTTGTTATCGTTTACCTACTCGGGACGAGTAGGAACTAAGCTTGGGGATGCTTGATACGTCTCAAACGTATCTATAATTTCTTATGTTCCATGCTACTTTTATGATGATACTCACATGTTTTATACACATTATATGTCATTATTATGCATTTTCCGGCACTAACCTATTAACGAGATGCCGAAGAGCCAGTTGCTGTTTTCTGCTATTTTTGGTTTCAGAAATCCTAGTAAGGAAATATTCTCGGAATCGGACGAAATCAACGCCTAGAACCCTATTTTTCCCGGAAGCTTCCAGAGCACCGAAGGAGGGTCAGAGGGGGGCCAGGGGGGCCCCACCCCACAAGGCGGCGCGGCCAGGGGGGTGGGCGCGCCACCCTATGGTGTGGCCCCACCAGACCCCCTCTGACGCCGCCTTTCCGCCTACTTAAAGCCTCCGTCGTGAAAACCCTATGACGATCGACGAAACCCGCAAAAACCTTCCAGAGCCGCCGCCATCGCGAAGCCAAGATCTGGGGGACAGGAGTCTCTGTTCCGGCACGCTGCCGGGACGGGGAAGTGCCCCCGGAAGGCTTCTCCATCATCACCACCGCCATCTTCATCAACGTTGCTGTCTCCCATGAGGAGGGAGTAGTTCTCCATCGAGGCTCGGGGCTGTACCGGTAGCTATGTGGTTCATCTCTCTCTCTATGTACTTCAATACAATGATCTCATGAGCTGCCTTACATGATTGAGATCCATATGATGATGATTGTAATCTAGATGTCGTTATGCTAGTCAAGTGGATTTTACTTATGTGATCTCCGGAGACTCCTTGTCCCACGTGTGTAAAGGTGACAGTGTGTGCACCGTGTGGGTCTCTTAGGCTATATTTCACAGAATACTTATTCACTGTTATGAATGGCATAGTGAAGTGCTTATTTATATCCCTTTATGATTGCAATGTGTTTTGTATCACTATTCATCTATGTGCTACTCTAGTGAAGTTATTAAAGTACTCTATTCCTCCTTCATGATGTAATGGTGACAGTGTGTGCATCATGTAGTACTTGGCGTAGTTTATGATTATGATCTCTTGTAGATTATGAAGTTAACTATTACTATGATGGTATTAATGTGATCTATTCCTCCTCTCATAGTATGAAGGTGACAGTGTGCATGCTATGTTAGTACTTGGTATAGTTGTGTTGATCTATCATGCACTCTAAGGTTATTTAAACATGAATATCGAATATTGTGGAGCTTGTTAACTCCGGCATTGAGGTGCTCTTGTAGCCCTACGCAATTGGTGTTCATCATCCAACAATAGAGTGTAGAGTGGTTTTATTATGTGATCAATGTTGAGAGTGTCCACTAGTGAAAGTACGATCCCTAGGCCTTGTTCCCAAATACTGCAATCTCCGCTTGTTTACTGTTTTACTGCATGTTTACTTACTACACGCCAGCAAGCACTTTTTTGGCACTGTTACTACTGCTCATATATATTCATACCACCTGTATTTCACTATCTCTTCGCCGAACTAGTGCACCTATTAGGTGTGTTGGGGACACAAGAGACTTCTTGCTTTGTGGTTGCAGGGTTGCATGAGAGGAATATCTTTGACCTCTTCCTCCCTGAGTTCGATAAACCTTGGGTGATCCACTTAAGGGAAACTTGCTGCTGTTCTACAAACCTCTGCTCTTGGAGGCCCAACACTGTCTACAAGAATAGAAGCTCCCGTAGACATCAAGCACTTTTCTGGCGCCGTTGCCGGGGAGGAAAGGTAAAAGGCACTCATACTCCGGTTCTAGGTAACAGTACTTTTCTGGCGCCATTGTGTTTGTGCTCGAAGCTATTTCCTTTAGATCCTGCAATTGCATCTTTTTGTTTCTTGTTTACACTAGTTTGGCATAATGGACAACAATGAGCTTCTTATTCTATTTCCTGATTTAAAACATGGATGGTTTGATCCGAAAATTAAAAAACCCATGGAACATGTTAGCATGAATACTTTGAACACCATTGTTGCTAATGATATGGAAAATTCTAAGCTTGGGGAAGCTGGTTTTGATGAGCATGATCTTTTTAGTCCCCCAAGCATTGAGGAGAAAATTTACTTTGATGATACTTTGCCTCCTATTTATGATGATTATAATGATAGTGGTCTTTTGGTTCCACCTGTTATGGAGGATAAATTTGATTATGATTACAATATGCCTCCTATATTTGATGATGAGAATAATAATGATAGCTACTTTGTTGAATTTGCTCCCACTACAACTAATAAAATTAAATATGCTTATGTTGGGAGTAGCAATAATTTTATGCATGGGACTCATGATAAGAATGCTTTATGTGATAGTTATATTGTTGAGTTTGCTCATGATGCTACTGGACATTATTATGAGAGAGGAAAATATGGTTGTAGAAATTTTCATGTTACTAAAACACCTCTCTATATGCTGAAATTTTTGAAGTTACACTTGTTTTATCTTCCTATGCTTGTTACTTTGCTCTTCATGAACTTGTTTATTTACAAGATTCCTATGCATATGAAGCATGTTAGACTTAAATGTGCTTTGAATTTGCCCTCTGGATGCTCTCTTTTGCTTCAAATACTATTTCTTGCGAGTGCATCATTAAAACCGCTGAGCCCATCTTAATGGCTATAAAGAAAGAACTTCTTGGGAGATAACCCATGTGTTTATTTTGCTACAGTACTTTGTTTTATATTTGTGTCTTGGAAGTTGTTTACTACTGTAGCAACCTCTCCTTATCTTAGTTTTGTGTTTTGTTGTGCCAAGTAAAGTCGTTGATGGTAAGGTTCATACTAGATTTGGATTACTGCGCAGAAACAGATTTCTTTGCTGTCACGAATCTGGGCAAAATTCTCTGTAGGTAACTCAGAAAATTATGCCAATTTACGTGAGTGATCCTCAGATATGTACGCAACTTTCATTCAATTTGAGCATTTTCATTTGAGCAAGTCTGGTGCCTCAATAAAATTCATCTTTACGGACTGTTCTGTTTTGACAGATTCTGCCTTTTATTTCGCATTGCTTCTTTTGCTATGTTGGATGGATTTCTTTGTTCCATTAACTTTCAGTAGCTTTGTGCAATGTCCAGAAGTGTTAAGAATGATTGTGTCACCTCTGAACATGTGAGTTTTTGATTATGCACTAACCCTCTAATGAGTTGTTTCGAGTTTGGTGTGAAGGAAGTTTTCAAGGGTCAAGAGAGGAGGATGATATACTATGATCAAGAAGAGTGAAAAGTCTAAGCTTGGGGATGCCCCGGTGGTTCACCCCTGCACATATCAAGAAGACTCAAGCATCTAAGCTTGGGGATGCCCAAGGCATCCCCTTCTTTATCGACAAATTATCAGGTTCCTTCTCTTGAAACTATATTTTTATTCGGTCACATCTTATGTACTTTACTCGGAGCGTCTGTTTGTATGTTTCTTGTTTTTGTTTTTGTTTGAATAAATGCTTGTGTGGGGGAGAGACACGCTCCGCTGGTTCATAGGAACACATGTGTTCTTAGCCTTTAATTTTCATGGCGAAGGTTGAAACTGCTTCGTTAATTGTTATATGGTTGGAAACGGAAAATGCTACATGTAGTAATTGGTATGATGTATTGAATAACTTGATACTTGGCAATTTTTGTGCTCATGTTTAAGCTCTTGCATCATATACTTTGCACCTATTAATGAAGAAATACATAGAGCTTGCTAAAATTTGGTTTGCATAATTGGTCTCTCTAAGGTCTAGATAATTTCTAGTATTGAGTTTGAACAACAAGGAAGACGGTGTAGAGTCTTATAATGTTTACAATATGTCTTTTATGTGAGTTTTGCTGCACCGCTTCATCCTTGTGTTTGTTTCAAATAACCTTGCTAGCCTAAGCCTTGTATCGAGAGGGAATACTTCTCATGCATCCAAAATCCTTGAGCCAACCACTATGCCATTTGTGTCCACCATACCTACCTACTACATGGTATTTCTCCGCCATTCCAAAGTAAATTGCTTGAGTGCTACCTTTAAAATTTCCATTCTTCACCTTTACAATATATAGCTCATGGGTCAAATAGCTTAAAAACTATTGTGGTATTGAATATGTACTTATGCACTTTATCTCTTATTAAGTTGCTTGTTGTGCGATAACCATGTTCCTGGGGACGCCATCAACTACTCTTTGTTGAATATCATGTGAGTTGCTATGCATGTTCGTCTTGTCTGAAGTAAGGGCGATTTACCACTCATTTAATGGTTAGAGCATGCATATTGTTAGAGAAGAACATTGGGCCGCTAACTAAAGCCATGAATCATGGTGGAAGTTTCAGTTTTGGACATATATCCTCAATCTCATATGAGAAAAATTAATTGTTGCTACATGCTTATGCATAAAAGAGGAGTCCATTATCTGTTGTCTATGTTATCCCGGTATGGATGTCTAAGTTGAGAATAATCAATAGCGAGAAATCCGATGCGAGCTTTCTCCTTAGACCTTTGTACAAAGTGCATAGAGGTACCCCTTTGTGACACTTGGTTAAAACATGTGCATTGCGATGATAATCCAGGTAATCCGAGCTAATTAGGACAAGGTGCGGGCACTATTAGTATACTATGCATGAGGCTTGCAACTTGTAAGATATAATTTACATAACACATATGCTTTATTACTACCGTTGACAAAATTGTTTCTTGTTTTCAAAACCAAAGCTCTAGCACAAATATAGCAATCGATGCTTTCCTCTTTGAAGGACCTTTCTTTTACTTTTATGTTGAGTCAGTTCACCTATTTCTCTCCACCTCAAGAAGCAAACACTTGTGTGAACTGTGCATTGATTCCTACATACTTGCATATTGCACTTGTTATATTACTTTACATTGACAATATCCATGAGATATACATGTTACAAGTTGAAAGCAACCGCTGAAACTTTATCTTCCTTTGTGTTGCTTCAATACCTTTACTTTGAATTATTGCTTTATGGGTTAACTCTTATGCAAGACTTATTGATGCTTGCCTTTAAGTACTATTCATGAAAAGTCTTTGCTTTATGATTCAATTGTTTACTCATGTCATTTACCATTGTTTCAAATCGCTGCATTCATTACATGTGCTTACAATAGTATTGATCAAGATTATGTTGGTAGCATTGTCACTAAGAAATTATCTTTGTTATCGTTTACCTACTCGGGACGAGTAGGAACTAAGCTTGGGGATGCTTGATACGTCTCAAACGTATCTATAATTTCTTATGTTCCATGCTACTTTTATGATGATACTCACATGTTTTATACACATTATATGTCATTATTATGCATTTTCCGGCACTAACCTATTAACGAGATGCCGAAGAGCCAGTTGCTGTTTTCTGCTGTTTTTGGTTTCAAAAATCCTAGTAAGGAAATATTCTCGGAATCGGACGAAATCAACGCCCAGAACCCTATTTTTCCCGGAAGCTTCCAGAGCACCGAAGGAGGGTCAGAGGGGGGCCAGGGGGGCCCCACCCCACAAGGCGGCGCGGCCAGGGGGGTGGGCGCGCCACCCTATGGTGTGGCCCCACCAGACCCCCTCTGACGCCGCCTTTCCGCCTACTTAAAGCCTCCGTCGCGAAAACCCTATGACGATCGACGAAACCCGCAAAAACCTTCCAGAGCCGCCGCCATCGCGAAGCCAAGATCTTGGGGACAGGAGTCTCTGTTCCGGCACGCTGCCGGGACGGGGAAGTGCCCCCGGAAGGCTTCTCCATCATCACCACCGCCATCTTCATCAACGCTGCTGTCTCCCATGATGAGGGAGTAGTTCTCCATCGAGGCTCGGGGCTGTACCGGTAGCTATGTGGTTCATCTCTCTCTCTATGTACTTCAATACAATGATCTCATGAGCTGCCTTACATGATTGAGATCCATATGATGATGATTGTAATCTAGATGTCGTTATGCTAGTCAAGTGGATTTTACTTATGTGATCTCCGGAGACTCCTTGTCCCACATGTGTAAAGGTGACAGTGTGTGCACCGTGTGGGTCTCTTAGGCTATATTTCACAGAATACTTATTCACTGTTATGAATGGCATAGTGAAGTGCTTATTTATATCCCTTTATGATTGCAATGTGTTTTGTATCACTATTCATCTATGTGCTACTCTAGTGAAGTTATTAAAGTACTCTATTCCTCCTTCATGATGTAATGGTGACAGTGTGTGCATCATATAGTACTTGGTGTAGTTTATGATTATGATCTCTTGTAGATTATGAAGTTAACTATTACTATGATGGTATTAATGTGATCTATTCCTCCTCTCATAGTATGAAGGTGACAGTGTGCATGCTATGTTAGTACTTGGTATAGTTGTGTTGATCTATCATGCACTCTAAGGTTATTTAAACATGAATATCGAATATTGTGGAGCTTGTTAACTCCGGCATTGAGGTGCTCTTGTAGCCCTACGCAATTGGTGTTCATCATCCAACAATAGAGTGTAGAGTGGTTTTATTATGTGATCAATGTTGAGAGTGTCCACTAGTGAAAGTACGATCCCTAGGCCTTGTTCCCAAATACTGCAATCTCCGCTTATTTACTATTTTACTGCATGTTTACTTACTACACGCCAGCAAGCACTTTTCTGGCACTGTTACTACTGCTCATATATATTCATACCACCTGTATTTCACTATCTCTTCGCCGAACTAGTGCACCTATTAGGTGTGTTGGGGACACAAGAGACTTCTTGCTTTGTGGTTGCAGGGTTGCATGAGAGGGATATCTTTGACCTCTTCCTCCCTGAGTTCGATAAACCTTGGGTGATCCACTTAAGGGAAACTTGCTGCTGTTCTACAAACCTCTACTCTTGGAGGCCCAACACTGTCTACAAGAATAGAAGCTCCTGTAGACATCAGTGGGCAACGTTGAGGCGGTCCTGGGGAGCATCAACGCGCGGAAAACCATGCACAGAATCGTGCGGGCGAGGTCATCGTCCTGGCGGACAGTGGCGGCGGACGTCGACCCTAGCGTCGTCTACAGGGCGCCGGCGAGCCAATGCGCTTGTCTCAAAGGTTGCTGAGATCATGGCGGTCCTGTAGGAGAGAGGAGAGGGCAGGGAGTGGGCTGTGTCGACGGGGACGGGCAGTGTACTGGCGTGCCCGTGGCCATGCCGGGTGCACGCGCTGGCGAGGCCGAGGGCGGTGACCACGTCGCGGCTAGGGCTCTGGCGGCGTCTCCTTGGCTAAGGACTGTGTCTGGCGTCATCAGCAGGATGTGAGGGGTCTACTGGACATGGTGTGACAGGGCTGAGGTGAGAGGAGGAGAGGATGGCATGGTGGTGACTAGGGTGATTGGCATGATGCTGTCCTTGAGGTTTTGGTGCATTGTACTTGTATCTGTGGGCATGGCAAGGTCAAGTGGGGTGAGTCCAAGTGTTTTGACAAGGTGAGCATGTTTGGAGAGGTTTAGGGCTTGCATATTTGACTAATGCCAACATGTATGTGTGACATAAGCCAAGATAGAGGCAAGGGTGGTGTCATGGTGATCAAGCAATGATAGGTGAGGTCATGGTACTGGTTAGAGTACAAGTCTACTATAGAGAGGTACACATGAGGAAGAGAAGTGGTGGTACAAAGTTGGTGGGAGTGGGTGTACCCTAATTTTACTCTATGTAATAAAAAGGATCACATGCAAAGGTCTCTCTTGGGTTTGATTTTTGGCCAAATTTCTGCATGGATAGGTTCTAAATGATATTGGGCAACTACTCATGGCATTGGTTTGGATTTTGGAAAAGATTTGTGAAGATTCTAAATTTGGAGGGAATCTAGAATTGGTTTCAAAGTAGCATCTTGGGTTGACTAAATTGAGCAATGGTCAACTATCTGGTCAAGGTGGTCAACATCAAAAGTGTTCATCTTGATGAGGTCTTGGATGAGGTGCAAAGAGTTGGCAGGGTTTGGTTTGAAAATCTCCTAATAAAAGGGCTCAAAGTGGGTAAATGTTAAAATTGTCACATGTGACCATTATCACATGCAACAAGGTTTTTGATTTTTCTTTGTTTTGATTTTGGTTTCTTTGATTCAACAAGGATGCTTTTGAGTTTAAAAGAGTTTCCAAACCATTGGCACAATTTTATATGGCCTAGGTTAAAGATTTTCAAAAATGGCCATAAACCATATGTGAGGGTTTTGTGATTTCTCTAATTTTTATTCTTTTCTTTTTCTTTGCTTCACTTAGGCATGGTGTAGGGTTTATTTAGGGTTAGATTGAGTTTGGTGAAGGGTCCACACTATTTGGGGAAAGTGTGAGTGCATAGGTCAAGATTTGGTAAAAATGGCTAAGTGCCACATATGCCTCTATGCATATGTTTATTTGAATTTTGTTTCTCACTTGGTTTGGTTGGTAGATACTAGGTTAGGTTTGTTGATGTTTTCAAAACATCTAGACAAGGTAGAAAAGCCTAGGTAATTTTTTTACCAAAAACATAGTATAGGCACATAGGCCCTTTTTTTTAATTTGATTTCTTCTTATTGGGTTTTAATTTGAAGGGTAAAGTGCAAGAGTAGGGTTTAGGGTTTTAGATCATCTCAAACTATTTCAACAATCAAACATGGCAACTACACAACCAATAAGCAGATCACTATGCATCAAACTAAATTTAATAAAAGTTTTTGTTGGTTCCAAAATTTGGAAAAAGGGAAATTCAATTTCTTTCTTGTTTTTGAAAAGTTGGGGTGTTACATCTTACTATGCAATGAAAGAAATTTAGGTAGTGCGAATTCGGTATCATTTAACTATTCTTTTCATCTTAGAAGTGTTACATATGATATTTTTTCAAATTTGACTGAAATTTTTGGAAGAAATTATGCTTTCGCGCCCCTCACCGAGATTCGAAAATTTCACAAGATTGGTCCAAAATTTCGACGAATGTTTCCACGGCAATACACAAACCAAGTTGTCAGGGGCATAATATAAAAGATGTGCGAACATAGATTATTTAAAATATTGACATAATTATATATAGATCAAACTAGCTAGCACATGAAGGTGGTGCAGACATCCGGCAAGCCAATGATAATCAACAACCAGCGGCAGCGGAGGTGCGTGGCGTCTGGACCTTCTCCGCTTCGGTCTTCTCGTAGCCGCGACAGTTCGATCTCCTTTCGCGGCCAATCTACCCGCCCCCACGTTCACGCGAGGAGCTACAGGAGACAATCTGGGTGCGGGGAGCTGTCAGGACCCTTGCCTAGTGCCAGGTACCAGTTCACCACTCAGACAAGAAGCAAAAGCAACGGCAGTCCAAACCAGTGAGTTGTCAGTTTTACCCCTTCTTTATGCCTTGCTATCTGAACCATGACAAGGTTAAAATTGTATTTCTGCTTGAGCTCGATCCAGATTATAAGGACGAGTGGGGAGGTCGGGAGGATCAAGCAAAATAAAAACAAATTATTTCCTGTCTTTAATTTTCAGCAATTTTATCTTCCTGTTCAATCTGGAGCCAAGCGGAGCTCCTTCTTCCTTCTTCCTTGTGCAGGATCGCTGGGTCCTGACACCGTGGTATCAGAGCCACCGAGCCTCTGCCTATCCCCTCTCAAACCCTAACCACCACCCCGTCCTCCACCCTTCTGGCCGCCGCCAACCCCACCAATCCGCCCTCCTATGCCACCATCCATCATCCGTACTCGCTCCCAGGAGAAGATCGCCATGGAACAGGAGGCAGCAGCCAAGCTCGCCGCCGAGGAACAACAAAAGCGCGACGAGGACGCGATCCAAGAGCATCTTCCCCGAGAGGTCCTCAACATCAGCCGCCGCCTCGAGGAGCAGAGGTTGGACACGCGCGAAGCGCTCGACAACATCCACAACGAGCTCGCGAAGCTGACACAACTCGTCATGGCGACAGTGAGGGCAACACCAACCGCGCCACCGCCTACGGCCCCGTCCACCACGCCGCCACCAGCGCAAGGTATCCCCACCTCCTTCCCTGTCCAAAGCCACCATTTTTCGACACCACCACCTCTCCCTTCTTCAGCCCTATCTCCAATTTTAGAGCTTTCGACGCCCTTCCCCTCCACCCCACCATCATCCACCCTTCCCCAAACCTTCACCCCACAATATGGCATGCCTCTCCAATTCGGTCAACTTTCCTCACACCAATTACCCCACCCAACCTTCCCATCCAACACCTCCACCATTTTTCCCCCAGTGTACACGGTGACCAACCCGATTACCACCTCTTTTCCATCCACTTCGGGTGAAATAGCCCAATTTTCCCAAAATACAAACCCCATCAACCAACCTCACTATTACACTCAGCCAAATTCATCCCCACTTCCTTACACGAGTTTCATCCCCACACACAGCCCATACTACTCGTACCAACTCGTACCAGCCACTCAATACATCCCAAACACAACCCAAAGTCACACCTTGCCAACAGTCAACACCACACACAACTCATCCTACCAGCCACCAGCCCCACACCGAGAAAGACAACACTCTTACTCAAGCACCGATACGCACTCAGAAATTCATATCCGAACACCCCATATAGAAATTCCAACCTTCTCTGGTGAAAACCCACGAGCGTGGATGCTCGAATGTGATGACTTGTTCAACCTTGCTAACATACCTGCAGACCAAAGAGCGAAATGGGGTATTGCTCATGTACGCGGACAGGCAAAAACTTGGCTCAATAGCTCAACTGTCAACTTGGCAACAATTACTTGGGATAGGCTGTGTGAAATCCTGATAGAGCGTTTTCCGGATACAGTCTCCACTGACCCAATGGACCAAATGCAGCAATTGCAACAGGTCAATTCAGTTAACAACTACATTGACACCTTTGAAAATTGGATGACATCTATGAAACGTGGCCGTCCATACCTGCCGGCAGATTTCTTTGTAGATCGTTTTATCAGTGGTCTGAAGGAAAGTATCAAACACAATGTTATCTGTCAAAAGCCCTCAACTCTGATGTCTGCTTATTGGTACGCCCGTGAATATGAGAAGTCCTTTTTGTCATCTATCAAAAGAACAACAGTCTCGGGGCAATTTCAGCGCCCTAATACAACACCTCAAACTGGCAGACCGTTCCAAGCAAGAGACAATGCTGCAAGACCAGCAAATGACAGACCACGACTTCCTCGCAAATGCTGGTACTGTCCAGAAGTTTATGTTCGTGGTCACAGCTGTACTGGAATGCAAAGAGTGCTGAATGCAATCAGCATGCAGTATGAATCAGATGATGAAATAGAGGATGTGAATGCCATGATAGCAGCGGTGGAAACAGCGGAAGTGGCACAACCATATGCTGAAGCACCAACTGAACCACCAAAACCAGATGGCAAGATCATGCAGATATCTGCAGCAGCATACGCTGGAGTACCTAGTGAATCCACCATATCCTTGCTTCTCACGGTCAGAGGGTCTCAAGCAATTGCATTGGCTGACACCGGAAGCACCAATACATTCATGGATCGCTCGTTTGCAATCAAGAACAACATCTCGATGACAACAATACAACCCAGGACAGTAACAGTGGCTGGAGGTGGACAATTAGCTTGCACAGCTGTGGCTCACCAATGCAAGTTTACATTGCAAGGCATCCAATTCTGCACTGACTTCAGAATATTGGACCTTCAAGGATCAGATGTAATCCTTGGAGTAAATTGGTTTAAGCAATACAACCCAGTCACATTTGATTTTCTGAAAAGATCACTCACTCTCAACATTGAGAACAAGCAGCATACATTCCTGGACCACATTCTCTCTGCCAGTAACCTAATGATTTCAGAAGATGAATGCAACAAACTGCTTGAGCAAGGTGCTACTGGATATGTTCTTATTCGAACAATCGACTCAGACAACAAAGACCAAGTAACAATGGTGCCTGTCACTTCGGCAGATCTGCAAGACCTTCTGGAGCAATTTCCAGATATTTTCAAGGAACCCAGTGGACTACCACCACAACGAGACTGTGACCACAGCATACCCCTCATTCCAGGTGCAAAACCACCGAATATCAGACCATATCGCATGTCTCATTCACAAAAGAACACAGTGGAGCAGTTGATTCAGAAAATGCTCAAAAACTCAGAAATTCGCCTAAGTACTAGCCCTTTCTCCTCTCCTGCTATACTGGTAAAGAAGAAAGATAAGTCATGGCGTTTATGTGTCGACTACAGAGGACTCAATGAGTTGACAATCAAAAACAGGTTTCCAATTCCTGTCATAGAGGATTTGCTTGACGAGTTACACGGGGCCACAATCTTCTCCAAGCTGGATTTAAGATCTGGTTACCATCAGATCAGGATGAAACCTGAAGATATCCATAAAACAGCTTTCTCCACACATCTAGGCCATTACGAATATCTGGTAATGCCATTTGGACTAAGCAACGCCCCAGCAACCTTTCAAGAATTGATGAATTCTATATTTGCCAAATACATCAGAAGCTTCGTGCTTGTCTTCTTCGATGATATCTTGGTATACAGCAGAAATCCTGAAGAACATCGCAGACACCTCTGGCTTGTACTCAAAACCCTTCGTCTGCACAACCTCAAGGCAAAACTATCCAAATGCACTTTCGGACAGCCAACAGTGGAGTATCTGGGTCATGTTATCTCAGCCGAAGGAGTAGCAACAGACCCTGAAAAAATCAGAGACATAGTTAATTGGGAAAAGCCCAAGAACTTGAAGAAACTCTGTGGATTCTTGGGACTAACGGGCTATTACCGCCGCTTCATCAGAGGGTATGCCACTATCTGTCAACCACTCCACCAGGCATTAAAAAAGGATGCCTTTAAATGGGGTCCTGAGCAACAAGAAGCCTTTGATCGTTTGAAGACGGCAATGACCACTCCTCCTGTGCTAGCATTACCTAATTTCCAACAACCATTCACCCTAGAAACGGATGCATGTACAACGGGGGTAGGAGCAGTTATAATGCAAGAAGGAAAACCACTGGCTTTCTTCAGTAAGGGTCTTGGGCCAGTCAACAGTGCACTTTCTATCTATGAAAAAGAAGCCATGGCAATTTTCTTGGCCCTTAAAAAATGGCGCCATTACTTCCTGGGAAATAAGTTGATCATCAAAACCGACCAGAGGAGCCTCAAGTATATAGGCAGCCAAAGATTAATTGAAGGAGTCCAACATAAACTCATGCTCAAGCTCCCGGAGTTTGATTATTCCATTGAATACAAAAAGGGAGCTGAAAACACAGCAGCTGATGCTCTATCTCGACAGTTTCAAGAAACTGAAGACGACTCCTGCTCTCTGATTTCTCAAGCTATACCAGCATGGACTGAAGAAATAGCAAAATCTTATGAGCATGATGAAACCTGTACCCAGCTACTCCAAGAATTAGCCATCACCAATGAAAGCAAACCAAACTACTCTCTGCAGAATGGAGTTCTCCGATACAAAGGCAGGCTATACATTGGAGCAAACACAAACCTCAGGCAACGCTTGTTTGAGGCTTTTCATTCATCTCCTATTGGAGGCCACTCAGGAAACAGAGTCACTCATCACAAACTGAAAAGGTTATTCTATTGGCCACACCTTAAAAAATTCATTGCACAGCAAGTCTCAGAGTGTCCAGTATGCCAAATATCAAAAACTGAGAAGGTACAGTACCCAGGACTTCTAAACCCTCTGAATATTCCAAAGATGAAGTGGTCTGAGATAAGCATTGATTTCGTCGAAGGGTTGCCTAAGTCCAGAGGAAAAAATGTGATTCTTGTCGTGGTCGACCGTCTCACCAAATATGCTCACTTCCTACCTCTCAGTCACCCTTACACTGCCCACAAGGTAGCATCCCTGTTCATTGACAACATCTTTAAACTGCATGGTCCACCTTCAGTAATTGTCAGTGATAGAGATACTGTGTTCACTAGCATAATCTGGAAAGAAATCTTTTCCACTCTGCAAGTATCTCTCAAATTCTCTACTGCACACCATCCAGAGACGGATGGACAGACCGAAAGGGTCAACCAATGCTTGGAACAGTATTTGAGATGCATGGCGTTCAAAGAACCAACCAAGTGGTGTGATTGGCTTCCAACAGCTGAACTTTGGTACAACTGTGCTTACCACACATCAATCAAAATGTCGCCGTTCGAAGCTCTCTATGAATATGCACCCCCTCACATCCAAACACTTTCTATCCCTTGTGATGTGGCACAAGATGTCCAAATCACCATCGCTGAGAAAGATCATATGTTGAAAACTCTGCAGCAAAACCTGATGCAAGCCCAAAACAGGATGAAGAAGTTTGCGGATCAGAATCGAACAGAACGCTCCTTTCAAGTCGGTGATATGGTGTATTTAAAGAATGCAACCTTACAGGGAAACAGCATTGGGACTACGTAATGCTCTGAAGCTCACTTCTAAATGGTATGGTCCTTACCGTGTAATGCAGAAGATCGGGCAAGTGTCATACAAACTGCAACTACCAACCGGTACTCTCCTTCATGATGTATTTCATGTGAGTCAACTGAAGAAGCACCTAGGCAAATCAGCGGTTCCCAACACAACTCTTCCGCTGGTGACTCCTGATGGCAAGGTAAAAACGGCTCCCTTCGCTATCCTTGACCGTCGCCAAGTACCTCGTAGTGCTGGAGATTATGATATTGCTGTTGCACAATGGTTGATTCATTGGGAGAGCTTATCACCGGAGGAAGCTACCTGGGAAGATGCCAAGTTCATCCAGGCAACATTTCCGAATTTCAAGCCATGATGTCTTGACTCCAGGGGGGGGGGGCCCTGTCAGGACCCTTGCCTAGTGCCAGGTACCAGTTCACCACTCAGACAAGAAGCAAAAGCAACGGCAGTCCAAACCAGTGAGTTGTCAGTTTTACCCCTTCTTTATGCCTTGCTATCTGAACCATGACAAGGTTAAAATTGTATTTCCGCTTGAGCTCGATCCAGATTATAAGGACGAGTGGGGAGGTCGGGAGGATCAAGCAAAATAAAAACAAATTATTTCCTGTCTTTAATTTTCAGCAATTTTATCTTCCTGTTCAATCTGGAGCCAAGCGGAGCTCCTTCTTCCTTCTTCCTTGTGCAGGATCGCTGGGTCCTGACAGGAGCTCAGATCTGGTGATGACACGATGGATTCAGGTTGCCCGCGGCGGATTCAACAGACGCGGAGACGGAGAAGCGCGGTGGAGTGAGGGTTTCGGCCCTCATTGGCCCCTCCGGACGAAATAAATACCGACCGAAGCTAGCAATAAATGGGACCCAGTAAAATATTTATGTGCCTCCCCGCGTATACAGGATTTGTTCTGGCCCAAAAAAAAAGTGAAAATCCTAAAACCAGCCTGCAAATGCGATCCATGTTAAGGTTTGAGGTTCTGCTAGAGATGCTCTAACACATAGGTCCTTCAAGATTTTGCTCAAATAGGTTCTTCAAGATTTATCTAAATCACCTGCGTTAACAATAAGGTCCTCGCCTGCCTCGCTAAACAATCCTGCTACCGCGGTCCGTCTCGGCTTTCTACCGTTCGCTCCCCTCCGCTCGCCGCGCCGCCTGCATCCCAGCTACCCGGCCCTGCGCGGAGGCTCCACGGAGAGGCATGCCGCGCGTGGTGTCTCGTTCGCCGCCACCCCGCCGGCGGCGGCGCTCCCCGTCGCCGATGTACGGCAACCGGCGGATCCGACGAGATCGCAGCCGCTCCCCTGGCCCCTCCCGGTACGCGCGCCCCGAACCCCTCTCTCTCTCCGCCCCCCTCCTACCGCAAAGTTGGTTTGGTTTCTGGTAGATTATCAGCATAGCTCAAGGTTGTCCGGCTTACTGCTTCCATATCTTAGCCTGTCCGTGTTGATACCAAACTTTTTTTTTCGAAAAGGGGGAACGAAGCCCCGTGCTCTGCATCGATTTGATGCATACATCCTTTATTACTATGTTGCAACCAAATTAGTTGCGTTGGTTTGGAGGCGTGCTTGTCGAAGTGACAGTTAGCACCAGAGTTATAATAGAGCTTCAAGATTTTGAAATCATGTATCTGTGACTATCCTTACCGTGTTTCATGCTGTCTTCGGTCCGCCATCAGCTACTGTCTGCATTCATTTATCCCGGGTTACATATTGGCTGGGATTGGAATGGATCTATGTGTTGCGTGCAAGACTGATGAGATGTGGAGATTGTTTGTTTTGGGGGATGTTGTTGATGGGGATAATTAATTAGTTAATTAATTTAGCAAAGAATGGACATCAAGTGTGATTGTAAGTAAGTCAACTGAAATAAAAGATTCATTTCAAGAGAATACGATACCTGATTATAATGTCATATCATCTCATATATTCACGGACGTATGTTGCTCTTTTATACACGTAAGATTGAATAAATTTGATTAATCTTTTATACACTGTGGTGAGTTGCAGCTATTGTTTCATATACAACTTTTGCTGTCACCCCTGTTTTAGAATGGAATTATGATGGGGTGTTTTGCACAAGTATGTCTCATGTCCAATGATTTTCTTAAGTGAACTCCATACAAGAAACCTTAGCTCCATTTTCTAGGACTTCTGTCAATCGTGGGTAAGTCAGCCAAAAAAAAACTGATAATGTTGAATTGGTGTATTTGAATGTGCTTGTATTTTTTTGGTATGAATATTGACATGATGACATGTCATCTGTCTTTCTTCCCCGTTCATGTTTAGTATGCTGATGGGCTGAACATCTTTTTTGTTGTATTTTGCTATTCATATTCTTAAGCTTGGTATCCTCCTGCTAGATTGGACAGGAGCCAGTCCCCAATTCATAGGAGGCGTAGGACCTCTCCATCACCGAGGAGACATAGACGACGGAGAAGTCGGAGCAACTCAAGTTCCCTTGTAAATAACTCCTGTAGCCCAAGTCGTGGATCAGAACAGAACAGTTTAATTGAAAAACAAAAGAAGGAAGAAGAAGAGAAGAAAAGGTAAAATTCTTTTCATTCTTGCTAAGTGAACACGTTGCCATTTTTTACATTGCTACGGGTCCCTCTTATTTTTTTCTCACAGAATTTTAAACTAATATAGACATTCTTGTGAAACTGTAGCATTCTTCCAATCTTCTCTATGTTGTTTGCTCTGCATTAAGTCCACTCTGTCTAGTCACGTATTGGAGCTCTCCATCATCAACAAAATGCATCATGTTGAGAAGTGTCCAATTGTCTATATGTTAATCCAAACCATCAACTAAGCACAAATGGCAAATTCTTATTGCTGTTCCTTCTATTTTAAGCTGGCATCTCAACTCTGAATGGTAAGTTTCCTGTTCTTGTAAATACTAATTGTACCATCTCCAAAAAAGCACAACTATTATCCAAGTCCCGTACGTCTATGTATTCGATTATGCCACGTTCTTCCACTATATTACTGTATATTGCTACAGCAGGTGTTTTTTAAAACAACAAAAGGGTTGAATACCAATGTGTAACAATATTTGCTTCTGTTTTCTTGATGGATCATGCTGGTGTTTGTTCTTTACTCCATCCCATTTTGTTCTGAAATTGATGTCCTACAAACTGGCTTATCTCACACTGATCATGACACTTTTGCAAGTTGCCCTTTGGCTTGATGGACAAAGTTACCTCATTTTGAACTTATTAATTTGTAGATTTATTTTAAACTTTCAAACGCGCACTTATTTCGATCAGGAATCCTGCCGTTCATTTGTATTAAACCAACTCCTTCACTTGTTCAACACAGACGCCAAAAGGAAGCTGAACTTAAGTTGTTGGAAGAGGAGCTTGCTAGGAGAGTTGAAGAAGCCGTTAGGAAAAATGTTGAGGAGCGTCTGAACTCTGAGGAGGTAAAAGATGAAATAAAACGCCGAGTTGAGGAAGGTATCAAAAAGTTATTTGATGAGGTTGATGCTCAGCTACAAAAAGAAAAGGAAGCAGCTCTGCGTGAAGCCAGACAGAAAATAGTAAGTATTATGCATGTCATGTGATCCTTATCAGTACATTTTGCTTGGAGCAACATGGCGCTTTTATACTTTGATTTTGAACGATTCAGCTTCCTCATGAGTTCTGATGGTGTTGGTGCTAATATATCTATATTTTTTCATCTATGCATGGCAAACAAAATTCCAAACATGTGTAAATATATATGCAATCATATCACCAGAACTGGAAACGAGCAAATGTTTTCTTAACTTGTTTTCACAATCAGCGAAACCAAACAGATACACATGATTTCTGATTTGTTTGTCTTTGACGAACCTTTTCCATGTTTACTCGCTCAGTTCTAATTCGACATCGACAAAACTTTGCAGGAACAAGAAAGAAGAGAGAGGGAGGAGCTGGATAAGATGATCGAGGAGAATCGAAGGAAAGTAGAAGAATCTCAAAGAAAAGAAGCTATGGAGCAGCATCAGAAAGAGATGGAGCGATATTTGGAGTTGGAAGGGATCCAAAAGCAAAGAGAAGAAGCTTTACGCAGAAAGAAGATGGAAGAGGAGGAAGAACGAGCTAAGCAGATGAAATTACCAGGGAAGAACAGCCATAGGCATTGATTTTGTGTGTGTTGTACTGTGTATTGCTATCTTGCAAGAGCGCGCATATAACTTTTACCGACGCATGTAATGACAGTCATATCTTATACAGGCGTCGGTAATTCTCCGTAGAGCTGAGCTACTTGTGTGCCTCCTGCCTGGTTGTAGTGCTAACTTTTTTCTGAAGTTGGCACAATTAATTGTCGTGCTGATAATACCAAGCGCTAGACGCAATTCAAAGATGAAGTTGGCATGATTGACTGTCGTGCTGATAATACCAAGCGTTCAGCGCAAATCTTTTTTTCTGAAGTTGGCAAAAATTGTTGCCATCTCTTTATTTATCTGAGAAATATTTTACTATTGTAATTTTGAGAAAACCAATATACAGAACATGCTCGAAAATACAAAGAAAATAGCACAACGGCATCTTGCAGTCCTTTATAGTTAGGTATTCCCTGTGACTCCATATTCAAAACATTTAAAATTCTGTGACATAGCAGCAGCGGTCTAGAGAGGACAGTCCCAAAGATTACTTACGGTCTACTTGGTTCGTAGGATTCCAAATCGCAAGAATGGGACAATGTAGGAATGTAATGTTAGGGACATTTCAATCCTACAGTATATTTATCTGTATGATTTTACCGTAAGAGAAAAAGTCTTACCATGAGGTTGGAGTTGTTATTAGATTTCTCATTCAGTGTAGTGAAAATCATTTCTTTAGTAATAAAATCCCATGAAATTCAATCCTACAAACCAATTAACATAGGTAAACTTGACAAGAAATTATATCCTTCAGAATTTGTAGTACATAATTCCTTCGGGTCAAAGAGTCTCTTATGTGCTTTGATGCAAGGTGAACTGGTATAAAAATGGTACTTCATACTGAGGGCGATTTTTTGGCTCTCTGTTTCGCGAGAAGCCGTTTTTTCAAACCAATGATCTGTGCAAGGAGATGGTGCCGGGTAGGGACAGAGATCCGGTGCCCCGACTGAGGCAGGGCACGGATGAACAATACCGTGCCCTGCTGCTTTGGCCGTTGGATCGAAAATGAATAGACCAGATTTCGCACTGCGGCTGTAGCAGATGTCCCTGTAGTAGATCTGTGGACGATGCCTGTAGCGAATATACTGCTGTAGATGTCCCTGTAGCATGCGCCTGTTCACGTTCATCCAGCCATTGGTTCTCGATCCAACGGCCAGAAAAGGCAGCAGGGCACGGTACTATTCATCCGTGCCCTGCCTCAGTCAGGGCACTGGATCTCTGTCCACCGGGTAGTTGCTGAAAAGTAGATTTTCTACCTATCTATATTTTTTTCTGACAATCAATACCACATATATTTATAATAATAAATAGTACATAGTAATGAGACACCAGATGACCTTCAACTATTACAAAATGACACCAGATGACCTTCAACTATTACAAAATAACCAACAAATCTTCAAGATCTTTAAACTCTTTCTTCTTTCATAACATAATCTTGTACCTTTCCGGAGGCAACTGAAGGTAGATACCAAACCACAGACCTGAAAATACCAACGAAAATTCTTCCATAATTTTTTGATCCGCAATGCCAAGACTATATGCACGCGCGTAGCTAATGAAGTAGTCAATCACCATCTGCAAGAGTACCAACACCAAAGTAACCGAACAAATTCGTCGATGTCGCTGGAAACCTGAGAGTACGAATCACTATTATCGAGGACATAGCAGCCGGAACAAATATTGTGAGGACTAACATCCTCATGGCAACCATGAGAAAAGATCCTAGATCGATCTGCCGAAGTAAGATCCGAAGAACCATACCTACAAAAGTTTAATCTTTCAACACCAACATTAACACCAGAGGAATATCTCATCATCAAAAAGTAAGCAGAAGATTAATTATTCTAGGCCCTGACATCATGGTTGATTTAGAAGAAAAAAAAGACGACTACCTATCTATCTATAATCCTCAACAGAAGGTAAAGAAAATCTTAAAAATGGTACATAAAAAATTACAAACAAGTTTTTGGACCACCATAATTATGTAAATAAAATGCTCCCCGGAAAAGATAATGTACGGATGAACCTAGGATGTTACTTTGATACTTCCACGAGAGGCCGCTGATGGAATAAATGAAAGCTTGCATTCACTGACAAATTACTTCACTCGACACGTCCAATATCGGAATGAATGAATGTACACGAGTCATTCATGAAGTGACGTAAGTACGATCATGAGTTTTTTTTTTTTTTTTTTTTTTTTTTTTTGAGATGAAGAGTAGGAGTAGGTGTTTTTAACACCTACTCCTAGAGCTGATAAATGTGCTGGTGAGTGGTCAAATCTTGTACTATCACGACGATCGTCAAGCACAAGCTAGCAGCGAGCAAGCTACAGACAGAGGCGGCTGAGTTTCCTGTGCTCTTAGCATGTCGTGCTAACTCATCTGCTATGCTTCCCTTTCCTGCATTGACCCCCATCACTCAAATTTGGGTAGTTGTTAATCTGACGATTTATCAATCCTTTCAACTAAACTACTCCACTTTGTGCTGCGTCGTTGACCAAAGTTGTGGCATGACATGGATAACATGCTGAGCTGAAGCGCATATTTGACTATCTGACTATCATAATGGTCAATATATAATGCCAGCTTGCCAAAGTTGCCAATTAGGAACAACTAGGAATTTAGATCAGAGGCATAAGCCGAAACAGGCTAGCAGCTTACACCAATAGAAGTCACGGTCTCACGGAACCGCCAGCTCTGACAAGTGGTTTCCCTCACCATACAAAAGGAAAGTAAGTTATTTTTTTCCAACTTTGACCCACGCCTACCGCCCTTGCTTCTGTCGGTAAGCCACCATCAATGGCTGGACTTGCTCCCGCACGGATTGGTCCGATTGTGCCAAGAACATATCGCAATAGGGGTAGCTAGGTGGAGTACGACAACGATTCGTCGGACTAGTTAGGTCTGACGAGCGTTGACTAAAAGTTATCGTCCCCCAAAGCTTTACAATATATTCCCTCGGTTTCTAGATATAAACCATATAGTTTTTTGACACAGAAATTAAAGAACACATATTTAGGGAAAATTACACAATGCTTTGCTGGAATTAACCCTAGGCAATTGACGCGAGCTAACAAAGGAGTTTGCATAAGATAATGAAACCTAATCAAATCTCTAAAAAATATTGTCCATACAAGTAAGGCAACACAATAAATTTATATTCTAATTTTTTTCTCAAAACTTATGTCTGAATTGTTTCACAAAAAACTAGTATATAACTTATTTCTAGGAACAGAAAGAGTACATGATAATCAACCAAAAAACTGTAGATAGAAGAAGGGTTTCTCTTACGGTTCACACCCAAAAAAATGAATGTGTAGTTTTTCCTGCAAATTTTAGGTTTTCTGCAGTTTTGCGGTATCTAGAGATGCTCCCATCCCTCAAATTAGCTGTTAATTTGACAATTTATTGGTCCTTTCAACTACTGTCTCCATCTATATATATTACTCTGCGCTGCGTGGTTGACCGAAGTTGTTGGGCATGACATGGATAACACATGCGGAGGCGTAGCCCATATTTGACTCTCTGACTATCATAATCGCCAACTACATAACGCCAGCTCGCCAAAGTTGCCGATCGGCAATTTAAGACCAGAGGCGTAGTAAGCCGTAGCAGGTGGCACCGGTAGAATTAGTCACAACACAGACCGCTGCTCTAATCAGTGTTTTTACCTCAACAATTCCAAAACAAAATCACAAGTTCAAAAAAATTCCAAGTTTGACCAGAGCCCTGTCCGTCTACGCCACGCGTGGGCCATGGACAAATGGGCCCGGCGACAAACCCGCCCCAAGACGTCATGGTGCGGCCCCACGAACTCCGACACGTCGCCTCTATCCCAGCGCCGACTTTTTTTACCGCCCATTTTTTTTCCTGTCCTCCCTTTGACCCCCGCCCACTGCCAGGTGGGCCCGCGAGCGCGCGTCGGAACTCTCGTGAACGGCTGGGCCCGGGCTCGCTTACCGCGCAGCGATTCGAAAACCGAATCAAAGCGGAATAAATTAATCGGCGGGGGGAAGAAATTGACTGCGAAGAGCACGCACACGAATCCGCTCTTCTCGCTTCTTCTTCCTCTCCCTCCCGGCTGCGACCCTGCCTCCGGTCTCGCTGTCGAACACCTCATCATCGCCGCAGGCAAAGGCCAAGGCGGGCACGGAAGCTTCGCTTGGGCGCGGGGGGAGTAGGCTCCTCGGCCGATCCGCGTCCCCCTGCGGCGGCGCGATCCCCGGAAGCCTCGCCGGATCGCCGGAGACAGTGTGAGTACCGGGCAGCAAGAACCGCTGTACTGCAGCCGAGTTCTTTTTTTTTAAGCATTAGCGTGCGTTTGTGCTGACGAGTGACCTCTCCCGCCCTCTCCGTTTGCAGTTGCTGGAGTCGACCCGGTGCCGGTGGGGAATTTTTGCGAGTTAGTTAGATTAGAAGGCGGGATTGCGATGGAGGAGTTGCTCGGCACGGAGATCGGGAAGCACGACTACGACTGGTAATCATATTGCTCCCGTTTTGTTTTTTTGGCCCGATTCGATTTTATTTGTGATTCCCTTGTTTCTTTCTGTTCCTTTCCTTTCAAACCGGCACCATCGATGCAAGCTTACTGAAATACTATGTTTCCAATTTGGAAATTCCAAACGTTTTGGAGCGGAATCATGGTAGGGTACGACTGTCGGTTGTGGCAGGTGTGGCCTTTTCTGGTTAACGACTGCCGGAAGTGAATAATTGAACCAGTTTGGTTTAGTTGGGATTAGAGAGAAGCAGAGTATCTACTCCCTGGATGGTTGGTCGGTCTGTGGGCTCCTTTCTAACGGAGCAGCGCATGGGGCGTACCGTACTGTGGCCTCTGGGAGTGTCAATTTATCTTGGAAAAGGCAAAATAAAATAAATGTAGCTTCACAATTAGGCTGACCAGTTGAATGTCCAACTTTTAGGATGTCTTGAATCAGACGTTATGACACTGTAATAAGTAGCTTAATTAGTATACTGTAATAATACAAATACCAAGATTCTGTAACACTAGCAGATACATACGGATTCGGCTGTGAAATTCGTTTTTGGAAGACTGAAAGATGGACCAGTGGCAACTGGCTACCTAAAGATACAGTCCACAATTTCATTCTCAGTTTAGCTGAGTTTGTAATTTGTTTGTAATTAATGTTTTCAGTTGCACTTATATATAGTGCTCCCTCCGTCCCATGGAACATGTCTTAAATTTGTCTAGATAAGTTTCGTGGGACGGAAGGAGACAGGGAGTAATGTATAAAACCCTCATCGACCTTAATACCGTGTTGAGATAAGTAGAGCTCCATCTAGGTGTACAATAAAGTTTACTAGGATCTCATCCGCATGAGCAGAGCTTACCATGAAAAAGAATTCAAATGAGATGTTGTGCTGTTACTAGAACCTAGAGGTATATGCATTTGATGTGTTCTCTGATCGTCGTCTTGTATGGATAAAGCATTTCTGATGTTTTATGTGCGCACATTTGTGCATCTGTTATTCCTTTTCTTCTTCTGATTTTATATAACATGTGTATGCATTCCTCAGGCTTCTTACTCCCCCGGGAACTCCCCGTGCTCCTAAACTGGAGGTTGCTGAGAGAGCCCCACCCTCAAATGTGCCTAAACGAATTATCACCAGATCGGCCTCTACGACCAGAGCATCAAGGGTTGGTACCATTAGCTTCAGATATGTGTTGGTTCTGTTTTTATTACCAAATTGTAGTTTCAAAGTAGTTTTTCTTTTTTGCTTTATTGGGTTGTTACATGCTTTTCAGTGACCCTCTGTGCATGTGTTACGGTTAGGAACAAGACTCAAGAGTAACTTGTGCAAAACTAGTCACACACACATCCACCCACACACGTCCATGCGCAGAATTGGTATCGGTTTTGATACTGCATTCGTGAATTCGAGAGCATGTTATGAACAACATATTTGGCTCACCAAAACGTCTTATAATTTAGAACAGAGGTACTATTTAACTAGTTGCAGTAAACCACTTGAGTCAGTTGAGCCCAGCCTACTGATTACACCATATGATCTCATGGTTATATTAACTGTTCAGTGCTTCATATTGTTTCTATGGAATTAGTTTCTCTCTGTAGTTTATCTTCCTCGCTGGGAATAATTCAAGAGGGATTTGCATGAGGGCCAAGTCTACAAACAAAGTGGATTCGCTTAATTTTTTCATTTAGTAAGATATTGTAGACTACAATGCAAAATTATGTTTTGAAGGAGTCTATATGACTTGTATAGTTGTTCAGGGCTGTAACTTCTGATCTGCAATCACAGTAGTAGAAATGCATGGTCTATCTCTGGCCTCTTGATTGACAACTGAATGCTGATCTTACAAATGGGGAAGGTTAAAGAAAAATTGTTTGCATTGAACAGCCCAGGAAATTAATAGGATATTATACATCTTAATTTCATGCTTCATAGGTACAGCTTTCACTTTCTATGGACCATAATATCTTGTTTAAGTTGCAGCAAGCTCTACATAAGTAAAAAAGTTAGAATAATAACTTGCTGTTGGTAGAACCTTTTGTTCTGCTCATTGGGCTATGCTTGGAAAATCAGTAAAATACACAAGGTTCAGGTGTGAGGCGTCTGGTCGACTTTCGGTATTATTGGGTTTCTCTTATGTAATTTTGGAATGTTTTGCAGTGTTAAATATTTTCTTTTTACAGTCTATGATATATGTTTTGTCCAGTGAAAGCAACAGTACTTTTTCTCCAGTTAGGAATAGGACAATGCACATACTTGATATAATGCTATTGCCCTGTCATTCTTCTAATCATGTAGTATACTTATCTGTACAACTTCTCCTTGAAACTTTGTAATACTCGCTTAGTGGATATATGATGATGATCTTAACTAACATAACTGTATGACATGTTTATTTCAGCCTTTCGTTCATGAGGCAGAGAATGGGCATCCCACAATTCCCACTAGACCAGCAAGAAGCTACTCTCGCCCTTCAATTCAATCTGCTCTCATGTCTACCAACAATAGGTCATCAGTGCTCACTGCAAGCAATTCTTCTGTCAGTTCGAGACCTACAACCCCTACCAAGAGGATTAGCATTGTTCCACCATCAAAGCCATCAGCTCAAGCTTCACGTGCGGTGACAGCACGATCATCTACTCCAGCCAAAACTCGTCCGCCTAGTCCAGCCAAAACTCGTCCATCTACTCCAGTCAAAAGCTCTTCTTATGGTTCCCACTCCATGGGCAACTCGACTGGTGTAAAGAGCTTATCTGCACAGAACTCAAGGTCATCAACTCCAACCTCTCGTCCCCGAATGGTTTCCAGCTCATCATCAAGCACCGCTCCTGCAGTGAGTCGTCCCAGCTCATCCTCTGGTAGAATTCCTGCAATTTGCCGTACTAGCTCTTCCTCAAGTACAGCTTCAGTAAGCCGTTCTAGTTCTCGGTCGTCTACACCTACGCGCCAACCTGTCATGCGCCCATCAGCTCCACCCATTGGTCGCTCACCATCAGTTGGGCGGATTTCTAGCACCAGTAACTTAACATCTGGTGGCCGATTGATAGCCAACCGTGGTCGAATGTCAGCACCCTCGTCAGCACCATCGTCAGCACCACCATCCCGTCCAAGTTCCCCAAATTCACGTTCGCGAGCTCCAGTTAGGCCACTAGATATTCCAGATTTCCCAAGTGATACTCCACCTAACTTAAGGACAAAGCTACCAGAAAGGCCATTATCTGCTGGTAGAGCACGGCCAGGAATTGGTTTGGGAGCCAGGTCAACCTTGAATGCTGAACCAATTACCTCAGCTCCTATGAAGAAGATGTCTGTGCCTGCTATTACCCGAACTAAATCTTCTGATGCGCCATCCAGGACACTTTCTCTTACCAATGGACACCACAATCGACAGACTGAGAGATCTGTTATGGACAGTCAGCCCGCTAGACCCTCTCGGTCTGCCACAAGTGAAGACAATGGATTCGGTAGGACAATATCAAGGAAGTCACTTGACATGGCTATCAGGCATATGGTATGTTTGGGGCTCATGCCAATTATAAATTGTCAGCCTTTTCGTTTATTTGGAATTGCTTTCAATCAATTGTTGTATTCACTTCATAATGGTTTCTGAGTAATATTGTAGGCCGAGGACCTAGTACACCATTAATTATAATATTACTGAGAAGAATCTGAGTAACTTTTATTTATGACAGGACATTCGACAGAACTTGGGTGGCATCCGTGGTGCATCTCTGTTTCCTCATAGCATCCGGTCTTCTACTGCAAAGGGTCAGCCAGCTCGAATGTCGGATCCTGGCCATCAGAACTCAAATAGTGAGCATGACACTTATACCGACAATGGCAGCATCAACGGACACTTCTCTAGTGATTCTAATGGAGCTCTTTCACACTATGGTGGGAGCTCAACTGATTCTCCAGATAGAGAAAGCATTGGAACTAAAGACACATCGAGTGAACTGGATATATATGGCAGTTCAAGGTATGAGGAGATGTTACTGAGGGAAGACGCTCAGAACACGGACTGGTTGCACAGTGTCGATGACAAGTCTGACCAGAGCCCTGTGTTCGATCACCGATTCGAGCCACTCCCGGAGCCATTTGGTCCACTATGATGTTTACCATTTGTAAAGGTTTTGTCCATAATTATGTTTGTTCTTTCCAATTGCGAGGCTTTATGCTTTTTTTAGATGAAGCAAGAGCTTTATTGCCTCACGTCCGTTGCGTTGAAAGATACACACACCCACGATGAGTTGTATTATGTTTGCCTGTTTCTGCTTGGTTTTACATTTCCCCCATCTTTTCATATATCTGGTTGAAGATAGCAAGATTGTGGGGTTTTACTATGTACCTCTTTATCCAGAGACTGGAAGCTCCAAGTACCAGAACACTACATGCTTATAACCTTTTTCTTATGACTATTCACATTGGCTTTTCAAGTTTCAATATGATTTGATAACTTTGTTTCTGGTCTCCCACATGTTGGGTTGTAATTTAGAGAGATACGTTGTTGCTGCACTCACATGTTTATGCTTGAAATCCTGGCATATGTTTCTCTATCAACAGCCAGTGGTCCTTCTGGCTAACCAAGATGGGCACGCAAATGTGATTTACGTCCAGTAACAACTATTGGGATACATAGTGTATATAAATAAATAAACCATTCTTTTGTTTTGCAAGGAGGTTCTTCTACAACTCGAGTTTGCCAGTTCCTTTTATCGTTGATGTTGTGTAGAAGAAATCCGATATTCACATGGCAAGCTTACCAAATTTTTTCGACAACAATAACAAAGCCTTTATTCCCAAACAAGTTGGGGTAGATTATAGGTCAAACCCATAAGATCACGTAACCAATTCGAGATATTAATATTATTTTCTTTATAAAAAAAAGCTTACCAATTTTTTTCTATAAAAAAATATATTAATATCATGGATATACCAATTACACACCTAGCTTCTGCAATAACGAAATGTCCTAAACGCATTATAGATGTACACAATCCTAAAACAAAACGAAAAGAAAGATCTTGCTACATTGATCAAATTCTTGTAGCTACACCTATTTCTCTTTGTTCCCGCTACATCAATTTCTCCAGTCTTACAGATCTACTACCTCGGTTCGCATTTAATTGACGTGAGGCTACAAGTGATCATTGCTAGATGTTCTCACAACTGTGCGTCGATTATTTACGACCGGATAGAGTACATACTTTCCTTGCCTTTTCACATTAAAACAAAACGAAAAGAAAGATCCCGCTACATTGATCAAATCCTTGTAGCTACACCAATTTCTCCAGTCTTAAAGATCTGCATACTTTCCTTGCCTTTTCACATTAAAACAAAACGAAAAGAAAGATCCCGCTACATTGATCAAATCCTTGTAGCTACACCAATTTCTCTTAGATCCCGCTACACCAATTTCTCCAGTCTTACATATCTCCATACTTTCCTTGCCTTTTCACATTAAAAGAAAACGAAAAGAAAGATCCCGCTACATTGTTCAAATCCTTGTAGCTACACAAATTTCTCTTAGATCCCGCTAAACACCAATTTCTCCAGTCTTGCAGATTTCCATACTTTCCTTGCCTTTTCACATTGAAATAAGGTGTGTTTTATATCTTCACAATGTATCTCTCACTGCAGGAGGTATTGATGGTGTGCTGAAGTGTGCTTGTGGGACAAGAACCTGCGATGGAGCCTGAAGCAGGCGTAAGTCATTCTGTAGAAACTGTGGAACTGAATGCACCATTGGTCGAAAGGATGCTATGTTAGCCACTGAGTATGCTGGATGAGGGTTCACGTGGGATGGAGGCTGAATCAGACGTGAATCATTCTGCGGAAACGGATACACCATTGGTCGAAAGGATGCTATGTTAGCCACTGAGTATGATGGATGAGGGTTCACGTGGGATGGAGGCTGAATCAGACGTGAGTCATTCTGCGGAAACGGATACACCATTGGTCCAAAGTATGCTGTGTTAACCAATGGGTATGCTGGATGAGGGTTCACGTGGGATGGAGGCTGAATCAGACGTGAGTCATTCCGTGGAAACGGATACACCATTGGTCCAAAGTATGCTGTGTTAACCAATGGGTATGCTGGACGAGGGTTCACTGAGGATGCACAACATTCAGAAAAAGTAACATTTAGTATGTGTCAAAAAATCACATCCACAAAACTGCATGTACTGTTGATAGTCATCACGCTTTAAAATTTCACTTTTAAAATAATGAGCTTGTGACAACTATTAGTTTCCTCCCTAATCACAGACATTCCGAAGCGATGAGCTTTAAATACAACATATAGTAGTATTGTTTTTTACTTTACTACGGAAAGTTAACTACAGTATTTGAAATTACCTGAATGGTTGCTCAGATAATTTGAGAGCACACAGGGGAAGTAGGGGCAGTCGCCGTCCGCTTCAACAGGAGGACGCGGCACCAATGCCTTGAGCGTATTATTACTCATGTCAATAGCAATCATGTGCGTCTCGCCAGTGTGCAACCTCCCGGAGGAACTCATGTGAACAACATGGTCACCATGGATGCTCAGTGTCGGGAAAGCCGGTAACAAGTTCCTCACTGTTGAGACTATTACATCGCGGTCCGCAAGCTTCTCAACCGAGAATAATATGTCATCACCATGACCCTGAAACCCCTTGCGCCAACAGTTTTCAGAAAGCGACCTATTCCATACAGTGGCCTTCCAACCGACAAACTTACACGGCTCCTCCGTTTCCAAATCATCTAGAGGGGTGACAAAGTAGGGTTCATCGTACATCACATCCGGTGTTGGTGCCCCGTTTTGTTGGCAAGCTGCAGGCGGCGGAGGTGTCGAAAGAAGATGTTCGATCTCGATGAACTTGAGCGATCCGTTGGTGCAAGCGACGACGTCCCGAACGAACCATGGGCATATATGATTGTCCATGTTCTGGTTCAAGGGTAGAGGGATGAACCCCACCGCGAGGTGGGGATCCTGGCAGAGCACGTCGCACACCAGGATGCCCTTCCAGAGATCGACCCAGCCCAGCAGGCTCCCTCCGAGCAGGATCACCTTGTCCGCCCCGACCGGCATACGTTCCTCGGACAGCAGTCCCTCCAGCTCGAAGTGAGCATGTTTCGCGGTCCAAGCTTTCGACGCGGATGAGTAGGAGCGGAGCTGATACCCGCCCTCGAAGTACGTCAGCCCAGCCAGGATAAACTCTTCATTGTCGCAGGGGTATATGCCGAAACCATCTAACGAGATTAAATGCCGAAGCTTAGGACCCAGGTCCGGAATTGGGAATAGCTTAGGTTTCCCGCGAATGGCCTGATACATGTAGTATTCATCAACCAGCTCCTCGAACCCGGCGCCCCACAGCGATAGGTGCAGGAGAAGGAACTGCTTCTCCGAGCGGACGACGCGTGGCTCGTTGGAGAAATCGGCCTCCGTGTAGCCAGGGCAGTGGATGCACACGTAGGAGAGAGCCGGCGGGGCGGCGAAGCGGATGGTAACCTGGATTTCGCGTCCTTCGCATGTATCGAGTGTGGCCGTGGTAGAGTTTTTGCGGTCGGCAATGTACACCCTTGCATCCAGGAGGATCGAGGGGGGAAGGGCCCCTGCAGAGGCGTTGAGCTCCGTTATGGCGGGCGGGTTAAAGGAGCCGGCGATCATTGATATGGATCCGCTGCTCATTGTTGTTATCGGCGGAGGTGCAGATCTGATTTGTGTAATTGCCGCCTGCGAGGGTGAGCAGGGACGGGTTGGGGTTGGGGTTGGGGTTGAGGATGGGTGCTGATGGAGCAATTGAGTCGACGAAGCAGGATTAATTCCGTCGCTACGATCGCACGGGTCTGTGGGTTGGCGATAAAAGAGCAGGTCCAGCTTGTTGATTTTCCCCGCCCTCAGCCGAATTCCGCCGCCGCAGGCTGCTAGGAGTCCGGTTCCGACTCTTATAGAGTTTGGCTCCTAAGGATTGTGAATCCGGTTCATTTAATTAGATTCTGAATCAAGTCTAATAGGATCTCAATTTGATTCTAATAATTCTTTTATATTTGGACGTCACATGGAAATGGAAGTGTATTCGTTCTCTGGAATTTCACCGTTCATAAATCAAACCTGGTAGTTCACACAAAATATTTGGTGGCAATGCACTAAAATTTGATAATCATTTTCTAGATAAGAAGGGGCTACTATATATGAGCGCATCATCAGACCAAACCGCACAAGCAGGTCGTGCAAAGCTTTTGTAAAACTTCAGCATTTGAATTTTTAACCTCGCATCAACCGCATAAAATTTTGACAAAATTACTTGAAACCGGAGGGAAACTATTCACATGTGAAAAAAACCTTAAGCTTATTGGTCAGTCAATACATGCAAGTGTGTCCAGCTTACTTTTATGGGTTTTCTTTCGTAGAACTTATTGTACTGTTGTCAACTGTGCCTCACACCGTAAAACTTAATTAAGTACTTGAATTTTTCTTAGAGAAATTGATCTATAGAAGTACAACTTTGTGCAGGAGCAGACCACGGCGTCCTCCGCCGCCACCGGCGTCACCAAAAAGCACTCCAGAAGCAGGGGAAGAGCCAAGAAATCACATGATCCATACGAGTCCATGTATGGCTGCCTCCTTTGGGAGATGTTCCGCCAGGGGCCGTGGATTGAAGCTAGAAATCTTGACGAGGCAACCGTGGACAAGTTTAGAGGACCATTAGAGCCGGCATAAGTGCTAAACATGCACAAGAGGGGCTAATCCGAGGGCGAAGCATTAACATACTTGCCTAATAACATGATGTAGATCAAACTAGGGTTCTACTGCTAGCAAAAGTAGGCCCCTGATATCATTGTTAGAACAAAACATTACCCCTGGTATAGGATACAAATTACAGCATGCATAACAACTAATGAACACCAACAGAGAAGGATGAATGATTATTATGGGGCGATGGACTTTCCATCGTCACCAGCTTGTTGCAAGCGTGAAGCAGCGAGGTTGTGGATGATCTTGGGATCCTCCTGATCCCCTCTGGCCGCCACCAACACTGCCTTGGTACAACACGCGAGGTTCCAACCTTCCCACTACTTGTGCGCTTACTGCGTCCTTTGTTATTCTCAGGAGATTTTGGGGAGCAGCGAGGCTAGGGACTAACTTTATAGATCACACAGCCGCCACGTGCTTCCCGTGCATGCAACGGGGCAGACGGGGGGTGTGTGTGGGTGGGGGGAGGGCTGAACCATTTTTTGGTTGAGGTGCCCCGATCAGGGCGTTTAGGAGATAAGTCACATACATATAAGGTCCTCCTGGACGTTGGTCTTGTAGACCCTCTTTTTCTTTGAACGGTAAATGTTTTGACCTTCTCCTTTTATCTCTGACAGATCAATCCAATCCAAGGAGGATCCTCCAAGCGCCTCCCATCCTTCTTCCTCGTGATGGTCGGAAGCCCCCGCGCTGACAAGGTATTAACTTGTCAATGCCTACGTATTGTAGACTAGGGTTTAGTTGGATGTAGAGGGCAAGTAGATCTCGAAGGTTTCAGCCGAAAAGTACTCGACGAATATGAAACTAGGGTTGTGTTGACGGTAAATTAGATTCCTTCTTTGTCCCTCGACTCCCCCTTATATAGGAGGTGGAGCCGAGGGTTTCGTAATACACAAGTTTACAGAGTCCGGGAGGGTTTCTGACCCGTCCCGCAAGATTACAAGTATCGTTTCCTAATACAACTCTAGCTTTTCTTAATAGCATCTTGGGCTTCCGAATCTTCTTATTCTTCGGGTCGTGGGCCTTAAGTAAACCCCGGGTACCATCTTCGGCAGACCCATAGGGTATGCCTATGTCAGTAGCCCCCGAGGTTTTGCTTGAATCGCAGAGTCAGGGAAACTCTCCAACCTTAATCATTCAATACATCTGCCAAATTCATCACATATTTTTAGATACGCAATTCTATATTGTACAGGGATAATGGTAGTTGGGGCTAGTTCATCTGATGGATCAGGTACTAGTTAACTGCTCTAGTGGCAATCCGCAAAAACCTACTTCAAGATCACGTCCCTGGACATGATCTCGGGATACCGGTGTAAACTTCGACAGGTGCCGCTTAAGGTCTTACCATTCTGTCGAGTCCCAGTCATATTTTATCGGGTACCTAACGCGTCCGTTAGGATTTTTCTTCGTATCTGTTGATACGGAAAAAAGTAGCAAACCGACGTCAGAGACGGCGCTACGCCACGCAGAACGGATCTGGGGTCTTACCTTCGCAATGTTTTGCGGCATTCAGAGGTTATTCGCTACTTTGGCGCTCTGAGAATATATTGTCGAGTGCGTTTTCGGCTGCTGGAATAGCACATTTTATCGAGTCAACATATGACTTATTTTGCCTTCCCGATGGGAGTATATGTCGAGTTATTTGTATAACTCGAAATATGCTCACTTTTTTTTAATTTCATCGGGCACGCGAACAGCGTTCCCGATAGGAGTAGCCCCCGAGGCTACAGCCAAGAACTTGGTTGTAGGCTCAACACTTTATTGCCTCATATCAATGTATTTTTATTTTTCTCGAATTCTTTTTTTTTATATATTTATCGGGTGCGCGACCAGCGCTCCCGATGGGAGTAGCCCCCGAGGCTATGAGCAAATGCTTGCATTTGGTCATAGGCTCTCGACATTTCTATTTTGTCATACTCGAATTTTTCTTTTTCTCAAAGTAGCCCCCGAGCATTTGGGCAAAAACTTGTATTTGTTCAAAAGCTCTCGAAACAATCTTGTGTTGTCGCCATTCTTTCAAACCTTCGTATCCAAGATTTTCTCTTGCCAAGGTGACATCATTGGTGATGATAGCCACGATCACTGTATCGGGAAAACGCGAGAACTTCTCTCCCTCTGTCTTGTGGGCCCAAATTTCGCGCCAGTTTGACACGTCGCGCAAGTGGGGGACACACGTCCTCCGCTTTTCCTGGCGCACGTACTGTAGCTGCTGTGCTTTCTCGTATATAGGAAATTACTTTTTACCCCTTGTCCACGTGTACACCATCTGTCCCGCAATCTTTTGATCCAACGGCGTGACGGTTCGCCGCACCTCTATATAAAGGTATCGTCTTCCTCCTCTA
The DNA here is from genome assembly GCF_019359855.2 of Lolium perenne. Taxonomy (NCBI): domain Eukaryota; kingdom Viridiplantae; phylum Streptophyta; class Magnoliopsida; order Poales; family Poaceae; genus Lolium; species Lolium perenne. The sequence goes on along the minus strand of NC_067246.2, from coordinate 256,190,244 downwards.
GCCCTTTCGCTCACGCCGCACCTCTGCTTCTCCTCTGCAAGATCCTCCATTACTCTCCTTGCTTCAAGCGCCCAGCCAAACTCACACCCTTCGCGCACCAAGCTCATTGATGCCGCCTCGCATCCGTTTGACCAGGCACAACACTCCGGAGTCGAAGATGTCCGCCGAAGATCTGGAGTGGGAGAGATCCAAAATCTCCAATCAAGATATGAACCTGCTGAAGAAGTTGGGGTTCTTCAAGAAGGAGAACACGCTGCGCTTCCCCTCCGAGGAAAGCTACCCATCACCTCCAATGGAATATCGGGTCAGTTTTGTTGACCATCTGATCCGCGGTCTTTCTCCCCCAATCCACGAATTTCTCCGTGGTCTTCTTTCTGTTTATGGGCTTCAGCTACATCAGCTGACGCCCAATTCCATTCTCCACGTGTCGATTTTTATCACACTGTGTGAGTGCTTCCTCGGAGTCCATCCTAATTGGGCTCTGTGGAAGCGCATTTTCTGCATCCGTCGTAATGGCGTCCACGGCGTCGCCTATAACATCGGCGGCGTCGTTATCTGTGTTCGTCCTGACGTCGAATACTTCGATGTCAAATTCCCCGATTCTGTCCAAGGGTGGCGCAAGAGGTGGCTCTATATTCATGAGGAAAGCTCTGATTCAGTGGAGTACAACATTGCACCCTTTGACGGAAAAACCAAGATTCTTCGCCGCCGATCCTGGGATGCTGAAGCTACCGAAGAAGAGAAATTGGCGACAGAGGCGCTGATGTCTCGCATCCGTGAGCTCCAGAACACCCGCGGCAAGGAATTTTTGGGTATCCAGATCACAACATACTTCCTTAGGATTAGAGTGCAGCCGCTGCAAGCTCGCAAAAATCCCCTTTGGATGTATGCTGGTGATGAAGACGTCGAGAGAATTTCCAAGGACCTTCCTTTGAAGGACTTTGAGAAACTGATCCGAAGGATGTCAAAACTGAGCAAGAAGGACAGCATTCCAACTTCTTGCCGCATTGCGCCATATAGTGGCGCCAATCCCCTTCCCGAGGTAATTTTTCCTTTTGGTTGCTATATTGTCTCCTCGAGTTTTATTATTTATCGACTACTATCTTGCTAGCTTTTTTTGCATAACTTCCCCTTTTTTTTATTGACACTCTTTCTTTTTCTCAGAATCATCCCTCTCTCACTTCTCTTCCTCCTCTTCCTGAGGGTGGAGAAGTCGAAGACCGTACCGTTGTCGATGATGACAACCAAGGCACCTCGCGCCCTGATAGTGAAGTCGCGGATTCTCACAGATCCGCGGCTTCTTCTGAAAAAGATGCTGAGTCTGAAGCCACTGCTTCGACACACTCCCCTCCTCCTGCTTCTCCAAAGAACAAGAGGAAAAGGGATGAAGCCAAAGATTCCGGCACCTCCAAAGCCGAAGAAGCTGATCCTTCAGATGGGAAGGCAGCTTTCAATCCATACACCGATGCCCTCGTCAGCTCGTAAGTTATTCCTTACTCCTTAATTTTTGCTCTTTGACGTTTTTTATACCTTTTGCTTCTTATACTGTCGCCATTTTTATTGTAGTGGTGACGAGGAAGAAGAACAACCTATTGACGCGGCTGCTCGAACGAGTACGTCGCATACTTTGGTTGTGTCCGAAGCTCAGCATGATGGGGATGAAACTTCGCCTCCTCAGCAAAACGTCGAGCATTCGACTCCACCTGCAAGCCCCCGTGCCCCTTCGCCAAAGAGGGCAAGGGTCGAGCCATCCAAGGAACCCATCCTGTTCCCTGGCAACTCTTTGACACCTTCATTAGATGACGTAAGTGTTTCAGTCTTATCTTTTTTGTTCATGTTCCGAGCCTTTCAGTACTTTCATCTCTCCTTTGTTTCTTGCGATATGTTGTTGAATCTAGACTAGCTGTATTGACTTCTTTTTCTTTTGGTCCTCTCTTCAGCCTTTAATGAAGGAATTTATCCGTCTCGGTACCCAATTCGTCGGGTATCGTGACCACACCAAAAAGCTGGAAGGTACCGTCTTCTTCCGCCTCCTTTGCTGCATGCACTCCACTATTTTGTCATAATATTTGATTGTCGCTTATTTTGCCAGGAGAACTTGCGGAAGCCAATAAACGTGCTAACGCTCTTGCTACCAAGTTGGAGCAGAGCGAAAAGGCACGTAAGAAAGCTGAAGCCGATGCTACCGCTGTCGAAGATCTTCGAAAAAGACTTCATGACCCGGAAAACTCTTTGAGCAAGAATATAGAACAACAATCTGCTCGAGAGACACAAATCCTCACTTGCCTGGAGTCGCAGAGTCGACATTTTGTTAGTAAGTGCTTTGATCCCTGCTGTTTTTCTCGGGTTACTTCATATTTTCCGAGCATGTTATTTACGAGCTATCCTTTGTTTTGTCTTCAGGGAGAACTCATCAGGACTATGAAGTGGATGGTCCTGAAGGCGACGAGCTGCTCGACGCGCTGACTCTTCTTGAAATTCATGGGGATGAAGCACGCGAAGGCCTTGCTGACGCTGAGGCAGGTCTGTCGAAGCTTTTCCCCTACTTCTTCCCGAAGAAAGTTGAGCCCAACACCTTCGTCGCTCTTGCCAAAGCCTTCAACGTGCCGGAAGATCTTGGGCTCAAACTTCGCCAAGAGGGCCTGAAGATTGGCGTTGAAGGCACCATCGCGCTGGTTGCTAATAGCCAGCAAAACGTCGACTGGACCAAGGTTGGCGACATAGGGGAGATGGAAACGAAGAAATGGCAATCTCTAATTAGAGCTGCCAAGCCTCCTTCAAAACCAATCCTTTCCTTCCTTGGTGTTAAGCCAACTCCTGCTCCAAGCTCATCCAAGCCGGAGGTCAAGTAGACCACCCTGTCCTCTCTTTTAGTTTTTTCTGTCTTTTGACGGTGTCGCCCTAGTTAGTTTTAGCGACAGCTGCTTCAATAGTCCATTAGGGACCCTTCTTTTGTAATAGCAATGTACATACTTTGAGAATCAATGAAAATCTATCTTTGCTTGATAATTGATGTCGAGCCATTTCTTTGATTTTTGACAACTATTCTGCAACTCCTCGTCCTTCTGATGTGTTACCTGCGTCGTCCCGTTTGAAGAAGGCACCTGTTGCTGTCGAACGTATTGAAGATTCATCGAATAAAAATTCGGCAGAAGACTTGGAAGAACTTCGCCAACAGATCCAGTCTCTGAAGAAACAATCACTTATGATAATGGAGCAGTCTCGCAAATCATCCGAGAGAGAGAAAATTGCACTTCAACAGGCTCAAGATGCCATAGCTGCCAAGGAAGCCGCTCTTTCTGAAGCTGAAAAGCGACCACTCGAGAAAATTTTATGCTTGATTTGATGAATGAAGCCAGTGCGGATATGTCAGGTATGCTTTTGCAAACCAAGACTCCTTCTGTTTCCCCGCTATTTCTTTTTTGAAACTCTTGTGCTGTCGCCAAATAGGTTCCTTTCTCGACGTTGCTGCTGAAGATGAAAGGGTAAACACAAGGACAAATCTCCTTGTTAACCTTTCTCTTGACCATGTTTCTCTTTTCTGGGCCACTCCAGAGCGTACCCGACAGATTGTCAGGTTTCAAGACCGCGCCTGTCAGGTTCGCGACTTCCTTGATTTCTGCACCAGGACCTTGTCCTTGGTTTACAAGACAATGTTTCCTCGGAACGAGGCACCCGACACTCTTCTTGGGTTGATGGAAAAATTTCGGGATGCTCCTCGTATCCATAACTTTGTGCGAGCTCAATTGTCCGCGGGAGCAAGATTCGCCATGATTATGATACAGATCTGCTACCGAAAATTAGACCTGATGACGATTGTCTCCAAGTGCCTGGCCAAGCAATCGAAACGAAAAAGGAACATCAACAAAATCAATGATATTGTGACTCCTGTAACCGAAGAAATGATGGATGAACTTCTTCGGATAGACTCCGAATTTTTTATCAAAGGTAGCTATGCTGAACATACGACAACTGCTGCAAATAACAAAGGACTATCCATAGATAGTATATTAGGCATGAATTGATATTTTTTCTTGTAGCTTGTCGAATCTTCTCCAGAATTGTATCTTGTATGTTGTAGACATATTCTATATTGTAAAGCAAACAAATGTATTTATTTTTCTTCATCAAGCCCCCGAGTGTTTCGATGGCGGATCTCTTTATTGTGTATGCGAGGTTTTAGACCAAGGCAACCGAATTCTTACTGAATATACTATATTTGCGGGTACTAGCCCCCGAGTGTTTTTGTTCTGTTTTGATTGCTATTTTGTATCTTATTTTTATCTAGTGAGGTATTTGGTACCAAGGCGAAATATCTTTGTCAATTAGATTCATCTATATTGTATATATATTGTAACTTCAAGGAGTAAGCCCCCGAGCATGTCAAAGGAAACGATATATATCTCCACTATCTTTATTATATTGTAGCACCGCGAGCCCGCCTCATTAAAAACCTTCTCTGGCCCCACTCGGTGCCCCGAAAAAGGAAAAGAGTGCGTCTGAAAACTCGCGGGCGTTTCAGTACATTGTAGCTTTACAAAGGAGGGCTATATTTCGGCACTAAGCGTAGAAAGGCCTTAGCTGCGCTACGTTCCAGGGGTTTTTCTCGGGAGTCCCTGTCTTTTTATCCTTGATCATGTATGCTCCTCCTTCGATTACTTCTGTGACGACGTAAGGGCCAAGCCATGGCGACTCGAGTTTTTCAGTACGATCTTGATTGAGTCGCAGAACTAAGTCTCCAACCTGAAAGGATCTTGGTCGCAAACGTCGACTGTGGTAGTTTTTCAGATCTTGCTGATATTTAGTGACCCTTGACAATACTTCATCTCGAGCTTCATCGAGTGCGTCGATGTCGTCTTCCAATGCTCTCCTGGAAACTTCTTCATTGTATTCCGTGACTCTCGGAGAGTCGTGCTCTATTTCTATCAGCAGTACTGCCTCTGCTCCATGGACCAGGAAAAACGGAGTCTCCTGTGTCGCTGTATTTGGTGTTGTTCGGATGCTCCATAACACACTTGGCAGCTCCTCTGGCCAAGTATGTCGAGCTTTTTCCAGTGGCCCTAACAACCGCTTCTTGATGCCATTGCAGATGATACCATTGGCTTTCTCGACTTGGCCATTGGTTTGAGGATGCGCGACTGACGCGAAGTGCAATTTGATGCCTACCTCTGCACAGTATGCCTTGAATTCCTTGGATGTGAAGTTACTGCCATTGTCCGTGACGATGCTATGAGGTACTCCAAACCGAAAGACAATGCTCTTCACGAATTTTATTGCTGATGCTGCATCTGGTGAATTTATCGGCTTTGCTTCTATCCATTTGGTGAATTTGTCGACAGCCACGAGCATATACTCGTATCCTCCTGGCGAGGCTTTATGTAACTTTCCCACCATATCGAGACCCCACTGAGCAAAAGGCCAAGATAAGGGTATTGGCATCAATTCTGCTGCCGGAGAATGAGGTTTTGCGGCAAATCTCTGGCACGCGTCACAAGTTCGCACTATCTCCTTCGCGTCCTCAATTGCTGTCAACCAGTAAAATCCAGCTCGAAAAACCTTGGCTGCGATAGCTCGGCTACTTGCGTGATGACCGCATACTCCTTCGTGTACTTCCTTCAGAATTACCCTTCCTTCTTCGGGTGTAACGCATCTTTGTAACACACCCGAGATATTTCGTTTGTATAACTCTCCTTTGATCACAGTGAAAGCTTTGGAACGCCTAATAACTCGCCTTGCTTCAACTGGATCGTCGGGTATTGTTTTCCTTAGGATGTATGATATGTACGCCTGCATCCATGGGATTTGTACCATCAGTACTAGATCCTGTTCCTCTTCTTCTTCCAATGTTTCTTGCGCAGCCCCCTAGGATTTTTCATCCTTCTCTTTCTTTTTTGATTTCTTCGGCTTTGTGGATCTCTCTGTTATCTCTTCCCAGAAGACACCTGGCGGAATCGCGAGACACTGCGACCCGATGTTTGCAAAAACATCGGCTTCGTCATTGCTTAACCTGCTGATGTGGTTTACCTCGCAGCCATCAAACAGTTTCTCCAACTCATTATACATTTCCTTGTACGCCACCATGCTGTCATTGACTGCATCACATTGATTCATGACTTGTTGGGCCACCAACTGTGAGTCGCCAAAGATTTTTAGTCGAGTTGCACCACAAGCCTTCGCCATCTTCATCCCATGTATAAGAGCTTCGTATTCTGCCTCATTATTAGACGCGTTTGGGAACGTCATCCGTAAGACATATTTTAATTTGTCGCCTTCCGGTGATATGAGTATCACGCCTGCTCTAGCTCCCTCTAACCTCTTGGACCCGTCGAAGTTCATAGTCCAGGTTCTCGATAGATCCGGGGGTCCTGTGTTTTGTAACTCCATCCACTCTGCGATGAAATCTGGCAGAATTTGCGACTTTATTGCTTTTGTTTTTTCATACGTGATGTCCCGAGGGGAAAGTTCTATTCCCCAAAGGGAGACACGACCTGTAGCTTATGGATTGTTTAGTATATTGGATAGAGGCGCCTCGTTAACCACTATTATCGGATGCGCCGAAAAATAGTGCCGCAATTTTATTGCGGTTGTAAACACTCCGTATGCTAGCTTCTGGTACTGCGGGTACCGCTATTTTGACGGCGATAAAACTTCACTGATGAAGTATACCAGTCTCTGCACTCCATGGAGTTTTCCTTCTTCTTCTATTTCGACAACTAGCGCCGTACTGACCACTTGGGGTGTAGCCGCAATGTACAACAGGAGTGGTTCCTTCTCTTTTGGCGCCACCAAAATTGGTGGTGTCAAAATTGTCCGTTTGAGATCCTCGAAGGCTCTATCGGCCTCTTCGTTCCACTGGAACTTCTCTCCTTGTTTGATTAAGGCATAGAACGGTAGCACCTTTTCTCCTAGCCTGGCGACAAATCTGCTTAAAGCTGCGACTCGCCCAGTTAATTGCTGTATTTCCTTCAACTTTGTTGGTTTCCTCATTGTTTCGATAGCTTGGATTTTTTCGGGATTTGCTTCAATCCCTCTTGCTGAGACTAGGAACCCAAGAAGTTCTCCCGCAGGAACGCCGAAAGAACACTTCGTCGGATTTAGTTTGAGACAAAATTTGTCGAGGTTGTCGAAGGTTTCCTTCAAATCCTCGATTAACGTTGCCCCCTTTTTTGATGTTATGATGACATCGTCAATGTATACTTGTACATTTTTCCCAATCTGTGTTGCTAAGCACTTCTGCATCATCCGCTGATATGTTGCTCCCGCATTTTTCAGACCGAAAGGCATTGTTCTGTAACAAAACACGCCATACGGTGTGATGAACGCTGTCTTGGCTTCGTCATCTTCTTTTAATCTGATCTGGTTGTAACCAGAATATGCGTCCAAGAAGGAAAGACGTTCGCATCCTGCCGTGGAGTCGATAATTTGATCGATCCTTGGGAGGGGAAAGTGATCCTTTGGACAATGTTTATTGAGGCACGTAAAGTCGACACACATGCGAAGGACTTTCGTGTTTTTCTTCGGCAACATCACTGGGTTAGCTACCCAAGTGGCCTCTGTAGATATCTCTTTAATGAAACCGGCTTCTCTGAGTCGATCAATTTCTGACAGCATGGCTTTGCGGTTTGGTTCCGAAAAACGCCGCAAAGGTTGTTTGATTGGTCTCGCTATTGGATCCAAGTTTAGGTGGTGCTCGGCAAGTTCCCTGGGTACTCCTGGCATGTCAGCTGGACACCATGCGAAGATTTTCCAGTGCTCACGGAGGAACTCGACGAGCGCGCTTTCCTATGCGAGGTCCATGTTTGTCGCGATGGACGTCGTTTTCTTTGGATCTGTCGGGTGGATCTGCACTTCCTTAGAATCTTTTGCGGTGTTGAAGGTTGATTCCTTGTTGGGCCTCCCTACATCTGGCAGCACATCATAATCAGTCATGAGCCTTGACGCTGCGTACTCTGCTTGCATCCCAAAAGTTTCTGATAGTCGATGAAAATCTTTGTCACATTTATCGGCTAGCGCGAAGCTTCCTTTGACTGTGATTGGTCCCTTGGGCCCAGGCAACCTCCAAAGCAGGTATGTGTAATGTGGTACCTCCATAAACCTGGCATATGCTGGTCGTCCCAACAAAGCGTGATACTGCGACGGGAAATCCACAACTTCGAATTCCAACCTTTCTATCCTGTAGTTTTCTCGGGTCCCAAACTGAACGTCGAGATTGATCCTCCCCAATGGGTAGCTTGCCTTTCTGGTGTGATGCCATGAAAACGTGTGTCGGTTGGTTTCAAATTTGCTAGGGAGATATTCATCTTCCTTAGCGTATCTGCGTACATAAGGTTTAAGCTACTGCCGCCATCTATAAACACTCGAGATACATCGAATCCTGCGATTACTGCCGGTAGGATAAGTGCTGACTGCCCTGGTCGAGGAACTTGCTGCGGGTGATCCGCTATTGTGAAGCCAATGTCTTGCCCTGACCAATTTAGGTACTCAACCGTTGGTGGAGGCATCTTCTCTGCCATAAACACTTGCCGCGAGATTACCTTTTGAGCCCTGTTAGAAGGCCTAGCTTTCTGAATCATCGAGACTGCGCCATTATTGTTAGGATCGACATATGGAGGTGGTTGTGGTGCTGCCGCTATTCTGAGCTGATGTCGATTTTCGTCCGTGATCGCGGGAGGAGGTGGTAGGTGGATCTCACTCCTAGGCCCTTGAAGGTTTCTATTTGCTGCTTGAGCATTGGCTATCCCTGCTACTCGCAGCATTGCTTGAAAATTACGGCAGTCCTTCTGCAGATGTCCTGACTGCCTTCTGCCATTGTTGTCGAGATAAAAATGCATCTGGCATGGCCCGTTCATCATATCTTCGGGAGTTACGAAAGGTCTTTGAAACCTTGACCCGCTATTTTGCCTGTTATTTCGAGAATCATCTCTGTTGTCGCCTCGCTGCTCATTACTTCTTTGATATTCGTCTCTATTTCTTCCTCCGTTGTTTCCCTGAAAACCAGCCGATATTTGGCCAGGGGCATCGTAACTCGAGAACTGCCGAGAAAATCGCCTTCTATTTTGAAAGTTTCGGCTACGGTCCTCCTCTGGTGACCTGTGTCGTTTATTGTGAACAACATCTTCTCCGTCTGCCCATCTGTTTACTATCTCCATCAATGCTGACACTGTCCTTGGGTTAGTTCTGCCCAAGTCCTCGACGAAATATCCTCGCCGAATTCCTGCCACAAACGCATCTATTGCTCTCTCGTCAGATATGTTCTCTGCCGGGTTTTTGATGATATTCCACCTTTGGATATACTTTCTCATTGATTCATCATGTTTTTGTCGACACGGCCTCAGCTCTTCAAGTGATGCTGGTTTTTTGCAAGTTGATCGGAAGTTCTTGACGAACACATCCTCAAAACTGTCCCAGCTGTCGATGGATCCTGTAGGGAGTTTCTTTATCCAGGATCTTGCGGCTCCACTCAGGTGTATCTGAATACTCTGCATTGCTGTTGCCCTAGTGCCACCTATCAATTTCACCGTCTCTAGATAGTCGACTAGCCAATCCTCAGGATCTTGCAGGCCATCGAATTTCTTGAAACTATCGGGTAACTTGAATCCTGACGGGACTCGAGTTTTTCGAACTCGTCTCGTAAAACACGGGAGTCCACACATATCTTCCTCAGCAACTTCTGGTGAGTGCCGATGGTCCCTTCTTTCTTGTCGCGCTCTATCCAATCTGGCCTGAGTCGTTGTGTCTCTACCTCCACTTGCTCTCGGTGGACCTTGCACTGCTGCAGTAGGTCTTGGACTATTTTGCCTTGCAGTTCCTTCGGGAGGTGTAGCTGCGAACGCTGCTCCCATGGCCCCACATCCTGCCATGGCCATGTTATACAACGCTTCTCTTGGATCTCCGGGAGGTGGCCTTGACGCTAGGATGAAAGCTTGCGTTGCCATGTATCCTGCTTTCGGTGTTTTTGGAATAATATTCCCCCTCGTGTCGATTGACATGAAAGACATATCGAGGTTTTGGATCAAAGTCTCTCTTTCTGCTTCGGGTATATTTTGCAGCCGAGATCTTGCTCTCCTTCGAGTTTCTCTGTGGCTATCTCCCGAAGTTCTTGAGTGTTGGCTTAGTTCAGCTCTTCGCCTGCTTGACGCGGAAGCTGCTTCCTGCCTCCTGTCCAACTCGATTTTCTGCTTCTCGAGCTCTCTTCTGGTACGTGCGAGCTTATATTGATATGCTTGTAACTCCTCAGGTGTCGCCGTAATGGTCATTGGTTCTGTACCATCGATAGCTCTGGCGACTCGATCCCACACTTCCTGCGGAAATCGTACCATCTCTCGTGTTCCTGGTCCGATATATTTTGTTCCCAAACCTCGCTTGAGATCTGCGGGATCGACATACGGATTTCGCGCATCGTCGAAAGCCTCTGACGTCGCTGGTTCTGACCGGCTTGGTTCTCCAATTGCGTAGATCTGATAATATTTTGGATTCTGAACTTTGTTGGGTTTGGTGACACCATCATATAGATTAGTGAAGACCTTGCCCACAGATGTGGATCTGTCGATGAAGTTGAAACTATCGATATCGCTCGAGTCATTGCTTATATCGGAGTCCGCAGATGACCCGAAGGATATGTTGCTGAAGATCTTGGCGAGCTTTTCACTTGCCCGGGTGCTGATGAAGCGTGGCGACGAAATTTCTCCATCGCTTGACTCTGTTGACGATGCCGAGTCTGAAATATCGGGATCGACCGCCGATAATCCCGACGAGATCGGAATTTCGAGACAATATGATCCTTCCTTCTCGACGCAGAAGTGGAACTCTCCAAACGTCATCTCCATGGGCTCCTCCAGATACGCATATGCATCCAAACGGGAGGGCGGGTGAGGAACAAAATCAACAAGACCAGTTTCGATCTGTTTACCTCTGTCCATGATGTTGCTTGCTATCGACGAAGTTGACGATCTTGAATGTGCCATCGAGATCAGCTCCTTGTCGCCTCTAAATCCCACAGACGGTGCCAATTGACAAGGTATTAACTTGTCAATGCCAACGGATTGTAGACTAGGGTTTAGTTGGATGTAGAGGGCAAGTAGATCTCGAAGGTTTCAGCCGAAAAGTACTCGACGAATATGAAACTGGGGTTGTGTTGACAGTAAATTCGATTCCTTCTTTGTCCCTCGACTCCCCCTTATATAGGAGGTGGTGTTATCACCAGATTTTGGCCAAATCAGGAGGTGGGCTGTAAGGGAGATGGGCTTGGAAGATTACACGTGGAAGATCTCTGAAGCGGCCTTGCACGAAGAGTTTGGGCTAGATTGCCCGTGTATCTTTAATTATGGTAGATTGTATCTTAGATTAAAAGTTAGAGTCTGTATCGTGCACGGTGGGGATTATTCCCACGTTAGAAAGTCCCCTGGACTATAAATATGTACCTAGGGTTTATGGAATAAACAACAACCAACGTTCAACCAACCAAATCAATCTCGGCGCATCGCCAACTCCTTCATCTCGAGGGTTTCTACCGGTAAGCAACATGCTGCCTAGATCGCATCTTGCGATCTAGGCAGCACAAGCTCCACGTTGTTCATGTGTTGCTCGTACTGAAGCCTTGTTGATGGCGAGCAACGTAGTTATCATAGATGTGTTAGGGTTAGCATAGTTCTTCGCGTAACATGCTATCGTAGTGCAACCCTTGCATATCTAGCCGCCCTCACACCTATCCAGGTGTGGGGGCGGCACCCCGCTTGATCTTTATTTAGTAGATCCGATCCGTTACGATCGCTCCTCATTCATCGAGGATTAGTTTAATATCTGCAATAGTTAGGCCTTACAAAGGGTTGGAGGATCCAGCGGCACGTAGGGTGTCGTTTGCTAGTCCTAGACAGGATGTTCCGGGGATCAACCTCGTGTTGGTTTTTAGGCCCTATCTAGGATCGGCTTACGATCACCGTGCGTGGCCGCGAGGCCCAATCGTGAGTAGGATGATCCGATTATGCGGTGAAAACCCCAGATCGTCGTAGATCTCATTAGCTTTATCTTGATCAAGCAGGACCACCATATATTCGTGCACCTCGTACGAATCATGGGTGGATCGGCTCCTTGAGCCGATTCACAGGATAACCTGAGAGCCGATCGAGGCTCGTATTTAATGTTTACGTGTATGCCATGCAGGAAACTAAGCGAGGCATCTCCATCACCTTCCTGACCAGGTATAGGTCAGGTGGCACGCCCTTGCATCAGCATCGGACGTGTGTACCAGAAGGCTTTGCGGGCCGTCGCTCGGAGGGACCTCGGCTAGCCGCAGCCCTAGGTTGTTCCCGGCTCTACTGCGTTGCCCGTCGCTGCCCGCCGGTGGGTTTCGGACGTCAACACATTCTGGCACGCCCGGTGGGACAAGCTTCTGCATCAACCACATCGCCATCTACATCTGAGATGGCGGACGGCACGCCAGTCACGTACGAGGATCTGACCGATGAGCTCAAGAAGAAGTATGACGAGATCAAGGTCATCCTCGAGGCCGACCTCATCGGCTCTTTCCACAGAACCCGTTCACATGGCATCAGGTGGAAGGGGTTCTCGCCTAATGGTGCACTAGATGGGATAGACCTCTCTGCCCCGTCGGAAGAACGCACCAGGTCCCTGCGGCAGGAGATCAACTACTTGGTGGCTCACTCGCTACACCGCCACTCTGAGAACCTGGTCAACACGTTGGAGCGTGTCGCTCTTCGCGTGATCCAGGAGATCATGAGGCACCAGTACTCGCCGTCAGGACCAGCTCTCGGGACGCATCAAGGAGAGTTGCCACTCCAGTCCCGTCCACCGCTGCCATATGCGTTGGCAGCACCAGAAGTGCCGGCTTCACCGGCATTCGTCGTCTACAAGATCGGTGGTGACCCTAGCGACTACCAGTTCTTGCCTGAGGCGCCTAAGGAGATCCCTCACGGGTACACGTGCACGTATATGCCAGATTGCGGTAACTGGGCACTCACAAACCAGGCCACAACATCAGGGACTTCTGGGAAAACAGGAGGGACGTCAGCGACAGAGCTTGAGAAGCAGACGTGGCTAACTAAGTACGCCACCCCGACGAACCTCCAGAGCTCAGCTCCTGCAGTTGGCTCAGAGCTGGAAAAGCAAACATGGCTGGCTAAATACGCCACCCCAGTGAATATTCAGAGTTCAACTCCTGCAGCCAGCACAGCGGATCAGATCAGTACCATACTGAGAGACCAGTTCGGCATGGTGCCGAAAAGGAGGGCAATCGGCTATTCCAAGCCGTACCCCGACGACTACGAGATGATCCCGCTACCACCTAAATATCGGCTCCCTGATTTCTCCAAATTCAGTGGATCAGATGGTTCCAGCTCCATCGAGCACGTGGGCCGATATTTGGCACAACTAGGACCGGCTTCAGTGTCGGATCAACTACGCGTGAGGCTCTTCTCACAGTCCCTCACGGGATCGGCTTTCGGGTGGTACACCTCGTTGCCACCAGACTCCATCCGGACTTGGAAGCAGTTGGAAGAGCAGTTCCATATGCAGTACCATTCAGAGGCTTCCGAGTCCGGCATTGCCGATCTAGCACAACTACGTCAGAAGCGTGGAGAAACTGTGACAGAGTACATCCATCGCTTCAGGAATCTTAGGAACCGATGTTATTCGGTTCGTATAACTGAAAAGGAAGCAGTCGAGTTGGCAGTAGCGGGCCTCGCAACACCGCTCAAGGACATGGCCTCCCAAGCAGACTATCCCTCACTGGCGCACATGGTTCAGAAACTGTCGGCATATGAACAGCGCCACCCGGACCTGTACCAGGACAAATTCAAGCGTGCAGTAGTCCTGGTCGATGCAGAGGAAGACGAAGTTTCTGCGGGAGATCAAGAGGTAGCAGTGGCTGAATGGACTCGGGGAGGAACCCCCGTGTCCTGCAAATGGGTAAAGCCACCAGGCCCGCCCCGGGGGTTTGATTTTGACGTGACCAAAACTGAGCAAATCTTCGACCTCCTGCTCAAGGAGAAGCAGTTGACGATTCCCGAAGGTCTCAAATTCCCCACGGTGCAAGAGCTGAACGGAAAGCCATACTGCAAATGGCACAATTCGCTCTCCCATGCCACCAACGACTGCAGGGTGTGGCGTCAACACATCCAAGCGGCGATAGAAAAAGGGCGTCTGATTTTCAATCAGTACGCCATGAAGGTCGACACCCAACCCTTCCCCGCCGTTAACATGGTAGAATGCACTTACCCTGAAGGTTGCCAGCCAGGATCCTCGTTCAGCATCAACATGGTAGGACCTGGGCACCACTCTGGCAAGGATGGAGACGAGGGCAGCTGCTCTCGTAGCAAGGACACAGAGGGGGCCGCTCCACGCGATCGGCTCCGTCATGATGGCAAGCGCTACGTCACAGAGGGAGAAGTGAAGAACATAAGATATCAGCGACCCCTCTCTGATCACCTCCTCAACAAATATGTGAGTCAGTATGACCAACGCCGACGATCCAGCGATGAGGATGAAAGAGATCGTCTGGCTAGAGAAGCCAGAAGACATCGTCGGCATGATCGCGATGAGGAGGAGCACGAGCGCCGTGCCACAGAAAAATCAAGGGAGCAAGACAACAACGACAGGCACTGGGACTGCCCCTTGTTCAGACACTGCTGGGATTCAGGAATGAGCCGATTGCCAACAATCGGCAATTGCCCAGAATGCAACCAGAAGAAGAAGGAGGCAGCCAACGTGTCTGTGTTCAAGCGCTTAGGGCCTCTCCCGCCACAAAGCAAACGCGCTGAGTCCCCTCGGTGGGCAGATCTCAAGGATTCAGAAGACGAGGGACAAGAAGAAGAAGACAGGTACCACCGGCCAAGGTGGTGCCCTGATGGACTCAGTCGTTCACAAAAGCGCAGGGTTCAGCGATTGCGCGGCCTGGAGGAAGCCGAAAGGTTATACTTGCATACGTTAAGGAAGGCACGACCTGATCTGGCTGCGAAAGTTCAGCGAACCCTGGACGAAGAGGGTCGTCCACGGAAAATGGAGTGGCGCCCCAAGCAAAGGAAAGCCGATGATGAAACATCGGCTGGTACAAACATGGTGCTTGTCCTTCCGACGGAGCTTAGTGCTCCACGATTACACGATGCACTCAAGGTGGACGACGGCAAGCGCATCAAGTCAGAGGTTGGGCTGGTTTTATCCACCAGCCTGACCGAGTAGCTGAAGCAAAGCGATGAGCAAACGTGGCGAGGCTGATCCTTGTGATCGGCCCCAAAAAATTATGAAGGAGCATTACAAAACCTTCAGTCAGCGCTTCAATCGATATGGAGGCCGATTCCAGCAATCGGCCAAAATTATCTTCACCACATGTTCTGCTTGTGTTCAGCATCAAGCTACTGGGCAGCGGCCACGTCGGCGGATGAAAGTCAGCACGAATCCTCGGAGCCGACGTGCAAGTGCAGTGCCCTGGCTAACCACAAAAGCCGATATCTGCAGTCATCTGGCAGATTCGGCTCGGGGGGCATATAGTCAGATGAACATGTGCAGATAAACATGTGTAAACATGTGTGCAGTGAAACACTGGGAGCCGATTGGGAAAAATCGGCCCAGTAAATTTTTTTTACAGCCGATGCGCAGCCATCGACTCTAGTACAGTTACACAAGACCAAGACCTACTGGCTATGTGCTCAAAGTTCACATCAACATCGACGTTCAGTGGAATAAAGCTGATCAACGATCTGTGCATCCTCGCCGGCATTCTCGCCTTGATTAAGGCTCGGGGGGCAGCTAACCTGGTAGATGTTCTGGTTTGGGAGCCGATTGGAGTCGCATCGACTGACCCTGCATCGTGATCTTCTCTGAAAGCAGTTCAGGTGTTGCAAAGGAAAACTGCTAAAGCTACGGAGAGGAACCGGAAAAGGAGGCCGTCGGCTTTACAGGTTTTGGACCGTCCTGTCGCTGCAAGAAAAGGAAAGGGACTGGATTCTCAAAATAGCCGATGAGTAGTCATCGGCTAAGGGATTGCGAAAAATTATGGTCAGATATCAAATCGCAGCCTGAATTTGAGAAGTGCTTGACTGACGGGCTAATCGACATGTGAGTCCGGCTTCATGGGCGTCCAAAAGAAAAGGAATCCGATACGTTGCTATCGGTCTTGGCATGACAGGCGGAAGGAATGAAATTGGATTAATTGAAAGAACAATTTTTATTAATTCAAAGGAGCGGCTTTACAAGAAAGAGCCGATGGCTCTCAAAGGAAGGATCTAGCGCCTAGTGCACTGCTACTACTAGTCCTACTCTACTAGTCGTCGCTGTCCTCATCATCGCCATCGTCGATGTCGTCGGCGCTGCTCCCAGGAAGCTCCTCGTCGCTGCTACCCCAGCCTTTGGCCGGAGCTTCGTCTTCCTCGTCATCATCATCATCCTCGCTGTCCGCCCAGGAGCGGAAGCGCTTGGTCGGCGGATACCCGATGGAGGAGGAGGATTCATCCTCCTCCTTTTCCTCCTCGTCATCATCATCGTCCTCACTGTCCGCCCAAGCGCTGAATCGCTTGGCCGGCAGAAGCTTAGCGGGGGAAGGAGGGCCGCCCTCCTCTTTTCCTTCCTCTTCCTCTACTTCTTCCCCCTTCCCGTCGGGGGAGGTGGGTTTCGCCCAAGGATGGAGGTCGTCTTCACTTTCGCTTATCAGCTCCCCATCGATGAGGAACTTGAGGTCCTCTTCCCCATCGGTCAGAGGCAGGTCGTCCACTGGCGCGTGGTTGGAGTTCCACTCCGGCTCGCTCGAAGAGAAGGACTGGAGGGAGAGGCCGGAGGAGACAGAGGAAGAGGAAGGCATTGCTACAGAGGAAGAGGGTTTTTTGGTGCCGATGGCTGGAACAGAGGAAGGGGATGAAGTGGGCTAATCAATCGGCACGGTTAAATAATGAGAAGCCTGGTGGAAATTTAATGCCATTGCAGTTTCCGAGGAAGTGATGCCAAAGCTATCGAATTTTGCAGAGAAGCTGAAAAGACAGGGCATCATGATGAAGAATACTGCGGCAGGTCTGCTCTGCCACGACATGACCCTTCGGAGGAAAAACAGAGTGGTTTTGAAATTATCATTGCCAAAACCAGGGGGGCATGTGTTATCACCAGATTTTGGCCAAATCAGGAGGTGGGCCGTAAGGGAGATGGGCTTGGAAGATTACACGTGGAAGATCTCTGAAGCGGCCTTGCACGAAGAGTTTGGGCTAGATTGCCCGTGTATCTTTAATTATGGTAGATTGTATCTTAGATTAAAAGTTAGAGTCTGTATCGTGCACGGTGGGGATTATTCCCACGTTAGAAAGTCCCCTGGACTATAAATATGTACCTAGGATTTATGGAATAAACAACAACCAACGTTCAACCAACCAAATCAATCTCGGCGCATCGCCAACTCCTTCATCTCGAGGGTTTCTACCGGTAAGCAACATGCTGCCTAGATCGCATCTTGCGATCTAGGCAGCACAAGCTCCACGTTGTTCATGCGTTGCTCGTACTGAAGCCTTGTTGATGGCGAGCAACGTAGTTATCATAGATGTGTTAGGGTTAGCATAGTTCTTCGCGTAACATGCTATCGTAGTGCAACCCTTGCATATCTAGCCGCCCTCACACCTATCTCAGGTGTGGGGGCGGCACCCCGCTTGATCTTTATTTAGTAGATCCGATCCGTTACGATCGCTCCTCGTTCATCGAGGATTAGTTTAATATCTGCAATAGTTAGGCCTTACAAAGGGTTGGAGGATCCAGCGGCACGTAGGGTGTCGTTTGCTAGTCCTAGACAGGATGTTCCGGGGATCAACCTCGTGTTGGTTTTTAGGCCCTATCTAGGATCGGCTTACGATCACCGTGCGTGGCCGCGAGGCCCAATCGTGAGTAGGATGATCCGATTATGCGGTGAAAACCCCAGATCGTCGTAGATCTCATTAGCTTTATCTTGATCAAGCAGGACCACCATATATTCGTGCACCTCGTACGAATCATGGGTGGATCGGCTCCTTGAGCCGATTCACAGGATAACCTGAGAGCCGATCGAGGCTCGTATTTAATGTTTACGTGTATGCCATGCAGGAAACTAAGCGAGGCATCTCCATCACCTTCCTGACCAGGTATAGGTCAGGTGGCACGCCCTTGCATCAGCATCGGACGTGTGTACCAGAAGGCTTTGCGGGCCGTCGCTCGGAGGGACCTCGGCCAGCCGCAGCCCTAGGTTGTTCCCGGCTCTACTGTGTTGCCCGTCGCTGCCCGCCGGTGGGTTTCGGACGTCAACAGGTGGAGCCGAGGGTTTCGTAATACACAAGTTTACAGAGTCCGGGAGGGTTTCTGACCCGTCCCGCAAGATTACAAGTATCGTTTCCTAATACAACTCTAGCTTTCCTTAATAGCATCTTGGGCTTCCGAATCTTCTTATTCTTCGGGTCGTGGGCCTTAAGTAAACCCCGGGTACCATCTTCGGCAGGCCCATAGGGTATGCCTATGTCACGCGCACCCCACCTACTTCTCTAGCCCGCCGTCACCCTATCACCCTACCAAGGTGTGTTGCGGAAAATAGGCGCACGCCGTTGGAAGGACCACTAAGCTCTGGACGCTTCTCGGAGCCGAAGTGTGGTCGCGGCTGACCTCTCGTACTTGGCGAAGAACTGGTAGAGAAGCCTAAGCTATCGTCCATGTCCATAGCTGAGGCTCGTCCTGGTGATGTCGGAGGATGACCTGACAACCGCCATAGTTGTTGGACTCTAAAAGTTGGGTAGGATGGGCGTGTTGATCGAATGCCATCAACGCCATCAATACTTCTCCATTTCCGCCATGGTAATGCCTCAACCAAGGGTGCTCGAGCTTGGGGGGAGGAACACAAAGCAGAGGGTCAAGCCGGGTTGGCGAGGAGGGCGTCGAACCCTGGGGAGGATCTGGGAGACGGTGATTAGGAGGAGGGGTTACTCTTTCTCCGGGAATCGCGTGGAGCTCGTGGATTTCTCTAGATGGTGAGGACATGGACCGCTTTGACCGTCGTAGGATGGAAAGTGGAGAGAAACAGGAGCATCGGGAACAAAAAGGATGCAACGGTAAAAAACGGTGTAGATAGGTACGAGAGTACCGGTCATTGTGGATTTTGCACGAAAGAAAAATAGCGTCGAATTTGATCTAAAATTACTGATTGTTCGTCTACCGTAGAAAAATAGTACGTGTCAATTTTTCTATGTATAAAAGGTGATCAATAGTGCTCCAATCCCTATGGTGATGGTAAATCCCTGTAAACTTGATATAGGTAATAATAATACTGAACTATTGAAGGTCACTAGTCTAAACTGCTTTCAGTATCTGCATCCTATTGTTCCTGTTTCGAACCTTAATAACAGGCGTGTATACCAAACACATCTCCCTCGCATTTT
Source organism: Lolium perenne (assembly GCF_019359855.2). Classification (NCBI taxonomy): domain Eukaryota; kingdom Viridiplantae; phylum Streptophyta; class Magnoliopsida; order Poales; family Poaceae; genus Lolium; species Lolium perenne. The sequence goes on along the minus strand of NC_067246.2, from coordinate 256,170,862 downwards.
GACCTTCTCTTTGTCCAGCGGGTCAACACATCCAGTAATTTCATGATTCCGAACGAGACTTATGATTCTGAAACAGATTAAGACCATTGAGGCTATATCCCAGCAAGCCGCCATTAATTATCTTAAAATGACGATGAAAGTATGAAACAAAGGTTTGGCCGGAACTAATCACTAAATCACTGAATCAATCGAAACTGTAATAAAGCGATCGCTCCTGCTCAGGATCTACCACAGTGCTAGGCAGCTGGTACACCTGAAATCCGGTGGCCGTGTCCGGCAGCTGCAGATTCCTCTTGCAGAACGCATCGGCTCGCCATCTCGCGAGCTTGTGGAACAGGCGGTCCGGCCAGAACCGGATCCCATCATCGACGTGCATCTCCTCGAGCACCATGGCGTTCTCCACGAGGAACTTGGCCAGCTGTACCTGGAAGCAGTTGGCCTCCTTGGCCTTGAACTGCAGTGTTACCTTGCGCAGGCTCCTCTGCAGGCAGCTGAAGGCGCCGTTGTTGGTGAACGCGTCCGGGAGCTCCGAGACGCCGCCGATCTGCACGGCGTCGCGGTGCGCCGAGGACATGGAGCCGAGGCTCTCGAAGCGATCCATGGCCTCGCCGAAGGAGCCTCCGACGTGATTCTCGTACTTGCGTTCGTGATCGTAGTCCCACCTCATGTTCAGCCTTAGCCGGAGCTCGGACATCGCCGGGCAGGAGCGGAGCAGCGTCGCCATTGCCACCGCCGTGTTGCCGTTCATGTACTGGTATTTTGCGTCTAGTTCCAGGAGCTTGAGGTTGGGGAACGCGGTCAGCGGGACCTCGTCGGCCGCGATGAGGTCCTCGATGTAGCCGAGGCGCAGCTTCAGCGCCCGCGTGCTGGAGAAGTTTGCGAGGATGCGCGACGGCGGCTCGTACTTCAAGTCCCATCTGACCCGCTGACGGCTCGCGGTGACGTTGAGATCGACTCGCGCGAGCCCTGGCGTCGGCGATGTCAGGGCGAGCTTGATTCGGAACCCGTAGTAGCGGAAGAACCGGAGGCTCGGCATGTCGAGTTCGATGCGGCCGCCATTGCTGCTGGACGCCTCGAGCTCCTTCTCGTCTTCGACATAAGTTTGGGTCACCGCCAAGGAAGTGACCGTCGGGGAGCGGACGCGGAAGGGCAGCATGTAGAAGTCCTTCTTGGTGGAACCAGCCGGCTCCGGCGCCCTTTGGTGGACGTTCGCCAGCGCCAGGTTGGCGAGCGCCGGCGCGGCGTCGATGGTGGCCTGGAGACACCCCTCCAAGAAGTAGCAGTTCCGCAGCGTGAGATCCGTGAGATGCGGGAACGACATGGCTCCTCCTCCCGGGTGTGACGGCTGCTCTAGGTTGCAGCGAGTGAGCTCCAGCACCCGGAGCGTGGCGGCGCACGGCAGGGAGTGCAGCGGCGGGGCGTAGCGCCTGTGGTAGCTGTTCTCGCAGCTGACGATGAGCTCCTCCAGCCGTGCCACGGCTGGGTCGTCGAGGAGATCGTGGACCCTGCTGTCCTTCTCCGGTTCGGGGTCCTTGTTGTACCAGGAGGACCTGCTGAGGTGATAGGTGCCTTCCTCCAGGGCGAGCGTGAGCCTCTTGAGTCCCGAGCCGCCGCGTGGACGGCGGAAGGCGGCGAGGGCCGCGTGGGCGTCGCGGAAGAAGGTGTCAAAAGCCGGAGAGTAGTAGCCGATTTCGCGCTGTGCATGTTTGTATGGCTTGCTGTCGAGGATGATGGCGCCCGTCCGGCGCCACACTGAGCGCCAGCGGCGCGAGAGGATGGCGGTGGCAGCGGCCTCCCTCGCCGGCGCGAAGGAGAGGACGTGCTGGAGCACGTCGTTGGGCAGGGCGGAGATACGGTCTCCGGCGGCCATCGTGGACGCGAACGTCGCGATTGGACGGACGGATGTGCGCGAGAGCACTCCCGTATTTATGGATCTAGCTAGGGCGTGGCTGATCGAGTCGGTTTGCAACCGATTCTGCGCCGACTTACATGCCGTGCAGAATCCAGGATTGGAGGTGGAGTCGGTTTGTTGTGGTTACAGGAGACCGCGCTGAGGATCCTCCGGAGGCACAGAACGACCGAGCCTCCGGATCCGTAACCGTTGATGCATTTAATTAGGACCGTCCGATCTGGAGCTCCCCCTCCCTCTCTCCCGCTTATGCTTCATTGAAGCAACCTTCTGTTTGCTCGCAGCAAGCTCACCACCCTGGACAGATCTCGGCGGAAGACGGCGATCGCGGCGCGGCGCGGCGGCGCGCCAGGTAGCAATCGCCGGAGGACGCTGCAGCAATCGACGGCGGGAGGATGGCCCACCTACTCCGATCAATCCTCTTCCCCTCCGAAGGTGATCCAAATCACCTGGCCGCGCCACCATCGAAGGTGGCATCCTTCTCTGCTTCAAACCATGGTCGTCCCCGACGATGTGAGGGTGCTCAGGCAAGCGCCAGAGAGGGTGATCTGCTGCAAGGTTTTCGTCCTCGCTACAACAACCCTGAAGTAATTTTTACTCAGGATCCTGAGATTGAAGAACCTGCTGCTTCGGTGAGTGATCCTGTCTGCAATTAGTTGTTGCTAATGCTGCTAGGGTTTCGGATGGTTTCCTGTCCTCATGATGATTGACATGTTGTCCTAGTGCTTCAATGTAGCAGATGCTTTGTGTGGATGATTTTGTACACTATTGCAACTAAAGTGACATTGCTTCATGTTTGTTTGCACAGTAGCTGTTTGGGTAGCATTTTCTTATACTAGGTAGCAGATGTGAATTTATTCAGAAAAATAGTGTTTCAATGATCAAAAGGTTAGCTGTGGTGTCATATTATTTTCTCATATTGTTTCATTGAAGCACTGTAGTTAATGCAAAACGATGTTCAACTAATTTTTGTTGTGCTGCCATACAACATAACTAAAAATTGTATCAACTAACCATAACTAAAAATGTTTGCAGAGGTTTGTTCTTGTGACATTCTAGGAGGGTTTGATCTCAACCAGCAGTATGAAGATAATTGTGGTGTTGATGCTACGGTGAATGAAAATGCTGAGTTTGTACCGGAACCAGGAAGTTCTTCTTTTGTGCCGGGGCCAGAAAGTGCTACGTTTGTTCCGGGGCCAGAAAGTGCTGCCAGTGGGAATGCTGCTGAAGAAGCAGCTGATGAGATATCTTCACAGCCAGCAGTTCCTTATGTTGGCATGGAATTCGATGATCTAGAAGAAGCATATTGTAGGATAACGTTGCATAGAAAACAAAAAATTTCCTACCGCGAACACGAAATCCAAGCCAAGATGCAATCTAGAAGACGGTAGCAACGAGGGGAGTGTCGAGTCTCACCCTTGAAGAGATTCCAAAGCCTACAAGATGAGGCTCTTGTTGCTGCGGTAGACGTTCACTTGCCGCTTGCAAAAGCGCGTAGAAGATCTTGATCACGATCGGTTCCGGCGCCACGAACGGGCAGCACCTCCGTACTCGGTCACACGTTCGGTTGTTGATGAAGACGACGTCCACCTCCCCGTTCCAGCGGGCAGCGGAAGTAGTAGCTCCTCTTGAATCCGACAGCACGACGGCGTGGTGTCGGTGGTGGTGGAGAAATCCGGCGGAGCTTTGCTAAGCGTGCAGGATGTGGTGGAGGAGAGAGGCCGCTAGGGTTTGGGGAGAGGGGGCGCCGGCCACTAAGGGGTGCGGCCACCTTGGTGGTTCTTGGGTGGCCGGCCCCCTCCCCTTGGCCCCCTCTATATATAGGTGGAACCCAAGTGTTGGTCTCCAAGTCTTCGAATAAGACCCGAACCAAAAAACCTTCCATATGGTGGGGAAACCTACCCAAGTTAGGACTCCCACTAGAGGTGGGGTTTCCACCTCCCATATGGGGGGTGGCCGGCCCCCTAAGGGGGAGTCCACTTGGGACTCCTCCCCCACTAGGGTTGGCCGGCCATGGAGGTGGAGTCCCATGTGGACTCCACCTTCCTTGGTGGTTTCTTCCAGACTTTTCTAGAACCTTCTAGAACCTTCCATAGAACCTTCCGCGACATTTTAATTCACATAAAATGACATCCTATATATGAATCTTATTCTCTGGACCATTCCGGAACTCCTCGTGATGTCCGGGATCTCATCCGGGACTCCGAACAAATATTCGAACTCCATTCCATATTCAAGTTCTACCATTTCAACATCCAACTTTAAGTGTGTCACCCTACGGTTCGTGAACTATGTGGACATGGTTGAGTACTCACTCCGACCAATAACCAATAGCGGGATCTGGAGATCCATAATGGCTCCCACATATTCAACGATGACTTTAGTGATCGAATGAACCATTCACATATAATACCAATTCCCTTTGTCTCGCGATATTTTACTTGTCCGAGGTTTGATCTTCGGTATCACTCTATACCTTGTTCAACCTCGTCTTCTGACAAGTACTCTTTACTCGTACCGTGGTATGTGGTCTCTTATGAACTCATTCATATGCTTGCAAGACATTAGACGACATTCCACCGAGAGGGCCCAGAGTATATCTATCAGTCATCGGGATGGACAAATCCCACTGTTGATCCATATGCCTCAACTCATACTTTCCGGATACTTAATCCCACCTTTATAGCCACCCATTTACGCAGTGGTGTTTGGTGTAATCAAAGTACCTTTCCGGTATAAGTGATTTACATGATCTCATGGTCATAAGGATTAGATAACTATGTATCGAAAGCTTATAGCAAATAACTTAATGACGAGATCTTATGCTACGCTTAATTGGGTGTGTCCATTACATCATTCATATAATGATATAACCTTGTTATTAATAACATCCAATGTTTATGATTATGAAACTAATCATCCATTAATCAACAAGCTAGTTTAAGAGGCATACTAGGGACTTCATTGTTGTCTACATATCACACATGTACTAATGTTTCGGTTAATACAATTATAGCATGATATATAAACATTTATCATAAACATAAAGATATAAATAATAACCATTTTATTATTGCCTCTAGGGCATATCTCCTTCAGTCTCCCACTTGCACTAGAGTCAATAATCTAGATTACATTGTAATATACCTAACACCCATGGCATTCTGGTGTTGGTCATGCTTTGCCCTAGGGAGAGCTTTAGTCAACGGATCTGCTACATTCAGATCAGTGTGTACTTTGCAAATTTTTACTTCTCCATCTTCGATGTACTCGCGAATCGAGTGGTAACGCAGCTTGATATGCTTCAGCCTCTTGTGTGACCTTGGTTCTTGTGCATTGGCGATGGCACCCATGTTGTCACAATAGATGACTAGTGGGTCCAATGCACTAGGAACCACACCGAGCTCTACAATGAACCTCTTCATCCATACCGCTTCTGATGAAGCCTCTGAAGCCGCTATGTACTCTGATTCTGTTGAGGATTTCGCCACCGTGCACTGCTTCGAGCTTGCCCAGCTTACTGCAGCACCATTCAATATAAACACTGTCGTCGTGGTGAACAGACAGATGCCATAGGATGGCTTAGATTGGGGCCGAATGGACGCTAGAGGATTCGGGGGAGGGTTTGTGATCAGGTGAGATGAACTTCCGGATGGTTTCCTCAAGAACTTGGCCAAGGCCAGAGGTTGAAGAAGAAAGACACAAGGAAGAACTCGCTCTAGATCACTATTTTCATTGATTCTCACAAGTTACAGGTTTGTGCTTCGCGCCTTGCTACTTCTGTTCGTCGCCCGTAAGGAGGGCTGCCCCCTCTCCTTATATAGGGGAGAGGGTGGCTTACAGTGCAAGAAACCCTAACGGCATCTTTGACTATACAAACTACTTTACAAAGCTACTTTACAAAGCTACTTTAATCATAGATGACACCGGGGTCCTCTTTAATCAGGGAGGCTGACGTCCTCCGGCTTCTTTCTTCGTCATCCTCTTCTTTAACGTCAGCCCTTCGTTTAAAGCTACTTTGCTTAGCTCATCTTTGTCCTCTAGCTCTGAAGAGGATCTTTGACCAGTCTTGCCGACATGCTCTTCTTTCCGGTGGCCCGGTACCTTTTCTATCCGGTTCCGGTATCCCTCCTCTAAGGATACCGGCTTAGTCCTGTTCAGCCAAACGCCTATCTTAGACTCCGGTATGAACATTTAACCGGTATCCTGATGGCTCAAACCATCCGGTTTGGCATGCCTTTGGCATACCGGGGGTTATCCCCCCAACATTAGTCCCCGAAGCTGGTATAGCCTGGTGGATTCTATCCAACAGACCATGCCAGGTTCTCATGTCTTTGGATACCGGTTTAATCCATCCGGCATTGGGCTTGGATCCGGCATCTTTGCCCGGATTTTCATTATCTTTCCTTTTCAAGTCATTCTCCGGTATCTTATCCTCCGGTATCTTAGCCATTAAACACCTCCTCGGTGAAGTCGAGAATATCTTGGGCCCTGCGCCTGACAGAGACATGCGCACTGTAACTGTCGCGCCAGTGTCAGGGGTCACTTCCCTTCGGCTTCTGTGCGCTCATTAAATGCGCCACGGCGGATCCCACTGGCCACTTGGTATCCTGTGTGTGCCCCCGTGTGGCTTCCCATTTCCTCGCGTGTACTTCCTCGCCACATGGCGGCCCATGGTGCAAACCGTCACGGGCCGCGAGGCGAACCGCCGCGGCCCAGCGGTTTTCAGCCCACCTCCTTTCTTCTTTATAAGCACAACCGCCGCTCCTTCTTCCTCTTCTCGCATTCCCCAACTTTCGCGCACAGTGCTCCTCGCCTCTGCGCCTTCGCCGCTCTCCGTCCGCCATCGTTTGCTCGAGCTCCGTCGCCCGGCGAACTCACGCCGCGCTTCCGCCGGACCTCGTCGCGCGGGAGACTTCTGCAGCACCTTCGTTGCGTCCGCTGCATTCGTGCTTCCTCAAGCTCTTCCTCACCTCGCCGTTGACGGATTTCTTCGCCGGCCGCAGGCTCACCGTTTCTCCGGCGAACCTCTTCCTCTGCGACTCCGCCGCCTCAGGTTAGGCTCGACACGCCTCTACCTCTTTTCTTCTTGTTTTCCAGATCTTGGGGCGGTAGAGTATTTATCCTCTCTTTATTTTGCTTTTCCTCTTACTCGTAGATCTTCGCGTGAGGGTCTCTTTGGGGAAAACTATTTTTCGGTAGATTCCGGCATCACCTAGATCTATATGTCTAGCGAAGGGTCTCTCCCCGCTGCCACTTCTAGTAACCAAGGCAGTAGCACCTCCGACGGGCTAACTGAAGATCTGGCCCGGATGGATTTGGCGTCTAGCCGAGATCAAGAGGCCGGCACATCTAGCCGGGCCTCCGGAAAGGATCTTTCCGGTAAGACACGCGGAGCCTGGAGGGGTTCCGACGTGACCCAGTATGAGATCGACTGGCTCTACCGGTCCAGGAGGATTCCGGAAGGAGTCATCTGCCGGCTTCCAGGTGACGAGATCGAACCGGTGCTCGAACCCGGTGAGGTCGTTGTTTTCCTTGCTCATTTTGAGCGCGGCTTCGGCCTTCCTGCCTCTGATTTCTTCCGCCAATTCCTTGACTTTTATCGACTCCAACCTCACCACCTTCCCGGCAATGCCGTTTTCTATCTTTCTTGTTTTGTGGCCTTCATGGAGGGCTACATTGGCATCCGTCCCGCTCGCGAGACGTTTGCCCGCTTCTTCTCTCTCCGGATCAATTCGGTCCAGGGCAAGGACATTCCCAAGCCCAAACCCCCCGTTCAATGCGGGTCTTGCATCATCGGCTCCCGCCAAGGGAGCCCCTTTTTTAAGTTCAATGGCCTCGAGTCTTGCCGGTTGTGGCAGACGATGTTCTTCTACGTGAAGAACGAGGGCGCCGCCGATCTCATCAACTTGCCGGCGTTCAACCCGGCGCCGCCCGCCAAGGTCAACTGGAACTACAACCCTGGTACGGATCACAACGAGACGAACCGGGTGGTACGCTTCATGTTGAAGTTGATGAAGGACACCAACATTTGCTTCGACGATATCATCCGCGCCTTCATCTGCCGCCGGGTGCTTCCCCTTAAGCAGCGCGCTCACAAGATTAGTGAGATGTATGGCCCCGGTGACCCTACCAAAATCACCGGCCTGCCCTTGAGCAAGGCAGATGTGGTCCTGAAGGCTAACCACATATGCCAAACGGACATGCCGGATGACTGGGAGTGGGGCCTTTGCCCTCTCAGCTCCAGAAATCCTCCGTCCCAAGAAGTAAGAAATTATGCGGCTCGGGTCGTAATACCGGTAACTTTCATACTTGCGACTAATCCCCCCTTTTTTCCTTTGTTTTCAGGCTAGGGCCCGCTTCCCCCGGATTGACTCAGACCGACGAGGCCCTTGCCGGAAGAGGCCTTTGGACAAGTACGATCCGGATCCCGTCATTCACTGGCTGGATCTGAGGATGGGCCGGACTCCAGCTTCACGCCTCGGCAAGTCTCCGCCGGAACCAGCTGGTTCGTCTGATGACTTGATCTTGCTCGAGGTAGCTTTCTCTGTTTGATCTCTCATACTCTTTTGTTATTTCTGTTCTGTAGACATTCCCTCAGCCAACATCAACCCACAGGTTCATGAGCATGTGGTTCCCCTGCAGGCCGAGGTTGGGGATGAGTTCCTGGACAAGCTTATGGCCGAAGGCCAGAAGAATGATCCTCCAGCTGCAGGCGCCGGCCCTAGCCATGCTCTTCCTGCCAAACGCCCTCGGACAGAAGTCATTGGAGGGAAGCAGGTGAGCACAAAGCGCTACAAGCAAAAGCGGATGCCGGTTTCTTCCGGGTAAGTTCTTCGTTTCTTTTTATGCTCTCTTTATTTCCACCAAGTTCTTTTCCGGTTGCTTTTTCCAATTCGCTCTCTTTTTTCTCTCTTTCAGCCCTGCGCTTGAGCTTGGCTCGAAGCCAGAGGGCTCTGCCGGCTCCGCAAGGACCTCAACTCCTCCTCCTCACTCAAGTCCGGCACCATCTGGTGCCGGCAACACCTCTGCCTCCCCTCCGGGAGGCACTACAAGTTCGGGGTGCGCGGCCCCTACACCTCTTGATCACCGCGCGGAGGAGGATTTCACCTCCCCTCCAGAAGCCCAAGACACCGGCACCAGCAACATCGGCGCTGACAAGACAGATGCCGGGCAGGTGGAACCTCTGGTTCCTCCTCCCCCGAAGAAAAAGAAGAAGCAGCCAAGCTCTTCCCCCACCGCACCGGATACTTCCGCGCTGGTATCTTCTCCTCCTACCGGGACCACGCCGACACCGCCGCCAAGCCAAGGACCTTCCGTGGCCAAGCGAATGGCGCCGCCCGAGACCCCCAAGATCACCAAGTTCCTCAAGCCCGGGGCTTCTCGGGGCAAGGCCGTGGAGGGCGACGCCTCAGGCGGCTCGCGGTCCGTGGTGCTGCACGTCGGCCCTGCTGCTGCTGCTGTCGAGGAAAAACCTTCCGGCGTCCTAGGCCAGATCGTTGCGCTGAACCGCGCGGGTAAGGACCTGGGGCACCTTCTTCCCTACGCCCAAAAGTGGAATGATGCGGATATCTCTGCATCTACCCGCGGCCTGGGGAAGGACCGCCTTCCAGTGCCAGACCCTGCTGGGCCTCGGTGCACTAAAGAACACTTCACGCGGCTTAAACGTGCCGTGAAGGAGTTTGACAGTGCATGGTACGATGCCACCAGCAACGTGGTGGTAAGTTTCGCTAAACCTCTTGTAATTTTTGTTGATGCCGGTTTCTTTTCCTTCCGGATCTTGTCTATCTTCCCAGTCCCCGAGTTTCGTGTTGAGAGCGTAGCTTTTAGCGCGAAACTTTAACTAGAAACGCGCGAAACTGGCATAGCCAGTCCCCGAGTTTCGGGTTAAGATCTTTGTTTCTTTCTTTCTCACAACCATCTTCCTTTGAACAGAGCACCGCGGACGCCCGGAAGCAACTCTTTGAGGAGCTTCTATGGGAGCATCGGGACCTTGCCGAGGCCCACAGCCACTGCCAAGGTTTGTTTCTTTTCCTCCGGCATCTTTTCACCGGAATGTTTTCTTCTTTGATATTTACGCATCTTTTTGTTTAACAGTTGTTCCGGAGGCTACCATCGAGGCCCTTAAGGCCCAGGTTGCCAAGCTTCAAGGTATCACCCTTTCTTTTCCAGCTAACCCGTTCTTTTTTCACTTCGCTTATTGCCACTTGCTAACACCTTTCTTTCCGGTATCTAGGCGAAAAAGAGCAGCTCATCAAGGAGCACCACGAGGCACTGGACGCCCAGAAGACCGCCTCGAGGGAGCTGAAGGAACAGGCTATGCAAGCCGCGCTCCAGCATGAGCAAGCCCTCAAGGATGCCCGGGTCGCAGCCGAGGCCAGGCTGGCGGAGGTCGTGGAGGACTCCACGAACTCCAACACCGTACTGACGGCAGAGCTGGAGGAGGAGAGGAAGGCGCGGAAGGCAGCGGAGCGCCTCATTGATACCATGACCACTGATCATAAGGAATATGATCGGTTGGTTATGCAAATTGACGCGCTGGCTTTCCGTAAGTCCCTGCCTTGTCCCTTATTTCGCTTATAAGCTTTCTCCTTTAGAAGATGTGCCCGTGTTTCTTTTTCTTCCGGCATGTTATTTTCCGGTATCTTGTGTTTATGCCTTTCCCTTCCTCCTGTAGAGCATTTCCCGGACTCCCAGGCCCACGCCGTGAAGAAGGTGATGGAAGATCGGGTGGCGCGGGAATTTCCCAACATGAACGCGCACTGGGACGGGTACGACTATCTGGTCGCCCTCTCCGCGCGAGTCCAACACATGCGCTCCGTCGACCGGCTTCTTGGCGACCTACCGGACGCTGCCATCCAGCTCTTCAAGGTGCTGTGGCCCGAGGAGGAGATGCCGGCAAACATCACGTCTACCGCCCACCAGCTCAAGGATGCCGGGCACCGGATTCGCGAGTGGCAATGCTCCGCGGCTCGTGCCGGAGCGGACACGGCGCTACGCTCCGCATGCTCCTGGTACCCGGATCTGGATCTGGACGCACTTCAAGGCGTACGCCAAGATGCTCCCACAGACACGGATCCGGCGCTTACCGCGAAGCGGCAGGATCGGGCGTACCGGCTTGCTGAGTACGCCGAGGTCCGCACCTTCATCCCTCCTCCTCCTGGTGTCAAAGACTACCTCAGCGATGAGGAAGAAGAAGAAGGAGATGAGGATGATGCCGCTGAGGATGTGCCGCCGGAAGCTCCCGAGGCTAGCGCTGCTCCCCCTGAAGACGCCGAGACCGGTGCTGCTCCACCCGATGCCCCCGTCGCCTGAACGATTTATTCGCTCCTGTTTGTCTTACAACAAAACTTGTTAAATTTGACCCCGGTATGCCGGGGTGTATGATGTAAAACTTTAAGCTCGCTTTTGGTTGCCACACAACATTTTATGCCGGTAAGTTATACCGGTAGTTAAGTATCTTTAAGTTTGCCTTAGCATACTTGCTTCTGGTTTTGCTTTTATCTTGCACCGCAAAGATTTCTAAATTGTTTCCGCATCCAATTCGATGCACACTTGGTTCTTTTGCCTTGGCTCTGCCTGCCTTCTCTGGGCGTTCTTTGGCGTATGAGCGCAAGGTTCTTTCACCAAACAAGCATTTTCTTGAACTTAGAAATAACTTTGAAATTTGCAAAAAACCGGTTTAACCGGGGTTAGTCAAATTTTCCGGATTGTTCTTTCCTGCTCTCCCTCTCCGCAGTTCATGTGCTTATCCCCTACCGGTTTATCTTGCTTGCCATGAAGTCGGGTTGCGGACAGCAGCAGAGTCGAAGACTCCGGTAGGATTTAGCACACTACTAAACCGGAAAGAAAAAACGTTCAATAAGCAACCGGTAAACAGAAAAAATAAACAAGTTACATGCAACCTTATTGGGGTAGTCCCCGAGATTCATTCAAGGTTCCAGCATCTTTTATTCATAGCATATAAGGTACAAAAAGGAACTTCTTACACCACAACTTCAAGAGTAGAAAGGACGCAACAGAGCTACGTTCCATGGACGCTTGCTCTCCTCTCCGGACCTGTCCGCCTTTCCTTTTTTCCATTCCTGTGCATCGATCAAGTAATATGCATCATTGTGAAGCACCTTGCTTACAATGAAGGGACCTTCCCATGGTGGCAAAAGCTTATGCCGGCCTTCAGTGCGCTGCACTAAGCGAAGCACGAGATCTCCTTCCCGGAAAACTCTCGGGTTAACTTTCCGGCTATGATAGCGTCTGAGGTTTTGTTGGTAAATGGCTGTTCTTGCCAAAGCTAGCTCTCTTGCTTCTTCTAGCAAGTCCACATCATTTTCTCTGGCCTCTTTGACCTCTTGCTCAGTATAGAGCTGTACCCTTGGTGAATCATGAATGATGTCAGTCGGTATGACCGCTTCTGCTCCATAAACCATGAAAAAAGGAGTGTATCCGGTAGAATGGTTTGGAGTTGTTCTTATACTCCACAGTACTGATGGTAGCTCATCGAGCCAACATCCCGGTGACTTTTCCACTGCATCAATGAGTCTAGGTTTGATACCAGAAAGTACCAAAGCATTCATTCTTTCTACTTGGCCGTTGCCTTGTGGGTGTGCCACCGAGCACAAATCTAACCGGATGTTCTTGTCCTCACAAAACCTCTTGAACTCACCTTGAGCAAAGTTGGTTCCATTGTCAGTGATGATGCTGTGCGGGTATCCATACCGCAAAATGACATCTTTTAAGAACTTCACCGCTGTGTGCCCATCACATTTTGCGATAGGTTTTACTTCTAGCCACTTGGTGAATTTATCCACCATAACCAAGATGTGAGTCATGCTGCTTCTTGCAGTTTTGAATGGGCCAACCATGTCGAGGCACCAAACAGCGAACGGCCATGTTAATGGTATTGTTTTTAAACCGGACGCTGGGGTATGATTTTGCTTGGCGTACCTCTGGCACCCGTTGCATTTTCTCACTAAATCCTCAGCGTTTTCCAAAGCAGTGGGCCAATAAAACCCGTGCCGGAATACTTTTGCTACCAGCGCCCTTGATGAAGCATGATGCCCACATTCTCCTTGGTGAATCTCCTCGAGCATTTCTTTTCCCTCTTCCGGTTCCACACATCTTTGAAGGACACCGGTAACGCTTCTCTTGTACACCTCACCATTGATGAATGTATATGCTTTGGACCTTCTTTGAATTCTCCTTGATTCATTTTCGTCAGCCGGCAAGATGCCGTTGATCAGGAATTCCTTAATAGGTTTAACCCATAACGGTGTCTCTCGAACCAAAAACACCGGTGCATCTATCTCCATGTTATCCACCAGCATCGTCTCTTCCGGTATGGGTATAGCAGTCCCCGAACTTACCGGAGCCGTCCCCGAGCTTACCGGAGCAGTCCCCGAGCTTGCCGGAGCAGTCCCCGAGCTTGCCGGAGCAGTCCCCGAGTTTCCTTCGTCGATATCCATGGGCACTACGTGTGATTCCGGTACAAAAATTGACTCTGATTCCGGGCTCGGTTTGATCGATGGTACTCTTAAGTGAGCCAAAGCTATTCCGGGCGGAATTTCTTGCCTAGATGAGCCCAGCTTGGACAAAGCATCCGCGGCTTCATTTTCTGCGCGTGGCACATGGTGAAACTCACACCCTTCGAAGAATCCGGCAATCTTTTGCACATGAAACCGGTATGAGGCCATGTTGGCATCTTTTGCGTCCCAATCCCCGGAACACTGCTGTACCACAAGATCTGAATCCCCATAGCAAACGATCCGGTGCGCACCGATTTGTTTTGCGACTTTTAATCCATGGATCAAGGCCTCATACTCAGCGACATTATTTGATGCCCTGAAATGCACTTGCAAAACATACCGGAGGTGATCCCCTTTTGGCGAGGTAAGCACCACACCAGCACCTAGGCCCTCTTTGAGTTTGGATCCATCAAAATGCATTTTCCAGTATTCTATCCTCTGATCTGGCGGTTTGTATTGCATTTCCGCCCAATCGACGAGGAAGTCAGCCAAAGCTTGTGATTTTATGGCATCTCTTCTTTCATATACCGGCACGTATGGTGATATCTGGATTGCCCACTTTGCAATCCGGCCGCTGGCGTCTTTGTTGCACATGATATCGGAGATTGGTGCTTCACTCACCACTTTCATAGGATGTTCTTCAAAATAATGCTTGAGCTTTGTGGCGGCCATGTACACGCCATAAGTCATTTTTTGGAAGTGAGGGTAGTTTTGTTTTGAGAGGGAGAGCACCTCGCTCAGGTAGTATACCGGCCTCTGGACGGTTTTTCCTTCCTCTTCTCTTTCAACTACAACCACTACACTCACAACCCGGTTTGTTGCCGCTATGTATAATAGCATAGGCTCTCTTTCTAGAGGTGAAGCCAGTATAGGTGTTGTGGCTAGCATTGTCTTTAGCTCTTTAAACGCTACGTCTGCCTGAGGGGTCCAGACGAACGTGTCAGATTTTCTCATGAGAGCATAGAGTGGCAGAACTTTTTCTCCCAATCTGCTTATGAACCGGCTTAGCGATGCCAAGCTACCGGTAAATTTCTGCACATCTTTTAGTTCTCGTGGGATAGTCATTCTTTCTATTGCCCGGATCTTTACCGGATTGACTTCAATGCCCCGGCTTGACACCAGGAAACCGAGCAACTTGCCGGCAGGGACACCAAAAGTGCATTTTGCCGGATTAAGTTTCATCCGGAACCGTCTTAGGTTGTCGAATGTTTGCCGGATGTCATCAATTAAGGTGTTCTTTACCTTAGTCTTTATCACAATGTCGTCCACATAGACTTGCACATTCTTTCCGATTTGATCAAACAAGCATTTTTGCATACAGCGCTGGTACGTTGCACCAGCGTTGCGCAAACCAAAAGGCATAGTAACATAGCAATAAGCCCCGTGCGGGGTAATGAACGCAGTTTTTATTTGATCTTCCTTTTTCAAGGGAATCTGGTGGAAACCGGAATACGCATCCAGGAATGACAACAACTCACACCCAGCAGTTGAATCAATCACTTGATCGATCCGTGGTAAAGGAAAAGGGTCTCTTGGGCAAGCCTTGTTTAGGTTGGTGTAGTCAATGCACATGCGCCACACCTTCGGAGCTTTTGCCTCCAGGTTCTCATCTTTTTTTCTTTTCAACCATCACCGGATTGGCCAGCCACTCTGTGTGCGTGACTTCCACAATGAACCCGGCAACGAGCAGCTTTGTCACCTCCTCTCCTATGATTTTTCTATCTTCAGCGAACCGGCGCAAGGGTTGTCGCACCGGCTTGGCATCCTTCCGGACGTTTAAAGAGTGCTCAGCCAGCTCCCTCGGAACACCCACCAAGTCATCAGTTGACCAGGCGAAGATATTCCGATTCTCACGGAGGAAGCTGACGAGCGCGCTTTCCTATGCTTGATCGAGTCCGGCACCGATGCGAAAGGTGCGCTCTGGGTAAGCCGGGTCCAGCACAATATCCTTTGTTTCATTCGTCGGCTTGAATGCTGGTGAGCCCAAGTTTCCACTCATTGCCGCTAAGCTCAACTGTGAGGACTGAGCCAGCGCAACCGCTGTTTGCATCATTTTCTTTTCCTCCGCGATCACCAGCGATTCCGCTAGGTTTGATCCGGCAGACGCAGTTTCCAGTGAGACTTTGTAGTTCCCCACCACGGTCAAGGGTCCACGAGGTGCCGGCATCTTCATCTTGAGGTAAGCCGTATGAGTGGTAGCCATGAAAGCTGCCAATGCTGGTCTTCCCAACAACGCATGGTAAGGACTGTCTAGGTCCACCACCTCAAACTCGACATTTTCGACCCGGCAATTGTCACGGCTTCCAAATGCTACGTCCACCCGAACTTTTCCTATCGGGGCGCAGGACAAGCCCGGAACGATCCCGTGGAACGTTGTGCGCGTTGGCTGAAGCATGTTTTCTGTTATGCCCAACGTATGCATGGTATGCTTGTACATGATGTTTATGCTGCTGCCGTTATCTATCAGCACCTTGCTGAACTTTACTCGAGTTTGTGGCCCTTTCATGATTGGGTCCACAACAAGAGCATATCCACCCGGATTCGGCATGATTTTAGGGTGATCCTTGAATGACCAGGTAATTTCCTGATCTGACCACAGCATGTACTTGGGGACTGCCGGCATCACGGCGTTTACCTCCATGGAGCGGCGATGCACACTTTGCCTGTCTGTTGGCTCAGTGACAAAGACAACACAGCACATATGCGGGCCTTCGTAAACATTCCGGCCTAAAGGTGCCGGTGGAGGTGGTTGGTCATCGTTTTGCTCCACCCGGTTAACCTGCTGGTAGTGCTGCCGGTTTGGCTGCACCGGTAAGGCGTTTGCCCCGGTAAGTGGTGGTGGTGGCGGTAGCTGTTGTTGCCGCGACACGTCTTGTGGTGGTTGTGCATCTTTCACCGTTCCCTTTTGCATCAAGTACTTGGTCCAGGTACAATCCTTCGTCAGGTGGTTTGACGGGTGTGCCGGATTCGGTGTGTGCCACCAGCAAGGTTGGTCCATGGCAGCTTCCATGGTGTATTTTGTGGGTTCTTGCCAGTTTCTTTTCTGGACCCAGGGTTTCTTTTCTACCCATTGTTTCTTAGGACCCGCCCACGGCTGCGATCCGGTTCTTTGCCTCTGACTGCCGCTGGCCTCAGAGTTTTCCTGCACAGCAGCAACTTGCTGCGGACCGTACCTTCGATCCGGAAAATCTTCTCTTCTTTTGTTATTCCGGTTATCCCGGTGTTGCTCTTGGCGCAACTGTTCCGGCTCAGGTTGTACTGCCGGCTGCGTTGGGTCTCCCAACGCATAGCTATCCGCCACACGTATCATCTCTGCCAACGTTGTCGGCATGTTCCGCTACAGCTTTTGCCACAACGGTGAACCTCTTCTACACCCACTGCTAAACCAAGCAATGGCCTGTGCCTCGATTACCCCTTCACAGGAGTTTCTTGTAGTGTTCCACCGGGCCAGGTAATCCCGGTCTGTTTCGTTTGGGCGCTGTATGCACAGAGCGAGTTGCTGCGGCCTGTTTGGCCTTTGATAGGTGCTGCTGAAATTGCTCACAAAAGCCTCCTCAAAATCCAGCCAGCCATTTATGCTTCCTGCCGGCAAGTTGTTTAGCCAGATTCTTGCCGGCCCAACCAAAAATGATGGTATGATTCTCACGGCCCAACGCCGATTTCCTCCTCCTGCTACGGTTCCTCCACCGCCCGCGACGTATACCGTGGTCACGTAATCCGCGAGCCAGTCTTCCGGCTTCGTAGTGCCATCGTATGTTTTTGTGTCACGGGGCAACATAAAGTTGCGGACTGCTGGTTTTTCTCTCATGATCCTTGGGCCAAAGCATTTTGGACCTGGGGGACCTTCCTCCTCGATCATTTCTGATAAGTACACTCTATCCAGACGGTGCCTCGCATCCCGTTCCGGTAAGTATCTCTCTCCCAAGCGTTCTCCCAATGGGTTCCAGTATGCTGCCGGTCTTGCAGAATCAGCTTCATCATAACATTCCGGTACCGCGGCCCTTGCCTGCCGGTACCTCGGGGGATCTATTTCCTCCTCATCGTACACTGCCCTTGCAGCTCGATAATTTTGCCCGGTCTCGCATCTACCGGCATGATTGTTTCCGGCGTAGCCTCCTCTGGCGTAGCCTCGACCTGCCCCTTGGCTTTTTCTACCGGCATCGTGTTGCCCGGCTTGTTGCTTTCCGGCAAGAACCGGATCATACACAGTCATCTGCTGCGCATTCACTTCTTTTTCTCTTCTTCTGTCCGGATGGGGGGACGAAGCCTGCCCATGGGACTTGCTACCGGCATTCCTTGTTGAACGCGCGGATTTTGAGGCCGCGGCCTTGTTCAGCTTAGCCAGCTGCTCAGCGTTCTGCTGCTCAATAGTTTCTAGCAGCTCTCTAACACGCTCTTGCTGTTTTGCCAGAGCATCTCCGGAAAGCGACTCGCACAGCTCTACTGCAGCTTTAGCAGCTTTTATAGTTTTATCCGGGCTACTGTACTTAGGTTTTTCCACGATGCTAACAGATGCAGAGGTACTTTTGCCGGTAAGAATTTCTTTGCGCAAATCCTGATCTAGGTTGCGAGCTTTTAGCTGGTTTTCCGGCATCCTAGCAGCATGTGCGCTAACAGAAGCAAAGCCATGGGCAGCGTTATACTCACGTAGGGTTAGGTTCAGCTCGCGCTGCGCCCGAATGATGTCCTTGCCGCTCTCGAGCACCTTCTGGCGCTGCGCCTCCAGCTCCGCCTGAGCCGCTGCCGGATCGACGTTCTGCGCGATGGGGGTGGCGAGGACGTTCATCGCCGCTTGGAGCGGTGTTTCCAGTGGCACGGATGATGCTCCTGCTGCGCCTGCGTTTCGCTCCAGCGGTGGCTTGGCCGCACGGGTCGAAACCGCATGACCAACACCTTCACCCACAGCTTCTTTTCCTGCACCAACCACGCCGGTCATCATTACCTCGACGCTGCTGACGGCGCGGCCAGCACAGAGCCATCTTGGCGGGTCCGGTGCCACCAGCACCGGCGAGAGGCGCTGGCGCACAGGGACGGTGCCGAAGTAGACGCGGTGGCTGCCGAACTCGATGACGCGGCCGTTCTTGGGGAAGACGCCGCCGTTGGCGAAGCAGCCCGCGTTGTCGTTGATGAAGTCCATGGCGTAGATGCGCTGCACGAGCGCGGACACTGTACGCTCGCCGGCGACCTCGAGGATGCCCGCCCGAATGTGAACTCCTTCAAGCGCCACTTCAAGCCCCACGGTGAGCGCCAACTGTCGTCATGGTGAACAGACAGATGCCATAGGATGGCTTAGATTGGGGCCGAATGGACGCTAGAGGATTCGGGGGAGGGTTTGTGATCAGGTGAGATGAACTTCCAGATGGTTTCCTCAAGAACTTGGCCAAGGCCAGAGGTTGAAGAAGAAAGACACAAGGAAGAACTCGCTCTAGATCACTATTTTCATTGATTCTCACAAGTTACAGGTTTGTGCTTCGCGCCTTGCTACTTCTGTCCGTCGCCCGTAAGGAGGGCTGCCCCCTCTCCTTATATAGGGGAGAGGGTGGCTTACAGTGCAAGAAACCCTAACGGCATCTTTGACTAGACAAACTACTTTACAAAGCTACTTTACAAAGCTACTTTAATCATAGATGACATCGGGGTCCTCTTTAATCAGGGAGGCTGACGTCCTCCGGCTTCTTTCTTCGTCATCCTCTTCTTTAACGTCAGCCCTTCGTTTAAAGCTACTTTGCTTAGCTCATCTTTGTCCTCTAGCTCTGAAGAGGATCTTTGACCAGTCTTGCCGACATGCTCTTCTTTCCGGTGGCCCGGTACCTTTTCTATTCGGTTCCGGTATCCCTCCTCTGAGGATACCGGCTTAGTCCTGTTCAGCCAAACGCCTATCTTAGACTCCGGTATGAACATTTAACCGGTATCCTGATGGCTCAAACCATCCGGTTTGGCATGCCTTTGGCATACCGGGGGTTATCCCCCCAACAAACACGTACCCAGATTGTGACTTAGAGTCATCAGGATCAGTGTTCCAACTTGCATCGGTGTAACTTGTTACAACGAGCTCTTGGTCACCTCCATAACAAAGAAACATATCCTTAGTTCTTTTCAAGTACTTCAGGATATTCTTGACCGCTGTCCAGTGTTCCATTCCTGGATCACTTTGATATCTGCTAGTCAAACTAACAACATGTGCTATATCCGGTCTTGTACATAGCATGGCATACATGATAGAGCCTACTGCCGAGGCATAGGGGATCTGACTCATCCTTTCTCTTTCTTCTGCCGTAGCTGGACCTTGAGTCTTACTCAAGACCTTGCCTGGTAACATAGGTAAGAATCCTTTCTTACTTTCGTCCATTCTAAACTTCTTTAGAATCTTGTCCAGGTATGTACTCTGTGATAGCCCTATTAGACGTCTTGATCTATCTCTATAAATCTTGATGCCTAATATATATGATGCTTCACCAAGGTCTTTCATTGAAAAACTATTATTCAAATAACCCTTTACACTGCTTAATAGTTCTATATCATTCCCAATCAATAATATGTCATCTACATATAATATCAGGAATGCTACAGAGCTCCCACTCACTTTCTTGTAAATACAGGCCTCTCCATGACACTGTATAAACCCGAAGTCTTTGATCACTTTATCAAAGCGTCGGTTCCAACTTCTCGATGCTTGCTTCAGTCCATAGATTGAACGCTGAAGTTTGCATACTTTGTCAGCATTTTTAGGATCGACAAAACCTTTGGGTTGTACCATATACAACTCTTCCTCAATGTCTCCATTAAGGAACGCCGTTTTGACATCCATCTGCCAAATCTCATAATCGAAAAATGCAGCTATGGCTAACAAAATCCTCACAGATTTTAGCTTCGCTACAGGTGAGAAAGTCTCATCGTAGTCAACTCCTTGAATTTGTCGGAAACCCTTTGCGACAAGTCGAGCTTTATAGACAGTAATATTACCATCAGCATCTGTTTTTCTCTTGAAGATCCATTTATTCTCAACAGCCTTTCGGCTATCAGGTAAGTCTACCAAAGTCCATACTTTGTTATCATACATGGATCCCATTTCGGATTTCATGGCTTCTTGCCATTTGTTGGAATCTGGGCTCATCATCGCTTCTTCATACGTCGCAGGGTCCTCATCATTGTTATCCACAATCATGACATTTAGACAAGGATCATACCAGTCTGGAGTGGCACGTTCCCTTGTCGATCTGTGAGGTTCAGTAGCTATCTCGTTTGAAGTTTCATGATCATTATCATTAGCTTCCTCTGTTGCCGGTGTAGGCGGCACAGGAACATCTTTCAGTACTGCGCTACTCTGATCAATGAGCAGAGATTCTTCAATCTCATCGAGTTCTACTTTTCTTCCAGTCACTTCTTTAGTGAGAAATTCTTTCTCAAGAAAGGTTCCGTTCTTAGCAACAAAGATTTTGCCTTCGGATCTGTGATAGAAAGTGTACCCTATAGTTTCCTTAGGGTATCCTATGAAGATGCATTTCTCCGCTTTGGGTTCTAGCTTGTCCGGTTGTAACTTCTTTACATAGGCTTCGCAACCCCAAACTTTCAGGAACGACAACTTAGGTTTCTTATTAAACCATAATTCATACGGTGTCGTTTCTACGGATTTTGATGGTGCTCTATTTAATGTGAATGCGGCTGTCTCTAATGCATAACTCCAAAATGATAACGGCAAATCAGTAAGAGACATCATAGAACGAACCATATCTAAGAGAGTTCGATTACGACGTTCGGACACACCGTTACGTTGTGGTGTTCCCGGTGGTGTCAATTGTGAAAGTATTCCGCATTTCTTTAAATGCATGCCAAACTCATAACTCAGATATTCACTTCCGCGATCAGATCGTAGAAATTTAATCTTCTTGTTACGTTGATTTTCTACTTCACTTTGGAATTCCTTGAACTTCTCAAAAGTCTCGGATTTATGTTTCATGAAATAGATATACCCATATCTACTCAGATCATCTGTGAAGGTTAGAACATAACGATAACCACCGCGCGATGCTACACTCATTGGTCCGCACACATCGGTATGTATGATTTCCAATAAGTCAGTAGCTCGCTCCATAATACCAGAGAATGGAGTCTTAGTCATTTTTCCCATTAGACATGCTTCGCATCTATCAAGTGACTCAAAGTCAAGTGATTCAAGTAATCCATCGATATGGAGTTTCTTCATGCGTTTCACTCCAATATGACCAAGACGACAGTGCCACATATAAGTAGAATTATCATTCAATTTAATTCGCTTAGCATCAATGTTATGTATATGTGTATCACTACTATCGAGATCTAACAGAAATAAGCCATTCTTTTCAGGTGCTCGACCATAAAAGATATTATTCATAAAAATAGAACAACCATTATTCTCAGACTTGAATGAATAACCGTCTTGCATTAAACAAGATCCAGATATAATGTTCATGCTCAACGCGGGTACAAAATAACAATTATTGAGGCTTAAAACTAATCCCGAAGGTAGATGTAGAGGAAGTGTGCCGACAGCGATCACATCGACTTTGGATCCATTTCCAACGCGCATAGTCACTTCATCCTTTAGTAGTCTTCGTTTATTCTTTAGTTCCTGTTTCGAGTTACAAATATGAGCAATCGAACCAGTATCAAATACCCAGGTACTAGTACGAGAACCAGTAAGATAAACATCTATAACATGTATATCAGATATACCTTCTTTCTTCTTCTTGACAAGGCCGCTCTTCAGATCCGCCAAATACTTGGAGCAATTACGCTTCCAGTGTCCCTTCTCCTTGCAGTAATAGCACTCAGCATCAGGCTTAGGGCCAGTCTTAGGTTTCACAGGAGGCGTGGCAGCTTTCTTGCCACTCTTCTTGTTCTTGCCTTTAGACTTGCCCTGTTTCTTGAAGCTGGTGGTCTTGTTGACCATCAACACTTGGTGCTCTTTCTTAATTTCAATCTCAGCAGATTTCAGCATGGAGAAGAGTTCAGGTAACTCTTTGTTCATGTTCTGCATATTGTAATTCATCACAAAGTTCTTGTAACTAGGTGGCAGTGATTGAAGGACACGATTAATCCCCAGTCTGTTAGGAATCACTATTCCCAAGTCACTGAGTTTCTTCGCATGCCCGGTCATGGCGAGCATGTGCTCACTAACGGAGCTGCCTTCTTCCATCATGCAGCTGAAGAAGTGTTTCGATGCTTCATAGCATTCCACGGCCGCATGAGTCTCAAATATAGTCTTCAACTCATTGATTAACTCATGTGGATCGTGGTGCTCAAAACATTTTTGAAGATCGGCTTCCAGACTGCATAAGATGGCACACTGAACTTGAGAGTACCGAGTTTTCCGAGTTGCGTAAATAGCTTTTACTTCATCGGTTTCAGTTTCTGCAGGAGGGTCACCTAGCGGTGCATCAAGCACATATTGCAGATTTCCGCCATTGAGGAAAATCCTCACATGACGGAACCAAATGGGTGAAGTTGCTACCGTTGCTCTTAAGCTTTTCTTTCTCTAGGAACTGGTTAAAATTGATTGAGGACGCCATATCTACAACATATTTGCAATAGTTTAGACTAATGTTTATGACAAATTGAGTTCAAATTTTAATTCAATATAATTAAAAACTGTAGGATAACGTTGCATAGAAAACAAAAAATTTCCTACCGCGAACACGAAATCCAAGCCAAGATGCAATCTAGAAGACGGTAGCAACGAGGGGATTATCGAGTCTCACCCTTGAAGAGATTCCAAAGCCTACAAGAGGAGGCTCTTGTTGCTGCGGTAGACGTTCACTTGCCGCTTGCAAAAGCGCGTAGAAGATCTTGATCACGATCGGTTCCGGCGCCACGAACGGGCAGCACCTCCGTACTCGGTCACACGTTCGGTTGTTGATGAAGACGACGTCCACCTCCCTGTTCCAGTGGGCAGCGGAAGTAGTAGCTCCTCTTGAATCCGACAGCACGACGGCGTGGTGTCGGTGGCGGTGGAGAAGTCCGGCGGAGCTTCGCTAAGCTATGCAGGAGATATGGAGGAGAGGGGGGCGGCTAGGGTTTGGGAGGGGGTGGCCGGCCACTTCAAGGGGGGCGGCCAGCTTGTGGTCTTGGGGTGGCCGGCCCCCTCCCTTGGCCCCTCATTATATAGGTGGATTCCCAAGAGTTGGTCTCCAAGTCTTCGAATAAGACCCGAACCAAAAACTTCCCATAAGAGAGGGAAACCTAGCCAAGCTAGGACTCCCACCAAAGGTGGGATTTCCACCTCCCATATGGGGGGTTGGCCGGCCCCCTAAGGGGGAGTCCACTTGGGACTCCTCCCCCACTAGGGTTGGCCGGCCATGGAGGTGGAGTCCCATGTGGACTCCACCTTCCTTGGTGGTTTCTTCCGGACTTTTCTAGAACCTTCTAGAACCTTCCATAGAACCTTCCGCGACATTTTAATTCACATAAAATGACATCCTATATATGAATCTTATTCTCCGGACCATTCCGGAACTCCTCGTGATGTCCGGGATCTCATCCGGGACTCCGAACAAATATTCGAACTCCATTCCATATTCAATTTCTACCATTTCAACATCCAACTTTAAGTGTGTCACCCTACGGTTCGTGAACTATGCGGACATGGTTGAGTACTCACTCCGACCAATAACCAATAGCGGGATCTGGAGATCCATAATGGCTCCCACATATTCAACGATGACTTTAGTGATCGAATGAACCATTCACATATAATACCAATTCCCTTTGTCACGCGATATTTTACTTGTCCGAGGTTTGATCTTCGGTATCACTTTATACCTTGTTCAACCTCGTCTCCTGACAAGTACTCTTTACTCGTACCGTGGTATGTGGTCTCTTATGAACTTATTCATATGCTTGCAAGACATTAGACGACATTCCACCGAGAGGGCCCAGAGTATATCTATCCGTCATCGGGATGGACAAATCCCACTGTTGATCCATATGCTTCAACTCATACTTTCCGGATACTTAATCCCACCTTTATAGCCACCCATTTACGCAGTGGTGTTTGGTGTAATCAAAGTACCTTTCCGGTATAAGTGATTTATATGATCTCATGGTCATAAGGACTAGGTAACTATGTATCGAAAGCTTTAGCAAATAACTTAATGACGAGATCTTATGCTACGCTTAATTGGGTGTGTCCATTACATCATTCATATAATGATATAACCTTGTTATTAATAACATCCAATGTTCATGATTATGAAACTAATCATCCATTAATCAACAAGCTAGTTTAAGAGGCATACTAGGGACTTCTTGTTTGTCTACATATCACACATGTACTAATGTTTCGGTTAATACAATTATAGCATGATATATAAACATTTATCATAAACATAAAGATATAAATAATAACCACTTTATTATTGCCTCTAGGGCATATCTCCTTCAGTCTCCCACTTGCACTAGAGTCAATAATCTAGATTACATTGTAATATACCTAACACCCATGGCATTCTGGTGTTGGTCATGCTTTGCCCTAGGGAGAGCTTTAGTCAATGGATCTGCTACATTCAGATCAGTGTGTACTTTGCAAATCTTTACTTCTCCATCTTCGATGTACTCGCGAATCGAGTGGTAACGCAGCTTGATATGCTTCAGCCTCTTGTGTGACCTTGGTTCTTGTGCATTGGCGATGGCACCCATGTTGTCACAATATATGACTAGTGGGTCCAATGCACTAGGAACCACACCAAGCTCTATAGTGAACCTCTTCATCCATACCGCTTCTGATGAAGCCTCTGAAGCCGCTATGTACTCTGATTCTGTTGAGGATTTCGCCACCGTGCACTGCTTTGAGCTTGCCCAGCTTACTGCAGCACCATTCAATATAAACACGTACCCAGATTGTGACTTAGAGTCATCAGGATCAGTGTTCCAACTTGCATCGGTGTAACTTGTTACAACGAGCTCTTGGTCACCTCCATAACAAAGAAACATATCCTTAGTTCTTTTCAAATACTTCAGGATATTCTTGACCGCTGTCCAGTGTTCCATTCCTGGATCACTTTGATATCTGCTAGTCAAACTAACAGCATGTGCTATATCCGGTCTTGTACATAGCATGGCATACATGATAGAGCCTACTGCCGAGGCATAGGGGATCTGACTCATCCTTTCTCTTTCTTCTGCCGTAGCCGGACCTTGAGTCTTACTCAAGACCTTGCCTGGTAACATAGGTAAGAATCCTTTCTTACTTTCGTCCATTCTAAACTTCTTTAGAATCTTGTCCAGGTATGTACTCTGTGATAGCCCTATTAGACGTCTTGATCTATCTCTATAAATCTTGATGCCTAATATATATGATGCTTCACCAAGGTCTTTCATTGAAAAACTATTATTCAAATAACCCTTTACACTGCTTAATAGTTCTATATCATTCCCAATCAATAATATGTCATCTACATATAATATCAGGAATGCTACAGAGCTCCCACTCACTTTCTTGTAAATACAGGCCTCTCCATGACACTGTATAAACCCGAAGTCTTTGATCACCTTATCAAAGCGTCGGTTCCAACTTCTTGATGCTTGCTTCAGTCCATAAATTGAACGCTGAAGTTTGCATACTTTGTCAGCATTTTTAGGATCGACAAAACCTTTGGGTTGTACCATATACAACTCTTCCTCAATGTCTCCATTAAGGAACGCCGTTTTGACATCCATCTGCCAAATCTCATAATCGAAAAATGCAGCTATTGCTAACAAAATCCTCACAGATTTTAGCTTCTCTACAGGTGAGAAAGTCTCATCGTAGTCAACTCCTTGAATTTGTCGGAAACCCTTTGCGACAAGTCGAGCTTTATAGACAGTAATATTACCATCAGCATCTGTTTTTCTCTTGAAGATCCATTTATTCTCAACAGCCTTTCGGCTATCGTGTAAGTCTATCAAAGTCCATACTTTGTTATCATACATGGATCCCATTTCGGATTTCATGGCTTCTTGCCATTTGTTGGAATCTGGGCTCATCATCGCTTCTTCATACGTCACAGGGTCCTCATCATTGTTATCCACAATCATGACATTTAGACAAGGATCATACCAATCAGAGTGGCACGTTCCCTTGTTGATCTGCGAGGTTCAGTAGTTTCCTCGTTCGAAGTTTCATGATCATTATCATTAGCTTTCTCTGTTGTCGGTGTAGGCGGTACTGGTACAACTTCCGGTACTGCGCTACTCTGATCAACGAGTATAGATTCATCAATCTCATCGAGTTCTACTTTTCTTCCAGTCACTTCTTTAGTGAGAAATTCTTTCTCAAGAAAGGTTCCGTTCTTAGCAACAAAGATTTTGCCTTCGGATCTGTGATAGAAAGTGTACCCTATAGTTTCCTTAGGGTATCCAATGAAGACGCATTTCTCCGCTTTGGGTTCTAGCTTGTCCGGTTGTAACTTCTTTACATAGGCTTCGCAACCCCAAACTTTCAGAACGATGACTTAGGTTTCTTATTAAACCATAATTCATACGGTGTCGTTTCTACGGATTTTGATGGTGCTCTATTTAAAGTGAATGCGGCTGTCTCTAATGCATAACTCCAAAATGATAACGGCAAATCAGTAAGAGACATCATAGAACGAACCATATCTAAGAGAGTTCGATTACGACGTTCGACACACCGTTACGTTGTGGTGTTCCCGGCGGTGTCAATTGTGAAAGTATTCCGCATTTCTTTAAATGCATGCCAAACTCATAACTCAGATATTCACCTCCGCGATCAGATCGTAGAAATTTAATCTTCTTGTTACGTTGATTTTCTACTTCACTTTGGAATTCCTTAAACTTCTCAAAAGTCTCGGATTTATGTTTCATGAAATAGATATACCCATATCTACTCAGATCATCTCGTGAAGGTTAGAACATAACGATAACCACCGCGCGATGCTACACTCATTGGTCCGCACACATCGGTATGTATGATTTCCAATAAGTCGAGCTCGCTCCATAATACCAGAGAATGGAGTCTTAGTCATTTTTCCCATTAGACATGCTTCGCATCTATCAAGTGACTCAAAGTCAAGTGATTCAAGTAATCCATCGATATGGAGTTTCTTCATGCGTTTCACTCCAATATGACCAAGACGACAGTGCCACATATAAGTAGAATTATCATTCAATTTAATTCGCTTAGCATCAATGTTATGTATATGTGTATCACTACTATCGAGATCTAACAGAAATAAGCCATTCTTTTCAGGTGCTCGACCATAAAAGATATTATTCATAAAAATAGAACAACCATTATTCTCAGACTTGAATGAATAACCGTCTTGCATTAAACAAGATCCAGATATAATGTTCATGCTCAACGCGGGTACAAAATAACAATTATTGAGGCTTAAAACTAATCCCGAAGGTAGATGTAGAGGAAGTGTGCCGACAGCGATCACATCGACTTTGGATCCATTTCCAACGCGCATGGTCACTTCATCCTTTAGTAGTCTTCGTTTATTCTTTAGTTCCTGTTTCGAGTTACAAATATGAGCAACCGAACCAGTATCAAATACCCAGGTACTAGTACGAGAACCAATAAGATAAACATCTATAACATGTATATCAGATATACCTTCTTTCTTCTTCTTGACAAGGCCGGTCTTCGATCCGCCAAATACTTGGAGCAATTACGCTTTCAGTCCCTTCTCCTTGCGAATAGCACTCAAGATCAGGCTTAGGGCCAGTCTTAGGTTTCACAGGAGGCGTGGCAGCTTTCTTGCCACTCTTCCTGTTCTTGCCTTTAGACTTGCCCTGTTTCTTGAAGCTGGTGGTCTTGTTGACCATCAACACTTGGTGCTCTTTCTTGATCTCAATCTCAGCAGATTTTAGCATGGAGAAGAGTTCAGGTAACTCTTTGTTCATGTTCTGCATATTGTAGTTCATCACAAAGTTCTTGTAACTAGGTGGCAGTGATTGAAGGACACGATTAATCCCCAGTCTATTAGGAATCACTATTCCCAAGTCACTGAGTTTCTTCGCATGCCCGGTCATGGCGAGCATGTGCTCACTAACGGAGCTGCCTTCTTCCATCATGCAGCTGAAGAAGTGTTTCGATGCTTCATAGCATTCCACGGCCGCATGAGTCTCAAATATAGTCTTCAACTCATTGATCAACTCATGTGGATCGTGGTGCTCAAAACGTTTTTGAAGATCGGCTTCCGTGACCGCATAAGATGGCACACTGAACTTGAGAGTACCGAGTTTTCCGAGTTGCGTAAACAGCTTTTACTTCATCGGTTTCAGTTTCTGCAGGAGGGTCACCTAGCGGTGCATCAAGCACATATTGCAGATTTCCGCCATTGAGGAAAATCCTCACATGACGGAACCAGTCGGTGAAGTTGCTACCGTTGCTCTTAAGCTTTTCTTTCTCTAGGAACTGGTTAAAATTGATTGAGGACGCCATATCTACAACATATATTTGCAATAGTTTAGACTAAGTTTATGACAAATTGAGTTCAAATTTTAATTCAACTTAATTAAAAACTAGGTGAACTCCCACTCAAAACAATATCCCTCGCATTGTCTTAGTGATCACACGAACCAAATCCACCGCACCTAAGTCCGATCATCACGAGACAAGGTGTGATTTCAATGGCGAACATTCAAAGTGTTCATCATATCAATCATATGATTCATGCTCTACCTTTCGGTATCACGTGTTCCGAGACCATGTCTGTACATGCTAGGCTCGTCAAGGCCACCTTAGTATCCGCATGTGCAAAACTGGCTTGCACCCGTTGTATGCACTTGTTGATTCTATCACACCCGATCATCACGAGATGCTTCGAAACGACAAGTCTTGGCAACGGTGCTACTAAGGATGAACACTTTATTATCTTGAGATTTTAGTGAGAGGGATCATCTTATAATGCTACCGTCACGATCTAAGCAAAATAAGATGCATAAAAGGATTAACATCACATGCAGTTCATATGTGATATGATATGGCCCTTTTGTCTTTGCGCCTTTGATCTTCATCTCCAAAGCACGGACATGATCTCCATCATCAATGGGCATGATCTCCATCATCGTCGGTGAAGCACCAAGGTCAATGGCGCCGTCTTCATGATTGTCTGCCATGTAGCAACTATTACAACTACTTTGAAATACTACTCAACATGAAATTTAAAGACAACCATAAAGCTCCTGCCGGTTGCCACAATACAATAATGATCATCTCATACATAGTCATCATCACATTATGGCCATATCACATCACCAAACCCTGCAAAAACAAGTTAGACGTTCTCTAATTTGGTTTGCATATTTTACGTGGTTTAGGGTTTTCGAGTAAGATCCAATCTACCTACGAACATGAACCACAACGGTGATACTAGTGTTGTCAATAGAAGAATAAATTGAATCTTCACTATAGTAGGAGAGACAGACACCCGCAAAGCCACTTATGCAATACAAGTTGCATGTCGAGCGTGGAGCAAATCTCATGAACGCGGTCATGTAAAGTTAGCCCGAGCCGCTTCATCCCACTATGCCACAAAGATGCAAAGTACTCAATTAAAGATAACAAAAGCATCAAAGCCCACAAACCATTGTGTTCTACTCGTGCAACCATCTATGCATAGACACGGCTCTGATACCACTGTAGGATAACGTTGCATAGAAAACAAAAATTTTCCTACCGCGAACACGAAATCCAAGCCAAGATGCAATCTAGAAGACGGTAGCAACGAGGGGATTATCGAGTCTCACCCTTGAAGAGATTCCAAAGCCTACAAGAGGAGGCTCTTGTTGCTGCGGTAGACGTTCACTTGCCGCTTGCAAAAGCGCGTAGAAGATCTTGATCACGATCGGTTCTGGCACCACGAACGGGCAGCACCTCCGTACTCGGTCACACGTTCGGTTGTTGATGAAGACGACGTCCACCTCCCCGTTCCAGCGGGCAGCGGAAGTAGTAGCTCCTCTTGAATCCGACAGCACGACGGCGTGGTGTCGGTGGCGGTGGAGAAGTCCGACGGAGCTTCGCTAAGCTATGCAGGAGATATGGAGGAGAGGGGGGCGGCTAGGGTTTGGGAGGGGGTGGCCGGCCACTTCAAGGGGGCGGCCAGCTTGTGGTCTTGGGGTGGCCGGCCCCCTTTCTTGGCCCCTCATTATATAGGTGGATTCCCAAGAGTTGGTCTCCAAGTCTTCGAATAAGACCCGAACCAAAAACCTCCCATAAGAGAGGGAAACCTAGCCAAGCTAGGACTCCCACCAAAGGTGGGATTTCCACCTCCCATATGGGGGGTTGGCCGGCCCCCTAAGGGGGAGTCCACTTGGGACTCCTCCCCCACTAGGGTTGGCCGGCCATGGAGGTGGAGTCCCATGTGGACTCCACCTTCCTTGGTGGTTTCTTCTGGACTTTTCTAGAACCTTCTAGAACCTTCCATAGAACCTTCCGCGACATTTTAATTCACATAAAATGACATCCTATATATGAATCTTATTCTCCGGACCATTCCGGAACTCCTCGTGATGTCCGGGATCTCATCCGGGACTCCGAACAAATATTCGAACTCCATTCCATATTCAATTTCTACCATTTCAACATCCAACTTTAAGTGTGTCACCCTACGGTTCGTGGACTATGCGGACATGGTTGAGTACTCACTCCGACCAATAACCAATAGCGGGATCTGGAGATCCATAATGGCTCCCACATATTCAACGATGACTTTAGTGATCGAATGAACCATTCACATATAATACCAATTCCCTTTGTCACGCGATATTTTACTTGTCCGAGGTTTGATCTTCGGTATCACTTTATACCTTGTTCAACCTCGTCTCCTGACAAGTACTCTTTACTCGTACCGTGGTATGTGGTCTCTTATGAACTTATTCATAAGCTTGCAAGACATTAGACGACATTCCACCGAGAGGGCCCAGAGTATATCTATCCGTCATCGGGATGGACAAATCCCATTGTTGATCCATATGCTTCAACTCATACTTTCCGGATACTTAATCCCACCTTTATAGCCACCCATTTACGCAGTGGTGTTTGGTGTAATCAAAGTACCTTTCCGGTATAAGTGATTTATATGATCTCATGGTCATAAGGACTAGGTAACTATGTATCGAAAGCTTATAGCAAATAACTTAATGACGAGATCTTATGCTACGCTTAATTGGGTGTGTCCATTACATCATTCATATAATGATATAACCTTGTTATTAATAACATCCAATGTTCATGATTATGAAACTAATCATCCATTAATCAACAAGCTAGTTTAAGAGGCATACTAGGGACTTCTTGTTTGTCTACATATCACACATGTACTAATGTTTCGGTTAATACAATTATAGCATGATATATAAACATTTATCATAAACATAAAGATATAAATAATAACCACTTTATTATTGCCTCTAGGGCATATCTCCTTCAAAAACTAGGTGAACTCCCACTCAGAACAATATCCCTCGCATTGTCTTAGTGATCACATGAACCAAATCCACCACACCAAGTCTGATCATCACGAGACAAGATGTAACTTCAATGGCGAACACTCAAAGTGTTCATCATATCAATCATATGATTCATGCTCTACCTTTCGGTATCACGTGTTCCGAGACCATGTCTGTACATGATAGGCTCGTCAAGGCCACCTTAGTATCCGCATGTGCAAAACTGGCTTGCACCCGTTGTATGCACTTGTTGATTCTATCACACCCGATCATCACGAGATGCTTTGAAACGACAAGTCTTGGCAACGGTGCTACTAAGGATGAACACTTTATTATCTTGAGATTTTAGTGAGAGGGATCATCTTATAATGCTACCGTCGCGATCTAAGCAAAATAAGATGCATAAAAGGATTAACATCACATGCAGTTCATATGTGATATGATATGGCCCTTTTGTCTTTGCGCCTTTGATCTTCATCTCCAAAGCACGGACATGATCTCCATCATCAACGGGCATGATCTCCATCATCGTCGGCGAAGCACCAAGGTCAATGGTGCCGTCTTCATGATTGTCCTCCATGTAGCAACTATTACAACTACTTTGAAATACTACTTAACATGAAATTTAAAGACAACCATAAGGCTCGTGCCGGTTGCCACAATACAATAATGATCATCTCATACATATTCATCATCACATTATGTCCATATCACATCACCAAACCCTGCAAAAACAAGTTAGACGTTCTCTAATTTGGTTTGCATATTTTACGTGGTTTAGGGTTTTCGAGTAAGATCCAATCTACCTACGAACATGAACCACAACGGTGATACTAGTGTTGTCAATAGAAGAGTAAATTGAATCTTCACTATAGTAGGAGAGACAGACACCCGCAAAGCCACTTATGCAATACAAGTTGCATGTCGAGCGTGGAGCAAATCTCATGAACGCGGTCATGTAAAGTTAGCCCGAGCCGCTTCATCCCACTATGCCACAAAGATGCAAAGTACTCAACTAAAGATAACAAAAGCATCAACGCCCACAAACCATTGTGTTCTACTCGTGCAACCATCTATGCATAGACACGGCTCTGATACCACTGTAGGATAACGTTGCATAGAAAACAAAAAATTTCCTACCGCGAACACGAAATCCAAGCCAAGATGCAATCTAGAAGACGGTAGCAACGAGGGGATTGTCGAGTCTCACCCTTGAAGAGATTCCAAAGCCTACAAGATGAGGCTCTTGTTGCTGCGGTAGACGTTCACTTGCCGCTTGCAAAAGCGCGTAGAAGATCTTGATCACGATCGGTTCCGGCGCCACGAACGGGCAGCACCTCCATACTCGGTCACACGTTCGGTTGTTGATGAAGACGACGTCCACCTCCCCGTTCCAGCGGGCAGCGGAAGTAGTAGCTCCTCTTGAATCCGACAGCATGACGGCATGGTGTCGGTGGTGGTGGAGAAATCCGGCGGAGCTTCGCTAAGCGTGCAGGATGTGGTGGAGGAGAGAGGCCGCTAGGGTTTGGGGAGAGGGGGCGCCGGCCACTAAGGGGTGCGGCCACCTTGGTGGTTCTTGGGTGGCCGGCCCCCTCCCCTTGGCCCCCTCTATATATAGGTGGAACCCAAGTGTCGGTCTCCAAGTCTTCGAATAAGACCCGAACCAAAAACCCTTCCATATGGTGGGGAAACCTACCCAAGTTAGGACTCCCACTAGAGGTGGGGTTTCCACCTCCCATATGGGGGGGTGGCCGGCCCCCTAAGGGGGAGTCCACTTGGGACTCCTCCCCCACTAGGGTTGGCCGGCCATGGAGGTGGAGTCCCATGTGGACTCCACCTTCCTTGGTGGTTTCTTCCAGACTTTTCTAGAACCTTCTAGAACCTTCCATAGAACCTTCCGCGACATTTTAATTCACATAAAATGACATCCTATATATGAATCTTATTCTCTGGACCATTCCGGAACTCCTCGTGATGTCCGGGATCTCATCCGGGACTCCGAACAAATATTCGAACTCCATTCCATATTCAAGTTCTACCATTTCAACATTCAATTTTAAGTGTGTCACCCTACGGTTCGTGAACTATGTGGACATGGTTGAGTACTCACTCCGACCAATAACCAATAGCGGGATCTGGAGATCCATAATGGCTCCCACATATTCAACGATGACTTTAGTGATCGAATGAACCATTCACATATAATACCAATTCCCTTTGTCTCGCGATATTTTACTTGTCCGAGGTTTGATCTTCGGTATCACTCTATACCTTGTTCAACCTCGTCTTCTGACAAGTACTCTTTACTCGTACCGTGGTATGTGGTCTCTTATGAACTCATTCATATGCTTGCAAGACATTAGACGACATTCCACCGAGAGGGCCCAGAGTATATCTATCCGTCATCGGGATGGACAAATCCCACTGTTGATCCATATGCCTCAACTCATACTTTCCGGATAATTAATCCCACCTTTATAGCCACCCATTTACGCAGTGGTGTTTGGTGTAATCAAAGTACCTTTCCGGTATAAGTGATTTACATGATCTCATGGTCATAAGGATTAGGTAACTATGTATCGAAAGCTTATAGCAAATAACTTAATGACGAGATCTTATGCTACGCTTAATTGGGTGTGTCCATTACATCATTCATATAATGATATAACCTTGTTATTAATAACATCCAATGTTTATGATTATGAAACTAATCATCCATTAATCAACAAGCTAGTTTAAGAGGCATACTAGGGACTTCATTGTTGTCTACATATCACACATGTACTAATGTTTCGGTTAATACAATTATAGCATGATATATAAACATTTATCATAAACATAAAGATATAAATAATAACCATTTTATTATTGCCTCTAGGGCATATCTCCTTTACATATAAAGTCTACAATGACTATGCCTACAAAACAGGGTTTGGCATAAGAATAGGAAACACAAAATACAGTACAGCACGCAATGTACCAGAGGATACAATACTGAACAGGGTGTTCGAGTGCGTCCATACTGGGAAAACTTCTGCTGCAACTCAAGGAAACCGAAACAGAAAAGATTCTGCTGCAAATATGATGGATAGTCCAGTTGACATGAGCAGCTTCACCGCGGAGAAACAATCAAAAAATAAAGGGCTGCAGATGGACCTGTCTGATACAAGGCAACGAAACAGACTGTTGCGCTACGATTGCAAAGCACATATGCATGTTGGCAAGCGAAACGGTCGTTGGACAGTGACAGTTTTCACAGAGGATCACACACACCCTATGGTGAAGCAACTAGGGCGACGCAGATATTACCGCTCACATAGGAAGGTGCCAGAAGAGGACTTTCAGTTGCTGCAAACCTTGCATAATCAAAACATTAGTACTGCTCAGATTATGGGGTGCCTAGGAAATGTTCGTGGTGGTGACCTGAGGACATTGGGTTATGTGAAGAGAGATGTTTCGAACATAAGAACAATGCTTCGTAATGATGTCTCGCTGCGAGACATGAGTCTGACAATTGAGTACTTTGAAAAAAGAAAAGCTGAAAGCCCGAGCTTCTTTTATGCAACACAGCTGGATGAGAATAATGCTGTAAGGGCTCTGTTCTGGGTGGACGGGAGAACTAGGTCGTTGTATCCAAAGTACAAGGACTGTGTCTTTTTTGACACTACCTTCTGTACTAATAGATACAATATGCCTTTTGCGCCAATAGTCGGGATAAATAACCATACACACACAATTGTGTTGGGCTGTGCTTTGCTACCTGATGAAACATTTGAAACATTCAAGTGGGTTTTTGAAAGGTGGATGATGGCGATGAATCAAGTGGCTCCTGATCATATAATGACAGATCAAGATCAGCAAATTGGTAATGCAATATCCAAAGTTTTCCCTCACTCAATACACAGATGTTGCTTCTACCATGTGGTGAACTTGGCGAGAAGGAAACTCGGTCCAAAATTAGTTGATGGGCACCCTTTTGCTGATGCTTTCTATTCCTGCATATATGGGACAGATTCACCTGAACAATTTGAGTACTGCTGGAAGCACATGCTGCAAGTACACTCAATGTCTGAAAACAAACACCTACAGAACATGTGGGACAAATAAAAAATGGGCACCTGTCTATTTCAGGCACAGATTCTTCCCGTTTACATCTACAACTGGAAGATCTGAAGGGCTGAATTCGTATTTCAAAAAGCTAGTTCGACCAAGTGAATCCGTGTGGAATTTTGTGCAGCAATATGAATTGTGCCAGAACTTGATGCTAGATCGTGAAGATAATGCAGGTTTCACCATGGAGACAACAGGGAGACCTCTTTGGGGAAGGTTAGATATATCCAACTTCCTCATGATGCAACTTTCGATTTGTTCATATATGCTTGCAGCAATGAAATGTAATAATATATATCTACAATATCTAATAGTTGTTTATGTTTGCAACTATCATTTTCTGCAGTTGGAGCATTGAGGCACAATCTCAGAAATTCTACACCCCAGAAGTGTTTGAAAGGTTCCAGAAAATGATTTCGACATCAACAAGGTTTCATCCAATTCATGTTGAAGCAGAAAAGTTGAGTTTCGACCTTATTCCAAACATTGGACTTGATGTTAAAACATATTGAGTTGAAGTTGATGCTGCGGAATCATTGTATAGTTGTGGTTGCAACACATTCGAGATGTGTGGTCTTTTATGCGCACACATCATCAGAGTGATGGTGCACCTAAATGTCCAAGAAATACCAGCAAGGTACTTGCTTCATCGCTGGTCTGCTGCGGCAACAACAACTCCACCAGACCCCGGCGCAAACACAATCAGATTTGGGGTTCCTACAACCAACACACTGAAGTACAATGCACTTTGTGCGGGGAAGATGAACAATCTTGCTTCGGATGCTTGCTACGCTGAAGATACATATGCAATTGTGTCAAGTATGGTTGATGAAGCAAGTAAAATTGTAACTAACATGAGGAGAGCTCGAAATGGAATGCAGCAACAGCAAGAAGATATGCAGCCGGAACAACATGAAGCAGGTCATAAGGGTAATGAAGCAGCAGTAGATGAAGTACAAGGAAGTGGCAACCTGCGAAACCCACCCAGGAACAAACCTAAAGGACGTCCAAAAGAAACAGAAAAGCGACATAGGCCTTTGATCGAGCTAAGAGAAGAAGCAAACAAAAAAAGACAGAAGAAGGCGAGTGAACCCAAGGCCAAGAAGGAACCTGCAATGAAGAGGAAGGCAAGGGTGAAAAAATGTCCCTATTGCAATGAAGAAGGTCACACGATACAAGAATGCACATGGATGAAACTTGCAAGACAAGCTGACGAAGCAAGGGCTGCAGGCGTTGAGTTGAGGTTATAGATGCTGCGATAATGTTAACTACAGAAATGTAGTCAGGTTGATATTATTAGTACATACTTGGAAAATTATTGTAAGAAACACATCTATAGGTTTACACAAAAACTGCAATGCACATCAGATTTGTTTGCTGTTCAGCATGAAATATCTATATTGGAGCAACATGTGGTACCATGTAAAGAATTCATACATATGCTTTGAAGGATAAGTGTACCAGACCCTTTACTTTGGTTGAAGCATTAGGTAAATGTATTAGAAGCAGTAATTCTGGTGGTATGAAGCACATAGAAAGTGTGTTTGCAGCATGATATTTGTCAAAAAGAAATGCTGGGTATTTCTTGGTAGACGATGTTTTAGAATGAGTGTAGCAAACGAGATTAGTAGCATATAATTGCATTCTTCTGGCATAATTGCATGGACCTCCTATTTGAATCAACAAAAATTAGTGCTCACACATGCTTTTGAAAGCAACAGAAAATGTAATTTGTAGCTGATCAGCTATGCTTTTGAAGCAACAAGAATTATCATTTGAAGCTTGTCATGTATGCTTTTGAAGCAACAGAAAATGACTTATGTAGCTGATCAGGTATGCTTTTGAAGCAACAAAACATGTCTTATGTAGCTGAGCACACATGCTTTTGAAGCAACAGAAAATGTAATTTGTAGCTGATCAGCTATGCTTTTGAAGCAACAAGAATTATCATTTGAAGCTTGTCAGGTATGCTTTTGAAGCAGCAGTATATAACTATTAGTGCTCAGATCTTGCTGCACACAAATGAGTAACATAGGGAAAAACATAGATCTTTGCTGCATTAAAACACGAAAAAAGAAGGTCATGATATATATTGCGAAATATGCATTGTTTCCTCATATTGCATTAACATATGCGTCAAAGACAAGGCTTTGTAGTGCACATATAAACGGAGAAATCTAAATGAAGCATCCATCCATTTACATAGCGAAGATCAAAGTTTACATCCGCCCGACAAAAGGACTCCAGAACAACGATCAAACTATAGTAACTCTGCCACAAAAAGACTAGTACTATCAAAACTACAGAAACTCCTACTTGGACTGCAACTTAGCATCCATAAGCTTCTCAACAGACTCTGCGTTGTCTCTATTGCTGATCAGACTTGATGCTATGTACTTGCGAAAATCTGGAATGACCTTGTCATCAAACTCTGCCACCACCTTCCCTGTGAAATGGTCCATGTACAGAAGACAGAAGAATCCACAATCAAACCTGTAGCATGAAAATAAAACATGGAAGCAATTAGTGTGTGAGTTGTATGTTTGGGTAACAATTTGGATTTTGCAAAAAAGGCTCTGAAAACAACGAAACTTACGTTGTCTTCTGCTGTGGATGGTCAGGTGTAGACAAGTTGTAAACGGACCAATCAATCTTTGCTACACCTGACTCATTGACAAGCCTTCTGAAGTTTGTGAACTATGAAGTAACAAAAGCAAGTGTAGTTAGTCATTGATTTTTAATACACATATGCTACATGAACTATTTGTATCACTAACCAGATTATTTGCAGCTTCTTGCAACTTGCTGGTACCATCAGCTTTAAGCAATGAATCAAAAATGTGGTACTGCTTGTGCACAAGATTGACAGAACACACAATCCAGTGGTAGTCTTTGACAACAGGAAAGTACAGCTGCAGAACACCATTGAAACAAATTAAGAACCTTCTGAAGTCTATCATAAATGAGATGCAACAGGAAAAACAAGTTACAAAAATAAAAAGCTCACGAGGTCATCTTTTAGCATTTTTGACTTGCTGACTTCGGACTTGAAATCTTTCATGCATTCTTTTGGATTGAATGTTGCTGGATCGACAATTAGCTTAGACTGAAAAATTCATGACTGTCTTGTTAGATGCTGGATTGAATGTTGCTGGAACAATGTTTGAAAAGTTAAGTCGTGGAAGTACTAACCACCATATGCTGCGAGAATGCATACTTTTTCTTCGCTCGGTTGCTTTTCGCAGCCAATAATGTTGATTCACGGTTGAACTTCTCAGTCCACACATCCATTACCTGGCTATCTAGTGGCATTCGAGGCTTGAGAGAAGCTACAAAGCTTCTGTATGTGCAAAAGGAGCGTCCAATCTGAACAAAAGCTTTGCTGCGAAGAAGCATATATAAAAACATAAAAAGGCCAGTTACATGCTTAGAAGCAAAAAGTTTCATGTAATGAAGCAATACATTTATAATATTGAAACTCCTAAATTGAACCAAAGAAGCACATTGTAGGATCAATTGAAGCAACATCCATTTAATAAAGAAACATACTGTTTTAACAAAAATGCAAATATAACAAAAAATGTGAACTCACGGCATATCATTCTTTGGCTGCCTCTTTAATTTCCGACCATGTATGACAAATTTGTCGTACGTATGAATTGTATCTTGAGAGACCCGAATCTTCTTCATTTTAGGATGTGAAAGCTCATCCTTTGCTGCTCTCTTTGCTCTATTCCTCTTATCAACTGTATCTACCCCAGTAGTAGCATCTTTCTCAACAGAATCCATAATGACATCTGCAGAGGTAGAAGAAAAACAAGGATAAAAAGAGGGTGTGTCAACCAATTGAAACAAAGCATACAAAAGACTATAAAACATTGAAACAGACAGTGCACCTGCACTCTTGGGGCCAATTGGTGTCTTTGGCTCACCCAAAACAGCAGCTTCAACAATGATGAAATTTTGAACGGTTGAATCATTCTCGCTTGCTGCAAAAAAAGAAAAACACAAAAAAGCTGCAGCCATGGAACCCAAGAAATGTTCACAACAAGATATACAAAAAACACATACTTGTAACAGGGGGAATCTTCAGAACAGTCGCAGCAGGCAGGTTATCCACATCAGACTCTTTACCGTGATTCTCCGGAGGATACACGGCAGTTGCAGCGGGTGGTATCTTCAGAACATCCGCAACAACTGGATTCTCCACAGCAGGCGGAGCAGGTGCCTTATTCTCCACAGCAGCCGCAGCAGTTGGATTCTCCACGGCAGCCACATCAGGAGCATTTCCCACGGCAGCCACAACATGTACCATCTCCACATCAGCTCCTGCGGGTGGTTTCTTCAGAACAGTCGCAACAGTTGGATTATCCAGAACAGCCGCACCAGATGGTTTCTTCAGAACAGCTGCAGGAGGTGGATTAACCACAGCAGCCACATCAGCTGAACAAGATGTTTTTTCGACAGACAGTGGCTTCTCCAACTCAGGCACAGGAACTGGACACATATCAGAAGATGCAGCAGTATCAGCAGTTGATCTAAGACTTGTTCTGTCTGGGATTGCATTGAAGAACTCCCATTCTTCGGAACCTTGAGGAAACAAATCCATTGAAGGAGGATCCGGAGCACGGTTCCAGGATTCTGCAGATACACCCTCTGGTATCCTAGAACGAAACGGAGATCTCACCGGACTATCAACAGAGTTGAACTCACCAGTGTACCCTTGTTTAAACGAAGCATCAACAATTATTGCAGGCTGTGGAACATCTGGTATGCCGCTGCGAGCATGAACCTCCGGATAATCTTCCATTGCATCAGTCTGTAAGTCAACATCTTCTTCAGTTTCATCACCGCTGTTGTGATCTCCGCTGTTGTGATCTCCTTCATCCATTGTATTTTGTCCATCCTTTGCAGCATCCTGTTCTTCTGTAGATACATTGGGATTTGTGCTTTGCTCACCATTTGCTTCTGATGGAAACACAATACTTGGACCATCGCCTTCTTGGATAAGAGCATCAACGTCAACCAATAGAGCGGACATACGCTGAGAATACATGCGTTTCAGCGCAACACCAAGGTTCTTCATAGTTGCTTCGACATCAGCAGCATAAATAGCCTTATGCTTATCGTACAGGTGCTTGTAACGAGCTGGAATCTACAAAAGAAATAGCAAAATTTGATTATTACTGAAGCAAAAATAGGTTGCAGCAAATGTAGAATGAAGAATACTGATAAAACCAGCATGAACTAAGCAGCAGCAAAAAGCAAAAGTTAATAAAGCAAAACTATAATAGTAAGGCAGCATTAAAAAACATGCTAAGGTACAAAATTTAAAAGGTAGCAACATTTAATAATATGTAATGAAGCTTTCAATTAGAACTAAAGAGACAAGTGGAAATCATCATTGAAGCACTTATATAAAGCCTACTAGCAAAAACATAAAAAAAAGCAATTGCTTATATTGAAAAAGTAGCAGCTTTCAATTGAAGCCAATGAAGCAAAACTATAACAGTATGGCAGCAATTTAAAAAGTCTAAGGTAGCAACCTGAAAATTATCAGATAAAACCTTTTAAAAAAGTAGTCTAATGCAGGAAACAAATTTTGATATATTGGTTACCTCCAATTCCTGGCTGTTTGGAAAACCAGGAACAAGCCATTCATTCAGTGATGCCGATGGGTTAACTTCGACATCTTCACCAGTTTCACCAGTTTCAGGCGGTTGAACAGTTTGAGCATATGGAGTACTTGAGAACGGAAGAAACTGCAAAAACATCAGAAGCCAAAAGAAAAATAATTATTGAACATGTATACATATAAGAAGGATGCACAAATAGCCAACAACTGATAACAAGAAACAAGGAGACCTGTTCAAGTACTCCATATGCTCAAACTGTTCAACCGCCTGAAACTGGTGAAACTGGTGAAGATGTCGAAGTTAACCCATCGGCATCACTGAATGAATGGCTTGTTCCTGGTTTTCCAAACAGCCAGGAATTGGAGGTAACCAATATATCAAAATTTGTTTCCTGCATTAGACTACTTTTTTAAAAGGTTTTATCTGATAATTTTCAGGTTGCTACCTTAGACTTTTTAAATTGCTGCCATACTGTTATAGTTTTGCTTCATTGGCTTCAATTGAAAGCTGCTACTTTTTCAATATAAGCAATTGCTTTTTTTATGTTTTTGCTAGTAGGCTTTATATAAGTGCTTCAATGATGATTTCCACTTGTCTCTTTAGTTCTAATTGAAAGCTTCATTACATATTATTAAATGTTGCTACCTTTTAAATTTTGTACCTTAGCATGTTTTTTAATGCTGCCTTACTATTATAGTTTTGCTTTATTAACTTTTGCTTTTTGCTGCTGCTTAGTTCATGCTGGTTTTATCAGTATTCTTCATTCTACATTTGCTGCAACCTATTTTTGCTTCAGTAATAATCAAATTTTGCTATTTCTTTTGTAGATTCCAGCTCGTTACAAGCACCTGTACGATAAGCATAAGGCTATTTATGCTGCTGATGTCGAAGCAACTATGAAGAACCTTGGTGTTGCGCTGAAACGCATGTATTCTCAGCGTATGTCTGCTCTATTGGTTGACGTTGATGCTCTTATCCAAGAAGGCGATGGTCCAAGTATTGTGTTTCCATCAGAAGCAAATGGTGAGCAAAGCACAAATCCCAATGTATCTACAGAAGAACAGGATGCTGCAAAGGATGGACAAAATACAATGGATGAAGGAGATCACAACAGCGGAGATCACAACAGCGGTGATGAAACTGAAGAAGATGTTGACTTACAGACTGATGCAATGGAAGATTATCCGGAGGTTCATGCTCGCAGCGGCATACCAGATGTTCCACAGCCTGCAATAATTGTTGATGCTTCGTTTAAACAAGGGTACACTGGTGAGTTCAACTCTGTTGATAGTCCGGTGAGATCTCCGTTTCGTTCTAGGATACCAGAGGGTGTATCTGCAGAATCCTGGAACCGTGCTCCGGATCCTCCTTCAATGGATTTGTTTCCTCAAGGTTCCGAAGAATGGGAGTTCTTCAATGCAATCCCGCATGTAACAAGTCTTAGATCAACTGCTGATACTGCTGCATCTTCTGATATGTGTCCAGTTCCTGTGCCTGAGTTGGAGAAGCCACTGTCTGTCGAAAAAACATCTTGTTCAGCTGATGTGGCTGTTGTGGTTAATCCACCTCCTGCAGCTGTTCTGAAGAAACCATCTGGTGCGGCTGTTCTGGATAATCCAACTGTTGCGACTGTTCTGAAGAAACCACCCGCAGGAGCTGATGTGGAGATGGTACATGTTGTGGCTGCCGTGGGAAATGCTCCTGATGTGGCTGCCGTGGAGAATCCAACTGCTACGGCTGCTGTGGAGAATAAGGCACCTGCTCCGCCTGCTGTGGAGAATCCAGTTGTTGCGGATGTTCTGAAGATACCACCCGCTGCAACTGCCGTGTATCCTCCGGAGAATCACGGTAAAGAGTCTGATGTGGATAACCTGCCTGCTGCGACTGTTCTGAAGATTCCACCTGTTACAAGTATGTGTTTTTTATATATCTTTTTGTGAACATTTCTTGGGTTCCATGGCTGCAGCTTTTTTGTGTTTTTGTTTTTTTGCAGCAAGCGAGAATGATTCAACCGTTCAAAATTTCATCATTGTTGAAGCTGCTGTTTTGGGTGAGCCAAAGACACCAATTGGCCCCAAGAGTGCAGGTGCACTGTCTGTTTCAACGTTTTATAGTCTTTTGTATGCTTTGTTTCAATTGGTTGACACACCCTCTTTTTTTCCTTGTTTTTCTTCTACCTCTGCAGATGTCATTATGGATTCTGTTGAGAAAGATGCTACTACTGGGGTAGATACAGTTGATAAGAGGAATAGAGCAAAGAGAGCAGCAAAGGATGAGCTT
Organism: Lolium perenne; assembly: GCF_019359855.2. NCBI lineage: Eukaryota > Viridiplantae > Streptophyta > Magnoliopsida > Poales > Poaceae > Lolium > Lolium perenne. The sequence goes on along the minus strand of NC_067246.2, from coordinate 256,126,973 downwards.
TCACATCCTAAAATGAAGAAGATTCGGGTCTCTCAAGATACAATTCATACGTATGACAAATTTGTCATACATGGTCGGAAATTAAAGAGGCAGCCAAAGAATGATATGCCGTAAGTTCACATTTTTTGTTATATTTGTATTTTTGTTAAAACAGTATGTTTCTTTATTAAATGGATGTTGCTTCAATTGGTACTACAATGTGCTTCTTTGGTTCAATTTAGGAGTTTCAATATTATAAATGTATTGCTTCATTACATGAAACTTTTTGCTTCTAAGCATGTAACTGGCCTTTTTTATGTTTTTATATATGCTTCTTCGCAGCAAAGCTTTTGTTCAGATTGGACGCTCCTTTTGCACATACAGAAGCTTTGTAGCTTCTCTCAAGCCTCGAATGCCACTAGATAGCCAGGTAATGGATGTGTGGACTGAGAAGTTCAACCGTGAATCAACATTATTGGCTGCGAAAAGCAACCGAGCGAAGAAAAAGTATGCATTCTCGCAGCATATGGTGGTTAGTACTTCCACGACTTAACTTTTCAAACATTGTTCCAGCAACATTCAATCCAGCATCTAACAAGACAGTCATGAATTTTTCAGTCTAAGCTAATTGTCGATCCAGCAACATTCAATCCAAAAGAATGCATGAAAGATTTCAAGTCCGAAGTCAGCAAGTCAAAAATGCTAAAAGATGACCTCGTGAGCTTTTTATTTTTGTAACTTGTTTTTCCTGTTGCATCTCATTTATGGTAGACTTCAGAAGGTTCTTAATTTGTTTCAATGGTGTTCTGCAGCTGTACTTTCCTGTTGTCAAAGACTACCACTGGATTGTGTGTTCTGTCAATCTTGTGCACAAGCAGTACCACATTTTTGATTCATTGCTTAAAGCTGATGGTACCAGCAAGTTGCAAGAAGCTGCAAATAATCTGGTTAGTGATACAAATAGTTCATGTAGCATATGTGTATTAAAAATCAATGACTAACTACACTTGCTTTTGTTACTTCATAGTTCACAAACTTCAGGAGGCTTGTCAATGAGTCAGGTGTAGCAAAGATTGGTTGGTCCGTTTACAACTTGTCTACACCTGACCATCCACAACAGAAGACAACGTAAGTTTTGTTGTTTTCAGAGCCTTTTTTGCAAAATCCAAATTGTTACCCAAACATACAACTCACACACTAATTGCTTCCATGTTTTATTTTCATGCTACAGGTTTGATTGTGGATTCTTCTGTCTTCTGTACATGGACCATTTCACAGGGAAGGTGGTGGCAGAGTTTGATGACAAGGTCATTCCAGATTTTCGCAAGTACATAGCATCAAGTCTGATCAACAATAGAGACAACGCAGAGTCTGTTGGGAAGCGTATGGATGCTGAGTTGCAGTCCAAGTAGGAGTTTCTGTAGTTTTGATAGTACTAGTCTTTTTGTGGCAGAGTTACTATAGTTTGATCGTTGTTCTGGAGTCCTTTTGTCGGGCGGATGTAAACTATGATCTTCGCTATGTAAATGGATGGATGCTTCATTTAGATTTCTCCGTTTATATGTGCACTACAAAGCCTTGTCTTTGACGCATATGTTAATGCAATATGAGGAAACAATGCATATTTCGCAATATATATCATGACCTTCTTTTTTCGTGTTTTAATGCAGCAAAGATCTATGTTTTTCCCTATGTTACTCATTTGTGTGCAGCAAGATCTGAGCACTAATAGTTATATACTGCTGCTTCAAAAGCATACCTGACAAGCTTCAAATGATAATTCTTGTTGCTTCAAAAGCATAGCTGATCAGCTACAAATTACATTTTCTGTTGCTTCAAAAGCATGTGTGCTCAGCTACATAAGACATGTTTTGTTGCTTCAAAAGCATACCTGATCAGCTACATAAGTCATTTTCTATTGCTTCAAAAGCATACATGACAAGCTTCAAATGATAATTCTTGTTGCTTCAAAAGCATAGCTGATCAGCTACAAATTACATTTTCTGTTGCTTTCAAAAGCATGTGTGAGCACTAATTTTTGTTGATTCAAATAGGAGGTCCATGCAATTATGCCATAAGAATGCAATTATATGCTACTAATCTCCTTTGCTACACTCATGCTAAAACATTGTCTACCAAGAAATACCCAGCATTTCTTTTTGACAAATATCATGCTGCAAACACACTTTCTATGTGCTTCATACCACCAGAATTACTGCTTCTAATACATTTACCTAATGCTTCAACCAAAGTAAAGGGTCTGGTACACTTATCCTTCAAAGCATATGTATGAATTCTTTACATGGTACCACATGTTGCTCCAATATAGATATTTCATGTTGAACAGCAAACAAATCTGATGTGCATTGCAGTTTTTGTGTAAACCTATAGATGTGTTTCTTACAATAATTTTTCAAGTATGTACTAATAATATCAACCTGACTACATTTCTGTAGTTAACATTATCGCAGCATCTATAACCTCAACTCAACGCCTGCAGCCCTTGCTTCGTCAGCTTGTCTTGCAAGTTTCATCCATGTGCATTCTTGTATCGTGTGACCTTCTTCATTGCAATAGGGACATTTTTTCACCCTTGCCTTCCTCTTCATTGCAGGTTCCTTCTTGGTCTTGGGTTCACTCGCCTTCTTCTGTCTTTTTTGTTTGCTTCTTCTCTTAGCTCGATCAAAGGCTTATGTCGCTTTTCTGTTTCTTTTGGACGTCCTTTAGGTTTGTTCCTGGGTGGGTTTCGCAGGTTGCCACTTCCTTGTGCTTCATCTACTGCTGCTTCATTACCCTTATGACCTGCTTCATGCTGTTCCGGCTGCATATCTTCTTGCTGTTGCTGCATTCCATTTCGAGCTCTCCTCATGTTAGTTACAATTTTACTTGCTTCATCAACCATACTTGACACAATTGCATATGTATCTTCAGCGTAGCAAGCATCCGAAGCAAGATTGTTCATCTTCCTGCACAGTGCATTGTACTTCAGTGTGTTGGTTGTAGGAACCCCAAATCTGATTGTGTTTGCGCCGGGGTCTGGTGGAGTTGTTGTTGCCGCAGCAGACCAGCGATGAAGCAAGTACCTTGCTGGTATTTCTTGGACATTTAGGTGCACCATCACTCTGATGATGTGTGCGCATAAAAGACCACACATCTCGAATGTGTTGCAACCACAACTATACAATGATTCCGCAGCATCAACTTCAACTCGATATGTTTTAACATCAAGTCCAATGTTTGGAATAAGGTCGAAACTCAACTTTTCTGCTTCAACATGAATTGGATGAAACCTTGTTGATGTCGAAATCATTTTCTGGAACCTTTCAAACACTTCTGGGGTGTAGAATTTCTGAGATTGTGCCTCAATGCTCCAACTGCAGAAAATGATAGTTGCAAACATAAACAACTATTAGATATTGTAGATATATATTATTACATTTCATTGCTGCAAGCATATATGAACAAATCGAAAGTTGCATCATGAGGAAGTTGGATATATGTAACCTTCCCCAAAGAGGTCTCCCTGTTGTCTCCATGGTGAAACCTGCATTATCTTCACGATCTAGCATCAAGTTCTGGCACAATTCATATTGCTGCACAAAATTCCACACGGATTCACTTGGTCGAACTAGCTTTTTGAAATACGAATTCAGCCCTTCAGATCTTCCAGTTGTAGATGTAAACGGGAAGAATCTGTGCCTGAAATAGACAGGTGCCCATTTTTTTCGACTGTCCCACATGTTCTGTAGGTGTTTGTTTTCAGACATTGAGTGTACTTGCAGCATGTGCTTCCAGCAGTACTCAAATTGTTCAGGTGAATCTGTCCCATATATGCAGGAATAGAAAGCATCAGCAAAAGGGTGCCCATCAACTAATTTTGGACCGAGTTTCCTTCTCGCCAAGTTCACCACATGGTAGAAGCAACATCTGTGTATTGAGTGAGGGAAAACTTTGGATATTGCATTACCAATTTGCTGATCTTGATCTGTCATTATATGATCAGGAGCCACTTGATTCATCGCCATCATCCACCTTTCAAAAACCCACTTGAATGTTTCAAATGTTTCATCAGGTAGCAAAGCACAGCCCAACACAATTGTGTGTGTATGGTTATTTATCCCGACTATTGGCGCAAAAGGCATATTGTATCTATTAGTACAGAAGGTAGTGTCAAAAAAGACACAGTTCTTGTACTTTGGATACAACGACCTAGTTCTCCCGTCCACCTGCATCAGAGCCCTTACAGCATTATTCTCATCCAGCTGTGTTGCATAAAAGAAGCTCGGGCTTTCAGCTTTTCTTTTTTCAAAGTACTCAATTGTCAGACTCATGTCTCGCAGCGAGACATCATTACGAAGCATTGTTCTTATGTTCGAAACATCTCTCTTCACATAACCCAATGTCCTCAGGTCACCACCACGAACATTTCCTAGGCACCCCATAATCTGAGCAGTACTAATGTTTTGATTATGCAAGGTTTGCAGCAACTGAAAGTCCTCTTCTGGCACCTTCCTATGTGAGCGGTAATATCTGCGTCGCCCTAGTTGCTTCACCATAGGGTGTGTGTGATCCTCTGTGAAAACTATCACTGTCCAACGACCGTTTCGCTTGCCAACATGCATATGTGCTTTGCAATCGTAGCGCAACAGTCTGTTTCGTTGCCTTGTATCAGACAGGTCCATCTGCAGCCCTTTATTTTTTGATTGTTTCTCCGCGGTGAAGCTGCTCATGTCAACTGGACTATCCATCATATTTGCAGCAGAATCTTTTCTGTTTTGGTTTCCTTGAGTTGCAGCAGAAGTTTTCCCAGTATGGACGCACTCGAACACCCTGTTCAGTATTGTATCCTTTGGTACATTGCGTGCTGTACTGTATTTTGTGTTTCCTATTCTTATGCCAAACCCTGTTTTGTAGGCATAGTCATTGTAGACTTTATATGCTTCTTCTAGATCATCGAATTCCATGCCAACATAAGGAACAGCTGGCTGTGAAGATATCTCATCAACTGCTTCTTCAGCAGCATTCCCACTGGCAGCACTTTCTGGCCCCGGAACAAACGTAGCACTTTCTGGCCCCGGCACAAAAGAAGAACTTCCTGGTTCCGGTACAAACTCAGCATTTTCATTCACCGTAGCATCAACACCACAATTATCTTCATACTGCTGGTTGAGATCAAACCCTCCTAGAATGCTGTCAGCAACAAACCTCTGCAAACATTTTTAGTTATGGTTAGTTGATACAATTTTTAGTTATGTTGTATGGCAGCACAACAAAAATTAGTTGAACATCGTTTTGCATTAACTACAGTGCTTCAATGAAACAATATGAGAAAATAATATGACACCACAGCTAACCTTTTGATCATTGAAACACTATTTTTCTGAATAAATTCACATCTGCTACCTAGTATAAGAAAATGCTACCCAAACAGCTACTGTGCAAACAAACATGAAGCAATGTCACTTTAGTTGCAATAGTGTACAAAATCATCCACACAAAGCATCTGCTACATTGAAGCACTAGGACAACATGTCAATCATCATGAGGACAGGAAACCATCCGAAACCCTAGCAGCATTAGCAACAACTAATTGCAGACAGGATCACTCACCGAAGCAGCAGGTTCTTCAATCTCAGGATCCTGAGTAAAAATTACTTCAGGGTTGTTGTAGCGAGGACGAAAACCTTGCAGCAGATCACCCTCTCTGGCGCTTGCCTGAGCACCCTCACATCGTCGGGGATGACCATGGTTTGAAGCAGAGAAGGATGCCACCTTCGATGGTGGCGCGGCCAGGTGATTTGGATCACCTTCGGAGGGGAAGAGGATTGATCGGAGTAGGTGGGCCATCCTCCCGCCGTCGATTGCTGCAGCGTCCTCCGGCGATTGCTACCTGGCGCGCCGCCGCGCCGCGCCGCGCCGCGATCGCCGTCTTCCGCCGAGATCTGTCCAGGGTGGTGAGCTTGCTGCGAGCAAACAGAAGGTTGCTTCAATGAAGCATAAGCGGGAGAGAGGGAGGGGGAGCTCCAGATCGGACAGTCCTAATTAAATGCATCAACGGTTACCGATCCGGAGGCTCGGTCGTTCTGTGCCTCCGGAGGATCCTCAGCGCGGTCCTTTTATGTATGTTAATGTCAGCATATTATCCAGTGGTATGTAGCAACCATTTTGCTTTGGTATGATGCATTTATAGGTTTGCCAGCAATGTATGTCACAATTAGTAGGTTCCATTTTTCATTCACCGTAGCATCAACACCACAATTATCTTCATACTGCTGGTTGAGATCAAACCCTCCTAGAATGCTGTCAGCAACAAACCTCTGCAAACATTTTTAGTTATGGTTAGTTGATACAATTTTTAGTTATGTTGTATGGCAGCACAACAAAAATTAGTTGAACATCGTTTTGCATTAACTACAGTGCTTCAATGAAACAATATGAGAAAATAATATGACACCACAGCTAACCTTTTGATCATTGAAACACTATTTTTCTGAATAAATTCACATCTGCTACCTAGTATAAGAAAATGCTACCCAAACAGCTACTGTGCAAACAAACATGAAGCAATGTCACTTTAGTTGCAATAGTGTACAAAATCATCCACACAAAGCATCTGCTACATTGAAGCACTAGGACAACATGTCAATCATCATGAGGACAGGAAACCATCCGAAACCCTAGCAGCATTAGCAACAACTAATTGCAGACAGGATCACTCACCGAAGCAGCAGGTTCTTCAATCTCAGGATCCTGAGTAAAAATTACTTCAGGGTTGTTGTAGCGAGGACAAAAACCTTGCAGCAGATCACCCTCTCTGGCGCTTGCCTGAGCACCCTCACATCGTCGGGGACGACCATGGTTTGAAGCAGAGAAGGATGCCACCTTCGATGGTGGCGCGGCCAGGTGATTTGGATCACCTTCGGAGGGGAAGAGGATTGATCGGAGTAGGTGGGCCATCCTCCCGCCGTCGATTGCTGCAGCGTCCTCCGGCGATTGCTACCTGGCGCGCCGCCGCGCCGCGCCGCGATCGCCGTCTTCCGCCGAGATCTGTCCAGGGTGGTGAGCTTGCTGCGAGCAAACAGAAGGTTGCTTCAATGAAGCATAAGCGGGAGAGAGGGAGGGGGAGCTCCAGATCGGACGGTCCTAATTAAATGTATCAACGGTTACCGATCCGGAGGCTCGGTCGTTCTGTGCCTCCGGAGGATCCTCAGCGCGGTCCTTTTATGTATGTTAATGTCAGCATATTATCCAGTGGTATGTAGCAACCATTTTGCTTTGGTATGATGCATTTATAGGTTTGCCAGCAATGTATGTCACAATTAGTAGGTTCCATTTTTCATTCACCGTAGCATCAACACCACAATTATCTTCATACTGCTGGTTGAGATCAAACCCTCCTAGAATGCTGTCAGCAACAAACCTCTGCAAACATTTTTAGTTATGGTTAGTTGATACAATTTTTAGTTATGTTGTATGGCAGCACAACAAAAATTAGTTGAACATCGTTTTGCATTAACTACAGTGCTTCAATGAAACAATATGAGAAAATAATATGACACCACAGCTAACCTTTTGATCATTGAAACACTATTTTTCTGAATAAATTCACATCTGCTACCTAGTATAAGAAAATGCTACCCAAACAGCTACTGTGCAAACAAACATGAAGCAATGTCACTTTAGTTGCAATAGTGTACAAAATCATCCACACAAAGCATCTGCTACATTGAAGCACTAGGACAACATGTCAATCATCATGAGGACAGGAAACCATCCGAAACCCTAGCAGCATTAGCAACAACTAATTGCAGACAGGATCACTCACCGAAGCAGCAGGTTCTTCAATCTCAGGATCCTGAGTAAAAATTACTTCAGGGTTGTTGTAGCGAGGACGAAAACCTTGCAGCAGATCACCCTCTCTGGCGCTTGCCTGAGCACCCTCACATCGTCGGGGACGACCATGGTTTGAAGCAGAGAAGGATGCCACCTTCGATGGTGGCGCGGCCAGGTGATTTGGATCACCTTCGGAGGGGAAGAGGATTGATCGGAGTAGGTGGGCCATCCTCCCGCCGTCGATTGCTGGAGCGTCCTCCGGCGATTGCTACCTGGCGCGCCGCCGCGCCGCGCCGCGATCGCCGTCTTCCGCCGAGATCTGTCCAGGGTGGTGAGCTTGCTGCGAGCAAACAGAAGGTTGCTTCAATGAAGCATAAGCGGGAGAGAGGGAGGGGGAGCTCCAGATCGGACGGTCCTAATTAAATGCATCAACGGTTACCGATCCGGAGGCTCGGTCGTTCTGTGCCTCCGGAGGATCCTCAGCGCGGTCCATATGCAAAATATCCAATACATCCGTGTGACCTTTTCTGGTTGTTTTGTTGCCCAAAAAGTTCAGTTTGGTTAGATGGGCTGCATTGACGTCTCACCTTCTTAAATACTCCCTAAATTTGGGACGGAGATTTTAGCTCCTGCTCCTTGCTGTATATAAAAATTAAAAAATCATAGTTATGTGTTTTTAAAAAATAGAAAAAATCATGTTGTAGCTGATGATTATCCCACAAACGTACAAATTTCAATTTTAAATATTTTTCTAGGCTACACAAAAATGGCAAGTTTGCATATTTCAAATCTCTAAATTTTAATAGAAATTTTTTGTTTAGCCTACAGTATAAAGAATTTCACATCATAATTGTGTAAAGTTGTAGGTTACGCCATTTACTGTGTGCATATTTAATTTCAGATTTTTCTAAAACCAATGGGTATGATCGATTTTTTATTTCTTATAAACAACATGAGCACTAGTGCCCAAGAGTAAAATTTGGCATCTTTTTTGTTCTTTGGTCCGACCATGGCTGCTTCGAGGGGTTGACCTTCTCGGGGCAAATCCTATTTAATGCTTCACGCGAAGGGAAGCAAGTCGATGTGTACCCCTTTTAAAGCTATATTTTCTGAACGGGTCTGCCCATTAGACCCCAGGTGGTTCGGATTTTTTTGGTTTTAAGAAGATTCTACAATGATTCGGTTCGACTGGAAGTGGTGGAGTCGGTTCGAGAAGGTTTTACGTCATTTACTATGTGCATATTTAATTACAAATTCTTCTAGAATTAGTGCATCTGATTTTTGATTTCTTATAAAAAAACATGAGCACTAGTGCCTAGGAGTCAAAGACACTTTCCGCAAAATTTGGCATTTTTATTTTCTTTTTTGTTCTTTGGTCTGACCATGGCTGCTTCGAGGGGTTGACCTTCTCGGAGCAAATCCTATTTAACGCTTCATACGAAGGGAAGAAAGTCGACGTGTAACCCTTTTTAAGCTATAGTTTGTAAACGGGTATGCCCATTAGACACAGGTGGTTCGGATTTTTTTGTTTTAGGAAGATTCTACAATGTTTCGGTTTCTCTATATTCCGGTTTCTTCCTTTTTATTTATTTGTTTGGTTATTACCCCTTTTTGTTTTTAGTTCTTAATTTTTGAACATTTTCATGTTTGAATAATTTAAAAATATGAACATATTCTGGATTTGAATAATTTTTTAGTCCGAACTTTTCAAAAATTTGAAGTCTGAATATTTTAGAATTCTGAATAATTTTCAGAAGGAGTATGGAAGAGACTAGAAGTGATAGAGGACAACCAAAGTTGACGTGGGTAGAGGCGGTAAAAAGAGACTTGAGGGATTGGAGTGCACCTAAAGTCTTAGCTCTTGATACGACTGTATGATGATCATGGATTCATATGTTGAAATCTTAGTTACTCGCTTTTTTTCTTCCTTTCTTTCTCCTTATTTTGGTTTTTTTCTGTTGTATTTCATATCTAGCCTACCCCAATTTGCTTCGGAGAAAGGCTTTGATGTTTTTGTTGTTGTTGAATGTAATATCCCAGGTTTAGAGGCAATAAAATGAGAGAACACCAAAGTGTGCATTGCATTCATGCATAGAAAATCCGGGGAATTTTCGCGCTTTCAAATAAAACTTACCACAGTAACTGAAGTTTCACTTGACTTGCTGGAATTGAAGTAGATCATCAAGTCAAGCGCTATAAACTTCACTGTGATCTTTGTTAAAACCTTGTTTTGGGTAGAGATGATTTGATCTATGTGCTAGATTAAATGGAATTAGTTTTACAACAAACAACACCTTAAGTGAGGATTAAATACCAGATCCTATGAAGGATCATAACATGGTATTCCTTACCACAACACATTCTCTAAGAATCAAACCCTAACTTAATAACACTCAAAAGTTAGCAACTACCTTTGTGTGGAATTTAATTCACTTCTAAATAAGGTAAACCATAGGGTTTAAAGTGCATAAAAACCACACATTCTTATTTAAATCATAACTTATTAAATTTATGGAATATCATAAAACTAAATCTATTTACATTACAAATTATAGTTCAAACTATTTAAATAAAACCATCCACAAGATATTTTGTAACAAATGCCATTTGGCTATCAAAGATAAGTCATATGAGAGGATAATGATCATGCCACATGTGATGAAAATATCTACATGACTTGCTTTCCAAGCTATGCCACCTCATGCTCAAAGGATTGCTATGGATGAGGGCATGACAACCAAGCACCTTACTCATCAAACCAACACAAGAGTCACCACCTATGTGTCATGACACTAGAGCTTGCCCAAGCCTATAAATAGAGCCACACCCTCCATCCATTTGGTCATCTTGTAGCATGATACAAGGAAACACACACATAGAGCCACTCTATACATTAGCTAGGATCAAGATGAAGAAGCTAGGAGGTGGAGGCATACCACAAGATGTAGGTTAATCAGATTTCATGAAGAACAAGCTACAGAAGATACCAAGGTAGAATTCCTAGGAAAACCATATATTTAGAGGATCATATCATCATCTCTTAAGTAGAATCTTAGGATATTCCAAGACATTGAGAAGTGAGGGAAGTTATAATACTAATCATAGCCATGCCCATACAAGAATACTAGAGTAGTACTAATCCTAGTTGTTCAAGACAACATTTGATCATGGAGTTGAGAACCTTATTCCAATAGCAATACCTTAGTAAACCAATTCCATAATCATCATAACTTGGTACTAATTATAAACCCTAAGAATCTAGGATGAGTGTGATGAGAGGAATATTGAAGAGGGATTAGTGAGTAATGAGTGGATTTTTTCTAATGCATGATTATACCTTGTAGATATAAATGATAAGCTAAACCCATGTTATTAATAGATCTCATCTATCACATAAAATAATAAGTATATCACTAGTAGTTAACCCCAAACCAATCCTCATGCCTTGTGTAGAGGAGTAATCCTAGTCAATTAAACATAACCAAGCTTATGCTCATACCTAATCCTAGTTGTGTATCACTTGGGTGATCACTACTAAAACCCTAGACCACATTTTGGATTTCAATCCAAATATCACTTTGGAATATAAGAAGAACCCTGCCATGCCTCATGCCTATTTAATACTTCAAATAGTGAAGTATTCCCAAAACCCTAAACCTTGTCCTTTGGAATCAATCCCACATAAAACATTGTCATAACTTGTGTATCATGGATCACAAGTATAAGCCAAGCCATATATACTTTAGAACTAAATGTCATTTGGTGAGTAGAGTGAAACCTATATCTAATCCTACTTGATATTCCAAGTACCTTGTTTAGTTGACCAAATAGGAAAATCTATCATAGTTTGGACCATCACCTTAGCAAATGAAGTAACCATGATGAACTTGGGATTTATTTTAAGTAATCCATGCTAGAAATTGCTATGCAAGATTACTAAATATAGAGTTTATCTCACCACTTTTCTTAAACCCTTAGAAACAATTATCCACATAAAATCATGATCCAATTCCATCCTCGGTATCATTTATTTTAAATCTAGCCATATTTAAAATACATATGAACCACCAATATTGTTAAGTACATTAGCAAACCCTACTCATATGTTCATCATGCAAATGTTATAAATTTCAAATCACTTAAACAAATTTGGTTCCTAAATAAAAGGGCAATTTAAATGAATCCTAAATTCATAACTATTTTGAATTTGGAATTGTGTCTCATAATAACACAAAATAAATCAATGGTTGTTTAAAAACAAAACAATACAGTGAGTATCTTTATCAAATTATTATGATATTCAAATACTTTAGAACCTGCAAAACAAAACAGAATTCAAATTAGAATTCAAACAACAAAATAGAAAATAGGAAATATAAAACAGAAATTTGAAAATAGAAAAGAGGGGGAACATACCTGTCCAGGCCGCAGCAGCCGAAGCCAACCCAACAGCAGCCCACGTCGAAGCCCAGGAGCAGTCCAGCCCATGTCCAAATACCGTTTCGCGTGCGTCAAGAATCGTGCGAGGAGAATACATTTCGTCGTCGTCTCTGAGCTCGACAGCGCGGCGGAGCCAGTAGGCCATGATCTCGTCGTCGATAAGCATGCCTTGGACGTTGCGAGACACTCAGAACCATGCCCAACCTCTCTCGCGTCCGAGCCTATCCGCGTACGAGAAGATCTTTGCCAAACGGAAGCTTCCAGAGACCGCCACCTCCCGACCATGGCCGTCGCCGTGTCGAGACCTCAGGGCTTCCCTTGGTCTATAAATAGGTGGAGGGCATCGTCATGCACGCCTTGTTCGCCTCCACCACTCCATTGCTGCTTAGACACCCTCTATCTCTCACATTCATCCACTCTCTGTCGCCGGAATCGAAGACGAAGCCGACGGAGGAAGCCACCCCAGCCTCCGGCGCGTGGTCCAGGAGGAGCGCATGGACTCAAGGAGCATCTGGGAGGAGCCCAACATCTAGGGGAGCCGTGTAGAGGATCAATTTCCTCGTTCCCTTCTGCAGCACATCACCTGGAAATCTTCAACCGCCGTCGTCTCCGTCGACCATCGCCGGAGCCGACCACGCCATCATGTTCAGGGTGAGCATACGCCTCTGTAGAGCTAGATCTCGCATCCTAGAACCTCATGTAGCCTCTGAATCGATTCTCGCCGGAGTATCACCGCCACAGAGCTCGTCGTCGGTGACGCTCCGGTGATGCTCTTGCCAAACCAACACCACCAGTCGATTCGCCTTGCAGTACTCGTTCAGAAACACCTAGTCGCGCATCTCGGGAGGCCGTAAATCGGCGGCGCCACAATCTGCTGACCGCCGGCGTTTAACCGTCGGTGAGGTCAAAGTTCCTGGTCAACTGTGACCAGTCCTTGCTTGCGTGGAAGCCGACGTGGACACAAGCCCCTCCAGTCAGTGACTGTGGGTGTGTACCGTTTGGGTGCGTTTAGTTTATCGGTTCTAATTTAAAAACCAGTAAATTGCTGAAATTTTGCAAAAATAGATAAAATTCATTTCAACTCAGAAAAATATAAATAATATATCAAAATGCTCACAAAAATAAACTCTATTCAAATAAAATATAAAACAAAAATGTGTGACAAAATAAAAATCCATTTATTTTTAACTTCATTAATTATGCCTTTTCATTTATTTAAAACACAATTTGAATTCAGGAAATTAGTGAAGCTCCAAAATTAAATTTTAACTATTCAATAACTAATTAAAATGTTAAGATTAATTATCTTGATCATATTTTCATCAATTAAAATATTAGTGGTAATTCATAAACCCTAATTTGCAAATTACCATTTACTATTTCTTTAAATAAAGAAAGAAAATACCAACAACTAATATTATTTTGGGTAATCCAAAACTTGTTTACTTAAACATATTTAGTTAACAAGTTAAGTATTTTTAAAAGTAATAACAATTGTTAAACCCTAGTTTTTAATTAAACTTAAATAGGAGTTACCCAATTATTAATTCTTGTGAAAATTAATAAAATGTTAAAGCCATTATTAATTTTGTTTCAAAGTAATTAGTGACCACATCTCTATAACCAATTATCATCTAAAGAGTTCTATCATAGTTAGAAACCCTAGTTCTAATATAAGTAAGACCTTGAACCCATTATTTTATGTGATCATTCCACCTTAGAAACAACTCTAAAACCCTAGTTATGTGTCACATGTGATCATGTGAGATTTACTTGACATATAGAACCCTAATAAGCAACAATTGAATGCATGCTCATGATCCACTAGCATAAAACCAAGTCACATGAGATTAGTATTCCATGTCCCTATTCTTAATTAAAACCTATATGAATCCCTAGTGTCACTTAGGAGCAAACCCTAACTTGTTAATTGGATTAGTACCAATGATCACCACTCCTATCTACCATACCATTAGGACCAATCTCAACCATCAAACCCTAGTAGAATCCTAGTGATGAACCCTAACATCAATTGTGTGTAGTAATGCACATAACATGCTCCCATCTCACTAAACCCTAATTAGAGAGTAATAAACCACTTAGCTTAGAAACCATTAAGTGATTACTTAGTGAAGAAAATGTGAAGCCATAGTAAACCCTAACTCATAGCAACACCTTGACCATCATTCTTTGATATGATACCCATAATCAACCATAGTAATAAACATGTTAATACTTGCTACATATAGACCAAATCTATTTAAGAACCAACTAGTTCCTATAAGAGAACTAAATGAATCCAATAGTAAACCCTAGAAAGCCATAGCTCCTATGTATAGTAGTTCATATTCTTAATTAACATGTTCTTCAAAAGTTATTCTTTTGAAGTATAATACAAGTAATCATCAACCATGTCCTGTAGAACTTAAAATTGACAACCGCTCTTTACATATTGTTCAACTACAAGTCCTTTATGTGTGTGCTTGTTATGATGTCTTATATCACTTGGTTATGATGCTAATATAACCAAACCCTAATAAGAACCTTGTTTGAGAACCATCCTAAAAGTGCAACACACCCTAAAGAAATCTTTACAACTCATCCATCCTAAATTACCGAGGTTAGGTTACGCTCGGGACGATTGCATCTCATACTATGCATTATAGCATCCTTGCCAGTTCTGTAAACAATGTCCTTACCGGACGATGATGGTATTTCAGCATTTGGAGTTCTCACGTATCGAAGCTTTTGCCTGCATAATCTTGCAGTCAAGAAAGGCAAGTTCATCGCTTGCTCATGTCATTTGATTATTTTTATCAAACTATATGCAAAGTACTATACTTATCACTCTTGCATGGAAAAGCAAAGTATTATTTTACAATTATGAATATGACTATGTGGTGGGCAATGGAACCATGGTATGTGTTGATATGGTGGAGGTTCCATTGCATGGGTTTTATTAACCTAGGAGTAATTACCAATGCCGTCCTGTGATTCTAGCGCCGTACATACCGCGTTAACCATAAGATCTATAATGGCTCTAGGGAAGCCAGCTGTATCTTTTCCCTCCTACACGCCAACGGACTGGTTAGAGCTGCGGGGTGCTGGAGGCACTGCCGTAGGTTGGGATGGCCTTTTAAATCCCCATCCGTGTGGATGACTGGCTCTACCGTCTATGATGGATTGCCCAAAGTACACCGTGGGTAAAGCCGTATGATCGGGAGATGTCTACCGGGGGTGTACGGGTGGAAAAAAGGGTGGGTTTGCAGGGTCGCGAAGAAGGCGGTGTGGGCTTGGATCTTCTTTCCTGGCCTCACACCAAAGGAAGTGTGAACGGGGGCAAGTCCCTGCGGATGGCAAAAAGAATGAGATCTCTTATGGGAAAAGTAACACACCTCTGCAGAGTGTATTGAATTGTGACTGTCACTCCCTGTTCCGGGAAGGGAACTGCGAACACGGCAGGAAAGGAACTCCATGAAGTTCTGGTCAACCTGTGAAGACTGAGGGGCATAGTTTTCAGAATAAAATAAACCATTTGAAGAAATGTTTATGAAAACTTGCATTCGCCTATGACTTTCTGGTCTATGGCTGTAGGTAGTGCATGATACACCTATTTCCTAATATGAACTTGCTGAGTGCGCTCGTACTCATTCCCTCCCATTTGAACCCCCTTCTTAGATCAAAGCACCGAAGGAGAAACTACCGTGGAACTCGAAGACAAAGGAGTCAACTGCAACAAGATGAAGAATCCAATCAACAAAGTCAATGGAGTCAACTTCTGCATCAATGATACGTCTCAAATGTATCTATAATTTCTTATGTTCCATGCTAGTTTTATGACAATACTCACATGTTTTATATACACTTTATATCATTTATACGCATTTTCCGGCACTAACCTATTAACAAGATGCCGAAGCGCCAGTTCCTGTTTTCTGCTGTTTTTGGTTTCAGAAATCCTACACAGGAAATATTCTCGGAATTGGACAAAACAAAAGCCCAGGGTCTTATTTTTCCACGGAGCTTCCAGAAGACCGAAGAGGATACAAAGTGGGGCCACGAGGCGCCGCCACCATAGGGCCGTGCGGCCAAGGGGGGGCCACGTCGCCCTATGGTGTGGGGCCCCCGTGACTCCCCCGACTCTGCCCTTTCGCCTACTTATACTCGCCGTCGCGAAAACCCTATTACCGAGAGCCACGATACGAGAAAAGTTCCAGAGATGCCGCCGCCGCCAATCCCATCTCGGGGGATTCAGGAGATCGCCTCCGGCACCCTGCCGGAGAGGGGAATCATCACCCGGAAGACTCTACATCACCATGATCGCCTCCGGACTGATGTGTGAGTAGTTCATCCTTGGACTATGGGTCCATAGCAGTAGCTAGATGGTTGTCTTCTCCTCTTGTGCTATCATGTTAGATCTTGTGAGCTGCCTATCATGATCAAGATCATCTATTTGTAATGCTACATGTTGTGTTTGTTGGGATCCGATGAATATGGAATACTATGTCAAGTTGAGTATCAATCCATCATATATGTGTTGTTTATGATCTTGCATGCTCTCCGTTGCTAGTAGGGGCTCTGGCCAAGTTGATACTTGTGACTCCAAGAGGGAGTATTTATGCTCGATAGTGGGTTCATGCCTCCATTGAATCTGGGACAGTGACAGAAAGTTCTAAGGTTGTGGATGTGCTGTTGCCACTAGGGATAAAACATCGATGCTTTGTCTAAGGATATTTGTGTTGATTACATTACGCACCATACTTAATGCAATTATCTGTTGTTTGCAACTTAATACTAGAAGGGGTACGGATGCTAACCCGAAGGTGGACTTTTTAGGCATAGATGCATGCTGGATAGCGGTCTATGTAATTTGTCGTAATGCCCTAAGTGAATCTCATATTAGTCATCATGATAAGTATGTGCATTGTTATGCACTCTCTATTTGTCAATTGCCCAACTGTAATTTGTTCACCCAACATGCTATTTATCTTATTGGAGAGACACCACTAGTGAAATGTGGATCCCGGTCCATTCTTTTACATCTGAATACAATCTACTGCAATCATTGTTCTCTACTGTTCTTTGCAAACAAACATCATTTTCCACACCATACGTTTAATCCTTTGTTTACAGCAAGCCGGTGGGATTGACAACCTCACTGTTAAGTTGGGGCAAATTATTTTGATTGTGTTGTGTAGGTTCCACGTTGGCGACGGAATCACTGGTGTTGTGCCGCACTACACTCCTCCACCAACAACCTTCACGTGGCCTTCATCTCCTACTGGTTCGATAAACCTTGGTTTCTTACTGAGGGAAAACTTGATGTTGTACACATCATACCTTCCTCTTGGGGTTCCCAACGGACGAGTGCTTTACCGTCACAAGGAAGCTACTTTCTGGGGCCGTTGCAATCCAACTCCCACGTCAGCAGCTCTTTTTCTGGCGCCGTTGCCGGGGAGATCAAGACACGCTGCAAGGGGAGTCTCCCACATCCAATCTCTTTACTTTGTTATTGTCTTGCTTTACTTTATTTTATTTTCTGCTTTGTTTGCTTTCTTTATATCAAAAATACAAAAAAAAAATTAGTTACTTGCTTTACTTTATTTTACTGTCTTATTTGCGTTCTCTATATCAAAAACACAAAAAAAATTAGTTACTTGTTTTACTTTACTTTATTTAGTTTGCTTTACTACTGTTAAAATGAATACTCCTGAGAATACCAAGTTGTGTGACTTCACAAGCACAAATAATAAAGATTTCATATGCACACCTATTGCTCCACCTGCTACTACAGCAGAATTTTATGAAATTAAACCTGCTTTACTAAATCTTGTTATGAGAGAGCAATTTTCTGGTGTCAGTTCTGATGATGCTGCTGCCCATCTTAATAATTTTGTTGAACTTTGTGAAATGCAAAAGTATAAGGATGTAGATGGTGACATAATAAAACTGAAATTGTTTCCTTTCTCCCTAAGATGAAGAGCTAAAGATTGGTTGCTATCTTTGCCTAAAAATAGTATTGATTCATGGACTAAATGTAAAGATGCTTTCATTGGTAGATATTATCCTCCTGCTAAAATTATATCTTTGAGAAGTAGCATAATGAATTTTAAGCAATTGGATAATGAGCATGTTGCCCAAGCATGGGAAAGAATGAAATCTTTGGTAAAGAATTGCACTACCCATGGACTAACTAATTGGATGATCATCCAAACCTTTTATGCAGGACTGAATTTTTCTTCGAGGAACCGATACGTCTCAAACGTATCTATAATTTCTTATGTTCCATGCTACTTTTATGATGATACTCACATGTTTTATACACACTTTATTTCATTATTACGCATTTTCCGGCACTAACCTATTGACGAGATGCCGAAGAGCCAGTTGCTGTTTTCTGCTGTTTTTGGTTTCAGAAATCCTACAAAGGAAATATTCTCGGAATTGGACGAAATCAACGCCCAGGGTCTTATTTTTCCACGAAGCTTCCAGAAGACCGAAGAGCATACGAAGTGGGGCCACGAGGCGGCCAGACCATAGGGCGGCGCGGCCTGCCTGGGGCCCGCGTCGGCCTATGGTGTGGGCCCCTCGCGCCGCCTCCAACCCTACCCTTCCGCGTACTTAAAGCCTTTGTCGCGAAAACCCCTGTACCGAGAGCCACGATATGGAAAACCTTCCAGAGACGCCGCCACCGCGAATCCCATCTCGGGGGATTCAGGAGATCGCCTCCGGCACCCTGCCGGAGAGGGGAATCATCTCCCGGAGGACTCTTCACCGCCATGATCGCCTCCGGATCGATGTGTGAGTAGTTTACCCCTGGACTATGGGTCCATAGCAGTAACTAGATGGTTGTCTTCTCCTCATGTGCTATCATGTTAGATCTTGTGAGCTGCCTATCATGATCAAGATCACCTATTTGTAATGCTACATGTTGTGTTTGTTGGGATCCGATGAATATGGAATACTATGTCAAGTTGATTATCAATCTATCATATATGTGTTGTTTATGATCTTGCATGCTCTCCGTTGCTAGTAGAGGCTCTGGCCAAGTTGATACTTGTGACTCCAAGAGGGAGTATTTATGCTCGATAGTGGGTTCATGCCTCCATTAAATCTAGGACAGTGACAGAAAGTTCTAAGGTTGTGGATGTGCTGTTGCCACTAGGGATAAAACATCGATGCTTTATCTAAGGATATTTGTGTTGATTACATTACGCACCATACTTAATGCAATTGTCTGTTGTTTGCAACTTAATACTGGAAGGGGTGCGGATGCTAACCCGAAGGTGGACTTTTTAGGCATAGATGCATGTTGGATAGCGGTCTATGTAATTTGTCGTAATGCCCTAAGTGAATCTCATACTAGTCATCATGATAAGTATGTGCATTGTTATTCCCTCTCTATTTGTCAATTGCCCAACTGTAATTTGTTCACCCAACATGCTATTTATCTTATTGGAGAGACACCACTAGTGAACTGTGGATCCCGGTCCATTCTTTTACATCTGAATACAATCTACTGCAATCATTGTTCTCTACTGTTCTTTGCAAACAAACACCATTTTCCACACCATACGTTTAATCCTTTGTTTACAGCAAGCCGGTGGGATTGACAACCTCACTGTTAAGTTGGGGCAAAGTATTTTGATTGTGTTGTGCAGGTTCCACGTTGGCGCCGGAATCACTGGTGTTGCGCCGCACTACACTCCTCCACCAACAACCTTCACGTGGCCTTCATCTCCTACTGGTTCGATAAACCTTGGTTTCTTACTGAGGGAAAACTTGCTGCTGTACACATCATACCTTCCTCTTGGGGTTCCCAACGGACGAGTGCTTTACCGTCACAAGGAAGCTACTTTCTGGGGCCGTTGCAATCCAACTCCCACGTCAGCAATCAACTGTAATGGAAACCTAGACTAGTAATAGCAGGGAATCTTTTCCCTAATCCTAGCACCTAAGTAGCTAGAGTTCTGTACCAAGCCTGTATCTCTAAAGCTAGTATTAGCAATAAGTTAGACTACGAGTCGTTCTTGTGGAGCTTTATTTAAAGTTTTACCTCACTGTAAAGTAGGAGGCTATGTTGATCTTCTGTAAACAGATTGTATATCCTTCTATAGACATACCTTGGACTCGCATATGTTTCTGTTGTACCACTCTGAGGGATGTAATATGATTGGAACGGTGTTTCACTTGTGTTATGTCAACGACTTGTGTACTACACCATGCAGTGGTACGCTGGGTCACCACAGCTGGTATCAGAGCAAATGCTTTGACCCTAGGATTAAAACCCTTTAAAGGAGACCTATAGGTTTGGTAGTGTCTATAGGAAGTTGTATTAGCTAAGTCAACTATGCTAAACCAAATATTCTTATGACTTGAGATGGGTATTCACTTGAGAATAATCCTGACACACTTGAGTCAATCTTTCTTATCTATCTTTCTTAAGTAAAGATAGTTAGTTATCTGGCTTCATTCCAAATAATTAGAACACCATTGAAGCTTAAGATAATGGGTGGTAGTAGACCACATTTGGTATACAATACATGGTAGTCCAAAGAGAGGATACAACCATAAGGAAGATATCCTATTGGAAGAAGTATACCAATGTAAGTTATAGTTAAGTAAGAGTCGTTTAAAATGTCAAATGACTGGTATAAAATGAGGAAGATAAGTCATACTAGGTAGTTTAGATCTATGATGAGTCAATCATAGGAGGTAAGGAAGAGTTATAGGAGTTACATGAGTCTACCTTCAATAATAAACAAGGTACTCTTATATGATTCACTTGAGAGTCATGATGTGATGGAGTAGAACATCATAAGTGAATTACAAGAGTGTGATAAGGAGTAGGATTTAGGGAATAGTTCGAAAGCTTAGGACTTAAAATCCTAATAACTGTACCAAGTATGCTAGAACCATAGTCCTTAATTTAAAGAAGGCTTATTTAGAGCATATCACATAGAGAAATCCTAGAGTTATAGGTGGTATATTCTAAACAATCATGTGTTTAGAGTAGCCATGTTATAGTTTCGAGAGATCATGTGAGGTTAGTTTTCAATTGAACTAAAAATTAAGTTAACACTTCCCAAGGAAATTAGGTCAACCACAACTACCCTGGACCAATTTGCTCATGTTTATTTGATTGCAATTGAGCAATCGAGGTAAATATTGATAAAAATAGCAGGAATCCATATATAAGTGCTAAGTATCACAACCTAAACCTATTTTATGTGGTGTTATATATTTCACATCTACGCCTGATGTTTAGGGATGTCTTACCCAACTATTATATTCAGGCATATAAGGATGTGTATTATAAGCACAAAGCTGAATCTTCTTGGATCTTATTGGGTTTTCATTGTTTGACTAGATCCATACATGAAGTTTGACTTTGATATGCAAATGCATGTTGCAATATCAAGCTCTTACTTGATGTTATAGGTCTAGAGGGTAAAGGTATTCGTGTGAGGAAGTGGCGAATTCTGAAGAGTTTGAAGATAAGATGAAGGTTCACTAGAAGAAGGAAGTAAAGTTGTGAGAAGCAACCACAACCATCAGAAGGAAGAACCAATCAAAACTCACTTCTATCCTTAATCAAGGAGTACTTCAACATGGAAGTACCATGAAAGTGAGAAAATAGTGAATATGGAGCAGTAGAAGTGGAGCCATATTCATTATGGAAGAAGGAATTGCAAGTAGAGTCATTTACAATACTATTTTCATAGTATCAACAAGTGGTTATCTTGCAAAATAAACCCTAGAAGAAGGAAAATAGACAAGTGAAGTCGCAGCTGGTATAATAAGACCACAACTGATATAGAATAAACATGAAGAGAAAGTATGTGAAGTGAGGTATATCTTAACTAAAACAATAAAAGTAGCCACAGCTGGTAGGTAGATATTGACTAGAACCATAAAATAGTCCATAGTTAATATCAAGTAAGCCACATCTCGTGTTAGATAGTCTGCAGCTGGTAACAAATAGTCCGCAGTTTAATCGTTCTTTCACTCTAAAGGAAAGAGGGATTTCGCAGCTGCCATCCCGTAGTTGGTAAATATTTAGTTGGAGGATTCACAATGGATATCCACAATTGTGTGGATACGCAGCAAAGAATTCTTCATGAGACTCTAGAAAAGTACAAACTATAAGCTAGACCAAGACTAATCTTCTAACCTTAGAGTTTAATGATTAGAAGAAAGGAAGTTTAAAGATCATTAGTAAACTCCAAGGGGGAGAGGAAGGCTGAAGGAGAAGTATTAAGTTATGGTTTGTAGTGTGATAGACGGAGAAAAAGGTATGAACTGAGAGGAAGTCCGATCTTATTTTTATAAGGTTGTTGGGAAGTACCCATATAAAAGTACTCTCAGGAGGTTGTCAGACCAGAAGCCGAGGTTCATATCTCGAGGAAGTAAGGGTTAGACCTTAACTTGAGTGGGTAATTGTAAGTACTCGAAACCATGAGAACTTAAGTAAGTCTTAGATAATGAAGTTGGAGGAAGAAGAAGTTGTCGGAGGACAATCAAAGCCTAAGAAAACAAAAGACTGAAGGGTTTGACCATACCAAAACTGATGATTATTAGAAAGATACCTTTCATGGAACCTAAAGAAACCAAAAGGAAGATAAATAGTATAAACTAGAAGCCATGATTGGATGGACTAAATGAGTCTAATCCATTCGTAGAACTAAACCACCAGGACCATGCCTATTGTAAATACCTTACCAAGTACCATTATTATAGTTATGGTAGTAAGGGAAAACAATACCTTACTTTAAACAAATCCTTTAGAATTAAGGTTTGGGCACCGCAGATGGATTACCGCAGCTGACAGAACCAAGCTTTGGGTATCCAAATAAGAAGTTACTACCAGAACCATTTGTGAAGTCCATTAGCCCAATAAGATGTCCTAATCTAAGGATATTTGAAGAGTAAGACTATAAGCTTAGAGTATTGGAAGAAATCATAGAATAGAAGAAAGTATCAGTGCCAGATATCAGAAGACTACGGGAAGGATCTGAACAAGGGATATATTCAATTATATTTACTGAGATCACCATGGAGTTTGAAAGGATCGTGATCCGTTCAAGTCAGTTCCACATTTCGAAACATGAGAGCGTTCGAACTTCGGGACGAAGTTCAGTTTAAGGGGGAGAGGCTGTAATATCCCAGGTTTAGAGGCAATAAAATGAGAGAACACCAAAGTGGGCATTGCATTCATGCTAGAAAATATGGGGAATTTTCGCGCTTTCAAATAAAACTTACCACAGTAACTGAAGTTTCACTTGACTTGCTGGAACTGAAGTAGATCATCAAGTCAAGCGCTATAAACTTCACTGTGATCTTTGCTAAAACCTTGTTTTGGGTAGAGATGATTTGATCTACGGGCTAGATCAAATGCAATTAGTTTTACAACAAACAATACCTTAAGTGAGGATTAAATACCAGATCCTATGAAGGATCATAACATGGTATTCCTTACCACAACACATTCTCTAAGAATCAAACCCTAACTTAATAACACTCAAAAGTTAGCAACTACCTTTGTGTGGAATTTAATTCACTTCTAAATAAGGTAAACCATAGGGTTTAAAGTGCATAAAAACCACACATTCTTATTTAAATCATAACTTATTAAATTTATGGAATATCATAAAACTAAATCTATTTACATTAAAAATTATAATTCAAACTATTTAAATAAAACCATCCACAAGATATTTAGTAACAAATGTCACTTGGTTATCAAAGATAAGTAATATGAGAGGATAATGATCATGCCACATGTGATGAAAATATCTACATGGCTTGCTTTCCAAGCTATGCCACCTCATGCTCAAAGAATTGCTATGGATGAGGGCATGACAACCAAGCACCTTACTCATCAAACCAACCCAAGAGTCACCACCTATGTGTCATGACACTAGAGCTTGCCCAAGCCTATAAATAGAGCCACACCCTCCATCCATTTGGTCATCTTGTAGCATGATACAAGGAAACACACACATAGAGCCACTCTATACATTAGCTAGGATCAAGATGAAGAAGCTAGGAGGTGGAGGCATACCACAAGATGTAGGTTTATCAGATTTCATGAAGAACAAGCTACAGAAGATACCAAGGTAGAATTCCTAGGAAAACCATATATTTAGAGGATCATATCATCATCTCTTAAGTAGGACCTTAGGATATTCCAAGACATTGAGAAGTGAGGGAAGTTATAATACTAATCATAGCCATGCCCATACAAGAATACTAGAGTAGTACTAATCCTAGTTTTTCAAGACAACATTTGATCATGGAGGTGAGAACCTTATTCCAATAGCAATACCTTAGTAAACCAATTCCATAATCATCATAACTTGGTACTAATTATAAACCCTAAGAATCTAGGATGAGTGTGATGAGAGGAATATTAAAGAGGGATTAGTGAGTAATGAGTGGATTTTTTCTAATGCATGATTATACCTTGTAGATATAAATGATAAGCTAAACCCATGTTATTAATAGATCTCATCTATCACATAAAATAATAAGTATATCACTAGTAGTTAACCCCAAACCAATCCTCATGCCTTGTGTAGAGGAGTAATCCTAGTCAATTAAACATAACCAAGCTTATGCTCATACCTAATCCTAGTTGTGTATCACTTGGGTGATCAGTACTAAAACCCTAGACCACATTTTGGATTTCAATACAAATATCACTTTGGAATATAAGAAGAACCCTGCCATGCCTCATGCCTATTTAATACTTCAAATAGTGAAGTATTCCCAAAACCCTAAACCTTGTCCTTTGGAATCAATCCCACATAAAACATTGTCATAACTTGTGTATCATGGATCACAAGTATAAGCCAAGCCATATATACTTTAGAAATAAATGTCATTTGGTGAGTAGAGTGAAACCTATATCTAATCCTACTTGATATTCCAAGTACCTTGTTTAGTTGACCAAATAGGAAAATCTATCATAGTTTGGACCATCACCTTAGCAAATGAAGTAACCATGATGAACTTGGGATTTATTTTAAGTAATCCATGCTAGAAATTTCTATGCAAGATTATTAAATATAGAGTTTATCTCACCACTTTTCTTAAACCCTTAGAAACAATTATCCACATAAAATCATGATCCAATTCCATCCTCAGTATCATTTATTTTAAATCTAGCCATATTTAAAATACATATGAACCACCAATATTGTTAAGTACATTAGCAAACCCTACTCATATGTTCATCATGCAAATGTTATAAATTTCAAATCACTTAAACAGATTTGGTTCCTAAATAAAAGGGCAATTTAAATGAATCCTAAATTCATAACTATTTTGAATTTGGAATTGTGTCTCATAATAACACAAAATAAATCAATGGTTGTTTAAAAACAAAACAATACAGTGAGTATCTTTATCAAATTATTATGATATTCAAATACTTTAGAACCTGCAAAACAAAACAGAATTCAAATTAGAATTCAAACAACAAAATAGAAAACAGGAAATATAAAATAGAAATTTGAAAATAGAAAAGAGAGGGAACATACCTGTCCAGGCCGCAGCAGCCGAAGCCAACCCAACAACAGCCCACGTCGAAGCCCAGGAGCAGTCCAGCCCATGTCCAAATACCGTTTCACGTGCGTCAAGAATCGTGCGAGGAGAATACACTTCGTCGTCGTCGTCTCCGAGCTCGACAGCGCGGCGGAGCCAGTAGGCCACGATCTCGTCGTCGATAAGCATGCCCCGGACGTTGCCAGACACTCAGAACCATGCCCAACCTCTCTCGCGTCCGAGCCTATCCGCGTACGAGAAGATCTTTGCCAAATGGAAGCTTCCAGAGACCGCCACCTCCCGACCATGGCCGTCGCCGTGTCGAGACCTTAGGGCTTCCCTTTGTCTATAAATAGGTGGAGGGCATCGTCATGCACGCCTTGTTCGCCTCCACCACTCCATTGCTGCTTAGACACCCTCTATCTCTCACATTCATCCACTCTCTGTCGCCGGAGTCGAAAACGAAGCCGACGGAGGAAGCCACCCCAGCCTCCGGCGCGTGGTCCAGGAGGAGCACCTGGACTCAAGGAGCATCTGGGAGGAGCCCAGCATCTAGGGGAGCCGTGTGGAGGATCAATTTCCTCGTTCCCTTCTGCAGCACATCGCCGGGAAATCTTCAATCGCCGTCGTCTCCGTCGACCATCGCCGGAGCCGACCACGCCATCATGTTCAGGGTGAGCATACGCCTCTGTAGAGCTAGATCTCGCATCCTAGAACCTCATGTAGCCTCTGATTCGATTCTCGCCGGAGTATCACCGCCGCAGAGCTCGTCGTCGGCGATGCTCCGGTGATGCTCTTGCCAAACCAACACCACCAGTCGATTCGCCTTGCAGTACTCGTTCAGAAACACCTAGTTGCGCATCTCGGGAGGCCGTAAATCGGTGGCGCCACAATCTGCTGACCGCCGGCGTTTAACCGCCGGTGAGGTCAAAGTTCCTGGTCAACTGTGACCAGTCCTTGCTTGCGTGGAAGCCGACGTGGACACAAGCCCCACCAGTCAGTGACTATGGGTGTGTTTAGTTTTTCGGTTTTAATTTAAAAACCAGTAAATTGCTGAAACTTTGCAAAAATAGATTAAACTCATTTAAACTCAGAAAAATATAAATAATATATCAAAATGCTCACAAAAATAAACTCTATTCAAATAAAATATAAAAAAATGTGTGACAAAATAAAAATCCATTTATTTTTAACTTCATTAATTATGCCTTTTCATTTATTTAAAACACAATTTGAATTCAAGAAATTAGTGAAGTTCCAAAATTAAATTTTAACTATTCAATAACTAATTAAAATGTTAAGATTAATTTTCTTGATCATATTTTCATCAATTAAAATATTAGTGGTAATTCATAAACCCTAATTTGCAAATTACCATTTACTATTTCTTTAAATAAAGAAAGAAAATACCAACAACTAATATTATTTTGGGTAATCCATAACTTGTTTACTTAAACATCTTTAGTTAACAAGTTAAGTATTTTAAAAAGTAATAACAATTGTTAAACCCTAGTTTTTAATTAAACTTAAATAGGAGTTACCTAATTATTAATTCTTGTGAAAATTAATAAAATGTTAAAGCCATTATTAATTTTGTTTCAAAGTAATTAGTGACCACATCTCTATAACCAATTATCATTTAAAGAGTTCTATCATAGTTAGAAACCCTAGTTCTAATATAAGTAAGACCTTGAGCCCATTATTTTATGTGATCATTCCACCTTAGAAACAACTCTAAAACCCTAGTTATGTGTCACATGTGATCATGTGAGATTTACTTGACATATAGAACCCTAATAAGCAACAATTGAATGCATGCTCATGATCCACTAGCATAAAACCAAGTCACATGAGATTAGTATTCCATGTCCCTATTCTTAATTAAAACCTATATGAATCCCTAGTGTCACTTAGGAGCAAACCCTAACTTGTTAATTGGATTAGTACCAATGATCACCACTCCTATCTACCATACCATTAGGACCAATCTCAACCATCAAACCCTAGTAGAATCCTAGTGATGAACCCTAACATCAATTGTGTGTAGTAATGCACATAACATGCTCCCATCTCACTAAACCCTAATTAGAGAGTAATAAACCACTTAGCTTAGAAACCATTAAGTGATTACTTAGTGAAGCAAATGTGAAGCCATAGTAAACCCTAACTCATAGCAACACCTTGACCATCATTCTTTGATATGATACCCATAATCAACCATAGTAATAAACATGTTAATACTTGCTACATATAGACCAAATCTATTTAAGAACCAACTAGTTCCTATAAGAGAACTAAATGAATCCAATAGTAAACCCTAGAAAGCCATAGCTCCTATGTATAGTAGTTCATATTCTTAATTAACATGTTCTTCAAAAGTTATTCTTTTGAAGTATAATACAAGTAATCATCAACCATGTCCTGTAGAACTTAAAATTGACAACCGCTCTTTACATATTGTTCAACTACAAGTCCTTTATGTGTGTGCTTGTTATGATGTCTTATATCACTTGGTTATGATGCTAATATAACCAAACCCTAATAAGAACCTTGTTTGAGAACCATCCTAAAAGTGCAACACACCCTAAAGAAATATTTACAACTCATCCATCCTAAATTATCGAGGTTAGGTTACGCTCGGGACGATTGCATCTCATACTATGCATTATAGCATCTTTGCCAGTTCTGTAAACAATGTCCTTACCGGACGATGATGGTATTTCAGCATTTGGAGTTCTCACGTATCGAAGCTTTTGCCTGCATAATCTTGCAGTCAAGAAAGGCAAGTTCATCGCTTGCTCATGTCATTTGATTATTTTTATCAAACTATATGCAAAGTACTATACTTATCACTCTTGCATGGAAAAGCAAAGTATTATTTTACAATTATGAATATGACTATGTGGTGGGCAATGGAACCATGGTATGTGTTGATATGGTGGAGGTTCCATTGCATGGGTTTTATTAACCTAGGAGTACGTCCAGTGATTCTAGCGTCGTACATACCGCGTTAACCATAAGATCTATAATGCCTCTAGGGAAGCCTGTTGTATCTTTTCCCTCCTGCACGCCAACGGACTGGTTAGAGCTACGGGGTGCTGGAGGCAATGCCGTAGGCTGGGATGGCCTTTTAAATCCCCATCCGTGTGGATGACTGGCTCTACCGTCTATGATGGATTGTCCAAAGTACACCATGGGTAAAGCCGTATGATCGGGAGATGTCTACCGGGGGTGTACGGGTGGAAAAAAGGGTGGGTTTGTAGGGTCGCGGAGAAGGCGGTGTGGGCTTGGATCTTCTTTCCTGGCCTCACACCAAAGGAAGAGTGAACGGGGGCAAGTCCCTGCAGATGGCAAAAAGGATGAGATCTCTTATGGGAAAAGTAACGCACCTCTGCAGAGTGTATTGAATTGTGACTGTCACTCCCTGTTCCGGGAAGGGAACTGCGAACACGGCAGGAAAGGAACTCCATGAAGTTCTGGTCAACCTGTGAAGACTGACGGGCATAGTTTTCAGAATAAAATAAACCATTTGAAGAAATGTTTATGAAAACTTGCATTCGCCTATGACTTTCTGGTATATGGCTGTAGCTAGTGCATGATACACCTATTTCCTAATATGAACTTGCTGAGTACGCTCATACTCATTCCCTCCCATTTGAACCCCCTTCTTAGATCAAAGCACCGAAGGAGAAACTACCGTGGAACTCGAAGACAAAGGAGTCAACTGCAACAAGATGAAGAATCCAATCAACAAAGTCAATTGTCGAGGGTACTCCTCGGCAATGCCCTCCGATTGGGGCTTAGGGTTGATGGAATCCTGTAGGCTGACACGAGACATCGGTTCACAGACAAGCGGGGAGAGCGATTTACCCAGGTTCGGGGCCCTCGATGAGGTAAAACCCTTACGTCCTGCCTGTCTGATCTTGATTATGAGAATATTGGGTTACAATGGGGTGCCGAAGGGTTCGGCTGAGATCTCGTCGAGAGGCTAAGTGCTGCGGCGACCTAGCTCTAGACTTCTGGTGGCTAAAGTTGCTAAGATTGATCGTGTCCCTCGGCAGCCCCTCTCCTGGCCTTTATATAGGAGGCCAGGTCTCAAGAGGTCTTGTCCGGGTACGGCTATGTTTACAAGAGACCTAGTTCTAAACTTTCCTTGTTCGGCTCCTCCTTTATCTTGCTTGTCAAGGAATCTTTTACCGCATCGTCCAAGTGGCCCGCCTTGCCATCGAGTACCTTCATGGGCCTCCAGTTGGATTGTATAGGATAGGGCAATGTCGGTTACACGAAGGGTAATGCCCACGTTATTAGTCCCCGAGTGTCTAGCCGAAGATAGTTCGGGTAGAGACTAAAGCATGCCTCCACCTAATGTTCTTCTTCCTTGATTGTTCTTGTCCATCTTGTATCAGCATCATCTTCTCTTATCGGGTGCGCGTCCAGTGCTCCCGATGGGAGTAGCCCCCGAGTCTAGGTACGGATGCTTGCAATCCGTGTGTAGACTCAAGTTGTACCACTCGACGTATTCTTTTGCCGAAGTTTTCTTCAAGTCTTCATGGGTCACCGATACATTTGCATCGGGGCTCGTGTTCTTCAATAAACTTTTAACGCGTATGGGATAATGAGTAACGTGCCCAACTTTTGCTGGTTAACTGCCGATGGCAAAACAACGTCACTCTACACAGAATCAAGTCCCCGGGCATGATCCTGGAGTGCAAAAAAGTTCTATCGGATGCGCATCCAGCGCTCCCGATGGGAGTAGCCCCCGAGTCTGGGCACGGGCGCTTGCAACCGGGTGCAGACTCGAGCTAAGCATTCCATCCTTTTTCTTCAAATGATGGTTCGAGTTCTCATTTTATCAGGTGCGCGTTCAGCGCTCCCGATGGGAGTAGCCCCCGAGTCTGGGCACGGGTGCTTGCGATCCGTGCGTAGACTCAAGCTTCACCATCCGATGTTTCTTCATTTTCCTTCGACTGCTCACGACAGTCTTCATGACATCACTGATGACGTATTGCTTCTATGGTTTGACTGATAAGACTTGACCTGACGGGCCCACCCTAGTTCTGCGCGGGCAGTTTTTAGGAAGTGACCAGTGCACGCACACCGACCGAGGTGTCTCCTCGATTTTCGCACGTCGTGGGAATAATGGGCCGCCGGTTCCGTTCTTCTCTTAGATGCCACGTGTACAGCCAGATCTGATCCACCTCCCATGATGCCTGCGAAGTTATGGCCACGATCTTGCATCAATTTTACGGCATAAATAGAGGACCTCCTTACTTTTACTTTTTACGCCTCCCACTGATCATCTTCTCATCCAGCCCTTCCTGTCACCTCTGTTCTTCCCATAAGAGCTTCACGCGCCATGGGCAAGAAGAAGAGCACCAGCGCCTCTAACGCAGCCAAAGTCAGCCGTAACTGGAGCGCCTCCGCCATTTTCAACCGTGACGTGAAGAGGCTGCGAGCCCTAGGCCTCATCTCCTCATCTGACGATGACATTCGTCTCCCAGGTCCAGTTTCTTGCCCAAGGCCTCCGAACGGCTTTACTGTTATGTTTGCCGCCTTCTTATTTCGTGGTCTTTCTCTTCCTGCCCACGAGTTTCTCCTCTCCCTTCTTTTCTTCTACGGGATTCAGCTCTGGCAGCTGACCCCAAACTCCATTCTCCATCTTTCTATTTTTATCACTCTCTGTGAAGCCTTCCTCGGCATTGATCCCCACTGGGGTCTTTGGAGGAAAATCTTCTATTTCAAGCGTCACAATGACAGCAATGCCCCCCCCCCCGTCGTTGGTGGCGTTGGCTTTGTTGTCAGGAAAGAAGTCGACTACTTCGAATACCCGATGAAGGAATACGTCCAAGGCTGACGCAGCAAATGGTTTTATCTGCGAGACGCTGATGACCCACAAGTATAGGGGATCGCAACAGTCTTCGAGGGAAGTAAAACCCAATTTATTGATTCGACACAAGGGGAGACAAAGAACACTTGGAAGCCTTAACAGCGGAGTTGTCAATTCAGCTGCACCTGGAAACAGACTTGCTCGCAAGAGTTTATCAGTAGTAACAGTTTTATAGCAGTAGCAGTAGTGAAATAACAGCAGCAGAGTAACAGAGACAGCAGTAGTGATTTTAGTAAACAGCAGGATTAAAATACTGTAGGCACGGGGACGGATGACGGGCGTTGCATGGATGAGAGAAACTCATGTAACAATCATAGCAGGGCATTTGCAGATAATAATAAAACGGTGTCCAAGTACAAAGCAATCAATAGGCATGTGTTCCATATATAGTCGTGCGTGCTCGCAATGAGAAACTTGCACAACATCTTTTGTCCTACCAGCCGGTGGCAGCCGGGCCTCAAGGGAAACTACTGGATATTAAGGTACTCCTTTTAATAGAGTACCGGAGCAAAGCATTAACACACCGTGAAAACATGTGATCCTCACATCACTACCATCCCCTCCGGTTGTCCCGATTTCTGTCACTTCGGGGCCTTTGGTTCCGGACAGTGACATGTGCATACAACTTGTAGATACAATCTAAGCAATAAGTATAGAGCTTAAATCTAAGATCATGCCACTCGGGCCCTAGTGACAAGCATTAAGCATAACAAGATTGCAGCAACAATAACTTCACAAACTTTATAGATAGACTAATCATAATGTATCATCCATCGGATCCCAACAAACACAACACCGATTACATCAGATGAATCTCAATCATGTAAGGCAGCTCATGAGACCATTGTATTGAAGTACATGGGGGAGAGTATACCGACATAGCTACTGCTAGAACCCGTAGTCCATAGGGGAACTACTCACGGAGCATGGCGGAGGCGATGGCGTTGATGGAGATGGCTTCCGGGGGCACTTCCCCGTCCCGGCAGGGTGCCGGGACAGAGACTTCGTCCCCAAATTGGAGTTTCGCGATGGCGGCGGCGCCACAGTAACTTTTCTGGAGTTTCGTCAATTGGTACTGCGTTTTTAGGTCGAAAGGGATTTTATAGGCGAAGAGGCGGCGCAGGGGGGCACCTGGGGGCGCCACACCCTAGGCCGGCGCGGCCAGGGTCTGGCCCGCGCCGCCATGTGGTGTGGTGGCCCCCTGGCCCATCTCCGACTCTTCTTCGGTGTTCTGGATGCTTCCGGGAAAAATAGGAGGTTTGGCGTTGATTTCGTCCAATTCCGAGAATATTGCCCGAACAGCCTTTCTGGAACCAAAAACAGCAGAAAACAGGAACTAGCACTGTGGCATCTTGTTAATAGGTTAGTTCCGGAAAATGCATGAAATCATCATAAAGTGCAAGCAAAACATGTAAGTATTGTCATAAAACAAGCATGGAACGACAGAAATTATGGATACGTCGGGGACGTATCAGCATCCCCAAGCTTAGTTCCTGCTCGTCCCGAGCAGGTAAACGATAAAAAGAATAATTTCTGTAGTGACATGCTACTTACATAACCTTGATCATACTATTACAAAGCATATGAAATGAATGAAGTGACTCAAGGCAATGATCTATAGTTGCTAACAAGTAGATAACATATAGCAAAACTTTTCATGAATAATACTTTCAAGACAAGTATCAAAAGTCTTGCATAAGAGTTAACTCATAAAGCAATAAATTCAAAGTAAAAGCATCGAAGCAACACAAAGGAAGATTAAAGTTTCAGCGGTTGCTTTCAACTCTCAACATGCATATCTCATGGATATTGTCAACATAAAGTAATATGATGAATGCAAATATGCAAGTATGTAAGAATCAATGCACAGTTAACACAAGTGTTTGCTTCTAAGGTGGAAGGAAGTGGGTAAACTGACTCAACATAAAGTAAAAGAATGGCCCTTCAAAGAGGAAAGGATCGATTGCTATATTTGTGCTAGAGCTTTTATTTTGAAAACATAGAGAGAGCATAAAAGTAAAATTTTGAGAGGTGTTTGTTGTTGTCAACGAATGGTAGTGGGCACTCTAACCCCCTTGCCAGACAAACCTTCAAAGAGCGGCTCCCATTTTATTTTATTTTTGAGTGGCACTCCTTCCAACCTTTCTTTCACAAACCATGGCTAACCGAATCCTCGGGTGCCTGCCAACAATCTCATACCATGAAGGAGTGCCTTTTTATTTTAATTTTATTATGATGACACTCCTCCCAACCTTTGCTTACACAAGCCATGGCTAACCGAATCCTTCGGGTGCCGTCCAACAATCACATACCATGGAGGAGTGTCTATTTTTGTTAATTAATTTGGGACTGGGAATCCCATTGCCAGCTCTTTTTGCAAAATTATTGGATAAGCGGATGAAGCCACTAGTCCATTGGTGAAAGTTGCCCAACAAGATTGAAAGATAAACACCACATACTTCCTCATGAGCTATAAAACATTAACACAAATTGAGAAGCATTTTGAATTGTTTAAAGGTAGCACTCAAGCAATTTACTTTGGAATGGCAGGAAATACCACATAGTAGGTAGGTATGGTGGACACAAATGGCATAGGTTTTGGCTCAAGGTTTTTGGATGCACGAGAAGTATTCCCTCTCAGTACAAGGCTTTGGCTAGCAAGGTTGTTTGAAGCAAACACAAGTATGAACCGGTACAGCAAAACTTACATAAGAACATATTGCAAGCATTATAATACTCTACACTGTCTTCCTTGTTGCTCAAACACTTTTACCAGAAAATATCTAGACCTTAAGAGAGATCAATTATGCAAACCAATTTTAACAAGCTTTACGGTAGTTCTCCACTAATAGGTTTAAACTACATGCAAAAACTTATGATCTACTTGAGAGCTCAAAACAATTGCCAAGTGTCAAATTATCCACGACATATGAGGCATTTTCCTTTTCCAACTAAATAAAGATAAGTATTGTAGCTTCCAACTTTTATCATTGAACATTAAAAGTAAAACGAAGAACAAGTGTTCATATGAAAAAGCGGAGCGTGTCTCTCTCCCAAACAAGGATTGCTAGGATCTGATCTTATTCAAACATAAACAAAATGAAAAGTAAACACATAGACGCTCCAAGTAAAGCACATATGATGTGACTGAATAAAAATATAGTTTCAGGGGAGGAACCTGATAAGTTGATGAAGAAGGGGATGCCTTGGGCATCCCCAAGCTTAGACGCTTGAGTCTTCTTGAAATATGCAGGGATGAACCACGGGGGCATCCCCAAGCTTAGACTTTTCACTTTTCTTGATCATATATCATCCTCCTCTCTTGACCCTTGAAAACTTCCTTCACAACAAACTTCTCATAAACTTCATTAGAGGGGTTAGTACTCAAAAAATTTGAATCCACCTTGGTCCTGTAGTGGCACATTGCGAGAACTCAATAAAACATTAGCTACAGCCCTCTACGTCTAGAAAACCTCGCTTAAAGTCCACAAGAGACAATGCAAAAAACAGAGACATAATCTGCCAAAACAGAACAGCCAGTAAAGACGAATTTTAATAAAATACTTCCGTTGCTAAAATCAGAAAACTCAAAACTAATGAAAGTTGCGTACATATCGGAGGAATACGCACGTAAATTGACATAATTTTCTGAGTTTGCTACAGAGAATTAGACCCAGATTCGTGACAGATAGAAATCTGTTTCTGCGCAGAAATCCAAATCTAGCATCAACCTTCGATTAGAGGCTTCACTTGGCACAACAAAACACAAAACTAAGATAAGGAGAGGTTGCTACAGTAGTAAACAACTTCCAAGACACAAATATAAAACAAAGTACTGTAGCAAAATAACACATGGGTTATCTCCCAAGAAGTTGCTTTCTTTATAGCCATTAAGATGGGCTCAGCAGTTTTAATGATGCGCTCGCAAGAAATAGTATTGGAAGAAAAAGAGAGCATCAAGAGGCAAATTCAAAACACATTTAAGCCTAACATGCTTCCTATGCAAAGGAATCTTGTAAATAAACAAGTTCATGAAAAGCAAAGTAACAAGCATAGGAAGATAAAATAAGTGCAACATCGAAATTTTAAGCATATAGAGAGGTGTATTAGTACCATGAAAATTTCTACAACCATATTTTCCTCTCTAATAATAATTTTCAGTAGCTTCATGAATAAACTCAACAATATAACTATCACATGAAGCATACTTTTCATGATTTCCAAACACATAATTTTTATCAAGTTCAAGAATAGTGGAATTAAAACTTTCAAACTTACTTTTATTAATAATATAACAAGGTAGTTGATCAATCTCAAGAGATATGGGACTCATAGAATAAGTCAAGAATTCTCCAATCCCATTTTCATTAGTAGTACAATTAATATTATCAAGTAACATAGGACCATCATCTAGAGCTTTATCATAAACAGTCGCTACGCGAAATTCTTTAGTACCATGCATTTCGACATCAAGCACAAACAAAGCATTATCATAAGATTTATCAAAGTAGCATGGATTATCATAAATAACAGTAGCATAATTATTTTCACAAGTTTTACCCATAGGGAATATTTCAAGAGAATCCACAGGAACATAACATTCAACCTCTTTCGGTAAGCATGGAGGACAATCAAATAATGTAAGAGATAAAGAGTTACTCTCATTAGAAGGGTTGCATGGGTAGCTAATCCATTCTTCCTCCTTTTGTTCGTCGCTCTCCTCTTCTTTTTCATCGAATGAGCTTTCAGGTCCATCAATTTCCTCCTCTTTTTCATCCAATGAGCTTTCAGGTTCATCAATTTCTTCTTCCACCGGTTCCTGCAAATTGTGAGTGCATTCTTGTGCATTAATGTGTCTCTCTTTATAATCAAGGATATAAGGATTCCTACTGTAGCATTCTATGCAAGAATTAAGGATAGTAGAGACATAATCTTTAAGGTCCTTACAAATAGCACAAGTTTCATAATTCTCAACCATGAAGGATTCTATCTCGGAGGCTCCCATAAATAAGACAAATTCTTCTACCTCTTCGAACCCATAATGAATATAGCAATTCCGATTATAGCTCTTAATTAAAAATTCCTCACTAGAGCCACATTGAAATTTAAAATGCTTATCCTGTTGAGAGCAATAGTTTATATCATGGCGTCTAAGCAAGATTCTAGCCATTGTATTCAATTTTTCTATCATAGCACTCATTATTTTACCAGTTCTTTATTCTCTATAATTATTATAGCATTCTATAAGCTCCAAGTAGGTTGTAGGTTCTCCCATGACAGCAGTTTTTAATTTTTTGGTTTTTCAAATTTTTATGGATTTTTGGGTATATGAGACAAATAAAACAAGACAAAAATAAACTAAGCAAAAGTAAACTACGCAAAATAATACTAGACAGAAATAAACTAAGCACAAATAAACTAGACAAAAGTAAACTAAGCAAAACAAAATAAAACAAAATAAAAGCAGAGAGAGAGGTAGAGTGTACTCCCCAGGTGAATTTATGAGTAGAGCTATGCCTCCCCGGCAACGGCGCCAGAAAATAGTCTTGATGACCCACAAGTATAGGGGATCGCAACAGTCTTCGAGGGAAGTAAAACCCAATTTATTGATTCGACACAAGGGGAGACAAAGAACACTTGGAAGCCTTAACAATGAGTTTTCAATTCAGCTGCACACTGGAAACAGACTTGCTCGCAAGAGTTTATCGAGTAATACAGTTTTATAGCAATGGTAGTGAAATAAACAGCAGTAACAATGTGAGACAAAGATAGTGATTTTAGTAAACAACAGGATTAAAATATCAGAGGCACGGGGACGGATGACGGGCGTTGCATGGATGAGAGAAACTCATGTAACAATCATAGCAGGGCATTTGCAGATAATAATAAAACGGTGTCCAAGTACAAAGCAATCAATAGGCATGTGTTCCATATATAGTCGTGCGTGCTCGCAATGAGAAACTTGCACAACATCTTTTGTCCTACCAGCCGGTGGCAGCCGGGCCTCAAGGGAAACTACTGGATATTAAGGTACTCCTTTTAATAGAGTACCGGAGCAAAGCATTAACACACCGTGAAAACATGTGATCCTCACATCACTACCATCCCCTCCGGTTGTCCCGATTTCTGTCACTTCGGGGCCTTTGGTTCCGGACAGTGACATGTGCATACAACTTGTAGATACAATCTAAGCAATAAGTATAGAGCTTAAATCTAAGATCATGCCACTCGGGCCCTAGTGACAAGCATTAAGCATAACAAGATTGCAGCAACAATAACTTCACAAACTTTATAGATAGACTAATCATAATGTATCATCCATCGGATCCCAACAAACACAACACCGATTACATCAGATGAATCTCAATCATGTAAGGCAGCTCATGAGACCATTGTATTGAAGTACATGGGGGAGAGTATACCGACATAGCTACTGCTAGAACCCGTAGTCCATAGGGGAACTACTCACGGAGCATGGCGGAGGCGATGGCGTTGATGGAGATGGCTTCCGGGGGCACTTCCCCGTCCCGGCAGGGTGCCGGGACAGACTTCGTCCCCGAATTGGAGTTTCGCGATGGCGGCGGCGCCACAGTAACTTTTCTGGAGTTTCGTCAATTGGTACTGCGTTTTTAGGTCGAAAGGGATTTTATAGGCGAAGAGGCGGCGCAGGGGGGCACCTGGGGGCGCCACACCCTAGGCCGGCGCGGCCAGGGTCTGGCCCGCGCCGCCATGTGGTGTGGTGGCCCCCTGGCCCATCTCCGACTCTTCTTCGGTGTTCTGGATGCTTCCGGGAAAAATAGGAGGTTTGGCGTTGATTTCGTCCAATTCCGAGAATATTGCCCGAACAGCCTTTCTGGAACCAAAAACAGCAGAAAACAGGAACTGGCACTGTGGCATCTTGTTAATAGGTTAGTTCCGGAAAATGCATGAAATCATCATAAAGTGCAAGCAAAACATGTAAGTATTGTCATAAAACAAGCATGGAACGACAAAAATTATGGATACGTCGGGGACGTATCAGACGCCTCAGTGCCTGGGCGGCGCTCGAATCTCCCTCCGTTTGAAGATGTCCTGATAGCTCAGCCAAAGAATTCCTGGTGAAATGCCCTTTCTCCTGAAGAGAGGATAATAGCCGACAGGCTGTTCGACCAGGTCGTGGATCTGAAGAACATGGGAGGCTTGACGATGTGTGGCACCGAGGTAGTCTTAGTGTTCTTACAATGTCGAGTGCAGCCGCTAATGTCTCGGCCCCACCAGTTGCGGCTTTATACTGGCAAGGACGACAAATCAAGGGTTAGCTCTACCGACCTGTCGGCCGATGAGCTCCGAGATAAAGTTCGCCGCTTGACGTGCCTTAGTATGAAGGACAATATTGTCTTGACATCGGCTCGTTCCCCCTATGATTTACGCCATCTTCCGGCTGAGGTAATTCTTGCTGTTTCTCGCTTTTATTGCTATCGTTGTTTCTTTCTTCATCGAATTCCATGAGTTTTCTCCTCTCGATAGGCCTCCGTCGTGGCTCAATGCTATCCTCCTACACCCGAAAGCGGTGTGGAACCAGAGGATGATGATGATGACTCTGAGGAGACTGAGGACGCCCAGCATGCCCTCCAGGACAGTGGCGTCCAAGAGGATGAAACTGCCGAAGATGATGCCTTCACCAGGAGCAGGCGGCGAAAACACATAAACGAGGACCTTATTACAATGGCTGAATCAAGTCCTAGCGGACGAGATAATGATGCTGATGATACAACGCTGCCTTCCCCTGTTGTGAGAGGTTCGGCAGGCTTTTTCGCTGCCGAAGATGACCTGGACCTGTAAGCGTCTGTTTTCCCTTTGTAACTTATCCTCTGCTGTTCTGCATGCTAACCGTCTATTCTTCTCAAGCAGCTCTGATGATGACGACGTTCCTCTCGCAAAGAGGGCTAAGTTATCTTTTGAAAAATTACATCAGCTAAGGAGCCGAATCCTTCTCCCGCCAAATCGACGCCGCCCTCACGAACGACTGTAGAGAAGATTCCGGTGTCGAAGGTTATTCCTTCTGGCGACGCCCCCACCTCGTCGGCTGCTCGCGACCATGTAAGTGTTTTATTTGTCTTGATTTCTTTCTTGCTTTGCCGAGCTTTCTTCACTCAACCGAATTTTTCTGCTTTCTCCGTTGCAGCCGATTTATGCCACAGTTGATGTTGTGGTAGACTTCGCCGAGCAGTTCACCTGACTAGAATCTGAAAACGCCTAGCTTCGGAAGACCGTCAAAACTTCGGCTGATCAGGTGCTGGAGGCCAACAGGCTTGCCACTGATGTTAAGAACGAAAACGCCTTGCTGAAGGATGAGTTGAAGAAGCTAAAGCGACAGATGAAGGATGAGCAAGATGCCAGGCGCGAGGCCGCAGCTGGAGCTGACAAGAAGCAAGGCGTCCTCCGTGAATCCATCACGAATTTTTTGGGTAAGGTTCTTAGCACATAGCTCCTCTTTTAGTATGTCTTTTATGATTGCTGATCTGTCCTCTTTCAGGGGCTGCCGACATAACCATCACCCGGGCTCGTATGCTTCGGGAGGACTCTACATCTGATGCCCTTTCACTCGCCGCTGAGTCCAACGTCCAAGTTCTTGGACTTCTGCAGAAGACTAAGGGAGCACCGTCGAGGCTATACTCGATGAACTTCCCAAAGGTGAAGCAGGACAAGACTCTTGGCGAGATGGCAGATGCTTTCCTCGTCGACCCTTCTGAGCCTGTAGAGGTATTGAAACGCCGTTCCCGCTTGTTTGGAGCGGTACTCACTTTTCAGCTGCTGATTGGTCATGGGATGGGCTCTGACCTAGAGAAGTTGTCTAAGGCGTTGCCTGTCGATGACAATAATCGCCTAATTGACCTCGAGCCTTTCAAACGATCGGCACTGACATGTGCTAATCAGCTCCTCAAGTTGGTTGATGAGGCGAAGACCAAAACTGCACCTGAAGCTACCCCTGGCTCATCGTCAGCACTTCCTTGAATGCTTGCTCTGTTAATTGTAATTAAGGCCTGACACAATTTGACTCGACCCTGTTTTATTTTGGCTCTGTTGCCAGTTCTGACAATCTTTTGAATGTAACATATACACTCCAGTACTCCCGATAGGAGGTTTTATGTTAATGTTGTTGTGAACTGAGAGTTGTGCTGCAGATTCCTTCGTCTTCTCCCTGTGCCGACCCTTTTTCAAATTCTTCGGCTAACGATGAATCTGATCTTGTTCGTCGTTTGCGTGACCAAGTATCCCGTTTGAATAAAGATATTACCACCCTTCACGCGATGGCAGCGTTAGTGAAAAGGAAGAGTGAGATAGCAACTGCCATTGAACAACACGCTCTTGATCGCCTCCATATTGCTACCGAAAGCTTGAGCTGTAAGTGCTGGCTCATCTGTTGGTCTTTGACGAAGTTTGGATATTCTTTAACTGACCTTTGTTCCTTTATAGTCGTATCCTCAGATGAATCTGAGGAAAATAAGAGGGTCCACGAGAAGATCGAGGCGATGACTGACATTGCTCACCCGAAACATGATTTATGGTTGCATCGTCCGAAGGCTGTTATCGTGGCGAAATTCGAGCATCGAGCAGAGAAGGTGCACTATTATTTTGACAAGTTCCACGCTCATCTCACGATGGTTTGGAAGACTTTGTTCCCTCTCGATCAAGCACCTGAAACTCTGTCTGCTCTGTTTACCCGATTCAAGTCCCCCGAAAGGATTCGGCTATTGGTGCGAAAAGAGCTCCTGGCTGGTGCTGAACTTGCCTTTGCTTCAGTGTTGGCATGTCATCTGTCTTTAGATTTGAAGGCCGTAGCGAGCACCGAGAGAAGTTTAGACCAGTATTATAATGTTGCTAGAGGTCCTGCATATTCCATCATCTCACGGTGGAGACAGGTATCGAAAGAGATCTGAGGGCCCAAGGGAACCAAGGAGCCTTGTCATGAATGTAATATTCTTATACCTGCATAAGATTGTTTTATGTAAGTTCGACGTGTGTTTTGCACATCATGTAGCTCGAGCGAATTTGTTAATTCGGCTGATAATTTATTTGTCGGGGGCGGCCGAGTGATCAATTCAGCCTGCTCTCCCGACGACTCCGTTGTAATTTGCAAATTTATTGCAGAGTCATTATGTAAGTTTTGTAGGAGCGATACCCGTCGAGTAATCGAGGGAATTAGACGCTTGGCTTCGTCACATGGTGCACCGGTTTGAGCCTTATTTTGTGATAGTATAACCATCGACTGCAGTACTCGTGTATTTTCTTCGAGGCTTGGATTGGTTGTTTTTGTGTGTCATTAACCTTAGCTCCCGATGGGAGTATTTAATTAATGACACCGTGCGAGCGTGTTTTTGGCCAGCGCTCCCGATGGGAGTAAGAGCCAGTAACAGGGGCCCCAAACGGTTTGTTCAGATGATGAGGCCTGGATCAAGAAAAATGTAGAGAACGTGATTAGAATTTAATTCATGATGTAAAAGCAACCTTAAGAGCTGCCGAACAATAGAAAAACGATTGTATCCTATGTGTAGAACCATCGCAACTGTGCGATGTTCCATGGATTTTCAACGTCTTTTCCCGAAGTTGGGTTTTTGAGCTGATAAGCTCCTCCTGGTATCACTTCAGTGACGATGTATGGTCCTTCCCATGGGGATTCGAGCTTCAAGGGTCTCTCCTGCTTCAGCCGCAGTACCATATCTCCAACATTAAAACTTCGACTGCGTATTCATCGGCTGTGATAATTTCTCAACGCGTGTTGGTATACCGTTGTTCTTGCCAAAGCAATATCTCGAGCTTCGTCAAGGAGGTCCACATCATCCTGCAGCGCGATGTTGGAGGTGGATTATGCGTATGCTGTCACCCGAGGAGCCTCGAACCGAACGTCGGCTTGCAGAACTGCTTTAGCTCCATGTACCAGGAAGAACGGGGTGTATTGGGTCGACCTGTTAGGTGTAGTACACAAACTCCAGAGTATGGATGGTAATTCCTCGACCCAAGCTCCAGCCGCACCCGTAAGGCGTTTCTTGAGGCCGTCCCCTATGAGACCATTGATCCTTTCCACCTGGCCATTGGCCTGTGGGTGGGCCACTGATGCAAATTTTAGGTTGATTCCTCCCTCATCACAAAATTTTCGAAACTCTTTGGAGTCAAAGTTAGTTCTGTTGTCTGTGACGATGCTGTGAGGCATACCAAATCGACAGGTTATTCCCCTGAAGAACTGAACGGCGGTTTCAGCTTTCTGGTTTCGAACAGGTACTGCCTCGATCCACTTGGTGAACTTGTCGACTGCGACCAGTAGGTACGTGTGTCCTCCGGGTGACGATCTTGGCAGTGGCCCAACTTGGTCGAGTCCCCATTGAGCAAAGGGCCACGCTAGAGGTATTGTCATCAGATCTGTCGCAGGGGCGTGTGGTTTTGGTGAGAAACGCTGGCAGGGGTCGCACTTCATGACCAGGTCTCGAGCATCCGATGCCGCCGTTGGCCAGTAAAATCCTGCCCTGAAGGCTTTCGCCACAAGGGCCCTGCTTCCCGCGTGGTGTCCGCAAGTCCCCTCGTGTATCTCGCGCAATAGTGCTTTTCCATCGTCAATGGCAATACACCTTTGAAAGATACCAGAGATGTTGCGCTTGTAGAGTTCACCATTTACCACAGTAAGGCTTTTGACCGTCTGATGATTCGTCTTGCTTCTACCGGATCTTCTGGTAACTCTTGTTTCGTCAGGTATACTAGGAAAGGTTTGGTCCATAGTGGTTCGAGGAGGAGGACCTGTTCGGCGGATTTAGGCGGAGATTCTTCTACAGCCTGCTGTAGACTTGCCTCCGATTCATCAGCCGATGTTTTCAGAGGTGTCGATACTTTCTCCTTTATCGATCGTTGAGTGATAACTTCATAAAACACTCCGTCAGGGATGGGGGAACACATGGATCCGATATTTGCCAGAGTATCAGCTTCCTCGTTGTTGGCTCTGCCGATATGCTTAAGTTCGCACCCTTCAAATTTGGCTTCCATGTTTTGGTACAGCTGCCGGTAGGCTATCATGTTGTCGCTGACCGCGTCGCATAAATTCATCGACTGCTGTACCACCAAGTTTGAATCTCCATAAATTTCCAGGCGAGTTACTCCACATGCCTTTGCCATCTTCATTCCATGCAACAGTGCTTCGTACTCCGCCTCGTTGTTTGTTGGCAGGGAGAAATTCATACGTAGTATGTACTTCATCTTATCTCCTTGTGGTAATATTAGTATCACCCCTGCTCCTGCACCTGTGCTCCGTTTCGACCCGTCGAAGTACATTATCCATGACCCCGACATGTCGGGTGCTGCCGGTGTCTGTGACTGGATCCAGTCTGCCACAAAGTCTGAGAGGATCAGAGATTTTATCGCCGTTCGATTAACGTAAGTTATGTCGTGTGGCGCTATTTCGATGGCCCATTGGGACACTCGACCTGTGGCCTCTGGGTTAGTGAGTATGCTCTTTAATGGTGTCTCGCTTACGACGATAATCGGGTGCTCCGTGAAGTAATGTCGTAGCTTGCGAGCTGACCTCCATACTGCGTACGCCAGCTTCTGATGGTGAGGATATCTCTGCTTCGCGGGTGTGAGTACTTCACTGAGGTAGTAAACAGGTCTCTGTACACCGTGAACTCTCCCTGCTTCTTCCCGCTCGACTACCAGGACACTGCTGAAGACTTGGACTGTTGCTGCTATGTACATAAGCAGCGTTTCTTTCTCGCGTGGAGTTACAAGAACTGGGGACGTTGATAAGATTTTCTTCAGATTGTCGAAGGACTCCTGCGCCTCATTTGTCCATTCGAATTTTTCTGATTTCTTCATTAAATTATAGAAGGGCAAAGCTTTTTCTCCTAGCTTGGCGATGAATCTGCTAAGCGCTGTCAATCGTCCTGCCAATTGCTGCACTTGGTGCAGATTCTTTGGTGGCCCCATGTCGAGAATAGCTTTGATCTTCAAAGGATTGGCTTCTATTCCTCTAGCTGAGATGAAGTATCCGAGCACTTGTCCCCCTGGCACCCCGAAGAAGCATTTCTTCGGGTTCAACTTGATTTTGTACTTGTCTAGATTGTCGAAGGTTTCCCATAGGTCATCGATGAGAGTGGCGGCGTGCCTTGTTTTTACCAC
Source organism: Lolium perenne (assembly GCF_019359855.2). NCBI lineage: Eukaryota > Viridiplantae > Streptophyta > Magnoliopsida > Poales > Poaceae > Lolium > Lolium perenne. Next base: position 256,082,146 of record NC_067246.2, on the reverse strand, counting down.
AATATCATCAATGTATACTTTGATATTTCTCCCGATCTGCTCTCCAAGACAAGCTTGCATGCACCGCTGATACGTTGCTCCCGCGTTTTTCAACCCGAAGGTCATGACGTTGTAGCAGAAAACGCCGTGCGGGGTGATGAACGCGGTTAACTCCTGGTCTTCTTTTTTGAGCTTGATCTGGTTGTATCCGGAGTATGCATCGAGGAAGGAGAGACGGTCGCATCCAGCTGTGGAGTCGACTATCTTGTCAATACGAGGCAGTGGGAAGTGGTCCTTCGGGCAATGCTTGTTAAGACTGGTGTAATCGATACACATGCGGAGGGCGGTTGTGTCTTTCTTTGGCACCATGACGGGATTAGCCACCCACTCGGCTTCCTTGAGCTCCCGAATAAATCTTGTTGTACGGAGTCGACTAACTTCTTCGCCAATTGCTTTTCTCTTCGGCTCGGAAAATCGGCGCATCGACTGTTGTACTGGTTTGGCTGTCGGGTTAACATTGAGGGCGTGCTCAGCGAGTTCCCTGGGGATACCTGGCATGTCGGATGGTTCCCATGCAAATATCTCCCAGCGCTCATGGAGGAACTCGATGAGCGCGCCTTCCTATGCCTCAGTAAGGTCTGCTGACGTATTGACCGTCTTCTTCGGGTCAGTGGGATGCACCTGCAGCTTTTTTGCTTCCTTCGCAGCGTCAAACTCGTCGGACCTTACGTTTCGATTGTCGGCTGGTGGCTGTGTGTGATCTGTGACGGCGTCGACTGCGTTGAGTTCTTCCTTGGCTCCGAACTTCGAGGCGATCTTTTGGAAATCCCTGTCGCAGTTGTCTGAACGGGAAAAGCTTCCGTGGACGGTTATTGGTGTCCCATTGTTGCCTGGCATCTTCAGTTTCAGGTACGCATAATGAGGTACGGCCATGAATTTGGCAAACGCAGGCCTACCGAGGATGGCGTGATACTGAGATTCCCAGTCAACTACTTCAAACTAGATTTTTTCCTTCGTGAAATTGCCAGGCGTGCCGAAAACTACATCCATTGATATTTTACCGAGAGAATAGGCGGGTCAAGTCGGTATAATGCCATGGAATCCTGTATCGGATTCTCGTAGCATGTCGACTATTAAACCCATTGCTTTCATCGTGCTAGCAAATAACAGGTTCAGACCACTTCCTCCATCCATGAATACTTTGCTCATATTGTATCCTCCGATCTGAGCTTCAAGAACAAGGGCTGCATGGCCAGGCCTTGGGATGGCCTTCGGGTGATCTGCCTTGCTGAAGGAGATGTCTTGCCCTGACCAGTCGATGTATTCGGGTGTGTCGACCATGGCAACCTCTGCATACTTCACTTCTCGCGAGAACTTTTTGATTTCCCTCTTTGAAAAGCTGGTTTTATGGATCATGCTGACCTGCCCGCATGGCTCCGGAAACGCCTCGGTTGGTGTGTACTCGTCTTCTTCTGCCGGTATGTACGGCTCTGGAACGTATGGTTCTAGAGGATAATTGTAAGATCATGCCCTTCTCTCCAGTGCGTGAACCCTTGACATGGCTTCGGCTCTGAGGTCGTCGCAGAACTGCCGAATTTCCATGAACTGCCGACAATTTCTCAGTAGGTGACTGGATTTCTCGCGACCATCCTTCGGGTCGACGTAAGAGTGAAGATAACATGGTGCCTCAAGCTGCTCTGTGGCCGATAGATACGGTGAGCGAGTGCGGCCCTTGATCGATTGTGTGTCATGGCATCCTTGTTTGTACTGATGAGGGTGAGTCGTTGTTTGTTTCTCCTCCTCGCGGCGCGAGTCCCTCCGTCTCTTCCTTCGTCCGTCATGACGTCGAAACTTCCTCGGTTGTCTTCTTGCATGTTCCTAGATGGGACTACCGAGGCCCTTGGGTTGGATGCGTTTGAGGGAGGTGAAGAAAACCTCCCGAATCAATGATGAAGTGGACACCGCCAAAATTAGTATCCATGTCGTCGCTCGATTCTACATGGATCAAGCGCGGCTCCTCGGGGGGTGGTATAAACTCGAAGGACCCGCAGCGGATTGACTTTGAGTTTTGACGATTCGAGCACAAACGCTGCAGATGTGACTGGTAGTGCCGATGAATTGCCTTGTGCCGACAGATTTCCCACAGACGGCGCCAATTGTCGAGGGTACTCCTCGGCAATGCCCTCCGATTGGGGCTTAGGGTTGATGGAATCCTGTAGGCTGACACGAGACATCGGTTCACAGACAAGCGGGGAGAGCGATTTACCCAGGTTCGGGACCCTCGTTGAGGTAAAACCCTTACGTCCTGCCTGTCTGATCTTGATTATGAGAATATTGGGTTACAATGGGGTGCCGAAGGGTTCGACTGAGATCTCGTCGAGAGGCTAAGTGCTGCGGCGACCTAGCTCTAGACTTCTGGTGGCTAAAGTTGCTAAGATTGATCGTGTCCCTCGGCAGCCCCTCTCCTGGCCTTTATATAGGAGGCCGAGTCTCAAGAGGTCTTGTCCGGGTACGACTATGTTTACAAGAGACCTAGTTCTAAACTTTCCTTGTTCGGCTCCTCCTTTGTCTTGCTCGTCAAGGAATCTTTTACCGCATCGTCCAAGTGGCCCGCCTTGCCATCGAGTACCTTCATGGGCCTCCAGTTGGATTGTATAGGATATGGCAATGTCGGCTACATGAAGGGTAATGCCCACGTCATCAATGGAGTCAACTTCTGCATCAACTGTAATGGAAACCTAAATTAGTAATAGCAGGGAATCTTTTCCCTAATCCTTGCACCTAAGTAGCTAGAGTTTTGTAGCAAGCCTATATCTCTAAAGCTAGGATTAGCAATAAGTTAGACTACGAGTCGTTCTTCTGGAGCTTTATATAAAGTTTTACCTCACTATAAAGTAGGAGGCTATGTTGATCTTTTGTAAACAGATTGTATATCCTTCTATAGACATACCTTGGACTAGCATATGTTTCTGTTGTACCACTCTGAGGGATTTAATATGAGTGGAACGGTGTTTTACTTGTGTTATGTCAACGACTTATGTACTACACCATGCAGTGGTACGCTGGGTCACCACATTGAACAATATTCAACTTTTGAACAATTTTCGAATGTAAATTTTATCCAAAATTTTGAAAAAAAATCGGATTTGAACATTTTCAAATTTTGAACATCTTTCAAATCTGAACATTTTTCATATTTGAACTTTTTCCAGATTTGAATTTCTTAGGTTTGGACTTTTCATATGCCACGTCTGGGTGTTCATTAACACGCGAAAACGAAAGAAAAACTGGTGACCGGATGATCAGTTGGGGCGTCGGCCCATCAGGATGTCTTTCAGGCATTGGCTCGGTAGCAGACGCCTGAAGCGTAGAATAGGGCCACCCCCTTCTCGGCTAACCCCTCTTATGTAATTAACACTATTTCTTAGCTCAGTAGAATCTCTAGACTAGCCCTAGAGATGAACACATGTCTTTTATGCACACTTTGTCCTCACTCATGCGTGTCCGGAGTCAACTTCTCCGTCGTTCATCCATCCCCAAATCGCTCACACGCTTAACCTCGGAATTAAGCCATGGCCAAGATGTCACACTCATCCCCCTTAGAAGATCGATGTCCTCGTCGATCGACCCCAAACTACGAACCTCCCCTCTTGGCACACGTATGTGCGTCTAGTGTCGGCACATGTGTCATGTCGTGTACCACGATGGGCCACACCAGCCATGTGCAACATGCTCGATCCCCTGGCCCGCACACACCCGTGTAATGTTGAAGGTCGACTCTGATACCAAATGTAACACCCCGACCATCCCCCGGATGGGCCTGTTACCTCTAGCAGCTCACCAGGATCTCTAGAATAGCCCCACATATCAACACATATTTTTTCTGCGCACTTTGTCCTCATTAATGCGCACCCGGGATCATCTTTCTGGTCAGTCACCCATCCCAAATCGCTCCGGACCAAGCACTATTAACCTCGTAGTTCATTGGATGAGCTTTCGGACAAGAAGTTGTAGCTTGTTGGTATGAGTGTCATGTTAATCCTCTATTAAGCCCTTGGCCAGGATGTCACACACACTCTCTCACCCCTTCGGGTATTGCCCTCCAAGGCTGGTGCTCCTGCACCAAGCGTCGCCTAAATTTGGCGGCCACCTTCCTCATAGCTCACGCCCGTTTGGTCATCCGGCTTGCAGCGAGGCAAGAGATTGCGAGCAAAGGGAATATGGAGAAGATACTGAAGGGCCCTTCCCCCGTCTACATGCGGCATCCCGCAACATAGGCGGGGCCATCGATGACCGCATCGGCTACTGGAACTTTGATGGTTAGGGTTGGGACCTCCATGCATGGCGGCAGTGGGGAAGGCCATTTGCGGTCGCGGGCCATCCCATGGGTCGAAACTAGCTGGGGTTTTCACCACCTGGCGCGATGACGGCAACCCTAGTGCGTAGTCTTCTTCTTTACTCTATCAGCATCAGCTTCACCTACAACATCCACTATAACTACCTAAATCAACATGCCTATGAGGTAGACGTAGATTTGGGGGATTAAGTTTGTGTTTAGGTTTTTCTAGGATGGTTAGTGCCGTTTGATTGTCCACCTGCGTAGATTGACCACACTTTATTTTTCGCACACAACTAGACATTTATACGCGTCACGGTTGATCCAAAGATTCGCGGCACAAGCAGATACACCCAATCTTCTTGTGCATTGTTCTTTGTTGTACTTGTTCTCTCTCTGTATTGTTACAACTAGAATGGTACCCCACGCGTTGCAGCGGGTATCTCTTTAAACAATCTAATAAAACACATAAAACTTGGTTTTAGAATATGCAATATTTAGTTGGCCATAGTAGTTGAGACACTAAATTTAATAGCCATGAAATGGATAAGTATTTGAAAATTTCAAGATTGTTATATTTCAGAGTTGTACATGATTGATTTAGATAAGGTGAAATCAACCGACTGTAGAACCAAATGATATGGATGGCTTGCATGAAAAATGCATGCACACCGCGGCATTACATTTCTAAAAATATCTTGTATGGTTATCGTATATAGGAGCTCATAATTAACGCTGAGTTTAATTTTCAAAGAGTTTATTTGGTTGCCAAAACTATTTATTGTTCAAGTTAAACATGACTTAACTATGTAATGATATAGCATGAGGGTGCAATATTATCAATCGAGCGGCAAATAAAAAGAATGACATTGCTAGTTTAATGGTTAAAAATAGATAATCTAAATATCTTGCATGTAGAGATAGATAATAAATAAGGACTACTATTAGTGGGATGATGTGGACAAATGATTGGCTAAGGAAGTATGTGATGTGGATAGCTTGCATGTTGAGATAGACAAATATTAATTGCACTTAGTGGGGTTTTATTTTATAAGAAGTATAGATATGGTTATGCTAATGTAATGCTTCATCATTCTAGTTGTGCTAGGTTTAGGATTGTGCACATTGTTGCTACATTTCATCATCATAGTGATTTCCTGCCCTTTGAGAGTTATTTTTCCCAAGTAGATCACTTATTCCATCTATTCCAGTCAACTCTTCTTTTGTAGTTCGCTGATCATAGACCATATTACATCACCCATTGCCAATCATCTCCGGGCACCTCTAATTCGATAACGGCATCGACTCCACACTTAGGGAGCTTATCATCACCAAACATGCAGCATGGCCAAACGCGTCGTTCATGCATCAAAATCGTTCTCTCTTGCCCGTGCGGTGTCCATCACCAGTTCTTCTTCGCCACCAACGACCGGGACTTCACCGACAATGCGGCCATCAACAATTTGCACGATATCATCTATGTCACATTGACTTTCGTCAAGCAACCCCAAGTTCGTAGATAAGAGAGTTTTATTTTTTCTTGTACCATTTCTAAAATGGAGTTATTTCCTTGTTCTTTGTGGGAACTAGGTTTAGAACATGCCATGCAGTAAATATGGCCTCCCCCACCATGCCTTGGAGAGACCCGATGTGTCTAACATGACGTTTACCAAATCTGTTAGAGTACAATTCTTTCTTTTGGCCACCCCATTTGACTGAGGTGAGTAGGGATACGTCCTCTCATGGATTATACCATGTTCGGTTGACGTGGGCATTACCCTTCGGGTAACCGACATTGCCCTATCCTGTGCGACCCAACTGGAGGCCCATGAAGATACTCGATGGCAAGGCGGGCCACTAGGACGGTGTCGAAGAGGATTCCTTGACGAACAAGGCAAGAGAGGAGTCGAACAAGGAAAGTTTAGAGCTAAGACTATTGTAAATCTAGTCGTACTCGGTTAGCCTTCTTGAGGCCTGGCCTCTTATATAAAGGCCAGGAGAGGGGCTGCCGATGGAGAGAGATCAATCATAGCAACCTTAGTCTCCATAAGTCTAGAGCTAGGTCGCCGTGACACTTAGCCTCTCAACGAGATCACAGCCAAAACCTTCGGCACTCCATTGTAACCCAATATTCTCATAATCAAGATCAAACAGGCAGGACGTAAGGGTTTTACCTCATCGAGGGCCCCGAACCTGGGTAAATTGCTCTCCCCGCTTGTCTGTTAACCGATGTCTCGTGTCAGCGTACAGGATTCCATCAACCCTAAGCCCCAATCGGAGGGCATTGCCGAGGAGTACCCTCGACAATTGGCGCCGTCTGTGGGGAACCTCTCGGCACAAGATCCATCATCGGCAGATCCAGTCATGTCGTCGGCAGCTTCGTCGACACCATCATCGTCATCATCGCCAAGTCTAGGAAGCCCGATTTGATTCGGCTCCTACGAGTTCACCCCACACAGCAACTCTTCTCGCTCGACTTTCTCAGATCTACAAGGAAACATGGAGATGACATTTGGCAGCGTCCACTACAACGTCAACGCGGAAGGAGTCCTTCGACTGCTAGAGCCATACGCCCCCAGATCATCGAGGAAATCACCACCACCGGCCGCAGAACCAGGCACGTCGTCATCAGTCGATCTTTCGGCTGGCCTGACGGACTCGATGAACTCGTCTTCGCCATCAACCCCTCAGTCGACGCCTTCGATGTCGGTTGGATCCAATAATCCCGCATCTTCAGAGATGACCTCGTACTACTGCTTGAACTGCGATACCAGGCACGGGCTGGGATCGAGTGACACACCGTTCATCTGCAGCGCCCAGTATTCATCGGGAGAGGACAGTGTCAACAGTGTCATCAAGGGGGCCACCTGGAAAGCGGCGTGCCACCAGGTGTATGCCGCCAATAACACAGAAAACACAAGAAATAGGGGAGATGGAGATCACACCCCCCGCTCCAGCTCCGACAGACGGATAAGTTTTGAAAACAGCGCCAGTAACAACAACAGCGATTACACCATCGCAGAGGAAGAGTGGGCAGCAGCCAGGGCAGCCGTGCTTAACAACACATCGCTCCCCGCAGGAACCTCGGTTGGAACCCTCAACGCTTATCGCTCTATATTGGAGAAGAATCGGGAGCGCCTATCAAAAGAGCAAGCCACCCTCGAGAGACGCCTATCTGCTGCGGACCAATCTAGCGAGCGACGAAGGGGCTCGTGAGGAAGCGCCTCCCGAAATAGTCAAGGCGTAGGCAAGCACCGATCGAGGTTATCCAGACTTTCGGAAGATGACGCCAGAGAAATCACGTCGAATCTGACCAAGTCCTTCATGACCACGGACACCGCGAGCATGCTACGGCCAAAAACCGTCGAGGGAGCAACTGCCAATCTCGCAGCGTACCTCATCAATCAGCGCCCTGAAGGTTCTATGGCCCAAGCCCACCGGGGTCCCTTAGAAAGTCTCGCAATATTAGGAGACAACTTGGTCCCGCGGAAGGAAAAGACCACGTTACAGGCCAGCGGCTCAAAGCATCATTCGAGAGATGCTCGAGATGAAATCACCTAGAGTAGAATCGATAAAGCAAGACGACGACGCGCCGCTAGGGAGGAATACGACAGTGATACCTCGGATCAAAGCCAGGAGAACGATGGCGAGTTAAGGGGGGCCGATTGCTTAAGCTACAAAATCCGCGAGGCGATGCCGCCCTTCATGACCACGGACGCCGCTAAATACGATGGGCATCAGGAGCTGAGGTCCTGGATAGACGACTACCTACAAACTGTGATTCTACACAAGGGAAATCAGATAGCAGCAATGCAATGCTTGCAGCTTTACCTAAAGGATTCAGCATGAGCTTGGCTGAGAGGCCTGCCGAAGGGTTCCATCAAATCATGGGACGGCCTAGTAGACACTTTCGTTGCCAATTTCCAAGAAACATACAAAAGGCCCGTCGGGATCGAGGAATTACGGCATCGTCAACAAAAGCAGAGAGTCGATGCACGCATACATCGGGAGATTCACCAAGCTCCTAAACGCTGCCGAAGATGTCTCTGCATCCGACGTGAAACCTACATAGAGGAACTTGGGCGCAAGAAGCCGAAAACTATAACCAAGTTAATGGAAATCGCCAACAGCTGGGTTGATGGCGAGGACAACGTACGAAGGCCACGACAGCGCAGTGACGACAAAGACGACGATCAGCCGAATCACGACTCGGGTGGACGAAGGGATCGCCGTAAGAAAAGAAAAGACCGCAGTTACGACGACAGTAACCTGGTAGTTGCGGGATACTCCGATCGGCAGGACGATCGGTATGACGACAGACGAGACGATCGACATGACAACAATCAGAACAACTCTGGAAATCGCGGCAGTTACAAACCACGACCACAGAGGACTCCCGAGCTACCCTTTGCCGAACAGATAAACGCTCCCTGCTACCTGCACTCGTACATCGACTCCAAGGATAACAAAACGAAGTCAAGTCATCTGCTCAAAGATTGCCGATAGTTCATTGAAATGCAGAAGCTCATCCAGCAGCAACAACAGCCGCCACCACCACCCCCTCCACCGCAGCACCAGGTCCAGCAGGCTCAGCCTCATAAACCCAACGAATCGTTTCCACCACCATGTGGGCAGATGAGCATGATCCATAGGACAGGTGTTTCGAGAAGAGAAATGAAGAAGCTCACCCGAGAAATCAATCTGGCGGAAAGCATCACGGCCAACATCCCCGAGTATGTCGAGTGGTCATCTCAGAGCATTACGTTTAGCAGGGCGGATCACCCGATGACAATCCCAAAACCAGGACACGCTGACTTAGTAGTTGAGGCGCAAATTGGAGGGTTCAAGATGAGCAAAGTCTTCATGGATGGCGGAAGTGGACTAAACCTGATATTCGTCGACACAATCAAAAGTATGGGGATCACAATGAGGATGCTAGAAGAGACAGACACCTGTTTCCACGGGATTCTCCCCACTTCACCGGCGTACTCCCTTGGCAAAGTTTACCTGAATGTCGTCTTTGGCAAACCCGACAACTTCAGGAAGGAAAAGATCGAGTTTGAAGTTGTGAACTGGGAATCATAGTACCACGCTATACTCGGAAGACCAGCTTATGCCAAGTTCATGGCTGTGCCACATTACGCATACCTCAAGCTGAAAATTCCTAGGAGCAATGGGACAAATATCACGGTCTCTGGAAGTTTCTAACGCTCGGACAATTGTGATCGCGATTTTCAGAGGATCGCTGCGAAGTTTGGGGTAAAACAAGAAATCATCGATCTCCCTTCCAAGTCATCGGCACACGATAATAAGGAAGAGGAACGTGTCAGGAAGACGAAGAAGAAGCCAACCGACCTTGCCCTAGAAGTTTCAACAGTAAAAGCTTCAGCAGTTAGTGGCACAACAGTTATAGAAGAAAGCAAGACACTGGCAATCACTGCCGAGACCCCCGGTGAAATCAACGACACTCCCAAAGCCGCTGACGCGGTGGACAAACCAGAAGATAAGAAGAATCCTCCCCTTGCTTAAGCGGATGGATAGTATTTAGTTTTTTTCTTTCTTTTCAACAGGGCACTCTATTCACCCCTTAGTTTCTTGCCTACTTTATTAACCAAGACTTAAGTTTTGTCTCTTTAAAAGCATTGCAGTAATTCAGAATCACATCATCGTAAACCTTGCTTACGCCCCTCGGAGAACATTGGTGCGATGAAGTACACGTCCAAAGATTGTATTCCGAAAAAGCCTCTGAAACTACGAGTGCTAAAGGATGCAAAGCCAACAAGGACACTGCCCCCTCCCTCTGCTATAGATTCCTCTGAGAGCGCCGTAAATAGCAAGAGTCAGGAAATACGTACATTAACGACCCACGTTCGATACTTCACTTATGGAAGCATCAAGGAACGACGGAGTCATCGGCAGAGCTAGTGCTACCGATATATTCAGAAGCTGCTGTCAGGACATACATCGGTTGAAGGTAAAGTTGCACATACAACGGGTTTAGCAAGACCCGCAACACGAGTTGATCACTCAAATAATTTGCTGACCAACAAATACACATGCGCTTAAACGGGTAAACAAGATTTTCTCCGCTAAAACCTGCCAACGGCATTAACATGGTAAAACTGCATATATATGCACCTACCAATAGTTTTACAACTTAACAACCCAAACACTCGGGTATAGTAAGTAATCAAGTATTCTATTCACAAAAAGAACTTAACCATGAATTATCTTTGTGGAGGTTCTTCTTCTTCAGATGCCTTCGAAGTCATCTCGAGCCTGTCAACAATGATATTGGACGGCAGTTCCACCCTCGGGTACAGCGGCGTCAAGTTGCCTGCCGCGTTGGCAATTGCTAGCAGATCTGCCGAAGGATAACGCGCGAGCACAAGGGCAAGTGTAAGTCTAGCCCCTGCAAATACCTGAGCTCGAACCAAGTCTCAGATTTTCTTGGCGTTTCCAAACTCTGACATCAAGGTCAACAGCGTGGGAGGAACCGCGTTTAAAGGAAACACCGTCTTCCATATTACTCTCAGCCCTTTGTAGCATTTGTCAAAGAAGCGATGGACCTGCTGGACTCGGTCTTGGAATTTTGCTACAGTCGAAGCCTTCGAGTGCTCCTTCCAGAAAACCTCGTCCGACGATGATAGTCGAGTCAATGCGTCCACACGTTCATGGATGCGCTTGCTCTCTTCGGCAGGGTTCAGCGCTATGACTAGAAAAGGAAACAGGAGAAGTTAGGACGATGCATTTCATAAAGAAACAAGGAGTCAAAGAGAAAGGGGGCTTACAGTTCAAACTCTCTATGGCCTTCTGCAATTCAGTGGGAGCGTAGCGTTCCACGTCAGCTGCAAGGTCGCCCTTCTTTTTGATAATAGCAGCCAAGGCGTACGTACTGCGCAAATCCTTTTCCATCTGCGCGATCCGATCTTTCATACGTGATACGTCTCCAACGTATCTGTAATTTCTTATGTTCCATGCTAGTTTTATGCCAATAGCTACATGTTTTATATGCACTTTATATCATATTATGGCATTTATTGGACTAACCTATTAACAAGATGCCACAGTGCCAGTTTCTGTTTATTATGTCTGTTTATTGCAGAAAAGGCCCAAAAACCAAAGTGCTCGGAAAAATCCAGAAAAATCACAGAAATTCTATTTCGCCAGAAGACTCACGGAGCCAGAAGGGCCAGGCCAGAGGAGGCCCAGGGCCTCCTCCCCATCAGCCGGCGCAGCGAGGAGGGGGGCGGCGCCACCCTATGGGGTGGGCCCCTCGGGACTCCACCGACGCTGCCCTTTCGCCTATATAAAGCTCCTACCCTGAAAACCCTAGCATGATCGATCATACTCTAGAAAGACTCCCGGGGCGCCGCCGCCATCGCGAAACCTAGTTTCGGGGGACAGAAGTCTCTGTTCCGGCACCCTGCCGGGACGGGGAATTGCCCCCGGAGCCATCTCCATCGACTCCATCGCCATCTTCATCGCCGTTGCTGTCTCCCATGATGAGGAGGGAGTAGTTCTCCCCCGAGGCTGAGGGCTCTACCGGTAGCTATGTGGTTCATCTCTCTCTCCCATGGTGTGATCTTTATGTGATCATGAGCTTTGTAATCTAGTTGAATATGTAGATGTTACTCTTGTCTATTATGCACTCTAGAGGTTACTTTAATATGAACTCCGGAGTCACTCTCCACGGTGTGATGGTGACAGTGTGTGCATCGTGTGTGATTCCTTTATGACATTGTGGAGCTTGTTTACTCCGGCTTGAGGTGTGCTTTTGCAGCCCTACACAATGAATGGTGTTTGTTATCCAACAAGAGAGTGTTTGAGAGTAGAATTTATTTATTCAATTATGTGATCATTGTTGAGAGTATCCACTAGTGAAAGTATGATCCCTAGGCCTTGTTTCTAAGCATTGAAACACCGTTTCCAACAAGTTCTGCTACATGTTCGCTTGCTGCCATTTTTATTTCAGATTGCAATTACTACTTATAATCATCCATATTACTTGTATTTCACTATCTCTTCGTCGAACTAGTGCACCTATACATCTGACAAGTGTATTAGGTGTGTTGGGGACACAAGAGACTTCTTGTATCTTAATTGCAGGGTTGCTTGAGAGGGATATCTTTGACCTCTACCTCCCTGAGTTCGATAAACCTTGGGTGATTCACTTAAGGGAAACTTGCTGCTGTTGTACAAACCTCTTCTCTTGGAGGCCCAACACTGTCTACAGAAATAGAAGCGTGCGTAGACATCAAGCTATTTTCTGGCGCCGTTGCTGGGGATGTAAGGTAAAAGGTATTCACATCCTCCGACTACTAAGCTATTTCCTAGCACTATTGCCGGTGTGTGAGTGCTTGAAGCTATTTCCTTTAGATTCTGCAATTATATCTTTTTGTTTCTTGTTTTTATTTCACTAGTTAGGCTTAATGGAAAACAACAAAAAAATTAGAGATCTTTATGAAATTTATATTGAATTAGGACATGATGTGTTTGAAGAGAGAATTAAAAAACCCATGGAACTTTGTTTGCAAAATATTTGTAGCAATGTTTTTAGCATGAATTCTTTGAACACTATTATTTTTAATGCCATGGAAAAGTCTAAGCTTGGGGAAGCTGGTTGTGATATTTTTAGTCCCCCAAGTTTTGAGGAGAAAATTTTCTTTGATGATACTTTGCCTCCCATTTATGATGATTATAATGATAGTGGTATTTTGGTGCCACCTACCATGGAGGATAAAGTTTATTATGATTATACCATGCCTGCAATTTATGATGATTACAATGATGGTTGTGACAGTTTTACTCCCACTATTACTAATAAAACTGATTATGCTTATGTGGAGAGTAATGATACTTTTATGCATGTGGATCATGATAATAATGCTTTATGTGATAGCTATATTGTTGAGTTTATTCATGATGCCACTGAAAATTATTTTGAGAGAGGAAAGTATGGGTATAGAAATCTTCATGTTACTAAATTTCTTCTCTTTATGATGAATGTTTTGAGCTTTCTCTTGATTTGCTTTTATTTGCTGCGTACTTTAAGACCTACTGGTCCTTATGAGAGAGTGAGACACGATTTCATATATCACAATAATATTAACTCTCTTCTCCTTGTGTTGAAATTTTTGAAGTTACACTTGTTTTGTCTTCCTATGCTACTCACTTTGTTCTTCATTGACTTGTTTTCTTACAAGGCTCCTATGCATAGGAAGAGTGTTAGATTTAAACATGTTTTATATATGCTTCTTTATGCTCTCTTTTCAACTCTCATCTTTATGTGAGCATCATAAAAATCACTATGCCTAGCTAAAAGGAGTTAAAGAAAAGCGCTTATGGGAGACAATCCATCGTTTTTATTTTCTGTTATTTTTGCTTTTCTTTTTGTTTTGAGTCAAGGTGCTTGTTACTAATGTAGCAATACCTTTGTATCTTTATTTTCTTGCATTGTTGAGCCAAGTAAAGTCTTTGATAGAAAGTTGATACAAGATTTGGATTTCTGCGCAGAAATAGATTTCTAGCCGTCACAAATTTGAGTTTTTTTCTCTGCAGAAGAATCTAAAAATTCTGAAAAAATTCATGAGTAATCGTCAGATATGTACGAAACTTTCATTCAACTGGAGCTTTTCCATCTGAGCATGTTAAGTGCCTCGAAAAAATTCGTCTTTACGGACTGTTCTATTTTTGACAGATTCTGCCTTTTATTTCGCATTGCCTCTTTTACTGTATTTGAGTAGATTTCTTTGCTCCATTAAATTTCAGTAGCCTTGGGTAATGTCCAGAAGTGCTGGGGATGATTGTGTCCTTGCTGAACATCTGAATTTTTGATTATGCACTAACCATCTAATGAGTTTGCTTTGAGTTTGGTGTGAAGGAAGTTTTCAAGGATCAAGAGAGGAGGATGATATAATATGATCAAGAAGAGTGAAGAGTCTAAGCTTGGGGATGCCCCCGTGGTTCATCCCTGCATATTTCAAGAAGACTCAAGCGTCTAAGCTTGGGGATGCCCAAGGCATCCCCTTCTTCATCAACAACTTATCAGGTCACCTCTAGTGAAACTATATTTTAATTCCGTCACATCTTATGCACTTTACTTGGAGTGTCTGTGTGCTTTTATTTTCATTTTGTTATTTTCATTCTCTGAATAAATCGGATCCTAGCATGCTTGTGTGGGAGAGAGACACGCTCCGCTTTTTCATTTGAACACTTGTGTTCTTCGTTTTACTTTAATATTCATGGCGAAAGCTGAAAGCCGCAGCACTTATTGTTATTTGGTTGGAAACAGAAAATGCTTCATGTGGTAGTTGGTATATTGTCTTGAATAATTTGATACTTGACAATTTTTTTCAGCTCTCAAGTAGATCATGTTTAAGCTCTTGCATCATGTAGTTAAAACCTATTAGTGGAGAACTACCGTAGAGCTTGTTGAAATTTGGTTTGCATGATTGGTCTCTCTAAGGTCTAGATATTTTCTAGTAAAAGTGTTTGAGTAATGACACGTCTCAAACGTATCTATAATTTCTTATGTTCCATGCTAGTTTTATGACAATACTCACATGTTTTGTGTACACTTTATATCATTTTGATGCATTTTTCGGCACTAACCTATTAACAAGATGCCGAAGCACCAGTTCCTGTTTTCTGCTGTTTTTGGTTTCAGAAATCCTACACAGGAAATATTCCCGGAATTGGACGAAACAAAATCCCAGGGTCTTATTTTCCACGGAGCTTTCCAGAAGACCTAAGGAGATACGAAGTGGGGCCACGAGGTGGCGACACCACAAGGCGGCGCGGCCAAGGAGGGGCCCGCGCCGCCCTATGGTGTGGGCCCCTCGAGAGCCCCCCGACTCTGCCCTTCCGCCTACTTATACTCTCCGTCACGAAAACCCTATTACCAATCGATGAAACTCCAGAAAGACTCCAGGGGCGCGGCCGCCATCGCGAAACCTAGTTTCGGGGGATAGAAGTCTCTGTTCCGGCACCCTGCCGGGACGGGGAATTGCCCCCGGAGCCATCTCCATCGACTCCATCGCCATCTTCATCGCCGTTGCTGTCTCCCATGATGAGGAGGGAGTAGTTCTCCCCCGAGGCTGAGGGCTCTACCGGTAGCTATGTGGTTCATCTCTCTCTACCATGGTGTGATCTTTATGTGATCATGAGCTTTGTATCACTATTAATCTATGTGCTACTCTAGTGATGTTATTAAAGTAGTCTATTCCTCCTCCATGGTGTAAAGTTGACAGTGTGTGCATCATGTAGTACTTGGCGTAGGTTATGATTGTAATCTCTTGTAGATTATGAAGTTAACTATTACTATGATAGTATTGATGTGATCTATTCCCCCTTTCATAGCTATTGGTGACAGTGTGTATGCTATGTTAGTACTCGGTCTAAATTGCAACGGTCTATTATGCACTCTAGAGGTTACTTTAATATGAACTCCGGATTCACTCTCCACGGTATGATGGTGACAGTGTGCGCATCGTGTGTGATTCCTTTATGAAGTTGTGGAGCTTGTTTACTCTGGCTTGAGGTGTGCTTTGTAGCCCTACACAATGAATGGTGTTTGTTATCCAACAAGAGAGTGTTAGAGAGTAGCATTTATTTATTCAGTTATGTGGTCATTGTTGAGAGTGTCCACTAGTGAAAGTATGATCCCTAGGCCTTGTTTCTAAACATTGAAACACCGTTTCCAACAAGTTCTGTTACATGTTTGCTTGCTGCCATTTTTATTTCAGATTACAGTTACTACTTACAATCATCCATATTACTTGTATTTCACTATCTCTTCGCCGAACTAGTGCACCTATACATCTGACAAGTGTATTAGGTGCGTTGGGGACACAAGAGACTTCTTGTATCTTAATTGCAGGGTTGCTTGAGAGGGATATCTTTGACCTCTACCTCCCTGAGTTCGATAAACCTTGGGTGATTCACTTAAGGGAAACTTGCTGCTGTTCTACAAACCTCTGCTCTTGGAGGCCCAACACTATCTACAGGAATAGAAGCGTGTGTAGACATCAAGTAACAAGGAAGATAGTGTAGAGTCTTATAATGCTTGCAATATGTTCTTATGTAAGTCTTGCTGTACTGGTTTATACTTGTGTTTGCTTCAAACAACCTTGCTAGCCAAAGCCTTGTACTGAGAGGGAATGCTTCTCGTGCATCCAAAACCTTGAGCCAAAACCTATGCCATTTGTGTCCACCATAACTACCTACTATGTGGTATTTTTCTGCCATTCCAAGTAAATACTTCATGTGCTACCTTTAAACAATTCAAAACTTTATTTCTCCTTATTTGTGTCAATGTTTTATAGCTCATGAGGAAGTATGTGGTGTTTTATCTTTCAATCTTGTTGGGCAGACTTTCACCAATGGACTAGTGGCATATACATCCTCTTATCCAATAATTTTGCAAAAAGAACTGGCAACGGGGTGCCCAGCCCCAATTAATTAACTTTCATTAATAATTCTCTTCACATGTTTTGCCCTGATTTATCAGTAAGCAACTTAATTTTGCAATAGACACTCCTCCATGGTATGTGAAATGTTGGAAGGCACCCGAGGATTCGGTTAGCCATGGCTTGTGAAAGCAAAAGGTTGGGAGGAGTGTCATTGATACGTCCATTTTGCATCACTATTTTATATCATAATTTGTTGTTATTCATTGATATATTTCATATTTGGAGATGATACTTATGTTATTTCATCTATTTTGCATGTTTCATGATTATTGGAGGATCGCGCACCGGAGTCAGGATTCTGCTGGAAAAAGCGCCGTCAGAATGCAATATTTCGGAAGATCAACAATTGATGAAATTTATATGAAAAATCCTATTTTTCCAGAGGACGAAGGGAGCCAGAAGGGGGAGCCGAGGAGGGCCGCCATGGGCCCACCTCATAGGCTGGCGCGGCCCAAGGCCTGGCCGCGCCGCCCTGTGAGGAGGGGGCCCATAGCCCCCTCTGGCCTCCTTTTCTTCGCGTACATCTTCGTCCCGAAAACCTAAGACCTGGAGGATAGTCGCGAGGAGACACAGCCGCCTCTGCGGGGCGGAAAACACCAGAGAGAAAAGAGCTCTCCGGCAGGCTGAAATCTGCCGGGGAAATTCCCTCCCGGAGGGGGAAATCGACGCCATCGTCACCGACATCGAGCTGGACATCATCTCCATCACCATCGTCATCATCTCCATCATCATCACCGCCATCTCCACCGCTGCACCTCGTCACCGCTGTAACAATTAGGGTTGAATCTTGACTGTTTGATAGGGGAAACTCTTCCGGTATTGATCTCTACTTGTTATTGATGCTATTGAGTGAAACCATTGAACCAAGGTTTATGTTCAGATTGTTATTCATCATCATATCACCTCTGATCATGTTCCATATGATGTCTCGTGAGTAGTTCGTTTAGTTCTTGAGGACATGGGTGAAGTCTAAATGTTAGTAGTGAATTATGGTTGAGTAATATTCAATGTTATGATATTTAAGTTGTGGTGTTATTCTTCTAGTGGTGTCATGTGAACGTCGACTACATGATACTTCACCTTTATGGGCCTAGGGGAATACATCTTGTACTCGTTTGCTAATTGCGGGGTTGCCGGAGTGACAGAAACCTAAACTCCCGTTGGTATATCGATGCAGGAGGGATAGCAGGATCTCAGAGTTTAAGGCTGTGGTTAGATTTATCTTAATTACTTTCTTGTAGTTGCGGATGCTTGCAAGGGGTATAATCACAAGTATGTATTAGTCCTAGGAAGGGCGGTGCATTAGCATAGGTTCACCCACACAACACTTATCAAAACAATGAAGATTAATCAGCTATATGAAGCGAAAGCACTAGACTAAATACCCGTGTGTCCTCAAGAACGTTTGGTCATTATAAGTAAACAAACCGGCTTGTCCTTTGTGCTAAAAAGGATTGGGCCACTCGCTGCAATTGTTACTCTCGCATTTTACTTACTCGTACTTTATTCAACTGCTACATCAAAACCCCCTGAATACTTGTCTGTGAGCATTTACAGTGATTCCTACGTCGAAACTGCTTGTCAACACCTTCTGCTCCTCGTTGGGATCGACATTCTTACTTATCGAAAATACTACAATACACCCCCTATACTTGTGGGTCATCAAGACTATTTTCTGGCGTCGTTGCCGGGGAGTGAAGCGCTATTGGTAAGTGGAATTGGTAAGGGAAACTTTTACTGTTTGTGTTGATTTTGTTTCTGCCTGCTGCTATAACTCATTATGGAGAGATCTTCTCTTGAATTTTAATTTGGAAAATCTACTACTACTGCAAAGGTAGTGGATGAGGCGCCAGGTGAGGAAGAGGTTCCATACAAAATACCTATGAAAATTATTGAGCGTGTTGTGGATAACCGTTATATAGGGGATGGAACTGTCCATCCTGGAGATCATTTACTGTTCTTACATGAATTATGCGGATTATTCAAGTGTGCAGGTATTGCTATGGATGAAGTGAGGAAGAAACTATTCTCTATATCGTTGTCTGGTAAAGCGGCGCATTGGTATAAATTACTAGATGATGGGGATTCTCTTGAATGGAATGATATTGTGCCCCGATTTTATTCTAAGTTCTATCCTCCAAGTGAAATTCACAAAGACCGGAACCGCATATATAATTTTTGGGCTCATGATGGAGAGAGTATTGCCCAAGCGTGGGGGAGATTGAAGTCTTTAATGCTCAAATGCCCCATTCATGAGCTTCCTGGTAATATTATTATTGATAATTTCTATGCAAGACTTTCTTTTCAAGACAAGACCTTGCTGGATACTTCTTGTTTTGGATCATTTACACGCAACAAAGAAGAGTTTAAAAGGGACCTTCTTAATCGGATCCAGGAGAATACTGAAAGATGGGAGAACGACAAGGATAGAGAATCAGGTATAAATTATGATTATAAATGCATTGAAGCTTTTATGGACACTGATAAATTTCGCAATATGAGTGCTACTTATGGTCTTGATTCTCAAGTTGCTGCAAATATTTATAAAGCTTTTGCCTCTCATTATGAATTGCCTAAGAAGAATTTTGATAAGTTTCATGAACCGTATAAAGAGAAAATTGATTCATCTATAAATAAATGTGTTGTAGTTGAAACTGTGGATCATGTTATTCCTGAAGCTTATATTGAAAAAACTCCTTTTCATGCTAAAATGAAGGAGTACTCTGTTATAAATAGTGCGGTTAATAAAAGTGAAAAGAAACCTATAGAACCTGAAGAGCAGATAAAAGTTCAACCTGCTATTGCAATAGTTAAAGATCTTGTGACTGAAAATGTGGAAGATGGTCATATTATTTTCTGTGAAGATGCTTCTAATATTGTTTGACATCCTAATAAGTCTAGGAAAGCTAGTGTTCCTATGCTCTCTGTTAGAATTGGTGATCATTGCTATTATGGTTTATGTGATATTGGTGCAAGTATTAGTGCTATTCCTTATGAGCTTTACACGGAGATCATGCATGAAATTGGTTCTTGTGAACTTGAAGATATTGATGTGGTTATTCGGCTAGCTAATAGAGTGACTATTTCTCCAATTGGTATTGTTCGAGATGTGGAAGTTCTATGTGGTAAGATTAAATATCCTGCTGACTTTTTGGTACTTGGTTCTGCTGCTAGTAAGTATTGTCCTATCATTTTTGGTAGACCTTTTCTAAATACCTGTGGGGCTGTTATAGATTGCAAGAAAGAGAAAATTTTGACTAAATTTGCTGGTGAATCTTATGAGTTTAATTTCTCCAAATTTGCCAAATCTCCTTATAAAGCTGATTCGCCTAATAATGATTTTGGAGTTGAACAGTGTGCATCTATTGCTCTTGCTCCTAATAATCCTTTGCAGCAACATTTGGAGAATAGTGAGAGTGAAGTTTTTAGGGAAGAAAGAAATGAGCTTGATGAAATTTTCCTTTGTCAACCTATACTTAAACATGATTTACCAGTAGAAGATCTAGGTATAACATTGCCACCAAAAGAAGATCCTGTTTTTGATTTAAAACCATTGCCTGATAATCTTAAATATGCTCATATTCATGATAAGAAAATATATCCTGTTATTATTATTTCTAAGCTTTCAGAGATTGAGGAAGAAAGGTTATTGGAAATATTGAAGAAACACTGAGGAGCTATTGGCTACACTCTTGATGACTTGAAGGGAATTTCTCCCTCTATTTGCCAATATGCCATTAATATGGAAGATGATGCAAAGCCTATTGTTGAACATCAGCGTCGTCTAATTCCTAAGATGAAGGATGTGGTAAGGAATGAGGTATTAAAACTTCTTGAAGCTGGTATTATATATCCTATTGCTGATAGTAGATGGGTTAGTCCTGTACATTGTGTTCCTAAGAAAGGAGGAATGACTGTTGTACCTAATGATAATGATGAGCTCATCCCTCAAAGAGTAGTTGTAGGGTATAGAATGTGCATTGATTATCGAAAAGTTAATAAGGTTACTAAGAAAGATCATTACCCTTTACCTTTTATTGACCAAATGTTAGAAAGGTTGTCTAAGAATACTCATTTTTTCTTTCTTGATGGTTATTCTGGGTTTTCATAAATTGCTGTTAAAACTAAGGATCAAGAGAAAACCACTTTCACTTGTCCCTATGGAACTTATGCTTATAGACGTATGCCTTTTGGTTTATGTAATGCTCCTGCTACTTTTCAAAGATGCATGTCTGCTATTTTTCATGGTTTTTGCGAGAACATTGTAGAGGTATTCATGGATGATTTTTCTGTCTATGGGAATTCTTTTGATAATTGCTTGCGGAACCTGGATAAAGTTTTGCAGAGATGTGAAGAAACTAACCTTGTTCTTAATTGGGAGAAATGCCACTTTATGGTTAATGAAGGAATTGTATTGGGACATAAAATTTCTGAGAGAGGTATTGAAGTTGATAGAGCTAAAGTTGAAGCAATTGAGAAGATGCCCTATCCCAGGGATGTTAAAGGTATTCGTAGTGTTCTTGGTCATGCTGGTTTTTATAGGAGATTTATTAAAGACTTCTCCAAGATTTCAAAACCTCTTACTAATCTTCTTCAAAAAGATGTACCTTTTGTTTTTGATGATGATTGTAAGGAAGCTTTTGAAACTCTAAAGAAAGCCTTAACAACTGCTCCTATAGTTGAACCTCCTAATTGGAACTTACCTTTTGAAATTATGTGTGATGCTAGTGATTTTGCTGTAGGTGCTGTTCTTGGACAGCGAGTAGATAAAAAATTTAATGTTATTCATTATGCTAGTAAAACTCTTGATGCTGCTCAAAGAAATTATGCTACAACTGAAAAAGAATTGTTAGCTGTAGTCTTTGCTTGTGATAAGTTTAGATCCTATATTGTTGATTCAAAAGTTACAATTCATACTGATCATGCTGCAATTAGATACCTTATGAAAAAGAAAGATGCTAAGCCAAGGCTTATTAGATGGGTGCTTCTGTTGCAAGAATTTGATTTGCATATTATAGATAGGAAAGGTGCTGATAATCCTGTTGCTGATAATTTGTCTAGATTGGAAAATATTGCTTATGATCCTGTTCGTGTTAATGATAGTTTTCCAAATGAACAATTGGCTGTAATAAAGGTGAGTTCGCGAGATAGTCCTTGGTACGCTGATTAAGCTAACTTTATTGTCTCCAAGTACTTGCCCCCAACCTTTTCAGCTCAGCAAAGGAGGAAATTCTTTTATGATTTGAAACATTATTTTTGGGATGACCCACACTTATATAAAGAAGGAGTGGATGGTATTCTGTGAAGATGTGTTCCCGAATATGAACAACAAGAGATATTAAGTAAATGTCATGGTAGTGCTTATGGAGGACATCACGCCGGAGATAGAACCGCGCAAAAGGTTCTACAATCAGGTTTTTATTGGCCAACTCTCTTCAAAGATGCAAGGAAGTTTATTTTATCTTGTGATGAATGTCAAAGGGTTGGTAATTGATACGTCCATTTTGCATCACTATTTTATATCATAATTTGCTGTTATTCATTGATATATTTCATATTTGGAGATGATACTTATGTTATTTCATCTATTTTGCATGTTTCATGATTATTGGAGGATCGCGCACCGGAGCCAGGATTCTGCTGGAAAAAGCATCATCAGAAGGCAATATTTCGGAGGATCAACATTTGCCAGAACTTATCTGAAAAATCCTATTTTCCCAGAAGACGAAGGGAGCCAGAAGGAGGATCCGAGGAGGGCCGCCATGGGCTCACCTCATAGGCTGGCGCGGCCCAAGGGCTGGCCGCGCCGCCCTGTGAGGAGGGGGCCCACAGCCCCCTCTGGTCCCCTCTCCTTCGCGTACATCTTCGTCCCAAAAACCTAAGACCTGGGGGATAGTCGCGAGGAGTCACAGCCGCCTCTGCGGGGAGGAAAACACCAGAGAGGAAAGAGCTCTCCGGCAGGCTGAAAACTACCGGGGAAATTCCCTCCCGGAGGGGGAAATCGACGCCATCGTCACCGACATCGATCTGGACATCATCTCCATCACCATCGTCATCATCTCCATCATCATCACCGCCATCTCCACCGCTGCACCTCGTCACCGCTGTAACAATTAGGGTTTAATCTTGATTGTTTGATAGGGGAAACTCTTCCGGTATTGACCTCTACTTGTTATTAATGCTATTGAGTGAAACCATTGAACCAAGGTTTATGTTCAGATTGTTATTCATCATCATATCACCTCTGATCATGTTCCATATGATGTCTCGTGAGTAGTTCGTTTAGTTCTTGAGGACATGGGTGAAGTCTAAATGTTAGTAGTGAATTATGTTGGGTAATATTCAATGTTATGATATTTAAGTTGTGGTGTTATTCTTCTAGTGGTGTCATGTGAACGTCGACTACATGATACTTCACCTTTATGGGCCTAGGGGAATACATCTTGTACTCGTTTGCTAATTGTGGGGTTGCCGGAGTGACAGAAACCTAAACCCCCGTTGGTATATCGATGCAGGAGGGATAGCAGGATCTCAGAGTTTAAGGCTGTGGTTAGATTTATCTTAATTACTTTCTTGTAGTTGCGGATGCTTGCAAGGGGTATAATCACAAGTATGTATTAGTCCTAGGAAGGGTGGTGCATTAGCATAGGTTCACCCACACAACACTTATCAAAACAATGAAGATTAATCAGCTATATGAAGCGAAAGCACTAGACTAAATCCCCGTGTGTCCTCAAGAACGTTTGGTCATTATAAGTAAACAAACCGGCTTGTCCTTTGTGCTAAAAAGGATTGGGCCACTCGCTGCAATTGTTACTCTCGCATTTTACTTACTCGTACTTTATTCAACTGCTACATCAAAACCCCCTGAATACTTGTATGTGAGCATCTACAGTGAATCCTTCACCGAAACTGCTTGTCAACACCTTCTGCTCCGCGTTGGGATCGACATTCTTACTTATCGAAAATACTACGATACACCCCCTATACTTGTGGGTCATCAAGACTATCTCCAGACGCAATGAAATGCCTATGAATTATACTCTTGTTATTGAACCATTCGATTGTTGGGGATTTGACTTCATGGGACCTTTCCCCTCTTCAGAAGGTAACACTCATATACTTGTTGCTGTTGATTATGTTACTAAATAGGTGGAAGCCATACCCACAAAAAGTGCTGATGGTGAGACTTCTTTAAGAATGCTTTTAGATATTATTTTTCCTAGATTTGGAGTTCCTAGATATCTTATGACTGATGGAGGTTCTCATTTTATTCATGGTGGTTTTAGAAAAACTCTTGCTAAATATGGTATTAATCATAGAATTGCTTCCGCTTATCATCCTCAAACTAGTGGGCAAGTAGAACTATCAAATAGAGAGATTAAATCTATCTTGCAAAAGACTGTTAATAAATCTAGGAAGAATTGGGCTAGTAAATTGAAGGAAGCATTGTGGGCTTATAGAACTGCTTATAAAAATCCCATGGGTATGTCACCGTATAAAATGGTCTATGGGAAATCTTTTCATTTACCTTTAGAACTAGAGCACAAAGCTTACTGGGCGGTAAGAGAACTAAATAAAGATCCTAAACTTGCCGGTAATAAGAGATTGGTACAATTGAGTTCTCTAGATGAATGGAGAAGTGAAGCTTATGAGAATGCTAAACTCTTTAAAGAGAAAGTTAAGAAATGGCATGATAGAAGAATTATCAAAAGATAATTTAATATTTGGGATATAGTCCTATTGTATCGGTCTCGTCTCAGATTCTTTGAAGGGAAATTACTCTCAAAGTGGGAAGGACCATATGTCATTGAAGAGGTGTATCGATCAGGAGAAATTAAAATTAGCTCTCTACAAGGCAATGCCACACAAGTGGTGAATGGACAAAGACTCAAGCATTATATCTCAGGTGATTCTTATAATGAAGATGTTGATGTTATTCGAGTGGTAACTCCCGAAGCTTTCATCAAAGGTCAAATTGACAGTTCTGCAGAGTTCGACTTTGAATAGGTAACAGTACTGGTAATAAAAAGTTCGCGTTTTACTTTCCGAACAATGTTTTTGCTGTTTTAAGAAAATATGAAAAATTACGAGATCGAAACGGAGTGGAGGAGATGCACGAGGGGGTGCCCCCATGGGCCGGCGCGGGCCCCAGCCTGGTCGCGCCGCCCTATGAGGAGGCCACATCGTCGCCCCTCTCCGACTCTGGTTCGACCTGGTACTTTCCCTATGCCATAAAAATTTATTCTATATAATCCCCCGGACCCCTGGAGGTCCGTATATCGTTTTCTCGACGTGTTTTGTTTCGAGCTGTTTTCTGCCAGGTTCTTCTCCGGATCTAGATCCATCATGTCTTCGTCGGGAACTCCTAAGGACAGTTTCTTTGAGGACGTCGTCAACCCGTACATGAACGAGCTGAAGATGCACCCCAAGGAATTGCTGCTCGTAGATGGGGAGTTGCAGATCAAAGATGTTCAGGGTCCTAAAGGAGAAGGAAGCTTGGAAGATAGAATGGAGAAGCTAGAACAAGAGGTCTTCAACTACAAGAAGATGGCTGAGCGTGAGGTGGATATCCTCCACAAGATTGTGTCTGAACTTATTGATGGACACAAGAAGGAGACTGCAAAGCTGTGGGATGACATCCTCTCACTTCACGACACCAGCAACAAACTCCAAGCTCAACTCTATGATGTTCAGAATCAAAACTGTGCGTATGAAAACAGGTTTAAACACATAAGCTATGCTGCTAGTTTCAGGATTCCCGAGACCAAGATGTCGTTTGTTGATGGAGAGCCTCTTCCTTGGAAGTCTGATGATGGGAAATCATCATCACCACTGCCGAAGGAGTAATTCATCATCGGTATTGGCATCCCCTTGGTTTGTTCCAAGCTTGGGGGAGTGCCACGGTATCACATCATCACTATCTTTTACTTTTTACTATCAAGTAGTGTCATATCATGAGTAGGGAAGTTATCATATAAGATGGGTTGTAGTGTGGAAGTATCTCTCCTTTAGTTGGTTGTCTATGTATCCCTTGGTGTGAGTTATCGTTATGGAATATTAATGAGAAGTCTTATCATTTACATATTGCACATCTCATTTTAGTTTGCAATCTCTATTATATGATTGATCTTGTTATTAGTATTGGTATCACTTTGGGAGCATTGAATAATCTATTTGGTTCTTGCAAACTTAGCATTGGTCAATAGCAACAACACTTTGAGGTTTAAGTAGAAAAGATAAATACATGTAGATATGTTGTTTCATTGTCTTTCCTTCTTGTTAGCTCTTAAGCTTATTATTCTGAAGTTAAAATTGTTTGTGCTTACAAGGAAGATGCATGATTGTTTCTATCACATGTATATTTGTTTGTTTCCCTCAACTCTTATGCTTGCTAATCAACCTTGCTAGCCAAAAACCTGTACCGAGAGGGAATGCCTCTCGTGCATCCAAACTTGAACCCAAACCTATGTCATTTGTGTCCACCATAACTACCTATTACATGGTATTTCCTGCCATTCCAAGTAAATACTTCGTGTGCTACCTTAAACAATTCAAAATTTATCATCCCTTATTTGTGTCAATGTTTTATAGCTCATGGGGAAGTATGTGGTGTTTTATCTTTCAATCTTGTTGGGCAACTTTCACCAATGGACTAGTGGCTTCATCCACTTATCCAATAATTTTGCACAAAGAGCTGGCAACGGGGTTCACAGCCCCAATTAATTAACTTTCATAATTTTACAAATAGACACTCCTCCATGGTATGTGATTGTTGGAAGGAACCCGAGGATTCGGTTAGCCATGGCTTGAGAAAGCAAAGGTGGGGAGGAGTGTCATCTAAATAAAACTAAAATAAAAAGGCACTCCTTCATGGTATGAGATTGTTGGACGGCACCCGAGGATTCGGTTAGCCATGGCTTGTGTAAGCAAAGGTTGGAAGGAGTGCCAACCAAAAATAAAACTTTATGGGAGCCGCTCTTCGAGAGTTTGTCTGGCAAGGGGGTTAGAGTACCCGCTACCATTCGTTGACAACAACAAACACCTCGCAAATTGTTACTTTTATTCTCTTCATATGATTTCAAAACTGAAAAGGCTCTAGCACATGATTTAATCCCTGCTTCCCTCTGCGAAGGGCCTGTATTTTACTTTATATTGAGTCAGTAAACCTATTTCCTTCCATCTCAAGCAAGCATATGAGTTGTTGTGATCAAACCATTTATACTGTGATCTATTTCATCAGGTCTTTTACTCTTCCTTGTTTAGTACAAGTTTTATCTGAATGAATATAGCTTTGCAAGTTATCAATGATTATGAGGAGATTATTATGATTGAGTATGCAAGTTGTGCCATATAAGCTTTAACATAAGAGCGCTGCTCGATGGATAAGTACAATCTGTTAATTGTTCTCTGACCAAGAATGAAGTTTGCCATAACCAATTATGATTTCTTATGCACCTTTATTTGTGATTACCCTCTACTTGTTTCAAGTTGAATTATATGAGGAAGTTTTTCATTAGAATGTCTGGTGTGAATTGATATGATGCTTCTTGTCCGTATTTCATTTATCGACTCTTCACTCCATAAACATGTGGTCCTGTTACCGAGTTCAGTTTCGCTTGGGGACAAGCGAAGTCTAAGCTTGGGGGGAGTTGATACGTCCATTTTGCATCACTATTTTATATCATAATTTGCTGTTATTCATTGATATATTTCATATTTGGAGATGATACTTATGTTATTTCATCTATTTTGCATGTTTCATGATTATTGGAGGATCGCGCACCGGAGTCAGGATTCTGCTAGAAAAAGCGCCGTCAGAATGCAATATTTCGGAAGATCAACAATTGATGAAATTTATATGAAAAATCCTATTTTTCCAGAGGACGAAGGGAGCCAGAAGGGGGAGCCGAGGAGGGCCGCCATGGGCCCACCTCATAGGCTGGCGCGGCCCAAGGCCTAGCCGCGCCGCCCTGTGGGGAGGGGGCCCACAGCCCCCTCTGGCCTCCTTTTCTTCGCGTACATCTTCGTCCCGAAAACCTAAGACCTGGAGGATAGTCGCGAGGAGACACAGCCGCCTCTGCGGGGCGGAAAACACCAGAGAGAAAAGAGCTCTCCGGCAGGCTGAAATCTGCTGGGGAAATTCCCTCCCGGAGGGGGAAATCGACGCCATCGTCACCGACATCGAGCTTGACATCATCTCCATCACCATCGTCATCATCTCCATCATCATCACCGCCATCTCCACCGCTGCGCCTCGTCACCGCTGTAACAATTAGGGTTGAATCTTGATTGTTTGATAGGGGAAACTCTTCCGGTATTGATCTCTACTTGTTATTGATGCTATTGAGTGAAACCATTGAACCAAGGTTTATGTTCAGATTGTTATTCATCATCATATCACCTCTGATCATGTTCCATATGATGTCTCGTGAGTAGTTCGTTTAGCTCTTGAGGACATTGGTGAAGTCTAAATGTTAGTAGTGAATTATGGTTGAGTAATATTAAATGTTATGATATTTAAGTTGTGGTGTTATTCTTCTAGTGGTGTCATGTGAACATCGACTACATGATACTTCACCTTTATGGGCCTAGGGGAATACATCTTGTACTCGTTTGCTAATTGCGGGGTTGCCGGAGTGACAGAAACCTAAACCCCCATTGGTATATCGATGCAGGAGGGATAGCAGGATCTCAGAGTTTAAGGCTGTGGTTAGATTTATCTTAATTACTTTCTTGTAGTTGCGGATGCTTGCAAGGGGTATAATCACAAGTATGTATTAGTCCTAGGAAGGGCGGTGCATTAGCATAGGTTCACCCACACAACACTTATCAAAACAATGAAGATTAATCAGCTATATGAAGCGAAAGCACTAGACTAAATACCCGTGTGTCCTCAAGAACGTTTGGTCATTATAAGTAAACAAACCGGCTTGTCCTTTGTGCTAAAAAGGATTAGGCCACTCGCTGCAATTGTTACTCTCGCATTTTACTTACTCGTACTTTATTCAACTGCTACATCAAAACCCCCTGAATACTTGTTTGTGAGCATTTACAGTGATTCCTACATTGAAACTGCTTGTCAACACCTTCTGCTCCTCGTTGGGATCAACATTCTTACTTATCGAAAATACTACGATACACCCCTGATGTCTACGCCCCCTCCTTTTCCTGTAGACAGTGTTGGGCCTCCAAGAGCAGAGGTTTGTAGAACAGCAGCAAGTTTCCCTTAAGTGGATCACCCAAGGTTTATCGAACTCAGGGAGGAAGAGGTCAAAGATATCCCTCTCATGCAACCCTGCAACCACAAAGCAAGAAGTCTCTTGTGTCCCCAACACACCTAATAGGTGCACTAGTTCGGCGAAGAGATACAGGTGGTATGAATAAGTATGAGCAGTAGCAACGACACCAGAAAAGTGATTTGCTGTCCAGGACTGGCGTGTGGTTGATGGTGGTAATATTGCAGAAAGTACAGATGCAGTAGAACAGTAAACAAGCAGCGATTTCAGTATTTAGGAACAAGGCCTAGGGATCATACTTTCACTAGTGGACACTCTCAACATTGATCACATAACAGAATAAATAGATAGATGCTAGACTCTACACCCTCTTGTTGGATGATGAACACCACTAACTGTGTAGGATTACACGAACCCTCAATGCCGGAGTTAACAAGCTCCACAATATTCGATGTTCATGTTTAAATAACCTTAGAGTGCACAACAGATCAACATAACCAAACCAAGTACTAACATAGCATGCACACTGTCACCTTCACGCTACGAAAGGAGGCATAGATCACATAAATACCATCATAGCAATAGTTAACTTCATAATCTACAAGAGATCACAATCATAGCCTACGCCAAGTACTACACGATGCACACACTGTCACCATTACACCGTGCAGGAGGAATAAACTACTTTAATAACATCACTAGAGTAGCACACAGATATATTGTGATACAAAACACATTGCAATCATAAAGAGATATAAATAAGCACTTCACTATGCCATTCATAACAGTGAATAAGTATTCTGTGAAATATAGCCTAAGAGACCCACACGGTGCACACACTGTCACCTTTACACACGTGGGACAAGGAGTCTCCGGAGATCACATAAGTAAAACCCACTTGACTAGCATAATGACATCTAGATTACAAGCATCATCATATGAATCTCAATCATGTGAGGCAGCTCATGAGATTATTGTATTGAAGTACATAGGGAGAGAGATGAACCACATAGCTACCGGTATAGCCCTTAGCCTCGATAGAGAACTACTCCCTCCTCATGGGAGACAGCAGCGTTGATGAAGATGGCGGTGGTGTCGATGGAGGAGCCTTCCGGGGGCACTTCCCCGTCCCGGCGGCGTGCCGGAACAGAGACTCCTGTCCCCCAGATCTTGGCTTCGCGATGGCGGCGGCTCTGGAAGGTTTCTCGTACCGTGGCTTTTTCGTCTCGAAGTTTTAGGTCGAGGGGCTTCTTATAGGCGAAGAGGCGGCGTCAGAAGGGGTCTGGGGCCACCAGACACTAGGGCGGCGCGCCCCCTGATACGTCTCAAACGTATCTATAATTTCTTATGTTCCATGCTACTTTTATGATGATACTCACATGTTTTATACACATTATATGTCATTATTATGCATTTTCCGGCACTAGCCTATTAACGAGATGCCGAAGAGCCAGTTGCTGTTTTCTGCTGTTTTTGGTTTCAGAAATCCTAGTAAGGAAATATTCTCAGAATTGGACGAAATCAAAACCCAGGTTCCTATTTTCAGACGAAGCTTCCAGAAGACCGAAGAGTCAACGAAGTGGGGCCACGAGGCGGCCACACACCAGGGCGGCGCGGCCCAGGCCCTGGCCGGGCCGCCCTGTGGTGTGGGCCCCTCGGGCGGCCCCTTGACCTATCTCCTCCGCCTACTTATAGCCCTCGTCGAGAAACCCCCAGTACCGAGAGCCACGATACGAGAAAACATACTGAGACGCCGCCGCCGCCAATCCCATCTCGGGGGATTCTGGAGATCACCTCCGGCACCCTGCCGGAGAGGGGAATCATCTCCCGGAGGACTCTACACCTCCATGGTCGCCTCCGGATTGATGTGTGAGTAGTTCACCCCTAGACTATGGGTCCATAGCAGTAGCTAGATGGTTGTCTTCTCCCCATGGTGCTATCATTGTCTGATCTTGTGAGCTGCCTATCATGATCAAGATCATCTATCTGTAATGCTACATGTGTGTTTGTTGGGATCCGATGAATAGAGAATACTATGTTATGTTGATTATCAATCTATGTGTTGTTTATGATCTTGCATGCTCTCCGTTGCTAGTAGAGGCTCTGGCCAAGTCATTGCTTGTAACTCCAAGAGGGAGTATTTATGCTTGATAGTGGGTTCATGCCTCCATTAAATGCAGGACGGTGTGAGAAAGTTCTAAGGTTGTGGATGTGCTGTTGCCACTAGGGATAAAACATTGATGCTATGTCCGAGGATGTAGTTATTGATTACATTACGCACCATACTTAATGCAATTGTCTGTTGTTTACAACTTAATACCGGAAGGGGTTCGGATGATAACCTGAAAGTGGACTTTTTAGGCATAGATGCATGCTGGATAGCGGTCTATGTACTTTGTCGTAATGCCCAATTAAATCTCACAATACTCATCATGTCATGTATGTGCATTGTCATGCCCTCTTTATTTGTCAATTGTCCAACTATAATTTGTTTACCCAATATGCTATTTCTTATGGGAGAGACACCTCTAGTGAACTGTGGACCCCGGTCCATTCTTTTACATTGAATACAATCTACTGCAATACTGTTTCTACTGTTCTCGGCAAACAATCATCATCCACACTATACATCTAATCCTTTGTTACAGCAAGCCGGTGAGATTGACAACCTCACTGTTTCGTTGGGGCAAAGTACTTTGGTTGTGTTGTGCAGGTTCCACGTTGGCGCCAGAATCCCTGGTGTTGCGCCGCACTACATCTCGCCGCCATCAACCTTCAACGTGCTTCTTGGCTCCTACTAGTTCGATAAACCTTGGTTTCTTACTGAGGGAAAACTTGCTGCTGTACGCATCACACCTTCCTCTTGGGGTTCCCAATGGACGCGTGCTGTACGCGTATCACCCCCCCTGGGCCGCGCCGCCACCATGTGTGGGCCCCCCGTGGGTCCACTCTGGCGGCTCTCGGGTGTTCTGGAAGCTCCCGGGGATTCTAAGATGCTGGGCGTTGATTTCGTCCAATTCCAAGAATATTTCCTTACTAGGATTTCTGAAACCAAAAACAGCAGAAAACAGGAACTGGCACTGCGGCATCTCGTCAATAGGTTAGTTCCGGAAAATGCATAAATATGACATAAAGTATGCATAAAACATGTAGATATCATCAATAATGTGGCATGGAACATTAGAAATTATCGATATGTCGGAGACTTATCAGCATCCCCAAGCTTAGTTTCTGCTCGTCCCGAGCAGGTAAACGATAACAAAGATAATTTCTGGAGTGACATGCCATCATAACCTTGATCATACTATTGTAAGCACATGTCATGAATGCAGCGATCAAAACAGTGGTAATGATATGAGTAAACAAATGAATCATAAAGCAAAGACTTTTCATGAATAGTACTTCAAGATAAGCATCAATAAGTCTTGCATAAGAGTTAACTCATAAAGCAATAAATTCAAAGTAAAGGTGTTGAAGCAACACAAAGGAAGATTAAGTTTCAGCGGTAGCTTTCAACTTGTAACATGTATATCTCATGGATATTGTCAATGTAAAGTAATATAACAAGTGCAATATGCAAGTATGTAGGAATCAATGCACAGTTCACACAAGTGTTTGCTTCTTGAGGTGGAGAGAGATAGGTGAACTGACTCAACATAAAAGTAAAAGAAAGGTCCTTCAAAGAGGAAAGCATCGATTGCTATATTTGTGCTAGTGCTTTGGTTTTGAAAACAAGAAACAATTTTGTCAACGGTAGTAATAAAGCATATGAGTTATGTAAATTATATCCTACAAGTTGCAAGCCTCATGCATAGTATACCAATAGTGCCCGCACCTTGTCCTAATTAGCTTGGATTACCGGGATTATCATCGCAATGCACATGTTTTAACCAAGTGTCACAAAGGGGTACCTCTATGCCGCCTGTACAAAGGTCTAAGGAGAAAGCTCGCATTGGATTTCTCGCTTTTGATTATTCTCAACTTAGACATCCATACCGGGACAACATAGACAACAGATAATGGACTCCTCTTTAATGCATAAGCATGTAGCAACAGTTAATGTTCTCATATGAGATTGAGGATATATGTCCAAAACTGAAACTTCCACCATGGATCATGGCTTTAGTTAGCGGCACAATGTTCTTCTCTAACATTATGCATGCTCTAACCATTAAATGAGTGGTAAATCTCCCTTACTTCAGACAAGACGAACATGCATAGCAACTCACATGATATTCAACAAAGAGTAGTTGATGGCGTCCCCAGGAACATGGTTATCGCACAACAAGCAACTTAATAAGAGATAAAGTGAATAAGTACATATTCAATATCACAATAGTTTTTAAGCTATTTGTCCCATGAGCTATATATTGCAAAGGTAGAGGATAGAAATTTTAAAGGTAGCACTCAAGCAATTTACTTTGGAATGGCGGAGAAATACCATGTAGTAGGTAGGTATGGTGGACACAAATGGCATAGTGGTTGGCTCAAGGATTTTGGATGCATGAGAAGTATTCCCTCTCGATACAAGGCTTATGCTAGCAAAGTTATTTGAAACAAACACAAGGATGAACCGGTGCAGCAAAACTCACATAAAAGACATATTGTAAACATTATAAGACTCTACACCGTCTTCCTTGTTGTTCAAACTCAATACTAGAAATTATCTAGACTTTAGAGAGACCAATTATGCAAACCAAATTTTAGCAAGCTCTATGTATTTCTTCATTAATAGGTGCAAAGTATATGATGCAAGAGCTTAAACATGAGCACAACAATTGCCAAGTATCAAATTATCCAAGACATTTTACCAATTACTACTTGTAGCATTTTCTGTTTCCAACCATATAACAATTTAACGAAGCAGTTTCAACCTTCGCCATGAAAATTAAAAGCTAAGAACACATGTGTTCATATGAACCAGCGGAGCGTGTCTCTCTCCCACACAAGCATTTATTCAAACAAAAACAAAAACAAAAACAAACAGACGCTCCAAGTAAAGTACATAAGATGTGACCGAATAAAAATATAGTTTCAAGAGAAGTGACCTGGTAATGTTGTTGATGAAGAAGGGGATGCCTTGGGAATCCCCAAGCTTAGACGCTTGAGTCTTCTTGATATATGCAGGGGTGAACCACCGGGGCATCCCCAAGCTTAGAGCTTTCACTCTTCTTGATCATAGTATATCATCCTCCTCTCTTGACCCTTGAAAACTTCCTCCACACCAAACTTAGAACAAACTCATTAGAGGGTTAGTGCATAACCAAAAATTTCACATATTCAGAGGTGACACAATCATTCTTAACACTTCTGGACATTGCACAAAGCTACTGGAGGTTAATGGAACAAACAAATCTATCCAACACAGCAAAACAGGCAATGCGAAATAAAAGGCAGAATCTGTCAAAACAGAACAGTCCGTAAAGACGTATTTTTAAGAAGCACCAGACTTGCTCAGATGAGAAAACTCAAAACTAATGAAAGTTGCGTACATATCTAAGGATCACGCACGTAAATTGGCATAATTTTCTGAGTTACCTACAGAGAATTTTACCCAGATTTGTGACAGCAAGAAAATCTGTTTCTGCGCAGTAATCCAAATCTAGTATCATCCTTCGATTAGAGACTTTACTTGTCACAACAATGCAATAAAATAAGATAAGGAGAGGTTGCTACAGTAGTAACAACTTCCAACACACAAATATAAAACAAAAATACTGTAGCAAAATAAACACATGGGTTATCTCCCAAGAAGTTCTTTCTTTATAGCCATTAAGATGGGCTCAGCAGTTTTAATGATGCACTCGCAAGAAATAGTATTTGAAGCAAAAGAGAGCATCAAGAGGCAAATTCAAAACAAATTTAAGTTTAACATGCTTCCTATGAAAAGGAATCTTGTAAATAAACAAGTTCATGAAGAGCAAAGTAACAAGCATAGGAAGATAGAACAAGTGTGACTTCAAAAAATTTAGCACATAGAGAGGTGTTTTAGTAACATGAAAATTTCTACAACCATATTTTCCTCTCTCATAATAACTTTCAGTAGCATCATGAGCAAACTCAACAATATAACTATCACATAAAGCATTCTTATCATGATTCTCATGCATAAAATAATTACTACTCCCAACATAAGCATAGTCATTCTTATTAATTGTAGTGGGAGCAAATTCAACATAGTAGCTATCATCAAATATAGGAGGCATATTGTAATCATAATCAAATTTATCCTCCATAGTAGGTGGCACTAAAAGACTACTATCATTATAATCATCATAAATAGGAGGCAAAGTATCATCAAAGTAAATTTTCTCCTCAATGCTTGGGGGACTAAAAATATCATACTCATCAAAACCAGCTTCCCCAAGCTTAGATTCTTCCATATCATTAGCAACAATGGTGTTCAAAGCGTTCATACTAATATGTTCCATGGGTTTTTTAATTTCCGCATCAAACCATCCATTTCTTAAATCAGGAAATAGAATAAGAAGCTCATTGTTGTCCATTATGCCTAACTAGTGTAAACAAGAAACAAAAAGTTGCAATTGCAGGATCTAAAGGAAATAGCTTCGAGCACTTACAGTGGTACCAGAAAAGTGTTTGGTTATCTGGGACCGGAGTGTGAGTGCCTTTTACCTTTCCTCCCCGGCAACGGCGCCAAAAAAGTGCTTAGTTACCTGGAACCGGAGTGTGAATGCCTTTTACCTTTCCTCCCCGGCAACGGCGCCAGAAAAGTGCTTGATGTCTACGCCCCCTCCTTTTCCTGTAGACAGTGTTGGGCCTCCAAGAGCAGAGGTTTGTAGAACAGCAGCAAGTTTCCCTTAAGTGGATCACCCAAGGTTTATCAAACTCAGGGAGGAAGAGGTCAAAGATATCCCTCTCATGCAACCCTGCAACCACAAAGCAAGAAGTCTCTTGTGTCCCCAACACACCAAATACACTTGTCAGATGTATAGGTGCACTAGTTCGGCGAAGAGATAGTGAGATGCAAGTAATATGGATGAGTATGAGTGGTAATAGTAATCTGAATAAAATATGGCAGCGAGTAAACATGCAACAAAACAGTAAACAAACGGAGATTCGATGCTTGGAAGCAAGGCCTAGGGATCCTGCTTTCACTAGTGGACACTCTCAACAATGATCACATAATAGGACTACTCTACACCCTTTTTGTTGGATGATGAACACCACTAACTGTGTAGGATTACACGAACCCTCAATGCCGGAGTTAACAAGCTCCACAATATTCAATGTTCATGTTTAAATAACCTTAGAGTGCACAACAGATCAACATAACCAAACCAAGTACTAACATAGCATGCACACTGTCACCTTCACGCTACGAAAGGAGGCATAGATCACATCAATACCATCATAGCAATAGTTAACTTCATAATCTACAAGAGATCACAATCATATCCTACGCCAAGTACTACACGATGCACACACTGTCACCATTACACCGTGCAGGAGGAATAAACTACTTTAATAACATCACTAGAGTAGCACACAGATATATTGTGATACAAAACAAATTGCAATCATAAAGAGATATAAATAAGCACTTCACTATGCCATTCATAACAGTGAATAAGTATTCTGTGAAATATAGCCTAAGAGACCCACACGGTGCACACACTGTCACCTTTACACACGTGGGACAAGGAGTCTCCGGAGATCACATAAGTAAAACCCACTTGACTAGCATAATGACATCTAGATTACAAGCATCATCATATGAATCTCAATCATGTGAGGCAGCTCATGAGATTATTGTATTGAAGTACATAGGGAGAGAGATGAACCACATAGCTACTGGTACAGCCCTTAGCCTCGATGGAGAACTACTCCCTCCTCATGGGAGACAACAGCGTTGATGAAGATGGTGGTGGTGTCGATGGAGAAGCCTTCCGGGGGCACTTCCTCGTCCCGGCGGCGTGCCGGAACAGAGACTCCTGTCCCCCAGATCTTGGCTTCGCGATGGCGGCGGCTCTGGAAGGTTTCTCGTACCGTGGCTTTTTCGTCTCGAAGTTTTAGGTCGAGGGGCTTCTTATAGGCGAAGAGGCGGCGTCAGAAGGGGTCTGGGGCCACCAGACACTAGGGCGGCGCCCCCCCTGGGCCGCGCCGCCACCATGTGTGGGCCCCCTGTGGGTCCACTCTGGCGGCTCTCGGGTGTTCTGGAAGCTCCCGGGGATTCTAAGATGCTAGGCGTTGATTTCGTCCAATTCCGAGAATATTTCCTTACTAGGATTTCTGAAACCAAAAACAGCAGAAAACAGGAACTAGCACTGCGGCATCTCGTCAATAGGTTAGTTTCGGAAAATGCATAAATATGACATAAAGTATGCATAAAACATGTAGATATCATCAATAATGTGGCATGGAACATAAGAAATTATCGATACATCGGAGACGTATCAACCCCCTATACTTGTGGGTCATCAGTCATCTATAAATAGAACTAAAATACATGTGTAAACAAAAGAGAAGAGAGATGATCTACCTTGCTGGTGCAGATAACGTCCTTCATGGGAGCCGCTCTTTGAAAGTTTGTTTGACAAGGGGGTTAGAGTGCCCACTACCATTCGTTGACAACAACAAACACCTCTCAAAACTTTATTTTTATGCTCTCTTTATGATTTCAAAACTTGAAAAGCTCTAGCACATGATTTAATCCCTGCTTCCCTCTGCGAACAGCCTTTGTTTTACTTTATGTTGAGTCAGTTTACCAACTTCTTTCTATCTTAGAAGCAAACACTTGTGTCAACTGTGTGCATTGATTCTTACATGCTTGCTTATTGCACTTATTATATTACTTTGTGTTGACAATTATCCATAAGATATGCATGTTGAAAGTTGAAGGCAATTGCTGAAACTCAAATCTTCTTTTGTGTTGCTTCAAAACCTTTTATTAAGAATCTATTGCTTTATGAGTTAACTCTTATGCAAGACTTTTTGATTCTTGTCTTGAAAGTACTATTCATGAAAAGTTTTTGCTATATGATTCAGTTGTTTAGTCATTATCTATTTGTTAGCAAACTATAGACCATTGCTTTGAGTCACTTCATTCATCTCATATGCTTTACAATAGTAGCATGTCACTTCAGAAATTATTCTTTTTTATTGTTTACCTACTCGAGGGCGAGTAGGAAGTAAGCTTGGGGATGCTTGATACGTCTCCAACGTATCTATAATTTCTTATGTTCCATGCTAGTTTTATGCCAATAGTTACATGTTTTATATGCACTTTATATCATATTATAGCATTTATTGGACTAACCTATAAACAAGATGCCACAGTGCCAGTTTCTGTTTATTATGTCTGTTTATTGCAGAAAAGGCCCAAAAACCAAAGTGCTCGGAAAAATCCAGAAAAATCACAGAAATTCTATTTTGCCAGAAGACTCACAGAGCCAGAAGGGCCAGGCCAGAGGAGGCCCAGGGCCTCCTCCCCATCAGCCGGCGCGGCCAGGAGAGGGGCGGCGCCACCCTATGGGGTGGGCCCCTCGGGACTCCACCGACGCTGCCCTTTCGCCTATATAAAGCTCCTGCCCCGAAAACCCTAGCACGATCGATCACACTCTAGAAAGACTCCCGGGGCACCGCCGCCATCGCGAAACCTAGTTTCGGGGGACAGAAGTCTCTGTTCCGGCACCCTGCCGGGATGGGGAATTGCCCCCGAAGCCATCTCCATCGACTCCATCGCCATCTTCATCGTCGTTGCTGTCTCCCATGATGAGGAGGGAGTAGTTCTCCCCCAAGGCTGAGGGCTCTACCGGTAGCTATGTGGTTCATCTCTCTCTCCCATGGTGTGATCTTTATGTGATCATGAGCTTTGTAATCTAGTTGAATATGTAGATGTTACTCTTGTCTATTATGCACTCTATAGGTTACTTTAATATGAACTCCGGAGTCACTCTCCACGGTGCGATGGTGACAGTGTGCGCATCGTGTGTGATTCCTTTATGACGTTGTGGAGCTTGTTTACTCCGGCTTGAGGTGTGCTTTTGCAGCCCTACACAATGAATGGTGTTTGTTATCCAACAAGAGAGTGTTTGAGAGTAGCATTTATTTATTCAATTATGTGATCATTGTTGAGAGTGTCCACTAGTGAAAGTATGATCCCTAGGCCTTGTTTCTAAGCATTGAAACACCGTTTCCAACAAGTTCGGCTACATGTTCGCTTGCTGCCATTTTTATTTCAGATTGCAATTACTACTTATAATCATCCATATTACTTGTATTTCACTATCTCTTCGCCGAACTAGTGCACCTATACATCTGACAAGTGTATTAGGTGTGTTGGGGACACAAGAGACTTCTTGTATCTTAATTGCAGGGTTGCTTGAGAGGAATATCTTTGACCTCTACCTCCCTGAGTTCGATAAACCCTGGGTGATTCACTTAAGGGAAACTTGCTGTTGTTCTACAAACCTCTGCTCTTGGAGGCCCAACACTGTCTATAGGAATAGAAGCGTGCGTAGACATCAATACGCTGGAGTCGATCATTTTCAGAAACAGCACCCGAAGAATCATCGACAAACGCAGGCACAGGGAAAACCTGCAAAACAGCGTCAAAGGGTATGACGGATCATATCGCTTCAGTATGGGAAGTTACTCCCATCGGGAGAGTGCAAATAAAGACGCCTTAATAAAAGTACACTGGCAACATGGAATTTATTACAACCACAAATCTTACGACAGGACATTGTTTCAAATCAAGCTAAAAAGAAGTCTGTTACAAGAATCAAGGGGCTTGGGTCTGGGTCGATAAGCTTGGGCCAACCGATGATTTCTTTGCCGAAACCAGCTCAAGGAGCTGGCGTGCACACTTAAGAGCTGAAGATTTAAAGATGCCCAGATCGGCGAACTTCCCATTTTGCTCTTTCGGCAGCTCCCTAGACATCTCTTCAATATCGGCCTTGAAGCCATGACTCATCATGAGTTGGAAGGC
The DNA here is from genome assembly GCF_019359855.2 of Lolium perenne. Lineage (NCBI taxonomy): Eukaryota > Viridiplantae > Streptophyta > Magnoliopsida > Poales > Poaceae > Lolium > Lolium perenne. Next base: position 256,042,165 of record NC_067246.2, on the reverse strand, counting down.
TAGAAGGGCACCATAGGTACGTGAAGTACGTTTGAATACCTCGATAACCTCCTTGGTGTTGACTGCGAAAGCATCGATTAGCTGTCCCAAAGTCTTGTCTTGACTAATCTTGGGGAAGATCATCGAGTGCATCCGTGTCATGGCACCCTTGCCCTTCTCGAGGAGGTCCCGAGTAAGCTGGTGTGAAGCAAGAGTCATTGACACACCGTTCGCCGGAGAATTGTTTGGAAGTTTATCCAAAGCATCGGCAGGGATATCAACGGCCTCTGCGAAAAACGAAATAGGAAAGATTACTAACAAAGGACCGGATTCGCAAAGTAATAATCGACAGAGAAGCATAAAAGGAATTACTAAGCAAACCCAAGGAAGATTGGCGAAGAATATCATCCTTTTCGGCTGCACAAGCCTCAGCGGCCAGTCTAGACGCTTCTTCGTCCTTCAGCTTCTCCTTCAGCCCCTCGAGTTCCTCCTTCAGGGAGTCGACTTCTTGGCGGGCTTCGGCAGCCATTTTTATTGCGCCTTCCAATTTCGAGGAAGAAGATTTAACCTCCCTCTGTAGTCGAGCCTTGTCCGCTTCCAGAGAAGTAAATTGGGAGGCGAAGGCCTCCAATGAAGATATGACAGCTCGCAGATCCTTAAGAAAAGGGAAAAATAGATATTTGTCGAAGGATCATTAATCAAGGCACATTCATGAAAGGTTGCATTGCGACCAAAAAAGACTTACAGGTTTTCCTGAAGGAGGAGTCGTGGCTGCAGCAGTCGAAGGAATATCCTTCCCTTTGGAAATGGAGGAAGTAGTCGATACCTGGCCCGCGGGGGCTGCAGTAGGGGCCGAAGCCTCTGAAGCTGCAACATTCGGCAGAACGGCACCAGATTTAGCCTTCTTAGACGGAGGCTCGTTGAAACCGTCGTCACTGTGGAAAAGAAAAATTGGCAAGAGTTATGAAAGGTATGCGAATGGTGAAAGAAAAATACGAATTCTAGGAAAAGAAGTAGGCACTTACAGCTCAAAGAGATCGTCTTCATCGGCAAAGCCGCCGGTTGATCTCTTCGCAGGCGAAGCCCTGGCCTCCTCCACAGCTGCATTAACAAAGGCATCATGATCAGCGTCGTCATCACGCACTGATCCCACTGTGTTGCAAGTATCGTTGGCTGGGGGAGGAGGATTGGTGAAGACAGCTTCAGAATCCATCGGATCATCGTGTTCATCCTCTGGGCTCGTGTTCTCGACAGTATGAAATTCAACAGAGGCTGAGGAACCTCTTCCTTCAGAAGTATCATTCGGCAGGTCACGCAAGTTCCCAGGAGCTAGGAGGGTCTGCCGAAGAAAAAGAAGAACAAGTAAAGACAATGATAATCGTGTTGATCAAGGAGAACAGAGTAATAAGGGTATGAGAAGGGAAATTTACCTCCATTGGCGGATGATCAGCATCAAAAGGTGGATGAGAAGATATCAGAGGGATTGAGTCTTCCTGGCTGAAGAGAGTAAGGCGTCGAACTTCATTGAGCAGTTACTTTTCTGATAGTTCGGCAACATTTATCCTGGTCTCGTCCTTCGGACTCGAATATAACCACATCGGATGAACCCTAGCCATGATTGGCTGAACCCGACGTCTCAGGAACACAGCAGCTACCTCTGTGCCTATCATGGTCTGGCCATCGGCTTCTTTGATCCGAAGAAATTTGTCAAATAACTCGTCGACTGCTGGTTTTTCATCGGGAGAAAGAATGTTCTTCCAAGAGTGCTTAGGTTTGGCTTCAAGAACATCAGAGAAGCGAGGAAGTTGGGATTCGGGTGTTGGCGAATCTCTAACGTAGAACCACTTCAATCTCCACCCTTGCACGGATTCTCTCATCGGAAAGTTGAGATAATTGACTTCTGAGCGAGCAACAAACCCAACTCCCCCAATGACAAAGGGTCCATTACTATTGTTGTACCTCTTTTCGAAAAAGATCTTCTTCCACAACCCAAAGTGAGGCTCAATGCCCAAAAACGCCTCGCAAAGGGTGATGAACACAGCAAGATGAAGGATTGAGTTGGGGTTAAGTTGCCACAGTTGGATCTCGTAAGAACGCGGAAGGTGGTGAAGGAACTGGTGGGCAGGGAGCGAGAGACCTCGATACAAGAATGACAAGAATATCACGGTAAAACCAGCGGGAGGATTAGGCCGAGAAATCGCACCTGGGAGAATTACGTTCCCCTCGTCGGAGGAGATCAGACCAAGGCTTCGAGCCCTTTTTTCGTCATGCTTCGTGACAGAGGACGCCAGCCAATCTCCAGGATTGGTCCCAGCAATGGAGGTTGACGGCGCTGGCGGTGCCAGAGTTGGAGGAGGAGCGTCAGGGGCATTCTTCTTCGGAGGATTTGAAGAAGCCTTGGCAACAGCACCACTGCTCGTAGAACTGACGGTGGCGATGGGGTTCTTCTTCTTCACCATCATCAAATCTGAAGGAGATCTAGAAGCGGCGGCGGCGCAGCGGTTATGAGAGAGGAAGACAGAGGAAGAGAATGCGATAATGATGTGTGAGAATGGGAAGGACTTGCCCCAGAAGATTTTAAGTGTGGGGAAACCTGAGGATTGCGTAGGCACGTGTCATTGTTCCTAATTCAATAAGAGGACCTTCACTTCATCGATGATTGCGGAAATCGAGGAGACGTCTTGGTAACTGTACGAGAACAGCGGATATTTCTTAAAAATAGAGCCACACAGAAGCAGGATGGGCCCAACGGGTCGTGTCTTGTCAGTCAGGTAACGTCATCGGTGACGTCGTGAAGACCGTCGGAAGCAGTCGAAGAAAAATGAAAAAAAAACATCGGATGGTCAAGCTTGAGTCTATGCACGGATCGCAGGCATCCGCACCTAGACTCGGGGGCTACTCCCATCGGGAGCGCTGGACGGGCACCCGATAAAACAAGAACTCGAAGATATTCTCGTAAAGAAACATTTGAAGAAAAGGATGGAATGCTTAGCTCGAGTATGCACCCGGTCGCAAGTGCCCGTGCCCAGACTCGGGGCTACTCCCATGGGAGCGCTGAGCGCGCACCGATAAAACTTTTTGGCACTCCAAGATCATGCCCGGTGACTTGATTCTGTGTAGGGTAACGTTGTTTTGCCATCGGCAGTTAACCAACAAAGCTGGGCACGTTACTCATTATCCCTTACGCGTTGAAACTTTACTGAAGAATACAGGCCCCGGTGTAAATATGTTGGATGACCCATGAAGACTTGCAGAAAAGCTTCGGCAGAGTAAAACGTTCGAGTGGCACAACTTGAGTCTACGCACGGATTGCAAGCATCCGTACCTAGACTCGGGGGCTACTCCCATCGGGAGCGCTGGACGCGCACCCGATAGAAAAAGATGATGCTGTTACAAGATGGACAAGAACAATCAAGGAGAGGATCATTAGGTGGAGGCATGCTTTAGTCTCTACCCGAAATATCTTCGGCTAGACACTCGGGGACTACTGACGTGGGCATTACCCTTCGGGTAACCGACATTGCCCTATCCTGTGCGACCCAACTGGAGGCCCATGAAGATACTCGATGGCAAGGCGGGCCACTAGGACGGTGTAGAAGAGGATTCCTTGACGAACAAGGCAAGAGAGGAGCCGAACAAGGAAAGTTTAGAGCTAAGACTATTGTAAATCTAGTCGTACTCGGTTAGCCTTCTTGAGACCTGGCCTCCTATATACAGGCTAGGAGAGGGGCTGCCGATGGAGAGAGATCAATCATAGCAACCTTAGTCACCAGAAGTCTAGAGCTAGGTCGCCGTGACACTTAGCCTCTCGACGAGATCACAGCCGAAACCTTCGGCACCCCATTGTAACCCAATATTCTCATAATCAAGATCAGACAGGCAGGACGTAAGGGTTTTACCTCATCGAGGGCCCGAACCTGGGTAAATTGCTCTCCCCGCTTGTCTGTTAACCGATGTCTCGTGTCAGCCTACAGGATTCCATCAACCCTAAGCCCCAATCGGAGGGCATTGCCGAGGAGTACCCTCGACAATTGGCGCCGTCTGTGGGAAATCTATCGGCACAAGGCAATTCATCGGCACTACCAGTCACATCTGCAGCGTTTGTGCTCGAATCGTCAAAACTCAAAGAGTCAATCCGCTGCGGGTCCTTCGAGTTTATACCGCCCCCCGAGGAGCCGCGCTTGATCCATGCAGAATCGAGCGACGGCATGGATACTACTTTTGGCGGTGTCCACTTCAGCATTGATTCCGGAGGTTTTCTTCGCCTCCCTAGGTCAAACGCATCCAACCCAAGGGCCTCGGCAGTCCCATCTAGGAACATGCAAGAAGACAACCGAGGAATTTTCGACGTCATGACGGGACGAAGGAAGAGACGGAACTTTATAGATTTTGAAGAAATGTAGAGCCTCATCTTTAGATTTCGGGAGTACACATAACAATATCTAGTAGAGTCATAAATCAAAGTCATGAAATATTTCTTTCTTCCTTTTCTCAACACACCATTCATCTTACAAAGATCTGAATGTATGAGTTCTAGAGGCGTCAAATTTATTACCTCCGCAGCCGTGTGAGACTTGCAAGGTTGCTTAGCTTGCATACACACTTGACACTCTAAACCTTTGACATTAGTGCAACTCAGGATTAAATTCAGTTTAGCTAGTCACGTCATACAACCAAAATTAACATGACAAAGTAGGGAATGCAAAACATTTGTCTCAATATTGGTGAAATTATGATCAACAACTTTATTACAAACGTCTGACAAGGATAAGCGGAACAAGACTCCACACTTATAGCCTTTACCAACAAAGGTTCCAAATTTTGACACAACAAATTTATTGGACACGAAGACAATCTTATAGCCATCTCGACATAGAAGGGGTCCGCTAACAATATTTTATTGATAGAAGGGACATGATGCACGTAGGCGCACGATCTTTCCCAAAGTGAACTTCAGATCGACCGTACCAACACGATGAACAGTAGCATGCGCGTTGTTGCCTATCAGCACGGAGGAAATCCCTGCAGCCTGATAATAAAAAAACATAGAGATATCAGCACAAACGTGTACATTGGCACCTGTGTCAATGCACCATTCATGAAAATGACCTACTGGAAAGACAGTGGGAAATATATCATACCCATCATCCTTCATCTCAGTATCTCCAATGACAACATTGGCGGTCTTTCCGCCCTTCCCTTGCTAACGCTTGTCAAAGAGGTTTGGGAAATTGGGAGCCCGATGATTAGGATCACCAGTGACGTGGCATACTTCTTTGTTCTTATCAATCTTCTTCTTGAAGTTGGCAGATTTTGAGGCATTGTTCCTCCCATTAAATTTTCCTTTGCCATCAAACTTGTTTTTATTCTTGAACTTGTGGGGTTGGAAGTTTTTCTTCTGCACCAAATTGGCACTAGAACCTCCCTTGGCGCCTCGACTATGTGTGTGTTTTGCTCCCACCTTCGACATCAAGAGTAACAATGAAACCCGTGACGGAAAAGTCATGTCTTTGGTTTTGAGAGAAATAGAAACATTGCTCTATGGAGGAAGTATGGAAATGATGCCTCGTGCAATAAACTTATCCGGTAACACACACATGAACTGCTTAAGATCCTTGGCAATGGACTGTATCCCATGAGCCTTCTCAACAACGGAGGGTTCATCAGTCATCTTATAGTCATAGTACTGCTATGTGACATATAATTCACTGCCCGTGTTCGAGACCCCAAACTTGGCATTGAGCACATAATCTTCCCCCTATTGATGGACAAATTGTTGGGGTTCGCAGCCGAAAACAAAAATTCTAACTATCATATCCTGATTTCCCAGATCTATCTAGGAGTAATGTTGTAACGAAGAGTGTCTCGGTGATGTACCCTCGTAGACTGTAATATCCCAGGTAATGGGGTTACAAAATAGAGGAAACAGATGTGTGCATTGCATTCATGCATAGAAAATCTGGGGAATTTTCGCGCTTTAAAGTAAAACAGTCACAGTAACTGAAGTTTCACTTGACCTTGGTGGAATTGAAGTAGCTCATCAAGTCAAGCGCTATAAACCTCAATGTGACTCTGCTAAAACCTTGTTTTGGGTAGAGATGATTTGATCTAAGGGGTTAGATCAAATGGAATTAAAACCAACACAATAACATATTAATCAAGGATCGATTGCTTGATCTTATAAAAGGTCATAACATGATATTCCTTGCCAAAACATAAGAACATCTATTCAATTGGAAATCAACTAACAATAAAATGAAGAAAACATTCTTGACATATCTCTTCCATGTCTTTATCAAATAAACATTTCTACCATGATTCACATGGTATATCTTTTCAACTGTAATAAGGAATCCATGCCAAGGACATTCATATTCATTCTTCATTAACTTTGACCATTCCAACTTTGTTTCCCAACTCATATCATTAAACCTAGATAAAGGAGAGAATCATTCATATGCCTATTCAATCTATTAAATAGAACTTCGATTACTATTTAAATCTTACCCAATTGAGGTACTTGTTGATACTAACCAATGATACAAGAAATATAAGTCAAGTATTAAACCCTGCTTGACCTAGCTCACACTTGATGGTAAGTAAGAACCTATTCTTCTAGTAATTATAGATAGGCAAGTGTTGTGATCATTACAACTTGGTAATGATCATAAACCCTAGAGGAACCCTACCTATTCAGAAGGGCTCAACCTAAAGAGGTGTACTCAAGTATAGGGACCAATACTTGATCTTGGAGAGAAGAACCATGTTTCAGTAATGAATAATTATAAGTCCCATACTCTGATCATTACAATTGGGTGATGATCATAAACCCTAAGAACCTAAGTGAATGTGATGAGAGGATTAGTTGAACATGTCTAATGCATAATCTTACCTTATAATTTGAGTTGATAAGTTAAACCTATAAATGTGATCCATAGATCTCATTCTCCACATGAAATGATAAATACATCAATAGTAGTTAATCCAGACCAATACTCATGCCTTTTGTAGTACTGATATGGTATTTAAACCTTGCCTATCCAAACACTTGAGACAAACCTAGCATTGCCTTGATACAATAATTCTACCTGAGTGAGGAGGATAACCTTAGCCACCAAAACATGATCAAAGCTTGTACCATATCTTAATCCTAGATGTGTATCACATTGGTGATCACTACTAAAACCCTAGACCACATTTGAGTTTTAATCCAAGTATCACTTTGGATTATAAGTAGAACCCTGCCATACCTCATGCCTATTTAATACTTCAATTAGTGAAGCATCACCAAAACCTTAAACTCTTCACCTAGGAATCAGTTCACATAAAATATTAAACCCTTTCATATAGGATCCACCCCACATAAAATATTATGTCCTAACTTGTGTATCATGGATCACAAGTATAAAACCAAGCCCTATATACCTAAGTACTAAATGCCATTTGATGAGTAGAATGAAACCAATACCCTATTTTACTTTGTTATCCAAATACTTTTCCTAAGTGAACCAAATGAATTGTATTTATAACATAGTACCACCTTAGTAAGTAAACTGACCAATGATAAGCTTGGGAATTATATTAAGAAGTTCAAGCCAGAATTTGCTAAGCAAGATTAGTGAATATAGTGTTGATTCAACCATTTTCTTAAACTCTTAAAAATAAATTCTCCACATAAAATGATGAATCCAATTCCATCCACATTTTCACCACTACTTTAAATACTAGTCATAATTATAAACATGGGAACAAATCATATTATTAAGCACTAGCTCAACCTAATCATGTGTTCATTATGCACCAGCTATAAATTTCAAACCATTTAAATGGCTCTAGTTCCTAAATTAAAAAGGAAGTGAGATAAAAAAGCTAAACCTATTTCTTTATTAATTAAACCTCACCAAGTGATACTTTAATTAAAATTCAATAGTTGTTTAAACAAAATAATTATGCAGTGAGTATTATCATGAAGTGATATTGAAATTCAAATGATTTACAACCTGCAAAAACAAAATAGGATTCAATTTGAATTCAAACCAGTAAATAAAAAACAGAAAAAGATAACAGAAAATTTGAAAAAGAAAATGGAGGGAAACTTACCTGGCAGGCCACCGTAGCCCATCACCACTACGTCAACCAAGCCCAACACCGGCCCAGCCCACGAAGAAAACGACCCAACGCCACCGTATCGCTTCGTTGAGGAAGAAAAGGAGCATCGTCTTCTTCCTCAACGTCGACAACGCAGAGGAGCTCGGCCACGTCTCTCGCCGTGGATAGGGATGACCCTGGACGTCGCAGACCATCTCAGAACCTCGCCCAATCTATCTCGCGTCCGAGTCTATCTCTGTGTGCCAAGATTCACGCCCAATCCACCTCAGTTGTCATCGAGGTATCACGGCCACTGCCGCCGGCGAGGTGACGAACTAGACCTCGTCATGGCCTATAAATACGCCCAGAGCTCCGCACTGAAACCCTAATGCCTCGCTGCCTCGCCATTCCCTCTCTAACCTACCTAGACGACCACAACCGTCCACAGCACCCGCCGGAGTCGAGGACGAAGAGCAAGATTGGAGCCACCCCGGAGTCCACCGCTTGGTCGAGGAGGTGCGCCTCGACGTCGTCGTCCTACAGACCAAACCTAGCATCCAGGGGAGATCTGAGTGCGGCCAATTTCAAGATCTTCTCCCGCAGTACATCACCGGAATCGGTGAAGTTGAGCTCGATGACGTCTCCAATCGACATCGGCGTCTACCTGGGAAGCACCAGGGTGAGCATGCGCATCTCCTGAACCCTTTAGATCATCCTCACATGCTCTGTAGCTCCGTTTAGCCACTTCGCCGGAGAGCACCGCCGCGGGACATGGTCGCCGGCGTAGCTCCGGTGAGTCCCCGCACAAACCATCACCACCAGTAGCTTTGTTTCGTCGTTCTCGTTTGATTGGTACCAACCTCGCGTCCCGGGGAACCCTAAATCGGCGGCGCCACCGTGCTCTGGCCGCCGGCGTTTAAACGCCGGTGAGGTCAAAGGCCACGGTCTATTTTGACCAGACCTTGCCGACGTGGCACCTGACGTGTAACTTGGTCCCACTCGTCAGTGTCTGGGACTAGAAGTGAACCGGTACGTTTAGTGTTTTCTTCTTAATTTCAAATCCCAGATAAATGTTGAAACTTTGTAAAATCATAGAAAAATCATTTCAACTCAGAAAAGTATGAATAATATATCAAAATGCTCACAAAAATAAAATCTTTTCAAGTAAAATATAAAACAAAAATTTGTGTCAAAATAAAAATTCAGTTATTTTTAACTTCTTTAATTATGCCTTTCCATTTATTTAAAATGCAAATTGAATTCAATAAATAATTAAGTTCTAGAATTAAATTTTAACTATTCTGTAACTAAATAAAATGTTAGAATTAATTTTCTTTATCATAGTTGCATCAACTTAATTATTAGTGGTAATTCATAAACCCTAATTTGAAAATTCTAATATACTACTTCTTTAAATAATCATAAATCAAGAAAATACCATAGGATAATATTATTCTGGTAATTCAAAACTTGTATATTTAAACATAATTAATTCTCAAGCTAACTAGTTAAATCCTAATAATCATAAAACCCTAGTTTCTAATTAAACCCTAACTAGTAATTAGTTTAATTCTTAAACCTCTAAAAAAATTAATTAATAGCATGTTAAAATTATTAATAACTTTATTTCAAGTACTTAATCACATTAATTCTAGTACCAAGTATTCCCCTAAGAATTGGATCATAACTTAGAAACCCTAGTTTCAATTTGAATAGAACCTTGATCTCATTATTTCATGTGATCATTCCACTTTAGTAGTAACTCTAAAACCCTAGTTATATTTCACATGTGATCATGTGAGATTCATCTATACCTATAGAATCCTAATAAGAAACCAATGAATTCATGCTTAAATCAAGTCACATGAGATTATCATCTCATGTCCCTATTCAAATCTATATGATTCCCTAAGTGTCACTTAGGAGTAAGCCCTAACTTGTTAATTGATTTAGTACCATTGATCACCACTCCTATATATCACACCATTAGAATCAACCTCAATCATCCAACCCTAGTAGACCCATAATGATGAACCCTAGTATAACCTTATGTAGAAATTCATAACACATGTTCCTATTATACTAAACCCTACTTAGGAAATGATAAGTCACTTAGCTTAGAACCCATTAGATATTATTTGGTAAAGAAAATATGAAGCCATAGTAAACCTAATAGCAAACCTATGGAACCATCTTAATAACCATCCTTTGATGTGATGCTTAGAATAAACCATGGTAATAACCCTACCAATACTTGCTACAAATAAACCCATTCCACTTATAGAACCCAACTGATTTTATTAGAAAACTAAATGAACCCATTAGTAAACCCTAGAAGCCATAGCACCTATATATAGTAGTTCATATTCTTATTTTAACCTGTTCTTCAAAAGTTATTCTTTTGAAGTATAGTATCAGTAATCATCAACCATGTCCTGTAGAACTTAAAATTGACAACTGTTATTTATATATTGTTCCACCACTATTCTTTATGTGTATGATTGTTATGATGTCTTATATCACTTGGATATGATGCTAATATAACCAAACCCTAATAAGAACCTTGTTTGAGAACCATTCTAAAAGTGCAACCAACCCTAAAGAAATCTTTACAACTCATACATCCTAAATCATCGAGGTTAGGTTACGCTCGGTGACAAGGGATTAACTTGTCAATGCCTACAAGTAGTAGACTAGGGTTTCGTTGGATGTAGAGGGCAAGTAGATCTCGAAGGTTTCAGCCGAAAAGTACTCGACGATTGTAAAAGCTATGGTTTGAGAAACAATGATTCGATCCTTTCTTTGTCCCTCGACTCCCCCTTATATAGGAGGTGGAGCCGAGGGATTCGTGATACACAAGTTTATAGAGTCCGGGAGGGTTTCTGACCCGTCCCGCAAGATTACAAATTACACTTCCTGTTACAACTCTATCTTTCCATAATAACATCTTGGGCTTCTGAATCTTCTTGTTCTTCGGGTCATGGGCCTTGAATAAAATCCCGGGTACCATCTTCGGCAGGCCCATTGGGGATGCCTATGTCAGTAGCCCCCGAGATTTTGTTTGAATCGTAGAGTCAAGGAAAATCTCCACTTTTATATTTATTCAATAACCTTGAACTTTACCACATATCTTTGCATATAAATTTCTATATTATACAGGGATAATGGTAGTTGGGGCTAGTTCATCTGACGGATCAGGTACTAGTAAACTGCTCTAGTGGCAATCCGCAAAAACCTACTTCAAGATCACGTCCCTGGACATGATCTCGGGATACTGGTGTAAACTTCGACAGGTGCCGCTTAAGGTCTTACCATTCTGTCGAGTCCCAGTCATATTTATCGGGTACCTAACGCGTCCGTTAGGATTTTTCTTTGTATCTGTTGATACGGATAAAAGTAGCAAACCGACGTCAGAGACGGCGCTACGCCACACAGAACGGATCTGGGGTCTTACCTTCGCAAAGTTTTGCGGCATTCAGAAATTATTCGCAACTTTGGCGTTCTAAGAATATATTGTCGAGTGCTTATTCGGCTGTTGGAATAGCACATTTTATTGAGTCAACGGATGACTTATATTGCTCTCCCGATGGGAGTATATGTAGAGTTATCTATATAACTCGAAATATGCTCCCCCCTTTTTTCTTTCTTTACCTCTCTCTTTTTTATATTTTCATCGGGCACGCGAACAGCGTTCCCGATGGGAGTAGCCCCCGAGGCTGCAACCAAGAACTAGTGCTTGGTTGTAGGCTCAACACTTTAATTGTTCGTGTCGCTCTATTGTCATTCCTTCTCGATCTTTTTATATCTATCGGGTGCGCGAACAGCGCTCCCGATGGGAGTAGCCCCCGAGGCTATGAACAAATACTTGCGTTTGATCATAGGCTCCCGTAATTTCTATATTGTCATACTTGAATTTTACTTTTTTCCACAGTAGCCCCCGAGCATTTGGGCAAAAACTTGTATTTGATCAAAGGCTCCCGAAGTAATAGATAAATTTTCCTGCCGCCAATCTTCTTATTTCCTTCTTGTCGAGATTTTTCCCTTGGTCAAAGTGATCTCAGTACTGTCAATAGCCACAACCTTTGTATCCAAGAAACTCGAGTACTACTGTCTCTACCTTGTGGGTCCAGATTCCCTACCATGTTGACACGTCGTGCAAGTGGGGGACACACGTCCTCCGCTTTTCCTGGCGCACGTACTGTAACGCCTATTCTGTTCCATTGAAGTAAAAATACCTTTTTACCCTTCAATTACCAGTTCCTTGTCCACCGCACGATTTCTCCATCCAACGGTGCGTCGATTGAGCACACCTTTATTTAATATCATCGTCTTCCCCCTTCTCCACTTTCGCTCGCGCCGCTCCTCTGCTCTCATCTGCCCAAATCCTTCCTTGCGCCCCATAGTTCTTTGAGCTCCGCCACGCTCGCGCTGTGCGACTTCGCCATTGTTAATGCCACCGCGCAAACTCGCCAGGCACAGTACTCCTGAATCCTTGATGGCTGCCGCGGATCTGGGAAGCGCGGAGTGGGAGAGATCCAAAATCTCCGCCCAAGACATCAACCTGCTGAAGAAACTGGGGATCAGCAAGAAGCCAGACGCACTGCGCTTCCCCAGCGAAGAAAGCTACCCAACCCCTCCAATGGAGTATCGGGTTAGTTTTGTTGATCATCTCATCCGCGGCCTCTCTGCCCCCATTCACAATTTCCTTCGAGGGTTGCTTTTCATGTATGGATTGCAACTCCACCATCTCACTCCCAACTCCATACTCCACATCTCGATCTTTATCACCCTCTGTGAGTCCTTCCTTGGAGTCCAGCCTAACTGGGCTTTATGGAAGCGTCTCTTTTTGTGTCGCCACAATGGCTCTGCCAACGTCGCCTATAACATAGGTGGCATCGTTATCTGCGTCCGCCCTGATGTCGAGTACTTCGATGTCAAATTCCCTGATTCAGTTCAAGGGTGGCGCAAAAAATGGTTATACATCCACGAGGAGAACCATGGGTCTGTCGAAGACAACATTCCTCCTTTTGATGGTGCCGAAAGAATCTATCGCCGCCGATCCTGGGATGCAGAGGCTACCGCCAAAGAAAAAGCGGCGACAGAGGCACTGATGACTCGCCTCCACGAACTTCAGAATACCCGTGGCCAAGAGTTATCGGGTATCCAAATCACGGCGTATTTCCTCAGGATTAGAGTGCAGCCTCTGCAGGCTCGGAAAAATCCCCTCTGGAAGTATGCTGGCGACGAAGATGTGGATCGCTTGTCAGTGGATTTGTCGGTCAAGGACTTAAAAAAAACTTGTCCGAAAAATCTCCTCCCTCAACAAGAAAGATCCTATCCCCTCGGCTTGCCGCGTAAAGCCGTATAGCGCCACCAACCCTCTCCCTGAGGTAATTTCTTGTGTGAACTATATGACTTTCTTGTCGACATTCTTTTGTTTTTTGTTTTTGTTGACATCCTTTATATGACTTTCTTGTCGACATTCTTCTGTTTTGTAGAACCATCCAGATCTTGTTTCTCTTCCTCCCCTTCCTGAAGGTGGGGAAGTCGAAGAACGGGCCGTTGTCACCGACGACAACCAGGGTACTTCTCGCCCTGAGAGTGAAGCCGCAGTTTCCCGAAAATCTGCGGTACCCTCTGAAAAAGAGACTGAATCTGAGGGCATTGCCTCAGCACACTCCCCTCCTCCTGCTATTTCTCCGAAGAACAAGAGGAGGAGGAATGAAGTCAAAGATTCCGGCACCTCTAAAGCCGAAGAAGCTGGTCCTTCCGAAGGGAAGAAAGCTTTCGACCCTTTTTTGGATGCCCTCATCAGCTCGTAAGTCACTATTCTTTGTTGTTTATCTTGCAAAAATACTTGTCGTCGTTTTGCTTATATTGTCGACGTTTTATTGCAGTGATGACGAGGAAGAAAATCCACCTATTGACGTGGCTGCTCGAACGAGCACGTCGCGTACTTTAGTTGTTTCGGATGCTCAGCCTGACGTGGAGGAAACTTCGCCTCCTCAACATAACGTTGAGCATCCAACTCCACCTGCAAGCCCCCAAGCCCCTTCACCGAAGAGGGCCAGGATTGAACCAGTCGAAGAACCCACCCAACTGAGTGGTGGTTTCACGACTTCTTCACTGAATGACGTAAGTTTTCTCCATTTTTCTTTTGTTTGTTACCTCTTTTTTTTCTTGTTGCCATCGAATTTTTCCCGTACTATATTTGACTTTTCTTTCTTTGGATTTCTCTAGCCTTTGATGAAGGAGTTTTTCCGTCTTGGTATCCAATTCGTCGGGTACCGTGACCTTTCGAACCAGCTGAAAGGTACCATCGTGCTATGTTTTTCTTGATCGAATTTCCTTCCTCTTAATTCTTGTCGCAACAATCATTATTTTTGACTGCTTTTTCAGCCGATCTTGTGGAAGCTGAAAAACGTGCTGACACACTTGCTCGCAAACTGGAGCAAAGTGAAAAAGCTCGTAAGGAGGCTGAAGCAGATGCCAAGAAGGCTAAGGCAGAGGCCGCCACCGTCGAAGATCTTCGAAAGAGACTTCATGAGGCGGAAAATTCTTTAAGCGAGCATATTTCTGAACAATCTGCTCGCGAAGAATCAATTATCAAGCGCCTGGCGTCGTAGAGTCGTCGTTTTGTCAGTAAGTGCCCAAACTATTTTGACTTCCTTGAACTTCTTCTATTTTGCTTACTTATCAATAAATTTTTTTCTTAGCAGGAAAGACGGGTCAAGAATATGAACTTAGTGATCCCGAGAATGATCCCCTTCTTGACGCGCTTTCTCTTCTTGAGATTCATGGAGACGAGGCACGCGACGGCTTTGCCGAAGCTGAGGCGGGATTGTCGCGACTTTTTTCCTACTTCTTCCCGAAGAAAGAACAACCCGCGCCGTTCCTTGCCCTCGCCAAGTGCTTCAATACTGCCAAAAACCTTGGGCTCAAACTTTGCCAAGAAAGTTTGAAGGTTGGCGTGGAGGGTACTATCGCCTTGGTTGCCGATAGCCAACAGAATATCAACTGGACTAAGGTTGGCGACACGCAAGAGATGGAGACCAAAAAGTGGCAGTCGCTGATCAAGGCTGCGAAACCAAACTCAAAGAAGGTCCTCGCTTATCTTGGGTGCAAGCCAACTCCGGCTCCAAGCTCATCCAAACCGGAGGTCCAGTAGACCACCTTGTCTTTCCTCCCTTTTTCCTTTTTCTTTCTTCCTTTTGATGCTGTCGCCAAAGTAGCTTTTGGCGACACTTATCCCACTAGCTCTATTGTAATGTCTTGTAATTATTCTGAAAATCAATGGAATTCTATTTTGCTTGATGATTGATGCCGACTCTTTTTAATTTCAGTTGATATTTGATAACTATACTCCAACTCCTGCTCCTTCCGATATTTTGCCTACTTCTTCTCGCTCGAGGAAAGTTCTTGTTAATACCGAACTTGGTGAAGATTCCTCGAGTGCGAGTTTATCGCAAGATTTGGAAGAACTTCGGCAACAACTTCAATATGCGAAGAGGCAAACACTGGTGATGATGGAACAATCTCGCAAGGCCTCTGAAGCAGAAAGAATTGCACTTCAGCAAGCTCAAGAAGCCATGGCTGCCAAGGAAACCGCCGTTTCTGAAGCTGAAAAAGCAACCACCCGAAAGAATTTTATGCTCCAATTGATGAATGAAGCCAGAGCAGATATGACGGGTACGCTTTTTTCAAATCAAGACTTCTTCTGTCTTCTTGCCGTGTCCTCTCTCTATATTTTTAAAATTCCTGCACCGTCTCCAAATAGGTTCCTTTCTTGATGCTGCTGCCGAAGAAGAGAGGGTAAACACAAGGACAAATCTCCTTGTTAACCTTTCCCTTGACCATGGTTCTCTGTTCTGGGCCACTCCAGAGCGGACCCGACAAATTGTCAGGTTTCAAGACCGCGCCTCTCAAGTTCGTGACTTCCTGGATTTCTGTACTAGAACCTTGTCTCTGGTTTACAAGACGATGTTTCCCCGAAACGAGGCACCCGATACTCTTCTTGGTTTGATGGAGAAATTTCGAGATGCTCCTCAAATCCATGGATTTGTTCGGGCGCAACTCTCTGCTGGCGCCAGGTTTGCTATGATGATGATCAAAATCTGCCATCCCAAGTTTGATATGAGCCAAATTGTTACAAGTGCTTGGCCAAGATGGCGAAAAGGAAAAGGGATGTTGGCAAAATTGATGATTATGTGACCCCTGTAGCAGAAGATATGATGGATGAACTTCTTCGGATGGATTCCGAGTTCTTCGTGAAAGGCAGCTATGCTGAACACAGTACTCGTACTTCAAATCGAATGACCATAGATAACATACTAGGCCATACTTGATTTTTTTCTTTGAGTTTTTCTTAGGAACTGTCTCTTGTATGTTGTAAACATGTTCTATATTGAAAAGCCACCAAATTATTTTTCTTCATTAAGCCCCCGAGTGTCTCGGTGGCGAATTTCTTTATTGTATGTGCGAGGTTTTGAACCAAGGCAACTAAATTATATTGAGTATGCTATACTTGCGGGTACGAGCCCCCGTGCCTTGTTGATCGCTATCTTGTATCTTGGTTTATTTTGCGAGGTGTTTTTACACCAAGGCGAAATATTTTCGGAAATATATGTTGCAAGTCTTAGGCATAAGCCCCCGAGCCTGTCGAAGAAATATATATCTGAACTATCTTTATTATATTGCAGCACCACGAGCCCGCCTCATTAAAAACCTTTCCCGGCCCCACTCGGTGCCCCGAAAAAGGAAAAGAGTGCGTCTGAAAACTCGCGGGCGTTTCAGTACATTGTATTTTTACAAAGAAGACTATATTTTGGCACTAAGCGTAAACACGCCTTAGCTGTGCCATGTTCCAGGGGTTTTTCTCGGGAACCCCTGACTTCTTGTCCTTGATTCTGTATGCTCCTCCTTCGATGACTTCCGTGACGATGTAGGGGCCAAGCCATGGTGACTCGAGTTTTTCAGTGCTTTGTTGATTGAGTCGTAGAACTAGATCTCCCACCTGAAAGGACCTTGGTCTCAAGCGTCGACTATGATAATTTTTCAGGTCTTGCTGATACTTAGTGACCCGTGAGAGTACTTCATCTCGAGCTTCATCTAATGCATCGACATCGTCCTCCAATGCTCTTCTTGAGGTTTCCTCGTCATATTCTGTAACTCTCGGGGAATCATGCTCTATTTCGATTGGCAACACTGCCTCAGCTCCATGGACCAGAAAAAACGGAGTTTCCTGTGTCGCTGTATTTGGTGTTGTTCGTATACTCCATAATACACTGGGTAACTCTTCAGGCCAAGTATGTCGAGATTTTGCCAGTGGTGCCAACAAGCGCTTTTTAATCCCGTTGCAGATAATGCCATTGGCTTTTTCGACTTGACCATTGGTTTGCGGGTGCGCAACTGATGCAAAGTGTAGTTTGATGCCTACCTCTGCACAATATGCCTTGAACTCCTTGGATGTGAAGTTGCTACCATTGTCCGTGACAATGCTATTAGGCACTCCAAACCTGAAGACAATGCTTTTCACGAATTTGACGACAGACGCTCCATCTGGTGAATTTATCGGCTTGGCTTCTATCCACTTGGTGAATTTATCGACGGCGACGAGCATATACTCGTATCCTCCTGGCGAAGCTTTGTGTAACTTCCCCACCATATCGAGGCCCCATTGAGCAAAGGGCCAAGACAATGGTATTGGCATCAGCTCTGCTGCCGGAGAATGGGGTTTTGCCGCAAATCTCTGACACGCGTCACAAGTACGAACTATCTCTTTCGCGTCTTCGATTGCTGTTAGCCAGTAAAACCTTGCTCTGAAAACCTTGGCCGCAATAGCTCGACTGCTTGCGTGGTGGCCGCAGATTCCCTCGCGTACATCCTTCAAGATCATCCTTCCTTCTTCGGGTGTAACGCACCTTTGTAGTACCCCCGAAATACTTCGTTTGTATAACTCCCCTTTGACCACAGTAAAGGCCTTAGATCGCCTAATAACTCACCTTGCTTCCACTGGATCCTCGGGTATCTCTTGTCTTAGGATGTATGATATGTATACCTGCATCCAAGGTATCTGCACCATCATGATCAAGTCCTGTTCCTCTTCTTCTTCTTTTGATGTTTCTTTAGTAGCCCCCGAGGGTTTCCTGTCCTTCTCCTTCTTTTTTGTCGACTTCGTAGATCTCTCTGCTATCTCTTCCCAGAATACGCCTGGTGGAATTGCGAGGCATTGTGACCCGATGTTTGTGAGAACGTCGGCTTCATCATTGCTCAGCCTGCTGATGTGATTTACTTCGCATCCATCAAACAACTTCTCGAGCTCATTATACACTTCCTTGTATGCTATCATACTGTCGTTGACTGCATCGCATTAGTTCATGACTTGCTGAGCCACCAACTGCGAGTCGCCAAAGATTTTTAGTCGAGTTGCGCCACAAGCCTTTGCCATCTTCATCCCGTGTATGAGAGCTTCGTATTCTGCCTCATTATTAGATGCGTTTGGGAACGTCATCCTCAAGACGTACTTCAGCTTGTCGCCTTCAGGTGATATTTGTATCACGCCTGCTCCAGCTCCTTCTAATCTCTTGGACCCGTCGAAGTTCATAGTCCAAGTTCTCGATAAATCCGGTGGTCCTGTATTTTGTAACTCCATCCATTCTGCGATGAAGTCTGGTAGAATCTGCGATTTTATTGCCTTTATTTTTTCATACGTGATGTCCCGAGGGGAAAGCTCTATTCCCCAAAGGGAGACACGACCCGTAGCTTCTGGATTGTTGAGTATATTGGACAAGGGAGCCTCATTGACCACTATTATCAGGTGTGCTGAAAAATAGTGCCGCAATTTTCTTGCGGTTGTAAACACTCCATATGCTAGCTTTTGATACTGAGGATACCTCTGTTTTGAAGGCGATAAAACTTCGCTGACGAAGTATACTGGCCTCTGCACTCCATGGAGTTTTCCTTCTTCCTCTCTTTCAACGACAAGTGTTGTACTTACCACATGAGGTGTGGCCGCAATGTATAACAGCAGAGGTTCTTTCTCTTTCGGCGCCACCAAGATTGGTGGTGTCGAGATTTTATGTTTGAGATCCTCAAAGGCTCTATCTACTTCTTCGTTCCACTTGAACTTCTCTCCCTGCTTGATTAAGGCGTAAAACGGTAACGCCTTCTCCCCTAACCTGGCGACGAATCTGCTTAAAGCTGCGACTCGCCCGGTTAGCTGCTGTATTTCTTTCAACTTTGTTGGCTTTCTCATTGTTATGATGGCCTGGATTTTTTCGGGATTTGCTTCAATCCCTCTTGCTGAAACTAAGAACCCGAGAAGTTCTCCTGCAGGGACGCCGAAAGAACATTTTGTCGGGTTCAGCTTGAGACAGAACTTATCGAGATTGTCGAAAGTTTCCTTCAAATCCTCGATTAGCGTGTCTCCCTTTTTTGATGTTATGACGACGTCATCGATGTATACTTGTACGTTCTTCCCGATCTGTGTTGCTAAGCACTTCTGCATCATCCGCTGATATGTTGCTCCCGCGTTTTTCAAACCGAAGGGCATTGTTCGATAGCAGAACACGCCGTAAGGTGTGATGAACGCTGTTTTGACCTCGTCTTCCTCTTTCAATCTGATCTGGTTATAACCAGAGTAAGCATCCAGGAAGGAAAGACGTTCACATCCTGCCGTGGAGTCGATAATTTGATCGATCCTCGGGAGGGGAAAGTGATCCTTTGGACAATGTTTATTGAGACACGTGAAGTCGACGCACATGCGAAGGACTTTCGTGTTTTTCTCGGCACCAACACTGGGTTAGCTACCCACGTGGCTTCTGTATGTAATTCCTTGATGAAACCAGCTTCTCTGGGTCTATCGATTTCCGACAGCATAGCCTTGCGGTTTGGTTCCGAAAAACGCCGCAAAGGTTGTTTGATTGGTCTCGCTATTGGATCCAAGTTTAGGTGGTGCTCGGCAAGTTCCCTGGGTACTCCTGGCATGTCATCTGGACACCATGCGAAGATTTTCCAGTGCTCACGGAGGAACTCGACGAGCGCACTTTCCTATGCGAGGTCCATGTTTGTCGCGATAGACGTCGTCTTCTTCGGGTCTGTTGGGTGAATCTGCACTTCCTTGGAGTCCTTTGCAGTATTAAAAGTTGATTCCTTATTAGGCCTCCCTACATCTGGCAGCACATCGTAATCGGTTGTAAGCCTCGACGCCATGTATTCTGCTTGCATCCCGAAGGTTTCTGAGAGCCGATGAAAATCCTTATTACATTTATCGGCTAGCGCGAAGCTACCTTTAACTGTGATTGGCCCCTTAGGTCCAGGCATCCTCCACAACAAGTATGTGTAATGTGGTAGCGCCATAAACCTGGCATATGCTGGGCGCCCCAGCAAAGCGTGGTACTGCGATGGGAAATCCACGACTTCAAACTCCAACCTCTCTATCCTGTAGTTTTCTCGAGTGCCAAACTGAACATCGAGATTGATCTTCCCCAATGGGTAACTTGGCTTTTCTAGTGTGATGTCGTGGAAACGTGTGTCCGTTGGCTTGAGGTTTGCCAAGGATATGTTCATCTTCCTTAGTGTATCTGCGTACATAAGGTTTAAACTGCTGCCTCCATCAATGAACACTCGAGATACATCAAATCCTGCGATCACTGCTGGTAAAATAAGTGTTGACTGCCCTGGTTGAGGAACTTGCTGCGGGTGATCCGCAATTGTGAAGCCAATATCCTGTCCTGACCAATTGAGGTACTCGACTGTTGGTGGAGGCATCTTCTCTACCATGAACACCTGTCGCGAGATTACTTTCTGAGCTCTATTGGATGGTCTGCCTTTCTGAATCATCGAGACCGCTCCATGGGAGTTGGGATCAATGTAAGGTGGTGGCGCTGGTGCTGCCGCTATTCTGAGCTGATGTCGATTTTCGTCCGTAATTGCGGGAGGAGGTGGCAGGTGGATCTCACTCCTGGGTCTCTCAGGGTTTCGACTCGCTGCCTGAGCATTGGCTTGCCCGGCGAATTTCAACATCGCTTGAAAATTTCGGCAATCTTTCTGCAAATGCCCCGACTGCCTCTTCCCGTTATTGTCGACATAGAAATGCATCTGACACGGGCCGTTCATCATATCCTCAGGGGACACGAAGGGTCTCTGAAACCTAGGCCCATTGTTTGGCCTGTTGTTTCGGGAATCATCTATGTTGTCGCCTCGCTGCTCGTTGCTCCTTTGATACTCATCTCTATTGTTTCCTCCAGCGCTTGCTCGAAACCCAGCCGAAATTTGGCTAGGTGCATCATAACTCGAAAATTGTCGAGAAAATCATCGTCTATTTTGAAAATTTCGACTGCGGTCCTCCTCTGGTGACCTGTGTCGTTTATTATGCACAGCATCCTCGCCATCTGCCCATCTGTTTGCTATTTCCATTAATGCTGATACTGTCCTTGGGATGGTTCTTCCCAAGTCCTCCACGAAATCTCCTCGTCGAACTCCTTCTACAAACGCATCTATCGCTCTCTCGTCAGATATGTTTCCTGCCGAGTTTTTGATGATGTTCCACCTTTGGATGTACTTCCTCATTGATTCATCATGCTTTTGTCGACATGATCTCAATTCCTCGAGTGCCGCATGCTTTTTGCAGGTTGATCGAAAATTCTTGACGAACACATCCCCGAAACTGTCCCAGCTGTCGATGGAACCCGGGGGAAGCTTTTTTATCCAAGACCTCGCGGCTCCACTCAGGTGTACTTGGATGCTTTGCATGGCTGTTGCTCTGGTTCCTCCTATCAGCTTCACCGTCTCGAGGTAATCGACTAGCCAATCCTTTGGATCTTGAAGACCGTCGAACTTTTTGAAGTTATCGGGTAGCTTAAACCCTGAAGGGACTCGAGTTTTCCGGACCCTCCTTGTGAAGCATGGCAGCCTACACATATCCTCTTCATCCAATTCTGGGGAGTACCGATGTTCCCTTCTGTTTTGTCGGGCTCTATCCACCCTTGCTTGCGCTGCCGTGTCTCTTGCCCCGCTTGTTCTTTCGGGAACTGTTGCTGCTGCTGCGGGTCATGGACTATTTTGCCTTGCTGAACCTTCGGGAGGCGTTGATGCAAACGTTGTTCCCATGGCCCCAACACCTGCCATGGCCATGTTGTACAATGCTTCCCTTGGATCTCCAGGAGGTGGCCTAGACCCGAGGATAAAGTCTTGTGTCGCTATATACCCAGCTTCCGATGTTTTGGGGATAATGTTCCCTCTCGTGTCTATCGACATAAAAGACATGTCGAGGTTTTGGACTAGATTCTCTCTTTCTCCCTCAGGTATGTTTTGCAGCCTTGATCTTGCTCTGTTCCGAGCTTCCCTGTGGCTATCTCCCGAAGTTCCTGAATGTCGACTTATCTCCACCCTTCGCCTGCTTGATGCGGAAGCTGCCTCCCTTCTTCTGTTCAAAGCAGCTGTCTGTTTTTCTAATTCCCTTCCAGCTCGAGCGAGCCTATATTGGTAAGCCTGCAATTCTTCAATCGTAGCAGTTGTCGCCATTGGTTCTGAACCATCCATAGCTTTTGCGGCTCTATCCCATGCTGCTTGTGGAAGTTGAACTCTAACACGTGGTGTAGGCCCGACGTATTTATTGCCTAAACCTCGCCTTAGGTCAGAGGGATCGACATATGGATTTCCCAAATCATCGAAAGCCTCTGATGTTTCCTCCTGATCGCGACTTGCTTCTCCAATGGCGTAAATTTGATGATATTTTGGATTCTGCACCCTGCTGGTATTGGTGACACCATCATAGAGATTGGTGAAGACCTTTCCAACAGTGATGGATTTGTCGATGAAGTCGAAGCTGTCGATGCTACTCGAGTCATCGCTTATATAGGAGTCCGCGGATGACTCGAAGGATATGTCGTTGAAGATCTTGGCGAATTTTTCGCTTGCTCTGGTGCTGATGAAGCGTGGCGACGAAATCTCTTCGTCGCCTGACTCGACGGATGATGCTGAGCTTGAAAAATCAGGATCGACCGCCGATAATCCCGACGAGATCGGAACTTCGAGACGATACGCTCCTTCTTTCTCGACGCGGAAGTGGAACTTTCCGAACGTCATCTCCATGGGCTCCTCCAGATACGCATATGCATCCAAACGGGAGGGCAGGTGAGGAACAAAATCAACGAGACCAGTTTCGATCTGTTTACCTCTGTCCATGATGTTGCTTGCTATCGACGAAGTCGACGATCTTGAACGTGCCATCGAGATCAGCTCCTTGTCGCCTCTAAATCCCACAGACGGCGCCAATTGACAAGGGATTAACTTGTCAATGCCTACAAGTAGTAGACTAGGGTTTCGTTGGATGTAGAGGGCAAGTAGATCTCGAAGGTTTCAGCCGAAAAGTACTCGACGATTGTAAAAGCTATGGTTTGAGAAACAATGATTCGATCCTTTCTTTGTCCCTCGACTCCCCCTTATATAGGAGGTGGAGCCGAGAGATTCATGATACACAAGTTTACAGAGTCCGGGAGGGTTTCTGACCCGTCCCGCAAGATTACAAATTACACTTCCTATTACAACTCTATCTTTCCATAATAACATCTTGGGCTTCCGAATCTTCTTATTCTTCGGGTCATGGGCCTTGAATACAATCCCGGGTACCATCTTCGGCAGGCCCATTGGGGATGCCTATGTCACTCGGGACAATTGCATCTCATACTATGAATTACAGCATCTTTGCCCGTTCTTTAAACATTGTCCTTACCGGACGATGATGGTATTTCAGAATTTGGAGTTATCACGTATCAAAGCTTTTGCCTGCATAATCTTGCAGTCAAGAAAGGCAAGTTAATCGCTTGCTCATGTCATTTGAGTATTTTTACCAAATTACTTGCAAAGTACTATGTTTATCACTATTGCATAAAAAGGTAAAACCACTACTTTCATAACTATGAATATGACTAAGTGGTGGGCAATGGAACCATGGATTGTGTTGATATGGTGGAGGTTCCATTGCAAGGGTTTATATCCATCTAGGATTAAACAACAAATGTCGTCCACTGATTCTTGTGCCGTAATACCCGTGTTAACCATAAGATCCGGAGTGGGACGGAGTAGTCAAAAGTGTTTCCACCTCTCGTTCATCAACGGATGCTCATTACTGGGTGCACTTGATCTCGAGAGACAAGATGCAGGGGGAACCCGTAGAAGTCCCCACGGTAATGTGGTCTATGATGGGTTGCAACTGCCGGCGTAGGAATGTATGGTAGAGCCCTGCATTGTCGTCGTGGTCGGGGTCCATCCTTAATTGGTGTAAGAGGACCGGCGTGGACCCAGGGTCGGAGATTGCAACAACGGGTGGGTGTTCGAGGTAGCGGAGGAACATGATTGGCTACACCTTATACCGGGCCTCACACCAAAGGAAGTGTGGACATGAATGTACACCTGGTTGGCACCAAGGTTAAGATCTCTTATGGGTAAAGCAACACACCTCTGCAGAGTGTAATGAACCATGACCTGTCACTCCATGTTCCGGGATATGGAACTGCGAACGCTGCCAGAAAGGAACTCCATGAAGTTCTAGTAAACCGGTGAAGGCTGACAGACATAGTTCTTCTGAATAAAAGCAACCTTTTGAAAAAATGGTTATGAAAACTTGCATTGGTATTAGACTTTCTGGTCTAATGTTGTAGCTAGTGCATTAAACACCTCTTTCCTATAATGAACTTGTTGAGTACGCTCGTACTCATCCCACTCTTAAATCCCCTGCTTAGATATGGAGGCATCGAAGGAGGATCTACAGTGCAACTCGAAGACCGAGGAGTCAACAACTACTTCAAGGGACATGAACCTGTCAGAAGAGTCAAACACCACATCCAACAAGGATAAAACCTAGCTTAGCAATAGAAAGGGACTAGTTTCCTAAACCTAACTCCTATTTAGCTAGAATCTATTCATAGCCTCTATAGCTAGTGAAATACTCTACAAGTAGAGTTCGTGATAAGACTAGACTACGAGTCGTTCTTTTGGAGTTTATTTGCAGTTTTACCTCATTGTAAAGTAGGAGGCTGTGATGATCTTATGTAACAGAGTCATTGTTGTAATTCTATGGACATACCTTGGACCCGCATATGTTTCTGTTGTACCACTCTGAGCGATATAATACTAGTGGAACGGTGTTTCATTGGTGTTATATCAGACTTGCATACTACACCATGCAGTGGTATGCCGGGTCACCACAGCTGGTATCAGAGCAAATGCTTTGACCCTAGGATTAAAACCCTTTAAAGGAGACCTATATGATTGGTAGTGTCTATAGGAAGTTGTCTTAGCTAAACCAAATTCTTCTAATGACTTGAGATGGGTATTCACTTGAGAATAATCCTGACACACTTGAGTCAACCTTTTTACCTATCTTTCCTAAGTAAAGTTAGATAGCCAATCCCAAGTATGTAGAACATCGATAAGTCCTTAAAACAATAGATGAGTAGATCACAGTTGGTATACAATACATGATAGTCCAAAGAGAGGATACAACCATAAGGAAGCTATCCTATTGGAAGATGTGTACCAACATATGTTATGATTAAGTAAGAGTTATCCAGACCTGTAATAGGAGTAATATTAAGTGATGAAGATAATTAAGATATCCTAATAGAAGATGTAGACCAAGTTAAGTAACGAGTAAGTAAATTATCCAAACTTGTAAAACAACTGATAGTAAGTGATACAAACAAGTTGTATGAGGTAGTATACAACATGATGAGTCAATCATGGGAGGTAAGGAAGAGAGATATGAATAAAATATGCTTACTTACATGGTAAAGTTGTTAATCATAGATGATTCACCTGAGAATCATTATGTGATGGACTAGAACATCAATATTAGGAGGAGAACAATAAGAAGCCAGTTGTTCAACAATAGTGTAAGAATTGTATTCCAAAAAAATATGGGAAGTGTGCCAAGCACATCATGACCATATGCTTATGGTAGAAATGCTTAGAAGTATAGGAAATAGATCCTAATAAATATGTATTCAGAGTACCCATATTAGAACTAGTGGTATCATATAAAGTAGTCCTCAATAGCACTTATATATGGTATAATACTTTGTTAGTACTTCCAAACCAAAACTAGGTTAACTTCAACTATTCGAGACCACTTTGTGTCAAGTTTATCTCATTGCAATTGTGCAATTAAGTTAAATGTTGAGACAAATAGTTGAATCCCGTATACTCGTGCTAAGTATCATGATATAAACCTATCTTATGTGGTGTTATATACTACACATCAGAGCCTGATGTTTAGAGATGTCTTACTCAACTATTATATTTAGGCTTATGATGGTGTGTATTATAAACACAAAGCTGAATCTTCTTGGATTTTATTGGATTTTCATTGTTTGACTAGATCCATACATGAAGTTTGACTTTGGTATGCAAATGCATGTTGCAATATCAAGTCCTTACTTGATGTTATAGATCTAGAGGGTAATAGTATCCGTGTGAGAAAGTGACGAATTCTGAAGATTCTGAAGACAAGATGAAGGTTTATCAGAAGAAGGAAGCAAAATTGTGGGAAGTAACCACAATACTCTGAAGTAAGTACAATCAGAAACTCATGCTTGCCTCAAGAGAGGAATACTTTAGTACATGAGAAGCATGAAGGTAAGAAATATGGTGATTATGGTGAAGCTAAAGCAGATCCATAGTCAACATAGAAGAGGGAATGCATGGGAAATCACTTAGGATACTATATTCATAGTGTCAGCTAGTGGTTTTCTTGCAAAATAAACCCTGAATGAAGGAAGATGATATATGAAATCATAGCAGATATATGAAGACCATAGTTGGTATCAGAAAACCACAGTTGTGGTATAGGATCAATACTGCGAGATAAAGTAGAAGATGTCTCGTCCAGTTGATCAGAACCTATAATAGAATCCATTTTTAGATAACAAATAGCCATAATTGGTATCAAGTAGTCCATCATTGGATTAATTGTACCAAGAAGTTGTAAACAAATAAAATTTTGTCAGCCAAATAACAATGACCTATAATCATTTAGTCGAAGGATTCACATTGGATGTCCACAATTGAGTGGATACACCACAAATATTCTTCGCGAGACCTTAGAAGAAGTACAAATCATAAGCTAGAACCTAGACCAATATTCTAATCATAAGTCCAATAGTTGGAAGAAAAGGAGCTGAAGACCATAAGAAAATTCTAAGGGGTAGAGTAAAGATTGAGTTGGCTGTATAATAACTCAATATTTTGAGCAAGATAGTTGATGAAGGTCTGAACTGAGAGGAAGTTCGATCTTATTTTCATAAGATTGTTGAACACTACTTTCAGAAGGATGTCAGACCAGAAGCCGAGATTTATACCTTGAGGAAGCAAGAAGTGGACTATAACTTGAGAAAGGGAGTAGTATTTACTCAGAAGTACGAAAGCTCAATTAAGCCAAGTATAAAGAAGTTGGACGAAGGAAATACCTGTTGACGTCCGAAACCCACCGGCGGGCAGCGACGGGCAACACCGTAGAGCCGAGAACAACCTAGGGCTGCGGCTGGCCGAGGTCCCTCCGAGCGACGGCCCGCAAAGCCTTCTGGTCACACGTCCGATGCCGATTGCAAGGGCGTGCCACCTGACCTATACCTGGTCAGGAAGGTGATGGAGATGCCTCGCTTAATTTCCTGCATGGCATACACGTAAACATTAGATACGAGCCTCGATCGGCTCTCAGGTTATCCTGTGAATCGGCTCAAGGAGCCGATCCACCCATGATTCGTACGAGGTGCACGAATATATGGTGGTCCTGCTTGATCAAGATAAAGCTAATTAGATCTATGACGATTTAGGGTTTTCACCGCATAATCGGATCATCCTACTCAGGATTGGGCCTCGCGGCCACGCACGGTGATCATAAGCCGATCCTAGACAAGGCCTAAAAACCAACACGAGGTTGATCCCCGGAACATCCTGTCTAGGACTAGCGAACGACACCCTACGTGCCGCTGGATCCTCCAGCCCCTTGTAAGGCCTAACTATTGCAGATATTAAACTAATCCTTGATGAACAAGGAGCAACCGTAACGGATCAGATCTACTAAATAATGATCAAGCTGTGCCGCCCTACACCTAAGATAGGTGTAAGGGCGGCTAGATATGCAAGGGTTGCACTACGATAGCATGTTACGCGAAGAACTATGCTAACCCTAACACATCTATGATAACTACGTTGCTCGCCATCAAAAAGGCTTCAGTACGAGCAACGCATGAACAACGTGGAGCTTGTGCTGCCTAGATCGCAAGATGCGATCTAGGCAGCATGTTGCTTACCGGTAGAAACCCTCGAGACGAAGGAGTTGGCGATGCGCCGAGATTGATTTGGTTGGTTGAACGTTGGTTGTTGTTTATTCCATAAACCCTAGATACATATTTATAGTCCAGGGGACTTTCTAATTCAGGCGTGCACCTAACCGTGCACGGGTAAAACTCTATCTTCTAATCTAAGATGTAATCTACTATAATACAGATACAAGGGCAGACTAGCCCAACTTTGCATAACAGGCCGATTCTCGTAACTCTTCTATGTATATTCTTCAAGTCCATCTTGATCGCGGCCCACCTCTGGCTCGGTCAAATTCTGGTGATAACACATGCCCCCCTGGTTTTGGAATTGGTAATTCCAAAATCACTCTGCTTTTCCTTCGTCGGGTCATGTCGTGGCAGAACCGCTGCAGTATCCGTTATCATGATGCCTTGCCTTCTCAACTTCTCCGCGTGACCTGGCAGTTTTTTTTTCTTTTAGGCACCACTTCCTCGGAAACTGCTGTGGCATTGAATTTCCACTATATCCCCCTTTATTTAACCGCTCCGCATAGTTTATTTCCGCATCTTCTTCGCATTAGCACTCCCAAAAGCCCTCCTGTGCCACTATGTCTTCTTCCTCCTCTGCTTCATCGGATCTTTCTACCCAGTCCTCTTCCTCCCGCGAGCCGACGCCGGAACCGAACCCGGCGGAGGTCCACGCAGCCAACACCCGCCGCGCCATTGAGGCCGGGGAGGAGTCTAGCCATGACTTCTCCATCTGGTCGGAGGACGACAAGTCCCTGACCGACGGGGAAAGCGACCTCCGCTTCCTCGCCAGCGGGGAAACGGAGGAGGAGAGCGACGACGATCGCTTCTCTTGCGACTTCACCTCTCCCGAGGAGGTGGAGGAGGAAGAAGAGGAGGAGGAGGAGGAGGACGACACCTCCTCCGACGAGCCGCCGGCCAAGCGGTTCTGCCCCTGGCCGGGGAACCTCAGCGACTTCGACAGCGACGACGACGTTGACGAAGAGGACGAGGACAATGAGGGCCCGGTCGGCGGCCATTGGAGCGACGACGAGCCCGCCGGGAGCAGCGCCGACAGCGGCAACGATGGCGACGACGAGGGCAGCGACGGCCCGTAGATAGGACCTCTAGTATAGGACCAGTAGTAGTAGATGGGGCAATGTATCCCCTAGTACTTCCTTTTGAGAGCAATCGGCTCTTTATGTAAGAAATCTATCAACGAAGAACTTTCCCCAATTTGATCTTGCCGATTTCCTTTGAGTTTAATTTAGCCGATTTCTCCTTATACTGATCTTGCCGATTTGTCCCCTTTGCCAATGCGTTAATGAGCCGATAGCAACGCATCGGTCCTTAAAAATTCACCCTTCCATTCTTCAACTGATGATTTTGAAATCTGGTGGATAATGTAGAATCTTCAGGGAAGCCTTTGAATTCTTCCAACCAAACCTAATGGTCTTCTTTAACACTCATCATTTGTGAAGAAGGTTGCGACGAAAGACCAGCCGATGGTACCCCAATCGGCTCTTAAACAGAGCATCCACCAGGCCTGCTGCCCCCCGAGTCTTACTCGAGGCGAGAATGTCAGAGAGGACGCACCCAAGCCGATCACCTTTCCTCCTTAGAAAGCCGATATACCCCTTCTGTCAACACAGCTGATCTAGTACCAAAGGTTGAGAATCCTCGACAAGAAGGTTCAGGAACCCGGATCGGCTCAAAGCAGCTGAAGAAGTTCTCATTGTTTTACCCCCGCGAAGAAGCAGAGGGCCCCACAGCTGAACTGGATTTGGTGGAGATCCGGTAAACCTCGTGTAATTGCACTAGAGTTGATGGCTGCGCATCGGCTTTGTTTCTTAGTTCTAAAGTCGATGCCCTTGCATCGGCTGTAAAATTTTTTTTTACTGGCCGATTTTCTTAATCGGCCCCCAATGTTCCACTGCACACAATGTCCCACTGCACACATGTTTACACATGTTTACCTGCACATGTTCATCTGACTATATGCCCCCCGAGCCGAATCTGCCAGATGACTGCAGATATCGGCTTTTGTGGTTAGCCAGGGCACTGCATTTGCACGTCGGCTCCGCGAGGATTCGTGCTGACTTTCATCCGCCGACGTGGCCGCTGCCCAGTAGCTCGATGCTGAACATAAGCAGAACACGTGGTGAAGATAATTTTAGCCGATTGCTGGAATCGGCCTCCATATCGATTGAAACGCTGACTGAAGGTTCTGTAATGCTCCTTCATAATTTTTTGGGGCCGATCACAAGGATCAGCCTCGTCACGTTTGCTCATCGCTTTGCTTCAGCTACTTGGTCAGGCTGGATAAAACCAACCCAACCTCTGACTTTATCATGTTGATGCGCTTGCTGTCGTCCACCTTGAGTGCATCGTATAATCGTGGAGCACTAAGCTCCGTCGGAAGGACGAGCACCATGTTTGTACCAGCCGATGTTTCATCATCGGCTTTCCTTTGCTTGGGGAGCCACTCCATTTTTCGTGGACGACCCTCTTCGTCCAGGGTTCGCTGAACTTTCGCAGCCAGATCAGGTCGTGCCTTCCTTAACGTATGCAAGTATAACCTTTCGGCTTCCTCCAGGCCGCGCAATCGCTGAACCCTGCGCTTTTGGGAACGGCTGAGTCCATCAGGGCACCACCTTGGCCGGTGGTACCTGTCTTCTTCTTCTTGTCCCTCGTCTTCTGAATCCTCGAGATCTGCACACCGAGGGGACTCAGCGCGTTTGCTTTGTGGCGGGAGAGGCCCTAAGCGCTTGAACACGGACACATTGGCTGCCTCCTTCTTCTTCTGGTTGCATTCTGGGCAATTGCCGATTGTGGGCAGTCGGCTCATTCCTGAATCCCAGCAGTGTCTGAAGAAGGGGCAGTCCCAGTGCCTGTCGTTGTCGTCTTGCTCCCTTGATTCTTCTTTGGCACGGCGCTCGTGCTCCTCCTCATCGTGACTGTGCCGACGATGTCTTCTGGCTTCTCTAGCCAGACAATCTCTTTCATCATCATCACTGGATCGTCGGCGTTGGTCATACTGACTCACATATTTGTTGAGGAGGTGATCATAGAGGGGTCGCTGATATCTCACGTTCTTCACTTCTCCCTCTGTGACGTAGCGCTTGCCATCATGACGGAGCCGATCGCCTGGAGCGGCCTCCTCTGTGTCCTTGCTACGAGAGCAGCTGCCCTCGTCTCTATTTTTGCCAGAGTGATGCCCAGGTCCTACCATGTTGATGCTGAACGAGGACCCTGGCTGGCAACCTTCAGGGTAAGCACACTCTACCATGTTAACGGCGGGGAAGGGTTGGGTGTCGACCTTCATGGCGTACTGGTTGAAAATCAGCCGCCCCTTTTCTATCGCCGCTTGGATGTGCTGACGCCACACCCTGCAGTCGTTGGTGGCATGGGAGAGCGAGTTATGCCATTTGCAGTATGGCTTTCCGTTCAGCTCTTGCACCGTGGGGAATTTGAGACCTTCGGGAATCGTCAACTGCTTCTCCTTGAGCAGGAGGTCGAAGATTTGCTCAGTTTTGGTCACGTCAAAATCAAACCCCCTGGGCGGGCCTGGTGGCTTTACCCATTTGCAGGACACGGGGGTTCCTCCCCGAGTCCATTCAGCCACTGCTACCTCTTGATCTCCCGCAGAAACTTCGTCTTCCTCTGCATCGACCAGGACTACTGCATGCTTGAATTTGTCCTGGTACAGGTCCGGGTGGCGCTGCTCATATGCCGACAGTTTCTGAACCATGTGCGCTGCTGAGGGATAGTCTCGCTTGGGAGGCCATGTCCTTGAGCGGTGTTGCGAGGCCCGCCATCGCCAACTCGATCGCTTCCTTTTCGCTAAACGAACTGAATAACATCGGTTCCTAAGATTCCTGAAGCGCTGGATGTATTCTCGTCACGCTTTCTCCACGCTTCTGACGTAGTTGTGCTAGATCGGCAATGCCGGACTCGGAAGCCTCTGAATGGTACTGCATATGGAACTGTTCTTCCAACTGCTTCCAAGTCCGGATGGAGTCTGGTGGCAACGAGGTGTACCATCCGAAAGCCGATCCCGTGAGGGACTATGAGAAGAGCCTCACGCGTAGTTGATCCGACACTGAGGCCGGTCCTAGTTGTGCCAAATATCGGCCCACGTGCTCGATGGAGCTGGAACCATCTGATCCACTGAATTTGGAGAAGTCAGGGAGCCGATATTTACGTGGTAGCGGGATCATCTCGTAGTCGTCGGGGTACGGCTTGGAATAGCCGATTGCCCTCCGTTTCGGCACCATGCCGAACTGGTCTCTCAGTATGTTGCTGATCTGATCCGCTGTGCTGGCTGCAGGAGTTGAACTCTGAAGATTCGTCGGGGTGGCGTACTTAGCCAGCCACGTTTGCTTTTCCAGCTCTGAGCCAACTGCAGGAGCTGAGCTCTGGAGGTTCGTCGGGGTGGCGTACTTAGTAAGCCACGTCTGCTTCTCAAGATCTGTTGCTGACGTCCCTCCTGCTTTCCCAGAAGTCCCTGATGTTGTGGCCTGGTTTGCGAGCGTCCAGTTACCGCAATCTGGCACATACGTGCACATGTACCCGTGAGGGATCTCCTTAGGCGCCTCTTGCAAGAACTGGCAGTCACTAGGGTCACCACCGATCTTGTAGACGACGAATGCCGGCGAATTCGGCACTTCTGGTGCTGCCCACGCAAATGGCAGTGGTGGACGGGACTGGAGTGGCAACTCCCCTTGATGCGTCCCGAGAGCCGGTCCTGACGGCGAGTACTGGTGCCTCATGATCTCCTGGATCACGCGAAGAGCGACACGCTCCAACGTGTTGACCAGGTTCTCAGAGTGGCGGTGTAGCGAGTGAGCCACCAAGTAGTTGATCTCCTGCCGCAGGGACCTGGTGCGTTCTTCCGACGGGGCAGAGAGGTCTATCCCATCTAGTGCACCATTAGGCGAGAACCCCTTCCACCTGATGCCATGTGAACGGGTTCTGTGGAAAGAGCCGATGAGGTCGGCTTCGAGGATGACTTTGATCTCGTCATACTTCTTCTTGAGCTCATCGGTCAGATCCTCGTACGTGACTGGCGTGCCGTCCGCCATCTCAGATGTAGATGGCGATGTGGTTGATGTAGAAGCTTGTCCCACCGGGCGTGCCAGAATGTGTTGACGTCCGAAACCCACCGGCGGGCAGCGACGGGCAACACCGTAGAGCCGGGAACAACCTAGGGCTGCGGCTGGCCGAGGTCCCTCCGAGCGATGGCCCGCAAAGCCTTCTGGTCACACGTCCGATGCCGATTGCAAGGGCGTGCCACCTGACCTATACCTGGTCAGGAAGGTGATGGAGATGCCTCGCTTAATTTCCTGCATGGCATACACGTAAACATTAAATACGAGCCTCGATCGGCTCTCAGGTTATCCTGTGAATCGGCTCAAGGAGCCGATCCACCCATGATTCGTACGAGGTGCACGAATATATGGTGGTCCTGCTTGATCAAGATAAAGCTAATTAGATCTACGACGATTTAGGGTTTTCACCGCATAATCGGATCATCCTACTCAGGATTGGGCCTCGCGGCCACGCACGGTGATCATAAGCCGATCCTAGACAAGGCCTAAAAACCAACACGAGGTTGATCCCCGGAGGCCGGAACATCCTGTCTAGGACTAGCGAACGACACCCTACGTGCCGCTGGATCCTCCAGCCCCTTGTAAGGCCTAACTATTGCAGATATTAAACTAATCCTTGATGAACAAGGAGCAACCGTAACGGATCAGATCTACTAAATAATGATCAAGCGGGGTGCCGCCCCTACACCTAAGATAGGTGTAAGGGCGGCTAGATATGCAAGGGTTGCACTACGATAGCATGTTACGCGAAGAA
Organism: Lolium perenne; assembly: GCF_019359855.2. NCBI lineage: Eukaryota > Viridiplantae > Streptophyta > Magnoliopsida > Poales > Poaceae > Lolium > Lolium perenne. The sequence goes on along the minus strand of NC_067246.2, from coordinate 256,007,924 downwards.
CTATGCTAACCCTAACACATCTATGATAACTACGTTGCTCGCCATCAAAAAGGCTTCAGTACGAGCAACGCATGAACAACGTGGAGCTTGTGCTGCCTAGATCGCAAGATGCGATCTAGGCAGCATGTTGCTTACCGGTAGAAACCCTGGAGACGAAGGAGTTGGCAATGCGCCGAGATTGATTTGGTTGGTTGAACGTTGGTTGTTGTTTATTCCATAAACCCTAGATACATATTTATAGTCCAGGGGACTTTCTAATTCAGGCGTGCACCTAACCGTGCACGGGTAAAACTCTATCTTCTAATCTAAGATGTAATCTACTATAATACAGATACAAGGGCAGACTAGCCCAACTTTGCATAATAGGCCGATTCTCGTAACTCTTCTATGTATATTCTTCAAGTCCATCTTGATCGCGGCCCACCTCTGGCTCGGTCAAATTCTGGTGATAACAATACCGTAGACCAATAAAGCTCAAGAAGGCCAAAGACCGAAGAAGATTAAACATACCAAAACCAAAGACTAGTTGAAAGATTCCTTTCATGGAACCTAAATAACCCAAAATAGTTATAGGTATCAACTATAAACCATGATTGGATAGACTAAATGAGTCTAATTCATTCTTAGGGAAATAAACCATTGATACGTCCAAAACGTATCTACTTTCCCGAACACTTTTGCTATTGTTTTACCTCTAATTTGTGTATTTTGGATGCAACTAACACGGACTAACGCTGTTTTCAGCAGAACTGCTCTGGTGTCTCGTTTTTGTGCAGAAATCCAACTTTCGGGAAAATCCTCGGAATTTATGCAGAAGGCCCTATTTTCCCAGAATAATGACGGAGCCAGAAGGTCAAGTAAGGTGGAGGCCCGAGGGCCCCACACCATAGGGCGGCGCGGCCCAGGGGGGGCTCGCGCGGCCCTGTGGTGTGGCCCCCTCGGCCGGCCTCCGACGCCCTCCTTCGGACTACTTATCGGCCTCGACCTAAAAACGCACGGAGAGAAGTCGAAGTCGCCAGAAACCCTCCAGAACGCCGCCACATCGCGAAACTCCGCCGCGGGAGCCAGAAGTCTCCGTTCTGGCACTCCGCCGGGAAGGGGAATTGGAGGAGATCATCGCCATCATCACCGCCAACGCCTCTACATCAACCAGCCATGTTTCCCCCATCCATGTGTGAGTAATTCCCCCGCTGTAGGCCGAAGGGGGTGGTAGGGATTGGATGAGATTGGTCATGTAATAGCATAAGATTGTTAGGGCATAGTGCCTAGTGTCCGTAATTGGTACTTTGATGATATTGTTGCAACTTGTTATGCTTAATGCTTGTCACTAGGGCCCGAGTGCCATGATCTCAGATCTGAACATGTTATTGTTTCATCATGATATTCATTGTTTATGGTCTTACCTATAAGTTGTATACACATGTCGCTGTCCGGAACCGATGGCCCCGAAGTGACAGAAATCGGGACAACCGGAGGGGATGGTAGCGATGTGAGGATCACATGTGTTCACGGAGTGTTAATGCTTTGCTCTGGTACTTTATTAAAAGGAGTACCTTAATATCCAGTAGTTTCCCTCGAGGCCCGGCTGCCACCGGCTGGTAGGACAAAAGATGTTGTGCAAGTTTCTCATTGCGAGCACGCACGACTATATATGGAACACATGCCTATTGATTGCTTTGTACTTGGACACCGTTTTATTATTATCTGCAAATGCCCTGCTATGATTGTTACATGAGTTTCTCTCATCCATGCAACGCCCGTCATCCGTCCCCGTGCCTACAGTATTTTAATCCTGCTGTTTACTAAAATCACTACTGCTGTCTTTGTTACTCTGCTGTTGTTATTTCACTACTGCTACTGCTATAAAACTGTTACTACTGATAAACTCTTGCGAGCAAGTCTGTTTCCAGGTGCAGCTGAATTGACAACTCCGCTGTTAAGGCTTCCAAGTGTTCTTTGTCTCCCCTTGTGTCGAATCAATAAATTGGGTTTTACTTCCCTCGAAGACTGTTGCGATCCCCTATACTTGTGGGTCATCAAGACTATTTTCTGGCGCCGTTGCCGGGGAACATAGCTTTATTTGGAAGTTCACTTGGATTAATATTGTTCGCTGCAAATTCTCCATCATGGGTAAACCTCGCGATACTAAGATCGCCATATTACCATCCACTACAAGAAAAGGTACAATTCTGAATACCTCTGCTGCTCTTGATTCACCATCTGTGATTGATAAACTTGTTTCACCGCCGCATGCTTCACATGCAGGTACTTCTGCTGAATCTGAAAACTCTCATAATATTGATAATGTTTCTGAAGGAGATATGCCCTAGAGGCAATAATAAAGTGGTTATTATTTATATCTTTATGTTTATGATAAAAGTTTATATATCATGCTAGAATTGTATTAACCGAAACATTAGTACATGTGTGATATGTAGACAAACAAGAAGTCCCTAGTATGCCTCTTAAACTAGCTTGTTGATTAATAGATGATTAGTTTCATAATCATGAACATTGGATGTTATTAATAACAAGGTTATGTCATTGTGTGAATGATATAATGGACACACCCAATTAAGCGTAGCATAAGATCTCGTCATTAAGTTATTTGCTATAAGCTTTTGATACATAGTTACCTAGTCCTTATGACCATGAGATCATGTAAATCACTTATACCGGAAAGGTACTTTGATTACACCAAACACCACTGCGTAAATGGGTGGCTATAAAGGTGGGATTAAGTATCCGGAAAGTATGAGTTGAGGCATATGGATCAACAGTGGGATTTGTCCATCCTGATGACGGATAGATATACTCTGGGCCCTCTCGGTGGAATGTCGTCTAATGTCTTGCAAGCATATGAATGAGTTCATAAGAGACCACATACCACGGTATTTATAAAGAGTACTTGTCAGGAGACGAGGTTGAACAAGGTATAGAGTGATACCGAAGATCAAACCTCGGACAAGTAAAATATCGCGAGACAAAGGGAATTGGTAATATATGTGTATGGTTCTTTCGATCACTAAAGTCATCGTTGAATATGTGGGAGCCATTATGGATCTCCAGATCCCGCTATTGGTTATTGGTCGGAGTGAGTACTCAACCATGTCCACATAGTTCTCGAACCGTAGGGTGACACACTTAAAGTTGGATGTTGAAATGGTAGCACTTGAATTATGGAATGGAGTTCGAATATTTGTTCGGAGTCCCGGATGAGATCCCGGACATCACGAGGAGTTCCGGAATGGTCCGGAGAATAAGATTCATATATAGGATGTCATTTTATGTGAAATAAAATGTCGCGGAAGGTTCTATGGAAGGTTCTAGAAGGTTCTAGAAAAGTCCGGAAGAAACCACCAAGGAAGGTGGAGTCCACAAGGGACTCCACCTCCATGGCCGGCCAGCCCTAGATGGGGTGGAGTCCCAAGTGGACTCCACCATAGGGGGGCCGGCCACCCCCCACATGGGAAGTGGGAATCCCACCTTTGGGTGGGAGTCCTAGTTGGGCTAGGTTTCCCCCCTCCTATGGAAGGTTTTGGTTTCGGGTCTTATTCGAAGACTTGGACACCAACACTTGGGATCCACCTATATAATGAGGGGCCAAGGGAGGGGGCCGGCCACCCCAAGACCATAGCTTGGCCGCCGCCCCTTGAGTGGCCGGCCACCCCCTCCCAAACCCTAGCTTTGCTCCTCCACTTCATATTGCCCGCGTAGCTTAGCGAAGCTCCGCCGGACTTCTACACCACCACCGACACCACGCCGTCGTGCTGTCGGATTCAAGAGGAGCTACTACTTCCGCTGCCCGCTGGAACGGGGAGGTGGACGTCGTCTTCATCAACAACCGAACGTGTGACCGAGTACGGAGGTGCTGCCCGTTCGTGGCGCCGGAACCGATCGTGATCAAGATCTTCTACGCGCTTTTGCAAGCGGCAAGTGATCGTCTACCACAGCAACAAGAGCCTCATCTTGTAGGCTTTGGAATCTCTTCAAGGGTGAGACTCGATACCCCCTCGTTGCTACCGTCTTCTAGATTGCATCTTGGCTTGGATTGCGTGTTCGCGGTAGGAAAATTTTTGTTTTCTATGCAACGTTATCCTACAGTGGTATCAGAGCCGTGTCTATGCATAGATGGTTGCACGAGTAGAACACAATGGTTTGTGGGCGTTGATGCTCTTGTTATCTTTAGTTTGAGTACTTTGCATCTTTATGGCATAGTGGGATGAAGCGGCTCGGACTAACTTTACATGACCGCGTTCATGAGACTTGTTCCTCGTTCGACATGCAACTTGTATTGCATAAGAGGCTTTGCGGGTGTCTGTCTCTCCTACTATAGTAAAGATTCAATTTACTCTTCTATTGAAAACATTAGTATCAACGTTGTGGTTCATGTTCGTAGGTAGATTAGATCTCTCTCGAAACCCTAAACCACGTAAAATATGCAAACCAAATTAGAGACGTCTAACTTGTTTTTGCAGGGTTTGGTGATGTGATATGGCCATAATGTGATGATGAATATGTATGAGATGATCATTATTGTATTGTGGCAACCGGCAGGAGCCTTATGGTTGTCTTTAAATTTCATGTTGAGTAGTATTTCAAAGTAGTTGTAATAGTTGCTACATGGAGGACAATCATGAAGACGGCGCCATTGACCTTGACGCTACGCCGACGATGATGGAGATCATGCCCGAAGATGATGGAGATCATATCCGTGCTTTGGAGATGAAGATCAAAGGCGCAAGAACAAAAGGGCCATATCATATCACATATGAACTGCATGTGATGTTAATCCTTTTTATGCATCTTATTTTGCTTAGATCGCGACGGTAGCATTATAAGATGATCCCTCACTAAAATCTCAAGATAATAAAGTGTTCATCCTTAGTAGCACCGTTGCCAAGTCTTGTCGTTTCAAGCACCTCGTGATGATCGGGTGTGATAGATTCAATAAGTACATATGACGGGTGCAAGACAGTTTTGCACATGCGGATACTAAGGTGGCCTTGACGAGCCTAGCATGTACAGACATGGTCTCGGAACACGTGATACCGAAAGGTAGAGCATGAATCATATGGTTGATATGATGAACACTTTGAGTGTTCGCCATTGAAATCACACCTTTTCTCGTGATGATCGGGTTTAGGTGCGGTGGATTTGGTTCGTGTGATCACTAAGACAATGCGAGGGATATTGTTTTGAGTGGGAGTTCACTTAGGTTTTTAATTATGTGAATTAAAATTTGAACTCAATTTGTCATAAACTTAGTCTAAACTATTGCAAATATATGTTGTAGAGATGGCGTCCCCAATCAATTTTAATCCGTTCCTAGAGAAAGAGAAACTTAAGAGCAACGGTAGCAACTTCACCGACTGGTTCCGTCATGTGAGGATCTTCCTCTCGGCGGAAATCTGCAATTTGTGCTTGATGCACCGCTAGGTGACCCTCCTGCAGAAGATGAATCCGATGAAGTAAAAGCTGTTTACGCAACTCGGAAAACTCGGTACTCTCAAGTTCAGTGTGCCATCCTGTGCAGTCTGGAATCCGATCTTCAAAAACGTTTTGAGCACCATGATCCTCATGAGTTGATGAATGAGCTGAAAGCTATATTCGAGACTCATGCGGCAGTGGAATGCTATGAAGCATCGAAACATTTCTTCAGCTGTATGATGGAAGAAGGCAGCTCCGTTAGTGAGCACATGCTCGCCATGACCGGGCATGCGAAGAAACTCGTGACTTGGGAATAGTGATTCCTAACAGATCGGGGATTAATCGTGTCCTTCAATCACCGCCACCAAGTTACAAGAACTTTGTGATGAACTACAATATGCGTAACATGAACAAGGAGTTACCTGAACTCTTTGGCATGCTAAAAGCTGCTGAGATTGAGATCAAGAAAGAGCACCAAGTGTTGATGGTCAACAAGACAACCAGTTTTCAAGAAACAGGGCAAGTCTAAGGGAAAATTCAAGAAGGGTGGCAAGAAAGCTGCCACGCCTCCTATGAAACCTAAGAACGGCCCTAAGCCTGATGCTGAGTGCTATTACTGCAAGGAGAAGGGACACTGGAAGCGTAATTGCTCCAAGTATCTCGGCTGATCCGAAGAGCGGCCTTGTCAAGAAGAAGAAAGAAGGTATATTTGATATACATGATATAGATGTACATTTCACTGCTTCTCGTACTAGGACCTGGGTATTTGATACTGGTTCGGTTGCTCATATTTGTAACTCGAAACAGAACTAAAGAATAAACGACAACTGCTGAAAGATGAAGTGACGATGCGCGTTGGAAACGGATCCAAGGTCAATGTGATCGCAGTCGGCACACTTCCTCTACATCTACCTTCGGGATTAGTTTTAAGCCTAAATAATTGTTATTATGTACCTGCGTTGAGCATGAACATTATATCTGGATCTTGTTTAATGCAAGACGGTTATTCATTCAAGTCTGAGAATAATGGTTGTTCTATTTTTATGAATAATATCTTTTATGGTCAAGCACCACAAAAGAATGGCTTATTTCTATTAGATCTCGATAGTAGTGATACGCATATACATAACATTGATGCTAAGCGAATTAAACTTAATGATAATTCTACTTATATGTGGCACTCGGCTGCCTTGGTCATATTGGAGTGAAACGCATGAAGAAACTCCATACTGATGGATTACTTGAATCACTTGACTTTGAGTCACTTGATAGATGCGAAGCATGTCTAATGGGTAAAATGACAAAGACTCCATTTTCTGGTTTGATGGAGCGAGCTACTGACTTATTGGAAATCATACATACAGATGTATGTGGACCAATGAGCGTAGCATCGCGCGGTGGTTATCGTTATGTTCTAACCTTCACAGATGATCTGAGTAGATATGGGTATATCTATTTCATGAAACATAAATCCGAAACTTTCGAGAAGTTTAAGGAATTTCAAAGTGAAGTAGAAAATCAACGTAACAAGAAGATCAAATTTCTACGATCTGATCGTGGAGGTGAATATCTGAGTTATGAGTTTGGCATGCATTTAAAGAAATGCGGAATACTTTCACAATTGACACCGCCGGGAACACCTCAACGAAACGGTGTGTCCGAACGTCGTAATCGAACTCTCTTAGATATGGTTCGTAGTATGATGTCTCTTACTGATTTGCCGTTATCATTTTGGAGTTATGCATTAGAGACAGCCGCATTCACTTTAAATAGAGCACCATCAAAATCCGTAGAAACGACACCGTATGAATTATGGTTTAATAAGAAACCTAAGCTGTCGTTCCTAAAAGTTTGGGGTTGCGAAGCCTATGTAAAGAAGTTACAACCGGACAAGCTAGAACCCAAAGCGGAGAAATGCGTCTTCATAGGATACCCTAAGGAAACTATAGGGTACACTTTCTATCACAGATCCGAAGGCAAAATCTTTGTTGCTAAGAACGGAACCTTTCTTGAGAAAGAATTTCTCACTAAAGAAGTGACTGGAAGAAAAGTAGAACTCGATGAGATTGATGAATCTATACTCGTTGATCAGAGTAGCGCAAGCATCGAAGTTGTACTGCATCGCCTACACCGCAACAGAGGAAGCTAATGATAATGATCATGAAACTTCGAACGAGGAAACTACTCAACCTCGCAGATCGACAAGGGAACGTGCCACTCCTGATTGGTATGATCCTTGTCTAAATGTCATGATTGTGGATAACAATGATGAGGACCTGCGACATATGAAGAAGCGATGATGAGCCCGTATTCCAACAAATGGCAAGAAGCCATGAAATCCGAAATGGGATCCATGTATGATAACAAAGTATGGACTTTGGTAGACTTACCTGATAGCCGTAAGGTCTGTCGAGAATAAATGGATCTTCAAGAGAAAAACAGATGCCGATGGTAATATTACTGTCTATAAAGCTCGACTTGTCGCAAAGGGTTTCCGACAAATTCAAGGAGTTGACTACGATGAGACATTCTCACCGTAGCGAAGCTAAAATCTGTGAGGATTTTGTTAGCAATAGCTGCATTTTTCGATTATGAGATTTGGCGTATGGATGTCAAAACGGCGTTCCTTAATGGAGACATTGAGGAAGAGTTGTATATGGTACAACCCAAAGGTTTTGTCGATCCTAAAAATGCCGACAAAGTATGCAAACTTCAGCGTTCAATCTATGGACTGAAGCAAGCATCAAGAAGTTGGAACCGACGCTTTGATAAGGTGATCAAAGACTTCGGGTTTATACAAAGGTCATGGAGAGGCCTGTATTTACAAGAAAGTGAGTGGGAGCTCTGTAGCATTCCCGATATTATATGTAGATGACATATTATTGATCGGGAATGATATAGAACTATTAAGCAGTTGTTAAGGGTTATTTGAATAATAGTTTTTCAATGAAAGACCTTGGTGAAGCATCGTATATATTAGGCATCAAGATTTATAGAGATAGATCAAGACGCCTAATAGGGCTATCACAGAGTACCTATCTGGACAAGATTCTAAAGAAGTTTAGAATGGACAAAAGTAAGAAAGGGTTCTTACCTATGTTACTGTGCAAGGTATTGAGTAAAACTCAAGGACCGGCTACTACAGAAGAAAGAGAAAGGATGTGTAACATCCCCTATGCCTCGGCGAGAGGATCTATCATGTATGCCATGCTATGTACTAGACCGGATATAGCACATGCCGTTAGTTTGACTAGCAGATATCAAAGTGATCCAGGAATGGAACATCGGACAGCGGTCAAGAATATCCCGAAGTACTTGAAAAGAACTAAGGATATGTTTCTTTGTTATGGAGGTGACCAAGAGCTCGTTGTAAACGGTTACACCGATGCAAGTTGGAACACTGATCCCGATGACTCTAAGTCACAATCTGGGTACGTGTTTATATTGAATGGTGCTGCAGAAGTCGGGCAAGCTCAAGCAAAGGCACGGTGGCGAAGTCTTCAACAGAATCGTAGTACATAGCGGCTTCGGAGGCTTCATCGTGGCGGTATGGATGAAGAGGTTCATTGTAGAGCTTGGTGTGGTTCCTAGTGCATTGGACCCATTAATCATTTACTGTGATAACATGGGTGCCATCGCCAATGCACAAGAGCCAAGGTCACACAAGAGGCTGAAGCATATCAAGCTGCGTTACCACTCGATTCGTGAGTACATCGAAGATGGAGAAGTAAAGATTTGCAAAGTACACACTGATCTGAATGTAGCAGATCCGTTGACTAAAGCACTCCCTAGCGCAAAGCATTACCAACACCAGAATGCCATGTTAGTTAGGTATAATACAATGTAATATATATTATTGACTCTAGTGCAAGTGGGAGACTGAAGGAGATATGCCCTAGAGGCAATAATAAAGTGGTTATTATTTATATCTTTATGTTTATGATAAAAGTTTATATATCATGCTAGAATTGTATTAACCGAAACATTAGTACATGTGTGATATGTAGACAAACAAGAAGTCCCTAGTATGCCTCTTAAACTAGCTTGTTGATTAATAGATGATTAGTTTCATAATCATGAACATTGGATGTTATTAATAACAAGGTTATGTCATTGTGTGAATGATATAATGGACACACCCAATTAAGCGTAGCATAAGATCTCGTCATTAAGTTATTTGCTATAAGCTTTTGATACATAGTTACCTAGTCCTTATGACCATGAGATCATGTAAATCACTTATACCGGAAAGGTACTTTGATTACACCAAACACCACTGCGTAAATGGGTGGCTATAAAGGTGGGATTAAGTATCCTAAAGTATGAGTTGAGGCATATGGATCAACAAAGTGGGATTTGTCCATCCCGATGACGGATAGATATACTCTGGGCCCTCTCGGTGGAATGTCGTCTAATGTCTTGCAAGCATATGAATGAGTTCATAAGAGACCACATACCACGGTATTTAGTAAAGAGTACTTGTCAGAGACGAGGTTGAACAAGGTATAGAGTGATACCGAAGATCAAACCCTGGACAAGTAAAATATCGCGAGACAAAGGGAATTGGTAATATATGTGTATGGTTCTTTCGATAACTATAGTCCTCGTTGAATATGTGGGAGCCATTATGGATCTCCGTATCCCGCTATTGGTTATTGGTCGGAGTGAGTACTCAACCATGTCCACATAGTTCTCGAACCGTAGGGTGACACACTTAAAGTTGGATGTTGAAATGGTAGCACTTGAATTATGGAATGGAGTTCGAATATTTGTTCTGAGTCCCGATGAGATCCCGGACATCACGAGGAGTTCCGAATGGTCCGGAGAATAAGATTCATATATAGGATGTCATTTTATGTGAAATAAAATGTCGCGGAAGGTTCTATGGAAGGTTCTAGAAGGTTCTAGAAAAGTCCGGAAGAAACCACCAAGGAAGGTGGAGTCCACAAGGGACTCCACCTCCATGGCCGGCCAGCCCTAGATGGGGTGGAGTCCCAAGTGGACTCCACCATAGGGGGGCCGGCCACCCCCCACATGGGAAGTGGGAATCCCACCTTTGGGTGGGAGTCCTAGTTGGGCTAGGTTTCCCCCCTCCTATGGAAGGTTTTGGTTTCGGGTCTTATTCGAAGACTTGGACACCAACACTTGGGATCCACCTATATAATGAGGGGCCAAGGGAGGGGGCCGGCCACCCCAAGACCATAGCTTGGCCGCCGCCCCTTGAGTGGCCGGCCACCCCCTCCCAAACCCTAGCTTTGCTCCTCCACTTCATATTGCCCGCGTAGCTTAGCGAAGCTCCGCCGGACTTCTACACCGCCACCGACACCACGCCGTCGTGCTGTCGGATTCAAGAGGAGCTACTACTTCCGCTGCCCGCTGGAACGGGGAGGTGGACGTCGTCTTCATCAACAACCGAACGTGTGACCGAGTACGGAGGTGCTGCCCGTTCGTGGCGCCGGAACCGATCGTGATCAAGATCTTCTACGCGCTTTTGCAAGCGGCAAGTGATCGTCTACCACAGCAACAAGAGCCTCATCTTGTAGGCTTTGGAATCTCTTCAAGGGTGAGACTCGATACCCCCTCGTTGCTACCGTCTTCTAGATTGCATCTTGGCTTGGATTGCGTGTTCGCGGTAGGAAAATTTTTGTTTTCTATGCAACGTTATCCTACAGTTTCTGCTGTGCTTGATGATAGTGGTTCATTGGGATCCTTTCTAGATGCTACAATTGCTAGGTCTAGACAAATTGAAAATACTGAAACTCCTAATGCTACTACACCTGTTAGTTCACCTGAACTTGATTATTTTAGTGATGATCCTGAGGAAGATTATGTGGAGCTTAATGATGATTTTATTGAAAAATGCAATGCTACTACTGATGCAAGAAAAATTAAAAAATTGCTTGCAGAACATGCTGTTAGATATAAACTGTCTCCTGATCCTAAGTTTGCCACATCTCCCATAAACATTAGGGATAAAGATTATGATTTTTCTCTTGATCTATCTCATATAGCTATCGTTGAGAAAACCCCCTTTTGTGGTACTGAAAAAGAAAGTGCTGTTGAACACATGACTGAGTTATCTACTCTGAGTAGCTTGTTTTCTGATGATGTCAAGATGCGTACTTACTTTGTTGCTAAAATCTTTCCATTCTCATTAAAGGATGACGCTAAAACTTGGTATAATAATTTGCCACCTAATTCTATTAAAAGTCCGAAAGAATTGCTTGATGTTTTCTTCCGCAAATACTTTCCTGCTAGTGCTCAACATATTGCTTTGCAGAGAATTTATAATTTTGACCAGGGAGATGAAGAGAAATTGCCTAAGGCTTGGGCGAGATTTTGCTCTCTTATTAGAGCTCAGCCTGACCATGATTTGGAAAAGCATGATTTACTTGATATATTTTATAGTGGACTAACCATTGAGTCTAGGGCATACCTGGATAGTTGTGCTGGTTGTGTTTTCAGGAAAAGAACTCCAGACGACGCTGAAGAATTATTGGCTAAAATAAGCCGGAATCATGATGATTGGACTACGCCTGAACCAACTCCAACGCCAATATTGAAGAAGAGGGGTATGATTAAATTGAATGATGAAGATATGAGGGAAGCCAAGAAGTCTCTCAAGGAGAAAGGTATTAAATCTGAAGATGTGAAGAATCTACCTCCTATAGAAGATATATGTGAGATAATTCCCCCTTCATCCATGATTGAGGTAAACTCCCTTCAACGCTTTACTAGGGAAGATATTCCGTTTTCAAAACCTCCTGCACAATGCTTAGATGAGATTGATAATTATATTGTTAAGCAAGAAAATTTTAATATGAGAGTAGAGAATCATTTAATGGAAAATTCTCGAGCTATTAGTGAATTGCATGATATTGTGGAGATAACCTCCAATGATGTTAAGATGCTTGTTAAACATTTTCATATGATTCAAACTCAAATTGATCAACTCACTAAAGTGCAAAATGACTTGTTAGGGAATAATTCTAAAGAGAAACATGCTTATGAAGTAACAACTAGAGGTGGTGTCTCTACCCAGGATCCTCTATATCCTGAAGGGCATCCCAAAAGAATTGAACAAGATTCTCAACACATTGAACCTAGTGCTCATTCTAGGAAGAAAAAGAAGAAGAAACATAAAAATGTTGTAGAATCCTCTGAACCTGCTAATGATCCTAATAGTATTTCTATTTCTGATGCTGAAACTGAAAGTGGTAATGAACATGATAAAGATAATGATAAGAATGATGCTCCTGATAAAGAAGAGGTTGAAGAAGAACCTGAAAAGCATGCTAAAAATAAAAAGTACACTAAAGAAGACTTTATTGCTGAGAAACATGGTAATGAAAGAGAACCTTGGGTGCAAAAGCAAATGCCCTTTCCTGCTAAGAAACTAAAATCAAAGGAAGAAGAACACTATAATAAATTTTGCGATTGGATGAAACCTCTATTCTTGCAAATCCCTTTGACTGATGCTATTAAATTGCCTCCTTATTCAAAGTATATGAAAGATATCGTTACTAACAAAAGGAAAATCCCAAATGAGGAAATTTCCACTATGCTTGCTAATTACTCTTTCAATGGCAAAGTTCCAAAGAAGTTAGGCGACCCAGGTATACCTACTATTCCTTGTTCTATTAAGAATAATTATGTTAAAACTGCTCTATGTGACTTGGGAGCCGGTGTTAGTGTTATGCCTTTTTCTCTTTATAAGAGACTTTACTTAGATAAGTTGATACCTACTGATATATCTTTGCAAATGGCTGATAAATCTACTGCTATTCCTGTTGGTATATGTGAGGATGTTCCTGTTCAAGTTACTACTAACTGCTTGATATTAACTGATTTTGTTGTGTTGGAAATGCCTGAAGATGATAATATGTCTATTATTCTTGGGAGACCTTTTCTTAACACCGCAGGGGCTGTTATTGATTGCAATAAAGGAAAGGTTACTTTCAATGTTGATGATAGGGAGCATACCGTTTATTTTCCCAAGAGGATTGAGAAAGCGTGTGGAGTTAATACTATTTCTAATGTGAGAACTATCAAAGTGGGAACTATTGATTGTCCTATATATGAGCCTAAAGAAGAATATCAAACTCTCGTGATTGGATCCATATCAATACAATTCAAGGTAACATGATTGATCTGAGGTTTATTTCTTCTTATGCTATGAAAAAGTTATTTGGTGACAAGACTTGATCAACCTTGTTAACGGATACTTTTTATATGCATAGAGGAGGTAAACAACATATCTTTCTTCCTCCACTTGCTCTAGTTGCTGTAGCACTTTTAATTTGCAAAGTTCCTTAGTTATTTGAAGATTTCAAAAAATTTCCTGGCCAGTAATAATAAACTAAATACCCAGAAATGTGCATTTTTCAAAGTTTTCAAAAATTCACAAAAATTATACCGTTGGTCCTATTTTTCGACGAGGCACCTGGGAGCACCAGAGGATGACCTGTGGGGCACCAGAGGGCGCCAAACCACAGGCCGGCGCGGCCAAGGAGGTGGCCGCGCCACCATGTGGTGTGGGCCCCCCTTTGCCCCACTTTGTCATCTCTTTCTCCCAGCACCTTCTCTCTCCCGAAAAAACTCGTACCAAGTTCCTCTCTCTCGCGTTTTTGCTCCAGAGCTCCAGATTTCTCGATCTCTTTGCTCAGCCCAGATTTCCTGCTGAAATTTGGCACATTTGCTCCTTGGTATGTGACTCCTCCACCCATCCAAGTAGAATTTTGTTTGGTTGAGTATATCTTGAATATTTTGCTGCTGTAGGTAACATGTTTAGTGAGCTTGCATGCTTGTTCTAAGTGGTAGAAACTAGTTTTGATGCATGATTAGTACTCTAGCAAGTTCCTATGGTAGTTTCCCTCAATTATATGTCACCAAATCAAATTTTATATCATTTGTTAAAAATTTCAGAGAAGCTATGAAGAAGTTCACCTTTGGAGAGTTGTTCAAGAAAGGGAACAACCAGCACCAGGAGGCCTTCTAGGGCCGCCACCCGGATTAGGCGGTCATACAATGAAGACATCATCGCGCCTAGCTTCGCGCCCGAAGAGGACAACGGGGCTCCTAATGCTTCGTCTTTTCCATGCTATGATTTTCTTAGGAATGCAGGGATATTGGAGGATTTCTTCACCCTTGTCAACAGGGCAGGGTTAACCACCTATGTGGGCGATGAAAGGGAGCAATACTACATGCTCACCAAGATCTTCGTCGAGAGTTTCCAGTTCAACAACAAACAATATGAGCCGACGGTTGCATTCAGGATCTATGGTAATCCTGTTACTATGCAATTGGAGGATTTTTGTCGTGCATTGGATATTGTCCCTGTAGGTACAGCAAGTAGGATCGATGACAACCCCCGGGACTTGTTGGAGCTCTATCGAGGGATCACCGATGATGATTGTCGCACCATTCAGCGGGGCAAGATAAGGAACATTCAACTCCCCGCCATTAAGTATTTTGCATACTATATTGCTACTAGCATTCTTGGTAGGGAGAACACTAGCAACATTTCTAGTTACCATCTTGCTTTCTTGAATATTGCACTTACTGGTCAGACATCCTATCACCTTGGTGCTCTTATTGCTCGCCGCCTGACTACCAGGGGGCCTATTTTTGGAGGAACTATCGCACTGCGCGTTTTAACATATCTAAATCTTCCTATTGATCCTAATGATGTGTCATTGGCCCCTAGGAGACTCGATATTACTGCTATGAAGAGTCATCATTTTGTTACCATTGATTCTACTTTAGATAATATGGTTTATAGAATGTTGTTTTCTGACGGGGATGAGAAAGAAATTCCTTTTCCCCAACCAGGTTTGTTCAGTATTGACAGGCAATCATGGTCGTGCACTAAGGAGGAAGTGGATGGACATTTGAAGATAAAAGACTTCCACCAGCAACATGACTCCGAGGACGCCGGGGCCTCCTACGACCACACCGTCACGTATCCGGGTGCTTCTTCTAGCACATACCCGGAATACGATCCATCTTCGTCATACTACGGAGACACTACCTCATGGGATCGATGGGATTGAACTCCACTTAGGCCAAAAGCCTAAGCTTGGGGGGAGGTATACCGGCATCACTTATTCTTTGCATATTATGGTTGCTGGATACTTGCACATACTTGTTTTGTTCGTTTGAGTGGTTTTCTAATGAGAGGAAGATGATATTTGGGGAAGTGCTGCCTGAAAACAGATTCTGGAACGTTACCGTAAAAATTCTCAAAAATAGCCAGAGCGTTATTTTGAGCTGCCAATTTTTGTGCAGGTTCCCCAGGTTGTTATCTAACTTTCATTAGTTGAACACTTTTCGATCTGAGCAACGTAAGATTTTTGTAAAAATCGATTTCTGTACTGCTGTCAGGTTTTGGCAGATTTCTGCCATCTCGCTTTTCTGCGTTTCTTTTAGTTTGCTATTTCTTGTTTTTGCTTTGTTTCTTCCCCAAAACACAAAAAGACCAAAAATATTTCCGTTGTTTCTCTTCACCATTTGTTTGCTTTGGTTTCTTGCATTTGTTTCACTTTATTTGCTATTGCTAGTTTGCTATAAGAAAACCCAAAAAGATTTTGCTTTGTTTGTTTGTTTCCTCTTGTTCTTGTTTCTAATTCGAAAACACCAAAAATATTTGCTGTTCTTCTTTGGTTTATAAAGTTCTTTATGAGTTCAATGGTCTTCGGTGGCTGGAGCGTGGTTTTCATTTCATATTATCCAAGCTACACAAGTGAAAAGGCAATAATGACGATCTACGACAATCTGATTGTGGTGAGAGGCTGGTATGAACTCTATTTGTTTTCATTTTTGTACATATACTCATCCATGTGAGCATGTTTAGTTGGTTCATGTGAGGTATATGTTATTTGAGAAAGTCTAGTAGTTCATGATCTCTCATGTTTAGCACCAATCTATTAATATGAGTAGCATGTCATGGATGTTTGCTTGCATTGTTTTATTCATAAGTAAGTATGGCATTGTGGTATCCTCCTCTGAATAATTCATTCATATCGACTTGGCACATGCTCACGCATGCATATGACTGAACAAAAAGTCAATTAAGCCTCGATGATCTATATTGCTTCAGAGTCCTTGTATCACTTTTATGCCTCCGTTAATTTATTTTGCCGCAAGCATGATTATGACAGTTACTGCTCTCTTGATTTGTCGCTCCCTAGTCTATTGCTAGCCTTCACTTGTACATAGGCGGGAACGCTGCTCGTGCTTCCAAACACCTGAAAACCAATTTGTTCCAAAAGTGTCCACCATAAATACCTATGCATGGCATTTCAAACCATTCCAAGTAAATTCTCGTGCGCTACCTTTAAAACCTTCAAAATGCTTCTCAATTTGTGTTTATGTTTCATAGCTCATGAGGAAGTATGTGGTGTTTAGCTTTCAACCTTGTCATTTACTTTTGACGGACTCTCATATGGACTAGTGGCACATCCGCTTATCCAATAATTTTGCAAAAAGAGCTGGCAATGGGATTCCCAGTCCCGAATTAATTAACTTAAATAGACACTCCTCCATGGTTTGTGATTGTTGGACGGCACCCGAAGGATTCGGTTAGCCATGGTTTGTGTAAGAAAGGTTGGAAGGAGTGCCAAATAAACATGCAATAATTCATGGGAGCCGCTCTTGAAAGTCCGGTTGGCGAGGTAGTTAGTGTACCCATTACCATTCGTTGACAACAACAAACACCTCTCAAAATAATTTTACTCCTGTCTTTATAAAAATGAAAAGCTCTAGCGCATGTTAATCCCTGCTTCCCTCTGCGAAGGGTCAATCTTTTACTTTTATGTTGTGTCTCCATTATTTCTTTGAGCACTATCTTGAGAGCACAACTGTCATTCTTAGTATAATATGCTTGTCTCAAAATATGATTGATTGTGGTATAACTTTGATGCATTTATCTTTTGGCAATCACTACTTCTAGTCTTTCTATGAACTCCAGAGGTGCCCGGGCATTTATGTTTTGCCAATCAAATACAGGCAAGCGAGATACCACTTTATCATACTCTCTTATGAACATTGCAATCCTGCTTATATACATGATTCATGATGCTTATTATTAGTTGTTGGTACCTCTCCGTGATTGACATAGTTGTTAGATGATCTTATTTGCATGTATCTCATTATGAACTGCTTGAGTATTAGCCATTGCATGAGAATATATACATCATATGAGCAAATGTGTTCGTGAAAGTTCTTTTATCGCTCAGTTGTTAACTGAATTGCTTGAGGACAAGCAATAAGCTAAGCTTGGGGGGAGTTGATACGTCCAAAACGTATCTACTTTCCCGAACACTTTTGCTATTGTTTTACCTCTAATTTGTGTATTTTGGATGCAACTAACACGGACTAACGCTGTTTTCAGCAGAACTGCTCTGGTGTCTCGTTTTTGTGCAGAAATCCAACTTTTGGGAAAATCCTCGGAATTTATGCAGAAGGCCCTATTTTCCCAGAATAATGACGGAGCTAGAAGGTCAAGTAAGGTGGAGGCCCGAGGGCCCCACACCATAGGGCGGCGCGGCCCAGGGGGGGCCCGCGCGGCCCTGTGGTGTGGCCCCCTCGGCCGGCCTCCGACGCCCTCCTTCGGACTACTTATCGGCCTCGACCTAAAAACGCACGGAGAGAAGTCGAAGTCGCCAGAAACCCTCCAGAACGCCGCCACATCGCGAAACTCCGCCGCGGGAGCCAGAAGTCTCCGTTCTGGCACTCCGCCGGGACGGGGAATTGGAGGAGATCATCGCCATCATCACCGCCAACGCCTCTACATCAACCAGCCATGTTTCCCCCATCCATGTGTGAGTAATTCCCCCGCTGTAGGCCGAAGGGGATGGTAGGGATTGGATGAGATTGGTCATGTAATAGCATAAGATTGTTAGGGCATAGTGCCTAGTGTCCGTAATTGGTACTTTGATGATATTGTTGCAACTTGTTATGCTTAATGCTTGTCACTAGGGCCCGAGTGCCATGATCTCAGATCTGAACATGTTATTGTTTCATCATGATATTCATTGTTTATGGTCTTACCTATAAGTTGTATACACATGTCGTTGTCTGAACCGATGGCCCCGAAGTGACAGAAATCGGGACAACCGGAGGGGATGGTAGCGATGTGAGGATCACATGTGTTCACGGAGTGTTAATGCTTTGCTCCGGTACTTTATTAAAAGGAGTACCTTAATATCCAGTAGTTTCCCTTGAGGCCCGGCTGCCACCGGCTGGTAGGACAAAAGATGTTGTGCAAGTTTCTCATTGCGAGCACGCACGACTATATATGGAACACATGCCTATTGATTGCTTTGTACTTGGACACCGTTTTATTATTATCTGCAAATGCCCTGCTATGATTGTTACATGAGTTTCTCTCATCCATGCAACGCCTGTCATCCGTCCCCGTGCCTACAGTATTTTAATCCTGCTGTTTACTAAAATCACTACTGCTGTCTTTGTTACTCTGCTGCTGTTATTTCACTACTGCTACTGCTATAAAACTGTTACTACTGATAAACTCTTGCGAGCAAGTCTGTTTCCAGGTGCAGCTGAATTGACAACTCCGCTGTTAAGGCTTCCAAGTGTTCTTTGTCTCCCCTTGTGTCGAATCAATAAATTGGGTTTTACTTCCCTCGAAGACTGTTGCGATCCCCTATACTTGTGGGTCATCAACCATCACGACCATTTCCATGGTAAGTACCTTACCAAGTACTATTATTGCATTTTTGGTAGTAAGGGAAAACAAAGACCTATTTTACCAATTAGGAGTATGTTATCAAATTAGTCCTCATTTAAGACTAGCAGCACCAGAAGAAGTCCCAGGCATTGAATCTTCAATGGGAAATGAAACAAGCTTCTAATCTTGGAGGAAATCATAGAAGTAAAGGAAGTAATAGTTGTTTAATGACAAACACTAATGGATTCCAGGAAGAATCTGGACAAGGGATATATTCAATTATATCAAGTGAGATCACCACGGAGTTCGAGAGAAGTCGTAGTCTGCACAAGTCAGATCCACATTCCGGAAACGTGAGAGAGTTCAAACTTCGAGGACGAAGTTTAGTTTAAGGGGTAGAGACTGTAATATCCCAAGTAATGGGGTTACAAAATAGAGGAAACAGATGTGTGCATTGCATTCATGCATAGAAAATCTGGGGAATTTTCGCGCTTTAAAGTAAAACAGTCACAGTAACTGAAGTTTCACTTGACCTTGGTGGAATTGAAGTAGCTCATCAAGTCAAGCGCTATAAACCTCAATGTGACTCTGCTAAAACCTTGTTTCGGGTAGAGATGATTTGATCTAAGGGGTTAGATCAAATGGAATTAAAACCAACACAATAACATATTAATCAAGGATCGATTGCTTGATCTTATAAAAGATCATAACATGATATTCCTTGCCAAAACATAAGAACATCTATTCAATTGGAAATCAACTAACAATAAAATGAAGAAAACATTCTTGACACATCTCTTCCATGTCTTTATCAAATAAACATTTCTACCATGATTCATATGGTATATCTTTTCAACTGTAATAAGGAATCCATGCCAAGGACATTCATATTCATTCTTCATTAACTTTGACCATTCCAACTTTGTTTCCCAACTCATATCATTAAACCTAGATAAAGGAGAGAATCATTCATATGCCTATTCAATCTATTAAATAGAACTTCGATTATTATTTAAATCTTACCCAATTGAGGTACTTGTTGATACTAACCAATGATACAAGAAATATAAGTCAAGTATTAAACCCTGCTTGACCTAGCTCACACTTGATGGTAAGTAAGAACCTATTCTTCTAGTAATTATAGATAGGCAAGTGTTGTGATCATTACAACTTGGTAATGATCATAAACCCTAGAGGAACCCTACCTATTCAAAAGGGCTCAACCTAAAGAGGTGTACTCAAGTATAGGGACCAATACTTGATCTTGGAGAGAAGAACCATGTTTCAGTAATGAATAATTATAAGTCCCATACTCTGATCATTACAATTGGGTGATGATCATAAACCCTAAGAACCTAAGTGAATGTGATGAGAGGATTAGTTGAACATGTCTAATGCATAATCTTACCTTATAATTTGAGTTGATAAGTTAAACCTATAAATGTGATCCATAGATCTCATTCTCCACATGAAATGATAAATATATCAATATAGTTAATCCAGACCAATAATCATGCCTTTTGTAGTACTGATATGGTATTTAAACCTTGCCTATCCAAACACTTGAGACAAACCTAGCATTGCCTTGATACAATAATTCTACCTGAGTGAGGTGGATAACCTTAGCCACCAAAACATGATCAAAGCTTGTACCATATCTTAATCCTAGATGTGTATCACATTGGTGATCACTACTAAAACCCTAGACCACATTTGAGTTTTAATCCAAGTATCACTTTGGATTATAAGTAGAACCCTGCCATACCGCATGCCTATTTAATACTTCAATTAGTGAAGCATCACCAAAACCTTAAACTCTTCACCTAGGAATCAGTTCACATAAAATATTAAACCCTTTCATATAGGATCCACCCCACATAAAATATTATGTCCTAACTTGTGTATCATGGATTTCAAGTATAAAACCAAGCCCTATATACCTAAGTACTAAATGCCATTTGATGAGTAGAATGAAACCAATACCCTATTTTACTTTGTTATCCAAATACTTTGCCTAAGTGAACCAAATGAATTGTATTTATAAAATAGTACCACCTTTGTAAGTAAATTGACCAATGATAAGCTTGGGAATTATATTAAGAAGTTCAAGCCAGAATTTGCTAAGCAAGATTAGTGAATATAGTGTTGATTCAACCATTTTCTTAAACTCTTAAAAATAAATTCTCCACATAAAATGATGAATCCAATTCCATCCACATTTTCACCACTACTTTAAATACTAGTCATAATTATAAACATGGGAACAAATCATATTATTAAGCACTAGCTCAACCTAATCATGTGTTCATTATGCACCAGCTATAAATTTCAAACCATTTAAATGGCTCTGGTTCCTAAATTAAAAAGGAAGTGAGATAAAAAGCTAAACCTATTTCTTTGTTAATTAAACCTCACCAAGTGACACTTTAATTAAAATTCAATAGTTGTTTAAACAAAAGAATTATGCAGTGAGTATTATCATGAAGTGATATTGAAATTCAAATGATTTAGAACCTGCAAAAACAAAATAGGATTCAATTTGAATTCAAACCAGTAAATAAAAAACAGAAAAAGAAAACAGAAAACAGAAAATTTGAAAAAGAAAATGGAGGGAAACTTACCTGGCAGGCCACCGTAGCCCATCACCACTACGTCAACCAAGCCCAACACCGGCCTAGCCCACGAAGAAAATGACCCAACGCCACCGTATCGCTTCGTTGAGGAAGAAAAGAAGCATCGTCTTCTTCCTCAACGTCGACAGCGCAGAGGAGCTCGGCCACGTCTCTCGCCGTGGATAGGGACGACCCTGGACGTTGCAGACCATCTCAGAACCTCGCCCAATCTATCTCGCGTCCGAGTCTATCTCTTGGCGCCAAGATTCACGCCCAATCCACCTCAGTTGTCATCGAGGTATCCCGGCCACTGCCGCCGGCGAGGTGACGAACTAGACCTCGTCGTGGCCTATAAATACGCCCAGAGCTCCGCACTGAAACCCTAATGCCTCGCTGCCTCGCCATTCCCTCTCTAACCTACCTAGACGACCACAACCGTCCGCAGCACCCGCCGGAGTCGAGGACGAAGAGCAAGATTGGAGCCACCCCGGAGTCCACCGCTTGGTCGAGGAGGTGCGCCTCGACGTCGTCGTTCTACAGACCAAACCTAGCATCCAGGGGACATCTGAGTGCGGCCAATATCAAGATCTTCTCTCGTAGTACATCGCTAGAATCGGCGAAGTTGAGCTCGATGCCGTCTCCAATCGACATCGGCGTCTACCTGGGAAGCACCAGGGTGAGCATGCGCATCTCCTGAACCCTTTAGATCATCCTCGCATGCTCTGTAGCTCCGTTTAGCCACTTCGCCGGAGAGCACCGCCGCGGGACATGGTCGCCGGCGTAGCTCCGGTGAGTCCCCGCACAAACCATCACCACTAGTAGCTTTGTTTCGTCGTTCTCGTTCGATTGGTACCAACCACGCGTCCCGGGGAACCCTAAATCGGCGGCGCCACCGTGCTCTGGCCGCCGGCGTTTAAGCGCCGGTGAGGTCAAAGGCCACGGTCTATTTTGACCAGACCTTGCCGATGTGGCACCTGACGTGTAACTTGGTCCCACTCGTCAATGTCTGGGACTAGAAGTGAACCGGTACGTTTAGTGTTTTCGTCTTAATTTCAAATCCCAGATAAATGCTGAAATTTTGTAAAATCATAGAAAAATCATTTCAACTCAGAAAAATATGAATAATATATCAAAATGCTCACAAAAATAAACTCTGTTCAAATAAAATATAAAACAAAAATGTGTGTCAAAATAAAATTCAGTTATTTTTAACTTCTTTAATTATGCCTTTCCATTTATTTAAAATGCAAATTGAATTCAATAAATAATTAAGTTCCAGAATTAAATTTTAACTATTCTGTAACTAAATAAAATGTTAGAATTAATTTTCTTTATCATAGTTGCATCAACTTAATTATTAGTGGTAATTCATAAACCCTAATTTGAAAATTCTAATATACTACTTCCTTAAATAATCATAAATCAAGAAAATACCATAGGATAAGATTATTATGGTAATTCAAAACTTGTATATTTAAACATAATTAATTCTCAAGCTAACTAGTTAAATCCTAATAATCATAAAACCCTAGTTTCTAATTAAACCCTAACTAGTAATTAGTTTAATTCTTAAACCTCTAAAAAAATTAATTAATAACATGTTAAAATTATTAATAACTTTATTTCAAGTACTTAATCACATTAATTCTAGTACCAAGTATTTCCCTAAGAATTGGATCATAACTTAGAAACCCTAGTTTCAATTTGAATAGAACCTTGATCTCATTATTTCATGTGATCATTCCACTTTAGTAGTAACTCTAAAACCCTAGTTATATTTCACATGTGATCATGTGAGATTCATCTATACCTATAGAATCCTAATAAGAAACCAATGAATGCATGCTTATGATCCACAAGCATAAATCAAGTCACATGAGATTATCATCTCATGTCCCTATTCAAATCTATATGATTTCCTAAGTGTCACTTAGGAGTAAGCCCTAACTTGTTAATTGATTTAGTACCATTGATCACCACTCCTATATATCACACCATTAGAATCAACCTCAATCATCCAACCCTAGTAGACCCATAACGATGAACCCTAGTATAACCTTATGTAGAAATTCACAACACATGTTCCTATTATACTAAACCCTACTTACGAAATGATAAGTCACTTAGCTTAGAACCCATTAGAGATTATTTGGTAAAGCAAATATGAAGCCATAGTAAACCTAATAGCAAACCTATGGAACCATCTTAATAACCATCCTTTGATGTGATGCTTAGAATAAACCATGGTAATAACCCTACCAATACTTGCTACAAAAAAACCCATTCCACTTATAGAACCCAATTGATTTTATTAGAAAACTAAATGAACCCATTAGTAAACCCTAGAAGCCATAGCACCTATATATAGTAATTCATATTATTATTTTAACCTGTTCTTCAAAAGTTATTCTTTTGAAGTATAGTATCAGTAATCATCAACCATGTCCTGTAGAACTTAAAATTGACAACTATTCTTTATATATTGTTCCACCACTATTCTTTATGTGTATGATTGTTATGATGTCTTATATCACTTGGATATGATGCTAATATAACCAAACCCTAATAAGAACCTTGTTTGAGAACCATTCTAAAAGTGCAACCAACCCTAAAGAAATCTTTACAACTCATACATCCTAAATCATCGAGGTTAGGTTACGCTCGGGACAATTGCATCTCATACTATGCATTACAGCATCTTTGCCAGTTCTTTAAACATTGTCCTTACCGGACGATGATGGTATTTCAGAATTTGCAGTTATCACGTATCGAAGCTTTTGCCTGCATAATCTTGCAGTCAAGAAAGGCAAGTTCATCGCTTGCTCATGTCATTTGAGTATTTTTACCAAATTACTTGCAAAGTACTATGTTTATCACTATTGCATAAAAAGGTAAAACCACTACTTTCATAACTATGAATATGACTAAGTGGTGGGCAATGGAACCATGGATTGTGTTGATATGGTGGAGGTTCCATTGCAAGGGTTTATATCCATCTAGGATTAAACAACAAATGTCGTCTAGTGATTCTTGTGCCGTAATACCCTTGTTAACCATAAGATCCGGAGTGGGACGGAGTAGTCAAAAGTGTTTCCACCTCTCGTTCATCAACGGATGCTCATTACTGGGTGCACTTGATCTCGAGAGACAAGATGCAGGGGGAACCCGTAGAAGTCCCCACGGTAATGTGGTCTATGATGGGTTGCAACTGCCGGCGTAGGAATGTATGGTAGAGCCCTGCATTGTCGTCGTGGTCGGGGTCCATCCTTAATTGGTGTAAGAGGACCGGCGTGGACCCAGGGTCGGAGATTGCAACAACGGGTGGGTGTTCGAGGTAGCGGAGGAACATGATTGGCTACACCTTATACCGGGCCTCACACCAAAGGAAGTGTGGACAGGAATGTACACCTGGTTGGCACCAAGGTTAAGATCTCTTATGGGTAAAGCAACACACCTCTGCAGAGTGTAATGAACCGTGACCTGTCACTCCCTGTTCCGGGATATGGAACTGCGAACGCTGCCGGAAAGGAACTCCATGAAGTTCTAGTAAACCGGTGAAGGCTGACGGACATAGTTCTTCTGAATAAAAAGCAACCTTTTGAAGAAATGGTTATGAAAACTTGCATTGGTATTAGACTTTCTGGTCTAATGTTGTAGCTAGTGCATTAAACGCCTCTTTCCTATAATGAACTTGTTGAGTACGCTCATACTCATCCCACTCTTAAATCCCCTGCTTAGATATGGAGGCATCGAAGGAGGATCTACAGTGCAACTCGAAGACCGAGGAGTCAACAACTACTTCAAGGGACAGGAACCTGTCAGAAGAGTCAAACACCACATCCAACAAGGATAAAACCTAGCTTAGCAATAGAAAGGGACTAGTTTCCTAAACCTAACTCCTATTTAGCTAGAATCTATTCATAGCCTCTATAGCTAGTGAAATACTCTACAAGTAGAGTTCGTGATAAGACTATACTACGAGTCGTTCTTTTGGAGTTTATTTGCAGTTTTACCTCATTGTAAAGTAGGAGGCTGTGATGATCTTATGTAACAGAGTCATTGTTGTAATTCTATGGACATACCTTGGACCCGCATATGTTTTTGTTGTACCACTCTGAGCGATATAATACTAGTGGAACGGTGTTTCATTGGTGTTATATCAGACTTGCATACTACACCATGCAGTGGTATGCCGGGTCACCACATAGACCGAAATCGGTTAACGTTCCGCTGGAACATGGATGATGTAGGCATACTCATCGCCAATCTCAGGGTCATGTTAACTCCTCGTACTGTGTCCAGTGCCACAAATGCAACACACCTCATAGTTTCGCACACGTGCGGTGCTAGACGACGACTCCCGGTTCTCCGATCCAACATAGATTGCGGAAGTAGATCTTCTGGATCTGAATCCTAGCAGCGCAACGGTGTACCGGGTGGAGTTGGCCCCCTCTGTGCGCAGCTCTTTGAGGAACTGGACACGGGAGAGAGACCAAGAGAGAGAGGGGCGCCAATAGGGAGCGGGCCTCGAGGTTTGTGTTGTTTTCTCCTCCTTCCACGTGCCCCCATTATATATAGGGGGGCAGGGGAGGGTGACAACAAAGGAGGAGGTGGGAGAGGCGGCGACTGGGGTAGGCTCGACGGCGAATCCTAGTTATCCAATCCAACAGAGGTTGCGGAAAATAGATCTTCTGGATTCGAATCCTAGCAGCACAACGGCGTACCGGGTGGAGTTGACTCCCTCTGTACGCAGCTCTTCGAGGAACCACACACGGGAGAGAGACCGAGAGAGAGAGACTCCTAGAGGGAGCGGGCCTTGAGGGTTGCGTTGTGTTTTCGTCCCTCCGCGTGCCCATTATATATAGGGGGAGGGGGCCGGCAACCAAGGATGGGGTGGGAGAGGCGGCGGCTGTAGCCCCACCTCCCCCAACACTAACCATGGCCTCCCCTCCCCCTTGTCCCATGGGGGTTGGCCGACCCCCTTAACGGGCTCCCCATCCGGGAGGGGGCCATTTAAGGTGGACTGCCTTATTTTATTATATAAATAATATAAATAAATTTTAATTCACTTAATTAATATGTAATACATATTATTTAATTCCTGGTGATCGGAGACACCTCTCAAACCACTCCAAACATCCTTTGGATTCTCCCGGAACCCTTCTGGCTATCTCTTCTCTATTCTCTGGTGTTTCCAATGAATCCAAAAGCATATCTAAGCATCGCCGAACCCTTAAGTATGTTACCCTACAGTTCGGGAACAACACATACATGATCGAGCCGCCTCTTCGATCAATGATCATCGGTGGGACTTGGACGCCCGTAATGACCCCTCAGCATTCCACAAATATACATGTCGTTGAACCATAAATGTCCAGTCAGATTCCCTTTGTTAGTTCGATACCAGACTCGTCTGAGAACTAATCACCGGTATCATTATACCTACTTCAATCTCTTTACCGACAAGGCTATTCAACTCGTTCATGTGATATACCATCCCCGTGACCTAGTCATACGTTGGGCAGCTTTATGGACCTAATCTCACCGAGTGAGCCTAGAGTAGCTTCTGTCGCTTAGATGAACAAATCCCGATCTTGAGATACACACCACAACCTATCCCTTCGGAATACCTGAGCTACACCTCTATGATCAACCTATTATGTTGTGACGGTTGATGCTGTCAAACCAGCCTCCGGTGATATTATTCATCCAATGATATGATCATATTGCCAATTGACATAAATGCCCATGGTCGGCAACTCGATCATCTATTGACCAGTGAGCTAGTTGGCGAATAGGCTCATTAGGGACCCTAGTTTGTTTACATACCATATGTGTATGAGTGTGTCCGATTGATACATTTATAACATGGAACCATTGAGATATAATAATAAATACTTGTTATTATTTGCCTCTAGGGCACTATTTCTAACGCAAATATGAGTCCACAATATTCTCATGAAGAACACTGATAATAGCACCCCTCGAAAGAGTGTCGGCTTCCTCGAAAAAATTCTCCTCGAGGGGAGTAATCTCTCCTTCATGCTTATCGTTAGTAGCATCAAAGCATCTCATGGTTGTGAGACAGAGAATTATTCTGGCATGCCATCTCTTAAAACTCACACCCTCAAATGGAGGTGGCACCATAGACACGCAAAGCCAACAGAAAATTGCCTACCATAATTTTTTTGGAATATTAGAAATATAAGAATTTTTCGCATAAATTAACCAAGGAAAAACAATACATAATACATGGCTAGAAGTAAAAGAAATAATCTAGACATGTCATCTAACATATAGTGTGATAGTATGAATTCTAGTCAAGATACTAGAACTGGAAATTGCATCATGACCGAAAGTAGAAAATAAGATAACATACAGAACACTTGAAGCCCCATATCATTGTAGAGGTTGTTAATGCCTGGGAAGAAATCGTTGCCGAGGAAAAACTCATCTGAGTCCGTGATGAAATCAGTAGTCGGGCATAGCACTTCCCAAAAATCTTATCACCGCTCTCCCGTACGGGATCACGAGAGGCATGGTTTCTGGAGCTTATTGTCCCAACTCGTGGTGCACGCCACAAGACGGGATGGGAAAAACTTTGATCGGTGCAAAACCCTTGAGCAGCGGAACAAGTCTTGGCTGGAGGCATTCCCGCAAATTGCATCATGCGTGTGCGGGCGGCAGAGAAGAAGGAGGAGCACGCATGTAGGAGCTCTCTTCTCATGCTCCTACCACAAGTGGAGTAGCCCCTTTTATAAACAGGTCTAACTCTCTCTAAACTAGCAATGTGAGACTAAAATTTTGCCACACCTCTTGCCATGCATGAATGGACTAATTAGGACTTCAATTTTTTTTAGAATTAATGGGCTAAATAAATAGGCTTGGCCTATATTATCAAAATTCCAACAATCTTGTCATGGAGAGACCGGGTATAAATTATTTGTTTGTATCGTTTTGATGTGAGCTTTTAAGCTGATAAAAACCATTATTCTAGACCCGTCTTCTTCTTGCCCAGATAGCTGAAATATCAACCAGTGGCCCTTGTGTTGTGGGTTAACCGTGATGTACGTGTACAAGATAAATACTTCTTTCTTCCCAAATAAAAGAAAGATAAACTTTTTTTTTTGCAAGGAGTTCTATTTTACGAGGAGGTTAATCTGCACCTGGAGTTTACCTGTGTCTTTTCCCGTTGACGCTGTGCAGAAGAAATGAAACAATCACATGGCCATGTTACTACCTGCTTACAACTTTTCCTGCATAGGTCTTGTCCGACGTTTTGTTAGTTTGTTTGGAGGCTCTGTGCCAAGAAATATCAGCTTGGGAATTGGGATGCAGATTCCGTAACGTGAAGCTGTGCGTGTTTTTGGCTAAACTGTGAAATGCTTTTCGGAGTAAGCATTGTTTTTGTTCCGAGGTGCTCGAGAAGGCTTCCCGATAATCAGGCGATTATTGCCTTTTCAATCCTGGTGGCAGATCGATGTTTGAAAGCTGCAACTAGCTAGTAGCCATGTATAGAAGTGGGAGATTGTGGATTCAACTAGTAGAGATATGTAGCCTCCAATATTGTACAGACCACGAGCTGTGACGACGTTTTCGCTGTGGCGCGACATGTAGAAATTAGAATATCAGCAGATTCTAGGACAAAAGGCTTGGATATTCCACAGTAGCACAGCTAGCGTAGGGGCTGCGCGGTTTGGAAGCCAAAAGTACCCCATTCTAGACGAAGGACGTCTTCGATGATTAGCTAATCGCCGAGTAGGTTGTTGATCCCAGAGAGGCTAGCTATCCATCAATAATTTCGTCTTGCATTGGCTCCATCTGGCGGATTGCACTAACGAACCAACCACCTATGTGCTACTCCTCTCTAAATAAGTGTCACAACTCACAACTTTATCTAAATACAAATCTGTTTATAATAAATATGAATTTAGATTCATTTACTTCATTCATTCTTTTTTAAACGAAAGCAAAAGATTTACCTTATCCATTAATTAAGAAGAAGGTGCCCGGTTTTTTAGAGGGAAATCGGGCGAAAACCGATGCAAAGAGGGCCAAGCCCACCAAACAACAACACAAAGGGCCACTGCCACACCCACCCCTACTCTCGCCGACGACACATCAGAAACCACAAAAAGACGTCAACCTAACAAACACAACCAACGGTGACCCGCTCCGCCATACTAGCTAATCTCCCAGCATTGTTGAAGAGAAGAAGCCGCGCCTGCTATGAGAGGAGCAGACCCGAGACACTCCCACAAAGGCGAGAAAGCCTGCGACCACAAAACCATGCGCCAGAAGTGGTGCCCGACACACCGATGACCAACATCGAGAGTCACCTTATCGCCCACAGGACACAAGGCCAAGCACCCTCAAAGTTGAAGAACACTCAAAGCCGCCGCTCCGACATTCTGCTGCTCCGTCGCACCCTGCGCGTCAACCAAGCTCACTACCTTCCGGGGACGCCACCCCGATACACCACCGCTCGCTCTCGTGCTACAATGCCGCATGAACCAAAAACCAGCAACCCAAGCACACCAACTCATCCGGAGCCGCCGCCTCGACATAAAGTCCAACCGTCCCCTCTAGGACGCGTCCGACCGAGCCGACTACCATGTCGCCCACACGACCAAGGTTGCCACACAAGCTGCGACAAGCAGCATCCCCACACCATAGAGATGCTATTGAACCGCCTTCCGGGACCGCTGCCCTGGCTCTCTGTAACCTACTCGAGGTCGCTGCCTCGACATCCACCATCCCCGCTGGCATGATGACACTGCATGGCAAGTGAGCCACCATCGCGTAGCAAAGGTCATGCTCTCCAAGACGATGCCTCCAAGGAGGGAAGCGACAAGAGCGCTGCCACCGCCCGCTCTGGCCGAAACTAGAACTTGGGTTCTCACCCGAAGAGCATGAAACCTCGAAGGCGAGAGAGGTGGAGCCCCACGACGATGCCTCCAAGAAGGGGAACGACGCCCCAGGACATCGCCATCGTCGGCACCGACCGTAATCAGGCTGAGCTTTCACCTGGAGCCTGCACTCTCCCGCCGAGGCCTCCCTCACAGGCAGGGCAACCGAATCACGCCAGCCAGCGCTTACAAAGCATCTCAAAAGCGGCTTCGAAAGCAACACCTCACGCCGCAAAGAACGCCGCCACATATCCACCGCACCTCACTCCACGTTGCACCCACTTTCCCGGAACCGCCGTCCCAGCATCCCCGCACCCTACAGGCTCAGGCCGAGGCGCCTGACGGCCTCAGCCAGACCAACTCTGCAGCAGCCAAGCCGCTAGAGCACCTTTTTTCGAAATGGGAGCATCGTCCGCATCAAATGATGCACACGGCTTTTACTTTATTAAAAAGTGCAAGTATAATGTAGCCAAAGTTTACAATCATGGATCAGCTAAGGTCGATACATGAATCAACCACAGAAACATCAGGCGCATATAGAAGCTATCCATTTGATATTCTATTAATATGATGCCATCCAGTAGCAGCCGCTAGAGCACATGCACATGGGCTCCCCGGATGGCAATAATGCACACACCCACGCCCGGCACAACCACCTCGTCTCCCCACACTGCATGCGCCATAGCCCTGTCGTCGACTCAAGCTAGAGCCGCAGCGCCTCCACAAGTCCGCGGCCACCTCCTTGCCATGGTCGGAGATGACAACACACGAAGAACCGGCCATATCTGGGGAAGAAAAGCCCCAAAACTGTCACTCCGCGCGAAACCGGCGTCCCTAAGCCACCGCCGCCGCATCCCCTGATTAGGAAGTAGAAAACACAATTATATTATTAGAAAGTAGAACATCTAAATTTTATGATAAAATATATAGGTTATCTATAGATATACGTGAGTCTTATAATATCAAATGAAGATAGTATATATCTGGACAAAGTTGTGACACTTATTTAGCCTGCTACACAACCACCCATACAACACAATCAAAGTAGACATTCAAGTATTACGGTACTGCTCCCTCCGTCCGGCCTTCAGTGTTCAGGGTATCTTCAGGCACGACGCATTTTAATGTCCGCGATCGTTCGTTTGAGTCGCGCTGCGGACGAAATGATCGTTTTTGTCCGCGCGTCCGTTTGCGTCTGGGGTCTGCTCCAGCGGGGCGACGTATTTTTTTTCCTTATTTTCCTCTTCTCTATTTAAACATAGTTTTAAATATAACATTTTGAAACATGATTTTACACAAACTAACACATAGTTTGGAACATGGTTTATACAAACTAACACATAGTTTGAACCATGGTGGACACAAATATAAAAAATTTAAAAAAAGAAGCCAGTTGTGTTGATTTCCGTATGTTCGCTGCCAAGAAAGAACATTTGAGGGCACACCCAATCACCCAAACTGGAAAATCCAGCGGGAGGAGGTGGTGCCCTTGTTGGTTCTACCGATGAGGCGAACATCCAGAAACCTCGACTACTGGCTTCGTCTGGCCCGTAGCCAGATTCGCTGCAAAGAAAGAACACTCAACGTTCTAACTATCAGTGTCGGAGCCGGAGTCGTCGGTGTGGTAGTGCCTGCGGCAGGCTGTGTCGTCGAACATCCTTGACGATCATCTCGCCGTCCCCCTCGTAGAGGAAGGTGAGCTGGCAGCCGGGCTCGAGGTCGAGGTCACGGGCGAACTTGTCCCACCTCGTGTGCAGGTACATCTTGCTCTGCCCGTCAAAAAGGACCTCCACGGTCCAATGGCAGAAGTTGCAGCTAGCCTCCTGTAGCTGCAACTGCGCCGGCTCGACGCCGTCGACGAACTCGGCGAACTTGTCCGGTAGCCGCTTGATAGCGAGTGGGTCGTCGTCGATGCGGAGGAGGAACTCGAAGCAGCACTCCTCCTGCGAGGACGAGGAGGGCGCAGGCGACGGCGAGCGTGGGGCCGTAGCTGCTCCACCACGGCGGCCCCTGCCCCGGGGGCGCCCAGGGCCGCGGCCTCGACCGCCTCGCCGGCCACCAGGACCGGCCATGGACTTCATCGCGGGCTTGGCTGCGTCGCAGGAACACCTAGGCGGCGCTACGGTCGAGCTTTGTGGCGGCTAGGGTTTGGAGGAGTGGATGTGGAAGAAGAACGCGCGCCCCCTTTATATAGGCCGGCGGCATGCGGTGGCCGCGGGACGCGTGGCGTCGCCATTAACGTGGTTGACGGAGGTGGGCGGCCGCTCGGCAGCCGAGGCATCGTCGCCATTAACGTGGCGCAGAGTGCCGAAGCGACGCAGCTTTGCAGTCGCTGGCGCGTTTGAGAAGACGCATCGACGCAGGGTCACTGCCAGGCGGGCCCGCCGAAACGTCCGCCAGACGCGAGCGGACGTTTCCGGACGTCCGCAGAGACGCATCTGAGGCGCATATTTGGGCCAGGTTTGCGTCTCCGCGGACGATCCGATCACTTTGCGTCGCTCCGCTGGAATATGCCCCAGACGCATTTCCGGTCACGGCGGACGCAAACGGTCGCTGTTCAGTCTTGAGTGTGAAATCGAAGTGCCACTCGCGTTCCGTCGGTCGGTCAAACACGCCCTGTACTTGTGACTGGTGTACACCATCAGTTGGCTTCAATTGTACCACTAGCTGGCATAGCACAGCACAGCATAGTGCCGGGGAACTGGCGGATCAAACGCGAAACTCGGAAACTGTCCAACTGAACATGCTAGGAGTAACTGTAAATGCTCTACTGTACAGCGGAATAGCTAGAAATTCGGCGTTTCCATGTGCTCTGCGAAATGTACGATAGAAGAAAGGAAAAAAAAAGACTATGATCGTGATGCTGTCACGCTAACAAGATTGCTAGTTCAGTGCTCTGCATTGTGTCTCTTTGTTTTTTGGCTGATGATATGCATTGTGTGACACAACTTGTGTCGCGGTAGAATACAAGAGCGTTAGAGCATCTCCAACAAGCGTCTTTAAAAAGCGTCCAAGACAAATGATTTAGAGACGTTTGGATCACAATGGACAAAAAGAGACCAAAAATCTGTACAAAAAAGAGGCCCTTCCCAGCCGTGTCCCTCAAACAGCGTCCGGATGCATGCATTTTAATAGAAGGGACCACCCCATGTGGGAAAAGTATGTGAGAGAAAGTGTGGGGAAAGAGACTAGCATGTGGGGACTAGGGGCTGCATGCATGCGTCCGGACGCTATTTTTGTGTCCGGCGTCCCCGGTAGCTATGTATAGAGTCTCTACCGGGGACGCCGGACACAAAATGGGGCGCTAATTAGCTTTGGGGGACACGACTGGACAGCTTTTTTCCCCATTTCTTGTCCGCCGTCCCCCAAATCTCATTTGGAGGACGCAACTGGAGATGCTCTTATTTTGCTAGGAGGCCAACCCATGGCCCCTCTTCTGGGCAGCTGTGTAAACAAGGATTGGATCTCGATAATACCATGGTATTCATATCGACCGCAAGACTACAAAAATAGCCGTGCAGCGTGCAGTTGTCAAAAGGGGCCTATCTCTTTACTCTCGTGTGCTGCTCCCTCTGCTGAAACTCGAGGGCTATTTTGATTTGGAGGAGACATGAAGGAAACGTACAAGATTAGGAATTTTTTCAGAGATGCCACTATTCACTCATTTTGATCCATATCCCTTCATTGGAGCGGTGTTTTGGAACATGGGTGCATATGCTCCCTATATTTTGAAATGCATCTTACATACATTTTAAATTTAAAAAAATTGAAACTAAAAGTTCGCACGTACATCTTCACGTGCTACATGCTCACAAAGTCGTTTCACAAAAAATCAACTTATCGTGTGACGTGAGCAAAAAAGACAAAATTCAGTGCTAAAAATAATGCTTTTCACAAGATAAACTTTCTCTTTTTTATATAGACCACATAAAATATTAGTTTTTCGTGAAACTTGACGAACGCACATATATTATGGAGATGTACATGTAGAATTTTTTGTCCAAATTTTTCGGCATTTCGAAATATGATTTTTTGGTAGAGGGAGCATACGCACCCGGGAGCCGAATTGAATTTCCGATCCCTCCATTCCATTTAATAAGACTTTTTTGAAAGTCAAGCTAAGTAAAGTTTGATCAATCTTTAAAAACAACTATCAATAATATGATACTACACAGATATTACATGAAAATATATTTGACAATGTATCTAACGATATTGATTTTATATTATACATGTTAATGTTTTCTCTAAAAATTTAGTCAAACTTGCATACTTTGATTTTAATAAAAACCTCATTTACAAAATGGAGGTAGTAAAAAAGATGCATGGAAAAAACTAGATGTACTTTTACTTTGGATCTCACTTTCAAGGCAAAATGTACATTATATTTTTTCCCTCACACCCCATTCTTTGGTTCCTATGCATAGGAACAAAAAAAAATTACACCTGCCATCCTTTCTTGTTTCTACGCCTTCGATTTTTCTATCTATGAAGGCCTCGAGTCCTGAAGAAAGTCATACATCCTGGTGCACTTGACAATCGCACGTTCACTCTTTATATTTTGACTCATTACCGTGAAAATAGATAAATAATAGCTCTTTTCAAAAACTTTAGCAAAAATGTACCAGGTCTGAAAATATTTCAAAAATGCCCTCTTTCCATGATGGCCAAGGATAGAGTGTCATGATAGATAACGTAACGGCCTGACTTGGGGCATCATGTGAGATATGATGGTGCCCTCGATTGAGATAGTTGTTGTGCCAGTACAACATGGCGCCTTATGCCAGGGTGTCATGCTATCTAGCATGTCCTAGACCCATGCGTCATGCAAATAGTGCAATTTTAAAAAAACCAAACCTGGTCTATTTCATGCTGACGTTTAAAAGAGCACTTTTAATCCATTTACCTCATTACCCGGTAGAGTACAATCATCATGTACACACAATTCTAATATTTTTATTTGCGGGAATTCCAATACTTTTTTCTGAACTTATGACATCATATATGCAAGAATAATCCATGGTTTCAGCCAAACAACTCTCGCACGGATTTCTGGAGTGCAAATATTTTTCTTGAGAGGTAACCTGAAATATTGATTGTGATTGATGAGGATATGCCCAAGGGGGGCCATCACCCAACTCACCCGCCGGATGAAGAAAGCTCTCGAGGGATCCATTCACCGGGCGACTGGTCCTAAAACCCTAGCGACTGAAGCCCGAAGTAGAGACTTGGAGCACGGGTCAAGGCCTTCCGGCCTTTTAGCTTGCAGATACGCTTGATCTTATCTATGTAAACCCTAGACTGCGGGCGCCTATATAAACCCCGGTGCTAAACCCTAGAAGATATTCAATCTCCTGCCATTTTTAACACCTAGCTCCCAGTCGCCGTCACCGACTGGATGAATACCTAGATTGTAATATCTCCAAAGCAATACAATCTAGCATGAGGTATGCTTTTTTACATTTTCGGAGGGGCTGAACCTGGGTAAAACCCATGTCATGTGCATCTCTATCCGTAGATGGCTACGCCGCCCTTGCTTCGCATCAACGAAGTGTTCCACTCCGTAGCACCTGCCATGGTCACATCCATGGTAGTGATTATGGGACAGTGCTTCGGTGACTTAGCCAGCCTCTAAAGTCAGTGACTTTGAGTCACTTACAAGTGGAGTCAAGTAGGATCTAAATAATGAAGGGTTCACATGTCAGTCGCTCAAAGTCACGGTAAAGTCAACCTGACAAAGTCACCGAAGCTCAATCCGTGATTATGACTAGTTTCTCCCAAAGCTGTCTGGATTTGTTAACCATATACAAGTAAGAATAAATAGTACTCACATATTTATAGTGAACACTTTTACCTCCTTATTTACCGTTTTGTCACTAGATATATTTAAATTTTTATTGTTAGACCCTTATCATAGAATTTTATCTCTTTTAAAATTAAATAGCATAGATAACCATGTCTATTGTCTCCTATTATCTTGATTATAAAATTCTTACATTTCTATGCAATGACACTTGTGTATCTATGAAGACTTCTTTAATTTGAAATTTTATTTTTGGACAATTTTAAAAGTTTAGCAGCTAAAGAAAAAATTCTCCAAATCTAACCAAAGCAAATGAATACGGCAATAATCACATTTCTTTCATGGATTACTTTGTGACAGCTATCTATTGTGACGTGCTTACCTATTTGATCACATTTAAATATCTTGGTGGAGGCTACTGATTTTTTAAGTCTACGAAATATCTTGATAAATTTTTTGTAGTGTACTATCATCTAGTATTCCTTCTTTTTCTAGAAAATAGGACGTATACATTATATCCTCAAAAAATACAAGTTTGACTAAATTTTAAAAATCATATCAATATTTATAATGCCAAATCAGTGTCATTAGATACATTATTAATGAGGTGTATGGGGCAAGGCACCCTTCAGCCAGTGGGATAGCTGAACTTGTTATAGTAGCCCACGCAGTAGGGATGAACCACATGCACGGAGCATTAGTCCTATGCGAAAAAATGATTAAGTGCTGGAGCATTAGTATAGAACGGACCTTCATGCACGATTTATTCGGCCGGTCACACTAGTAGAAAATGGGACTTTAATTCCGGTTGGCAACAGCCATTAATCTCGGTTGCGTAACCGGAATTAAATATGCGCGATTAAAGTCCCCCACCCTTTAGTCGCGGTTGCTTACGAACCACGACTAAAGGTCCGACCACGTGGCCGCCAGCAGTCCGTCGGGGCGGAGGACCCCCCCCTAAATCTGGTTTCTTTTTAATTTGTATTGTTTTATTTCTTTTATATTTTATTTTGTGTTTTATTTTAATTTTGAAGAAGTTTCAGTACACATATTCTACGCTACTATATACATGCATATGAATGTATAATTTTAAACAAGTTTGAAATTAGAACTAAGAAGAATTCAAGAGGAATATACAATATATATTCAATCTCGGATGACCATATACAATTTCGAACAAGTTTCCATACATAATTTACGGCATCAGAAGTTCTACGTCCTCGTAATAGTATTCTCCTTTAGGATGGAGGACTTCCCTCATCAAAAATCCTGCTAGTTCCTCTTGAATTGGTCGGAAGCGAGCTTCTGGACTAAGCGTCTTCCGGAAGTTATTCCTCTTGACGTTGTTCTCCGATGGCTTCCGCTCAGAGGTGTATCTCCGGATGAACTCACAAACATAGTATCCACATAGATTGGTCCCCGGTGGCTGAACATCCCTAGACAGCAGCCTTCTAAATTCTAGCTCTTTTTTGAATCCACCGACCGTTTCATCTGTGAACCGTCTCCAAATCCTACAGGGCAAAGAAAATTAAATGAACAAGAGAGTTATTAGTTACTTGATATTAGGAAATGAACGAAAGAGGCCGATCGATATAGAGCACAAATGATTGAAAATTATTACTTTTGCATCATATTTCTCATGTTGACCCAAAGCTTTGAATCCATATTCAGAGAGTCCATGACGAGAACTCTGGAGGTGTGAAATTCAATTATGAGCAGAATCCAGTGGAACCTGCGGACACGATACATGCACAGTCATGCATAACTCATCGATTAGACATACCATGCATGGAGTAAACAAAAGAGAATGTGCTCAAGACAGAAACACTCACCCAAAATGGTAAGAAAATAGAATTTCACTTTTGAGCTGCTGCTTTCTAAGAAAATCAAACAGGTCTTGCTCCACGTCGGCGGGGTGTCTTTCTAACACATATCCATTAACGATTTGCGGGTCAATGAACCCAACATCATGGATGTTCCTTATTCTGCATTCCCTAATCTTCATTCTGCATAATAGCGTACACAACAATATAGTTAGGACAATATATATATATATATATATATATATATATATATATATATATAGTGCAGGCAATGAACGAGATGTGGTAGAAATAAATCACTTACAGAACGTAGCAACTGATGATAGATTTGTCGAGCTCGCGCAGATTGAACAGCTGGAATAATTCACTCAGATGAACTGTTACATAGTAATGTTTGAAGTGATGCTCATGTCTAACTTCCGCATAAATATATTCTTTGCCGGCGTTATTTTTTATGTAACCCTTGTACCAACGTAGCAGATTTTGCATTTGTGCTGGTAGATCCTCTTCCTCCGCAGGCTCGATGAGAGGCCCATTCGGCACATATGTAAATGCTACCTCACTCATTGGCGCCTCCTCAAGGCCTAACACTGCACGAAGAGTCATACCGAGCTCGGCCGCTTTTTCTCTGGCACCCGGTACAGTCATTCCCTGTGCTGCCGCAGCTGCTATGATAGCGGGGTCCATTAGTTCAGCATCCGGACCGGCGGCTTTCACTATGAGCGGGGGGGGAGGGTCGATTGTTTATTTTGTTCCCCGAGCTGGGCAACTTGTTTCCCGCTATTTTTACTTTCTTTTTTCTCCTCCTCCAAGGCTTTCTTCTCCTTGTTCGCCAAGTCTTTCTTCTCCTTCAACATGAGTGCTTGCCTACGAAGTTCACGTCCATAGTCGTCAGGCACATTCTTCTCGGCTTGGGACGGTGTGCTCAAAAATGACTTAACCCACTTCTTTTCCTTCTCAGAAAATACTGGCTTGGGCTCAGACTCTCTTTTCGCCTTCATTTCCGCCTTCCATTTCTCATGCTGAGCAGCCGCGGCCGCATCAGTTTCCTCGACACTACGTTCCCAAGGCCTTGGGAGGAGAGGCTTCAGTGATGGCTCCGGTACCTTTGTGGTCTTAGGTACATAAGGGTCCGGGTTAATAGTCCAGGACTGCTTCTGCTTCTTCGCCGGAGGTGGATTGGGGGGCGGCGTACCCGCCGTAGGCGGACTGGGGGGCGGCGTACCCGCCGGAGGTGGATTGGGGGGGGGGGGGGTGGCGTCGGCTGACATGAAGGAGGTGTAGGTGAACCACCACCACCACTACCACCACCGGAGGGGGGTGGACTTGTTGGCCTTGGCGCCTCGCCTGGAAACTTGATGAACTTCTTTTTCCATAGAATGAAATGGCGCTTGACATCTCCAAGTCTTTTCTCCCCTTCGGGTGTGGCTATGTCAATCTCCAGGTCCTCAAACCCTTGGACTATGTCTTCCACCGTGACACAAGCATAACCATCTTCAATGGGGTTGTTGTGGTGAAGTGCTCCAGGTATACAGGGTAAAGCAGTGCCGATGGCTACCTTCATGGAAATGTTCCCCATTGGATAATGCAGATCACATTGTTTCATCTCCTTTACGTCGTCCACGGGGTAGCGAGGAGGCTCTGGTGCAGTAATATCGATCGTCGGTGCATTAGCATCAGCCGGCGGGACCTCCGTGGAAGCCACGCTGCTTCTCCGCTGCTGGCTTCCGACATCCGCTGGATGATCTGCATGCGTCCCAGCTGCCGATCTTTCTTGTACTAGTACATGAAACATTTTCTTCATCTCATAGAATTCTGATGCCAAGTGCGCCACAACATCTGCATCCCGATCCTGCTTTCTCTTACGGCTTTTGTAACTGTACGGGTCATTTTCCTGGGAAAACCCTACTTTCCACGGAATGGCGCCTTTGCCTCGTACACGTCCTCCGTGTTCAGGATTCCCGAGGGCAAATCTCAGCGCGTCGTTCTCTCTGTGGAACCTGATCTTCCCCTCTTGAGCTTTGGTCGTTGCGTCAATAAGGGCTTCAGTGGGTTTAAACTTTGTCTGTCGGTGAACACACTCCCCTGTCACCGGGTCTAGCGATCCCCCATGCCCGTACCACCAGCTTTTGGCCTTTGGGTCCCATCCCTCTGTACCTAGAGGGATTCCTCGCTGCCTCAGGTCGTCCTCCATCTTCTGCCACTTAGGCTCCGAAAGGCGGTATCCTCCTGGCCCCATAATATGATTGTACGTTTTCTTAGCCACATTTACCTTATTTTTTCCGATATGGCCTTGAATTGCTCCGATTGCTTTTGCCTCACAAATTCGGGCCAATCATCTTTCAGCTTCTCATACTGTCCATTGAAATTCGGAGTCTTCCCCTTCTTGACATATTTATCCGCTAAATTTTTCTTGTATGTCCGGAATGCTTCGGCCATCTTCTGAAGAGCGAACTCTTTGAATAGCCTCTTTCTCTGATGTCCCCCCTCTACCTCGTTCCCCTGTTCATCGATTTTGTTGTATTCCGGAGGAAGAATGAAATGGTCAATAAGCTTTCTCCAGCATTCCTTTTTCGTTCTCTTGCTGACAAAACTGAAACCAACACGTGCCTTCACTGGCTCATGCCATTCCTGGACGGTGCTCGGGACGCTGTCTCTAACAACGACTCCGCATTGGTTGATGAACTTGGTATACGTCGCTTCGGGCTCCAGTGGCCTACCGGTTGCACTGATAACATCGATGTTAAATCTTACTCCTTGTTTCAGCGTCTTGGTTTTACCACGCTTTGTCTTCACCGATTTTTTCGACGATCCGGCCGAGGGCTAAAATAAGAAAGAGAGTCGCGTTAATACACATATTTATTCAAATCGGTAAATTTGTATCACCAGAGGAGCTCAATGTATATATATACCTCGCCGGAGGTGGTTGCTAATTGCTTATCTCCATCATCGTTTGTCGACGGTTGACCTCCATCGACAGTGTCTGTTCCTTCACCTTCACCGTCAAGATTCAGATAATAAGAGACGTCCTCTTCTTCATCTTCTTCGTCCGGCACATAAGGAATGTCGCCGTTTATGATGCCGAAAAGATGTGCCTCAGCTTCCGCATTATATTTTTCCCTAATCGGGTCGGCTCTATCGTCCGCCATATGTGTCACTCCTGAAAACATGTAGT
This sequence comes from Lolium perenne, assembly GCF_019359855.2. Lineage (NCBI taxonomy): Eukaryota > Viridiplantae > Streptophyta > Magnoliopsida > Poales > Poaceae > Lolium > Lolium perenne. The sequence goes on along the minus strand of NC_067246.2, from coordinate 255,966,482 downwards.
AAAAACTAATTAATCCCGGTAAAGAAGGGGGGCGGTGGCGGTGGCGAAAGGGGGGCGGTGGCGGTGGTGAAAGGGTGGTGGTGGTGGCGGTGGCGAAAGGGGGGCGGTGGCGGTGCCGAGGACAACACACATAGGGGCCTCCCTCGCCGCCCCCCTCGATCCAAAAAAAAACACCGAGCGTATACGGAGGGGGCGACGAGGGGGCGCGGCGCACAAAGTTGTGCGCCGCCCCCTCGCCGCCCCCTCCATATACGCACGGTGGTTAAGTAAAAAATGTTAATTCAAATTTTAGTTAATTAAGTCAAATTTTAGTTAAGTCAAATTTTCCAAATTATTTATAATTAAAATTTTGTTAATTAAGTTAATTTTTTAGTTAACCCAAATTTATAACTAACATTTTGTTAAGATAGAGATTTAATTCCAATTTTGTTAAATTTATAGAGTTAATGTTGTTAAGATAGAGATTTAATTTAAATTTTAGTTAAGTCAAATTTATAATTAAAATTTTGTTAAGTTAAAAAAAAATTGTGGAGAGAGGGGCGCCACATAGTACACGCGCGCCCCTCGATCTCCCGTGCCTGTGACGACGCGCGAGCGGCGCGGCGTGGCGGCCGAAAGGTGCACGGCCGGTGGCGGCGCGTGTGGTGCGCGCCTCGGCGGCGCGCCGCCTTGATGTGCGGCGTTGTGTGCGATATGTGTAACTCGCGGAGGCGGAGGAGCAGGGCAGCGCGCGGCGCGGCCGGCAGAGACGTACGGGGGGCGGTGTCCGGCGTAGACGCGGGCGACGAGGAGGCGGCGGCGCAGGAGGGCGGCAACGGAGGAGTCGACGGCGGCGCGGCAGCGGAGGAGTCGATCGATCGACACGCAGCATGTCGGCATGTCCGAGGAAGAAGATGGAACTGAACCGCCGGGACTAAAGCTTACCCTAACATCCTTATCCCACCGACAGTTTTCTTAGATGACACAAAAACCACCTTTAGTCCCGGTTGCACCCACCAGCCGGGACTAAAGCTTACCCAGACGTCCTTATCCCACCGATAGTTTTATTAGATGATACAAAACCACCTTTAGTCCCGGTTGCGCCCAACAGCCGGGACTAAAGATTAGATGACAAGCTCTGGATTCCTCTTCTTCCCGCCATTTCTTCCCTGTCTTCCCGCCTCTTTCTTCCCGCCACTTTCTTCCCGCCTCCTCTCTTCTCGCTGCCATTTTTCCCGCCATTTCTCACTACATATATGTAGCCCGGCTTGGCTAGCATTATCACATCTCTACAATCTCTCATCAGTCTCTCATGGCTTCCACCGTACCCACTCTAACCTACCTGCAGGTGGCGGAGCTTTGCGCCTCGAACTACCCTTGCCCACTGGGCTACCGCGTCCCCGCCGGCTGGAGCCTAAGCGCCGGAGGCGTGCCGGTCCCTCCCGTCCCTCAGTGTACTGCGCGCCGGGCGGCCATCACGAACCACTACTACCTCGACCTCACGCCGGAGCAGCGGATGAATCCCCGCTGGCATCCCGATAACCAGCATACTTGGGACGCCTTCTTCATCAATCGGCGTGAGAGGGCGCTCGCCAGGTATGAGGAGGACGGTCTGCCTCCTGGGAACTTCCACGAGGCCAGCCGTCGGCTATGGTGGTACAGCCGGACTCTGCAGAGCGTCATGGACTACATCACGGCCGGCGATATCCCCCGCCTGCGCTACCCTCAGTTCGAGCCACGAGCGCCGCCCAACGACAGCGACGACGGCAGCGACGACTTAGAAGGCGACGACTACAAGTACAACGACGACGACTATGAAGACTACGAGTATGCATATTATACGCCTAGGCAGGAGTATGACTAAATCACTCCAAATTTCATGTATCATCAGTGGTATCTCGAATCAATCGAATCATTCGAAAATGGACACCAAACACATCACGGATAATATAATTCACATGATCCATTCAACAAAGTTTGGTACAATAAATTATTACACATCATTTCTTCCCTTGTGTCCCTGCTTGCTTACGATTGTGTCGTATCCATGGAGCATCCTCATCATTTAACTTAATGCTTGGGTCAGTGTTCACTTTGAAGGGCGGAATTTCACCAAACATATTATAATCTTCTGACATGTCTGTCTTGTCCTCCACTCCCACGATGTTTCTTTTCCCTGAAAGAACAATGTGGCGCTTTGGATCATCGCATGATGTACTGATCATTTTCTTATCTTTCCGTTTCCTCGGTTTGCTACTCATGTCCTTCACATAGAAAACCTGAGCGACATCTTTGGGTAGGATGAATGGTTTGTCAAGGTAACCAAGATTGTTGAAATCCACCATTGTCATTCCGTATTGCTGGTCCACCTTTACCCCACCTCCTGTTAGCTTAAACCATTTGCACCGGAACAAAGAGACCTTAAAGGAGGGTCCATAGTCAAGTTCCCATATCTCCTCTATGTAACCATAATATGTGACCTTTTGCCCATTCTTGGTTGCTGCATCAAAGCGGACACCACTGTTTTGGTTGGTGCTCTTTTTATCTTGGGCGATCGTGTAAAATGTATTCCCATTTATCTTGTACCCTTGGAAAGTTGTTATAGTCGAAGATGGTGTCTTGGCCAACATGTACAGATGATCTCCAACATCATTGTCATTCATTAAATGTTTTCTCAACCAACTGCCGAAAGTCTCCATGTGGGCCTTTCTAATCTAGGATTCAGGCTTCCCCGGGTTGTCCGAGCGTAAAATATTCTTGTGTTTCTCGAAGTACGGAGCCATCAAGCTGGAATTTGTCAGAACTGTGTGGTATGCTTCAGTCATAGAATGGTCGTCCATACATATTGTTGATTTCCTTCCGATCGTGCCTTTTTCACTTAGTCTCCCCTCGTGCCGCGATCGAGGAAGACCAATCGGCTTAAGGTTAGGAACAAAGTCAGCACAAAACTCAATTACCTCCTCATTTCCATAGCCCTTGGCGATGCTTCCTTCTGGCCTAGCACGGTTACGAACATATTTCTTTAATACTTCCATGAACCTCTCGAAGGGTAACATATTGTGTAGAAATACAGGACCGAGGATGGAAATCTCTTCGACTAGGTGAACCAGGAGGTGCGTCATAATATTGAAGAAGGATGGCGGGAAAACCAACTCGAAACTGACAAGACATTGGACCATATCGTTCTGTAGCCGTGGTAGATCTTCTGGATTGATTACCTTCTGAGAGATTGCATTGAGGAACGCACATAGCTTCACAATGGCTACTCGAATATTTTCCTATTGGAGCCCCCTCAAAGTAATCAGAAGCAATTGTGTCATAATCACGTGGCAGTCGTGAGACTTCAGGTTTTGGAACTTTTTGTCTGCCATGTTTATTATTCCCTTTATATTCGACGAGAATCCAGACGGGACCTTCATACTCTCAGGCATTCAAAAAAGATGACCTTCTCTTCTTTGGTAAGAGCGTAGCTGGCACGACCTTGAAACCATTCCGGATGCCGGTCATCAGGGTCTTTCAAACGTTGCTGGTCCTGCCGTGCTTCCTTTGTATCATTTGTCTTCCCATACACGCCCAAGAAACTTAGCAGGTTCACGCAAATATTCTTCGTAATATGCATCATGTCGATTGCAGAGCGGACATCTCGGACTTTCCAATATTCTAGCTCCCAAAATATAGATTTCTTCTTCCACATGGGTGCGTGCCCGTCAGCTCCCTGCGGAACTGATTGTCCGCTAGAACCCTTTCCAAAGATGACTTTCAAATCCTTGACCATATCAAATACCTCCGCACCAGTACGTTCCGCAGGCTTCGGCCGGTGATCTGCCTTGCTGTTGAAATGCTTGCCTTTTTTCTTACGTTATGATGTCGGTGAAGAAATCGACGATGCCCCAGGTACACGTTCTTCTTAAAATTTGGCAAATACACACTTTCAGTCTCATGTAAGCAGTGTGTGCATGCATTGTATCCCTTATTTCTCTGTCCCGAAAGGTTACTAAGAGCAGGCCAATCGTTGATGGTTACGAAAAGCAACGCTCGTAGGTCAAATTCCTCTTCTTTGTGCTCATCCCACACACGTACACCAGGTCTGCCCCATAATTGTAAAAGTTCATCAACTAATGGCCTTAGGTACACATCGATGTCGTTGCCGGGTTGCTTCGGACCTTGGATGAGCACTGACATCATAATGAACTTCCGCTTCATGCACAACCAAGGAGGAAGGTTGTAGATGCATAGAGTCACGGGCCAGGTGCTATGGCTGGAGCTCTGCTCGCCAAAAGGATTCATGCCATCTGTACTTAGACCAAATCTTATGTTCCTTGCGTCAGCTGCAAAATCTTTGAACTCTCTGTCGATCTTTCTCCATTGCGTTCCATCTGCGGGGTGTCTCAACTCCCCGTCCGACTGACGGTCCTCTTTGTGCCATCGCAACAACTTGGCATGCTCTTTGTTCCCGAACAGACGTTTCAACCATAGTTTTAAATAGCTGGCTATAGCTTTTCGAGCAAGGTGCGGCTAAAGGCATTCACGTGCTAAAAGGTGGCTATAGCCCACTATAGCCTGGCTATAGCCTTTTTCGGAGGTCGCGGCTATATCCTATAGCCCGCTATTTAAAACTATGGTTTCAACTGTGGTATTATAGGAGCATACCACATCACCTTTGCGGGAACCCTCTTCCTGGGTTTCTGGCCCTCAACAACGTCACAAGGGTCATCGTCTCTGATCTTATAACGCAATGCAGTGCATACCGGACATTCATTCAAATTCTCGTATTCACCGCGGTAGAGGATGCAGTCGTTAATGCATGCATGTATCTTCAGAACCTCTAAACCTAGAGGGCAGACAACCTTCTTTGCTTCGTACGTACTGGCGGGCAACTCGTTATTCTTTGGAAACATATTCTTCATCATTTTCAGCAAATTTTCAAATCCCGAGTCAGATAGACCTTCCTGTGTCTTCCATTTCAGCAAATCCAGTGTGCAGCCCAGCTTTTTCAGACCATTATCGCATCCTGGGTACAGCGACTTTTTGTGATCCTCTAACATGCGATCCAAATTCTTCCACTCCTTTTCAGTTTCGCAGGCTCTCCGTGCATCAGCAATGGTCCGACCAAGATCATCAGCGGGCTCATCACGTGCCTCTTCTTCACCTTCCCCTTCACCTTCCCCACCTTCAGCATCCTCCATGAAAGTATCACCGAAATGATCAAGATAGTTATCATCGATGATATCATCCCCTTCTTCATCTTCTTTCATTATAACCCCTCTTTCTCCATGCTTGGTCCAACAATTATATCTTGGCATGAAACCGTGCCGAAGCAGGTGCAGGTGAACTTCTCTTGAGGAAGAGTAACCCTTCTGATTCTTACAAGCAACACATGGACAGATAACAAAACCCCCCTGCTTGTTCGCATTAGCCACTACGAGGAAACCTTTCAAACCCGTAGTGAACTCGCCGGAGAGTCGGTTACCATACATCCATTGCCGATTCATCTGCATTATTATTATATAAAGTATATAATTAACTATCATGTATTTGTTAAACTAACTAGCTAGAAATAATAGAAATTAAACAATGAACTACACACATGCATATTTTATCAATGACACATGAAAGGTTCAAGTTGCTAACCGCGCGATCGAGGAAAAATAAATGAGAAAGCTTAAGTGTGCCTCGGACACTTCATATCATATTTGTTTCATGCTCTCGGTCTTTTCATCGAACACCTTGTGTGCATAAGAGGAACCAAAATCAAACCCACCACCCATTATGAAGATTGTGAAGAGAAGTGGCACCAAATGACTAAGTGAAGTGAGCTGCGTTACCTTTTATAGGGATGGACCTTTAGTCCCGGTTGGCCTGGCCAACCGCAACGAGCCCCGCTGGGCCCAGACTTTTGGTCACGGGTCACCTCCCGAACCGTGACTAAAGACCCCTTTAATCGCGGTTCGAAAGATTTGGGAACTAATGGAGCTGGATGGAAGCCTCATTTTCTACTAGTGTCACATAGGGTTTACCTAACTCTCACTATGCACCGATGTGCAATGCGGCTCTACAATGCACATAGTTTATTTAGCAGCGCGTGAAGAGATCTTCATTCGCACAAAATGTTAAGCATACAAAACTGTGTGCGTATCTGACCCACAAACAGGTTTTCCTTCCCAACCTTCCTAGCGTTTGCGTTTCGGACGATCGTTAACGATTTATGTACTTCTATCATATGTAAATTTTCCTTTCGTTTTATTTATCACCATTCACTATAGTCTACAAAAGAATTTGTGGACTTACTAGATGTCAAGCCTGGTAGGACTATGACGATATTGCAAATGGATTATGGATGGAACACGGAACTTCAGAGGGTTGCGAGTGAGCGGAGTTGGGTGGCTATCACCCAACCAAAATTGTCTAACAAATGATTCAAATTAGGTACCCTCCTTGATATAAGGTGTATAGTTTAATAAAAAAAATCTCCAAAATATAAGGTGTATTGCGTAGAACCACTTATTTGGACAATTTTTTACGGATTCGATTGCATTTTCTTAGCTTATGCTAATTCCTATATTTTCTCAAAGCAATAATTCAGGGGTAATCTTTCCCAAAACTAATGCAACTTTTTCTTAATGTGTGTTTCTTAATTTTCGTGCCAAAAACTATACACCCTATATCTAGGAACGGAGGGAGTATGATTTTTAGACCAAGCGGACCACAAGTGATCGCCCAATGTGAGTTTGATACTTTGGATCGAACGAGTTTGTTTGTAATTTTGTGGTTGAATTGCCTGTGTGATAGTTAAGTCAACAAAAGTGGCATGAAATGATGTCAGGTGCTTGTGGCTTCATTTGCTCTCCTTTTCTTGTACTAGATTTTTCATACGAGTTCAATCTTCAAGCGGGAACTTGGAGGAAGGATATCATGACCGGTTATGATGCTCGAGAGATTATGACCCCATGTTCAAACATTGCTCGTGTCAAATGAAGTGTCAACATAGATCGATATGTAATTATTAACTGTTTCTTAATCCTAATCATAAAGGTTAGATTCAACTTTCAAAAGTAATCCAAACTCAGAGAAGACGGGGAGATTTGCCAAGATGCAATAGGCTTGCAGGAAAGATATGGAGCGAGAATTTGGTGTGCTCCTAGCTCGGTGTGCAATTGTCCGACACTCGGCAAGAACATAGTCGCTGAAGACCATGCACGAGGTGATGACATGCTGCGTGATCATGCACAACATAATCGTTAAGAATAAGCATTCTGATGGCCGCAATGAGCATCAATGGGATCTACAAGGTGAGCTGATTGCGCCAATCCTTAGGGCATTATCCTGGGAGGACTATCTGCATATGAATGTAGAAGTCACTGACGATATCAGATTGAAATATCTACAGAGGGATCTGACTGAGCATCAATGGGCATTGGCTGAGCATGAAGACAATGCCTAGAGGGATACCATCTTATTTTCATGTAGACTTTTTAAAATTTAGATGTAATACCTATGATTTGATTGAAACTGTTTATTTTATTGTTTTGAAACATCCTAATTCATCCTAATTCATGCCGACGCGTAAATACGCCGATCCTTGGACACACCCCAATCACAAACGAACGGGGAGCCAAAAACAATCGTTTCCACGTCCGTCACTCTAGGCAAACGGAGGCACGTCGAAGACTCTGCAGCTATGGTCTACGACGTCGGTCGGTCGCCCTGGCCTGGCTCCCTCGCTAAGGGGCAAACCCGTCACTCTCAGTGGAAAAAAAACAACGACCCCAGGAACTGACACGCTTCTCTTAAATGCACACCAAATTTGCACACACAGTTCCTTCCTACACATACCCACTGGCCACAGCTCCACCACCACTACCCCCATCCACACACACACACACCGCGCGAGGCCACACCCACACGACACACAGAGCACAGCTCAGTCGCAGTGAGATCGCCACTCCCCAGCCAGCGGAGCCGCGGCGGTCCGGCGCGCGTCGGCGCTCATCTCCGCGCCGCAATGCCGGCCGCGTCCGCCGCAGATCGGGCCGACTGACTGACTCACCCCTCCCGCCTGCCCACGGCCCTCGATCGCCGCGCGACTCTGGATCTCGAGGCGGACGGCGCCGTGCCGTGGAGGGAGCGGGCGCCCCGCCGGTCCTCGATTTCCGCCGGGCAACAAGAGGTTCGGGGCCTTCTCTCTCCCTCCTGCGCTGCCTTCCGTTTCTTCGGTTCGCGTCCTCGGACGCATCGACAGGGGGGAAGCGAAGCGGGGCCGGTCCAAAGCGGGGAGATTGGATGGAACCTGGCCTTGATTCGCCACCTGTTTTAGGACTGTAATCGATCCACTACGGCAATGTAGTTTGCCGCCGTCGTCTCCCGTTTGCGCCTTGGGTAAATAAATGATTTTTCTTCTAGAGAACGTGAGTTTTTTTAGTGCCGGAAAGAGCTGGGTGGTGGCATGACTCGTGAGTGTGTTAATTAAAGAATCACTTTTTTTAGTTAAAGAATCACTTGGTTGGGACTACTCTCTGAAACTAGTTCTTTCATTGCATTCCTTTTCTGGACGAGTTGGTGTTTTTGTCTTCTACTACTATATGTAAGAAATCTCTGCATCTCTAACTTGATTTCGCAGAATAGTTATCTCCAGTTCTTCACTCCAACCAGTTCACAGTCTGCTGTATTTTCTCTCAACGGGTCTGTGTAGGTCGTGCCTTTGTTGTAGCTACCCCATGCAGCCATGAACACTTGCATTGATTTATCCCAGCCGGGCAGCCCCCACTCCCCACCTTCCCCTCCAAAAGACTAAAGCTCCCGACCTTCCTTTCTCTCGCACAGCATCGCATCCGAGACCTTTACCCGAGTTATCTGCCCTTTACTACATGTGCTCTCACTTTTGGTAAGCATCTAGTAACTCAGAACGCAACGGTAACAGGATTCAGGTGTGGACCATTTAAGGTTAGGTGAGCCATAATGTGGTGCTGTACGCTGGTACACTTATGGAGACCCCATTCTTCTGGAGCCTCGTTGAAAGTAGTTCTTGAGATCAACTGTCCACTGTGTTTTTATCATGGCCACCTTGTCCAAAACACAGTGCTTACTCACAAAAGCTAGGGGGGAATTGGCTGTGTGCTCTGTAAAAATGAATGATGGCTGATGAGTGATGTGAGAAGTGTTTACTGTTGGCATATGCAAATTATGCCAACTGCTCCTGTTGAAAAAGATAATACACTAGCAATCAGCTTGATCGTCTTATGCTGAAAGTCTGAGGCTAGAGGAAGAAACAAAATTAGGCTATGAGAGGGGAGTTCACAATGTAGCAGTTGACAAACATGAGGTGCCCAGCATCGGATGCTTCACCATGAAAGAAATTCTCTCTGGGTCCATTATTATATTAGTAGAATGATGGGACTGCACCAGATTTTCCGGTTACACTACAAACTGCCAAGTGCAGTATTCCTGGTTATGCTTAATGATTAGCTTAGGAATGTACAAACGTGACATTTCTGAAACGCTGTCCTGGAACTTGCAAGCCTCAAGGACATTATTGTTGTTTAAGGTGCACTGGTACTGTATATTGGTTATTTGACCAAGTACTCTGTCTGTGTAATTCTGGTCTGTCAACACCTGTTAGCTTAAACAGTTGTGATATGAGGATATATCCTATTTGTTAGCTGGCCTATGGATTTGTTTTTGGTTGATCCAAACTGGGACCTTGAGTTAAAAGCTATGAACATGGATACTGTTAATAGAAGAAAACATGTCATTCATTCAACTCCCAAGCTCTCTCTTTGTATTTTCTAGTGTGTAGATTATTATGTGTGTCTCGTTAAGAATTACGATAGAGTGGAAAATCCGCTCATCGGTCCTTTCATCCTTTTCAAGATCTTTGGAGCATCTTTTTTTTTTATTAGGAAGTTAATGCCAAAACCTAAAAGTTCATCTAGGTGTGAAGTTTATGCTTCATCTTTCATATTCTGAATTACCTCCTTTTACTTGCTCTTTTTGCACAGTTCTTTTTAGACATATTATCTATTGTTGCTTCGATGTTTTATTCGCTACTTTCACTTACCTTTTGTTTTCTTTCTCGTGCTAGAAGATTGAAGAACTGATGAGAAAGCTTGGATTATACAGTCAAAACCTACTCGCTTGAAGCAAGTCCCAACCATGGAACATCTTATGATTGCTGTATTTCTGCCTGCTGCCATCCTATTTTCCTGCATCCTTAATGCTGAAAGTGCTGATCTGAACTCCGACAAGCAGGCTCTTCTTGCATTTGCTGCGTCACTGCCCCATGGTAGGAAGCTCAACTGGAGCTCCACAACACCTGTCTGCACCTCTTGGGTGGGAGTGACATGCACACAGGACAGTAGCCGTGTACACACATTACGCCTACCTGCAGTAGGACTCTTTGGCCCAATACCCTCGGACACGCTTGGCAAGCTTGATGCCCTGGAGGTATTGAGCCTCAGGTCCAATCGCCTTACTATTGACCTCCCTCCTGATGTGGGATCAATTCCTTCTCTTCATTCCCTCTACCTTCAGCATAATAACCTCTCTGGAATCATACCAACTTCCCTTTCTTCCAGTTTAACATTCCTAGACCTGTCCTACAACACCTTCGATGGAGAAATCCCATTGAGAGTGCAAAATCTAACTGGACTTACTGCAATCCTTCTCCAGAACAACTCTCTTTCTGGACCCATCCCTGACCTCCAACTCCCCAAACTGAGGCATTTCAATGTGAGTAACAACAACCTCAGTGGTCCAATACCACCTTCCCTGCAGAAATTCCCGGCCAGTTCCTTCCTGGGGAATTCCTTTCTGTGCGGGTTTCCATTGGAATCATGTCCTGGAACTGCACCTTCTCCTTCTCCAACACCTTCACCATCAATGCCCAGCAAGACCAAGAAGAGCTTATGGAAAAGGATCAGGACTGGTGTTCTGATTGCAATTGCTGCTGCAGGAGGGGTATTATTGCTCATCTTGATTCTTGTACTGTTGATATGCATTTGCAAGAGAAAGAAAGACAAAGAACCAGCCGCAGCTTCGTCGTCCAAAGGAAAAGCTATTGCAGGTGGAAGGTTAGAAAATCCAAAGGAAGACTACAGCAGTAGTGTTCAGGAAGCAGAGAGGAATAAATTGGTTTTCTTCGAGGGTTCTTCGTATAATTTTGACCTGGAGGATTTGCTGAGAGCTTCAGCTGAGGTACTTGGAAAAGGAAGTTATGGAACCACCTACAAGGCTGTTCTTGAGGATGGCACCACAGTTGTGGTCAAGAGATTGAAGGAAATGGTGGTGGGAAAGAAAGAATTTGAACAACAGATGGAGATAGTTGGCAGGATTGGCCAGCACCAGAATGTTGTTCCACTGCGTGCTTATTATTACTCCAAAGATGAAAAGCTACTGGTGTATGACTATGTCCCATCTGGTAGCCTTGCTGCTGTTTTGCATGGTATGTCATTTGTTATTCCTCTTATATTTGAAACTTATTACCCATTAGTGCTTATGAACTTCTAGCAGTTATGGAACCTACTGCAAGGCCTATTCAACATATTACTCTGTATTAAGCTAGAAATTCTGTAACTCAAGACCCAACTGATATAGGCACTGTAAAAGCATTTTCAACATTTATTAGTTAGAAATCTCTACACTGTAGATTCACTGTGTTATGGCATTTTCTCTAAAAAGTTTAGTTGACGTTGAACATTTCTGTGAATAAACTGGTAGAACCTTATAGTAGATATATAAAGTTATTTGACGTTGAACATCGATAAGCATTTTCAATCAGATTTTTTTATATGATAACACTTAAAATCAGAACAAGTAGAAGGAATCAAGGAGATTCCTTGTGTTTCTCCTAGTTAGTGTTCACTGTAGCACTGCAATGAGATTTAGAAGTGTACTTTGATCCGTGCTAGTAGCTTATATCAGAGGCACCAATCCTTGTTGATAAGACTAGAGTGACCATGGTGTCTGTCGACTGTTCAAATGGAATGACATTACTGTGGTTGACTGTAATTATTTCAGGGAATAAAGCTACTGGTAGAGCTGCATTGGACTGGGATACGAGAGTAAAGATATCTCTTGGTGTGGCCCGTGGACTAGCTCATCTTCACGCGGAGGGAGGCGGGAAGTTCATCCACGGCAACCTCAAATCATCGAACATCCTTCTGTCACAGAACCTCGACGGCTGCGTCTCCGAGTTTGGCCTGGCACAGCTCATGACCACTCTACCTTCTCCCGCACGGCTCATCGGATATCGCGCACCAGAAGTCCTGGAGACCAAGAAGCCAACCCAGAAATCCGACGTCTACAGCTTCGGCGTCCTGCTCCTGGAAATGCTAACCGGAAAGGCCCCTCTCAGGTCCCCTGGCCGCGAAGACTCCATCGAGCACCTGCCGAGATGGGTGCAGTCCGTGGTCCGGGAAGAGTGGACCGCGGAGGTCTTCGACGTGGACCTGCTGCGGCACCCCAACATCGAGGATGAGATGGTCCAGCTGCTCCAGGTCGCCATGGCGTGCGTCGCCATCCCGCCGGAGCAGCGGCCTAAGATGGAGGAGGTGATCAGGAGGATCGCCGAGATCCGGAACTCCTCCTCGGGGGCAATAACACCGCCGGAGGAGACAGGCCAGGCGTCGTGAGAACGCCGAAGACAAGAAAGAGTTCCTTGTGTTTAGCAGAGGTAGCTAGCTAAGCTAGGCTGCATAGTTACTTGCTTATAGATAGCTTCAGCGAAAGTGGATAGCCGGTTGCTTAATTAGTGGGGTGTGAGGTTTCTGTTGATTTTTTCCGTTTCTGGGGTGATTTTGCTCTGGCTCTTAAGATTAGTGGGACTAATTGCTTATTAGTGATCTGAATATGCGATGGCCGTTGCCGTCGTTTGGGTTGGGTAGCTCCTCTGATCTTCAGGGCGTACGTGTGTTGGCAGTATTGTTCTGTAGTTTGTTTGGCAATTTTTTCCTCAGAGTGTGATTATATTCATTGAAGTTCCCTTCTGTTTGTCAGTTTTACCTTGTGTGCATCGCACCAGACGACCAAACTTGTGTTACCTTGGTTCTAGCCCGACACATTGGTGGCTGCGCTTGCTTGGAGTGTTGCTTGGCCGCTGTGGATTGGGTTGGCGACGGCGCGCTCCGTCGTCGCCAGGGCTAGCCCATCTGAGCTCGCCGCCCGTGTCGTCAAGGTGCCTCGACGTGCCGCCGGAGTGCCTGGAACCGACGGAACCCTTCGGGTAAAAGGCAGCTCAGCTCATCTTCCAGTCGGGAACACGGCGATCGGGACGGCCACGCCGACACCTCTCTGTCGATTGGCTGTGGTCCGGCGTGCGGTGCGGCCCGTGTTCCCTTTGCCGAGTTTTAGAGCATCCCCACTCGTTGGCGCTCCCCACGTTCAAATCCGGACGAAACAACCGCCGGATTGGACGAAAATAAGTCGTGGGGAGTACCGTATTTCCAGTCGTCCACCCGGAGTTCGGCGGATAGAATTTAAATTCAAACAAATCGCCGTCCCGCGCTACAAGTACGGCAAGTTGATCGGCAAAAGGAGCAAAAGGATCAGCCACAGATCGGCGATCGGAGGGAAATTACACGGAGACAGGCTCGTCGGCAGTCCCGGCCGGCACGGCGGTGTCCGACGGACCAGTTTCCTCACACGTCGTGGCCGAAGCGGCTGCGGCGGCCGACGATGAAGCAGCGGCAGTGGACGTCGAAGCAGCCGCAGTCGACGAGGTAGATGGTGAGGCAGACGAGGTAGGAGCCAGCGGAGACGACGAAGGACTGGCCGGAGTGGCTCGGAGGATGTCGCTGCGGTGGCCCTGGTACCAATTCCTCGTCTCCTCGTCCATCAGTTCCATGTCGCCGCCGCCCATGAGGAACGCCAAGTTCTGTGTTCCTCTTCTTCGCCGCCGCCGTCGTCTTCGACAGGCGATCCGGACGCCTTGGTTGGCGAGCATCTCCCGCCACCTGCCGTCGAACTTGTCGTTCCTCCCGTCGACGTGCGACCTCAAGTCGGCCCGACACTTGTCGATCGACGCCGCATCTGTCGGCGGGATTGCCCGTCTTTTTGAGCTCTTTGAGCTTCTTCTGGCCGAGTTCAGGGCGCCCTTCCGCCGCGCTTGCCGCCGGAGCGTCGGGGTTGTACTGCTCGGTCTTGCTCTTCGAGAGGGTCGTGCAGACTTCCTTCCACTTCTCGCACTTCTCGAGGCGGGCGTAGACGTTGAGGAACTTGAACTGCAGGCCGGTGTCGTCCGTGTACATGTCCAAAGCTCGGCGCAGCTGGGGAAAAAAGAGCACGGCGATACGGGTCAACTAACGACGATGTACCTCGGTGATGCAGGGTCGACGGAGCATACCTTTTGCTCCAAGTCGTGGCCGCTGATCGGCCGTTTGTCGCACTCCTCCTGTATGCCGTGCCATTTGCTGCACGCCGTCTGCATGAGCCCCAAATGGGTGGCCATTGCCTTGTCTCCCCGGAACACGTTCATGTTCGTCTTGTTGAAGTAGGGATCGACGAGTTTGCGCTCCTCGTACGCCTGCTTCACTCGAAGCCAATATGTGTCGAACGACTGATTGGCCCCGATTATGCCGTTCATGGACACGGTCTTCCAAGCTTCGGCGAGGCACTCCTCTTCCTTCGGCGTCCATTTGATACGCGGTTCGGCAGGCGGCGAGTCCTTCTTCCTCTTCTTCTTCCCCTTCGACAGGTTGGCGGCGGCTTGTGTTGGCTCTTCTTCTTCCTCGTCTTCTTCTTCGACGGCTTGGCTTCCGTCGGCAACATCCTCCCGATGCTCGTTGCGCGCCGCCACAGCGGCCGTCGCCCTCTGCTCCTCTTGCGTGAAGAACCCCGGGCACGCAGCGGCGGCGGCCATGAAAAACCCCGGGCTCGCAGCGGCGGCGGCGGAGCCGGAGGTGATCATCTCGTGGATCTCCTCTTCGTTCGGCGCCGCCATCGCACCGAACGCGAGCGGCCCTCGTCGCATGGCCGGCGAGGTGTCCTCGATTCGTCCTGGGCCGCCGACGTCAAGCTCGGGCGGCGACGGCGTGAACCTGGACGGTTGGACGTAGGCGCCCTCTTGGAACACGGCAGTCGGCGACGGCGAGTACAGCGAAGGGGAGAAGGACGACGGGGAACTGGTTGTACCTTGCGTCGGCCATTGGCCGGGGAACATGCTGCCGCCGCCCATGGCCATGCTGATCATCCTCGCTTGTTCGTCCTGGGCCGCCGCCGCCGCCCTCTTGGCGGCGGCTTTTTTCACCCTCTCCGCCCTGCCGCTTATTTCCACCTCGCGCCGTTTCTCGTCCGCCGCCCACTCGGCGTTCGACATGCTCGGCGGCTTCGTCTTCTTCGCCCGCATCTTCCTCGCCGGCGCCTTCGGCAGCATTTTGGTGGACGAGAGGACGAGGAGGAGAGTGGTGGTGGACGAGAAGACGCCGCCGGGAACTGGAGCTGGAAGACGAGGAGATTGGGGAATTTCGGCGGGAGAGAATGGGGATATGCAAGCAAATTGGAGGGAATGGGGATATGCAAGCAAATTGGAGGGAAAATCGACAGGATTTGGTTTTCCAGTCGCCGACTACGCGGGTCCACACGACGTTTCGCGCCAAAATCTTTCGTCCGGAGTCCCCGAGCGCTCCCCGGGGGGCCGGGGGTGGCGTGGGCTCGCCGGATGGATGAAGGGCCAAATCCGGACGAAAACGAGGAACCGGGGGCGCGACTGGGCCGAATTACGCCGTCCGGATGGAAAAAACGTCTCTCGGGGGCCTCGTCGGGGGCACGAGTGGAGATGCTCTTACCTCGAGCTGGCGAATGGCAGCCTCATCCGGCGGACGGACCATGCGCTGCGGCAATCAAGGGTGTTCTTCCCTCCCAGCTAGTAGCCATTACGCGACGCGGCTGGACTCTGTTGTCATCTGCACGGGCCACGGCCGCAGGTCCCGGCGAGATAACGTGATTGTCGATGGCCGCCATGATTCCCCGGGGACTCCAGCTCCTGTCGACTGTCGAGGATTTCACGTGGTGGCGGCGAGTTGGGTTGGGTGGACACTGGACAGGCTGGGCAACGGCAAGGACGATGACAGAGGTTCATGTACTACGGAGTAGTTGGGATTTATGCTAGTACTGCAATTTTCGCTCGTTGGAGAAACGTCATTACAAAAGGCAAATAGGAAATATGACAGCGGTACTGAGAGATGACAGAAATACATCGGAGGCTTGAGCTATCAGCAGAGGAATCGCTCTAGCAAATGAGATACGATGTGCTAGAACAATCATACAATCTGATCAGATTGCCTACATGTGTTTGGAACGCTGTACTCGGGGTCTTTTCCTTCTACAGCGGCGGCAGCAACCTTTCATGGCATATATGTTCAATATTCTACATTTTCTAAGTACAAGTTTAGCTTTTGTAATAGGGTGTCAAGCTTTGTAGCTGATCGTTTGTCGAGGGAGACAGAGTCGCACCCGAGTGTTTGGGTTGATGATCTGCTTGAGCTTTATTATTTCTTTGTTAATCGACGATGTATCTAATAAAGTACCGCAGCAGAATCACATTTCCCTAAAAAATAACTCTTCATATGTTATTTTCTTCATTTTCTTTTTGAAAGAATAGCACTTCGAAACATACACGTATTTCAGTGTATATTTGAGTATTTACCACAGTACCCTTGTGACAAACTTTCGGCAGCACTTTTGGGTTTTCAGGGCACCACAAAGTAAATAATCTGGCCCGAAATTTGAACTTCACACAAAACTAAATCTGAAATAAGTATAGAAAATCAAACACACTAAAATGAGTTCACTGGTCATATATGAGCCAATTTTGGGCACATATGGACCCTTAAACTTGCTTCTTAAGTTTCATGCACAAACTTGTCAAGATTTGGCAAAAATTATAACATCTTGAAAAACCCGAAAAAATACTGAAAATCATAAATAGGAATATTAGTCTACTATTCAAATATGAGGGAATTCTAGGAAAATATGGACACTTAAATTGGCATGTGAAGTTCTGTCTAGAAAATTTGACAATATTTACACAAAAATTTGCAGCTCTTAAACAGTCTGTTTCTATTCCAAAAGCACAATTCAACACACGGATTAACAAGATAAATTTAAAGGTATTTGTTGGGATAAATGGCTCATGGTTGTAAACTAGGCCTCCTTGGAACATTCAACTTCAAGAGGAGAGCCAAGTCTTAAGAATGTTCGCATGGAACGATTTAATCTTTGTGAATACAACCACCTCCCGTGGCGCCATCTCCTATGGCGTGTTTGGATACTCACATCCTTTTCTGCATCGAGGGAGATCTGGCCCCTAGAGTCATGATTTAATGTGACAAGTCTAAATTTAAGTTGTGCATTAGGTTGGTTGCTAAAAAAACATTTTTGGCCCATTTGTGCACTTGGTTTGGCTGCCACAAAGTTAATTTGCGGGTAGGGGATGAAAATTTTGGTTGTTTGGTTTCAGACGTTGTGATGTCGTGGTAACCACACACACAAGTGGTGACATTACCATACACACACTACTGTGAACTACCAGGATGGCAACGTATGGAACTAACATGCATCACTAAATTAACGATATTTAGCCCTAGCTACTAGCAAATAGCAGTTTGTCGACATGTTACTAGCTACTATCAAATAGGAATTCACCACAAGTACCAGTTACATACACATAAAATAAGTTAATTAAACATAACAGCATGGTTGACAACAACCTATCTTCAGTTCTTTATATCCCAGTGTTGCCTCTGTTAGCCCACATAGTGTTAGCTCACTCCCGCCTCTGGGTTTTCCAAGCCTCATTATCAGTAGCACCGACACCATGGCCAACAGCAACATCGTCAGTCCTTACATCATTCTCCTCGGGGAAGAACTCATCCACACCTCACTCAAAGATCTAGTTGTGCAGAATCCAACATGCAAGAACTAGCTTAACATGGGTGGAGAAAGGATGGAAGGACTTCTGATAAAGGATCTTAAACTTGTTCTTCGGAGCACCGGATGCCCACTCGATCGTCACTCTAAGGCTTGACTGTCTGAGAGAATTTGTAGGAGAACTCATTGAGATGGTACTTTGTTGACCTCAAGGGTGAGAGAATTCCAAGACGACAAGCATATCCGACATCGGCTAGGTAGAACTTTACCCTCGGGGATTTTGAGGCCACTTGGTCTCTCCGAGCTGTCAGCAAGAATGGGTGCATCACGAGATGATCCTTCCCATCCAGCTAACACGTATGTGAAAGTCATATCAAAGTCAACAACGGCAAGCCAATTTTAACTAGTGTAGTGCTTTCTCCCATGTATGCACGAGCCTCTCTCATTGGCACTCTCGCGCGCGGTAACATGAATGCCATCAATCTCCCCAGCACAATCCTGACATGAATATGAACAAATTGTTAGGCATCACTTCAGTAGAACTGAGCATTCCACGAGAAGACAGAGTTGCTCACCTTGAAATATGGAGACCATCGATAGCTATCGTTGATCATGCGGGGAGTGCGGCCAGATGGTGGCTTGATTATCTTTCCTATGAGATTTTCGATAGCATAAAAGATTTGCCTGAAGTAACGAGATATTCTCTCAGTCAACCTCCGTCATGTGTTGTTAATCACTCAAAATCTCTGATGATGTCCAAGAACATGGAGGAACATTGTCACTTGCTCCTCGATACAGGTGTTGATGGCATCTTGAAGCAAACCATTTCCCTTAATGTCTGCACAAGGTGGTTAAATAAGGCTCTTCTCATCCTAAGCGTGTTGACAACTTCTACATCATTGTTGTTATAGATGTACTTCAGATTTGTCATCCGCTCTCTGTCGCGCTTAGACATTTGACCATATGTGATGGAGGGATTGTAGTTGGGACGCACTCCCTGGTGGATGAGAAGCATCGTCTAGGCCTGAATCACGACTATGAGGACAACTGTGTGAACGCAAAACTTCAACCGCTCGGCCTAAATATTTTGATTTCGCATAAGTACCAGCTAAATCGGTCTGAAATTTGAACAAATTAAAGGAGCTACAAAACTAAAGGTAGGGTGCGAGTGGGTTGAAGGTGCTTACAACCTTTGTTGCAGGGGTCGCCATGCTTCTGGAGCTGGGGAAAAGAGGTTGCTGGAGACAAAGAGGGTGGTGCCGATGTCATAGATCTGGAAGACTCACCGCATCTAGTATCGGTGATGCATATATCTGGGAGACTCACTGGAGGTGGACAAGATGCCTGCCCGGATCTAAATCATCGTCATTTCCTTCACTGCTCGAGAGGGAAAGTGAGGATGCAATCTGTTCTACAATGGTGGTGAGCGACAATGGGGGCAGTGAGGCTGCTGTTAGTGTGTAAACGTGTAGCCAATATCCCGACTCCCGTCATTTTCATCCTTCTCTCCCGTTGAGGCCTTCCCTCCTTTTGCGCCCGCCAGCGCATGTCCCGACGAGAACAGTGGAATCCAGCGTTCCTCTAGGGACAACCCAGATGCTGCTTTAAACATCATGCTATGCAAGAACACGGATAATGGTTCACCACTAAACTGCTGATTTTCCCATCAATAGAAGCAAGAAACGACTTCACGAGTATCCAAACACGCCCCTAGCATTGTTTACCATCCGACCTATGATCCACCATCTGCATCTAACTATTGGGCCCTAAGTAGGACCGTGGGGAGAGCTCGCTAGACTCACAGGCTGCTAAACCCAATGGGTCCTACCAACTTGTGAAGTTGTTAAGTCATAAATGTTGTTGGCAGGTGCTACGCATGATGTCTCACGTGGAGGCATCAAGAGATGCTTGTTGCCGACGCATGCTATGTGTAAGGGTACTTTACCCTTATCCATTATTTTGGTATCTATGACACCGTGCTAGAGTATTTGGACTAATACATGCCTACAAGATGACTTTCAGGTATTAGCCAAAGAGGTATGATGGTGTAGCAATGGAACAAAAGGCAACGGGAGACCCCCCCAATTCGACGAAAAATCAGCTAGTTTTTCTGAGCCAGGCCGGTCACAGATCCGGTCGGACCGGCCCCCAGCACCGGCAGCCTTGCCGCCAACCGACTGGACCGGTGCCATCCGGCGACATCCAAGAAAGAAACGAAGCCATCCGGCGCGCGTCCGATCACCAGCCGGTTTCGGACCGCTGCTCGGTCCACGGCCCGATCGACCGGGCGCTGACCGAGCGGCGGTCGGCAACCGGTTCTGCGCTGTGACATCCGGCCACATCCAAGAAGCCCGAAGCCTGCCCGGTCAAGTCCCGGTCCAGCTCGGTTGGAAACCGGCCGGCCCGGTCTGTGGCCCGGTCGACTGGCTGTGGACCGGCCTGTCCGGCGCAAAATCCGGTTGACCGGGTTTCTCGAAGAATCTGCGATGTGGCAAGTGACCAACGGCCGTATTTAGAAGAACACTATAAATAGGTCTTCTCCTACCTCTGAACAGTTAGGCACTACACTACAAGCTGTTCTTGAGCTCTCTCTCTCATACTCCATTGCTAGAAACACCAAAAGCCTCAGATCTCCCTCCTCCTCCACCCAAACTCAAATCCCTCCGGGGAATCATTAGAGGAGGACCCGATCTACCGTTCTACCAAGCCAAATCTCATTCCCCCTTGTATTCATTGAGAAGCTTGCTTCCTAGGGTTCCTTGGAAACCCTAGGTAGGCAAGAGGAGTCCCAAAGCTTGTCCGGCTGTGGATTTGCTCCGGGCAAGATTGTGAAGGTTTGGAGGCTACCTCAAAGTCTACCACAAGTGAGTGAGCTATTCCTTCGTGGGATAGGCTCCGGAGAATAGGGTGAGCCTTCGTGGCGCGGGGAATCCTTCGTGGGACCTCCACTCCTCCAAACGTGACGTACCTTGTTGCAAAGCAAGGGAACACGGGAATACATCCTCGTCTCCGCGTGCTATCGGTTATCTCTAACCGAACTCCTTACTTGTGATTTAACTGCCTGTGAAAGCCTTCGTGCTCGAGTTAGTTGTATCCTCATATAGGTTGCTTCACCTAGTTTGCATTAGGCTCATCTTTATATTCCGAAAAGCCTAATATTGCAAAGAAAGAATTAAAATTTGTAGAAACCTATTCACCCCCCCTCTAGGTTTACCATCTCTATACTTTCAATTGGTATCAGAGCCTGGACTCTTATTAAGGGCTTCACCGCCTTAAGAGTGAGATGGATAAACTCTTCGAGGGTCTAGATGAAGACTCTAACCTTTCGGTTAAAGAGATGAAATCTAGATTCTTGGCATATGAGGCCGAGAAGAAGAAAAAGGAGGATGAGCTACAAAACCAAATGGCGTAAATGACCGCCATGCTTAAGAACCTAATCGCGGTGGAACTTCTAGTGGGGCTTCGGTCTCTAAGGAGTCCTACCATGATGTTAACTATAACTATCCTAGAAACACTTCACCCATGCCTCATATAAACCATAGTGGGACCGTTCCCCATTACGATGGAACTCACTTTCCACATTGGAAATCTGCTATGGAATCTCATATTCGCAGCTGCAGTGTGGAGCTATGGGAGCTCATTGTTCATGGATATCCGGAGCCACAAGATCCCACTCGGTTGACATCCACCGAGTTCTACAACCGTCAACTCAATGCATCCGCACGTGACAAGATTAGAAGTGGCATCAACCGCAAGCTTCTTGATCAAGTCGATGACATTGTCTCCGCTAAAGAGTTGTGGGATCGGATCGTAGTACTACAAGAGGGAACCGATTTGATCCAATCAGCTCTCTATGAGACCGCAAAGCAAGAGGCCTACCAATTCATGATTCGGGATGGAGAATCCATATTTGATGCCTATGCTAGGCTTGGTGCTCTGAAAGTAAGGGTCAAGGGACTTGGTGTTGAGAAGTATAATGACGGATTTGAGATGAACGAAGCCTTCATAAAATCCAAGGTCATTGCTATGATTGCCGTCAAACAAGAAGACACCAACCTTGGACTCAACTTGCAAATCATGACCAAGAGTGCCGATCTCAACTCCGATGATCTAGTCTCCTATGTGGCCGCCAATGAAAGCATGGCCAAAGCCGGAAGAGGCTCAAGGCAATGAACCGTGTTGATGAAGCCTCACACAACCATGAAGCGTCACACAACCTTGCTCTCAAAGCTAGAGCCGACCATGAAAGCAAAGAAGACTATGAGATTGAAGAAGATGAAGAGATGACTTCAACTAGTGACATTGCTACCGACTTTGCTTTCTTTGCCAAGAAGTACAAGGCAAAGTTCCCAATGCTCCTCAATGACAAGAAGAAGAAGAGAACTTGCTACAATTGTGATGAAGATAACCACTTTGCAAATGAGTGCCCTTATGAGAAAAGGGTAGACAAGCCAAAGTTCATCAAAGGGGTCAAACCAAGATTGAAGCCGAACCCAATCAACGATCGGTACAAGAAGAACAAGGGAAGAGCTTTTGTTGGGGCCGAGTACTTGTCCGATGAAGAAGAGGAAGATGAGGAGAAGGAGGCCGGAGTGGCCGGTTTAGCATACTCTAAGCCCGGGTCACTCTTCACATATGACTACTCCAAAGATTACTCCACGGAGAATGATGTTGGCTCTTCCTTCATGGCAAGAACAACTCAAGATGATGACTCCGATGACTCTCCCTCCTCTCCAATCATTGGCTCTTGTCTTATGGCAAGGGAAACCAAGGTAATGGAACCTCCACCTTCCCTATCTAGTGTTCTTGATGATGAAAACGAAGATCAAGAAGAATTAACTATGCTTAAGGAACTCTATGATGTTAGATGCACCCTTCGTGGTGAAGCTCTTGTCAAGTTTGATTTCTTGATGGACTCACTCAAAGAAAAGGATGAGTCCATTGAGGAATTAGAATATCAATTGAATGAGAAGGAACGGAGATTCAATCTCCTAAGACAAGAGCTAAAAACCGAAAGGTGCATATCTCAAGGCCTTAAGCAACAAATTGAAACTTATGAACTTGATAAAGTTAAGGACCTAGAAACTATTGATAGGGCTCAATTATTGACCCAAGAGCTCAATGCTTCAAAGGAGGAACTTGAAGTTGCTCATGCTTCTCTCACTAGGGATCTTGACCACCTTGAAAGAGCTAACAAGCTTGTCAAGGATGAGCTCAAGAAACTTGGAGAGAATCATGATCTACTTCAAGAATCCTACAAAAAGGCTCTTGGATCAATGAAGGATCCCATTGATGTTGAAAAGCTTGCTTGTTCCTCCATTTCCTTTACTAGTGAGCATGCTAAACTTGTTGAGGAACATGTTCGTTTACAAGAGGAACTTTCTTTGCATGTTGAGACCAATGCATATCTTGAGTCCTTGGTGACCAAATATGGTCTTGACTATCATCCTAATGAATCTTCTTGTGAGCAAGCATCTATTCTTGAGGAAAATGTTAGGCTAACAAAGGAACTTGCAAAGTTCACCACCGCCAAGAACAAGATGGGATTGGATGACCTCTTGAGTAAGCAAAGGTCAAACAATCAAAAGTATGGACTTGGATATACTCCCAAGTCTCACAAGAAGAACAACTACAAGAAGGAGAAACCCGCTCAAGATAAGAACAAGAAGGTCACTAACAATGGCAAAGCCTCAAAGGGCAAAGCCACTAGTGGTGCCCACACGGGGCCAAACGAACACTATGCATTATTTGTTGATTATTATGGTGATGTCTATGCTAACTATGTTGGCCCTCCTAATGGCTATGCTTATAGAGAGTACTCAATTTGGGTACCAAAAGATATTGTTGCCATTGCAAAGGAACCCATTAATCGATGGGTTCCTAAATCCTCTACTTGATCTTGTAGGGGTATTCCTCCGGTGGTCCAAAATGGGTGTTTGATAGTGGATGCACCAATCATATGACCGGAGGAAAAGGTGTGCTTGATCAATTCATTGAAGATATCCACAAGAAGTCAAGCATTACCTTTGGTGACAACTCAAAGGGAAAGGTACTTGGGTATGGCAAGGTAGCAATCTCTAAGGACTTGTGCCTTGAGACGGTTATGCTTGTTGAACACCTTGGCTATAACTTACTTTCTATATATCATCTTGCCGATGCCGGTTACAATTCATATTTCACTAAATATTATGTGCAAGTCTTTAGGAGTGACAATCTCAAATTGGTCCTTGTTGGATTTGTGGAGAACAACCTTTATGTGGTTGATCTCTCGAAAGAGAGCCCCTCCTTCTCCACATGTCTAATGGCAGCCAAGCATGACGAAGGATGGTTGTGGCATCGCCGCCTTGGTCATGTTAACATGAGGAATCTTAAACAACTCCTAAAGGGTGAACATATTGTGGGACTAACCGGTGTTTCTTTTGAGAAAGATCGTGTTTGTAGTGCATGTGTGGCAGGAAAGCAACTCAAGAAGAAGCATCCCATCAAGAGTATTGTTACCACATCTAGGCCTTTGGAGCTCCTTCATTTGGACCTCTTTGGGCCATCACACTATGATACTCTTGGTGGAAGCAAGTATGGACTTGTCATTGTTGATGATTACTCAAGATACTCTTGGGTCTTTCTCCTTAAGTCTAAGGACGAGACCCATAGAGAGTTCATCACCTTCGCCAAGAAAGCTCAACGTATGTATGAATCCGAGATCAAGGCAATTAGGACCGACAATGGCACCGAGTTCAAGAACTACACTATGCAAGAGTTTGTGGATGATGAGGGCATCAAGCATGAGTTTTCGGCGCCATACACCCCTCAACAAAATGGTGTTGTTGAAAGGAAGAACCGGACTATCATTGAGATGGCAAGAACCATGTTGAGTGAATTCAACTCACCCCACAAATTTTGGGGAGAAGCCATCTCTACGCCGTCCACTACTCCAACCGGCTCTTCCTCCGTCCCTCCACAACAAAACCCCATACGAGCTCCTTACCGGTAACAAGCCTAATGTCATGTATATTCGTGTCTTTGGATGCAAATGCCTTGTTAAGAACAACAAAGGAAAGCTCGGTAAATTTGAAACTAGAACCATAGAGGGTATATTTGTTGGATATGCGGAGAACTCTCACGCCTATAGATACTACAACCGGTCCTCCGGGACTATTGAAGTATCTTGTGACGTGGTGTTCTTGGAGGATAATGGCTCCCAAGTGGAGCAAGTTGTTCCATGTGTTGCAGGTAATGATGTTGATCCATCTAGTGCCATCAAGCATATGGGCATTGGACACATCCGGCCCATGGAGGTTCATAACGATGATCAAGATGATGGAGTAGATGTCTCAAGCACGCCACAAGTAGAGCCTAGCTCAACTCAAGCCGAACCATCAAGTGCAACTCAAGAACCATCCTCCACTCAAGATGAGTCTCAATCCGAAGAACAAGAAGAAGATCCTCATTCCATGGAGCAAGATCATGATGACGATCAAGAAACATCCTCTACTCATGATCAAGCTCAAGTGGTCCCTCATGATCAAGTACTTGCAAGAGATGAATTCATTGATCATGAAGGAACCATTCGGAAGATCAAGGCCGCTACAAGGGCAAGTGACATGAAAGTGGATCAAGTCCTTGGTAGCATCTCAAGAGGAGTGGTAACTCGTAGACACCATGCATTACTTATCACTTATTGTCAACATCATGCTTTTGTGTCTAGTTTTGAACCACTTAAGGTACATGAAGCCTTGGTTGATCCGGATTGGGTAATTGCCATGCAAGAAGAATTGGAGTGTTTCACTCGTAATGAAGTATGGTCTCTAGTTGAGAGACCCAAGGATCATCGCATCAATGTCATTGGGACCAAATGGGTATTCAAGAACAAGCAAGATGAGAATGGCATTGTTATACGAAACAAAGCAAGGTTAGTGGCGCAAGGGTTTGCCCAAATAGAAGGTATGGATTTTGAGGATACCTTTGCGCTGGTAGCCCGTCTTGAAGCTATTCGTCTTTTGCTTGCATTTGCATCTTTCCACAATTTCAAATTATATCAAATGGATGTGAAAAGTGCATTTTTGAATGGTCCCCTAAAAGAAACCGCATATGTGGCTCAACCCCGGGTTTCGAAGACCCATGCCGACCCAACCACGTGTATTTACTCCATAAGGCACTCTACGGTCTCAAGCAAGCTCCACGTGCTTGGTATGAGTTCCTTAGGGATTTCTTACTACATGATGGGTTTTGCATGGGTACGGTCGATTCCACCCTTTTCACCAAGCGGGTTAAAGGGGTGGCCTCTTTATATGTCAAATATATGTTGATGATATTATTTTTGGTGGAACTAACCCCAATCATAACAAAGCTTTTGAGCTATTGATGACTAGGAAATTTGAGATGTCCATGATGGGAGAGTTGAAGTTCTTTCTAGGCTTCCAAGTGAGGCAACTTGCAAAAGGCACCTTCATCTCTCAAGAAAAGTATGTGAAGGACATGCTCAAGAAATTCAACATGACCAATGCAAGTCCAATGAAGACACCCATGCCCGTAAAGGGGCAACTTGGTTCATGTGACGGTGAGAAGGATGTGGACATAAAGGTATACCGCTCCATGATAGGATCCTTGCTCTACCTTTGTGCCTCTAGGCCGGATATCATGCTAAGTGTAGGGATGTGTGCTCGTTTTCAATCCGCTCCCAAGGAGAGCCATTTAGTGGCGGTCAAACGGATACTAAGATACCTTGTTCTCACTCCTACTCTCGGGCTATGGTATCCAAAGGGGTCAACCTTTGAACTCATTGGCTATTCGGATTCCGATTGGGCCGGTGATAAGGTTGATCGGAAGTCTACCTCCGGGGCTTGCCAATTTATTGGCCGGTCATTGGTGAGTTGGTCATCCAAGAAACAAAAATCCACCGCCCTATCCACCGCCGAAGCCGAATACATATCCGCGGCATCTTGTTGCACTCAATTGTTATGGATGAAGCAAACCTTGAAAGACTATGGTGTGTCTCTTGGTACGGTGCCTCTTCTTTGTGACAATGAAAGTGCAATAAAGATCGCCAACAACCCGGTTCAACATTGTCGCACCAAACATATTGACATTCGCCATCACTTCCTACGTGATCATGTTGCCAATAAGGATATTGATCTCACTCATGTGGGAACAACCTACCAATTGGCGGATATTTTCACTAAGCCTTTGGATGAAGCCCGCTTTGTTAACTTGAGAGGAGAACTTGGTATTCTTGATCCTAAAAACTTGGATTGATTAACTTCTTGCACTATATTCTTGCATTTATCTTGCTATCTAGCTTAGAGGCATAGCACATATGGGGATAGTCATCTTACCATGTCTTGGTATGATGCATACCTATGTGTGCAACATAAATAGACCCAATGTCATTATATGGACCCAAGCATGTCTCTTCGAGGTCTCATGACATTTGCGCTTTCACATAGGGGGAGTAATCCCCCGCCCCTCATTGAGCCTTCATTACAACTTGATTTGACTATATAAGGCCAAATGATCTTATTAAAAAAAAAAACTATTTCAAAATGCTCTTATGATTCTTGATATACTTCGAATCATGCCCATTGTAGCTATTTGTATCTTGTTTGCATTTTCACTCCAATGGGTATGCCTAGAGAACTTTGTGTTTTCCAATCCCATGTCTATGCTCATCTCATCATCGTCTATCTATCTATATGTACATGTCATCATATGAGCACTCACACACATTTACACAAAGAATAGGGGCAAAACGAGGCAAAATGACACATTTTTGGGAAAATTGTCTCTGCCGGTCCATCGTCCCGGCCGGACCGGCTTTGTGCGCGGTCGTCGATCATCGTCAGCCGACCGGGTGCCCGACCGGCCGTGCGGGCTGTTATGTTTTGAAGAGGATGATGATGAGGATGATGATGACGAGGATGACGATGGGGATGGTGATGGCAACTCTCCATCCGCGGTGCCCCACTTCTATTGATGGGACGCTAGCATCTCTCCTCTTTTCTTCGCCTTTTTGGTGTTCCGATGCCAAAGGGGGAGAAGAGAGTAGAGTCTAGAATTACGGGGTTCTTTCGTTGTCACAAGCCATGGGAGTTGCTTTATTTGGATTTTATATGGCTTGTGCGTATTTGCTTTGATTTCTCAAGAACCATTTGCTACTTTGAATGATTCATGTATGGATATGTATGGACGACTATTATGTGTGCTACTCTATGTTAGGATAATTATGCTTTATGGATAATCATGCTTTATGCTTATATATGTTGATATACTTGTCCATACCATGCTTGTTTCCTAAAGATATTGGGGGAGCTTCTCATATTCCACAAATGGTGCACTTTGCATTCAAACGCAAACTCTCCAAGTGCACACATTATGGGGGAGCTGTCGTAATATCTTCTATGGAATCAAGGTTTAGAGCTTATCATAATATCTATGTGTTACTCTAGCTCGGTTTGTCATCGTATACCAAAAAGGGGGAGATTGTAAGGGTACTTTACCCTTATCCATTATTTTGGTATCTATGACACCGTGCTAGAGTATTTGGACTAATACATGCCTACAAGATGACTTTCGTGTATTAGCCAAAGAGGTATGATGGTGTAGCAATGGAACAAAAGGCAACGGGAGACCCCCAATTCGACGAAAAATCAGCTAGTTTTTCGAGCCGGGCCAGTCCACGAATCCGGTCGGACCGGCCCAGCACCGGGCAGCCCGGTCGCCAACCGGACCACTGGACCGGTGCCATCCGGCGACATCCAAGAAAGCGAAGCCATCCGGCGCGCGTCCGGTCACCAGCCGGTTTCGGACCGGCTGCTCGGCCCACGGCCCGTCTCGACCGGCGCTGACCGAGCGGCGATCGACAAGAATCGGTTCTGCGCTGTGACATCCGGCCACATCCAAGTAAGCCCGAAGCCTGCCCGGTCAAGTCCCGGTCCAGCTCCGGTTGGAAACCGGCCAGCCGATCAGGTCTTGGCTCGATCGGCCGTGGACCGCTTTGTCCGGCGCAAAATCCGGTTGACCGGGTTTCTCGAAGAATCTGCTGATGTGGCAAGTGACCAACGGCCGTATTTAGAAGAACACTATAAATAGGTCTTCTCCTACCTCTGAACAGTTAGGCACTACACTACAAGCTGTTCTTGAGCTCTCTCTCTCATACTCCATTGCTAGAAACACCAAAAGCCTCAGATCTCCCTCCTCCTCCACCCAAACTCAAATCCTCCTCAGGAATCATTAGAGGAGGACCCGATCTACCGTTCTACCAAGCCAAATCTCATTCCCCCTTGTATTCATTGAGAAGCTTGCTTCCTAGGGTTCCTTGGAAACCCTAGGTAGGCAAGAGGAGTCCCAAGCATCCGGCCGTGGATTTGCTCCGGGCAAGATTGTGAAGGTTTGGAGGCTACCTCAAAGTCTACCACAAGTGAGTGAGCTATTCCTTCGTGGGATAGGCTCCGGAGAATAGGGTGAGCCTTCGTGGCGCGGGGAATCCTTCGTGGGACCTCCACTCCTCCAAACGTGACGTACCTTGTTGCAAAGCAAGGGAACACGGGAATACATCCTCGTCTCCGCGTGCTATCGGTTATCTCTAACCGAACTCCTTACTTGTGATTTAACTGCCTGTGAGAGCCTTCGTGCTCGAGTTAGTTGTATCCTCATATAGGTTGCTTCACCTAGTTTGCATTAGGCTCATCTTTATATTCCGAAAAGCCTAATATTGCAAAGAAAGAATTAAAATTTGTAGAAACCTATTCACCCCCCCCCCCCCTCTAGGTTTACCATCTCTATACTTTCACTATGTATGCCGTTTCTTGCAGAGGCGTCAAGTTATGCACCAAGTCATGCACGTTGTTGCTAGATCAAAGGTAGTGTGATAGTGACTCGAAGCAAATCGGGTTTGGGGTGTTCCTAACTTCTAGCATCTTCTACAATGAGATCATCTCTAACAAGTCTCATAAAGATCCAAAACCACAAAATAATTGCTATTTGCGGTTTGGCGAAAAATATAATTATTTCAGATGCTCTAAGCTGAGCTAACACGTATTTTTTTACGATAAACTGTAAAAGACGCTCGTTACTCATGCATGTAGTATGTTGTACATTTCTTTCTTTTATAGTAAACTGTAAACAACAATATGGTTGGCTGGAGGGAAAATTCACCTCAACAATAGCTCGACCGGCGTGGGACTCACCGGAATCGGGCTAGATTCTGCCATGTCACCCTATTTTGGTCGAATCTATGCTAATGCCCGGCAAGCCACCCCAATTTTGACCGATTACAAGCAAAATTTGATGAAATTCCGGTCAATTTTGAGCTCGTTCACATGAGCACCTCCATGGGAGCTCCACGTCGAGCAACCTCCATGGGACGAGGTGGGGCAATCGGGTCAGGGGAGAATGCATCTCCGAGAGCGAGCGAACGGGCATGGGTAAGTCGTGCGAGCTTATGCATGCACCCATGGCTACGACGTGAGGTTGTGTGCGGCTGGTGCGGGGCAACAGGAGCAGCCGGGAAGTTGAGACGGTGACACCAAGTACCATGGTGGTTCGAGGAACATGTACAAGCTACACGATGGACACATACATGTCAGACACGAGATGAGGATGAAGAAAAAAAAATGTTTGAATGGTTTGGAGGACACTGACACATTTAGCTTGCTAGGGATCAAACCTCTGATTTGACGCTTTAATGTGTCATAAAAAGACAAAATATTATTATTTTAGTGGGAGATGATTTTTTCATCGATAGCGAGACGTCTATGATAACTTCGTCAATTTTAAGATATGCCTGCTTAGTCTCTCAAAGTTAAGATACTCGGAGGTTTTCATATGGGTAGGATACGCATATATCTAGACGAGTTTTAATCGCGCAAAAATTACCAATATAGACAAAATTAAAAAGTGTAGATGGAGGGAGTTTTTTTTTTACTTGACACTAACGGACCACCGAGATTCTCCATTCGATCCTCACTGTGTCGACATTTGCCATTACACACATAGCCATATCCCAGCTCTTTATTCCCAGAAATTCATTCCTTAATTCACAAGAGAAAAATCATAATACCCTCGCCCAATAACGCCTTGTACCTACACAAAACAAGCACCCCGGGGCGGAAAAAGGAGCGAGGGCTCTCTCCACCCGGACCTCTCGTCTCCGCCGCTGCGCTCTCAAGAAAAAAAACAGGTAGCCCTGATCCCCCATCGCCTTTCCTCCTTCGATTTCCCTCAGATCGGCGCGAGTAACCCCGGATCCTACCCCGATCTGGATCCGTCCCGGCCTCCCCGTAAATTTCACCCAATTTTGTTGGCTGTGCCTCGATTGATCTGTTGTTAGCCTCGCCCGCTCCGGTAGATCCGTGGTCCGGTCGTGTTTCGTCGTGGTAGGCCCCGTGGTGCGTCGATTTGATGTGCGCCGGCGGCGATTCGCGCATCGCCGTGTCGATTTGACGCGTGTTTTGTTCTGCCCCTCGGATCGTTGGTAGCGATCTGTCGTGGATTCGTTAGAGTCATCTGGATGCGGGCTTGTCGGGGCTACGTGTTTTGGTGTTGAATTTGTTATTGATCTGGTTTAGCAGCCGTACTAGGGGTTGATCGCGTGACACGATGTTCACGGACCATGATATGTGCTTTGCTTTCTTATATGGTCAATGAGAATTCGACAGCATGACCGGTATTAAGGTAATTATCATTGGATGGGCTTGCTGGTTTGTTTGATTTCGTCAGCCTGAGAAGTGCTTGGTTGTGACGGTATAATGAAACGGATATGATAGAAATTACTGCATAATTACTTAGTATGAGCATCTGCCTTTGTACTAATTCTGTACACCAGGACTGTAGACTCAAACCCCCATATTTATCGTTTTTTGTTTGAAAGAGGAGGTCAAGACTTGGTTGAACATTGTGGCGGGTCCAAAGAAGTTGGAACTTTAGGGTCTATGTTACTTCGGACTAGTCAGTGCGCACTATTGCGGTTCAGTCATGAGCTTAATATAATACTTTGAAGAATTAAAATGGCTTACTGTATTGCCTGTTGTTTGTCATGCTACCAATTTGGTGTGTGTAGTAATAGTAAAATCATGTCTTAATTAATTTTAACAGTTCTCATAATGTGTAAATGTAATCCAACCAGGAGCTTATCATGGCTTCAAAACGTATCCTCAAGGAGCTAAAGGACTTGCAGAAAGATCCTCCGACATCATGCAGTGCAGGTATGGGCCAGATTTATTCTTTCAGCTATGGACAATTGCCACACTGAGTGTATCTGAGTGTTGATATATGATGTGCCCGTGTGAATTTTTTGGGGCTTAATCCATCTGTTCTTCTTTGGTGGAACTATTACTGAGTAATGATCATAATGGGTACCCTTTAGCATGCAGTTGGGCATTTCTGTGCTTTATGCACTTATTTATGTTTGTAAATACATTTGCAGCCATTCATTTTTGTAACTTTGGTCTCCACATCTGTAATGGTACTCATCAATTATTGTTTTGCATTGTCCCTTCGATAATTGTATTACTTTTAGAGTTTGTTCCATTTTGTTCAGTTCCTTATCATCAAAATTTAACTATAATGACATGTATCTTGATGTACACAGTTTTATTCACTATTCTTGCCGCATGTGAATGTATCACCATACCAGTTGCCGTCTTGTTGGTGTCCTTCTGTGGTTGACTAGCTAAATTTGATGTTTGGTTTTCAAGAAATGTATCTATCATGCAGTTAGTGTGTTTCAAAGTAAATTCTAACTTAACAAGTTATGAATAATTGTTAACAACCACAGCAAGTGATCGTCAGATCTTCTAGAATCATTGATTATGAATTTATAGGTTTCTATTTATACAGGTCCCGCTGGCGAGGATATGTTCCATTGGCAGGCAACCATTATGGGCCCGCCTGATAGTCCGTATGCTGGAGGTGTTTTCCTAGTGAATATCCATTTCCCCCCGGACTACCCCTTCAAGCCTCCGAAGGTTAGTGGTTAAACATGTCCCAGAGAAGAAAATCTCCTTGCATGTTTGTCATCTTTATCAAAAGATTGTGTCAGTATGTCTCTCCCTTACATATTTCATAGATGTATCTGTTCTTTCATGTGATTTATGTTCATCCCACATTTTGATATTATATGGATAACTAAATATTTTGATATCTCTAAAAGGAAATCCTTATGACAGGCTGATGGTACTTATCTTTTCTTTATTCTGTTGCTTGTCAAAAAAAATTACCATCATGTTCTTTTTAATGGTAGTGAGTCTTGAGCTTGTTCCTATGTTCTTTGGTTCTAAGCTGGCTTCTCTTTTATCAGGTATCTTTCAAGACAAAAGTCTTCCATCCGAACATCAATAGCAATGGAAGCATATGCCTCGACATTCTGAAGGAGCAATGGAGTCCTGCTTTGACAATCTCTAAGGTACTGTCACAGCAAATCATTCCCTTGTTCCTATTAATGTGATGTATGCATAAAAAGTGAACGAGCCAAATACCTGATACTCATATATATTCTTGATGAGTGATGAGCTGCCCACTCGTTGCAGTGCTTCATTATATTACTTTACAAGCTTGCCTGTTTGTTTGATGGTACTTGATGAACACACTTAAAAGTTCTGCAGTTTGCCATCTGGCTCTGGCTGGTGTGTTCATTTTTTCGTATAATCTTTTGCTACATTTAGATGCTAGAACAATGCAGACATGGAGGCTTAAATCTGTTCAAATCGTCTTAATAATTGTACATTTCACCAAACAAGTTTTCAGTTGGGATATGAGGATTACTGTTAGGTGCCTTGCAAGTTGCATCCCATGTAGCTCCATTGCTAATTCCTTGTTTTGTTGTATTCACCAGGTTTTGCTTTCAATCTGCTCGCTGCTTACCGACCCCAACCCGGACGACCCTCTTGTCCCTGAGATTGCCCACATGTACAAGACGGACCGGTCTAAGTATGAGACGACAGCCCGCAGCTGGACGCAGAAGTATGCCATGGGATGATCGAAAGCTTCGTGCTCGTATCTGCTGCTTGCTTGCATGCAGAAGATTGTGTCGCTGTCCCGAGAAACTATCTCTGGACCATTATTTTCTTTGATTTCCTTGTTGGTCGTGTGTGTCTCCCCGATCCATGTAGGATCGTGTCGTAGTCAAACATCAACCTATCATTGCCAAAGTCGATAATGAAATTGACATATGCTTCTCGTGATAACTATATGTTAGTGTTGATGTTATCTTTCAGTATCTGGTGCCCATAACTGGAGATGTTTGCGCTGTGCCTGGCCATTCGTTTGTCTCCTCTGTTATGACTGGACTAGTTGTGATTTATGAACGTATAAGCATGCTTATATCTAGGTTGGCATGGCCGGAATTTCTTAAGCTGTGATGTGCAGCCAGTTCCTGCAAAGTTTACATCGCTGGACCATGCGCTCTGCTGACTCATCTTGAAATCTCGTTCTTGCCAAATTACGATAACCATTTACTAACAGTTAAACAGAAAATGAGACTCATTCTTCTTACCAAATGCCGATACACCCTTACTAACAGTTAAGCCAAAAAAAAGTCTGATGCACGCACTTGTGATAGGCTCACAGGGTATCACCGCAAGTTCCAAATCAAGGGTGTGTTTAGTTTTTGCCCAGGGTTCTCTACTGAAGATTTGGCAAGCCAGATGATCCTCTTCCACACATTGCACCTCTTTTACTCGAATATGTAAGTATGAGTATTAATGGATAAATAGGTATCATGTTTTTTTTTGTTTGGCTTCCCAAAACTCTGGTCTAGGTTTTTTCTTCCCCATGATCTGTCCAATATCGGCAGATGAATGAACTAAGATGGTGAAGCAGTATTTACATGTCAAAAGGTTGGCAACTATCCAACATAGACCATGAATCCATGATACTCTGGTTCCAATCCATACATACATACGTCCGCTAGTGTTAGAATCGCTAGACATACTACTATTATTAATAGAATTCTAGGACATAGTATACCAAGATGGCCTATTAGCTCAGCTGGTTAGAGCGTCGTGCTAATAACGCGAAGGTCACAGGTTCGAGACCTGTATGGGCCAATATTTTTTGTTTTCTTATTGTTGGCTTCCATGTGAGTTTTAATCTGCAAAATACAGTTTGCTTGCTTTTTTAGGACGATAGCACGCTCTGCAGCCATTTCACTGCTGTCACAGCTGGCCAGCTTTTCTACACTTCATTGTTTGCACTTGAGAGGGGCTCACGACCAACATCAAGAAGCATAAGCCCAACTGTTTGCATTTGAGAGGTTCAGGCAATGCCTTCTTCAGCTCGATCAGTCCCGTCTCTGAATCCCCTCTACTACAAAGAATGACAACTGGCAAAAGATAAACCATTACTTATGGAGTATAGACGATAGAAAGCTATGAAAATCGTCCTCTAGTTTAGCTCTCGTGCGGACTTGGTCTTGCTTGACTTAACAGAATTCTAGCTCATTGTATAGCACAAATGTTGCTGTCTTCTCTAGATAATACTATGGGCGGCGTATATACGAGGAAGCAGTGTAATCTGAGATGTAAGCTTTCCGAGATCTTGAGGCTGAAATTTTGTTTTGGCATCTTGAGGCTGACAAGACTAGCAGGTCGATACCATGGCACTTTTTTTTTTCTTCCTTGGCAACAAGCTTGAGATCGGCTGAGCACAAGTCACTGTTTGCTCAGCAGTGACGAACACAAACGCACACAGTATATAGACAACAAGAAGCTAAGAATCCAAGATGCACTAAAGAAGAATCCATACAGATCATGGAATTGACCTCGATGAAGCATAGACATTTGCCACATTATATCTCGTTACCTGCGACTGAAATTCGCTTTATTGTTGTTTGAACCACGCGTCTAAGTAGGGCAAGCGAAATCGTATGAACCGTGTTGGGACACGTAGAACAGGACTGCGCACGAGCTGGGTTAGTGATTAAATTAAGCCGTGAGAGGTGGCTGATCCTGGTCCTCCCTTTGACGTCAACGTATAGCTGCCAACATTGCAACCTCAGTGATCATAGAGTCTGCATGTATACCTTGCTCTGTTCAGCCTCCCAACATAGAGGCCCACGAGGAAGAAGCATAAGCCGAACTGTTTGCATTTGAGAGGTTCAGCCAATGCCTTTCTTCAGCTCGATCAGTTCCGTCTCTGAACCCCCTCTACTACAAAGAATGACAATTGGCAAAAAAATAAACCGTTACTTATGGAGTACAGACGGTAGAAAGCTATGAAAATCGTTCTCTAGTTTAGCTCGATTGGATTTGGTCTTGTTTGACTTAACAGAGAAATCTAGCTTATTGTATAGCAGATGTTGTTGTCTTCTCTAGATAATACTAGATACGAGGAAGCGGTCTACCTGAGATGTGTTTTCCGGCATCTTCTTGTTGGTGTTTTTAACTTGTTTGCGTGTGTGTCTATCTGATCGGCTTACCCCTTCTTTTTTCTCAAGGAACAGTTGGCGAGTTTTAGTGTGAAAAGCAAAAGAAAATCATAGGGTTTCATCGCGACTCTCGTTGTAACATACGTGTACAGGGCTGTGCAATCACGTTTGTACGTTGTAATCGACCTCGATGATGTGTATGGAAGGCGGGTTGGTCGTCAACCGGCCAATGTTGTACTCTGAGGCATTCAGCAATACAACATTTATCCCAAAACCACCCGTACCGTACGCATCAATATAGGAATACCTTGGCAAAGTTGACTTCTGCAGAGTAGAAGCCACTATTTGATCAGGTTTACTATGAACAGAAACGTACACATTAGGCGACAAGAAGAACCTAAGAATCTTTTTTTTGAAACGAGGCAAAAGCTTTGCCTTTCATTGATATAGGAGAAAAGAGTTGGCCCGTTTATGAGGAAAATTGGCCGAAAAACCGTACAACACGACACCACACACCAGCCCCGAGGCTGCGCTCCACACGGGTCGACGACCAACCAGGTCGACACCACACCTCAACGCAACAGGCGGAGGCGAAAGACCGGAGCCACCGCTCCAACTACCACGCCGGCCCCGAGGCCGCGCCCCGCCTGGCCGAAGACGAACCCGCCTCCACCGAACCACCAAAACACTGCACAAGCCCCTCTGTCCGGTGGACGTCCAAAGCGAGGCCCCAAGAGGCAAAGCGACGCAAGAGCGCCGCCCACGCCCGATCCCGCAAGGGATCTAGGGTTTCTCCCGGAGAGCCCGGGCGGAGATCATGAGACACCCACTTCGACGACGCCTTCAAGAAGGATGCGGCGCCCACGGGCGTCACCGTCGTCGGTCCTGGCCGGCCGCCAAGACAAAGCTTTCGCCCAGCAAGAGTCCCAAAATCTCGCGCCCGCCCAACAAGGACCGGCACAGACCACCACCTGCATCCGCCGTAACGCGACCCCCGGAGCAACGCGCCTGAAGCCAACGGAGCACCGCCGAAGAGCACCGTGGGTGCCGCCGGAACGCCACATAGAGGGGACGCCGACCAACACCAACGCGGGGCTCGATGACGAACGCCGAAGCCTGCAGACAAGAGCTCCTAGATCCGGCCGCCGCGCCGCCCACGCGGCCACCGCAGCCGCCGCACCGTCGCGCCCCTCATCCAGCTCCTCCTCCAGGCACACCTCCACCATCGAGCGCCACCGCCCCTGGCCTGCAACCGCGCCGCGCCGCGACAACACCAAGCAGACCCGCCGCAGACGTCCCGCAGCAACCTCGCCGTCATGGCAGGCCCCTTGCAGCATCTTCGTGGCCAACCCAAGGCCGCCGCCGCGCAGCCCTCCCGGCCCAAGGCCAGGCCAGCACCACGCTGCCACCGCGCCCGTGGCCCGCACGGCCCGGATCGGGGCCCGCCCATGGCGCCGGCCGCGCCGCGCCGCCGACCACCGTACGTGCCTCCGTCACATGCACCCGACGCAAACACCGCAGGGGCCCGCGCCGGCCAGCCGCCGCGCCGCCACGGCCGGAGATCTCCCGTGCGCCGCTCCCGCGCCCGCCCGGCCACCAAACGCCGGCAACGGCACGCCTCCACCACGCCGCCGGGGCCGAAGCACCTCCGCGCCCGGCCCACGCCGCCGCGCCCGCCGCACGCCGCTGCAACCGCCGTTCTTGAGCCGCGCCCGAACGAGCTCCCTCTCGCCATGGACGCGGGACGGGAAGAAACGCCCCGCCGCCACCTTCCTTGGGGAGCGCGCAGCTTTGCCGGCCCCCCTCCGGCGGCGGCGAGGGAAAGGAGGAAGGTGGGGGGCCTGGGGTGGCGGCGGCTAGGGTTTCCCCCTGGTTGCCAGAGGAGGGCGACACAGGGGGTTTCGCTCCCAGAACAAAAACAAATTTGAACCTAAGAATCTACGACGCATGAAAGAAGAATCCGTAAAAATCATGTGTTCCGAATTGACCTGGACGCAGCATAGACAGACATTGGGCATTTTATATCTCGTCAGTTGCGGCACCGGCGACTGAAATTCCTCTTCGTGTTTGAACCACTCGTCTAAGTAGGGCAAGCGAAAGCGTCGGAACGGCGGAACCGTGTGGGAACGCGTCGAGCAGGATTGCGCACGATCCCGATTAGTGACTAATTAAGCCGAGACAGCTACCCTGATCCTTGTCCTGGTCCTCCCTTTGCCATCACTGTATAGCTGCCAACACGTACGGACACTACGGGTGAACAACCAGTATTTTTCATAACGTTTTATTACTTAACCATTTAAAAATTACATCTTGCTTCCGCATAATTAGATCTAAAGTATTAAGACTTCAAAAAAATAGACATACAAGTCATCAACTGAGAAATTACAAAGACACCTGTGGAGATGGAGGTCCAATTGTTAGATACACTGTCATCCATGTAAGGTAAAACAATTCCTTGTCGTGCCCTTCAACCGTGTTGACGTCTCCATAAACGGATCACAAAATTTCACATATTGTAGAAAGTAAAGTTGTGCATCGGTAGATGCTATAAAAGCGACAAGCAAATAACGAATAACGATAAATGTAAACGCAGTGGAGACACAAGATTTAACGTGGAAACCCCCTTCCAACACTGAAGAGGAAAAAACCACGGGCGTCAGCCAGCAAAACTTCACTATATCGAGGAGTGTTTACAAACGTCGGGTTATCTTATAAACTGATAAACCCTAGCCGGCGGCTTAAAAGATGTATTTATAGACGGTGCCAACGATCTGTACGGTACCGCGGGGACGTATGAGCTAACTTGAGACTCCGCTACGCTTCGGCCCAAGCCTACCGGCGACGGGCCTTGCTCCGCTCGTCAGAAATTAGCCTCCCTTTAGTATATGAATTTGGATCACAATATAACAGTAGATAACCTGCATGGAAGACATATTTTTATCATTTAAAACCTTGTAATTATTACATAGCCAGAGAGACCAAATAACGTCAAGATATCTCACCCTAATAAGTATTTTAAACATATTATCCACATCATTTAGGCAGTTGACAACAATGTTAGCAACACTATCGGGAGTATAATTTAAAACCTA
This sequence comes from Lolium perenne, assembly GCF_019359855.2. Classification (NCBI taxonomy): domain Eukaryota; kingdom Viridiplantae; phylum Streptophyta; class Magnoliopsida; order Poales; family Poaceae; genus Lolium; species Lolium perenne. The sequence continues at coordinate 255,927,194 of NC_067246.2, read as the reverse complement.
TTTGGATGATTGATCATGCAGATCTTCCATGCCAATTACGTATTGCAAGGTTGTCTTTGCTGAGGATTACACCTATACGAAGACACCAAGAGAAAGACACCAAGCGAAAAACTTAATCTTTAGCGGAATCTTCATTTTCCAATTTTTTTTGTTATTATCGACCGGCGCAATTGAAGCCTTGTACATGTGATTCGTGGATAACTTCCCAGACTCGTGTAAATTGCATCGAAACTCGCCAGTCCCTTGCGTCAATTGGACCAAAGCCATACGTTATAGCAACTCACTCTAGGATGCTAGCCTGAGACCAAAATGATCCCTTCCGAGCGTCACATTTGGTGGTGAGCTTTCCAACACTTTGCAATTGTATCTCATTTGTGAGCACAATATTATGCATGGCAGGATATTGTTTTGATGAGTAGCATTACATAGTCACTTATCCTCCAGACCCCAATCTCCAAGCCATCCTTAATAGAAAACGAATCATATGGAAATAAGTGTTTTCCCGTTACCATTAGACCAGCTCAAAAGTATAGACCCTCTAGTTTTTACTAAACAGGAGATAAAACACATGAGCATGCGTACTTCCTCTTATGAATGGTTTAACACACCCATCTTCAATAAGAATCTTGAATAGCCATTTTGCAAGAAGTACTTCTCTTCTTGACTCATGAATCGTAAATCCGGAAAAACTCCCCTTTCCCCTCTCGCGACCCGCGCCGCCCCCCCTGCGGTGGCAGGGCGCGCTTCTCCTCTCTAGCGCCCAGCTCCCCCTCCCCTCCTCTCCCCTGCCGCCGGTGCCGGCGGTGGCGGGCTGGACTTTACCCGCGGCTTGACGGGGGCGAGGGGGCCTCGGGACGGCGGCGGTGCACTCAGGCGGCGGCGGTCTGACGCAGCGGCGTGATTTCCGCGCGTTGGTGTGGTCGAAGATGCGGCGGCATCGCCGTTAGCGGCGGCATGGCGCGGCCGGGTGGTGGCGGCGGCTCATGCTCCGCCCAGATCTGGGCTAGTTTGGGCCCGATCTGGGCTGGGCGAGCTGTAGCTCCCCCTGTCCGGCGGCGGTGCTCCCGGGGGCTGGTGGTGCTGGGGCGGTGGTGGCAGGGTGGCGGCGGCGCCATGGCTGGCTAGCTGCAGCTTGGCGGAGTGGGCGTACCGAACCAGGCGAGCCTGGTTGGCCCGTGCTGCCATGTCCGACCGGCTCCCGCGATTGCGGTGGAGGTAGTTCCCTCCCGCTTCGCTACGGTGCTGCTTCCCCCGGCCCTGCTATCTTCAGTCACCTCATCCTAGGCCCCGCGTCAAGGACCACCGGGGATACAACGAGGATGACGTGAAGACCTTGGTGGCGCGTGCTTGTGTGCGGATGGTTGGGTGGAGCACTTCGGATGAACGGGGTAGTGGTGTTGGGGGTTGGGAGAAATCCATGTTGGCTTTGCCGACACCGTCGCGGTGACGCCCGAGGGCGCCGCCTTGCCTTCCTGGAGGGCGTCGGGTGTACCCCCTCGCCCAATCCCCTATGTGTACCGGGGGAAACCCTAGGATTAGTCCGGACAGCAGCGGCGTCATCGTCGTTCTCCTTGTTGAAGGTGTTGTTTGGTACGCGGTGGTTCGGAGTGCTAGGAGTGTGGTAGGACTTTTCCGGGAGGCGCAGCGGTGGCGGGTTGTCCTCGTTCTTGTCAATCTGCCGGTGTTGGCATTCTTTTTCTTTTTCTTTTTTTCTCTTTTGGTTATATTGGGCTTGGTTGTGCTGCGGCCCCAGCATGCTTGTTGTATCGTGGTTGCTATATTAATATAGCGGGGCGAAAGACTATTTTAAGGAGGAATCGTAAATCCTCCTTAATCTTTATGACGCAAACAATATTTTATTTTCAAAAAAAAAAATTGCTAGTCAATATATTTTTCTTTGGTTTTGCGAGGGAAACGTTGTGCAGGGAGTGCTCGCATGACATAGACCGGGTCTCTCGTGCTGGCTGTTCTTCGCTTTCAGCGCCAGGGCACCTACCATTACCAATGAGGAATTCGGTCTCACGCGCACGTCAACGGGAAAAGCAGCATTCCGCGCTCCAGCAGCACACCTAATTCTGTGGTGTGACCTCCTCTTAATTACTAGTATATCGTCGACAGAATTGTCATCCTGTGGTAGCCTCCTACTCCACATCTTTCCTCGATCTGCTGGCTGCTTCCTTGCTCGCTGTCACCGCAGACTTTTCTTCGTCTTCCTCCTCGGTCCAGCTTCTTGCTCTGGATCCGCGTCTCGGAAGAAAAACCCCACCGAGTGATGCTGATCGATCAGCTTGTGATTTGCGACGAGGAGTAGATGGAGAGACGAGGAAGCTTCGGCCCGTTCTGAGGACATTAGGAGGCGTCGAGGTACGTACGTAAGCCTGCTACCAGCTCTCGTTTGGAAGTCTCGCCCTCTTCTTGGATAGCAGAGGAGATTACGAGGCGGCGATCATCTAGGGATATGGGATCATGGTCTCTGCAATCCAACAAGGAGAAGAGAGCGTCGCTAACCCAGCTCGTTCCCTGCAGCTCCTCGGCGACGATGCAGAGCGAGCAGGTGAAGATGCGGTTCGGGCGGTGCCCCTACTGCCGCGCCATGATCTACCAGGACCCCAGCGCCGTCATCTACTACTGCAGCAAGTGCCGCACGCCCATCCGGGGCAAGAACCCGGAGCCGGCCGACGACACCGACTACGCGCTCGCGCAGCTCGAGATCCTCTCCTTCGACACCATGTCCACCTTCTCCGACGACACGGACCTCACCAGCTCCACCGCCGAGCTCGACCTGACGACCAGCACCCGGGACAACGGGGTCGCCGCCTCCTCATCCTCCGCGTACAGGCCTTACAGGAGCGCGATCAGAACCGGTCCGAGGAGCGGCGATCTTGACAGGTACGGCGAACCCGCTGAGGCTCGGGGAACCGGATCGTCCCCGATGCACAGCCGCGTCAGCGAGCTCCGGCCGGCCTCGCGGAGGACCAGGCGGCCCGCCAGCGCCGACCTCGACGACCACGGATCCGGCGGCGACTTCGACGTGCCGAGGACCAAGTCGGCATCGTGCTACGGGCGCCGGGCGTCCCCGCTCAGCTCGCAGGAACTCGACGCTGCGGTGATGGGTTTGCCAGGCGATGCGCGCGGAAACGGACCGGCCTCCGCCGCCGCCGCCGCTGCTGCTGCCGCCAGATCGCCGCTGGGCGACCCCGCGTTCCAGCAGGACCTCCTGCAGGCGCTGGAGAGCCTCCGCAAGCTCATCGTCGCCGTCGAGGAGCCTCTCAGGGTCGACGCGCCCCGGCTCGACCTCGCCGCGGGCGCGCCTCCTCCCAAGACCGCGCCTTACAGCAACGGCGCCCCGCAGAAGGTCACGCGGCGCGACTCCCGCATCCTGCGCCGCCTCGAGTCGCAGCTCGCGCACGCGTTGCCCGAGGAGGACAAGGTCCGGCGCCACGACAAGGCCGCCAGCTCCCCTTCATTAATGCCGTCGGCATCGGCGTCATCAGCATCGAGCAGCCGGCGCGGGGCGTCGTCGAGGCAGCTGATCTGCCGCCCGATTCTGGGCGGCACGCCGTTCGTCGCCTGTGACAAGTGCGAGGAGATGCTGCAGCTGCCGGCGGCGCTGTCCGTGGACAGGCTCGCCAGGGTACAGTGCGGAGGCTGCGGAGAAACGCTCGCGGTGACGCTGCCGGCGAGGCGCGCCGGCAGCGCGACGGACCGGCCGAGGAAGATATTTTCCGCGCCGCAGCCACAGCCAACTGGTTTTGGCGCGGACGATGCGGAGGAGCAGCACACGCGCGCGGCTGCGAGGAGCCGCCTGAGCGGCGAGCAGCTGCGGCAGGGCCCCGTCGAAGGGCCGCTCCACCGCATGCTCGGGTACAGCTCGGTCAGCTCCGTTCTGCGGAGCCGGCGGTACGACGAGCACATCTGAGCACCCATTTGCATTTGCTCTCTCCTTCTCATGGCGCGGAAAGACGCAATTGAATTGTCAAGATTCACAATCATTCTTCATTTTTTTATTGTGTATGAAATGTGATTTTTTGGGGTTTTGCTGGAGGTGAATACCTATTTCATTCATCAAAATGCTGTACATTGCCTTTTTTCATTTAGTGTACAAACAAAAATGAACATGAACAGTCCAATAGTTTTCTTTCTTTGATAGTATTGGAGGGACGCGCGTTTGGTCCGGACCTTATGGCGCCCTCACCTTATCTCCGCAGTTGGTTTCGTGTGGAGATCCGAGCAGCGTGTTGACCAGCTACGCCCCTGCTAGCGGTATCTATCCGGGAGCCCCACGTATCGCTACCTGCACCTAGGCGTATCCGATTTTGATTCTGTTTGGATTCTGCGCTCCGTAGTCCTTTGACATGAACAGCGTCACAGATGTTGTACCTTGGATGCTCCACGCATGTACTATCTGTTACTTGCATGTCTCGTGTCTGTAGGTGATTCCTCATTAACAGTGCAGACCCTTGTAACGTTGATAGTATCTGCCCTAACGTGCTTTACCTTGCAGGCCCCATGCGTGTATTTATAGTTTTCTTGCTCTGTTCACTCATCATCCAGCCAAGCATGTAGGCCCGTAGAGTACTAATCTGTGTTCCTAATAAAATCTTCGCAATTTTTCCTAGATGCGGATAAACCTATAGCTAAAACATACTTCCTCTCTTCTAAATTAGGATGCATATTTGTTTTGGTCAAAGTTAAATTTTGTAAACTTTGATTAAGTATATAGAAAATTATACCAACATCTACAACATTATCTCAATGTTATTAGAATTATAGAATATATTTTCATATTATATGCATTTAGCATTATAAAAATTAATATATTTTCATATATAATTGCAATAATTTTATAAAGTTTGACTTTGACCAAACCGAATATGCACCCTAAATAGGGAGGTACATAGGGAGTACTATTTATCTTATTAACATATACGACACATGTGCAATTCGACCAAGAAGTGTTGATGTCCAAAAAATTTAATTAGGTTAAATGGTACTATTTTTCTATGAGCACCAAAAAACCCTATATTTCTTTTACGAACAAATCCCGTGCCAAGGCATTTTTGAATCAACCCTTAGATATACTTGATCAACAATCCCTGCCATAGGTATCATAGATTTTCTATGTAAGATCTTTATCTGACAGATAAAGGATCCATGCACTTCGGTGTGAGTATTCTCTGTTATTGTGTCATGCATGATGTGATCCAATCCTGGTCTGAAATCAATCTCGTGTGTATCCTATATTTGACTCTTAAGGTACTTTAGCCACATGATAAGGTATCGATACACGTTTTCTTGAGGAATAAATTAATCCTTGGATACACACTAGATAACAATCTCAGTAATAGGTATCGTAGATTTGTTCTGTTCTTTAGAAGCCAAATAAAGGATATTTGCACGTCGGTGTGAGTATTCGCCGTTGTCGTGTCCCACATGATGTGATCCAATCCTAGTCTGAATTCAATCCCGTGTGTATCCTATATTTGACTCGTAAGGAGTTTTAGCCGCATGACAAGGTACCGGTACACGTTTTCTTGAGGAACCAGTTAATCCTTGGATACACACTAGACAACAATCCCGACCATCGGTATCATAGATTTGCTCCGTGGGGTTCCTTATAAGCCAACTAAAGGATCTTTGCGCGTCGGTGTGAGTATCCACCACTGTACTCTCCTGCATGATGGTAATCCGCATGAGTGTGTATCCCATATTTGACTCGTAAGGTTATTTGGCCACAAGATAGGGTATCAGTACGTCTTTTCTTGAGGACCCAATCCTAGGCATTGGTATCTTTGAATAAACCATTGGATACAAACTTGATAATAATCCCGGCCATAGTTATCATAGATTTACTCCGTAAGGTCCTTCAGGAGACAACTAAAGAATATGTGCACTTTGATGTGAGTATCCATCTTATCGTGTCTCTCCTTGTGGATCACATCTTTGAATCAACCCATTGTTACACATTTTATCAACAATCCCGGTCGTAGTTATCATAGATTTGCTCTGTAAGGTCCTTTAGAAGCCAACTAAAAGGATCCACCACCATTTGTAGTCTCCCGCATGATGTGATCCGCAAGAGTGTGTATCCTATATCTGAATCGTAAGGTGCTTTAGCCGCATGACAAGGTATCGGTACGCGTTTTCTCGAGGAACAAATCCTAGTTGTAGGTATCATTGAATAAACCCTTGGATACACACTTGACAATAATCATGGCCATAGTTCGTAGATTTGCTCGGTAATGTCCTTTAGAAGCCAATTAAAGGATCCATGCGGCGTCGGTGTGAGTATCCACCATTGTAATATCCCAAATGATTGAACCCGCAGGAGTGCGCATACCATATTTGACCCGTAAGGTGCTTTAGCCATGTGCCAAGGTATCCATACGCGTTTTCTTGAGGAACCAGTCATGGGCATAGTTATCATAAAATCCGTAATGTCGGACATAGTTATCATAAAATCCGTAATGTCCTTTAGATGCCAACTAAAGGATCTGTGCATTCCGATGTGAGTATCCACCGTTGTTGTGTCACACATGATGTGATCTTCATGAGTGTGCATCCCATATTTGACTCGTAAGGTGATTTAGCGACAAGACAAGGTATCGGTACGTGTTTTCTTGAGGAACCAATTCTAGGCGTTGGTATTTTTGAATAAACCATTGGATACACACTTGATTATAATCCCGGCCATAGTTATCATAGATTTACTCCGTAGGGTCCTTCAGAAGCCAACTAAAGGATCTACGCGCTTCGATGTGAGTATCCACCGTATCGTGTCTCTCATGTTGTGATTCGGAAGAGTCTGTATTCCATATTTTACTCGTAAGGTGTTATCGCCACAGGACAAGACATCCCTACGACTTTTCGTTAGGTACCAATCCCACGGTTACACACTCTTGTGGATCACATCTTTGAATCAACCCGTGGTTACACATTTTATGAACAGTCCCGGTCGTAGTTATCGTAGATTTGCTCCATAAGATCCTTTAGAAGCCAACTAAAAGGATCCATGCGCTTTGGTGTGAGTATCCACCATTTGTAGTCTCCCAAATGATGTGATCCGCAAGAGTGTGTATACTATATTTCAATCGTAAGGTGCTTTAGCCGCATGACAAGGTATCGTTACGTGATTTCTCGAGGAACAAATCCTAGTTGTAGGTATTTTCGAATCAACCCTTGGATACACACTTGATAATAATCCCGTCCATAGTTATCGTATATTTGCTCGGTAATGTCCTTTAGAATCCAACTAAAGGATCCATGCGCGTCGTTGTGAGTATCCACCTTTTGTAATCTCCCAAATGATTGAATCCGCAGGAGTGTGCATCCCATATTTGACTCGTAAGGTGCTCTAGCCACATGCCAAGGTATCCGTGCATGTTCTCTTGAGGAACCAATCATGGGCATCGGTATCTTTGAATCAACAGTTGGATATACACTTGATTACAATGTCGGACATAGTTATCTTAGATTTGTTCCCTAAGGTCCTTTAGATGCCAACTAAAGGATCTATGCGCTCCGATGTGAGTACCCACCGTTGATGTGTCACGCATTATGTGATCTGCATGAGTGTGTATCCCATATTTGACTCGTAAGATGATTTAGCCACAAGATAGGGTATTGGTAGGCATTTTCTTGAGGAACCAATCCTAGGCGTTGGTATCTATGAATAAACTGTTGGATACAAACTTGATAATAATACCGGCCATAGTTATCCTAGATTTACTCCGTAAGGTCTTTCAGAAGACAATTAAAGCATATGTGTGCTTCGATGTGAGTATCCACCGTATCGTGTCTCTCATGTTGTGATTTGCAGGAGTCTGTATTCCATATTTTACTCGTAAGGTGTTCTCGCCGCAGGACAAGACATCCCTACGGCTTTTCGTTAGGAACCAATCCCGCGGTTACACACTCTTGCGGATCATGTCTTTGAATCAACCCGTGGTTACACATTTTATCAACAGTCCCGATCGTAGTTATCGTAGATTTGCTCCGTAAGGTCCTTTAGAAGCCAACTAAAAGGATCCATGCGCTTTGGTGTGAGTATCCACCATTTGTAGTCTCCCGCATGATGTGATCCGCAAGAGTGTGTATCCTATATCTGAATTGAAAGGTGCTTTAGCCACATGATAAGGTATCAGTACGCGTTTTCTCGAGGAACAAATCCTAGTTGTAAGTATCTTTGAATAAACCCTTGGATACACACTTGACAATAATCCCGGCCATAGTTCATAGATTTGCTCGGTAATGTCCTTTAGAAGCCAACTAAAGGATCCATGCGCGTCAATGTGAGTATCCACCAACTAAATATCCCAAATGATTGAACCCGCATGAGTGTGCATCACATATTTTACTCGTAAGGTGCTTTAGCCACATGCCAAGGTACCTGTACTTGTTTTCTTGAGGAACCAATCATGGGCGTAGGTATCTTTGAATCAATAGGTGTATATACACTTGATAGCAATGTCAGACATAGTTATCATAGATTTGTTCCGTAAGGTACTTTAGATGCCAATTAAAGGATCTATGCGTTCGATGTGAGTATCCACCGTTGCTGTGTCACACATGATGTGATCTGCATGAGTGTGCACCCATATTTGACTCGTAAGGTGATTTAGCCACAAGATAGGGTATCGATACGTGTTTTCTTGACGAACCAATTCTAGACGTTGGTATCTTTGAATAAACCGTTGGATACACACTAGATCATAATCCCGGCCATAGTTATCGTAGATTTACTCCGTAAGGTCCTTCAGAAGCAAACTAAAGGATCTGTGCGCTTCGATGTGAGTATCCACCATATCGTGTCTCTCATGTTGCGATTCGCAGGAGTCTGTATTCCATATTTTACTCGTAAGGTGTTTTCGTCGCAGGACAAGACATCCCTACGGCTTTTACACACTCTTGTGGATCACATCTTTGAATCAACCCGTGGTTACACATTTTATCAACAATCCCGGTCCTAGTTATCGTAGATTTTCTCCGTAAGGTCCTTTAGAAGCCAACTAAAAGGATCCATGCGCTTTGGTGTGAGTATCCACCATTTGTAGTGTCCCGTATGATGTGATCCGCAAGAGTGCGTATCCTATATTTGAGTCGTAAGGTGCTTTAGCCCCATGACAAGGTATCGGTACGTGATTTCTCGAGGAACAAATACTAGTTGTAGGTATCTTCGAGTCAACCCTTGGATACGCACTTGATAATAATAATCCAGGCCATAGTTATCGTAGATTTTCTCAGTTATGTCCTTTAGATGCCAACTAAAGGATCCATGTGCGTCGGTGTGAGTATCCACCATTGTTATCTCCGGAATGATTGAATCCACAGGAGTGTGTATCCCATATTTGACTCGTAAGGTTCTTTAGCTGCAAGAAAAGGTATCCATATGCGTTTTCTTGAGGAACAAGCCGTGGTTGTAGGTATCTTTGAATCAACCCCTCGATACACACTTGATAGCAATCCCGTCCATAGTTACATGTAAGGTCCTTTAGAAGCCAACTAATGGATCCGTGCGCATCGGTGTGAGTATCTACCATTGTAGGGTCCGCGTCGGACGAGACCCTAGGGTCCCCGAAGATGGCGACAATGAACTCCACAATGGTGGCAAAGAACAGTTCATAGCGGAAACTTTCTACGGAACCTGTTGTGATGATGTTGAACCAACAGTTGTATATACACTTGATAACAATGTCGGACATAGTTATCATGGATTTGTTCCTTAAGGTCGTTTAGATGCCAACTAAAGGATCTATGCGTCCGATGTGAGTATCCACCGTTGTTGTGTCACGCATGATGTGATCTACATGAGTGTGCACCCCCATATTTGACTCGTAAGGTGATTTAGCCACAAGATAGGGTATCGGTACGCGTTTTCTTGACGAACCAATTCTAGGCGTTGGTATCTTTGAATAACCCGTTGGATATACACTTGATAATAATCCCGGCCATTGTTATCGTAGATTTACTCCGTAAGGTCCTTCAGAAGCCAACTAATGGATCTGTGCGCTTCGATGTGAGTATCCACCGTATCGTGTCTCTCATGTTGTGATTCGCAGGAATCTGTATTCCATATTTTACTCGTTAGGTGTTTTCGCCGTAGGACAAGACATCCCTACGGCTTTTCGTTAGGAACCAATCCCACGTTTTACACACTCTTGTGGATCACATCTTTGAATCAACCCGTGGTTACACATTTTATCAACAATCCCGGCCGTAGTTATCGTAGATTTTCTCCGTAAAGTCCTTTAGAAGCCAACTAAAAGGATCCATGCGGTTTGGTGTGAGTATCCACCATTTGTAGTCTCCCGCATGATGTGATCCGCAAGAGTGTGTATCCTATATTTGAGTCGTAAGGTGCTTTAGCCGCATGACAAGGTATCAGTACGTGATTTCTCGAGGAACAAATCCTAGTTGTAGGTATCTTCGAATCAACCCTTGGATACACACTTGATAATAATCTCGGCCATAGTTATCGTAGATTTTCTCAGTTATGTCCTTTAGACGCCAACTAAAGGATCCATGTGCGTCGGTGTGAGTATCCACCATTGTTATCTCCGGAATGATTTAATCCGTAGGAGTGTGTATCCCATATTTGACTCGTAAGGTTCTTTAGCTGCAAGAAAAGGTATCCATACGCGTTTTCTTGAGGAACAAGCCGTGGTTGTAGGTATCTTTGAATCAACCCCTCGATACACACTTGATAACAATCCCGTCCATAGTTATATGTAAGATCCTTTAGAAGCCAACTAATGGATATGTGCGCGTCGGTGTGAGTATCTACCATTGTAGGGTCGGCGTCGGACGAGATCCTAGGGTCCCCGAAGATGGCGACACTGAACTCCACAATGGTGGCAAAGAGAAGTTCATAGCGGAAACTTTCTACGGAACCTGTTGTGATGATGTTGAGGGTATAGAAGGATCACGTACTCGCCCAGCTTGGTGCTTCTACGGGGTCAGCATGGTAGAGGAGGATGCGGAAATCGATGACAAGGTTGGCTAGAGCGGAGGAAGATGATGGTCGGAGCATCAATTTGTGGCTGTAGTCCATGGCCGCGTCCCTGTGCGCCCTCGTGGCTGGGGCAAGGGCCGCCGTGGTGGAGCAGCTACGGCCCCACGCTCGCCGTTGCCTGCGCCCTCCTCGTCCTCGCAGGAGGACCGCTGCTTCGAGTTCCTCCTCCGCATCGATGACGATCCACTCGGTATCAAGCGGCTCCCGGACAAGTTCGCCGAGTTCGTCGACGGCGTCGAGCCGGCGTAGTTTCAGCTACGGGAGGCCAGCTGCAACTTCTGCCGCTGGACCGTGGAGGTCCTGTTCGGCGGGCAGGGCAAGATATACCTGCACACGGGGTGGGACAAGTTCGCCCGTGACCTCGCGCTCGAGCCCGGCTGCTAGCTCACCTTCCTCTACGAAGGGCACGGCGAGATGATCGTCAAGGTGTTCAACGACACAGCCTGCCGTAGGCACTACCACACCGGCGAATCCGGCTCGGACACCGATAGTTAGAACTTAGAGTGTTCTTTCTTTGCAGCGTATCTGGCTACGGGCCAGACAAAACCAGTAGTCGAGTTTTCTGAATATTCTTACTCAGTAGAACCAACAAGAGCATTTAAATGCGTCGCGCCGCTGAAGATGTACGTTTTTTCTACATCGGACAAGCAACGAGCAGTCAGGGGGAGGCGCGGACATGACTATTTACTGGCCGGTGCAAGCGGAGCGGCACCGTGCTACGAATAAAGAAAAGCGACCCCATGTCCTGGCGTTGTACGAAATGACAGAGCGCAAGGACGGCTAGCTGAGGAGAGTTGGTCAGGTATTTGTCAGGAGCAACGAGCTAGCTAGTTGTATCATCCAGGATAGCTACTCGTATCGAAGGGGACTAGGGGTCAACCAGCTTCCAGTGTGGGCCTAGGTTCCGAATCTTCGCGCTAAGCCAACGGCAGTGATAAGGTCTGGGCGCCATAAGGTCCGGTAGTTGTAATTTCCCGTATTGGACGCGCGTTTGGTCCGGACCTTATGGCGCCCTCACCTTATCTCTGCAGTTGGTTTCGTGTGGAGATCCGAGCAGCGTGTTGACCAGCTACGCCCCTGCTAGCGGTATCTATCCGGGAGCCCCACGTATCGCTACCTGCACCTAGGCGTATCCGATTTTGATTCTGTTTGGATTCTGCGCTCCGTAGTCCTTTGACATGAACAGCGTCACAGATGTTGTACCTTGGATGCTCCACGCATGTACTATCTGTTACTTGCATGTCTCGTGTCTGTAGGTGATTCCTCATTAACAGTGCAGACCCTTGTAACGTTGATAGTATCTGCCCTAACGTGCTTTACCTTGCAGGCCCCATGCGTGTATTTATAGTTTTCTTGCTCTGTTCACTCATCATCCAGCCAAGCATGTAGGCCCGTAGAGTACTAATCTGTGTTCCTAATAAAATCTTCGCAATTTTTCCTAGATGCGGATAAACATATAGCTAAAACATACTTCCTCTCTTCTAAATTACGATGCATATTTGTTTTGGTCAAAGTTAAATTTTGTAAACTTTGATTAAGTATATAGAAAATTATACCAACATCTACAACATTATCTCAATGTTATTAGAATTATAGAATATATTTTCATATTATATGCATTTAGCATTATAAAAATTAATATATTTTCATATATAATTGGAACAATTTTATAAAGTTTGACTTTGACCAAACCGAATATGCACCCTAAATAGGGAGGTACATAGGGAGTACTATTTATCTTATTAACATATACGACACATGTGCAATTCGACCAAGAAGTGTTGATGTCCAAAAAATTTAATTAGGTTAAATGGTACTATTTTTCTATGAGCACCAAAAAACCCTATATTTCTTTTACGAACAAATCCCGTGCCAAGGCATTTTTGAATCAACCCTTGGATATACTTGATCAACAATCCCTGCCATAGGTATCATAGATTTTCTATGTAAGATCTTTATCTGACAGATAAAGGATCCATGCACTTCGGTGTGAGTATTCTCTGTTATTGTGTCATGCATGATGTGATCCAATCCTGGTCTGAAATCAATCTCGTGTGTATCCTATATTTGACTCTTAAGGTACTTTAGCCGCATGATAAGGTATCGATACACGTTTTCTTGAGGAATAAATTAATCCTTGGATACACACTAGATAACAATCTCAGTAATAGGTATCGTAGATTTGTTCTGTTCTTTAGAAGCCAAATAAAGGATATTTGCACGTCGGTGTGAGTATTCGCCGTTGTCGTGTCCCACATGATGTGATCCAATCCTAGTCTGAATTCAATCCCGTGTGTATCCTATATTTGACTCGTAAGGAGTTTTAGCCGCATGACAAGGTACCGGTACACGTTTTCTTGAGGAACCAGTTAATCCTTGGATACACACTAGACAACAATCCCGACCATCGGTATCATAGATTTGCTCCGTGGGGTTCCTTATAAGCCAACTAAAGGATCTTTGCGCGTCGGTGTGAGTATCCACCACTGTACTCTCCTGCATGATGGTAATCCGCATGAGTGTGTATCCCATATTTGACTCGTAAGGTTATTTGGCCACAAGATAGGGTATCAGTACGTCTTTTCTTGAGGACCCAATCCTAGGCATTGGTATCTTTGAATAAACCATTGGATACAAACTTGATAATAATCCCGGCCATAGTTATCATAGATTTACTCCGTAAGGTCCTTCAGGAGACAACTAAAGAATATGTGCGCTTTGATGTGAGTATCCATCTTATCGTGTCTCTCCTTGTGGATCACATCTTTGAATCAACCCATTGTTACACATTTTATCAACAATCCCGGTCGTAGTTATCGTAGATTTGCTCTGTAAGGTCCTTTAGAAGCCAACTAAAAGGATCCACCACCATTTGTAGTCTCCCGCATGATGTGATCCGCAAGAGTGTGTATCCTATATCTGAATCGTAAGGTGCTTTAGCCGCATGACAAGGTATCGGTACGCGTTTTCTCGAGGAACAAATCCTAGTTGTAGGTATCATTGAATAAACCCTTGGATACACACTTGACAATAATCATGGCCATAGTTCGTAGATTTGCTCGGTAATGTCCTTTAGAAGCCAATTAAAGGATCCATGCGGCGTCGGTGTGAGTATCCACCATTGTAATATCCCAAATGATTGAACCCGCAGGAGTGCGCATACCATATTTGACCCGTAAGGTGCTTTAGCCATGTGCCAAGGTATCCATACGCGTTTTCTTGAGGAACCAGTCATGGGCATAGTTATCATAAAATCCGTAATGTCGGACATAGTTATCATAAAATCCGTAATGTCCTTTAGATGCCAACTAAAGGATCTGTGCATTCCGATGTGAGTATCCACCGTTGTTGTGTCACACATGATGTGATCTTCATGAGTGTGCATCCCATATTTGACTCGTAAGGTGATTTAGCGACAAGACAGGGTATCGGTACGTGTTTTCTTGAGGAACCAATTCTAGGCGTTGGTATTTTTGAATAAACCATTGGATACACACTTGATTATAATCCCGGCCATAGTTATCATAGATTTACTCCGTAGGGTCCTTCAGAAGCCAACTAAAGGATCTACGCGCTTCGATGTGAGTATCCACCGTATCGTGTCTCTCATGTTGTGATTCGGAGGAGTCTGTATTCCATATTTTACTCGTAAGGTGTTATCGCCACAGGACAAGACATCCCTACGACTTTTCGTTAGGTACCAATCCCACGGTTACACACTCTTGTGGATCACATCTTTGAATCAACCCGTGGTTACACATTTTATGAACAGTCCCGGTCGTAGTTATCGTAGATTTGCTCCATAAGATCCTTTAGAAGCCAACTAAAAGGATCCATGCGCTTTGGTGTGAGTATCCACCATTTGTAGTCTCCCAAATGATGTGATCCGCAAGAGTGTGTATACTATATTTCAATCGTAAGGTGCTTTAGCCGCATGACAAGGTATCGGTACGTGATTTCTCGAGGAACAAATCCTAGTTGTAGGTATTTTCGAATCAACCCTTGGATACACACTTGATAATAATCCCGGCCATAGTTATCGTATATTTGCTCGGTAATGTCCTTTAGAATCCAACTAAAGGATCCATGCGCGTCGTTGTGAGTATCCACCTTTTGTAATCTCCCAAATGATTGAATCACAGGAGTGTGCATCCCATATTTGACTCGTAAGGTGCTCTAGCCACATGCCAAGGTATCCGTGCATGTTCTCTTGAGGAACCAATCATGGGCATCGGTATCTTTGAATCAACAGTTGGATATACACTTGATTACAATGTCGGACATAGTTATCTTAGATTTGTTCCCTAAGGTCCTTTAGATGCCAACTAAAGGATCTATGCGCTCCGATGTGAGTACCCACCGTTGATGTGTCACGCATTATGTGATCTGCATGAGTGTGTATCCCATATTTGACTCGTAAGATGATTTAGCCACAAGATAGGGTATCGGTAGGCATTTTCTTGAGGAACCAATCCTAGGCATTGGTATCTATGAATAAACTGTTGGATACAAACTTGATAATAATACCGGCCATAGTTATCCTAGATTTACTCCGTAAGGTCTTTCAGAAGACAATTAAAGCATATGTGTGCTTCGATGTGAGTATCCACCGTATCGTGTCTCTCATGTTGTGATTTGCAGGAGTCTGTATTCCATATTTTACTCGTAAGGTGTTCTCGCCGCAGGACAAGACATCCCTACGGCTTTTCGTTAGGAACCAATCCCGCGGTTACACACTCTTGCGGATCATGTCTTTGAATCAACCCGTGGTTACACATTTTATCAACAGTCCCGATCGTAGTTATCGTAGATTTGCTCCGTAAGGTCCTTTAGAAGCCAACTAAAAGGATCCATGCGCTTTGGTGTGAGTATCCACCATTTGTAGTCTCCCGCATGATGTGATCCGCAAGAGTGTGTATCCTATATCTGAATTGAAAGGTGCTTTAGCCACATGATAAGGTATCAGTACGCGTTTTCTCGAGGAACAAATCCTAGTTGTAAGTATCTTTGAATAAACCCTTGGATACACACTTGACAATAATCCCGGCCATAGTTCATAGATTTGCTCGGTAATGTCCTTTAGAAGCCAACTAAAGGATCCATGCGCGTCAATGTGAGTATCCACCAACTAAATATCCCAAATGATTGAACCCGCATGAGTGTGCATCACATATTTTACTCGTAAGGTGCTTTAGCCACATGCCAAGGTACCTGTACGTGTTTTCTTGAGGAACCAATCATGGGCGTAGGTATCTTTGAATCAATAGGTGTATATACACTTGATAACAATGTCGGACATAGTTATCATAGATTTGTTCCGTAAGGTACTTTAGATGCCAATTAAAGGATCTATGCGTTCGATGTGAGTATCCACCGTTGCTGTGTCACACATGATGTGATCTGCATGAGTGTGCACCCATATTTGACTCGTAAGGTGATTTAGCCACAAGATAGGGTATCGATACGTGTTTTCTTGACGAACCAATTCTAGACGTTGGTATCTTTGAATAAACCGTTGGATACACACTAGATCATAATCCCGGCCATAGTTATCGTAGATTTACTCCGTAAGGTCCTTCAGAAGCAAACTAAAGGATCTGTGCGCTTCGATGTGAGTATCCACCATATCGTGTCTCTCATGTTGTGATTCGCAGGAGTCTGTATTCCATATTTTACTCGTAAGGTGTTTTCGTCGCAGGACAAGACATCCCTACGGCTTTTACACACTCTTGTGGATCACATCTTTGAATCAACCCGTGGTTACACATTTTATCAACAATCCCGGTCCTAGTTATCGTAGATTTTCTCCGTAAGGTCCTTTAGAAGCCAACTAAAAGGATCCATGCGCTTTGGTGTGAGTATCCACCATTTGTAGTCTCCCGCATGATGTGATCCGCAAGAGTGCGTATCCTATATTTGAGTCGTAAGGTGCTTTAGCCCCATGACAAGGTATCGGTACGTGATTTCTCGAGGAACAAATCCTAGTTGTAGGTATCTTCGAGTCAACCCTTGGATACGCACTTGATAATAATCATCCCGGCGATAGTTATCGGAGATTTGGTCCGTTATGTCCTTTAGATGCCAACTAAAGGATCCATGTGCGTCGGTGTGAGTATCCACCATTGTTATCTCCGGAATGATTGAATCCACAGGAGTGTGTATCCCATATTTGACTCGTAAGGTTCTTTAGCTGCAAGAAAAGGTATCCATATGCGTTTTCTTGAGGAACAAGCCGTGGTTGTAGGTATCTTTGAATCAACCCCTCGATACACACTTGATAGCAATCCCGTCCATAGTTACATGTAAGGTCCTTTAGAAGCCAACTAATGGATCCGTGCGCATCGGTGTGAGTATCTACCATTGTAGGGTCCGCGTCGGACGAGACCCTAGGGTCCCCGAAGATGGCGACAATGAACTCCACAATGGTGGCAAAGAACAGTTCATAGCGGAAACTTTCTACGGAACCTGTTGTGATGATGTTGAACCAACAGTTGTATATACACTTGATAACAATGTCGGACATAGTTATCATGGATTTGTTCCTTAAGGTCCTTTAGATGCCAACTAAAGTATCTATGCGTCCGATGTGAGTATCCACCGTTGTTGTGTCACGCATGATGTGATCTACATGAGTGTGCACCCATATTTGACTCGTAAGGTGATTTAGCCACAAGATAGGGTATCGGTACGCGTTTTCTTGACGAACCAATTCTAGGCGTTGGTATCTTTGAATAAACCGTTGGATATACACTTGATAATAATCCCGGCCATTGTTATCATAGATTTACTCCGTAAGGTCCTTCAGAAGCCAACTAATGGATCTGTGCGCTTCGATGTGAGTATCCACCGTATCGTGTCTCTCATGTTGTGATTCGCAGGAATCTGTATTCCATATTTTACTCGTTAGGTGTTTTCGCCGTAGGACAAGACATCCCTACGGCTTTTCGTTAGGAACCAATCCCACGATTTACACACTCTTGTGGATCACATCTTTGAATCAACCCGTGGTTACACATTTTATCAACAATCCCGGCCGTAGTTATCGTAGATTTTCTCCGTAAGGTCCTTTAGAAGCCAACTAAAAGGATCCATGCGGTTTGGTGTGAGTATCCACCATTTGTAGTCTCCCGCATGATGTGATCCGCAAGAGTGTGTATCCTATATTTGAGTCGTAAGGTGCTTTAGCCGCATGACAAGGTATCAGTACGTGATTTCTCGAGGAACAAATCCTAGTTGTAGGTATCTTCGAATCAACCCTTGGATACACACTTGATAATAATCTCGGCCATAGTTATCGTAGATTTTCTCAGTTATGTCCTTTAGACGCCAACTAAAGGATCCATGTGCGTCGGGGTGAGTATCCACCATTGTTATCTCCGGAATGATTTAATCCGTAGGAGTGTGTATCCCATATTTGACTCGTAAGGTTCTTTAGCTGCAAGAAAAGGTATCCATACGCGTTTTCTTGAGGAACAAGCCGTGGTTGTAGGTATCTTTGAATCAACCCCTCGATACACACTTGATAACAATCCCGTCCATAGTTATATGTAAGGTCCTTTAGAAGCCAACTAATGGATATGTGCGCGTCGGTGTGAGTATCTACCATTGTAGGGTCGGCGTCGGACGAGATCCTAGGGTCCCCGAAGATGGCGACACTGAACTCCACAATGGTGGCAAAGAGAAGTTCATAGCGGAAACTTTCTACGGAACCTGTTGTGATGATGTTGAGGGTATAGAAGGATCACGTACTCGCCCAGCTTGGTGCTTCTACGGGGTCAGCATGGTAGAGGAGGATGCGGAAATCGATGACAAGGTTGGCTAGAGCGGAGGAAGATGATGGTCGGAGCATCAATTTGTGGCTGTAGTCCATGGCCGCGTCCCTGTGCGCCCTCATGGCCGGGGCAGGGGCCGCCATGGTGGAGCAGCTACGGCCCCACGCTCGCCGTCGCCTGCGCCCTCCTCGTCCTCACAGGAGGACCGCTGCTTCGAGTTCCTCCTCCGCATCGATGACGATCCACTCGGTATCAAGCGGCTCCCGGACAAGTTCGCCGAGTTCGTCGACGGCGTCGAGCCGGCGTAGTTGCAGCTACGGGAGGCCAGCTGCAACTTCTGCCGCTGGACCGTGGAGGTCCTGTTCGGCGGGCAGGGCAAGATATACCTGCACACGGGGTGGGACAAGTTCGCCCGTGATCTCGCGCTCGAGCCCGGCTGCCAGCTCACCTTCCTCTACGAAGGGCATGGCGAGATGATCGTCAAGGTGTTCAACGACACAGCCTGCCGCAGGCACTACCACACCGGCGAATCCGGCTCGGACACCGATAGTTAGAACTTAGAGTGTTCTTTCTTTGCAGCGAATCTGGCTACGGGCCAGACAAAACCAGTAGTCGAGTTTTCTGAATATTCTTACTCAGTAGAACCAACAAGAGCATTTAAATGCGTCGCGCCGCTGAAGATGTACGTTTTTTCTACATCGGACAAGCAACGAGCAGTCAGGGGGAGGCGCGGACATGACTATTTACTGGCCGGTGCAAGCGGAGCGGCACCGTGCTACGAATAAAGAAAAGCGACCCCATGTCCTGGCGTTGTACGAAATGACAGAGCGCAAGGACGGCTAGCTGAGGAGAGTTGGTCAGGTATTTGTCAGGAGCAACGAGCTAGCTAGTTGTATCATCCAGGATAGCTACTCGTATCGAAGGGGACTAGGGGTCAACCAGCTTCCACTGTGGGCCTGGGTTCCGAATCTTCGCGCTAAGCCAACGGCAGTGATAAGGTCTGGGCGCCATAAGGTCCGGTAGTTGTAATTTCCCGTATTGGACGCGCGTTTGGTCCGGACCTTATGGCGCCCTCACCTTATCTCTGCAGTTGGTTTCGTGTGGAGATCCGAGCAGCGTGTTGACCAGCTACGCCCCTGCTAGCGGTATCTATCCGGGAGCCCCACGTATCGCTACCTGCACCTAGGCGTATCCGATTTTGATTATGTTTGGATTCTGCGCTCCGTAGTCCTTTGACATGAACAGCGTCACAGATGTTGTACCTTGGATGCTCCACGCATGTACTATCTGTTACTTGCATGTCTCGTGTCTGTAGGTGATTCCTCATTAATAGTGCAGACCCTTGTAACGTTGATAGTATCTGCCCTAACGTGCTTTACCTTGCAGGCCCCATGCGTGTATTTATAGTTTTCTTGCTCTGTTCACTCATCATCCAGCCAAGCATGTAGGCCCGTAGAGTACTAATCTGTGTTCCTAATAAAATCTTCGCAATTTTTCCTAGATGCGGATAAACCTATAGCTAAAACATACTTCCTCTCTTCTAAATTACGATGCATATTTGTTTTGGTCAAAGTTAAATTTTGTAAACTTTGATTAAGTATATAGAAAATTATACCAACATCTACAACATTATCTCAATGTTATTAGAATTATAGAATATATTTTCATATTATATGCATTTAGCATTATAAAAATTAATATATTTTCATATATACTTGGAACAATTTTATAAAGTTTGACTTTGACCAAACCGAATATGCACCCTAAATAGGGAGGTACATAGGGAGTACTATTTATCTTATTAACATATACGACACATGTGCAATTCGACCAAGAAGTGTTGATGTCCAAAAAATTTAATTAGGTTAAATGGTACTATTTTTCTATGAGCACCAAAAAACCCTATATTTCGTTTACGAACAAATCCCGTGCCAAGGCATTTTTGAATCAACCCTTGGATATACTTGATCAACAATCCCTGCCATAGGTATCATAGATTTTCTATGTAAGATCTTTATCTGACAGATAAAGGATCCATGCACTTCGGTGTGAGTATTCTCTGTTATTGTGTCATGCATGATGTGATCCAATCCTGGTCTGAAATCAATCTCGTGTGTATCCTATATTTGACTCTTAAGGTACTTTAGCCGCATGATAAGGTATCGATACACGTTTTCTTGAGGAATAAATTAATCCTTGGATACACACTAGATAACAATCTCAGTAATAGGTATCGTAGATTTGTTCTGTTCTTTAGAAGCCAAATAAAGGATATTTGCACGTCGGTGTGAGTATTCGCCGTTGTCGTGTCCCACATGATGTGATCCAATCCTAGTCTGAATTCAATCCCGTGTGTATCCTATATTTGACTCGTAAGGAGTTTTAGCCGCATGACAAGGTACCGGTACACGTTTTCTTGAGGAACCAGTTAATCCTTGGATACACACTAGACAACAATCCCGACCATCGGTATCATAGATTTGCTCCGTGGGGTTCCTTATAAGCCAACTAAAGGATCTTTGCGCGTCGGTGTGAGTATCCACCACTGTACTCTCCTGCATGATGGTAATCCGCATGAGTGTGTATCCCATATTTGACTCGTAAGGTTATTTGGCCACAAGATAGGGTATCAGTACGTCTTTTCTTGAGGACCCAATCCTAGGCATTGGTATCTTTGAATAAACCATTGGATACAAACTTGATAATAATCCCGGCCATAGTTATCATAGATTTACTCCGTAAGGTCCTTCAGGAGACAACTAAAGAATATGTGCGCTTTGATGTGAGTATCCATCTTATCGTGTCTCTCCTTGTGGATCACATCTTTGAATCAACCCATTGTTACACATTTTATCAACAATCCCGGTCGTAGTTATCGTAGATTTGCTCTGTAAGGTCCTTTAGAAGCCAACTAAAAGGATCCACCACCATTTGTAGTCTCCCGCATGATGTGATCCGCAAGAGTGTGTATCCTATATCTGAATCGTAAGGTGCTTTAGCCGCATGACAAGGTATCGGTACGCGTTTTCTCGAGGAACAAATCCTAGCTGTAGGTATCATTGAATAAACCCTTGGATACACACTTGACAATAATCATGGCCATAGTTCGTAGATTTGCTCGGTAATGTCCTTTAGAAGCCAATTAAAGGATCCATGCGGCGTCGGTGTGAGTATCCACCATTGTAATATCCCAAATGATTGAACCCGCAGGAGTGCGCATACCATATTTGCCCGTAAGGTGCTTTAGCCATGTGCCAAGGTATCCATACGCGTTTTCTTGAGGAACCAGTCATGGGCATAGTTATCATAAAATCCGTAATGTCGGACATAGTTATCATAAAATCCGTAATGTCCTTTAGATGCCAACTAAAGGATCTGTGCATTCCGATGTGAGTATCCACCGTTGTTGTGTCACACATGATGTGATCTTCATGAGTGTGCATCCCATATTTGACTCGTAAGGTGATTTAGCGACAAGACAGGGTATCGGTACGTGTTTTCTTGAGGAACCAATTCTAGGCGTTGGTATTTTTGAATAAACCATTGGATACACACTTGATTATAATCCCGGCCATAGTTATCATAGATTTACTCCGTAGGGTCCTTCAGAAGCCAACTAAAGGATCTCCGCGCTTCGATGTGAGTATCCACCGTATCATGTCTCTCATGTTGTGATTCGGAGGAGTCTGTATTCCATATTTTACTCGTAAGGTGTTATCGCCACAGGACAAGACATCCCTACGACTTTTCGTTAGGTACCAATCCCACGGTTACACACTCTTGTGGATCACATCTTTGAATCAACCCGTGGTTACACATTTTATGAACAGTCCTGGTCGTAGTTATCGTAGATTTGCTCCATAAGATCCTTTAGAAGCCAACTAAAAGGATCCATGCGCTTTGGTGTGAGTATCCACCATTTGTAGTCTCCCAAATGATGTGATCCGCAAGAGTGTGTATACTATATTTCAATCGTAAGGTGCTTTAGCCGCATGACAAGGTATCGGTACATGATTTCTCGAGGAACAAATCCTAGTTGTAGGTATTTTCGAATCAATCCTTGGATACACACTTGATAATAATCCCGGCCATAGTTATCGTATATTTGCTCGGTAATGTCCTTTAGAATCCAACTAAAGGATCCATGCGCGTCGTTGTGAGTATCCACCTTTTGTAATCTCCCAAATGATTGAATCCGCAGGAGTGTGCATCCCATATTTGACTCGTAAGGTGCTCTAGCCACATGCCAAGGTATCCGTGCATGTTCTCTTGAGGAACCAATCATGGGCATCGGTATCTTTGAATCAACAGTTGGATATACACTTGATTACAATGTCGGACATAGTTATCTTAGATTTGTTCCCTAAGGTCCTTTAGATGCCAACTAAAGGATCTATGCGCTCCGATGTGAGTACCCACCGTTGATGTGTCACGCATTATGTGATCTGCATGAGTGTGTATCCCATATTTGACTCGTAAGATGATTTAGCCACAAGATAGGGTATCGGTAGGCATTTTCTTGAGGAACCAATCCTAGGCGTTGGTATCTATGAATAAACTGTTGGATACAAACTTGATAATAATACCGGCCATAGTTATCCTAGATTTACTCCGTAAGGTCTTTCAGAAGACAATTAAAGCATATGTGTGCTTCGATGTGAGTATCCACCGTATCGTGTCTCTCATGTTGTGATTTGCAGGAGTCTGTATTCCATATTTTACTCGTAAGGTGTTCTCGCCGCAGGACAAGACATCCCTGCGGCTTTTCGTTAGGAACCAATCCCGCGGTTACACACTCTTGCGGATCATGTCTTTGAATCAACCCGTGGTTACACATTTTATCAACAGTCCCGATCGTAGTTATCTTAGATTTGCTCCGTAAGGTCCTTTAGAAGCCAACTAAAAGGATCCATGCGCTTTGGTGTGAGTATCCACCATTTGTAGTCTCCCGCATGATGTGATCCGCAAGAGTGTGTATCCTATATCTGAATTGAAAGGTGCTTTAGCCACATGATAAGGTATCAGTACGCGTTTTCTCGAGGAACAAATCCTAGTTGTAAGTATCTTTGAATAAACCCTTGGATACACACTTGACAATAATCCCGGCCATAGTTCATAGATTTGCTCGGTAATGTCCTTTAGAAGCCAACTAAAGGATCCATGCGCGTCAATGTGAGTATCCACCAACTAAATATCCCAAATGATTGAACCCGCATGAGTGTGCATCACATATTTTACTCGTAAGGTGCTTTAGCCACATGCCAAGGTACCTGTACGTGTTTTCTTGAGGAACCAATCATGGGCGTAGGTATCTTTGAATCAATAGGTGTATATACACTTGATAACAATGTCGGACATAGTTATCATAGATTTGTTCCGTAAGGTACTTTAGATGCCAATTAAAGGATCTATGCGTTCGATGTGAGTATCCACCGTTGCTGTGTCACACATGATGTGATCTGCATGAGTGTGCACCCATATTTGACTCGTAAGGTGATTTAGCCACAAGATAGGGTATCGATACGTGTTTTCTTGACGAACCAATTCTAGACGTTGGTATCTTTGAATAAACCGTTGGATACACACTAGATCATAATCCCGGCCATAGTTATCGTAGATTTACTCCGTAAGGTCCTTCAGAAGCAAACTAAAGGATCTGTGCGCTTCGATGTGAGTATCCACCATATCGTGTCTCTCATGTTGTGATTCGCAGGAGTCTGTATTCCATATTTTACTCGTAAGGTGTTTTCGTCGCAGGACAAGACATCCCTACGACTTTTACACACTCTTGTGGATCACATCTTTGAATCAACCCGTGGTTACACATTTTATCAACAATCCCGGTCCTAGTTATCGTAGATTTTCTCCGTAAGGTCCTTTAGAAGCCAACTAAAAGGATCCATGCGCTTTGGTGTGAGTATCCACCATTTGTAGTCTCCCGCATGATGTGATCCGCAAGAGTGCGTATCCTATATTTGAGTCGTAAGGTGCTTTAGCCCCATGACAAGGTATCGGTACGTGATTTCTCGAGGAACAAATCCTAGTTGTAGGTATCTTCGAGTCAACCCTTGGATACGCACTTGATAATAATAATCCAGGCCATAGTTATCGTAGATTTTCTCAGTTATGTCCTTTAGATGCCAACTAAAGGATCCATGTGCGTCGGTGTGAGTATCCACCATTGTTATCTCCGGAATGATTGAATCCACAGGAGTGTGTATCCCATATTTGACTCGTAAGGTTCTTTAGCTGCAAGAAAAGGTATCCATATGCGTTTTCTTGAGGAACAAGCCGTGGTTGTAGGTATCTTTGAATCAACCCCTCGATACACACTTGATAGCAATCCCGTCCATAGTTACATGTAAGGTCCTTTAGAAGCCAACTAATGGATCCGTGCGCATCGGTGTGAGTATCTACCATTGTAGGGTCCGCGTCGGACGAGACCCTAGGGTACCCGAAGATGGCGACAATGAACTCCACAATGGTGGCAAAGAACAGTTCATAGCGGAAACTTTCTACGGAACCTGTTGTGATGATGTTGAACCAACAGTTGTATATACACTTGATAACAATGTCGGACATAGTTATCATGGATTTGTTCCTTAAGGTCCTTTAGATGCCAACTAAAGGATCTATGCGTCCGATGTGAGTATCCACCGTTGTTGTGTCACGCATGATGTGATCTACATGAGTGTGCACCCATATTTGACTCGTAAGGTGATTTAGCCACAAGATAGGGTATCGGTACGTGTTTTCTTGACGAACCAATTCTAGGCGTTGGTATCTTTGAATAAACCGTTGGATATACACTTGATAATAATCCCGGCCATTGTTATCGTAGATTTACTCCGTAAGGTCCTTCAGAAGCCAACTAATGGATCTGTGCGCTTCGATGTGAGTATCCACCGTATCGTGTCTCTCATGTTGTGATTCGCAGGAATCTGTATTCCATATTTTACTCGTTAGGTGTTTTCGCCGTAGGACAAGACATCCCTACGGCTTTTCGTTAGGAACCAATCCCACGATTTACACACTCTTGTGGATCACATCTTTGAATCAACCCGTGGTTACACATTTTATCAACAATCCCGGCCGTAGTTATCGTAGATTTTCTCCGTAAGGTCCTTTAGAAGCCAACTAAAAGGATCCATGCGGTTTGGTGTGAGTATCCACCATTTGTAGTCTCCCGCATGATGTGATCCGCAAGAGTGTGTATCCTATATTTGAGTCGTAAGGTGCTTTAGCCGCATGACAAGGTATCAGTACGTGATTTCTCGAGGAACAAATCCTAGTTGTAGGTATCTTCGAATCAACCCTTGGATACACACTTGATAATAATCTCGGCCATAGTTATCGTAGATTTTCTCAGTTATGTCCTTTAGACGCCAACTAAAGGATCCATGTGCGTCGGTGTGAGTATCCACCATTGTTATCTCCGGAATGATTTAATCCGTAGGAGTGTGTATCCCATATTTGACTCGTAAGGTTCTTTAGCTGCAAGAAAAGGTATCCATACACGTTTTCTTGAGGAACAAGCCGTGGTTGTAGGTATCTTTGAATCAACCCCTCGATACACACTTGATAACAATCCCGTCCATAGTTATATGTAAGGTCCTTTAGAAGCCAACTAATGGATATGTGCGCGTCGGTGTGAGTATCTACCATTGTAGGGTCGGCGTCGGACGAGATCCTAGGGTCCCCGAAGATGGCGACACTGAACTCCACAATGGTGGCAAAGAGAAGTTCATAGCGGAAACTTTCTACGGAACCTGTTGTGATGATGTTGAGGGTATAGAAGGATCACGTACTCGCCCAGCTTGGTGCTTCTACGGGGTCAGCATGGTAGAGGAGGATGCGGAAATCGATGACAAGGTTGGCTAGAGCGGAGGAAGATGATGGTCGGAGCATCAATTTGTGGCTGTAGTCCATGGCCGCGTCCCTGTGCGCCCTCGTGGCCGGGGCAGGGGCCGCCGTGGTGGAGCAGCTACGGCCCCACGCTCGCCGTCGCCTGCGCCCTCCTCGTCCTCGCAGGAGGACCGCTGCTTCGAGTTCCTCCTCCGCATCGATGACGATCCACTCGGTATCAAGCGGCTCCCGGACAAGTTCGCCGAGTTCGTCGACGGCGTCGAGCCAGCGTAGTTGCAGCTACGGGAGGCCAGCTGCAACTTCTGCCGCTGGACCGTGGAGGTCCTGTTCGGCGGGCAGGGCAAGATATACCTGCACACGGGGTGGGACAAGTTCGCCCGTGACCTCGCGCTCGAGCCCGGCTGCCAGCTCACCTTCCTCTACGAAGGGCACGGCGAGATGATCGTCAAGGTGTTCAACGACACAGCCTGCCGCAGGCACTACCACACCGGCGAATCCGGCTCGGACACCGATAGTTAGAACTTAGAGTGTTCTTTCTTTGCAGCGAATCTGGCTACGGGCCAGACAAAACCAGTAGTCGAGTTTTCTGAATATTCTTACTCAGTAGAACCAACAAGAGCATTTAAATGCGTCGCGCCGCTGAAGATGTACGTTTTTTCTACATCGGACAAGCAACGAGCAGTCAGGGGGAGGCGCGGACATGACTATTTACTGGCCGGTGCAAGCGGAGCGGCACCGTGCTACGAATAAAGAAAAGCGACCCCATGTCCTGGCGTTGTACGAAATGACAGAGCGCAA
This sequence comes from Lolium perenne, assembly GCF_019359855.2. Taxonomy (NCBI): domain Eukaryota; kingdom Viridiplantae; phylum Streptophyta; class Magnoliopsida; order Poales; family Poaceae; genus Lolium; species Lolium perenne. The sequence continues at coordinate 255,899,747 of NC_067246.2, read as the reverse complement.
GGACGGCTAGCTGAGGAGAGTTGGTCAGGTATTTGTCAGGAGCAACGAGCTAGCTAGTTGTATCATCCAGGATAGCTACTCGTATCGAAGGGGACTAGGGGTCAACCAGCTTCCAGTGTGGGCCTGGGTTCCGAATCTTCGCGCTAAGCCAACGGCAGTGATAAGGTCTGGGCGCCATAAGGTCCGGTAGTTGTAATTTCCCGTATTGGAGTTGTTCTATGTTAGATTGCTCTTACTTCAAAAAATTGATACATTTGAACTCAATTCTTCGGATACATCCAAGAGGTGTGGTTTGGACAGAAACCTTAACCGCATTAACCCCCTTTCCCCGTCTCCCCCGCTCACCGTCACCGGATGATGCCATGGGCTACGCATGTGTGGCTGGCGGCAACGGCGATGTATTTTTCTTTTGTGTGGTGCTGCCGCTCAACATAGGCGCACGAGCGAAGCCAGCAGATTAGACTAGCCATAATGAAAGTAGGGAGAATCTACATATAAGCGCAGCATAGCAAGCGGTCCGTGCGGCGGGCGTGGAAAAGTGCATCATGCCCCTTAGTGCCCGGTGCCTTATCCCCTCGCGACCGTTCCTCCACCACAAACTCCTCTCTCTGTGAGGATGAAGCCGGAAAGGGGAGATGAGACGAGACCTCCACCATGAGCACAACGGGGAAGGCCTCCACGGACAAGCACGGAGGGGCAAGCCGCGGCGGCGGGGGAGGCCGTTGCGACCTAGTGCGCATCAGCGGCGAAGACCTCCGCGGCCAACAACGGCGGGGAAGGCCGCCACGGCCGAGCACGGCGGGGGAGGCCACCGCGGCTGAGCGCGCAACAGCGCGGAGGCAGCCGTTGAGAGCACGCACGAGGAGGCGGCTGATTCCCGAGGTTTCCGTCGTTTCTCTCGTTCCGCCGCGGATCATGAATGCGGGGTGGTTGTTGTCGTTGAGCACCGAGCGGAGATGCAGCGCCATTAGTGATAATTACTCCAGTTGCCAGATTCATTATTGATAATGCCAGATTAATTAGGTCCAGTTGCCATGTTTTACCAATTCCCAGATTAATTAGCAGTAATGTCCCGATTAATTAGCAGTAACCGCCTAATTCGTTAGCATTAATTGCCCGATTAATTTCGTCTAAGACAACTCATAGTGGGAGTAACTTCACTAGTAACTAAGTGTCCAACTCAGCAAATTTGCTTATGTGGCAGTGATTTAATGAGGAGAGAAGAAGATGGAATAACATAGCTAGTTACTGTAACATCACACTTCACAAGATACAATGAGTCTATAAACTAATTAATGAAAACATATATGATACTACTTTGATGTTACTTCCCACTATGAAGGTAGTAACATAGAGTAGTAACATGTGCATGTTACTACTCTATGTTACTTCCCACTATGACTAGTCTAATTGCCATATTAGCAATTGCCATATTAATTAGTCCTAGTTTCCTAATTAATCAGGAGTACGTTTCAAGTGAAACGAAGCTAATCAGGAGTAGAATAGTTAGAGCACGCCATTTTTGGAACCGTACATGCATGATTCCTGCAGCCACAAGTGAACGACCAAGCTAAAAAAGAAAAAGAAAAAATCACCAACGCACATAAATCAGCCTGGCAAGCCGCCGCACGAAAGACCCATCTTGCGGCGCCGCCGCGTAGTCTTTCCCATGAAAGTATCATAAATACTATTATGCATACCATGTTGCAAAAATCTGATGTGGCGCACCAATTAATGAGGTGAGAGATAAGAGTGGTGTCATAAGAGCAACTCCAATAGTATAGCCGGTTGTTGGCTATAAGCAAGATACCATGTCATCTATAGCTAACATGTAGCCAACAAGTACAATAGTTGACTATAAAAATGTACTACTTTTTCAATGGATGGTCCACCTTTCATTCACACACCTTACCTAGGAGCACGTGCTAGAGCTAGCTCTTGCATAAGAGCCCACTCGCATTCTCTCTCCTCTTCTCTCTCCTCCAACTAGACATAAATATATTATTGTAGCCAGCTGACCAGACCTTATTGTACTTGCTCTAATATGATACCGTATCATAGCACATAAAACTAGAAAACTTAATGGCAAACAAATCATGTACATAAATTTGTATTGAGATTCTACAAAACATTAAATATGATGATACTATGCATTGTGGGGTAGTCTCATAGTATCATGTGCATGATACTAATGTATGATACTTTTCATTGTGACTAGTCTTAGTAATGATATCATCCTCTAATTATGAGCAATACCAAATGGCTATTTATTGAAAGTTTTCTCAAAATTAGTTGTGTCAACTACCCCAATGGCTATACTGTTGATTCGTCCAAGGGTAAGGCTGGTCATAGTGGTAAGTATCATGTAGTAGTATCATGCATATGATACTACTGCATGATACTATTTTCTATAGTGGGTAGTATCATGGAGTAGTATCATAGTCATGCTATATTTATTATTTTTTAGAATCTCAATGCAAATTTGTCTACAAGATTTGTTTAGCATTAACTTTTCTCGTTGTTTGCGCTATAATACAGTATCAACATATGTTACTCTAATCTCCTCTCTTCTACTTAATTAGCTGACATGTCAGCATTTTTGTGGGACAATCTGCATGATACTAGCTATGATACTAACACTATTGCTAGCCTAAGGGAGGCTTGAGTACTCTACGACCTCGGGATAGGTGGCTTTCGGCGACACAAAGGGTTCCAAGGTGCACATCTCTGGTGGGTGGTGATGACCATTGAGATCGTCTACAACAGATTTCTTACTTCGATCATAGTAGATCCTTGTTTCCTTCATCATTTTTTTTAAATAACGGCATGTAAATTGTTCTGTTATATCTTTCTTTGAAATGGAAATGTTTTTCTATGTAGAGTACAAACCAAATCAACTTCCGATTGGTGTGTCGTAACAATATGTCTCTTTTTTTTCCAGGCTGCACCCACCTGCTAGCAGAGCATACGTAATTATGTCATTTGTGTTTTTTTTTTTGCTCCACACAACTCCCCCACATCCGCAATGTTCCTTCTTGCTCAAACTCCATCGCTTGTCTCTTGGAGGAACTCTAGACTACAAAAAAGAATCTTTAATCGTCGGAACCACTGCCGATGGGCTCCAATGAGCCGGATTCGTAGACACGAGGACATAGCTGCCACACCAAGGTTGAGACACCTGAGAAGTAATGATGTGATGATGTTATAAACATACAAAAACTATTGCATGTGTGGGGTTATGTTACAGTGGTTGGATGGTGCAGATTTCACGTTTAAGTGGGATCTACTGGCAGGCAATGGCACATTGTTCTACATGCATGGAACCATGACATCATCAAAAGCTTTTTTGATTTCATACTTCAAGAAAATTTATGCCTTCAATTTTCATCGATCTTTGGCATAGTCACGACTAAATCTCCAAAACTGTATCCCATGTTAACATGCATGTTTCATCAAAAAAAATCTTTGATAATTTCTAGATTCTTTTCACATACTTCCCAAACTATGCATTACTGAGTTGTGAGATTAAAATAATTTGGTTGTTATTTTTCTATATGTCATTTTAAGTCGATGCAATGTTTGTATGATACTACTTTTGTGGAATGATACTTTCTCTTAGTTGTTGGAAATATTTGAAATGATATCTCTAATTGTGCTTGTCATTGTAATGTCTACAAAAATGTAAAAGGTTATCTAGTATGCATAATTATTGTGGCAATTGTGCGAATAATCTGGCAACCATCTACTACTACTTACAAAGGCAAGAAGTGTCGTAGGAAAAATAACCGAGTTGTTATTTTGGCAACATGCCTAGGAACGAAGAAGAAGCACAACGCCAAGAGTTCAACGAGCGCCTCGCATTGTTCGAGACTCGCATCGATGAGCAATATGAAGAAGTACCACAAAACTTCGCCGTCGTGAACCAAGACATGGCCCTCCTTCGCGAAGCCACATACAACTTGGATCGCCAAATAGCGGTCAACGATGCGAACATGGAGCGGCGCATGGAGATCCTCGAGCGCGCCATCAACAACTTGGGTCACCGCCGTCGACACTGCTCTACCTCATCATCAAGCTCTTCACAAGACTACTACTCCGATGACCGTCACGAGCCATCACGCTCCAACTCAAGGCGAGGAGAACCTCATCGACATGTTCAACCACATGAGCGTCATCAACAAGAAGAAGCACAACTCCATGACCGCCATCAACATGATCGCCACGGTCACCATGGGCGTGACGACCAACCCCAAGACAACGTCATCATCCACATGGACTCGGAGCATCATCGTGAACCACATATTGATGTTCATGATCAATGTCACCAAGAACAACCTAGGTGTGATCTTAGAAACCACCCACGGCCAACCATCATGGAAGAGGAAATGCAGAACGTGATCATGATGAAGAAAGTAATCATGGACATCATCAAGAACTTCGACAACCTTGTCAAGATCGCCGCCAACACCAACATCGCGCACCAAGTGAAGCAAGCGTTCAAGTGCAACGCCAACCCAATGATATGGTTGGCCGCGGAAGACCTCCTCACCCACAACAAGTTGCGAGAGAAGAAGGCATGCGACCTCGCCGAAGGAACTTAGAGGATGAAGAGAACATGTATGGCAAGCTCAAGTTCAACATGCCCAAGTTCAAAGGCAAAGACGACACCGAATCTTACCTCTCATGGGCGCTCAAGGTTGACAAGATCTTCTGCATCCACAACTAGTCCGGTGCGAAGAAGGTGGCCATGGCATCACTTGAATTTGAAGATTATGCAAACACTTGGTGGGATCAAGTGGTTACTCTAAGGGGAGAAAAGGGTGAACCCCCCATTGATACTTGGGAAGAGATGAAGGAAGAGATGCATGCTCGCTTTGTGCCTTCATTCTCCGTTGTGGTCATTGGATCGAGCAGAGAAGCGACATCTCTGGCGCCTAGGAAGGAGTCAAAGTGAGGCTAGTGGAAGCCAGCTTACAAAGAAATGTTTCCATTGCGTCAACCAATACACTATATGACCGACCTCTTCAACAAGCTACAAAAATTGAAGCAAGGCACCAAAACCGTTGAGGAATTCTATAAGGAGATGGAGTTGACTATGATGCGAGGGAACATCCAAGGGTCCGAGAATCAAACAATTGCTAGATACTTCAATGGTCTCAACTACCCAATCAAGAGGATTGTCGAGTTCCAACAATATTCAACCATTGTTGAGTTGGTTCACCAAGTTTTCAAGGCCGAGCGACAAGTGAATGAGGATATCAAGTACAACAAGACAAAGACCTACTTCGCCTGAAAGCTCAACCCAAGTACTCCTACAACAAGTGTGAATCCATCATCTTCCTCAACGCCATCGAAGCAACCGACCATCCAAAGTCGCATGAAGCAACCAACACCTTCAACCGCCTCCTCAAAAGCATCAACGAGACCTAGCAATGTGATAACCCACAAGTATAGGGGATCGCAACAGTCTTCGAGGGAAGTAAAACCCAAATTTATTGATTCGACACAAGGGGAGGTAAAGAATACTTATAAGCCTTAACAACTGAGTTGTCAATTCATTGCACTGGAAAAGCACTAGTAACAGGGGTGATGTGAAAGCAGTGATAATGTGAGAGCAGTAGTAACGAAACACAACAGAGAGCTTGATAATATGAGAGCAATGGCACCAGAAAATAGTTGATACTACTTCCAATGACATGTAGGAACGAGTATATGATGATGAGAGATGGACCGGGGTTCCCAGCTATCTACACTAGTGGTAACTCTCCAATAACAAGTGTTGGGTGAACAAATTACAGTTGGGCAATTGATAGGATTGAAATAGCATTAAGACAGAACATCAAGATTATTAATCATGTAGGCATGTTTTCCATATATAGTCATACGTGCTCGCAATGAGAAACTTGCATAACATCTTTTGTCCTACCAGCCGGTGGCAGCCGGGCCTCTAGGGAATCTACTAGAAATTAAGGTACTCCTTTTAATAGAGCACTGGAGCAAAGCATTAACACTCCGTGAAAACATGTGATCCTCATATCTAAGCCTTCCTCTCCAGTTATCCCAGTGTTGGGTTCCAGACATAGACATGTGCAAACAACTTGTAGATACAATCTAAGCAATAAGTATAGAGCTTAAATCTAAGATCATGCCACTCGGGCCCTAGTGACAAGCATTAAACACAACAAGATTGCAGCAACAATAACTTCACAAACTTATATAGATAGACTAATCATAATGTAACAATCAATCGGATCCCAACAAACACAACACCGATTACATCAGATGAATCTCAATCATGTAAGGCAGCTCATGAGATCATTGTATTGAAGTACATGGGGGAGAGAGTACCAACTAGCTACAGCTAGAACCCGTAGTCCATGGGGGAACTACACACGGAGCATGATGGAGGCGGTGGCGTCGATGGAGATGGCTTCCGGGGGCACTTCCCCGTCCCGGCGGTGTGCCGGAACATAGATTCTGTCCCCCGAATTGGAGTTTCGCGATGGCGGCGGCGCCCCTGGAGTCTTTCTGGAGTTTCGTCAATTCCGAGAATATTGCCCGAACAACCTTTCTGGAACCAAAAACAGCAGAAAACAGGAACTGGCACTTCGGCATCTTTAATAATAGGTTAGTTCCGGAAAACGCATAAAAACATTATAAAGTGTGAGCAAAACATGTAGGTATTGTCAATAAACAAGCATGGAACATCAGAAATTATAGATACGTTGGAGACGTATCAGCATCCCCAAGCTTAGTTCCTACTCGCCCTCGAGTAGGTAAATGATAAAAAGAATAATTTTTGTAGTGACATGCTACTTACATAACCTTGATCATACTATTGTAAAGCATATGAGATGAATGAAGTGACTCAAGGCAATGATCTATAGTTGCTAACAAATAGATAACATATAGCAAAACTTTTCATGAATAGTACTTTCAAGACAAGCATCAAAAGTCTTGCATAGGAGTTAACTCATAAAGCAATAAATTCAAAGTAAAGGCATCGAAGCAACACAAAGGAAGATATAAGTTTCAGCAGTTGCTTTCAACTTTCAACATGCATATCTCATGGATAATTGTCAACACAAAGTAATATGATGAATGCAAATAAGCAAGTATGTAAGAATCAATGCACAGTTGACACAAGTGTTTGCTTCTAAGATGGAAGGAAGTAGGTAAACTGACTCAACATAAAGTAAAAGAAAGGCCCTTCACTGAGGGAAGCAGGGATTAAATCATGTGCTAGAGCTTTTTAAGTTTTGAAATCATATAGAGAGCATACAAATAAAGTTTTGAGAGGTGTTTGTTGTTGTCAACGAATGGTAGCGGGTACTCTAACTACCTTATCAACCAGACTTTCAAGAGCGGCTCCCATGAAGGACGTTATCTCTACCAGCAAGGTAGATCATCCCTCTTCTCTTTTGTTTACACATGTATTTTAGTTTCATTATTGATGACACTCCTCCCAACCTTTTGCTTACACAAGCCATGGCTAACCGAATCCTCGGGTGCCTTCCAACATTCACATACCATGAAGGAGTGTCTATTTGCAAAATTAGTTTGCTTACTGATAGATCAGGGCAAATCATGTGAAGAGAATTATTAATGAAAGTTAATTAATTGGGGCTAGGAACCCCATTGCCAGCTCTTTTTGCAAAATTATTGGATAAGCGGATGAACCACTAGTCCATTGGTGAAAGTCTGTCCGAAGTAAATGACAAGATCGAAAGATAAAACACCACATACTTCCTCATGAGCTATAAAACATTGACACAAATAAGAGATAATAGCTTTTGAATTGTTTAAAGGTAGCACATGAAGTATTTGCTTGGAATGGCAGAAGAATACCACATAGTAGGTAGGTATGGTGGACACACATGGCATAGGTTTTGGCTCAAGGTTTTGGATGCACGAGAAGCATTCCCTCTCAGTACAAGGCTTTGGCTAGCAAGGTTGTTTGAAGCAAACACAAGTATGAACCGGTACAGCAAAACTTACATAAGAACATATTGCAAGCATTATAAGACTCTACACTGTCTTCCTTGTTGCTCAAACACTTTTACCAGAAAATATCTAAACCTTAGAGAGACCAATCACGCAAACCAAATTTCAACAAGCTCTACGGTAGTTCTCCACTAATAGGTTTAAACTACATGATGCAAGAGCTTAAACATGATCTACTTGAGAGCTCAAAACAATTGCCAAGTATCAAATTATTCAAGACAATATGAGGCATTTTCTATTTCCAACCGAATAGCAATAAATGCAACAGATTCCAACTTTTACCATGAATATGAAAAACGAAGAACACAAGTGTTCAAATGAAAAAGCGGAGCGTGTCTCTCTCCCACACAAGGATTGCTAGGATCCTATCTTATTCAAACAAAAACAAAAAATAAAGACACACAGACGCTCCAAGTAAAGCACATAAGATGTGGAAGAATAAAAATATAGTTTCACTAGAGGTGACCTGATAAGTTGTTGATGAAGAAGGGGATGTGATGTCTACGCCCCCTCCTTTTCCTGTAGACAGTGTTGGGCCTCCAAGAGCAAAGGTTTGTAGAACAGCAGCAAGTTTTCCCTTAAGTGGATCACCCAAGGTTTATCGAACTCAGGGAGGAAGAGGTCAAAGATATCCCTCTCATGCAACCCTGCAACCACAAAGCAAGAAGTCTCTTGTGTCCCCAACACACCTAATAGGTGCACTAGTTCGGTGAAGAGATAGTGAAATACAGGTGGTATAAATAAGTAGTACCAACGGCACCAGAAAAATGCTTTGCCCAGGACAGTAAACAAGCAGTAGTAACGCAGTAAAACAGTAAACAAGCAGCGATAGCAGTATTTAGGAACAAGGCCTAGGGATCATACTTTCACTAGTGGACACTCTCAACTTTGATCACATAACAGAATAGATAAATGCATACTCTACACTCTCTTGTTGGATGATGAACACCATTGCGTAGGATTACACGAACCCTCAATGCCGGAGTTAACAAGCTCCACAATTCAATGTTCATATTTAAATAACCTTAGAGTGCAAGATAGATCAACACAACCAAACCAAGTACTAACATAGCATGCACACCGTAACCTTCACACTATGAAAGGAGGAATAGATCGCATCAATACCATCATAGTAATAGTTAACTTCATAATCTACAAGAGATCACAATCATAGCATAAACCAAGTACTTCATGATGCACACACTGCCAACATTACATCATGGAGGAGGAATAGACTACTTTAATAACATCACTAGAGTAGCACATAGATGAATTGTGATATAAAACTCATATGAATCTCAATCATGTAAAGCAGCTCATGAGATTATTGTATTGAAGTACATGGGAGAGATGAACCACATAGCTACCCGTACAGCCCCGAGCCTCAATGGAGAACTACTCCCTCCTCATGGGAGACAGCAGCGTTGATGGAGATGGCGGTGGTGTCGATGGAGGAGCCTTCCGGGGGCACTTCCCCGTCCCGGCGGCGTGCCGGAACAGAGACTCCTGTCCCCCAGATCTTGGCTTCACGATGGCGGCGGCTCTGGAAGGTTTCTCGTACCGTGGCTCTTCCGTCTCGAGGTTTTAGGTCCAGGGGCTTTATATAGGCGAAGAGGCGGCGTCAGAAGGTCGAAGGGGCGACGACACTATAGGGCGGCGCGGCCAGGGCCAGGGCCGCGCCGGCCTATGGTCTGGGGGCCCAGTGCCCCCCCTCTGGTCCTTCTCGTGTGTTCTGGATGCTTCCGGGCAAAATAGGAACCTGGGCGTTGATTTCGTCCAATTCCGAGAATATTTCTTTACTAGGATTTCTGAAACCAAAAACAGCAGAAAACAGCAACTGGCACTTCGGCATCTTGTTAATAGGTTAGTTCTAGAAAATGCATAATAATGACATAAAGTATGCATAAAACATGTAGATATCATCAATAATGTGGCATGGAACATAAGAAATTATCGATACGTCGGAGACGTATCAGCATCCCCAAGCTTAGTTCTGCTCGTTCCGAGCAGGTAAAACGATAACAAAGATAATTTCTGGAGTGACATGCCATCATAACCTTGATCATACTATTTGTAAACATATGTAATGAATGCAACGATCAAAACAATGGTAATGACATGAGTAAACAAATGAATCATATAGCAAAGACTTTTCATGAATAGTACTTAAAGACAAGCATCAATAAGTCTTGCATAAGAGTTAACTCGTAAAGCAATAATTCAAAGTAAAGGCATTGAAGCAACACAATGGAAGATTAAGTTTCAGCGGTTGCTTTCAACCTGTAACATGTATATCTCATGGATAATTGTCAATGCAAAGTAATATAACAAGTGCAATAAGCAAGTATGTAAGAATCAATGCAAAGTTCACACAAGTGTTTGCTTCTTGAGGTGGAGAGAAATAGGTGAACTGACTCAACATAAAAGTAAAAGAAAGGTCCTTCAAAGAGGAAAGCATCGATTGCTATATTTGTGCTAGAGCTTTTATTTTGAAAACATAAAACAATTTTGTCAACGGTAGTAATAAAACATATGTATCATGTAAATTATATCTTACAAGTTGCAAGCCTCATGCATAGTGTACTAATAGTGCCCGCACCTTGTCCTAATTAGCTTGGACTACCGGATCATCGCAATACACATGTTTTAACCAAGTGTCACAATGGGGTACCTCCATGCCGCCTGTACAAAGGTCTAAGGAGAAAGATCGCATTTTGGATTTCTCGCTTTTGATTATTCTCAACTTAGACATCCATACCGGGACAACATGAACAACAGATAATGGACTCCTCTTTAATGCATAAGCATGTGGCAACAATTATTATTCTCATATGAGATTGAGGATATATGTCCAAAACTGAAACTTCCACCATGAATCATGGCTTTAGTTAGCGGCCCAATGTTCTTCTCTAACAATATGTATGCTCCAACCATTAAGGTGGTAGATCTCTCTTACTTCAGACAAGACGGACATGCATAGCAACTCACATGATATTCAACAAAGAATAGTTGATGGCGTCCCCAGAAACATGGTTATCGCACAACAAGCAACTTAATAAGAGATAAAGTGCATAAGTACATATTCAATACCACAATAGTTTTTAAGCTATTTGTCCCATGAGCTATATATTGCAAAGGCGAATGATGGAATTTTAAAGGTAGCACTCAAGCAATTTACTTTGGAATGGCGGAGAAATACCATGTAGTGGGTAGGTATGGTGGACACAAATGGCATAGTGTTTGGCTCAAGGATTTTATATGCATGAGAAGTATTCCCTCTCGATACAAGGTTTAGGCTAGCAAGGTTATTTGAAACAAACACAAGGATGAACCGGTGCAGCAGAACTCACATAAAAGACATATTGTAAACATTATAAGACTCTACACCGTCTTCCTTGTTGTTCAAACTCAATACTAGAAATTATCTAGACCTTAGAGAGACCAAATATGCAAACCAAATTTTAGCATGCTCTAGGTGTTTCTTCATTAATGGGTGCAAAGTATATGATGCAAGAGCTTAAACATGAGCACAACAATTGCCAAGTATCAAATTATTCAAGACATTTTAGAATTACTACATGTAGCATTTTCCAATTCCAACCATATAACAATTTAACGAAGAAGAAACTTCGCCATGAATACTATGAGTAGAAACTAAGGACATACTTGTCCATATGCAACAGCGGAGCGTGTCTCTCTCCCACACAAGCATTTATTCAAACAAAAAAAAACAAAAACAAACCGACGCTCCAAGTAAAGTACATAAGATGTGACCGAATAAAAATATAGTTTCAGGGGAGGAACCTGATAATGTTGTCGATGAAGAAGGGGATGCCCAAGGCATCCCCAAGCTTAGACGCTTGAGTCTTCTTGAAATATGCAGGGGTGAACCACCGGGGCATCCCCAAGCTTAGAGCTTTCACTCTCCTTGATCGTAGTATATCATCCTCCTCTCTTGACCCTTGAAAACTTCCTCCACACCAAACTCAAAACAAACTCATTAGAGGATTAGTGCATAATAAAAATTCACATGTTCAGAGGTGACACAATCATTCTTAACACTTCTGGACATTGCCCAAAGCTACTGGAAGGTAATGGAACAAAGAAATCCACCCAACACAGCGAAAGAAGCAATGCGAAATAAAAGGCAGAATCTGTCAAAACAGAACAGTCCGTAAAGACGAATTTTAAAATGGCACCAGACTTGCTCAAATGAAAATGCTCAAATTGAATGAAAGTTGTGTACATATCTGAGGATCACTCACGTTCATAATTTTCTGAGTTACCTACAGAGAATTAGGCCCAGATTCGTGACAGCAAGAAATCTGTTTCTGCGCAGTAATCCAAATCTAGTATGAACCTTTCTATCAATGACTTTACTTGGCACAACTAAACACAAAACTAGGATAATGAGAGGTTGCTACAGTAGTAAACAACTTCCAAGACACAAATATAAAACAAAGTACTGTAGCAAAATAACACATGGGTTATCTCCCAAGAAGTTCTTTCTTTATAGCCGTTAAGATGGGCTCAGCAGTTTTAACGATGCACTCGCAAGAAATAGTATTTGAAGCAAAAGAGAGCATCAAGAGGCAAATTCAAAACACATTTAAGTCTAACATGATTCCTATGCATAAGAATCTTGTAAATAAACAAATTCATGAAGCATAATGCAATTAGCATAGAAAGATAAAACAAGTGCAGCTTCAAGATTTTCAGCAAAAAGAGAGGTGTTTTAGTAACATAAAAATTTCTATAACCATATTTTCCTCTCTCATAATAACTTTCAGTAGCATCATGAGCAAACTCAACAATATAACTATCACATAAAGCATTCTTATCATGAGTCTCATGCATAAAATAATTACTCTCCACATAAGCATAATCAATTTTACTAGTAATAGTGGGAGCAAATTCAACAAAGTAGCTATCATTATTATTCTCATCATCAAATATAGGAGGCATATTGTAATCATAATCAAATGTATCCTCCATAACAGGCGGTACTAAAAGACCAATATCATTATAATCATCATAAATAGGAGGCAAAGTATCATCAAAGAAAATTTTCTCCTCAATGCTTGGGGGACTAAAAAGATCATGAAAACCAGCTTCCCCAAGCTTAGAACTTTCTATATTATTATCAACAATGGTGTTCAAAGCGTTCATACTAATATTACTACCAGCATGCAAATAAGATTCCATAGGTTTTTTAATTTTCGCATCAAACAATCCATGTTTTAAATCAGGAAATAGAATAAGAAGCTCATTCTTGTCCATTATGCCAAACTAGTGTAAACAAGAAACAAAAAGATGCAATTGCAGGATCTAAAGGAAATAGCTTTGAGTACTTACAACGGCGAAAATAGCTTAGTAGCCGAGATCCGGAGTGTGAGTACCTTTTACCTTTCCTCCCCGGCAACGGCGCCAGAAAATAGCTTGATGTCTACGCCCCCTCCTTTTCCTGTAGACAGTGTTGGGCCTCCAAGAGCAGAGGTTTGTAGAACAGCAGCAAGTTTTCCCTTAAGTGGATCACCCAAGGTTTATCGAACTCAGGGAGGAAGAGGTCAAAGATATCCCTCTCATGCAACCCTGCAACCACAAAGCAAGAAGTCTCTTGTGTCCCCAACACACCTAATAGGTGCACTAGTTCGGCGAAGAGATAGTGAAATACAGGTGGTATAAATAAGTAGTAGCAACGGCACCAGAAAAATGCTTTGCCCAGGACAGTAAACAAGCAGTAGTAACGCAGCAGTAGTAACGCAGTAAAACAGTAAACAAGCAGCGATAGCAGTATTTAGGAACAAGGCCTAGGGATCATACTTTCACTAGTGGACACTCTCAACTTTGATCACATAACAGAATAGATAAATGCATACTCTACACTCTCTTGTTGGATGATGAACACCATTGCGTAGGATTACACGAACCCTCAATGCCGGAGTTAACAAGCTCCACAATTCAATGTTCATATTTAAATAACCTTAGAGTGCAAGATAGATCAACACAACCAAACCAAGTACTAACATAGCATGCACACCGTAACCTTCACACTATGAAAGGAGGAATAGATCGCATCAATACCATCATAGTAATAGTTAACTTCATAATCTACAAGAGATCACAATCATAGCATAAACCAAGTACTTCATGATGCACACACTGCCAACATTACATCATGGAGGAGGAATAGACTACTTTAATAACATCACTAGAGTAGCACATAGATGAATTGTGATATAAAACTCATATGAATCTCAATCATGTAAAGCAGCTCATGAGATTATTGTATTGAAGTACATGGGAGAGATGAACCACATAGCTACCCGTACAGCCCCGAGCCTCAATGGAGAACCACTACCTCCTCATGGGAGACAGCAGCATTGATGGAGATGGCGGTGGTGTCGATGGAGGAGCCTTCCGGGGGCACTTCCCCGTCCCGGCGGTGTGCCGGAACAGAGACTCATGTCCCCCAGATCTTGGCTTCGCGATGGCGGCGGCTCTGGAAGGTTTCTCGTACCGTGGCTCTTCCGTCTCGAGGTTTTAGGTCCAGGGGCTTTATATAGGCGAAGAGGCGGCGTTAGAAGGTCGAAGGGGCGACGACACTATAGGGCGGCGCGGCCAGGGCCTGGGCCGCGCTGGCCTATGGTCTGGGGGGCCAGTGCCCCCCCTCTGGTCCTTCTCGTGTGTTCTGGATGCTTCCGGGCAAAATAGGAACCTGGGCGTTGATTTCGTCCAATTCCGAGAATATTTCTTTACTAGGATTTCTGAAACCAAAAATAGCAGAAAACAACAACTGGCACTTCGGCATCTTGTTAATAGGTTCGTTCCAGAAAATGCATAATAATGACATAAAGTATGCATAAAACATGTAGATATCATCAATAATGTGGCATGGAACATAAGAAATTATCGATACGTCGGAGACGTATCAGGATGCCTTGTACATCCCCATGCTTAGACGCTTGAGTCTTCTTGAAATATGCAGGGATGAACCACGGGGGCATCCCCAAGCTTAGGCTTTTCACTCTTCTTGATCATATATCATCCTCCTCTCTTGACCCTTGAAAACTTCCTTCACACCAAACTTCTCGTAAACTTCATTAGAGGGGTTAGTACTCAAAAAACTTTAATCCACTTTAGCCCTGTAGTGACACATTGCAAGAAATCAATAAAACATTAGCTACAGCTCTCCACGTCTAGAAAGCCTTGCTAAAAGTCCACAAGAGACAATTCAAAAAACAGAGACAGAATCTGTCAAAACAGAACAGCCAGTAAACACGAATTTTTAAGAGGTACTTCCGTTGCTCAAATCAGAAAACTCAAAACTAATGAAAGTTGCGCACATATCTGAGGAACACTCACGTAAATTGGCAGATTTTTCTGAGTTACCTACAGAGAATCCTATCCAAATTCGTGACAACAAGAAATCTATTTCTGTGCAGTAATCCAAATCTAGTATCAACCTTCTATTAGAGACTTCACTTGGCACAACATTGCAATAAAATAAAGATAAGGAGAGGTTGCTACAGTAGTAACAACTTCCAAGACACAACAAAACAGTAGCAAAATAAAGACATGGGTTATCTCTCAAGAAGTGCTTTCTTTATAGCCATTAAGATGGGCTCAGCAATTTTAATGATGCACTCGCAAGAAATAAGAGTTGAAGCAAAAGAGAGCATCAAGAAGAAAATTCAAAACACATTTAAGTCTAACCCACTTCCTATGCATAGGAATCTTGTACACAAATAAATTCATGAAGAACAAAGTGACAAGCATAAGAAGATAAAACAAGAGTAACTTCAAAATTTTCAGCATATAGAGAGGTGTTTTAGCACCATGAAAGTTTCTACAACCATATTTTCCTCTCTCATAATAATTTTCAGTAGCTTCATGGATAAACTCAACAATATAACTATCACATAAAGCATGATTTTCATGATCCATAAACACATAATTTTTATCAAGCTCAAAAATAGTGGGATTAAAACTTTCAAACCCACTTTTATCAATAATGTAACAAGATGATTGATCAATCTCAAAAGATATGGGACTCATAGATAAATTCAAGAACTCTCCAATCCCATTTTCATTAGTAGTACAATTAATATTATCAAGTAACATAGGACCATCATCTAGAGATTTATCATAAACATTTTCCAAGCAGAACTCTTTAGTACCATGCATTTCGACATCAGGCACAAACAAAGCATTATCATAAAATTTATCAAAGTAGCATGGATTATCATAGATAACAGTAGCATAATTATTCTCACAAGTTTTACTCATAGGGAATATTTCAAGAGAATCCACAGGAACATAACATTCATCCTCCTTTGGTAAGCATGGAGGACAATCAAATAATGTAAGAGATAAAGAGTTACTCTCATTAGAAGGTTGGCATGGGTAGCTAATCCATTATTCCTCCTTTTGTTCATCACTCTCCTCTTCTTTTTCATCCAATGAGCTTTCAGGTTCATCAATTTCCTCCTCTTTTTCATCCAATGAGCTTTCAGGTTCATCAATTTATTCTTCCACAGGTTCCTGCAAATTGTGAGTGCATTCTTGTGCATTAATGAGCCTCTCTTTATAATCAATGATATAAGGATTATCACTGTAACTTTCTATGCAAAAATTAAGGATAGAAGAGACATAATCTTTAAGGTCCCTACAAACAACACAAGTTTCATACTTTTTAACCATGAAGGATTGTATCTCAGAAGCTCCCATAAACAAAACAAATTGTTCCACTTCTTCAAACCCAAAATGAATATAGCTATTCCAATTATAGTTCTTAATTAAAACTTCCTCACTAAAGCCACATTGAAATTTAAGATGTTTAGTATCCTGTTTAGAGCAACAGTTTATATCATGGCGTTTAAGCAAGATTTTAGCAATTGTATTCAATTTTTCTATCACAGCACTCATCACTTTTCCCGTTCTTGATTCTCTATAATTATTATATAATTCTATAAGCTCCAAATAGGTTGTGGGTTCTTCCATAACAACAGTTTTTAATTTTTCAGTTTTTCAAATTTTTATGGATTTTCGGGTATATAGGAAAAATAAAACAAAACAAACTAAACAAAAGTAAACTAAGCAAAATAATACTAGACAGAAATAAACTAAGCAAAACACAATGTCACATTCTTCAAGTGTGGAACACAAGGTCACAAGTCCTTTGAGTGCAAGAATACCAAGTTCATGATCACATTGGAGAATGGTGACATAGAGACCTAAGTGAAGGAGAATATGAAGCTCTTGTTCAAGCCGTTGTAGCTAATGAAGAAGAATATGATGAAGAAAGAGAGAAGACCACCTCCTTTGTGTGCATGATCCAAGTCCTTCACTTGTGGCCACAAGGGTGTTGACTACTCAACAACAAGCCATAGAAGACCAAATGTGCAACATCTTCCAAACCCATGTCGGTATTGGAAGAAAGTCCATCAAAGTCATCATTGATGGAGGAAATTGCCACAACTTAGCAAGCACTAAGTTGTGTGAGAAGCTCAACCTCACACTCTGCAAGCATCCACATCCATACCATGTCCAATGGTTGAGTGACAAGGGCAATATCAAGATCCAACACACCGCCATCATCACCTTCAAGATCGGTCCTTATGATGACACCATCGAGTGAACTCAACGTTGTAAATGAGTCTTGTTTAGAAAATGAATGATTTTAATTTTTAAATTTAGCAATTAATATGATGATGTCAACTATGATATGGTTTCGACTAATTTTTTTTTTTTTTTGAGATCAAAGCTGCACTCTATTACTTAACCAGCATACTCAGATGCCAAAAGGTTTACAATAAACTCCGGTGGGGAAACCAACCAGGTGTTACAAATTTTATTTCCGCAGCCTTCACTAGCTAATCTATGCGCAACGCCATTCACAACACGACGTGCGTGTCCAACCTTGTGTTCAGCAAAGGTCTTGAGCAGCTCCTTAATCTCTTCAACGAGAGGACCATGAAGTGAGCGGTCCAGATCGCTACTCTTGACTTTCGCCACAGCACTTAGACAGTCTGTCTCCAGATATATCCTTCTCACGCCTTTCTTCTTTGCCAGGATGATTGCATTCTTGCATGCGAGGAGCTCCGCCCGCTCTGGGTCCGACACGAAGGGCAGGAAGGTGCATTCACCCGCCAGAAACGCCCCTTTGTGATCTCTGATCACCATGCCACAGCCTCCGTTACCCTGTGAAGACATAAAGGCTCCATCTGCATTTGCCTTGTGCCAATCTTCCTCTGGTGGTAACCAATGCTCCTGCGTACGCACCTTAACCTGTGGTGATCCAAGGTTTAACTCCAGCCATTCATCAACTAGGGCCAACGACCGTCGAGCAATAACCCCTGGATCCTCAATCGTCACTTCCTCCCTCGCATCATTTCTAGCTAACCAGATCTGGTACAGTACCATAATCCCGATCGATAATTCCTTCTCCGCCAGTCTTCCTAACCAGTCCAGCATCCAGCCCCTGACTTCCGCGTGCCGGTGAGCAAGTTGCCGCGGGCCAGGCAAGGGAAGACCCGAGCTCGCTCTTACTCGCTCCCAGACTGCCATGGAGTGAGGACAGAACCAGAAACGATGGAACAGGGATTCCTCTCTGTGGCATGCGATACACTTGATCCCTTGCTTGATCTTCCTCCTCTCTAGCTCCGTGCCCACCGCTAGGCCATTCTTGATCATGCGCCAGACATGGATTCGCGCCTTCCCTGGTACCTTCGCACTCCATAGCGACAGCCACCCACGGTGCTCATCACACGAACCAGAGGAACTGGCTATGCCCTGTCGTATCGATTTAAGCTGCATGTGGAGGTGATACGCTGATTTTACACTGAAGATGCCATTTTTGGTTTGGTTCCATGCATAATAGTCTCCTGTTCCGGCACTTCCCACTGGAATCTTCAGAATATCCTCAACATCACACTCAAAAAACAGCTCATTGAGCTTCTGTTCATCCCACCCTTGACCATCAGGTAATAGCAACTCAGCAACCTTGTCAACCGAGACTTGAGGCTTATGTCCCAGTGGACGCTGTAGCCCTTCTCTCGGTATCCATCTGTCCCGCCAAACATCAACTGATTCACCGTTTCCAATCCTCCAAATCAACCCTTCTTGGAGTAACTTCCTCCCATGCATGATACTCCTCCATGTATAAGATGCAGCACCAGGGCACTTGGCAGATAGAAACCGCCCGTCCTTGAAGTATCTAGCACGCAGGACTCGTGCACACAAGGATGTTGGATTTGTAAGAATACGCCATGCTTGCTTAGCCAACAGTGCTTGGTTAAAAGCATAGTAATTTCTGAACCCCATGCCTCCTCTCCTCTTTGGTGAGCACATCTTGTCCCAACTCACCCATGGCACCTTCCTTCTCCCCTCCACCGATCCCCACCAGAACCCGGATGATATGGATGTTAACTTACTACACATTCTCTTTGACAGCATAAAGCAGCCCATAGGGAAGGTTGGAACTGCTTGTAGGACTGATTTGATGAGCGTTTCTTTACCTTCCATCGATAGCCCTTGTCCTTTCCAGCCATGTACCTTGCTCCATGATCGTTCTGGGATGTGCTTAAAAGCCCCATCCTTCGACCGTCCCACCACTGTTGGTAGGCCTAAGTATCTCTCTGACAACGCCTCACATGATATGCCAATAGCATTTTTCAATTCTTCCCTTCTATCTTCCTGGCAGCCCTTCCCAAAGAAAATGGATGACTTTTGTAGATTCACTCTTTGCCCTGAACACTCTTCATATGCTTGCAGAATCTCACGTAGGGCAATAATATTGCTTGCACTCGCCTCCAGAAACACGATGCTGTCATCGGCAAAAAGGAGATGAGTGATAGTCGGTCCCGACCCACCAAAACCCACCCCCGACACTTGCTTCTCAGCCTGTGCCTGACGGAGGAGCGCAGAGAAACCCTCCACACAGAACAGAAAGAGGTAGGGAGACAACGGATCTCCCTGCCTTAAACCCCTGGTTGGAAGGAAAAAATCAGATATGCCCCCATTCAGCTTTACTGAGAAACGAGCGGATTGCACACATCGCATAACCATCTGCACCCATCTCGTTGAGAACCCCAACTTCACCATCATCTCCTCCAGGAAAGCCCACTCAACCCTGTCATAAGCTTTCATCATGTCTAGCTTGACTGCACACAGAGGATTCTTGCGCTTTCGCTTCCTGATGGCATGTACACACTCATAGGCAATAAGAACATTATCTGTTATCAATCTGCCAGGGACAAAAGCACTCTGCTCCTCAGATATCAGGATAGGAAGAATCCGTTTCAGCCTATTTGCGACCACCTTCGAGGCGATTTTATAGAGGACATTGCACAAACTTATTGGTCGGAATTGCGACAAGAACTCTGGCTGGTTTACCTTGGGAATAAGTACAAGGATTGTATCATTAAAATCGTCAGGACATTCTTTGCCATTCAAGAAATCCCGAACAGCCATGCAAACTGAGCTTTTCAACATAGACCATGGTCTCTGATAGAATAGGGCTGGTAGCTTTTCCCATGTCGACTAATTGATACGTGGTGTGATAATTAGATTTTGCCGTACCTTTTTTTAAAATAAGATTTTGCCATATATTTTCCAAATCATAAGCATAAAGAACATATTGTTGTTTACCCAGTGTCTCACAGCGGGACCCGTATACTAGCGAGAAGCCCATATAATTAAGGGAGTGACTATTTATCCATTCTCAATCAGATGATATCATTAAATTTTAGTTGTAAGTTATGTTGCAACTCATGACGCACAAATTACGATGAAAATTAAATGGTGTAAATTAACCAAGTTAGTTCTAGCACATTACTAGTATGATTAAAACACCTTGCACCTCCGGACCTGACTAGAGGCTGATGGCCGCCGATCCTTCCACCTCCACCACCGCCGCCCCCGCCTTCGCGAGCGACGCTAATTCCACCGAGTCATGGAGCGCCCGGGTGCGCTCCCTGACGCGCCTCGGCCGGCACCGGGAGGCCCTGGCCCTCCTCCGGGACGGCGACCCCTACCCGCCGCCGCACGCTCTGGCGCTACCAGCAGCGGTCATCTCCTGCACGGCGCTGTCCCTCCCCTCCGGCGTCGCCCAGATACAGGCGCTCGGCTACAAGCGCGGCCTGCTCCCTTCCTCCGACGCCTACCTCCTCTCCGCGCTGCTCTCTTCCTACTCCCGCCTCGGCCACCTCCGGCGCGCCCACCAGCTCCTCGACGAAATGCCCCTCGCGTCCACGCCGCCCACCACGCTCCGCACCGCCTTCAACTCCCTCATCTCCGGGTGCGCCATGCACGCGCTCCCGGCCGCCTGCTTCGCCATCTTCCGCCGCATGCGCGCAGCCGGCGCCCCCTTCGACGCCGTCACGCTCATGACGCTCGTCCCGGCCGCTCCTCATACCGCCGTGCCGCAGCTCCATGCCCTCGCGGGGAAAACCGGGCTCGCCGCCGAGACAACCGTTGCCAACTGCCTCATATCCGTCTACGCGCGCCGCGGCGCCGGACTCGCCCGGCAGGTGTTCGACGAGATGCCGGTGGCCTCCCGCGACCTCGTCTCATGGAACGCCGTCATCTCGGCCCACGCGCAGAACGGCCTTGCGGTGGACACCCTTGACCTCTACGGCCGCATGCGTGGCCACGATGGCGTCGGCGTGGAGCCAGACGCCGTGACGCTTGTCGGCGTGCTCTCCTCCTGCGCCCACCTCGGCGCGCGCAGTGTAGGCCGGGGCGTTGAACGGTACATGCAGGAGAGGCTGCCGGGCTTCCGCACCAACTTGCAGCTTTGCAACTCGCTCATCAACTTCCATGCGCGCTGCGGCAGCTTGCCCCAGGCGCAGCGGCTGTTCAACGAAATGCCTAGGAAGAGCATCGTGTCGTGGACGGCGCTGATCGCTGGGTACGGCATGCACGGGCATGGCGATGTTGCCGTCAACCTCTTCCAGACGATGGTGTCGGAAGGCATCCGGCCAGATAATGTTGCAATGGTTGGCCTCTTGTCGGCGTGCAGCCATGCCGGGCTGTATGATGAGGGGCGCAGGTATTTCTCAGCAATGGAGAGCGCCTACCAGCTGCGACCTACACTGGAGCACTATACGTGCATGGTGGACCTTCTTGGACGGGCAGGGCGTCTCGAGGAGGCACGAGAGCTGATCTCGTCAATGCCCATGCCAGCCGATGGTGCCGTGTGGGGTGCCCTTCTTGGGGCCTGCAAGATACATAAGAATGTGGAGGTAGGGGAGGAGGCTTTTGAGCATGTCATCAAGATTGAGCCGAGCAATGCAGGTTACTACGTGCTCATGGCGAACATATACACCGACACGGGACAACTGGACGGTGTGCTGAGGATACGGGCGATGATGAGGGAGCGCGGGCTCAAGAAGGAGCCTGGGTGCAGCTACATTGAACACAAGGGGAGAGTTCACCTATTCATGGCTGACGACCACTCGCATCCGCAGGCTAACAGGATTTACGAGCTCGTGATTAAGCTTGAACAGATGGTGAAGGAGAAGACAGGTGGCACTGCAGGAACAGAGGGAGACAGGGTGGTGGAGGGCCACTCACAGAAGGCGGCTGTGCCGTTGATCGGCTTTCACAGCGAGAAGCTTGCCGTGGCCTTTGGTATGCTGAACACTGCTGATGGTGAGATTGTAGTAATCAAGAACCTAAGGGTATGCGGGGACTGCCACACGTACCTGAAGACTGTCTCTGCAATTGCGAACCGGGCATTTCTTGTCAGGGATGCGAGCCGATTTCATCGCTTCGAGGGTGGAGCGTGCTCCTGCAAAGATTACTGGTGAAGAGTCTGGTGCTCAGTGTGCTCTGTGAGGGGAAAAAATTCTTTTGGTTTCCCCAGAAATTGAAGATGTAAGCCTGCAAGGAAGATTTCGCTCCAGATCTTCAATACTCATTGGTACAGGCTTGGTGAATACTCCACTGCAGGCATGAAAGAAGTACAAGGTTGGATCAACAGAGGAGAAAATGGGCGCGCATTTAGATGACCAACTCTCTAAAAACGAGATGCTCGACTGCCTCAAGATCAGGCTCCTATATGTTCTGCAGAACCCAATGTTCAGGGGCGGCTATACCGAGGCTAGACAGCCAATAGACCAAACTGCAAACTTCCTTGAGGGCTGCACTCTGCTCCGGATCAACCGGCAGTTCGGCACTCCCTCTGATATTGCTTCGCCTTTGGTCCTTAAACTGATGGATGACAAATTGTCAAAGGACCCCTATTTGAGACAATGGCCTGGCGACGCCAGATCTTTGACCAAAGGTGGTTCGGAGTACACTAGCAAATGGTCTGCGAGTTCTCTGACTAGTTGACAACGTTTGGTCTGCTGGTTAGCCCGCTGTATTGTTGACAGATAAATCAAAGCATATATACTACAGTCCTTTGCATCTGAATGACTGAATGTGTTAGAGAAAGGGAGATTTTTTGATCGAAAAGGAAAGACATAAATTTTAATATAAATATGGGAGCTGCATGCTTGCTCCCCTTTTACTCAATCCGGCGGTGTGAACCAATGCTAGCTGACAGTGAATATCTCTGGCACACGGTCATTGTAAACGTTGCATACTTGCTGACCTACTTACAACTTGTGCCGTGCTACTACAATTACAGTTACCGGGATAGCAGGATCAGGCAATGGTTCATAACCCTGTAGAAACCACCACCGAAACAATCAAGCTCAGAAAAATGAGGCAAAGCCAATATATTAATGTTACAGTTCAGGTACTGTACCTGTCATACACATAAATCTCCTGACCTGTCATATTGTGAAGTAATACAGTGGGCAAAATCATGACCATATAAATGATTGGGCTACTTTACAAAAGGGGGATCTCCTAGACAGAGCAAAGGCAAAAAAGAGAGGAGAAAGCACATCCTTGTACAACAACTGTATCATGGCACTCTACATCCCAGTTGAGGAAGTCCTTCCTATTCTTTGAGCACCAAGTTTTGGTGCTGGCTTCGTTCCTCGGCCCCTGCCTGATGATGCTAGAGGCCTAGCTTTGGTCGCCGGTGGGGGTGCCGCGATGGCACCCCATAGGTCGTCACTGTTTGCTGCTGCTGGCTTTGAAGGCCTCCCAGATGATTTTGGCTGAGGTGCAGCTATTGAACCCCAGAGGTCATCGGGGTCATTGTGTGGTACGGAGGGTTTTGTGTCTGCAGACTTTGATGCACCTTTGGGTGCTGGAGCAGCCATAGGACCCCATAGAGCATCATCTTCTGCTTTTGGTGCCACTGGTGGATTTGATCTTGATGAACTTGGAACTATGGTTGACAAAAATGAATAGAGAAAATAAATTAATCATCAAGTGCTTAAGAAGAGATGCACACGTCCTTGAGGTATTACAAATGAACCATCACAAAAAAAAAAGTATAGCTTACCTGGTTGCTTCGGTTGCACCACCGGACGTTTCTGAGCAGCCTGTATGTTGGACAGAAGAGATGGTGCTGACTTCTCCTCAAATGGATCTACATCATCCCATCCTTCGTTGTCGCTACCATTCTCTCCCTGGTTATCATTCTCGAGCTCACCCCATCCATCTACGGAGGAGCTTGATAGTGCTGGTGCAGTTTGATCGAGAGAGTTGGATGTGGATGGTGCATATGCCATTGGGGCAGGGTGAGTATCTGCAACAATATAAACCGAAGTCACCAAACATGAGGATTCATGCACCATAAAACATGTACTCCCTCCGGTTCATATTAATTGACTCTAATATGGATGTATCTAGACACATTTCAGTTCTAGATACATCCATATTGGAGTCAATTAATATGAATCGGAGGGAGTATAACTTTTCCTAATTCTCGTTTCAAACTATTACAGCTTATCTTGTGACAATTATAAGCCTTCCATTTGTGTGCAGGTGATGAGAACTGAACTCAAAACTATTAAGGATTAAAGCAATTTAGCAAATGACTAATACCTGATGTACCACTGGGGGATGCTGAAACTTGAGAGTTACTAGCATTTGCAGTAGATACTGGACCATGGTCAGAAGGTCTTCCCTTCTGAGTAATAGAACTCATGGCCCACCTGAATATGAATTCGTTTGAGTAAATAATTCAATTGCATACAAAACCAGACTATCTTAAGATAAAGTGCACAAGCATATAAATATCTTCAATGCATCTGTAGAAGTATACATCATAATGACTTCATTTGTCAGTGTGGCAGCTAACTAAAAATTAAATTAGATATAGTTTTCTGCTTTAGTATATACTAATAACTAATTAGTTAGAGCACAAAAAGAAAGACTTCCCTAATCTTTAGAGTTGTTTGATCCCACAGCACAATGCAGCACAATATTGACAGAGTCGTTGACAGAAGAAAATATCGACCAGGTAGTTGTTTCGTAGCAACCATGGCTGGTGAGTCAGCAAGCATGCTAGCATTGGACACATTCAGTGTTTATGCTACTCCCTCCGATCCATAATAACTGTCGGTTTTAGTTCAAATTTGAACTAAAATCACAATACTTATTATGGATCAGAGGTAGTACATGTTTTTTAAGGAATACGATATGGGAGGCCCCTACAGCAGTAAATTTGGAAGAACAAAGACCCAAATTTGAGTCCCTACGGACTTGGATCTGGGTGGTTGGTTTGTGTATCCACTCCCTAACCCGATATGTAGTCAATATATACATAATGGTTTGCATTCGCCAGTGTTCAAAATCCCTGAGCCTGAGAGAAGTTTTAGAAAATGATGTACTGTAACTTAAGCACATAAACCTATAATGCAGGGGAAGACTTATGAACAGAGGGCAACCTTGCTAATTGCTCCATATTATTGTATCAACAAAAGGGAACACGGGGGTTCCTATGTTAACTTATATGTACTTGTGACATGGGGCAGCTAGATACATTAGTGATACATAGTGTGAGAAACTTATATTGTGAACATTAATTAACAATGGGATAAATGCCATAGCTTGAATGGAGATTCCGAAGTAAGCATGGTTTTAAAGGCGTCGCCTTAGGGACGCCTAAGCGTCCAAGCGCTCCCCCTCCGCCTTAGAAAAACGCCCGCCTTAGGCGCCTAGGCGTCCAAAGCGTCCGCCTAGGCGTCGCCTAAGCGTCAGAGCGCCCCCCCTTCGCCTTAGGACGCCTTGGCGCCTTTAAAACCATGGAAGTAAGAACATACTCCCTCTGTCCCAAAATAACTTCCTCAACTTTTTTCTAGATACGGATGTATCTACACAATAAAAACATGTCTAGATACAACCGTATCTAGACAAACTTGAGCAACCTATTTTGGGACGGGGGGAGTAGATTATTTGAGAGCATGATCTTTTATAGGCTTGATTCAATTTGATGCCTAAGACATGGACTCTACCTCTAACAATCCAAACAAACCTAAAATATATCTCTAGCGATCCAATCTAACGCAAACTCTTTCTGTAGCAATCTAATCTAACTCAAGCTTTTTTTCTAGATTATTTGACAATCCCTTGTTCAACTAACAAGAACAATATAATTTCAAATGAAAACGGTGATAGCTGTTCTTATCCCTAACTTCTAATTAGGCTGTCCCAGTAGGTATCAACAGTGCCCGCGCAAAATTGATTTCCAAACAATCAAGACAGCCCAAACTTTTAAAGCAATTTTTTCCTTTTTGGAAGCTGGGGTAGACATAGCTTACAAAAGATTTCCCACAATCATTATTTTGCCCGTTCCCTTTGTTTTCGAAAATTCACTCTGATATTAATGCGTCCACAATTTTATTTTTGAAATACATATAATTTTATTTTATGTTTGAAATTTTAAGGACATACTAGATGCAATTCTAATAAAGATAGATAAAGTTTTAAAACGAGGCGAGTTGGGGAAATCTAGTTTACCATACATGTAGGACCTGAATTGTAAGACATAATAAGTAAATCTTGACAGCTTACCCAAGTAAACCAGTATTTCCAGGCTTCAACTGAACACCAGTAGACTCGGCTGCCCTGTTGTCTCCCGTATTAAGCTATAACACACAGAGCAGCAAAGAAAATCACAATATCAGAACAGGAACATCAATAAAGGGCAGGGTGTATTTCTGTTAACATCGCAGCAAATAACCTTATCACAGCTACAAGTTAGACATAAATAAATGAATGTATTTGAGAGCATTTTAGGCTAGTATGCAACTATGCAATAAATCGTAAATGTACAGTATTAAAGCCTGGTATGCAATAAAATACAGAGCATTTTAGGGTAGTATGCATTTTAGAGCATTGTAAAGTTTTACTCCCTCTATTTTACCAGGTCCATTCCATCACTAGCCAACCATGCTCACAGACCACGGAAACACTAGCAATAAGAAAAGAGTTAATTATAAATGAACGTGCATATGGCATGTGTTTTGTACACCCAAGCACAAATACTCTCTTTATTTTAAAGTTTTCAAAAGGCAAGTCTTAATATGCTCTAGTTTTTGGGGGACAAAAGTTAGCATTCAACTTAACAGAAGAACATACATAATCATTTTCATGTGAGTTTTTCAGAAGCACGGGAAATTTATTTCTTAGTAGGTTCAGGTGAGGGAGTGCTTGAGGTTCTCACCAGGTTCAGGTGAGTAAGTGCTTCAGGTTATCACTGCAACTAATAGCCTCTTCCAAAGCATTAAAACTTTAAAAGGTAGGGTGACGACATATTACATATTTGCACTAACTACACTAGATTTTCTCCATAGACAATTAATTTGGAATGGAGATACCTAGCGGTTGTGACAGTTATAACAAAACGGAGGAAGTAAATGAACACAGCAGGCTAATTAGTCTAGTAAATTAGATATGGGTTTGTGAGAGCCTGGCACTTCTATCTTTTTATCCGATAAAGACCAAAATTTAGGTCAGGATTACAAGTATTGGTCATTATTTGCTTCAACGCATGCTTTAGATACACGGGTCGTTGGAATAACGAAAATCAAAGGAGTGTAAGTAGTGACACTAAGTTACCTGCCAGCATATTGCACCACAACCCACAGATAGTGTAATAAAACAGTTGTAGTGGACACATAGTAAGCAGATAAGCTAGATGTGCTACCTTTTCATGATGCTGTTTTGCTATTTGCAAGAATTGGTCAGTAGCCTGGAAAGCCTTAGTCCTCACGTCACTAAAAAAACATTGAATGGATTAATTGAATTACCAGATGTTGCAAAAAGTACAAGTACAGTAAGAACTAAAACAACAGGTTGTACTGTCATTATCATCACATTTTGCAATCTTGGCATTGACCACTTAAGTTATTAACTTTTTGTATTCAAATGTATAGCAACTTTTTTCTACAGTGAAATTTTGCCAGAACTTCTTTCGGACAAATTGTGCATCTCGTGCTCAAAGGATGTCTCTAAGTTGTGAGATAAGATCACACGTTGTTCGCTCGTGTGACAGCTAAAGGTTGTAACTTACCTGTCTGGGTCAAATGTAAGTACAACAATGTTAGGCAGTATACGCGTTGCAATCTCTGTCATTTCGTAGTATGAACTAGTGACACTCAGCGCCATGATTCCTGGCAGGGTAATATAATAATTCATAGTTGGTCACAGTAATCAATGGAAGAATGCTCTAACATTGTACAGCAGCACATCAGCTCAGGTTAACGTACCAGCTGCTCGAGCAGGAGGGAAGGTATCTCGTAAGGCACGAACTGTGAATGCATTGATCAATACTCGCTTCCTAGTCTGTAAGAATAACAAAGCCCATGTTAGCAAAGACTACTAAATATGATGGAACTGTAAAACTAGTAAATAAACTCTGTATCTAGGCTACAGAAGAAGATGCAGAAGTTGCACTACCAATCTAGACAGTTATGCTCTTATTTGGGGGCAAATTGTGTTTTCCTGGAATAAAAAATCCAACCAACTATACTATTTTGCCACCAGTAACCAGCCAGTTCAACAGAAAATTGAACCCTGCTCATGGAGAAAAAAGACTAGAAAAACATTTGGGATTTAGAGGCTTTAAAAAAATAGTGGTCCAAATTTCCTAGATGTATATGCCAATTGCTACATTTGTATTTCTCAACATCACAAGTGCAGCATTTCTAAGTAACATTTCAAAAGAAAACTAGCAATAAAAGCAAACAACAAAAGGTCAGAGCATCTTTGAGACAAACCCCATCATTCATATAATTTGATATATTCCCAAGAAGAATCGTAGTGTTTGTCCGGATTGCGGGTTCTTCATCCACCTGTAGACAAACAACGATGCTTTTAGTACAACTGTAGTATAAACCTTCTCGTATTCAATAAGTCATCACTTGGTTAGAAAAGCTTAATTAGAAGGAAAGTCCACCTGGAGCTTAGAGAGATACTTCAAGAGAGATCCTGAGATTGTACGCTGAGATAACTACAGTAACGATCGGTGGATTAGCGCAAAGAAAAAACTTTCAGGAAAAATAAAGGGCCATGAAACAAACTAAAATCCCTGGATTTGTTCTTTAAAAACATAATACAGGAAATGCAAACCTAGTGAAACACACATAATCAACCCAAACATAGGCCAAACATGAAAGTTCATGCAACTCACTTTTGGTGCCAATATAAGCATCGACTTCAATGTCAATTCACGGAGGAAAGAAGAAGTATCAGAGAACCCTGTGGCAACATGAGGAAAAACCTACAAATACATTAGAGACTCCTGTCAAACGCCAACATTCGAGAAACGCATGCAAATATCCATATACAAAAATATCACATACTTGTTCATCAACTGTTTGTGCTGCCAATGACTCTCCAAACTGATCTATGTGCTGCAAGAGACTAACTCGGATAGCTCGGTCATTCGAAGCAAAAAGCTTCACAATAGTCGGCAAAACCTGAAAAAGGCCATTATTCTCAACTTCTGTAAGAAGCCCTCAAACCAACTTTTTACTGAATAGCCAACTCTAACATGTACTGAGTGAAAGTAAAAAAAATAAAGACAAACCTTGGCACTAAATTGGTCAGCTGGAAGCCAGGAACCCATCTTTAGCAGCACAGTCAAGGCTGGAGCAGCAGCTGAACCAAATTCAAGAGCAGATTGCAACACAGGGAGCAACTATTCACAAAGTAGACAACATATAAACATAAACAAGTAACTCCAGTTGATTGCACAGAATATAGCAAAAGTCCAAAGCAACAGAATCGTGGCCTCATGGGTTCAGTTTCACGTACCTTCTTCAGAACTATCTCACGGGGAAGCTGTTCTGCTATATTTGGGAGTTTCCGGAAAAAGCTATCTTTCTCAACACTGTCTTTTAAATTGAGAACTTCCATGAACTGGATGGTCTCTACCAACTTGTTCTGGAAAAACTCTGAAATTAAAAGTCAAAATCGTTACTTAAGAAAAATAGAAATAATCTGAATGGGACTAAGAACAACAGAATTATTACGAACAAATACTGAAGAACATACGCATTAATAAAAGAAAATGGAACACAAAATAAAACGACAGTGTCAGCATGACAAGTAAAAACTACTAAACTTACCACTGTTGTCAATAAGTTTTGAAGGATTCATTCTACGAGAAGGTGTAGAACTCAAGAGCTTCTGGTAATCTGGAAGCAGAGACTGCAACCAAAAAAACAGAAATTATTTACTTTTAACGATCACAGAAACCATGTCAAAATAATGGTATATGGTACAGACGGTGGAGAATATGATAGATTCATGGGATAGATCCAGAACCAACCAAAAAAACTTGTGCAACCATGGAAGCTAACCTTTGGGATTGAAGCGATGTTGCGAAGGTCCTCTGTCCTGGTCAACTTTCCACCAGAAAAGAGCTCATAAATTAAGCACCCTGCAATGAGTAACACATGATATCTTTTTAGCGGAAATTCACTAGAGTCATATGCTCTCACTATTTTATTATTCAGGACCTAAGAACCAATGTCGAAGGAAAAAAGAGAGATGGTGCACCAAACAAAAGTATCAACAAGGACAAACAACCGAAGAGTTAATATGATCTGAGTGTATTGGTTTAGACTACCCTTGAGCCGCATTACCATGAACACAAAAGAAACAGCATTTACCGTGAAAGATCTAAAGCACTATGTGTATACGCACAGAGAGATCTCCATGATGAAATAACTGAACAACTGTCATTGGTTATGTAAGGAACAGCGCTGTGCACAGCCTAAGGAACTGTTTGAAAATAGTTTTTTTCCCATTTCTAAGTTTCTAACTAGGAAAAATAAATAGAATAACCCACACGAGAACCCAATTCAGGAGAAGGAAACCTATTAGAATGCAGTAAGTTAGTTTAGCTCACCCAATCCCCAGGAATCAATCGCCCATGGAGGTGATTTTCTAATTGAAGCCCAATCTGACTTTGTCAGCTCCATTGGCTTGTACTGATTTCCAACTAACCATTCAAATTGCTGTGAAAGAACAATAAATATGAGAAGATCTTTTACATAGATTCAGATATGCATATAATGTACAGGAAATGAGAAATATTTCCTGAACTTTTTTAGATTGACATAAAAGCATATCAGAAAGGGAAACTATATTTAGTGTCGTAAAGGGGCGGATTAAGTGTCATTACCAGCATGGGGCTACCAGCAGCTTCGTTATTGGCATCAAATTCTGAGAGAACATCAAAAGCATGAAGCTTCCAGTCCAGAGTTTGAGTAACAACTACACTGGCCAAGCATACATTCCCATGAACCTGGAATTGATGAAAGGACAGCAATCAGTTCATTTATGACCAAAGTACTGGCAGCGATTGTTGCAGTTATAAAATATCGCAATATCAGGTCACAAACACATAAATCTATATGTATCATTGTTCAACAAGTAATGTCTACTACATGCATTACATCGATCTTTTAAGTATCTATCAACAAGTGATGCCAGCTAACATGGTTGCCTTGACATCAGCTCATAGACATAACTGTATCACTGCAGTATAGCAAGAAAAACATGGTTGTCTGGTCTCTAAGAACCTCTCAGAAGGGTAGTGTCAAGCAGTAAAGGAGTAAGGTAAAGCAGAAATCAAATGATCAATGAAGTAACATAAGCCAACTGACTGCAGCTTAATACTTAGGGTTCATCTGCATCGACAAGGATATTTGGAATGTGAAGCTTGCAGAAAGATCCTGGTGGTTAGTTGTCCCGCATGATCAAATGCCAATGCTAGCATATATTCAACATTTTATAACAATTATAAAAGATAAAGGGACTAAGGATCTCGCGGAAAATCATTTCGGTATAATGACAAAGGTTTGTATGGTAAAGTTGCAGGATGGCAGCCATGTAAATAACTAGAAAAACTCTGTCAAAAGCCACGGAACCCAAAAACAATGAAATTTTAAAAATGGCTAGTGCAAGCATGATGCAACAAGTCCATCAGGAATTCAGGATACAGTGATAGACATGAAATCTGCTCAAGCGTCTTTTACAAAATAGAACTATACAAAGAGCAAGCAGCATTTCAGCAACCATTTAAAATAATCGAATCTACAAGTGAATGAACAATAGCAACAACAACAACAACAAAAAATGATGAACAGCTTGGATGAAAAAAAAATTAGATAGGGTTACATTCCTTTTAAGGTGGGAACTTACAAGCTTGCAATCGTTGTTGAGAAAGCTCACAGCTTTTGATATCTGATGAAGACCCCAAGCAAAATACT
This sequence comes from Lolium perenne, assembly GCF_019359855.2. Classification (NCBI taxonomy): domain Eukaryota; kingdom Viridiplantae; phylum Streptophyta; class Magnoliopsida; order Poales; family Poaceae; genus Lolium; species Lolium perenne. The sequence goes on along the minus strand of NC_067246.2, from coordinate 255,867,108 downwards.
CATCTCTAACACAAGGAAGCCATGATAAGAATAAATTTCACTCACAAAAATAAGAATCAAATATTATGAACGAAAGAAAGGTAGCCAAATGCAAAAAAAAATTACTGAATAAACAGGTAGCAAATATGGCACAGGAAACCAACATAGGGATAACTTTGACTTGAATTTGTGTACTCTCATTGCCTATATACTGCAACTACCACCGCAGTGCTAAAAACATGTCTACTAGGAAGTATACCAGTTCTTGTACAAGGAATTGGTGCCCCCACCTGTTACCGCATAATTGCCGATTAGGCCACATGATCAAGGTAGTGTAATAACTGCTAGGCGGGTAACCAGTCTGAGACAAACATTGGTTACCAATTTTTAGAACAACTCAGTACCTCCAGTTCTATCGGTAACATCAGCGTGAAGTTAGTGAACACATATACCATGGTAAAGAAACTATGCATCTAGACTTCTCAGACACAATGTCACTGGTTTGCCTACCAGCAGATCCCAAGCTAGATTATTAAATCTGTTTACGCAAGACTGTTTTTAAAGATCCTCAGCGTTATGGAATCACAACTCAGCTTGGTATTGGAATAAACACTATATTTGGTAAGTATGAGTTGAACAGCTATAATCTAATTAGCACAAATCATATCTCTCAGCTGTAACTAACATTAGGGTACACAATCTCAGCACAGATATGACATGTTTGTTAAAACATAGGACAACTGAATCTCATGGTACCTCTGTGTACCTCCCAGGTTCAGTTCCTTGATTTTTTCCGCGAGTGGTGTAACAGGCTCTGTAACTATATATATTGTGTGTTTTACAGCAGGTCCATCGGGAACTTCTGCTTCAGTACTGTGAAGAAAGGATAATATATTCGGATGGCGCACCTGCAGTAGGAACAGTGCTGAACTGACTTAGCAGATGTCTTAATGAGAAAAAAAAATCTGGTCCAACCAACAAATAAATCCTCCAATGCAGTAGAGTCGGTACTTAAGTTCCGTAAAAAATGCGGTAGTTAAGTAGGAAGATCATGGGAAGAAAGTCATCCAAAAAAAAGTAGTACAAAATGATGAACAATGACAAAAGTATATTCGAACATCATGTGCAATGCGGAGATATAGCACCATTATTATGAGAGATCTGCTTTCCACAGTTATTTTTTCTATTTAAATTTTGGCCAGTTTTTATACGATTTTATCGTTTACCACCACTCACTTCGCTCAAATCTGTTGATGTCGTAGCAATCTAGTCACCTAGTAGAACATCTCAAATAAAAATGGGTAACTTACTGTCCGTAATCTCTTGACACCATTGCGACCAGCGACCAAGTGCCTGTCTTGAGGGTTGCTCCCTGACAGCGAGAAAATAGAAACAGGCGATCCATCATCCTGGAGAAGACAAGGGAAGAATTGCGTTGTAAATGGCATACATGTGTGGCAACCAGTAATGAAAATAACCAGGATAAAGTACACGAGATTAAAAAAAACATCCCTGGTGGTAACCCAGGGAAATAAACCTGCTATTGTGAGAGATCAAAACCACGGTGAAAATAACCTGGGTGGAAATAAACTTTGCAACCCATTTGAAGTTGAACCATCCGCCTACCCAGATTATCAACTACTCCCTCCGGTCTGATTAGATTGACGCGGAGGCTACACAGCGCTAGCCTATACGCTACAGAGTGCCTGCATCGATTAAATCCGGACGGAGGTAGTATATAAGTACTGGATCTACTACCAGTTACACTTCCTGAGAGCACTGCATCAACCGATTTTACATCCTACAGCGTTAACAAAGCTAGCACCGCCCACACACGAGCTCCAAAGACGTACACTAACCCGAGACTGCTGCTACAGAGCGCAGGCTCACACACACACGGTCCAGCGCGTACGACTACGAGGCCCTCAAAGCAAGGAAAGCACAAGCTAGAATCCCCACAGGAAACCGCGTACAATTAGCTCCCAACTCCCGAATAGCTAGTAGTTGAGCTCGAAATCGAAGAGCTCGGGGTGCCCTGTGAGAGGATCCAGCCGATCGGGAGGCGGGAGGGTGGGTACCTTGGAGGCGCCGCGGTGGTGCGCCCAGGAGCCCCAGGCGGAGGCGTGGGGCTCGCCAATGGTGTAGGGGAAGTCCTTGAGGCCCGATCCGGATCCCGCGACCACGTCCTTGAGGAACTTGAACATTTTATTCTGCTACTCCCCCGACGTGCTTCCCCCCTCGATTCTCCGCCGGATTTTTGGTCTTCCCCGATCGCCTCCCCCCGGCGGTGGGTGGCTCGTGCGGAGGAGGAGTAGGAGGAGGAGGCGAGGTAGATCCGGGGAGGACGACGAGGGAGGTAGAGGGGAAACCGGCACGAGGAAGAGGAGGACGATGGGTCGCTTTTTTTTGCATATACCCCCTTGCCTCTGAGAATCTCGAACGGGATTACTGGACAGGCAGGCTGACAGCTCATAGTTAGGAGGTCTGATTAGGAATTCTTTGCCACGTCAAATTGCGTGATTCCCACTTGCCAATCGTGGTGCAGCAGGGCACGTGCAGTAGAAACTTCACTCGAAAGTGGACTCTGGTTTACAGGCCTCCGATTCATATTAACTGACTTTAATATGCACGTATATAGAACTAAAATGTGTCTAGATACATCCATATTAGAGTCAATTAATATGAACAGGAGGGAGTACCTTGTTTCCTTCTCTCAGAATATGATCAAAAGTAATAGAGTCAATATTTGAAGCTAAGTTGACACAATCCGCGAAGATAGCAGCTGATTCGCTCCACCGAGTTTGAGTACCATTAAATGCATCAGTTACATCAGTTGAGTCTGACTCTACTTGAACAGCATTGCAGCCGAGCCTACATGTCAGGGCCAAACCCTCCTTCAACGCCATTGTTTCTACCATCGCTGCGGATGCAACATTTGGAAGATATTTGCAAGATGCAGCAATAAACTGTCTCTGATAATCGCGTAATATTGCGCCGCCCATATCCAAATAGAATGCAGCGTCTACATTAAGCTTGACCTTCCTAGGTTCTGTCCGTCTTCTACCTGTATTGGGTACTACTGATTTCGAAGCTTTTGCATAGTTAGCTGTAATAGCTAGGATAGACATCTTACATTTGAAAACATGAGGGTTAGGCTCATTGTGTGTACGCTGTGGTCGAAGCCACCATAAATATCAGCAAGGAACTGAGATCAATTCCTTCGGCCTGATATTCTCAAAACCTTGTAGCGTATTATCTTCACGATGAAGAAGAGATTCAATAATAGCTGACCCCTCCCTATCTTCTAGCATCTCCTTATCAATAATCGACGTCAGATTAAGGGAATCCCATATCTCTCTAGCGGCAGGGCATTGGAATAGGAGATTACTAATATCCTTCGGCCCGATGACAGATCGGATATGCACTATCCATTCCAATGTGACGATTTGCAAGAATGCACTTCAATGGTATGATCCTGTGTAATGCTCTCCGTATAAAAAAGTTACTTTGCTTGGAATCTTCATTTGCCATAGTGATCTCCAAACAAGGTTAATAGTTGAATTTCCTGGAAGTGCTAACTGACCTGCCGACGGACCAAATTGATATTTCCATTGTACATAATAAGCTGATCTGACAGTGTAGCATCCGTGTTTTGTTAGACCCCAAGCTATAAAATCCTCAAAACCTTGGTTGTTTAGAGGTATTTGAAGGATCCACTCAACCTCTATTGACAAGAAAAGCTCACGTAAAAGGGCAACATCCCATCCACTCGTGATCGGATCAATGAGTTCGCTAACCCTTGTATAAACTGTCGCTCCTCTTGGTGAAATAACCCTTCTAGTCGGACTACTAGGAATCCAGGGATCATGCCAAATATTAATGTTGTTACCATTACCAACTCTCCATATGTATCCTCTTTTGAAAGTAGTTAGGCCTGCTACAATACTTTGCCACGTAAAAGAGGATCCTGCCTTCGGACCAGCTTTCAGAATATCACCATGAGAAAAATATTTAGCCTGTAGAACACGAGCACAAAGGGAATCAGATTCAGTGATCAAACGCCAAGCTTGCTTGGCCAGCATTGCCAGATTAAACGAGTGGAAATCCCTAAATCACATGTCTCCTTCATTCTTGGGATAACAGAGCTTCCACCATGTATACCAATACATATTTTTACTATTGTCATCATCACCCCACCAGAAGCTTGATATGCCATCCATCATACTCTTACAAACTCCCTTCAAAATTTGAAAAACTGACATAGCATAAACTAGGATAGCTTGCGCCACCGCTTTTAACAGAATTTCTTTTCCTCCTATGGATATTTTTTTCTCTTTCCATCCATCAATCCATTGAATAATTCTCTCAACAAAGTGTAGAAAGCAATCACTCCTATCCGCGCCAACTAACACATGGAGCCTAAGGCATTTGTACGAAAGGGCTTCTGTGTCAATGTGCAAGGCATCACAGATTTCTGCCCTCAAAAGGGCATTAGTATTTGGAGAGAAATAAACACTAGACTTAGTACAACAATAGGCTGGATAAACCCTCCGCACATAAGAGGAACAAATCTTTTATCTCTAAATAGCAAACCCCCCTACCTGATTTTGCTGGATTGTGGTGAAGCCACGTCATCTCAGTTTCTGTCTCCGTCACGTAGTTTTCCTTAGAACTGAGGTGGCCGACGTGGGCTATAACAGAAGGGTTAAACTGACATGGGCCAGATTAAGTTGGCCGGCTGGTCGTCGATGTTCGCCCTTAAAAAAACAGAAACAACACCTTCGTCTTCCTCCACCAACGGCAGAGTCCCTCCTCCTTCCCACGATAGTGCGGACATAATTCCAAGCATTAAACCTAATAATTTCGAGCCATTAAAGCTAGAGTAGGAACTGGTGAATGGAGTTCATCCGCGGCCCCCTTTTCTCCAGCTTCAAAAGCACGACATGGTACCATTCGCCACCGCACCCAGCAGCCTCTTCGACTCTGGTTTTCATCTGCTCCTCCGTCAGGCCCTCCGGATTTCTCGAATCCCTGAAGTATACCTTTCCAATATGCCAGGTTGATCTCTGGCTCCGGATTTCGTCTCCTCCTACCTCAGGCCCTCCGGATTTCTTGGGTTTTCTTCCGGATTTATTGGGATTTATTTCGGATTCATCGAGTCCGCACAGTGCCTTCCTCCATTGGTACGCATACTCTATTCTCCTTCACATCTATAGATGTAAGCATCAGCAGTTTGTAACAATAATTAAAAGTAGGTATGTGGATCTTTAAGATGCTCCCCGTTCGTGTTGACATGAACATCCCGAGTGCGGTCTCCAGTTTGGGTGTTGTCCGCTCCAGATTCTCCTGCTAGCTTTATTATTTATCCTCACAATTATCTTCTCAAATTGTTAGGTTGCTCTACGCTCAAAAAATCCTTGCGATTTGGTTGGAATTTCATTCAAGGTTGCAGAATTTATATCGAGTAATCCGCTTTTCTCTAGCTGATTGCGTTTGCGGACACATTGGATTTCATCAATCAGTTTACTGAAGCCCCTTGAGGAAGGCAATGCTAAGGTAAACTATGTTTTCTACAGAAAATCTGGAGAAAATATCTTGCAATACTACAAGATTTATTGTCTTATTCTGAATGCTAACAAGGAGGATTGATCAGTCACTTTTTGTAGTTTCATACCTGAATTAACTCGACGAGATCTCAGTTATTCTCACATAGGTAGATAGACGAGAGGAATTTTGCCTGTGTAAAATTTAGCAGCTTACTATTCTAGCTTTTCTCTTCTTATTTGGAAGGATTGCAGCAAAAAACGATGAGATAACAAAACGTGATTGAGTCTGTCACGGACGTGGCATCCCACGCCCGCACATGTAACTCGATCCGCTGCCAAGCTGCTCAAGATGCTACTTGGTCGTTGCATGGACTAAGCACATCTGACCAGTAACGTTATTCTGAACGAAAAACTGAACATTACCTATAAATCTAAGTAGTACAGATTTGGAATAAGCAAAGCTAACACTTCTGCTGACCTTTGTCTTCAGGATATGATGGCAGTCAGATACATTTGACTTTTTTCTTATTTGCTACGTGCAAAACATCCGTGGTTGTGCTCTCATATTCAAAAGACCTAATCTATAGATGTAAGCAATATGTTTTCTTTTAATTATTGTTACAAACTGTTCCTTCTTTGATTGCTCTAGAATTGCTGTAGATCTACACCTTTTATTTATGTTTGTCTTTGCAGAATTTGTATTTTTGTTACTTATCTCCCTTAATTGCCATAGCCTTTTACACGTCATTGTCTCTGAAAGTTTAATCAATTAACAGGGAAAGAAAGGTGAAATGGCATGTTCAATCCTTGAATCACTGTTGAACAATGTGCTTAGATTTAGAGCTTTCTCTTGATTTGTCATGCCTTATTATGTCGAACATTATATTTCCTCACGTCATTTTTGTGCAGATTGTAAAACATTGGTCAGTCATTTCCAATAGTATTATTCGTGAGTTATTCTCATTGGAAACTTAACTAGAAATTGTTATGCCAGATTCAGATATGGTTTTATGCATTTTGACTATATATTTGTTGTGTTATGTACACATGTAATCCTTATTGTATCCTTCCACCAAGTCGTACATCATCTATCCTAATGAAATTATTTTTCCTTTGCATAGAGAAGACACGGTTCGCAACTATGTTCAACTTATTTCTGCTTTATGTTTCTAACATATACATACTTTCTTCCTACAAAATCCCGCAGCAAAGCGCGGGGCATCATCTAGTAAGGTGAGAGTGGATCCCCTGCGGGAGACCCCTTGTTGGGCTAAACATGTTTGTTTCTTCATAATTAAATTTCACTTTGTATCAAACTGATCTGGCACAAGCCATCATCAAAGAAATCCATCTTTCACCGAAGCCAAGCTTGCGCATCATACTCTCCAGAAAAACCCATTCCACTCGATCATAAGCTTTGTGCATGTCCAATTTTACTGCACAATATCCATTAGCACATGATCTTTTATTTTTAATAGAATGAATGTATTCATAGGCAACTAGGACATTATCCGTAATGAGCCGTCCTGCATTAGGGAAATGATCTCTGGAATAATACCTTTCAACCGTGTTGCCAACATTATGTAGGATTCGTTACATGGCATGTTTAGGTATCAAATGACTTAGATTTAACTGAATTCATCAAGTCTCGGATACAACTATTTTGCAACTTATGCGTGATTCATAGGCTATCACGAATCTTGAAACAAATTTGAAGGTGTCGATATTTTCTTCTTAGTTATGTCATATCAGCACGAATCACGAAGTAAATCTAATGACCAATGAGTTGACTGCGACGTAATAAGAAATAGATGTGTAATTTCTAGCAAATCCGTTTTTATATATCTTGTCTGTTTTGTAGAATTCGAAATCATATGATAGAGATATGGTGTACCGGTCTCTTACTTATGTATCCAGTAGGATCGGGAGCAAAAGAAGGAGCATATGCCCAAAATGCAATTCGTCCTATAAAAACATATGCTACTTCTTGTGGAAAATAATTTATGAAAGTATATGCAAGAAAAATTGGACATGTACATATTCGTGTTAGTTGGTTGTTTGTAAATGAGAAGACAAGAATTGCGACGTGTGCTAAAAAGATTAGTTAAGTGCCAATTATTTTGCTTATGTAGATCTCTGAACTTTGTCTTTTCCCCTGGAAAAACATACATGTAGATTTCTGCACGAAAATTTCCACAAACACAAACCATGGTAACAACAAAAAAAAACAAAATTCTAGGTATTTTAGTTTATTTTCTATTTGTTTGAATTTACTGTTCATCTAAGAGCGTATGCTATCGGGAAGCAAAACTCCATGCTTGAGCATATGCATCATATATCCACATAAACATTTAAATGTATGTATTGCCACGGGTGATACACCTCGTGCAGCCATTAATTATCATATTATATTATTACCCTAAGTAGGCATATGTCTGAGAGGATTTTCGTAAAAGGGGCAAATGGTTCTATTTTTCGATAAAGGGAATATATTAATATCACGAAGATACTAATTATATATATCTTCTACAACAACGTCATACCCTCATGGTACTATGGATGCACATAGCTCAAAAAATAAGAAGCTACAAAGGGAAAATTTTGGCTATAGTGTTTCAGTCCTTCAGCAGCAACACAAACACAGCCATGACAACATCTGAAGTTCAAAATTTTCAAATGCAACATCTCCAAGAAGGAAACGGTGCACAAGCGTCGTCGTTTGATCAAAGATCTTAGGTTTTCACCCTTAGGAAAGTATCCCCTCTCAAAACAATAGGGCATTGAACTTCTCTTGTACTGACGCCCCCACTCGCATTTCGCTGCTATAAAAGCCCAAAACATCAAGCAAGTTCGCCACCACCGCAAAGTCTCGAACCACCAGCACTAGTCTTTAAAATTCAGTTTCCATGCCATTCTCCTGGAGTACCTAGTGTTATAGTCCTCTGATGTCCTTTTTTTACTTTAGAACTAACTTTACAGGAATATAAATGAATTGCCAAAATACACATTCTTGGGAAAACAACGGCATGACCAGATGGTTCTAAGCTTTGATTTAAGAGGATGGTTGTTGTTGTTATTTATGTGATCCAGACTTATTTATGTATATAATAATTGTCAGGTTTTTCCCTGATTTCTCTTGTGTTGTTAGGTCATATGAGAAGAAATGCGATTTGTATAAATATTGGATTATAATGTAAAACTTGTGCTTTTGGATGCACCTAGTGTACAGCGACTTTATACAACAATACTACTACATAGAAACCACAAATGGAGCCCAAGCTCCATGGTGGCTGTTTAAAACAGTGCCCGCAAATACCTTTGCTTGAATCGGAAGCAATTTGCAAGGGAAATAAATGTGAAGAAGCTAACTGCATCTCTTCCACTAGATGTACCACGGCAGGTAAGTTTTCTGCAGACATAATTCTGTCGGTAAGATAATCGTGCGATATGTCCTTTAAGGTTCAAAATCTTGAGAGCCCAAAATCTTGCTAATAACTTGCACAAATTGCACAAAACTCAAAACTAAAGTAGAGGTTTTTTTATTTTATAAAAATATTTTATTTTTATATAATAAAATACGTGAAGAAAGAGTGGACACAATAAAAAAAGGGGCGTGCTGGGCGTCCCCCGGAGGATCAAATCCCGGGATCCCCCGGGTCACAAGCCGTCCGATTAAATCAACTTAGCAACTGCGTCCATCCGATATAGAACATGCACAGGAGAAACTTCCTCCAGCTCCACCACGTGGGTGGACCCCACCATCAACAAGCTTCGCAGGGAAAAAAAGAATAGGTCGTCGTCTCCACAACGAGCCCCGATGCTACAACTAAGGAAAAAAGGACGGAAGTCCGACGAGACTGCCGCCGCTTGCAGTACCGTCGCCGCCGCCGCTTGCAGTATCGCCGCCGCCGCCGCCACCGCCGCCGCTCGTAGAACCGTCGCTGCCACCGCTCACAGCATCTCCAGCAAGGGCTAGTAGCACGTCCTTCTGCCGCTCGTACCATCGTTGCCGTCGTCGGCAGCACCGGCGTCGTAGCATCTCCGTCGCCTCTCGCAGCAACCACGGCGAACCTTTGGCAGCAACGCCGCCAGCCCCATCGCAGCAAGCCCGCCCGCCCTTCATAGCAAGGCCAGTAGCCTTTTGTAGCGACGATGGTCGTCGCTGGCAGCAACTGGGTCCGCTCGCCGGCGCGACTACCTCGGCGGCTGGTAGCAACGCCCCAGCCCCCGTTGCAGCAAGCGCCCGCCCTTCGTAGCAAGGCCAGTAGCCTTTTGTAGCAACGCTGGCCACCGCCGGCAGCAACCGCCTCCGCTCGCCGGCAGCAACTACCTCCGCCGCTGGTAGCAATGCCGCCAACCCCTTGTAGCAAGCCCAGGCTCCCTTTGTAGCAATGCCGGCTGTCATTGGTAGCAACCGCCTTCACCGCTGGTAGCAACTTCAGCAACCACTTTGCAGCAAGGGCGGCAGCCGCCGGTAGCAACCGCCTCCCCCGGTAGCAGCAAGGCCGGCCGCCGATGGCAGCAACATCTTCGCGAGATGTTCCCGGAGCGGCGACTCGCAACGGTGGCGCGGCATGTAGCAACGGCCGGCGGCGCGACTCGCAGCAACGGCCGGCGGCGCGACTCGCAGCAACGGCCGGCGGCGCGAAGAGGGGATTTGGGGACGACGCGCTCGCAGAGGTGGAGGCCGGCGACGAGGCGGCGCGCTCGCAGATGTGGAGGCCGGTGGAGAGGAGGCGCGTTCGCAAGGGGTCAAGGTGGAGGCAGGGCGAGGGACAACGGCGGCGTGTGGCCGCGGTGGTGCGAGACGCACCAGAACATACGAGAAACGAGAGAAAGAAGAAAACCGTGTGTGGAGAAGATGGTTCAGGAAAGAGATAAGGTGGACCCGCCACTGTAACTGCCTGGACACGCGTCACCCGTATGAGGCGGAGGAAATAATCGCGCGATCCCCGGGGGAAAGGTAGCGTTTTCCATAAAAAAAACCATACCCTACATACCTAAATCTTCGAAGAAAATTAATCATCAGTTCACTTTCAGAAATTAGTTTAACTCAGGATTGGCGTTACTTCCATCCCCGTTTGATTCATATCCTCTGTTTCTTGCAGATAACATTAACGAAACTTGTATCTACTCTGTTCGTAGACATACATAGGTTTTAGGAGGCGCAAACATGCACGCAGGACAGTACAACATCAAACCAGAAACTGCACGCAGCTCAGAGCTCAGAACACTCTTGGCTTGGCGACGACGGTGGAGTGCTTCAAGATGTGGAGACTGAACTGCCCGCCCTTCTCGGTGGTGTCGAGCTTGTCGACCCCGGGCGGCGTGGTGAGCTCGAAGTTCTGCACGAGGCGGCCGATGGTGATGCCGAGGATGGGCAGCGCGAGGATGATCCCCGGGCAGCTCCGGCGGCCGACGCCGAAGGGCAGGAACCTGAAGTCGTTGCCGCTGGCCTCGACGTGCTTCTCCTCCTCCAGGAAGCGCTCGGGGCGGAACTCGTCGGGCCGCTTCCACTGCTCCGGGTTGTTGGCGAGGAACCAGGCGTTGACGAGGATCTTGCTCTCGGCGGGGATGTTGTAGCCGGCGAGCTTGGCGTCGTGGAGGTTCATGTGCGGCACCAGCAGCGGGATGGCCATGCGCAGCCGCAGCGTCTCCTTGATCACGGCTTGCAGGTAGGGGAGCTTGTGCGTGTCGGGCTCCGTGATCTGGTGGCCGGCGCCCAGCACCGCGTCCATCTCGTCGCGCAGCTTCTGCTGGATCTCCGGGTGGTTCACCAGCTCCGCGATCCCCCACTCGATCGACCACAGCGTCGTCTCGATCGCTGCAATTTAGAAACATGGAATGCCATCACTTATCAGCAATTCAACAGTTAATTTTTCAACAAAGCATTGCCACCGACAATCTATTCTACTGACACGCAGTGAGACCACAGGACAGGAATGGTGATGCATTACCGACTTGCAGTGAGTGGCCCTGCTAGTAGCATCAATTTGGGTCTCCATCGATCGGGAACAGAATTGTCCTCAAGTGGACAAATTGATCGGACACCTTTTATTTTGGTCGATCCCATGCAGTAGATCCCCATCTTTACGCAAATTTTGATGTCAAGTGGTGTGGTGCTCATAGATTTTGGGCCCATCCGTCGCAAGAGACACGCCCTCGTGCACCTCGTGGTAGCCTAGGTTGGCACTAGTGCTCTTCAGGTTGGTGTAAGTTTCAGTAGTGCTCTTCAGGTTGGTATTAAGACACTGGAAGGACCGCAATTCTACCCTGAACTCTTCCTAGTTGAGCTAAACCGTGGTAACACCTAATTTATGGTAGGTGCGCCATTGATTTACACTACTGTGCAGTGACAACCGACAAGCGCTCCTAGCCGTACTACTGCAGCCACAAACTCGACACTTCAACAAGCTTCCAGGCTTGCACTATACTCCAAGGCCAGATGTGACTCGGTGGCAGGGTGTCAATACGTGGCAAACGAAAATGCCGACAGCAGCCGGATGCAATCTTTGCCACAAATACATAAAGAGAGATGCAGAAGAGAAGTTGAGCATACCGGCGACGTTGATGTTCTCGATGATGTAGAGGACGTTGTCCTCGTTGATCTCTCCCTTCTCCTGCGCCTCCAGGATGTGATCAATGGCGCACTTGAGGCCGTTGGTGTCCATGGACTTTGTGCTCGCCAGCTTCCTGCACACACACACACACCATGTGAGCACATCATGCATGCCATCCCCATGATTGATTTCGATTAAAGATGAGCAAGGAATCCAGCATGAAGCGTGCTAGAAGAGTCCTGCTAAATCTGGTTCGCCTGTCACTTTCGGGCAATGGCCGCGCGCCTAACTAATCAATGGAAGATCGAAGACGGAAAGAGCGAAATTGAGATCAAGAACTTACTTCCTCTCGTCCAGGAAGTAATCCTTGAAGAGCTTGAGGCGGGTCTCCTTGACCTGCTCGCACAGCCTGAGGTAGCCGCGGAGGAAGGGGCGGAGGACGGGGATGAAGTCGCCGTAGTTGTACTCGAAGCTCTGCGCGAGGCGGCTGCGCTCGCCGTTGAGCGCCCTGAGGCGGAGGAAGAGCGGGTCGTCCATGCTCTCGAACCGCCGGTCGAACATGATGCGGTACATGTTGTTGTACATCATCAGCTGCAAGTGGCGGCGGAGCACCACGCCGTCGGTGGCGGCCCTGGGGTCGGCGCGCACGTTGTCCACCACGAAGGCCGCCTCCGCCTCCCACCCGGCCCGGTACTGCTGCACCACCTTGTTCGTGAAGAAGGGCACCGTCATGATCCGCCGCATCTTGCGCCAGTGGTCGCCGTACACGGTGAACACCATGTCCTGCCCCTTGCCCGTGAATATGTCGAACACCACGTTGCGTGTGCGGGACCCGAACTCCACGCCCTGCGTGTGGAGCACCTCCTTGGCCAGCTCCGGGCTGGACACCACCACCAGGTTGCGGATGCCCATGCGGAGGAGGAAGACCTCGCCGAACTTGCGGGCCATCGCCGCCAGGTTGCGGTGGTTCAGGTCGTCCCCGACCTGCAGCCAGTTGCCGAAGATGGGCACGGGGATGGGGCCAGGCGGCAGCCTCAGTTTGCGGCCGCGGATCTTGGACACGACGATCGCCACCACCACGGACGCCAGGAGGCCGACGAGGAGCTTCTCCACGAAGACGAAATCCATGGCGACGGCCAGTGAGGAGTACACGCGCCGCTTCACTCTCTCTCGTGCGTTTTCGCGCGCTCAGTAACGGTTGTTGGTTGGTTAATTTGTCCTGGAGAGATCCCCGTGCGGCTGTGCGCTTAAATAAGAACGGGCGTCGCAAAATGGACCTCATGGCCGCCGTGAGAGTTGACGGCGGTGTGGTAGGTAGGGAAGGAGACGGAGTGTGTTTGGTGAGCAGGCCTTGGAAAGAGTCTCTTCTCTCTTGGTCGTGATCACTGTCACGTGTAATTTTGTCTCGACTTCCCTTTGTTTTGGCACGACCAAGATTACACGTGCCATTCATGGATGGAGCATATGTCCATAAGAAAGTGGGATGACAACGAAAAATACCTACCGCAAATCCTCGGAGAAACCCTAGACGAGGCCGATCGGCTCCACCACCATGTCGTTATCGCCTCTAGTGTGTGACGTGTCGGTGTGGAGTCTCATCTTCCAAGAGAGGAAGACGAGATTCTCGTTTTCCAAGAGAGGAAGACGAGACTCTCGTCTTCCAAGAGTGGTGGATTAGCTTTCACATTTTGTTAGTGCTGGCGGCGTTGCGGTTCTATCAGCAACGATCTATCTTTGTCGACACAACGACGTACTTGATGATGATGGTGTCTCACTCAAGCGGGTCAAGCATGCGTCTTACCGAATAGCATGCACCATAACCACTTCACTCGAAAGCTTAACGGGTTGTGCAGGTATTGAAGTCAAGGCCTTCTATATATAGATGTTATCATATTGAATTGAATGGACATAAACAATTCACTCGAAAAGGTTAAGTTGCTGGGAAAGGCGAACAACCTATTTCAGCTTGAGTTGGTAGGGTAGGGGCACTGGTGTTGGAGCTACTGCTTTGTGGTGGCTCAATGCAACGCTAGGCGGTTCGCCGTCGATCTTCACTAGGTGCAGCATTTTGAAGGTTGTTTTGGTGCGACCCGCTAGTCAAGAATGCCAAGTTGCGACGTTTTCACCATGTTCAGTGGTGCTTCTTTGTTGGGGACGTCCTGACCTTTGTTTTAAGCCCCTAATTTTCGAGGCTACCACTAGCGTGAGATAGGTGGCACGTGGACTTGGGTGGAGGTTTACAAAGATTCCATGTGAGAACCTTGTTTCCAATATGTCGGAGCAAGGGTTGGTGGCGCATGTGAGCACATTACCTTCTGAGATGCATCGTCGATGATGACGTGGTTTCCTTCCCAAGGTCTATTTGTTGCTTGGTAATTAGGGTTTTGCCAATGGTCGTCTAAGATGCCGAGTTAGTCGGTGGCTCATTTAGGAGCGATTACGATGATGCTTCCATGAAATCTCAACTTAGAGAGAGGATTCACATGAACACACATTGTGGCGGGTGATATGCCCTAGAGCCTAGTTTTGCTCCGTGATATATGCCACTACGTAGATTTGAGCATCTAATTGTAATAAGCTCGAGATAATTTCATGGTATATAGTTTATTTTATTTTTTGAGCTACTCTAATTATGCCATGTGGTCAGACTAGTGAGAAGTGTGTTTGAGCATTAGCTGATTATAGTTGGATACTCTAGACATGTTCAACACATCAATAAAAGCAAGTATAATAAGGTAATGCAAGCATCCTATAAAAAATTAACTACAATATCGCATTTTGCTGAGTGAGATGAGAGAGAGAAAAGAAGTGGGGTGTAGATGTTTAAGAGTCGACTACAACATGAACTCAAAGGAACTTTGTGAGAATGAAGTCAGCCAAATATAAATAAAATAATACATCTTTATAGCTAAATACTATTATGTATGTTGATTATGAATTGGCTATAATGACAAGTTAATTAGGTATACACAACCATCATTTGACTTTAATATTGTTTTACCTCTAAGATTTGAGTCATGTTCCAAGCAATATGTCTTAGGGCGATCTCCTAGGAGACAATAATTACAAATACTCTCCATGTATAGTTTAGCATGTGCGTGCATGTAGCTTAAGTAAAAAAATTAACCAACAATTTAATCAGTACAATATATCATGAAAATTATACCATTATAACCTTCTTTGGAGAGGAATCAGATGCCCATGACCCATGAGTTCGGTCTTGAGGAGCTGGTGGGAAAGGAGGGGACACATAGGCTTTAGATTGGGCTAACCACCCAACCAAGTTCAAATGGTTACGTGACTTTTTGCATAGTATACCCATTTATGAAGAAAATTATGACTACTGGCTGGTAAATAAAGCTTGAACATACTCAAAACTCTAAAAAAGGCATAAAATTACAATGGGTGGAGGTTTACAAAGATGCCATGTGATAACCTTGTTTGCAATATGTCGGAGCAGGGGTCGGTGGCGCATGTGAGCACGTTACCTTCTGAGATGCCTCATCGATGGTGACGTGGTTTCCTTCCCAAGGTCTATTTGTTGCTTGGTAATTAGGGTTTTGCCGATGGTCTTCTAAGATGTCGAGTTAGTCGGTGGCTCATTTAGGAGCGATTACGATGATGCTTCCATGCAATCTCAATTTAGGGAGAGGATTCACAAGAACACACATTGTGGCGGGTGATACGCCCTAGAGCCTACTTTTGCTCCATGATATATGCACTAGGTAGATTTGAGTGTCGAATTGTAATAAGCTCGAGATAATTTCATGATATATAGTTTATTTTATTTTCTGAGCTACTCTAATTACGCCATGTGGTCAGACTAGTGAGAAGTGTGTTTGAGCATTAGCTGATTATAGTTGGATACTCGGGACATGTTCAACGGATCAACAAAAGCAAATATAATAAGGTAATGTAAGCATCCTATAAATGTTAAATACAATATCACATTTTGCTGAGTGAGAGGATAGAGAAAAGAAGCGGGGTGTAGATGTTTAAGAGTCGGCTACAACACGAACTCAAAGGAACTTCGTGAGACTGAAGTCAGCCAAATATTAATAAAACAATACATCTTTATAGCTAACTACTAGTTTGTATGTTGATTATGAATTGGGTATAATGACAAGTTAATTAGGTATACACAACCATCATTTGACTTTATTATTGTTTTACCTCTAAGATTTGAGTCATGTTCCAAGCTATATGTCTTAGACTAGTCACAATGGGAAGTATCGTATAGTAGTATCATGCATATGGTACTAGTGTGTGATACTATCTTCACAATGCATAGTATCATGTAGTAGTATCATAGGTCAATTATATTTAGTGATTTGTAGAATCTCAATGCAAAAGTGTGTCCAAGATTAGCTTGACATTAATTTTTCTAGTTCTACGTGCTATGATACAGTATCTACCTATGATACTACTACCATCTCTTTCTTCATTTATTGATGTGACATATCAGCTTTTTGCATGCATGTGTTGCATGATACTAGCTATGATACTCCCATTGTGAGTAGTCTTAGGGCGATCTCCTAGGAGACAATAATTACAAATACTCCCCATGTATAGTTAAGCATGTGCGCGTGCATGTAGCTTTAGTAAAAAAAAATTAACCAACAATTTAATCAATAGAATATATCATAAAAATTATACCATTATAACCTTCTTCGGAGAGGAATCAGATGCCCATGACCCATGAGTTCGGTCTTGAGGAGCTGGTGGGGAAGGAGGGGACACATAGGCTTTAGATTGGGCTAACCATCCAACCCAAATTTAAATGGTTACGTGACTTTTTGCATATTATACCCCCATTTATGAAGAAAAATATGACTACCGGGTCGGTAGCTAAAGCTTGACACTGCTCAAAACTCTAAAAAACATAACATGTAGAAAAATCAACTATGAAGACAATACCTCAACGGTAGAAACCGTCTCCATGGACGATTACTCGCCGATTCTATTTGCCAATCAATTATAAACGTGTATTTCATGATGCCCCTACTAGTACGGAGAGGTAATCCACTTTTTACCATTTGTTTGTGATTTTGTTATTCTTACTAATCACATTTAATTTTCTATGCCACATTTTACAACGAACTTACGAAGGTGTGTGACGTGTGTGTCGAATTTCGTCATTTGTCGGGATAAAACTTGATACGTAAAATAGAAAATGTAGGTAATACCGTCCCAAAGTCTCAAATATAGAGTACCAAGGGAAACTTAATGTACTCTCCGTCCGAAAAGAATATCGGCGATTTATGTAAATTTTAATGTAAAAATTGTGTCTAGATGCATCTAAATTTACACATATTCGAGGGAGTATTTGATGTTCTAGCGCACTTGATTAAACTTTAAATAATTTGGGATTGACCAAAACTAATACGCGTTGCAGCTTGGTAACGGAACGTGTAGTATTATACGCTGGGTTTGGACATGTTCGAACAAAGCATAGTTAAGAAAAACACCACGTCAGGATGTGTTGACGGCGTTAGGCTGGTGCCAACCCAACGCCCCACTCCCGCCCCGCCACGTCAGCTTTTGGGCCACTCTCACCCCACTCTCACCCCACTCTCACCACACGGTGCCAATGCATGGGCTATAGTCCCCACTCTCACTTCTCTCCCCTCCACATCACCATTTCTTTTCCACATTAAGTTATTTCACTCGATTTTGTTTAGACATTCAAAATAATGCAAGAAAATATTTTATTCAACTTAAAATATTTCCGATTACATAATAGTTAATAAATTGCATAATAAATATTAAAAATTACATAATAAATAAAAATTCTACTCTAGCCCTGCTCATGCTGCTCATACTGCTCCCGCCGCTCCCGCCCGCCTCCAGCCCGCCTCCCGCCCGCCTCAGCCCGCCTCCCGCCCGCCTACCGCCCGCTTTGCCTCCCGCCCGGCCCGCCAACGCGCCGCCCCGCCTCCGCCCGCTCCCGCCTCCATCTCGCCGCCTACGCGGCGACACCGGCGGTAGCGGGCGCTACCGCCGGGCGAGCCAGCCGGCGCCCGCCGCTCCACTCCCGCCCGCCTACCGCCCCTCTCCCGCCCCATCGCCGCCGCTACCGCCTCCCCTCCAGCCTGCGCTGGCACCGGCCTTAGGTGAGTCGGAGACTATGGCCCCAGACGCTGGCTGATGGTGCTCCTGCTGGCGTCCTGGGCAGTGAGTGGTCTGAACTTTGAAACGTGGGTGCCGTGTGCGTGGAGGCTTCTCCGCCCTCCATGTATGTCTCCAGAGATTGTTCGTTTTGTTTCTAGACTAGAAAAAGTCTGCGGTGTTTGTTGAGCGGAGAGAAGAAACAGAGGACGTGATATGCTGGTGGTGGTGGGTAGGTGAGGTGATTTGGGAATTGGGAAGTTGATTTTTGACCATTTTCCCAAATGTTTGGTGTGCCTCTGGTGCTTTATCTTACTTTTACAGTAGTAGGTTTTAAACGTCCGCGGGAGTTGGTGTGCGCGGGAGCAGCAAAATGCAAACGTGTCATATTCCTCCTGCACTCGGATTTCCCTCTTGGCCGACTCTCGGTTCAAGCAAAATAATGCCCTTGTATATAGATACTAGCTAAATGCCCGCGCATTGCTGCTGATCCACGTCTCATATGTTAACGCGAACACCCTGAATGCGAGTTACCGACATCATCAACTTGCCATTACACACCAGAAATATACACCATGGCTTCATGGGACTTTGAAGCCAGCGACATCTGCCGCCCTGGCTAGGCTGTTGCAGAAATACACACCTCATGTTCCTGCGTCCACATAGTAGTACTGGAAACTATGCTAGCTGGCGCTCGCCCTGTGCACGAGTCCACGACCGCCGTAGGGAAGGAGCAAGCGGTGGTTGGTTAGAGTCGTGGGTGGTCGTTGTTCTGAAACAGCTCAAAGTCATCGGAGATCCGGCCAGGAACGGGCAGCTTCTTCATTGTATCGCTGTCTTTTCTCCTCAGTTTCTCAGGCTCAATGTCGACCATGAGCTCCGCCAGGTTGTGGCTCTCAAGATAGCTGTGTCTTTATGGGGCGCCTCTCTCGGCATGGCCAGGATGAATAATGTTGTGATACAACCTTCCCACCTTCTTGCATCTTCAGCACGATGTTCCACGAGGGCATCGTATCCGACGACGCCGGCGGGCGTCCAGCGCGAGGGTGCCATCGGCATGGCGTTCCATGAGGCTGGCGCATCGGACGACGCTGGCGAGGGCAGGGTGCGGGACGTTCGTTGCCCACTGTAACCCTGATCTGGTCGAAGCCATCAGCCCATCACTCCCATAGCCGTCGCGCGCCGTCGCAGCAGGGGAGAGCGACGCGAGCGAGCCGCTAACAAGATCGTCCCATCTCCTCGACCTCCGCCAATATTTTTGATGTCGTCTCCTCCGATCTGGTATATATGTCGTAATAAATCAAGGGCCAATCTCACGTGCATATATAGGACATGAAATTAAAGGTTGGGATTTAGGACTGGGAGGTTAGAAGCAAGCGCGCTAGGAAAGTGTAAACTGAATCGAAGTAGGACTATAGCTCAAACACATAAACTCCACCGTATTGACTTGGGACTCTCTTGCGTACAAATCGGAAACTCCACATACGAACGAACCAAACCAGCAACGGACGAACCAAAACTGACGGGAAAGAATAGGCTGAGTCGGGTCTGATCGGGATTCCCAAGTTTCGGTTTTTTTTGGACGAAAATTTATTCTGGTTTTTTTGACCTACCAACACCACCGATCCGTAACTTATTAGTAGAGATATTTCAATTGTAGATACTCCTTTTGATATTAACTAGGACAAAACCCGTGCGTTGCTACGGTGTCACAATAAGAGCCACGATAATTTAAATGAACAATCTATCCGCACGTCAATCAATTGCAAACGACTTGGAGTTGTATCTCGTCCATAGGGCATACATAACTTATAAGTGGACAACATCCGGGGGCAAACTCTCCGCTTATTTTCTTGCACTGAAAAGCAAATTCCCCATGTTTGGCGACAACGTACAGTGGCCGACGATCACCGTTGAAGACCTTACATGGCTGTGTGTGACAATACCATCCTTGAAGATAGGCTGATGAGTGCCAGAGCTGGGCACTCGAGAGTTTGTAATTAATAGAGGCAGTGTAGACTGTCACCAGTTAACATGCAGTATTTTCTCTGATTTGTGTAGCTTAACTGCCAATCTTAGGCCAATTATAACTCCACCGGGACTAATAGGGGCACCACTTTAATTTTTGAAAATTGTATCCAAA
Organism: Lolium perenne; assembly: GCF_019359855.2. Taxonomy (NCBI): domain Eukaryota; kingdom Viridiplantae; phylum Streptophyta; class Magnoliopsida; order Poales; family Poaceae; genus Lolium; species Lolium perenne. The sequence continues at coordinate 255,846,772 of NC_067246.2, read as the reverse complement.
GAAACTTCAGCGAGAAGAGTGAAGAAAGAAATTACATGCATTTTTACATGGTCCTGAGTTCTTTAACTGAAAATACCGTTGCTAACAAATCACAATATATGTTCTATTATGTAAAGTTATTTGACTGTCCTACAATTTTACTGTTAATCTGATATTTTAGACTAATGATAATATACTTAGTCAATATATGGACTACAACATCAAAATGGATCTTGGATCCACACTATTTAGGTTAATATACCACCACAACAGGGGAAGATAATGAGAAATCGGTACAGTACATACCGAGAGGTTTGCAGTTTTCTAACAGTTGAACCTAACTCATCTCTCCTTGTGCCGCTAGGCGTTGCAGAGGCTCCGCATCAGTAGGTTCGGCTACACGCCCCGGCACAATATCTCGTTCTTGATCCGCCCCTTCTGCAATGCATGTTGAAGAGCGTCCGGCCTTGCTGCAGAAATAGCTTCTTGGGAATCACATGTGCAGAAATAGACTCTCAAATCTGTAGATGAAATAATCAGACAATCAGGCCCCAATGTTCCATCATACTAAGTATATACAAGTACATCCACTAATTAATTCTCGCTACACATAACCATTGGTCCGCTCCTTCTCCCATGTGCAATAATGTGATTCAATCATCATCCCAAAATAGTTAAGTATGTTAACCTTCGTATCATGCAGGTCGTGTGACAGGATGAATGAGCACTTGTGAATATAACTGGAAGCCAGTTTAAAGAAAGATCAATCCAGGTCCGTTGCTTTGCCCTGACTTGGGAATCATCCCTGTACTCGGCCAGTTGAGTAGTAATTATGGTGATCTCAAGTGCATAATCCTCTGCAGCAGTTGCTCCATCGAGAAGAGAGGACCTGGAGCCTGGAGGCTGGAGCTGCTGAAGGCAGCATGCCGCACTGTGTGCGTACGGCGCCGCTGCACTGCTGCAGTAACCACGCGACTGCAGGGGCAACTTAGGATGCTTCATCTCTTCTCGATGGAGCACCTGCTGCAGGGGACCATTGGGACAGCGGAAGTCCCAGGCTGCGTGGGTCTTGGGCGGCAGCAGTGGGAGACGGAGAACGCGCTTCACTCATCTGCCTGAAGAGCGAGACGACGTGGAATCCGCGAGCCCGAGGGCCTTCTCCCGGCGGCCTCCTCAAGGCGTGTATTGGTCTCGTCCTGGACAACGGCGAGATCCGCGCGGAGTGTGAAGGCCTCGTCTGGGGCGGCGCGGAAAGGCGCGGTGAGGGCAGCCACGGCGAGGACGGCCGGCCGGAGATCTGGGGTGGGGGCGGCAACATCGGAGATCTGGGGTGGTGGCGCCGCTCACGGGAGATCGAGGGATGGCGGCCGGTTCGGGACGAATCCAATCGCCGAGTTTTGTTAGGGTCGAGTGGGAAGGAAAAAAGCAGAAACCAACCGGTACGATGGCAATTCTCAGTAGTATGTGATTTGGTGGGAGGGCAAAACCGTCCAAATAAAAGTTGGACGAAAATTTTGGCAGAAACCTTAGCTCCTTTATTATTAGGTATAGATTTATTCAACTTTATCTACATATGAATATATCTGACACGTTTGTTAACTAAAGGCATCCGTATCTAGCAAAAATTGTTAACTAGAGACAGATGTCTCTAGACAAAGTTAAATCAATAAATATAAATCGGAAGGAGCACATCTATTTTATTGGTAAGTAATATGGATAGGAGGAAGTACCTTTTTCAGTTGGCTTTCTTAGACCAGCTCTAACAGATCCTAGTGTACTGCGTAGTTTTTAAAAATGATTCACATGGATTGATGGATAGTTCATTTTCATTACATAGCTAGTTCAGCTTCATTACATAATTTACAAATGTATAAGCGAAAATCTAATTAAAACTAGATTTGGTCTTACAATCCGTCGCTAATCCTAAACGCCATAGTTACGCTCACCAACGGAGCCGGGAAGCTGTGATTGTTGTCGTTGCCGTCGCCGGAGAGGGGACATGGAGGTTGCACGAAGGCGTGCTACCTAGAGGGGCTCTCGAGGTCGCCTGCTTCAGGTCAAGGTCGTCCTTCGCCTCTTTGTCGCGGCGCTGCAAGACCGCCTCCCCGCGATTCACCCCCGCCTCCTCCTTTGTGTCGATGTCGAATGCCAGTAACATTTCCTGGCACGCCTTCGTGACCGGGAACAACTCCATGTCGAGGAGATCCTAGCCAGGGTCATACCATGCCCTCAAATTGCTCCTGGAGAGGGCTCCCCGTGGACGGGACTGCCGCGAGCACCATGGCTCCACAAGTGGCATGCGGGAGCTCCCCACCTCCGCATTGTTGGCCTAGGCAGGCACGCGCCTCCGTGCTCGCAGCTTCGATGCCATCCCACGTCGGGATGTCACCATCCAGCGTGAGAGGGATCATCATACCCGCGCCTGCTCGGAGCAACGCTGTCGCAAGCGTCCCTCCTCCTTGTCGGAAGGACTGCACGAGCATCAACTAGATCCACGGGCCATTGCTCGACATATATCTTGCGGGAGACGCGGGATTGAGAGAAGGGCGGTGAGAAATTGTGGCAAAGGGCTTGAGGATGGGAACCCTAAATCGTCCTCTGACTTGGTATATAGAGGCCAGTCAAACCACTCACTAGTAGGAAAAGCCTCATCAGTGGCGCACGAAAAAGTGATTCTGTGGCGCATGGTCGGTGCGCCACAGAAACTTCGCCACAAAAATAAGGTTTATGTGGCGCACATGCCCATGCGCCACAGAATTAAGGTTTCTGTGGCGCACACGGGTCAGCTGCGCCACAGAAATAGGTGCGCCACTGAATTCTATTTTGGTGCGCCACAGAACAATGTACAAGTATACTCGATTTTGTGCTCCCTGGTGTATTATACAGGTTTTATACAAGTTTTGTACATAGTATACAAGTATAATATAGACAGATAGACAGATATAATATGGACACATATAATATAGCAACATTATACATCATCATCACAGTACTTAGAGCCCGATCGCGATACATATATAGTGGCAAGTGTCAAATATTTTGCATACAACTCGTAATTCATACAAAATTCACAATTTCGAGATACAAAGTAGTCTTCATCCGGTTCCTCCTTTGCTCCCTCCTCTCTACCCACCAGGCTCGCTTGCATCGGGGTCTTCATCCGGTTCCTACTATGATTAAAATGGAAGAAAGTGAGACCAACAAGTCCGATGCACAAGAGAAATGGAATAAATACCTCATACATTGTTGGTCAACACAAATATTAACATTCAGGGATGGCGTAAGTGAGACCAAGTCCGATGCACAAGAGATTGATATTTGTGCTATCTTACCAGGCTCACTTACGCCACCCCAGAGTGTATCGGTGACCAAACATTTTAATCATCGGCATTTTGAAAATACCAAAGCAAATGGAATGACAAAATGGAATAAGTGCCTCATACATTGTTGGTCAACACAAATACTATGGTCAGAAACCATAGTTGCAGTATCCGCAGTATACTTTGCAGAAGGGCCCCCTTTCCCCAGCCGTTGTTCCGTGAACGGGTCCTTGACGAGACAACAACGCTGATCTGCCTCTCCGGCGCAGAACCACGGCAGTCCCAGCCGCCTCCCTTGTGGCCGCGTCTCCTGCGCTCTTCTCCATGGCCGGACCACGATTGGACTCACCAGGGGAATAATGATAATCGCGATCACCACTATCGCCAGACTCCACAGGTGCATAGCAATTTGCAGCAGATGCCACTTTTCTTCCATTGCCGTCCATTGAACGAGTCCTTGATGCAAAGACTGTGCCGGCCTGCCCAGCATTATGCCGGCCCGTGTTGCCACGCTTCAGGCCGTGTGTCTCGCGCCCTGCACTGTTCGCCTTTTTGCCCGGTGAACCAATAGATTGATCGTTGGAATAAGGAAACCGATGACGGCCGGTCGCAAGATTAGATTGCGATCGGCCGTCATCGGCTTCCTTATTCCAACGATCAGTCTATTGTTCACCGGGCAAGAAGACGAAGAGTGCAGGGCGCGGGAGACACGGCCTGAAGCGCGGCAACAGGGGTCGGCATGATGCTAGGGAGGTCGGCACGGTCTTTGCATCAAGGACTCGTTCACTGGACGGCGAGAGAAGAAAAGTGGCATCTGCTGCAAAGTACTCTACACCTGTGGACTCTGACGATAGTGGTGATGGCGATTATCATTATTCCCTCGGTGTGTCCAATCGTGGTCCGGCCATGGAAAAAAGCGCACAGCGCAGGAGACGCGGCCACAAGGGAGGCGGCTGGGACTGGCGTGGTTCTGCGCCGGAGAGGCAGGTCGGCGTTGTTGTCTCGTCAAGGACTCGTTCACGAAACGGCGGCCGGGGAAAGGGGGGCCCGTCTACAAAGTATATTGCGGCGTATAGGTGACCAAACATTCTAATCATCGGCACTAAAATGGAAAAAAGGCCAATGCAATTAAGAAGTAGCTAGTATGAACTAAATGGAATGCCTCATACTTTGTTGGTCGAAACAAATATTAACATCAAGGGATGGAGTAAGTGAGGCCAGGTAGGATGCACAAGATATTGATATTTGTGTCATCACACCAGGCTCACTTGCTCCACCCCCGAGTGTACGAGTGATCGACCAACCATCTAATCATCGGCAAGTACAAAAACACCACCAAACCAGCAACCATGGTGACATAAGTCAAGATGCTCAAACACACATAGCATGCATGTAGCAGATGCTCCAAAGGGATTATTCATCACTTGGTATATAGACTGAGTGATGCTGGCAAAAGAGAGGCCAATCAAGAACCAGTAAATCCAGTAAGTGATAGATATGCCTAAACAAGCAACAACACATAGCATATCCCAGCTAACCAGATGAGACAAGTCTTGGTAGCAAACTTAATCACCTAGCACCACCTAGCCTTTTAAAACCATCAGAAACAGTCCATTTTCTTCAAAGGATACCACAGTGGCATTCATTTACATGATCCCCTACTGTGGATATCTCTATTTTCATCAAAGCCAACAAGAAATAGATCATAAGGCATCAATTAAGGAGGCAACCAGGGACAAAGGGAAACATTTGATGATCCAGTAAGTGCATGACACTTTGAGCTACCAAGAAGAATAAAGGCCAACAGTGGATACACATCTGCTCAACCATTTCTGGCACTAGAGGAAAAGTAACCAACATTGAAACTTGAACAGTCAAGTGACACTACAAGCAGCTCACACACACATGCAAACACATGTGTTGACAGTAACTAAACAGCAGAAGAACACCACCAGATATTCATGGGTACTTAGGATCAGTAGGGAATTGATAAAGTACAGTGAGGAGCAAGCATACCATCAGAAACTGTCCATTTGAGAGAAATAACATTGGGGTAATGTTAAAATGTTTGTCTCCATATTTGGGAGACATTTTTAATATTGGAGTCTAGCTAATGGAAATCAAGAACTAGTCTTGATCTCCAAATGGTGATTAGAGGGAATTTATTCATCTTAAGCAACATTAGGGACAAATGGGATCATGCAAGGGACTTGGGTCATTTGGATCATAAGGCATCAATTAAAGAGGCAACCAGGGACAAAGGGAAACATTTGATGATCCATTATCATAGGCAACAAAGCAGGAACTTTTTCCCCTATAATCTAGCTAGAGTCCTTAAAAGAAATTCTACTTAAAATAAAGTAGCTCTCTGTTGGTATTGATTACCAACAGGAACTCAAGCCACTTCTTGATCTTACTAATTCAACATCTGACTAATTAAGCATAAGCTTAGTTAGTTACTGTCAAGCCACTACTTGATCTGTAGAATCTTAGAGTAAGCTAGGACTATAAATTGCTGCCAATTCAATACAAGAGGCCCATCATCCACATGATTCATCATCACAAGCAGAGAATGGAAATAATATATCCAGATCGAGCACAACAGCATCCAGAGCACAACAGCATGCAGCACAATAGCATCCAGATCGAGCACAACAACATCCAGATCGATCACAACAGCAACACATCCAGAGCAGGGCCGGGTAGAGGAAGAGGGAGGGGAGGGGAGAGGTGGAGCTCACCGACGATAGGGGTGGAGGAGGAGGTTGACGATGACGACAGGGGTGGAGGAGGAGGAAGACGTGGCGGCTCCTCCTCCTTGACGCGTAGCCGGCCCCTCCTCCTCCATGCGGCGGCCCCTCCTCCTCCACGCCGCAGCGGCTTGTGCTGCTGGTGGCGGGGATGGGTGAAGCGTGGCGGCATGCGGAGGAAGGAGGCGGCGGCGGCGACGGCGACGCTCACCATGGAAGACGGCGGCACGTGGCGGTAGGGAGAGGAAGAGTGGTGGAGGAGGAAGAAGAAGTATGGGCGGGGGAGGGGGTACGGTTTGATATTAAAGACGCTATTTCTGTGGCGCAGCAGCACAAGTGCGCCACAGAATCAACTACTTCTGTGGCGCACCAGAACCAGTGCGCCACAGGAACACTTATTTCTATGGCGCACCACGCCCTGTGCGCCACAGAAATACCTACACAAATAATTGGTGGTGGCAGGATGTGGGCCCCACATAATTTCTGTGGCGCACTGCTCAGTAGTGCGCCACAAAAATAAGTTATTTTTGTGGCGCATTGTCTCTGGTGCGCCACAAAAAAACTTTCTGTGACGCATTTTTGCTAGTGCGCCACAAAACTAACCTCCACCTATAAGCGTTTTCCTGCTAGTGACTATCACTACCCTTTATAAACTTATCTGAACCAGGCCATTATTATGTACAATGTACTCCGTATGTAGTGGGTCCACGAAAATGGCTCGTCCTAGAAAACGGCCGAAATTATCCGATTCATGGCTGTTTTGCGGTATGCTAGAGGTGCTCTTCGCGTTTGCGCCCATGTATAGATTGACAACCAGTACTAAATGTGGGATCTCTTCCACCTAAAGTATGCAGTCTGGCCTACTCTACTAATAATGTATCCGCACGGAAGGAAAATAAAGCTGGTAGTCACATGGTATCAAATATTTTAAACATTAGTTCTTGGTCCTGCGTTCAATTAATAACGGCACATCAGCAAAGTACATAGTGTTGAAGATCAGCTTACAGTCAACTCACACCACAAGAAAGGAACAACAAGAAACACAACATCGCGGCTGAGGCCCTCGTCCATCCGCTTGATCAATCATAGGAGGAGACACGCCGGGAAGGAACGCCATTAGGGTGCACCAGTCTTTGACATTACTTGGCCAGCCGTCGAAGTAAGAACAACCGCTTCCGCCTCCGAAGAAGGACCCTACCTTCTCACCCAGGATCGAGGGTGCCGCACCGTCGCGAGGGGGAGAAGCTCCCCAGAGCACGGAGGTCATACAGGACGGTAGCCCAAGTCAGGAGAAGCAACAAGAACACCTCCGCTCGCGAGTCCACGGACATCATCTGCGACCGCCGCAAAGAACAACCAACAAGACGCAAGCTTTAGAATTGCAGTCGTCGAACGAAGACACGACGGAGCTGCCATAGACAACCCCCCGGCACACGCAGCTCATCACCCCTCCACCAACCAAGGCGGCGCCTTCAGCAAGGGAACGACACCACCGCGCTGCCGCTGCCCATTCCGAAAAAATTGGGTTTTCACCCGGGTGGAGGAGGGGGGAAGGAAGATGAACCTTGTCGACGCCTCCAGGGAGGGGAACGGCGCACAGCATCGTCGTCGACGTGACCGCCCTCGTCGGTCAAGGGTTTCCCCCGGCCCAGCGCTTCCAAATCCCGACGCCCTGACATTGCAGACCCGGCGAGATCACCAGGCACCAGCCACAACAGGGTGGGATCCGCACGCAGGGATCGCCGTCTTCAGATCTGAGGTGGGGGACGGGGTCCTCCGCCCCGCGAGCAGCAACCTCCGCTCCCTCGCCGCACGCGCAACCAAGAGGAGCAACCCACAGCACCGGCCGGCGCCCCTGCCGTCGGTGGCGCCGCCCTCATCCCTCGAGGCCGCCGCCTCAGATCCCCTGGCTCCCACCGAGACGAGCACCCGCCGACCACCACCCTGGCCCGCGTCCGCTCCAACCAGAGCATATCGGAGCAGGAAGCGTCGGCAGAGCACCTACACCGGTAAAGATGAGCTCTGCGCGGGTTCCTCCACCGATCTCCGCGCAGGAGAGCCGAGAGCCAAGAACGCCGCCGCCCCCTTCATCGGTGTCGTGAGCTTGGCCGGCGGCGCCTCGGGGAGCAACGAGGAGGAGGAGACGGGGGGGGGGGGGGGGGGGGGGGTGCGGCGGCGGGCTTGGGTTCCGCCCCCTCGGTAGCCAGGAGGAGGCGGCGCGAGGAGACGGGACGGGGAAAGTGATCCTAGTTCTGTATGATTGCGTAGTTTCATGGTATCAAATTTTAGCGTTGCAACTCACAAATAGCACGGATGACGAAGCAATCGAAGGTTCAAATCAATATGCAAATCAAGCTAGAAAAAAAACTACTAAAACTATTTATTTTTTTGCGATGTAAAGGGCACAGTGGCGGTTCTGAGCCTAGACCGTGCCCAGCAGCCTACGTGGTTGGTTTCTTGCTGTACGTGTCACTTTCTTGCATGAGCCACACGCAACGACAGTCCGACTTGGGTTTGCTAGCACGAGTGTTTCTTCCGTTTTAAAGATACTAACCTAGGCGCTTTGTGACGCATCTGAACTCGAAGAGTGGTAGGCGTAATCACTAACGTCAGAATCCAGAAGAGACTTTGTTAAAAAAAAAGAATCTAGAGGAGACCAGTCACTATAAGTACTCCATCCGTCTCTAAAAAAGTTGCTCAACTTTATCTAGATTCAGAGATATATAAATATATTTTAATCACGGATACATTCGTATCTAAAAAAAGTTAAGCAACATTTTTTTTAGACGGATGAAGTATCATAACTTTTTATATATACTAAACATGTTTATAGAGATATACATTGGAATCTAGATCAGTTTTTGGCACTTTGGCCGTCTATTTATTGATCGTTTACGTGTGTCGCAAGCACTTTGGCCGGATGAAGCAACTGAATTACCCGGCCGGTCCAATCCGCGCCCATATTTGTTTGGTGACACTAACCGACGGCCGCACGCGCGCACGACCTTGGCAGGTCTCCGAGCTGCGCAGTGCACAATTGTGCATCTTTCAAACAACATGATCGCCGGTCACCGGGAGGGGTGGAGCGTTGACGCCAGTAACGCACAGACCACCGGGAGAGCTAGCTGAAGGGCGCGTTTGGTTGCCTGGACCGATTTGCTGCATGACTGCGCCAGCGATATGTGAGGCATTGCGCGTTGCGAACGGGCTATGGGCCATTTTTAGCGGGTCGTTTGGTAGCCTGTGCGGCCTTTTGCGCGCCGGAGAAGGAACCCAAGCCTCATCGTTTGGTTGCCCGTTTCCAGCCCATTCTTCTCAGGTCGTGCAGCCCACATCATGTTTGGTTGTACATAGCTCAGTGTTGTGCTAACCCCTTCACTTTGAGTGGTGAGGTTATCCAGTACTGAATAACAACACACATCAGATTCAGATTCAGTTCATCAGAAAACATATGCAGGTACTACATATCAACTACTTCGTGATGCATCATAGGTTCGTCACGAGGGGTTAGTATATACCACCTCGAACAAGTTCATCATTACAAACCGGGGATCAGGTTGTAGCAAGTCCTAGCTAATGGAGGGATACAAGATCACCTCCCAAAATCAGTGGATCATGAGAAGGAAGCAAACACACTAAGCAGGAAACTGGTTGCGGAGCCAGGTCCTAAACCAGCTCCTCCTCTCCGGTGGCTGCAGCTTATGGTAGGCGGCATACTCGGCTTCATTGTCTGCAATGAAGTCGATAGCCCTGACCAGCAAGTTAGGCTGGAACAGGTGCGCCTTGCAGACAAACCGGGGAGCGAAGATCGTCTTCATCTGAGCGTAGTTGGTGATCGGGGTGCCGACGTACTGACGGTGCTTCGGGTACCGCTGCAATCGACAAGGAACACCTGTTAGTACGGACGACATTGACATGTATATACTTTCAGATCGATGAGGATTCGTACCAGGATGTACTCGTCCGCCGCCCCTTCGTCACTGATACGTCTCAAACGTATCCATAATTTCTTATGTTCCATGCTAGTTTTATGACAATACTCACATGTTTTATACACACTTTACATCATTTATATGCATTTTCCGGCACTAACCTATTAACGAGATATCGAAGCGCCAGTTCCTGTTTTGTGCTATTTTTGGTTTCAGAAATCCTACACAGGAAATATTCTCGGAATTGGACGAAATTAACGCCCAGGGTCTTATTTTTCCACGGAGATTCCAGAAGACCGAAGGAGATACGAAGTGGGGCCACGAGGTGGCGACACCACAAGGCGGCGCGGCCAAGGAGGGGCCCGCGCCGCCCTATGGTGTGGGCCCCTCGAGCGCCCCCCGACTCTGCCCTTCCGCCTACTTAAACTCTTCGTCGCGAAAACCCTATTACCGAGAGCCACGATAAGGAAAAAGTTTCAGAGACGCCGCCGCCACCAATCCCATCTCGGCGGATTCAGGAGATTGCCTCCGGCACCCTGCCGGAGAGGGGAATCATCACCGGAGGGCTCTACATAACCATGCCCGCCTCCAGATTGATGTGTGAGTAGTTCATCCTTGGACTATGGGTTCATAGCAGTAGCTAGATGGTTGTCTTCTCCTCTTGTGCTATCATGTTTAGATCTTGTGAGCTGCCTATCATGATCAAGATCATCTATTTGTAATGCTACATGTTGTATTTGTTGGGATCCGATGAATATTGAATACTATGTCAAGTTGATTATCAATCTATCATATATGTGTTGTTTATGTTCTTGCATGCTCTCCGTTGCTAGTAGAGGCTCTTGCCAAGTTGATACTTGTGACTCCAAGAGGGAGTATTTATGCTCGATAGTGGGTTCATGCCTCCATTGAATGCAGGACGATGACGAGAAAGTTCTAAGGTTGTGGATGTGTTGTTGCCACTAGGGATAAAACATCAATGCTTTGTCTAAGGATATTTGTGTTGATTACATTACGCATCATACTTAATGCAATTGTCTGCATTTGTTTGCAACTTAATGTTTGGAAGGGGTGCGGATGCTAACCCGAAGGTGGACTTTTTAGGCATAGATGCATGCTGGATAGCGGTCTATGTACTTTGTCGTAATGCCCTGATTAAATCTCATAGTAATCATCATGATATGTATGTGCATCTCTATTTGTCAATTGCCCAACTGTAATTTGTTCACCCAACATGCTATTTATCTTATGTGCGGTCTATTTACTGTCTTGTTTGCGTTCTCTATATTAAAAACACCAAAAAAAATTAGTTACTTGCATTTACTCTATTTTATTTAGTTTGCTTTATTTACTATTGCTAAAAATGAGTAATCCTGAAGTTGAAGTTCGTTCATTTAAGCAACAAGGGGGAGAAAGTTTTAAAGATGCTTGGTATAGAATTAGTGATGCTCATCATAGGTGCACTAAGAAACACTCCACTATTATCCTACTTAGGAACTTTTATGTTGGTATATCTAGCTGGAATAGGTATGTTCTTGATACTCTTTCAGGGGGTAATTTCCTAGGCACTCCTGCTTTAGAAGCTAGTTGCATCATTGAGAGTCTAGTTGGAATACCACCTGTTAATGAAGCTAAAATTGAAATTTCTCTTGAAGATGTCATGAAAAAGTTGGAGGCCATCGAGAAAAATCTTCCAAGTGTTGAGACTAAATTGGGAATATTACTTGATAACACTGATAAACTTGATAAATCTCTAAGTGGAATTAATGAGAGAATTGCCGTTTTAGAAACTTGTGCTACTCATGATAATCAAACCCATAGGATTGATGAACTTGAGAAAGCTATCGGAATCTTGGGTTCAACTTTTTCTTCTCTCAAGTTTAAGGAGAAAGCTTATGTGGGTAAGGAGCAAAAATTCATGTATGTCTCTAAGGTGCCTAAGCCATAGAATTATTATAAGCCTAAAATTGATAAAACCCTTAGTACCACTATGGGAAATTTAGATAATGGGGCATCTAAGGTACCCTCTGCAACAAGTTGTGTTTGTAAGGAAAATTATGATGTTGATGCTTCATCTCTCGATAATACTTGATTCACACTTTCTGCGCCTAGCTGAAAGGCGTTAAAGAAAAGCACTTCTTGGGAGATAACCCATGTATGTTTTTATTACTATTTTGTTGAGTCTTGGAAGTTGTTACTACTGTAGCAACCTCTCCTTATCTTTACTTTATTGCATTGTTGTGCCAAGTAAAGTCTCTAATAGTAAAGTTGATAATAGATTTGGATTGCTGCGTAGAAACAGATTTCTACCTGTCACGAATTTGAGTAGATCTCTCTGTAGAAGAATCAAAAATATCTGCCAATTTACATGCGTGATCCTCAGATATGTACGCAACTTTCATTAGTTTTGAGCTTTTTCATCTGAGGCTGTTAAGTGCCTCTGAAAAATTCGTCTTTACGGACTGTTCTGTTTTGACAGATTCTGCCTTTTATTTCACATTGCCTCTTTTGCTATGTTGAATGGATTTCTTTGTTCCATTAACTTTCAGTAGCTTTGGGCAATGTCCAGAAGTGTTAAGAATGATTATGTCCCCTCTGAATATGTGAATTTTTGATTATGCACTAACCCTCTAATGAGTTTGTTTCGAGTTTGGTGTGAAGGAAGTTTTCAAGGATCAAGAGAGGAGGATGATACAATATGATCAAGAAGAGTGAAAAGTCTAAGCTTGGGGATACCCCCGTGGTTCATCCCTGCATATTTCAAGAAGACCCAAGCATCTAAGCTTGGGGATGCCCAAGGCATCCCCTTCTTCATCGACAACTTATCAGGTCACCTCTAGTGAAACTATATTTTTATTCCGTCACATCTTATGTGCTTTACTTGGAGCGTCTGTTTGTTTTTGTTTTTGTTTGAATAAAATCGGATCCTAGCATTCTTTGTGTGGGAGAAAGACACGCTCCGCTGTTTCATATGAACACTGGTGTTCTTAGCTTTACTTTTAATGTTCATGGCGAAGGTTGAAACTGCTTCGTTCATTGTTATATGGTTGGAAACAGAAAATGTTTCATGTGATAATTGGTATATTGTCTTGAATAATTTGATACTTGGCAATTGTTGTGCTCAAATAGATCATGTTTAAGCTCTTGCATCATGTACTTTGCACCTATTAATGAAGAACTACCATAGAGCTTGTTGAAATTGGGTTTGCATGATTGGTCTCTCTAGAGTCTAGATATTTTCTGGTGAAGTGTTTGAACAACAAGGAAGACAGTGTAGAGTCTTATAATGCTTGCAATATGTTCTTATGTAAGTTTTGCTGTACCGGTTCATACTTGTGTTTGCTTCAAACAACCTTGCTAGCCAAAGCCTTGTACTGAGAGGAAATACTTCTCGTGCATCCAAAACCTTGAGCCAAAACCTATGCCATTTGTGTCCACCATACCTACCTACTATGTGGTATTTCTCTGCCATTCCAAAGTAAATTACTTGAGTGCTACCTTTAAAATTTCATTCCTTGTCTTTGCAATACATAGCTCATGGGAAAATAGCCTTAAAAACTATTGTGGTATTGAATATGTTGCTATGTATCTTATTTCTTATAAGTTGCTTGTTGAGCGGTAACCATGTTTCTGGGGACGCCATCAACTATTACACCTTTGTTGAATATCATGTGAGTTGCTATGCATGTTCGTCTTGTCTGAAGTAAGGGCGATTTATCATGATCAAATGGTTTGAGTATGCATATTGTTAGAGAAGGACATTGGGCCGCTAACTAAAGCCATGAATCATGGTTGAAGTTTCAGTTTGGACATTAATCCTCAATCTCTTATGAGAATATTATCTGTTGTTGAATGCTTATGCATTAAAGAGGAGTCCATTATCTGTTTTCTATGTTGTCCTGGTATGGATGTCCTTAGTTGAGATCTATCAAAAACGAGAAATCAAATGCGATCTATCTCCTTGGACCTTTGTACAGGCGGCATAGAGGTACCCCTTTGTGACACTTGGTTGAAACATATGTTATGCAATGATAATCCATGTAAATCCAAGCTAATTAGGACAAGGTGCGAGCACTATTGGTATTCTATGCATGAGGCTTGCAACTTATAGGATGTCTTATACATAACACATATGAATTATTACTACCGTTGACAAAATTGTTTCTATGTTTTCAAAATAAAAGCTCTAGCACAAAAATAGTAATCCATGCTTCCCTCTACGAAGGGCCATTATTTACTTTATGTTGAGTCAGTTTACCTACTTCTTTCTATCTTAGAAGCAAACACTTGTGTCAACTGTGTGCATTGATTCCTACATACTTGCTTATTTGCATTCATCATATTACTTTGTGTTGACAATTATCCATGAGATATACATGTTGAAGTTGAAAGCAACCGCTGAAACTTATATCTTCCTTTGTGTTGCTTCAAAACTTTCTACTAAGAATTTATTGCTTTATGAGTTAACTCCTATGCAAGACTTATTGATGCTTGTCTTGAAAGTACTATTCATGAAAAGTCTTTGCTATATGATTCAGTTGTTTAGTCATTGTCTTTACCATTGCTTCGAATCACTTCATTCATTTCATATGCTTTACAATAGTATTGATCAAGATTATGATAGCATGTCACTTCAGAAATTATCCTTGTTATCGTTTACCTACTCGAGGGCGAGTAGCAACTAAGCTTGGGGATGCTTGATACGTCTCAAACGTATCCATAATTTCATATGTTCCATGCTAGTTTTATGACAATACTCACATGTTTTATACACACTTTACATCATTTATATGCATTTTCCGGCACTAACCTATTAACGATTTGCCGAAGCGCCAGTTCCTGTTTTGTGCTGTTTTTGAGAAATCCTACACAGGAAATATTCTCGGAATTGGACGAAATTAACGCCCAGGGTCTTATTTTTCCACGGAGATTCCAGAAGACCGAAGGAGATACGAAGTGGGGCCACAAGGTAGCGACACCACAAGGCGGCGCGGCCAAGGAGGGGCCCGCGCCGCCCTATGGTGTGGGCCCCTCGAGCGCCCCCGACTCTGCCCTTCTGCCTACTTAAACTCTCCGTCGCGAAAACCCTATTACCGAGAGCCACGAAACAGAAAAAGTTCCAGAGACGCCGCCACCGCCAATCCCATCTCGGGGGATTCAGGAGATCATCTCCGGCACCCTGCCGGAAAGGGGAATCATCACCGGAGGGCTCTACATCACCATGCCCGCCTCCGGATTAATGTGTGAGTAGTTCATCCTTGGACTATGGGTCCATAGCAGTAGCTAGATGGTTGTCTTCTCCTCTTGTGCTATCATGTTTAGATCTTGTGAGCTGCCTATTATGATCAAGATTATCTATTTGTAATGCTACATGTTGTGTTTGTTGGGATCCGATGAATATTGAATACTATGTCAAGTTGATTATCAATCTATCATATATGTGTTGTTTATGTTCTTGCATGCTCTCCGTTGCTAGTAGAGGCTCTTGCCAAGTTGATACTTGTGACTCCAAGAGGGAGTATTTATGCTCGATAGTGGGTTCATGCCTCCATTGAATCTGGGACAGTGATAGAAAGTTCTAAGGTTGTGGATGTGCTGTTGCCACTAGGGATAAAACATCAATGCTTTGTCTAAGGATATATGTGTTGATTACATTACGCACCATACTTAATGCAATTGTCTGTTGTTTGCAACTTAATACTGGAAGGGGTGCGGATGCTAACCCGAAGGTGGACTTTTTAGGCATAGATGCATGCTGGATAGCGGTCTATGTACTTTGTCGTAATGCCCTGATTAAATCTCATAGTAATCATCATGATATGTATGTGCATCTCTATTTGTCAATTGCCCAACTGTAATTTGTTCACCCAACATGCTATTTATCTTATGGGAGAGACACCACTAGTGAACTGTGGACCCCGGTCCATTCTTTTACATCTGAAATACAATCTACTACAATCTCTGTTCTCTGTTGTTTTCACAAGCAAACATCATTCTCCACACCATACGTTTAATCCTTTGTTTACAGCAAGCCGGTGAGATTGACAACCTCACTGTTAAGTTGGGGCAAAGTATTTTGATTGTGTTGTGCAGGTTCCACGTTGGCGCCGGAATCCCTGGTGTTGCGCCGCACTACACTCCTTCACCAACAACCTTCACGTGGCCTTCATCTCCTACTGGTTCGACAACCTTGGTTTCATACTGAGGGAAACTTGCTGCTATACGCATCACACCTTCCACTTGGGGTTCCCAACGGACGTGTGCTTCACGCGTTATGAGTCACCGCCGTAGAAGCAGCAACCATCTTCACTCCAGTCGAGAATGCGATCGGATTTCATCTTCATGATGACGCTCCACTTCGTCCTCCAGTTTCTGATGTGGTTGTACAGCTGAAGAGTGGTGACATGTACGCCGGCGAATGCAAGAACATCCACGGCTACCTTCTTCATCTGCTGCTCCTTGAATCCCATGTTGAAGCAGACGCCGCTACGGATGAGCTGAACCAACCTGTTCAGCACAAACTCTGATAGCTCAGGTTTCCAAACCATGGCTGGTTTGCTTGCATATCAAAGATGGCTGAGCATTCACACTTTCCATAGACAGATCAGTGGATCCCAACGGTATGATAGCCTACATGACAAACACTATCAGATCAATGAACTACCACATGGAAATCCTTAAGCACTATCAGATCAATGAACTACCACATGAAAATCCTTAAGTATTAGCAGATCTATGAACTACCAGTACCACATGAAAGAACAACGAGATAGGTAAGATCGGCCTTACAGTCAAAGGAGCCACACGCAGCACCGAGGTAGGAGAAGCAGGGGACCCTAGCGGAGATGCAACAAGCACCACCGTCCCAGTGGAAGATGCAGGCAGCACCACCGTCCCCGTCGTAGAGTCAGATGGAACCTGGAAAACCTCCACAACCTCCACAACCTCCACCGGTGACGAAGGAATGTCCTAGAATGGATTCGTTCAGAACCCGGTTGTGTACCCATAAGATCTAGATCTAAGGCTAGGGTTTGCAGAAGCTTACCACAACCTAAGTCATCGACGCACACGAAGAAGACGACCATCCTCCGCGGCCAGTAGCCACCGTCGCCGCCGCAAGCCTCGCCGACCGTGCGGGTGAGGTAGAGCTGGCCATGTCGCTAGATCGGGGATGGTTGATACGTCCAATTTGCATCACTATTTTATATCATAATTTGCTGTTATTCATTGATATATTTCATATTTGGAGATGATACTTATGTTATTTCATCTATTTTGCATGTTTCATGATTATTGGAGGATCGCGCACCGGAGCCAGGATTCTGCTGGAAAAAGCACCGTCAGAATGCAATATTTCAGAAGATCAACAATTGACGGGAATTATACGAAAAATCCTATTTTTCCAGATGACGAAGGGAGCCAGAAGGGGGAGCCGAGGAGGGCCGCCATGGGCCCCCCTCACAGGCCAGCGGGGGCCCTGCCCTGGCCGCGCCGCCCTGTGAGGAGGGGGCCCACAGCCCCCTCTCGCCTCCTTTTCTTCGCGTACTCCTTCGTCCCGAAAACCTAAGCCCCAGAGGATAGTCGCGAAGAGTCACAGCCGCCTCTGCGGGGCGGAGAACACCAGAGAGAAAAGAGCTCTCCGGCAGGCTGAGATCTGCCGGGGAAATTCCCTCCCGGAGGGGGAAATCGACGCCATCGTCACCGTCATCGAGCTGGACATCATCTCCATCATCATCACCATCATCATCATCATCATCATCACCGCCATCTCCACCGCTGCACCTCGTCACCGCTGTAACAATTTGGGTTTGATCTTGTTTGTTTGATAGGGGAAACTCTCCCGGTGTTGATTTCTACTTGTTATTGATGCTATTGAGTGAAACCGTTGAACCAAGGTTTATGTTCAGATTGTTATTCATTATCATATCACCTCTGATCATGTTCCATATGATGTCTCGTGAGTAGTTCGTTTAGTTCTTGAGGACATGGGTGAAGTCTAAATGTTAGTAGTGAATTATGGTTGAGTAGTATTCAATGTTATGATATTTAAGTTGTGGTGTTATTCTTCTAGTGGTGTCGTGTGAACGTCGACTACACGACATTTCACCATTTATGGGCCTAGGGGAATGCATCTTGTACTCGTTTGCCAATTGCGGGGTTGCCGGAGTGACAGAAACCTGAGCCCCCGTTGGTATATCGATGCAGGAGGGATAGCAGGATCTCAGAGTTTAAGGCTGTGGTTAGATTTATCTTAATTACTTTCTTGTAGTTGCGGATGCTTGCAAGGGGTATAATCACAAGTATGTATTAGTCCTAGGAAGGGCGGTACATTAGCATAGGTTCACCCACACAACACTTATCAAAACAATGAAGATTAATCAGCTGTATGAAGCGAAAGCACTAGACTAAATTCCCGTGTGTCCTCAAGAACGTTTGGTCATTATAAGTAAACAAACCGGCTTGTCCTTTGTGCTAAAAAGGATTGGGCCACTCGCTGCAATTGTTACTCTCGCACTTTACTTACTCGTACTTTATTCATCTGTTACATCAAAACCCCCTGAATACTTGTCTGTGAGCATTTACAGTCAATCCTTCATCGAAACTGCTTGACAACACCTTCTGCTCCTCGTTGGGATCGACATTCTTACTTATCGAAGATACTACGATACACCCCCTATACTTGTGGGTCATCAAGACTATTTTCTGGCGCCGTTGCCGGGGAGTGAAGCGCTATTGGTAAGTGGAATTGGTAAGGGAAATTTCTATTGTTTGTGCTGATTTTATTTCTGCCTGCTGCTATAATTCATTATGGAAAGATCTTCTCTTGAGTGTTTTTTTGGGAAATCTACTACTACTGCAAAGGTAGTGGATGAGGCGCCAGGTAAGGAAGAAATACCATACAAAATACCTATGAAAATTATTGAGCGTGTAGTGGGTAACCGTTATACAGGGGATGGAACTGTCCACCCTGGAGATCATTTACTGTTTTTACATGAATTATGCGGTTTATTCAAGTGTGCAGGTATTGCTATGGATGAAGTGAGGAAGAAACTATTCTCTATATCGCTGTCTGGTAAAGCGGCGCATTGGTATAAATTACTGGATAATGGGGATTCTCTTGAATGGAATGATATTGTGCCCCGGTTTTATTCTAAGTTCTATCCTCCAAGTGAGATTCACAAAGATCGGAATCGCATATATAATTTTTGGCCTCATGAAGGAGAGAGTATTGCCCAAGCGTGGGGGAGATTGAAGTCTTTAATGCTCAAATGCCCCATTCATGAGCTTCCTGGTAATATTATTATTGATAATTTCTATGCAAGACTTTCTTTTCAAGACAAGACCTTGCTGGATACTTCTTGTTCTGGATCATTTACACGCAACAAGGAAGAGTTTAAAAGGGACCTTCTTAATCGGATCCAAGAAAATACTGAAAGATGGGAGAACGACAAGGATAGAGAATCAGGTATAAGTTATGATTATAAATGCATTGAAGCTTTTATGGATACTGATAAATTTCGTAATATGAGTGCTACTTATGGTCTTGATTCTCAAGTTGCTGCAAATCTTTATAAAGCTTTTGCCTCTCATTATGAATTGCCAAAGAAGAAGTTTGATAAGTATCATGAACCGTATAAAGATAAAATTGATTCATCTATAAATAAATGTGTTGTAGTTGAAACTGTTGATCATGTTATTCCTGAAGCTTATATTGAAAAAACTCCTTTCCCTGCTAAAATGAAGGAGTACTCTGTTATAAATAGTGCGGTTCATAAAAGTGAAAAGAAACCTATAGAACCTGAAGAACAAATAAAAGTTGAACCTGCTGTTGCAATAGTTAAAGATCTTGTGACTGAAAATGTGGAAGATGGTCATATTATTTTCTGTGAAGACGCTTCTAATATTGTTTCACATCCTAATAAGGCTAGGAAAGCTAGTGTTCCTATGCTCTCTGTTAGAATTGGTGATCATTGTTATTATGGTTTATGTGATATTGGTGCAAGTATTAGTGCTATTCCTTATGAGCTTTACACGGAGATTATGCACGAAATTGGTTCTTGTGAACTTGAAGATATTGATGTGGTTATTCGGCTAGCTAATAGAGAAACTATCTCTCCAATTGGTATTGTTCGAGATGTGGAAGTTCTACGTGGTAAGATTAAATATCCTGCTGACTTTTTGGTACTTGGTTCTGCTGCTAGTAAATATTGTCCTATCATTTTTGGTAGACCTTTTCTAAATACTTGTGGAGCTATTATAGATTGCAAGAAAGAGAAAATTTTGACTAAATTTGCTGGTGAATCTTATGAGTTTAACTTCTCTAAATTTGCCAAAACTCCTTATAAAGCTGATTTGCCTAATAGTGATTTTAAAGTTGAACAGTGTGCATCTATTGCTCTTGCTCCTAGTAATCCTTTGCAGCAACATTTGGAGAATAGTGAGAGTGAAGTCTTTAGGGAAGAAAGAAATGAGCTTGATGAAATTTTCCTTCGTCAACCTATTCTTAAACATGATTTACCGGTAGAAGATCTAGGTACAACACCACCACCAAAGGAAGATCCTGTCTTTGATTTAAAACCATTGCCTGATAATCTTAAATATGCTCATATTGATGATAAGAAAATATATCCTGTTATTATTAGTTCTAAGCTTTCAGAGTTTGAAGAAGAAAGGTTATTGGAAATACTGAAGAAACACCGAGGTGCTATTGGCTACACTCTTGATGACTTGAAGGGGATTTCTCCCTCTATTTGCCAGCACGCCATTAATATGGAAGATGATGCGAAGCCTGTTGTTGAACCTCAGCGTCGTCTAATTCCTAAGATGAAGGATGTGGTAAGAAATGAGGTATTAAGACTCCTTGAAGCTGGTATTATATATCCTATTGCTGATAGTAGATGGGTTAGTCCTGTGCATTGTGTTCCTAAGAAAGGAGGAATGACTGTTGTGCCTAATGATAATGATGAGCTCATACCTCAAAGAGTAGTTGTAGGTTATAGAACACTACAAGAAAACATACATGTAGAGACGCTCAACTTCTAGGCTAGAGACGTGTTATTGCATCTCTAACTGATTGTAGAGGCGCTCTTAAAAAGCGTCGTAGAAGCGTCTCCTTATGCACCGTCTCAGGAAATGTTGAGACGAATTGTGAGCGTCTCTACGGTAAATGAGACGTTTTGTAAAGCGTGTCTACAGTCATAGAGACGTGTTTTTCACTATTCATACATATCGTCTCTATCAAAGTTTGAGTCGTTTTATTGCGTGTGAAGCATGAATATAGCTTATTTTTATATGAAATGAAATATTTTTTTCTTGTAAAATTAACATTACTAAAGGTGCATATAGTATATTCTTCATCACAAAGCGAAGACCAGTAAAAAAATGATATGCACTCCAAGGAAACAAATATGTATTATTTCAGAGCAACTGTACTTTACAACTGAATTGTACACCCACATAAACTAATTTCAAATTTCTCTAACAAAGATCCTAGAAAGTTCCATATATTTCTCCAAAGAACTTCATTCGATCTGTGACTTCTCCGAATATGCATCAGCTCTAGCTCCTAACTTCTGATCTTCGTTGTAGTCTTCTGTTGTGCTGCATGCTGCAGAGAAAACCAATTGAAAAATAAATAAATTTCTTAGAAAAAGTAAACCTAAGTATATGATTAAGCGTCACAAAAATATCAGTAAACATGGCTAGGTGAGAAGTGAGAGCATCAACTACATACTGTATCACTGCATAATCAATTTTCTGCCATTACTTAAGCTGTTCATAATATGGTACTAAATCTGTTGGGCTGGCTAACACGGAGCAGCAGGAACATACATGTATAGTGCAGCTTCCTCGGAACTTCTTCAAATCGGTTGTGACAATTACAGAATCAAGCCTTTTCTACATTTAAGATGCCAACTTTTAAAGCCTATAACAGTAATAAGCAAAAGAAAAAGAAATCTCTGTTACCACATTTGAATAGGTAAAAAATAAACATCAGGTGTAGTAAACAAGATCCTTATGTCTCAAAACAATAACTCTGGGAACGACCATCAGAATCTTACCTAATTCATCGGAAATAAGGACATCCATATATAACTTGGATATCATAAGGCAATTAGACATAAGAACTTGCTTATAGCCACAAAAGTGCAAACAACCTGCAACCAAAAAAAAAGCACTGATAGCATATATTTCCTGGCACAAGCATGGAAAAGAATGGGATTTTACCTGAATGCAAAGGAAAGAATGAATTGTCAGAAAAATAGTGAGATTGTAGACCTCGGTCGGGTACTCTGTGTTCATGCCCCATCCAGACTGTATACTTCATAATCATAACATGTATGTGTTATATCATTGCAATTTTCTTCTACAAAAATCAAAGATATTGATTACAACCGTGACCGTGGATTCATAATTTTATACCTGCTACGAGATAATATCAATCAATTACCAGAACATAGATTGTCTCAAACTCATGCATTTTCAGGGTTTTAAAGGGCACACACGGGCGACCATAGTCTGCAGATTGATGTCCCTGTCAGAGAGCGAGTTGGTTGAGTGATGATACTAGTATAATATTCTAGGCAAGCCTTGTCAAGTGCAGATATAACTAACAATCCTCATCAATTACAAGAACACGATCTAGGGAGAGAAGTTCAACAAAAATAAATGCATGGAGGGATTACAGTATTGCAGCAACATACCGGATTGCCGAATCCCACTAATGGCAGACGCATCAGCAATGGAGGAGGATTTGTCTGGATTGGAACCACCATGGGCCCGTACTGCTCGGTGTAAGAGGGCAGGGAAGGAGGAGCATGGCATGGACCGGAAAGGGCACCTAGACTGGCCAGATGGGATCTCAGATTCGTCCGCCAAATCACCGCCAGCATTGTTGCATGAACTGGGCAAGAGCACCATCAGGGAAAGGACCTTGTAAGCGGCTGGATGCCTGGATCCACCGGAGAGGCGCCGCCAAGGAGCGAAGTGGCGGCGGCACTAGGTTTTCACGACTCACGGTGGATAACACCCGCGGAGCACTAGCTGGATGGAATTTTCTAATTGTTTGTTGGGGATCTTTTTCAAGTCTTTGAGCGGTGGATTTCGGCATGATAGGACGACTTGACCAACGTCTCAAATAACGTCGCTAGGTGCAATACGGTCCTCCTCCTAGAGATGAAAATAATATCGTCTTATAAAGAACGTCTTTACGTGTTAGTTTTCTTGTAGTGGAATGTGCATTGATTATCGAAAAGTTAATAAGGTTACTAAGAAAGATCATTACCCTTTACCATTTATTGATCAAATGTTAGAAAGGTTATCTAAAAATACTCATTTTTGTTTTCTTGATGGTTATTCTGGGTTTTCACAAATTGCTGTTAAAACTAAAGATCAAGAGAAAACCACTTTCACTTGTCCCTATGGAACTTATGCTTATAGACGTATGCCTTTTGGTTTATGTAATGCTCCTGCTACTTTTCAAAGATGCATGTCTGCTATTTTTCATGGCTTTTGTGAGAGTATTGTAGAGGTATTCATGGATGATTTTTCTGTCTATGGGAATTCTTTTGATAGTTGCTTGCGGAACCTTGATAAAGTTTTGCAGAGATGTGAAGAAACTAACCTTGTTCTTAATTGGGAGAAATGCCACTTTATGGTTAATGAAGGAATTGTATTGGGACATAAAATCTCCGAGAGAGGTATTGAAGTTGATAGAGCTAAAGTTGAAGCCATTGAGAAGATGCCCTATCCTAGGGATGTTAAAGGTATTCGTAGTGTTCTTGGTCATGCTGGGTTTTATAGGAGGTTTATTAAAGACTTCTCCAAGATTTCAAAGCCTCTTACTAATCTTCTTCAAAAAGACGTACCTTTTGTTTTTGATGATGATTGTAAGGAAGCTTTCGAAACTCTAAAGAAAGCCTTAACAACTGCCCCTATAGTTGAACCTCCTGATTGGAACTTACCATTTGAAATTATGTGTGATGCTAGTGATTTTGCTGTAGGCGCTGTTCTTGGACAGCGAGTAGATAAAAAACTGAATGTTATTCATTATGCTAGTAAAACTCTTGATACTGCTCAAAGAAATTATGCTACTACTGAAAAGGAATTGTTAGCTGTAGTCTTTGCTTGTGATAAGTTTAGATCTTATATCGTTGATTCAAAAGTTACTATTCATACTGATCATGCTGCAATTAGATACCTTATGACAAAGAAAGATGCTAAGCCAAGGCTTATTAGATGGGTACTTCTTTTGCAAGAATTTGATCTGCATATTGTAGATAGGAAAGGTGCTGATAATCCTGTTGCTGATAATTTGTCTAGATTGGAAAATATTGCTTATGATCCTGTTCCTGTTAATGATAGTTTTCCAAATGAACAATTAGCTGTAATAAAGGTGAGTTCGCGAGACAGTCCTTGGTATGCTGATTATGCTAACTTTATTGTTTCCAAGTACTTGCCTCCAACCTTTTCAGCTCAGCAAAGGAGGAAATTCTTTTATGACTTGAGGCATTATTTTTGGGATGACCCACACTTATATAAAGAAGGAGTGGATGGTATTCCGCGAAGATGTGTTCCCGAATATGAGCAACAAGAGATATTGAGTAAATGTCATGGGAGTGCTTATGGAGGACATCACACCGGAGATAGAACCGCGCAAAAGGTTCTACAATCAGGTTTTTATTGGCCAACTCTCTTCAAAGATGCAAGGAAGTTTATTTTATCTTGTGATGAATGTCAAAGGGTTGGTAATATCTCCAGACGCAATGAAATGCCTATGAATTATACTCTTGTTATTGAACCGTTTGATTGTTGGGGGTTTGACTTCATGGGACCTTTTCCCTCTTCAGAAGGTAACACTCATATACTTGTCGCTGTTGATTATGTTACTAAATGGGTAGAAGCTATACCCACAAAAAGTGCTGATGGTGAGACTTCTTTAAAAATGCTTTTAGATATTATTTTTCCTAGATTTGGAGTTCCTAGATATATTATGACAGATGGAGGTTCTCATTTTATTCATGGTGGTTTTAGAAAAACTCTTGCTAAATATGGTATTAATCATAGAATTGCTTCTGCTTATCATCCTCAAACTAGTGGGCAAGTAGAACTATCAAATAGAGAAATTAAATCTATCTTGCAAAAGACTGTTAATAAAACTAGAAAGAATTGGGCTAGTAAATTGAAGGAAGCACTATGGGCTTATAGAACTGCTTATAAAAACCCCATGGGAATGTCACCTTATAAAATGGTTTATGGAAAAGCTTGTCATTTACCTTTAGAATTAGAGCACAAAGCTTATTGGGCTATTAGAGAACTAAACAAAGATCCTAAACTAGCCGGTGATAAGAGGTTGTTGCAATTAAGTTCTCTAGATGAATGGAGAAGTGAAGCTTATGAAAATGCTAAACTCTTTAAAGAGAAAGTTAAGAAATGGCATGATAGAAGAATTATCAAAAGAGAATTTAATGTTGGGGATAAAGTCCTATTGTATCGGTCTCGTCTCAGATTCTTTGCAGGGAAGTTGCTCACAAAATGGGAAGGACCATATGTTATTGATGAGGTTTATCGATCAGGAGCAATTAAAATTAGCTCTCTTCAAGGTAATGCCACACAAGTAGTGAATGGACAAAGACTCAAGCATTATATCTCTGGAGATTCTTATAATGAAGATGTTGATATTATCCAAGTGGTAACTCCGGAAGCTTTCATCAAAGGTCAAACTGACAGTTCTGCAGAGTTCGACTTTGAATAGGTAACAGTACTGGTAGTAAAAGTCTGCGTTTTACTTTCCGAACAATGTTTTTGCTATTTTTGGAAAATATGAAAAATTACGAGATCGAAACAGAGTGGAGGAGACGCACGAGGGCGTGCCCCCATAGGCCAGCGCGGCCAGGCCTTGGCCCGCGCCGCCCTATGAGCTGGCCGCCTCGTCGCCCCTTTCCGACTCTGGTTCGACCTGGTACTTTCCTTCTGTCGTAAAAATTCCTGCTATATAATCCCCCGGACCCCTGGAGGTCCGTATATCGTTTTCTCGACGTGTTTTGTTTCGAGCTGTTTCTGCCAGGATCTATTTTTGATCTAGAAGCACCATGGTCTCCAACAACAAAGACAAGGAGCCTATGGAGGAAAATATTCAAGATCCCGAGTGGAAAGAGGGGGACGAGAGCGTCAAGGAAGAAGATGAAGAAGAAGTGGAGGAAGACTCGCGCGCGTACCCGCGTGCTACCATTGCAAGCATCGAGGTGGTGGAGAACCCTTTTAATGCAAAGAAGAGCGCAAGAATTCGCACCAGAGGAAGACTTCCACGTCACTACCTAGCTCCAAAGACATCTTCTCCAGGCACTCATCACCCCTTCCGCAATCTAATTTACAATAATCAAATTGAAAGGACTCCCAAGGCAGCATTGCCTCGCAATTGGGATATAGATCGTTCTAACACTGCAGGAAGGATGAAGCCTGAAACTGAAGAGTGGGGAAATAACTCCAAGAGTTGGGACTCGCCGTCGGACATACTTCTTAACCGCGTCGAGCATAACTCGGAGATGATCCGCAACCTCATGTACAAGATTGATGAGCTTCAGGAGCTTGTGGAGAAGCTTGTCAAGAATTCACCATCACCACCGAAGGAGTAATTCACCATCGGTATTGGCATCCCCTTGGTTTGTTCCAAGCTTGGGGGAGTGCCGCGGTATCACATCATCACTATCTTTTACTTTTTATTATCAAGTAGTGTCATATCATGAGTAGGGAAGTTATCATATAAGATGTGTTGCGGTATGGAAGTATCTCCCTTTAGTTGGTTATCTATGTATCCCTTGGTGTGAGTTATCGTTATGAAATATTAATGAGAAGTCTTATCATTTACATATTGCACATCTTATTTTAGTTTGCAATCTCTATTATGTGATTGATCTTGTTGTTAGTATTGGTATCACTTTGGGAGCATTGAGTAAATCTATTTGGTTTTGGCAAACTTAGCATTGGTCAATAGCAACAACACTTTGAGTTTTAAGTAGAGAAGAGGAAATACATGTAGATATGTTATTATCTTTCTTGTTAGTTCTTAGCTTAGTATTCTGAAGTTAAAATTGTTTGTGCTTACAAGTAAGATGCATGATTGTTTCTATCACATGTATATTTGTTTGTTTACCTCAACTCTTATGCTTGCTAATCAACCTTGCTAGCCAAAGACCTGTACTGAGAGGGAATGCTTCTCGTGCATCCAAACTTTAACCCAAACCTATGCCATTTGTGTCCACTATAACTACATATTATGTGGTATTTCCTGCCACTCCAAGTAAATACTTCATGTGCTACCTTTAAACAATTCAAAACTTTATTACTCCTTATTTGTGTCAATGTTTTATAGCTCATGAGGAAGTATGTGGTGTTTATCTTTCAATCTTGTTGGGCAACTTTCACCAAATGGACTAGTGGCTTCATCCACTTATCCAATAACTTTGCAAAAAGAGCTGGCAATGGGGTTCCCAGTCCCAAATTAATTAACTTTCGTAATTTTACAAATAGACACTCCTCCATGGTATGTGATTGATTGGACGGCACCCGAGGATTCGGTTAGCCATGGCTTGAGAAAGCAAAGGTGGGGAGGAGTGTCATCTAAATAAAACTAAAATAAAAGGACACTCCTTCATGGTATGAGATTGTTGGCAGGCACCCGAGGATTCGGTTAGCCATGGTTTGTGAAAGCAAAGGTTGGAAGGAGTGTCAACCAAAAAGAAAACTCTATGGGAGCCGCTCTTTGAGATTTTGTCTGGCAAGGGGGTTAGAGTACCCGCTACCAGTCGTTGACAACAACAAACATCCCTCAAAACTTTACTTTTATGCTTTCTATATGATTTCAAAACTTGAAAAGCTCTAGCACATGATTTAATCCATGCTTCCCTCTGTGAAGGGCCTATCTTTTACTTTATGTTGAGTCAGTAAAACCTATTTCCCTCCATCTTAAGCAAGCATTTGAGTTGTTGGATCCAACCATCTATATTGTGATATATTTAGTCATGCCTTTTATTCTTCCTTGTTTAGTACAAGTTTTATCTAAATGAATATAGCTTTGAAAGTTATCAATGATTACTATGATTGAGTATGCAAGTTTACCATAAGCTTTAATATGAAAGCGCTGCTCCATAGATAAGTATAATCTGTTAACTGTTCTCTGACCAAGAACAAAGTTTGCCATCACCAACTATGATTTCTTATGCACCTTTATTTGTGATTACCTTATACTTGTTTCAAGTTGAGTTATATGAGGAAGTTGTTCACTAGAATGTCTTTTGTGAATGAATATGATGCTTCTTGTCCGTATTTGATTTATCGACTCTTCACTCCATAAACATGTGGTCCTGTTTACCGAGTTCAGTTTCGCTTGGGGACAAGCGAAGTCTAAGCTTGGGGGGAGTTGATACGTCCAATTTGCATCACTATTTTATATCATAATTTGCTGTTATTCATTGATATATTTCATATTTGGAGATGATACTTATGTTATTTCATCTATTTTGCATGTTTCATGATTATTGGAGGATCGCGCACCGGAGCCAGGATTCTGCTGGAAAAAGCACCGTCAGAATGCAATATTTCAGAAGATCAACAATTGACGGGAATTATACGAAAAATCCTATTTTTCCAGATGACGAAGGGAGCCAGAAGGGGGAGCCGAGGAGGGCCGCCATGGGCCCCCCTCACAGGCCGGCGCGGGCCCTGCCCTGGCCGCGCCGCCCTGTGAGGAGGGGGCCCACAGCCCCCTCTCGCCTCCTTTTCTTCGCGTACTCCTTCGTCCCGAAAACCTAAGCCCCAGAGGATAGTCGCGAAGAGTCACAGCCGCCTCTGCGGGGCGGAGAACACCAGAGAGAAAAGAGCTCTCCGGCAGGCTGAGATCTGCCGGGGAAATTCCCTCCCGGAGGGGGAAATCGACGCCATCGTCACCGTCATCGAGCTGGACATCATCTCCATCATCATCACCATCATCATCATCATCATCATCACCGCCATCTCCACCACTGCACCTCGTCACCGCTGTAACAATTTGGGTTTGATCTTGTTTGTTTGATAGGGGAAACTCTCCCGGTGTTGATTTCTACTTGTTATTGATGCTATTGAGTGAAACCGTTGAACCAAGGTTTATGTTCAGATTGTTATTCATTATCATATCACCTCTGATCATGTTCCATATGATGTCTCGTGAGTAGTTCGTTTAGTTCTTGAGGACATGGGTGAAGTCTAAATGTTAGTAGTGAATTATGGTTGAGTAGTATTCAATGTTATGATATTTAAGTTGTGGTGTTATTCTTCTAGTGGTGTCGTGTGAACGTCGACTACACGACACTTCACCATTTATGGGCCTAGGGGAATGCATCTTGTACTCGTTTGCCAATTGCGGGGTTGCCGGAGTGACAGAAACCTGAGCCCCCGTTGGTATATCGATGCAGGAGGGATAGCAGGATCTCAGAGTTTAAGGCTGTGGTTAGATTTATCTTAATTACTTTCTTGTAGTTGCGGATGCTTGCAAGGGGTATAATCACAAGTATGTATTAGTCCTAGGAAGGGCGGTACATTAGCATAGGTTCACCCACACAACACTTATCAAAACAATGAAGATTAATCAGCTGTATGAAGCGAAAGCACTAGACTAAATTCCCGTGTGTCCTCAAGAACGTTTGGTCATTATAAGTAAACAAACCGGCTTGTCCTTTGTGCTAAAAAGGATTGGGCCACTCGCTGCAATTGTTACTCTCGCACTTTACTTACTAGTACTTTATTCATCTGTTACATCAAAACCCCCTGAATACTTGTCTGTGAGCATTTACAGTGAATCCTTCATCGAAACTGCTTGTCAACACCTTCTGCTCCTCGTTGGGATCGACATTCTTACTTATTGAAGATATTACGATACACCCCCTATACTTGTGGGTCATCAATGGTGGATGAGCTCGAAATGGGGGGAAATGGGGGATTTGGATTTGCCGGTGAGATAGCCGCCCCTATATACGGTGGCGAAAATTCAAGCGCGGTGACCGAATTCATGGCGCCGAGATTTCATCGTCCCGCGCGAGCTCCCGCCATCTCCAGCGGTGGCTCTGCGAGGATGCCGTGTTCTCCGCTTCTGCGGAAACGGAGGTGGCTCGCTAGAAATGGCTGAACCGGGCGTTCCTCCGGGCCTGGCCCGAGGGTGCTTTGAGAACCGGTTCCTGCAACAACGCGACGTGGACCAGGAAACCAAACTGGACCGAAAAAAGCTGGGCCGATGCGAGCCAAGGGGCATGCAACCTACCAAACGCGCCCGAAATGTTCCACTTCCAGTTTTTAGCAGATTCAATGTCCGTTCTTCCTACTGTTTGGGCTGGGAAATTCATTCGTCCACCAGACCACCACCAAAGTAGTCGTATGTGCTTAATTGTCTTAATCTTTGCCAAGTCAGATGTTTATTGTCCCACCTCAGTTCACCATACATCCCAGTAAAACGTCAGGCATTATCTTGTCCTACCCCAATCATCGCATCGATGAAATTCTCTGTCCTGTCTATCACGTTCAGTACCACCTCCTTTTTCCAGAATAAAATCAAACCCCCACTTCTTCCATCACTAGCCACCACTTCTTTGAAATCCATACGCAATTGTCTCCTAAGCATCTCTGCCGGGAACAACTCAAGGTGAGTCTCTTGCAGAAATACAATGGCAGGGCTCCTACGATTAATAACATCGAGAAGGGCCCTAATTGCCGCAGCCTTTTTAAGGCCACGACAATTCCAGCTTAATATTTTCATTGCTCCCG
This sequence comes from Lolium perenne, assembly GCF_019359855.2. Lineage (NCBI taxonomy): Eukaryota > Viridiplantae > Streptophyta > Magnoliopsida > Poales > Poaceae > Lolium > Lolium perenne. Next base: position 255,816,001 of record NC_067246.2, on the reverse strand, counting down.
GACAACCTCCATCCCGGAGGTCGCCATTATAAGGTTTGTCAAACTTCCATTTCCACCTGTGTTGTCATCCACTCTTGTTCTCTTTGGATGCTGGATCTTGCCAGGAGTAGTCTCCACAGTCTTATCATCAACCGTAGTTCCATTATCGAATCTTCCAATAATGTCTGACACTTTGTTTCCCGGCCCAGTAATCATCAGAGTGCCTTCGTTAGTATTGGAGACATCAAAATTTAGACGTTTCCTGGAATTGTTACCTTCCTCCAAATTTTCTTCTGAGGTAGATTTACCTAAACCATCACTTCTCCAGTCTTGTTTCCCCCATGTAGCACTTTGCTCACCCATTCGTCCTCTCCCTCTTCCCATGAACGGAGCACGCCCCGGAACACCGCGACCTCCTCCTCTTCCTCTACCCTGACCTCTACCACCTCCAGCCAGAATGAACTCCCCCCATTCAAAGCTCGACTCATCGTGGACGCCGTCTCTACACTCCTCATGCCAGTGCCCAAGATGACCACAATTGTGGCAAAAGATCGGCAACTTCTCATACTTGACTTGGTACCATTCTTTTTGTTTGTCTTTTGTCACAGAAACAAATCTAGTGAGCTTTTTATTCACATCGATTCTCACTTGAAGCCTTACAAATTCCCCAACATAACCAGCCGGCAGTTTAACTTGGATTTCCTTGATCTCTCCCATATTTCGGCACATACCTCGTATTACAGCATCCTTCAGCAGCATGTCTGGTAGTTTAAGCTTGGCCTCGGATATGCCCTGGTTAGTGATGGGGGATCTTAATGATATTTTATATCAGTTTGAGAAGGAAGGAGGAAGGTCCAGACCTGCTCATTGTATGCAAGCATTTAGGGATGCAATTGAGGACTGCAATCTGGTGGATATGCGCTACATAGGTGACAAATTTACTTGGCAGAGAGGCGACATAAGGGAAAGACTAGACCGGGGCTTGGCAAATAAGGCATGGAATATGAAGTTCCCTGACGCATCTCTTCATCATCTGGATTATTATAGATCTGATCATAGACCAATACTTATGTGTATTGAAGAGCCAATTGTGGAGGAAAATCGAGGCCCATCTGTTCTTCGTTTCGAAGCACGGTGGCTAAAGGAAAAAAAAATTCATGGAGATGGTGCAGGGTGCATGGGACATGAGTGACCCACTGAATTTAAGTTTGCCTTTGGCGGGAAAACTTGCAAAGATCCATGATCAATTACACAAGTGGGATAAGACAGTGCTGAGAAGAACAAAAAATTCACTAAGGAAAACTCAACGTGAATTAGAGAATGTAGTTCGCCAAACCTTGTCGCCAGAAAACTTAGCTTGGCAAAGGGAATTATCAGAAGAGATTGAAAAGCTCTTAGAAATGGAAGAAATACAGTGGGCACAAAGGAGCAGAGTTAACTAGTTACAATACGGAGACAGAAATACTAACTATTTTCACAATGCTGCATCAACAAGGAGGAAGAAAAACCGCATAAAGAAATTATTGGATGATAATGGGATTCCTGCTGAGGGAACGGCATATTTAAATCCTCTTATTTCTGATTATTTTGCAGGCTTATTTGCAACAGAAGTAGATGAGCCTGACCCGGGTCTGTTATCTAAAGTGATTCCCAAAGTGTCTGAACGGATGAATAGTGACCTTACAACAGCTTATACCCCGAGGATGTGAAGAAAGCTCTGTTCTCCATTGGAGACACCAAAGCCCCTGGGACAGATGGTCTGCATGCAATTTTCTTCAAGAAATGTTGGAGTATCATTGGGGATTCTATTGTGAAAGAGGTCCTGGATGCTATAAATAATAAGGCAATCCCAGAAGGTTGGAATGATACTGTGATCGTCTTAATACCAAAGGTGGAGTCACCGGAGAAAATATCCCAATTCAGACCTATAAGCCTCTGTAATGTCCTGTACAAGGTAATTTCAAAAATGATTGCTTTGAGACTTAAGGTTATTCCGGATGAGGTTATTTCAAATGTCCAAAGTGCTTTTGTTCCTGGCCGGTTAATTACAGATAATATACTCATTGCTTATGAAAGTATGCATTGTATCAAAAACAAGAAGGCTGGGAAGAAGGGCTATTGTGCGGTGAAATTGGATATGCGCAAAGCCTATGATCGGGTTGAGTGGATTTTTCTTGAGAAAATGATGATCCGGTTAGGTTTTCACCAGGATTTTGTTACACTCATCATGGCATGTGTAAGGTCTGTTAAATACAAGGTTAGATATAATGATCAAGAAACAGATGAATTCTCTCCAAGCAGGGATCTCCGTCAGGGGGATCCGCTGTCTCCTTATTTGTTCCTTCTTTGTGCAGAAGGTCTTTCTAGTTTATTGGCTCATAAAGAGGAGATTCGTGGCATCGAAGGTGTGAAGGTGTGCAGAAATGCACCGTCAGTATCCCATTTACTTTTTGCTAATGATTCCTTAATACTTATGCGGGCAGATATAATTAATGCAACCTCATTGAGACAAGTACTGGAAGAATACTGTGCAAGCTCAGGACAGATGATAAGTGAGTCAAAATGCAGCATTTTCTTTATCCCTAATGTTGATGTGAATTTAAAGGCAGATATTTGCACAGAACTCAATATTATGACAGAGGCAATAGCTGAGAAATACTTGGGCTTACCATCAATGATTGGTCTTGATAAAAGTGAAAGTTTCCTGTACCTTCTTGAAAGAATTATAGAGAGATTGAAAGGATGGAAAGAAAAATTCTTATCTCTGGGCGGGAAGGAAATCCTCTTAAAAGCTATTATACAATCAATCCCGGTTTATGATATGGGGGTTTTTAAAATCCCAAAAATTCTATGCAAAGAGATGAATGATGCCATGTCTGCGTTTTGGTGGGGTGATACGGAAGAACAGAAGAAACTTCATTGGTTTGCTTGGTGGAGAATGTGTATCCCGAAGAAGTGTGGAGGAATGGGCTTCAGAGACCTATACTCATTTAATTTGGCTATGCTCGCCAAACAGGTCCGGAGACTAGTTATAAATCCAGATTCTCTTTGTGCCCCAATTCTGAAGGCAAAATATTATCCACATGGAGACATTTAAAAGCTGGCCCCAAAAAGGGGTCTTCCTATTCTTGGCAGAATATTATTGCAGGTTTAAAAACTTTCAAGCGTGGGCATATATGGAGAGTGGGGAATGGAAGCCAAATAAATATTTGGGAAGATCATTGGATTCCTGATCACAAATCAAGAAATGTGTTTTCAAGAAAGGGACAAAGTATTCTCCGAACAGCTGATGAGCTCATAAATCCTATTACCGGCGAGTGGGTTGAAGACATAATCAGAGACAATTTGCTTGCTATAGATGCTGAAAAAATTCTGCGAATTCCGCTCTCTGACTCACTGAATGATGACTTTGTCGCATGGAATAACACAAGGACATATACATTTACTGTACGGTCGGCATACTACACAGAATGGGATCACTAATTTGGTAATAGAGTTAGAAGAATTGATGGACAAGGAGGGGCTACGAGTAATCCAGTGTGGGAGAGAGTATGGGACCTGGAAGTGCCAAGTAAAATTCGTATTTTTATGTGGAGATCATTGCATGGAGTTGTCCCTGGAAGATCGATTTTGGCGGACAAACACATGAAGGTAAACCCTGAATGTCTAGTTTGCCGAGGGGGAGATGAGGATATGAGACACTTATTATTTACTTGCTCTCGGGCTGGGGAGGTATGGAAGTCTCTGGGGCTATCTGATTATATTAAACGAGCGGTAACAGGTGAATGGTCGGGTTCTACTATTCTGGAGGACTTACTCTGTCGACTGATATGTCTCCGACGTATCGATAATTTCTTATGTTCCATGCCACATTATTGATGATATCTACATGTTTTATGCATACTTTATGTCATTATTATGCGTTTTCTGGAACTAACCTATTGACGAGATGCCGAAGGGCCGATTCTTTGTTTTCTGCTGTTTTTGGTTTCAGAAATCCTAGTAAGGAAATATTCTCGGAATTGGACGAAATCAACGCCCAGAGTCTTATAATTGGACGAAGCTTCCAGAACACCCGAGAGCCGCCAGAGGGGAGCCCTGGGGGCCCCACACAACACCCTGGCGCGGCCAGAGGGGGGCCGTGCCCCCCTAGTGTGTGGGCCCACCAGGCCCCCTCCGAGGCTGCCCTTCCGCCTACTTAAAGTCTCCGTCGCGAAAACCCTACCACGTTCGACGAAACCAGAGAAAACCTTCCAGAGCCGCCGCCATCGCGAAGCCAAGATCTGGGGGACAGGAGTCTCTGTTCCGGCACGCCGCCGGGACGGGGAAGTGCCCCCGGAAGGCTTCTCCATTGACACCAACGCCATCTTCATCACCGCTGCTGTCTCCCATGAGGAGGGAGTAGTTCTCCATCGAGGCTAAGGGCTGTACCGGTAGCTATGTGGTTAATCTCTCTCCTATGTACTTCAATACAATAATCTCATGAGCTGCCTTACATGATTGAGATTCATATGATGATGCTTGTAATCTAGATGTCATTATGCTAGTCAAGTGGGTTTTACTTATGTGATCTCCGGAGACTCCTTGTCCCACGTGTGTAAAGGTGACAGTGTGTGCACCGTGTGGGTCTCTTAGGCTATATTTCACAGAATACTTATTCACTATTATGAATGGCATAGTGAAGTGCTTATTTATATCCCTTTATGATTGCAATGTGTTTTGTATCACAATTTATCTGTGTGCTACTCTAGTGATGTTATTAAAGTAGTTTATTCCTCCTGCACGGTGTAATGGTGACAGTGTGTGCATCGTGTAGTACTTGGCGTAGGCTATGATTGTGATCTCTTGTAGATTATGAAGTTAACTATTGCTATGATAGTATTGATGTGATCTATTCCTCCTTTCGTAGTGTGAAGGTGACAGTGTGCATGCTATGTTAGTACTTGGTTTGGTTATGTTGATCTGTCATGCACTCTAAGGTTACTTAAATATGAACATGGAATATTGTGGAGCTTGTTAACTCCGGCATTGAGGGTTCGTGTAATCCTACACAGTTAGTGGTGTTCATCATCCAACAAGAGGGTGTAGAGTCTAGCATCTATTTATTTATTCTGTTATGTGATCAATGTTGAGAGTGTCCACTAGTGAAAGTATGATCCCTAGGCCTTGTTCCTAAATACTGCTATCGCTGCTTGTTTACTGTTCTGTTACATGTTTACTGCCTGCAATATTACCACCATCAACCACACGCCAGCAAGTACTTTTCTGGCGCCGTTGCTACTGCTCGCATTTATTCATACCACCTGTATTTCACTATCTCTTCGCCGAACTAGTGCACCTATTAGGTGTGTTGGGGACACAAGAGACTTCTTGCTTTGTGGTTGCAGGGTTGCTTGAGAGGGATATCTTTGACCTCTTCCTCCCTGAGTTCGATAAACCTTGGGTGATCCACTTAAGGGAAACTTGCTGCTGTTCTACAAACCTCTGCTCTTGGAGGCCCAACACTGTCTACAAGAATAGAAGCACCCGTAGACATCAAGCACTTTTCTGGCGCCGTTGCCGGGGAGGAAAGGTAAAAGGCACTTATACTCCGGTCCCAGGTACTAAGTACTTTTCTGTTACCGTTGTGTGTGTGCTCGAAGCTATTTCCTTTAGATCCTGCAATTGCATCTTTTTGTTTCTTGTTTACACTAGTTAGGCATAATGGACAACAATGAGCTTCTTATTCTATTTCCTGATTTAAGACATGGATGGTTTGATGCAAAAATTAAAAAACCTATGGAACATATTAGTATGAACGCTTTGAACACCATTGTTGCTAATGATATGGAAAATTCTAAGCTTGGGGAAGCTGGTTCTGATGAGCATGATCTTTTTAGTCCCCCAAGCATTGAGGAGAAAATTTACTTTGATGATACTTTGCCTCCTATATATGATGATTATAATGATATTGATCTTTTAGTACCGCCTGTTATGGAGGATAAATTTGATTATGATTACAATATGCCTCCTATATTTGATGATGAGAATAATAATGATAGCTACTTTGTTGAATTTGCTCCCACTACAACTAATAAAATTGATTATGCTTATGTGGAGAGTAATGATACTTTTATGCATGTGAATAAGAATGCTTTTATTTTATACTTATATTGTTGAGTTTGTTCATGATGCCTCTGAAAATTATTATGAGAGAGGAAAATATGGTTGTAGAAATTTTCATGTTACTAAAACACCTCTCTATATGCTGAAATTTTTGAAGTTACACTTGTTTTATCTTCCTATGCTTGTTACTTTGCTCTTCATGAACTTGTTTATTTACAAGATTCCTATGCATAGGAAGCATGTTAGGCTTAAATGTGTTTTGAATTTGCTTCTTGATGCTCTCTTTTGCCTCAACTCTTATTTCTTGCGAGTGCATCATTAAAATTGCTGAGCCTATCTTAATGGCCATAAAGAAAGAACTTCGTGGGAGATAACCCATGTTTTTATTTTGTTACAGTACTTTTATTTTGTATTTGAGTCTTGGAAGTTGTTACTACTGTAGCAACCTCTCCTTATCTTATTTTATTGCATTGTTGTGCCAAGTAAAGTCTTTGATAGCAAGGTTGATAGTAGATTTGGATTTCTGCGCAGAAACAGATTTCTGTCTGTCACGAATTTGGGCAGGGTTCTCTGTAGGTAACTCAGAAAAATCTGCCAATTTACGTGCGTGATCCTCAGATATGTACGCAACTTTCATTCAATTTGGGCATTTTCATCTGAGCAAGTCTGGTGCCACTTTAAAATTCTTCTTTACGGACTGTTCTGTTTTGACAGATTCTGCCTTTTATTTCGCATTGCCTCTTTTGCTGTGTTGGATGGATTTCTTTGTTCCATTGACTTTCAGTAGCTTTGGGCAATGTCCAGAAGTGTTAAGAATGATTGTGTCACCTCTGAACATGTGAAATTTTTGATTATGCACTAACCCTCTAATGAGTTTGTTTCGAGTTTGGTGTGGAGGAAGTTTTCAAGGGTCAAGAGAGGAGGATGATATACTATGATCAAGAAGAGTGAAGAGTCTAAGCTTGGGGATGCCCCGGTGGTTCATCCCTGCATATTTCAAGAATACTCAAGCGTCTAAGCTTGGGGATGCCCAAGGCATCCCCTTCTTCATCGACAACTTATCAGGTTACTTTTCTTGAAACTATATTTTTATTCCATCACATCTTATGTTCTTTGCTTGGAGCGTCGGTTTGTTTTTGTTTGAATAAAATGGATCCTAGCATTCATTGTGTGGGAGAGAGACACGCTCCGCTGTTGCATATGGACAAATATGTCCTTAGGCTTTACTCATAGTATTCATGGCAAAGGTTGAATCTTCTTCGTTAAATTGTTATATGGTTGGAATCGGGAAATGCTACATGTAGTAATTCTAAAATGTCTTGGATAATGTGATACTTGGCAATTGTTGTGCTCATGTTTAAGCTCTTGCATCATATACTTTGCAACTATTAATGAAGAAATACATAGAGCTTGCTAAAATTTGGTTCGCATAATTGGTCTCTCTAAAGTCTAGATAATTTCTAGTATTGAGTTTGAACAACAAGGAAGATGGTGTAGAGTCTTATAATGTTTACAATATGTCTTTTATGTGAGTTTTGCTGCACCGGTTCATCCTTGTGTTTGTTTCAAATAACCTTGCTAGCCTAAACCTTGTATCGAGAGGGAATACTTCTCATGCATCCAAAATCCTTGAGCCAACCACTATGCCATTTGTGTCCACCATACCTACCTACTACATGGTATTTCTCCGCTATTCCAAAGTAAATTGCTTGAGTGCTACCTTTAAAATTTCCATTTTTTACCTTTGCAATATATAGCTCATGGGACAAATAGCTTAAAAACTATTGTGGTATTGAATATGTACTTATGCATTTTATCTCTTATTAAGTTGCTTGTTGTGCGATAACCATGTTCCTGGGGACGCCATCAACTCTTTGTTGAATATCATGTGAGTTGCTATGCATGTTCGTCTTGTCTGAAGTAAGGGCGGTTTTCACAATCAAATGGTTTGAGTATGCATACTGTTAGAGAAGAACATTGGGCCGCTAACTAAAGCCATGAATCATGGTGGAAGTTTCAGTTTGGACATAAAACCTCAATCTCTTATGAGAATATTAACTGTTGAATGCTTAAGCATTAAAAGAGGAGTCCATTATCTGTTGTCTATGTTGTCCCGGTATGGGTGTCTAAGTTGAAGAATGATCAAAAGCGAGAAATCCAATGCGAACTTTCTCCTTAGACCCTTGTACAGGCGGCATAGAGGTACCCCTTTGTGACACTTGGTTGAAACATATGTCATGCAATGATAATCCGTGTTAATCCAAGCTAATTAGGACAAGGTGCGGGCACTATTAGTATACTATGCATGAGGCTTGCAACTTGTAAGATATAATCTACATGATACATATGCTTTATTACTACCGTTGACAAAATTGTTTCATGTTTTCAAAATCAAAGCTCTAGCACAAATATAGCAATCGATGCTTTTCCTCTATGGAGGACCTTTCTTTTACTTTTATGTTGAGGCAGTTCACCTATTTCTCTCCATCTCAAGAAGCAAACACTTGTGTGAATTGTGCATTGATTCCTACATACTTACATATTGCACTTGTTATATTACTTTGCATTGACAACTATCCATGAGATATACATGTTATAAGTTGAAAGCAACCGCTGAAACTTAATCTTCCTTTGTGTTGCTTCAACACCTTTACTTTGATTTATTGCTTTATGAGTTAACTCTTATGCAAGACTTATTGATGTTTGTCTTGAAAGTACTATTCATGAAAAGTCTTTGCTTTATGATTCATTTGTTTACTCATGTCATTACCATTGTTTTGATCGCTGCATTCATTACATATGCTTACAATAGTATGATCAAGGTTATGATGGCATGTCACTCCAGAAATTATCTTTGTTATCGTTTACCTGCTCGGGACGAGCAGGAACTAAGCTTGGGGATGCTGATACGTCTCCGACGTATCGATAATTTCTTATGTTCCATGCCACATTATTGATGATATCTACATGTTTTATGCATACTTTATGTCATTATTATGCGTTTTCCGGAACTAACCTATTGACGAGATGCCGAAGGGCCAGTTACTGTTTTCTGCTGTTTTTGGTTTCAGAAATCCTAATAAGGAAATATTCTCGGAATTGGACGAAATCAACGCCCAGAGTCTTATAATTGGACGAAGCTTCCAGAACACCCGAGAGCCGCCAGAGGGGAGCCCTGGGGGCCCCACACAACACCCTGGCGCGACCAGAGGGGGGGCGCGCCCCCCTAGTGTGTGGGCCCACCAGGCCCCCTCCGAGGCTGCCCTTCCGCCTACTTAAAGTCTCCGTCGCGAAAACCCTACCACGTTCGACGAAACCAGAGAAAACCTTCCAGAGCCGCCGCCATCGCGAAGCCAAGATCTGGGGGACAGGAGTCTCTGTTCCGGCACGCCGCCGGGACGGGGAAGTGCCCCCGGAAGGCTTCTCTATCGACACCACCGCCATCTTCATCACCGCTGCTGTCTCCCATGAGGAGGGAGTAGTTCTCCATCGAGGCTAAGGGCTGTACCGGTAGCTATGTGGTTAATCTCTCTCCTATGTACTTCAATACAATAATCTCATGAGCTGCCTTACATGATTGAGATTCATATGATGATGCTTGTAATCTAGATGTCATTATGCTAGTCAAGTGGGTTTTACTTATGTGATCTCCGGAGACTCCTTGTCCCACGTGTGTAAAGGTGACAGTGTGTGCACCGTGTGGGACTCTTAGGCTATATTTCACAGAATACTTATTCACTGTTATGAATGGCATAGTGAAGTGCTTATTTGTATCCCTTTATGATTGCAATGTGTTTTGTATCACAATTTATCTGTGTGCTACTCTAGTGATGTTATTAAAGTAGTTTATTCCTCCTGCACGGTGTAATGGTGACAGTGTGTGCATCGTGTAGTACTTGGCGTAGGCTATGATTGTGATCTCTTGTAGATTATGAAGTTAACTATTGCTATGATAGTATTGATGTGATCTATTCCTCCTTTCGTAGTGTGAAGGTGACAGTGTGCATGCTATGTTAGTACTTGGTTTGGTTATGTTGATCTGTCATGCACTCTAAGGTTACTTAAATATGAACATGGAATATTGTGGAGCTTGTTAACTCCGGCATTGAGGGTTCGTGTAATCCTACACAGTTAGTGGTGTTCATCATCCAACAAGAGGGTGTAGAGTCTAGCATCTATTTATTTATTCTGTTATGTGATCAATGTTGAGAGTATCCACTAGTGAAAGTATGATCCCTAGGCCTTGTTCCTAAATACTGCTATCGCTGCTTGTTTACTGTTCTGTTACATGTTTACTGCCTGCAATATTACCACCATCAACCACACGCCAGCAAGCACTTTTCTGGCACCGTTGCTACTGCTCGCATTTATTCATACCACCTGTATTTCACTATCTCTTCGCCGAACTAGTGCACCTATTAGGTGTGTTGGCGACACAAGAGACTTCTTGCTTTGTGGTTGCAGGGTTGCTTGAGAGGGATATCTTTGACCTCTTCCTCCCTGAGTTCGATAAACCTTGGGTGATCCACTTAAGGGAAACTTGCTGCTGTTCTACAAACCTCTGCTCTTGGAGGCCCAAGACTGTCTACAAAAATAGAAGCACCCGTAGACATCATCGACAAAACCAAAAGTCTCCAATTCTCGGAAATTTAAAGCTAAAGAAAACTATAGCTGTCACATGTTGGTACTTATGGTGGCAAAGAAGGGAGATCGTGAAGGGGGAGCATGTTGCTGAACCCAGGTGCACAGCTTTTGCGATCCAGGCTCTAACATCAAATTATGTTCCTGCAGCTTCTGCATCTAGTGTGGTGCGCGATATTACATGGGAAAAGCCCTCTCGTGGAACTTACAAATTGAATGTCGATGCTTCTTTCCACCCAAATGGTACAGGTGCAGCTAGGGCGGTCTTGAGAGAGGATCGTGGTGACGCAATTGCCGGCGTAGCTTGTCCATTATCGCATGTACATGATGCAACGGCAGCGGAAGCCCTAGTCCTATTCAAAGGTTTGGTTTTCCTTCTTGATATCGAAGTGACAAGAGTTACAGTTGAGTCTGATTCACTAGAGGTGATCCAAGCCTGTAAATCGGAGGTGGAAGTATGGAGTCCTAACTCGGCCATTCTCTATGATTGCTTCTCTAAGGCGCAAGAATTTGACTTTATTGATTTTACTCATTGTAATAGAGAGGCTAACAATGTGGCCCATGAATTAGCTAGATATGCTTTCACCTCAAATTTTGTAGTTAGATGGGATGAGTCCCCTCCTAGTTTCATTCTTCCTTTTGTTCTGAAAGATGTAATTATGTACTGATCAGGAGCAGCAGGTACCAGACGCACTCTTTTCCTTCCAGGGTACCTAAGGGGGCTGGAAGGTTTTTAATGAGGCGGCCTGCTGGCTCAGTTAAGTAATATATATGATGTTCAAAAAAAAAGTAGTCGTCCGTGCAGCACACCTACCACTACCACCACGACGCACGAACGCAGCGTCAGCACCCGAGTTGAGTTCCTTTTTGTGGTGAGTAGTATTGACTAGTACTCACTCATACGAAGGGTTCAGGTCGAAACCAAAAAAAAGTCATATGAAGGTTTTTTTTTGCTAATCACATGATTGTATTATGTTATTGGGCTGAAATGCTAGCGGGATCGTACGAGAGGGAGTCATTGTAATTCATGAACCTGAAGAGAAATACTAATTACATAATGGACCGTTCACAATAAATGGTCAGTAGACCGACATAGGCGGCGATTTGAGGAGGACGGGGGCGCCAAGGCGCAAAGTAGAGGCACCCAGCACGGGTAATATGACATTTGAATAGATATAATATTTTAAAAAGATCAATATTTATAGAAAATATGTCAGTTTAGTAATACTAGTAATATGACATAAATATGATAAATGTACCGTAAAGACAATCCTAGTCTTCTTCTGTTGCCTCAACTTCGATATGAAGCTGTCGAACATGGATTAGTCACATTTCATCACGATATTATCCCCTTCCTAGATATCTTGTGCAAATATGGTTAAACTCTCTTATGGCTTTCTCCATATTCCTGAGCACAACACGTGCATCTCAATTGAACATTTTCATCACCTCGTGCGAGGACCTCTATGATGTCTACACGATGCCACAAAAGGTCTGTTTCTTGTGTGAAAGAGGTATCCGTGGTGTATCATACATTTATCCGATTTTGTTGTTGTTGTGAAAAATAAAAAATTAGGGGATATGTATGGGATACGTACCCAAGGGTATCCCCATTACCGATATGTTACTTTTCAGAAGCATCAATGCATCTTAGGGATATATATGTATGTTACCCTGATCCTTCCAATTTAGGCCCCTCCCACGAGATTTGACTTCCGTTTGGAACGATGCCAAAATTTTGGTTGGCCCAAGCCCGTCCAGATTCTGCTGTGTAAAATTTGCCAACGCATGGGCGCGCCCAGGACGCACAAATCCTTCGCCGAAAAGCTGTCAGCCAAATTTTGGCTCTGCTAGTTTAGTAGTTTAGGCCTACATTTTGTTTTTGTTTTTCTTAACTCTGCAACAAGTATATGACAAGAGGGAGTATCTTATTTATTTATTTATTTATATTTAACCTATTTTTTTAGATCACCAAATTTTATGCTGGGTTGCACATATTCCACGGAATAACGGAACAAGAAGAAGCGATCCCAGAGTGCAAAGCAAATAAAAACGCAGCATATGTGTTCCGGCCCAGTGGTGGAAGCGTGACTGAAATTATAAGAGGAGCCGATTGCTCGGACTGGAATAACCAACAGAGCCCACAAAACAGCAAGCAGCTTCAGCCAGCAAGGGAGTTTGTAGTCTAGGTCCAACATTTCTATGGGAGCAGCTACCCATCGCCCCGTTAGAGCATCTCCAACAAGCGCACTAAAAATTGGCGCCCTAAACTTCGCTTTCGTCCGCTGTAAACGGATGGCGCGTGCTGGGTTGAAATTTGCCCCGCCGGATGCTCCATTTGCAGCGCGCGTTCGCGCGATAAAAAAACACCTCCTCCGGATGCTTCATTTTGTAGCGCGTAGCGCGGCGCAAACAACAAACACACACAAGTGTGCATCAAAGAAGATCAAACAACCAAACAAAATGTACCATACAAATACAACAAATTGTTCACAACAAATACAACAAGTACATGAAATTGTTCACACCAAATACAACAAGTTTAGAGATCAATATACAACAATACAACATAGTTTTGAGACAATACAACACATAGTTTTCAAACAAATACAACAAGTATGCAACTATTGTTGTCCATTCTAATTCCACCATTCTTCCATGAGATCTTTTTGGAGCTCATCATGTGTGTCGTTGGAGCGAATGACATGGTACGAGGCAATGAACCGGGCAATCCTATGTGCGGACCTCCTCAATTGCACGGGAACCCCCATCAAATCGTAGTGGCTATGATCCACATCTTTCCTACGATCATCCTCTATAATCATGTTATGCATGATGACACAAGCGGTCATGATATTGAAAAATCTCAAATGCTCTCTCTACATCTTTCCTAGCCATCGCTTGTGCATTGTGGAATTGGGTTTGGTTCTTACCTCATGATTGAATAACCGGCTTCACAAATGTTTGCCACCTTGGATATATGCCGTCAGCGAGGAAGTAGCCGTAGTCGTACTTATGGCCATTTGCTTCAAACTCCACCAATGGACCTTCCCACATTGCAAGTCTTATCATTAGTAGGTGATCGTTGAAGAACGTTGATGTCATTGCAAGACCCGGGCATTCCAAAAAATACATGCCATATCCAAGTCTCTTGATCGGCGACCACTTCAAGGACTATGGTGGCATTCTTCTTGTACCCTTGGAATTATCCATGCCATGCCGCTGGACAATTATTCCAACTCCAATGCATACAATCAATGGAACCAAGCATACTGGGAAACCCCCGGTTGGCGTTGATCTCCAAAAGCCTTGCCGTGTCTTGAACATTGGGGGCTCTCAAGTATGTGGATCCGAAAACATTCACAATTGCAATGACAAAGCGCTTCACACACAAGATAGAAGTGCTCTCTTCCATGGCCAAATGATCATCAACTAGATCCGCTGGTATAACATATGCCAACACTAGACCATAAAAGCGCGCTTTGCCGCGCCCGTCCATCGTAAGAGAAATGGCTGGAAGATGTTGAACGGGTAAGATATTTGATTAAAATTGAATATCTTAGGTACAACGCCATGATAGAGGTGAAAGAGCATATTTTTTATAAGTTATAATTGATCCACTAATATAAAGACTTTTCTTTTGAATATTCTCTAATATCACTAATTATACAGAAGAGTGCTAGATTTGGAAACACCTCACTTCTCACAGTTATGTCACTTTAAACATATGGTATGAATGAATCAGTGATTCTAAGCAAACTCACCGAACCTTGGTACAAATATTTTTTAAGGGTGAAGAATAAACAACAATGTAAATTAGATCACACGATCAAATAAATGAGCCAATAATCAACAGCACAGACTTATATTGGGCGTTTGACTGTATATCTTTGCAATATAGTTCTCGGCCTTCACAATTTAAAGGAGGCTCGGTTGCAAAAAATATTTAGGGAAACCCATTGTAACATATAAATCAGATCTAAACTACCCAAGTGTACTCCCATTCAATAAAATACCAAAGCACTCCTTTACAAGCATATTTTTCCTACCTCTAATGGGACCTGGCATACATGGACAATGATGCATACAGTGAGGAGAGCTATATGTTTATCAATTCAAGAAGACAATGGTCTATTCAAAGTTCATCCTGAAAACACGGTAGTACTACATAATAATGAATAAAATATCTCTAAGAAGCTTGTTCTTGCTGACTTTGAATATGCTCATACACAATCAATGAATGGTCTGAAATAGAGCTATTGCTCCATAACCGCTTCCCAAATCTATTCTTTAAATTCTCAATGAGGGTGCAAACAGCTACTCATCAGCAACACAAACTGTATCTCGCCTCTACATGAAAACAGTTCGGCCCAAGCCTCTGCCTATTGTTGCCCGCGAAACCTAGATAACACCTGGACAGCTGCAAAAATGGTTAGACTACTTCTCTATGTAGAATCATGGGTAGTATACCTGGGGCGTGCTGAAGTAGTTAATATTACAGATTATAGTACTTAAATATATATGCGCTGAAGTGCACTAATTTTAGTATTTCACCAGTTCTTAAAAGGGAAACAATCTTTTAAAAAGGCTAAAAAGGTAACCACTGACTTGCGATGCAAGACAATATATAACTATTGTTCAGAAGAAAGCGGGTAATCACAAAATACTAAATACGGTCTTGGCATCTGGATTAGTTTCCCTGAATAGAAAATAAATAAATTTGTGTATTCGTAGTCAATTAGTCTTCTCTAAGATGGCTTCTTAATATCTTTCCAAGCCATTGATTCCCTGAGTTCATTCAGAAATATTTTCACTACAATCATTCTAATGCTAAAATTTTAAAATTGTAGAGTTGTGTGTCTTTCTTGGGACCGAAAGGTTGCATCGTGATATTTATCCTTATGCACAACACAACAGAAGGATAAGAAACACACCTAGAGTATTGCTTAGAATTTAGTGGCCGTAGCAAATCGAGTGTCCTCTTAATTTAAGTGAACACCAGCATGTGCACATTAAGCTTATCAGAAACTGGACAAATTTATTAACAAGTTAAATATTCATGCTACTAATCACATCACAAACCAATAGGGAACTATATTGATGAATCAAAACTATACTTGAGGAGGGAAAACGAAGAAGTGCACTGTTGCTACTGCAGTATGTTCCCTTTTGCAATTGGCACTTGCTCCAAATTGTGTGGGACTTAACAAGAACAGAGGATTGATTTGCTGACTGTGACATCCACCAAAGGGTTGTGTTATCTACCAAAGGGTTGCTTCCTACTGAATTCTTCATGGCCAGATTTGGTTTGGTACTGGATGTTGACTTTTCCCCGTGTAGTATCTTTAGAACAGCGCACCATGCACTCTCTGCAAAATGGCTACATCAATTAGGGAAGCCACCATAGATCTAGGAATATTACCACCAATAGCATTACTTATGTTAGTTCTTAAATCTGCAAAGGGAGTAGCCCAAAACAGGAGGAAACAAGTAAAAAAATTATAACATAGAAAATGTAAATTTTGCTCTGACGTACAATTTTGATTGTTCAACTTCCATCTTATGGTTTATGCATTGTGCCATTTTAAAAGGAGTAAATATCACTACAGCTCTATTCTTGAGGTACTTAGCAAGGAAACAAATTTACCATTTCAGAAGCTCTAATAGCTAGCAGCGATAAACATAAGAAACATAGGCAACGAAGTAAGCCAACTTTGCGATCAACCAACACACTTCGACAACTCTCGTGATGCATCCGACCATGCAAGTTTTGCTCAAGGCAACAAGAAAGCAGCCTTCGAGACCTACTACCTACATGATCTGAATTGTTTTCTCCGACCGTTTCCTCTTTAGTCTTTGATGTTCATGCACTCAGTTCTTGTCTCCGGCCGTTTCCTCTTTAGTATCTTCGGTACAGTGCAGGATGCACTTTCTGCAAACGGGTACATGAAGTCTATGGGCACCATAACCATATCACTGTTATCCATCAATCATAGTACTTTAGTAAAATAATACTTAACTTCACTACAGGGGTAGCACATAATTCAGTGAACCAAGCAAACAATCTTAAATATTAGCAAGGTTTCTTCCAACTTTTCACACAACAAGAGCAAATACAGGAAAAAACACAACCTATTCAAAGGAGGTTTATATTATACACCATTTTGATTGGATTAGTTGGTCATCTTCTGGGACAACATGTCTCTGTTTCGCAAGTGATGAACCTTCTTAATTACTTTGTACTGCAGAAAATTCTCTCCTAACCCACAGTCGATCTCTTCCAACGTTCTGCCGTTTTAAAACAAGAAGATATCAAGACAAAAGGAGATTTGTTCTTAGATGAAAGTAACATGCATGTAACATAGTCAACTATTTGGCAGGAATCAGGTTAATAAATCTCCATCAAATAATCAACTTATGGCCTTATACCAAGTGGCACGATCCATCTATCTTCACAGAGTGACTATGAATAATAACAAATGCTTATGCATTTAAAAGTCTTATTAATCACATAACTTAAACTTCGCCATCCCAAATCGAGTATATCTGAACGTGAATGAAACTACCTTAGTGTCATGTTCAAGCTAGCAGTTATATGATGCTCCAAATGCTTATGCAGGATCCAAACTAAAATCGGTGGGAATTTGCTATATAGGACAAAAGAAACTCGATCTTGTAGTTATGGCTTTCTTGAATGAATAAGTGGCTCATCTAATGCTTATACATCCGAGGATCTGTGCAAAGTTGTCAGTTGAACTCTATACGCAACATGAGTTGTAGATTGAATATCTAACTAATAATAAGTTATCTACCTGATTGAAAGAAATTAGCAACACTACTTTTCCAGCAACATTGACATGGTCTAAAGAATAATCTTATCACCTAAAGGAATTTCCACATGTTGTACAATTGCCCTCTGCGTGGCATTGCGTCGGAGGTCGAACATCTCCGATGCTTGTCTACATAGCGGCCTCCTAGCGAACCCCAACGTCAATCAATCCACCATCAGTTAAGAGTAAACCCAAAAACTCACAATTTGCGAGCAATATTAGAGGTGTGGTAGTTGATTTACCTTCATCGTGGCGACATGGCAGACTGGATTTGACGCTTCGCCTGCATCAACTTCTCAAGGAGGCCTACATACTGAGAGAGAAAAAAGAGAGCAAAGCGGATCGAAATCAATTGGATTTTGGAGACAAATCTATGTCAGAAACCGCATAAGAGGAATCAAGCGAACACATCACCTTACATCCTGCCACAGAATCCAGCCCAGTAGAGCAATTCGCACTTGTGAACCCAACAATTCCTGAGTTCCTGAGTTTGACATCAAAGATTAGAAAACACCAATGGAGCGGGTCAACCACAAAATTCACCGTAGGCAAGAGCCATGGCTGCTGAAGGGATGACGGGTTTCGGCCAGAACCATATATGGAGGAGAGCGGGAAGTAACGTACCTCAACTCCGAGAAACAGTAACGGAAGGGAGACCGCTGACCTTCCTCGTCATTACTCCGTCGTTATCAGTCAGACCATTCGTCGCTCTGAAACGAAGGAAGAGATGCAGGGAAGGAGACAACGATGCCGTAATAACATGAAAAGAAGGTGAACGGGAGGTCTAAAACCCACTTATTGGAGCAGTGGCCCATGAAGCAAATTAGCAGATTCAGGATCAATCGGCCCAGTTCACGAGAAGACCTCCAGATCCATCTCTGGAGTAGAAGCCCGATAATGGGGAGCCAGAGGAGGAATGCATAATTGGACGGGTAAGAAGTTTTAGCGAAGCGGAGTGGGACGAGCGACGATCTGAGACGTCTGGTAGCAAGATCGGACGGCTGACGACCTAGAATCACTGTGGTGAGGCCTAAGCAGTTCCATTTTACTGTTAACTAATACGCAAGGCGGCGGTCACCTTTTGATATGTGCTATGACCAAGTTCTCCGGCGGCATTTCTTCTTTGCTCAAAGAACAGATCATAGTTGGTCACCTCCGTTGCGATGTGCTTGAACAAGTTGATGCTCATCCGAAAACGCCGCCTAAAATAGCTTTCAGGAAATATCGCATTATCATTGAAATATGACCGCATCAACTTCTCGTGCCCTTCAATCCCTTCTCTCCACAACTTCTGTCTACCGAACACCGATCCACATATTTTTGGCTTCTTGACGGCGTGGTATGTTAATAGTAGCAATATGTCCTCCTCTTCCTCTTGGTCGTACTCGTCATCCGATGAATCGCACGATAAACTCTACAAATATACATATGAAATTACTTAACTACAACTATAGTAGCTAATCGGCGAGCAAAATCATGGCGGCCGGCCGACGGAGGCGCATACCTTCCGAGCAAATCGGCGAGCATCTTGGCTTCGCCATGTTGCTAGCAACCTCGAAGACGACGACATGGCGACGGCGGTGCGGGGTCTGTAGAGGAGAAGGCGCGGGCTAGGCGGGGAGAAGCCCGGCTTGTCCCCGTCGGTGGCGATAGCGCTCGTTCGCTACAGCGCGGCGGAGCGGCCGCTTCTGCCGGAAGGAGGCGCGGGCGAGGTGGATCTACGGCGCGGCGACGAGCAATAGCGGGGCCGGCGGCGGAATCGACCGGAGGCGGCGGAATTTCGCGGCGGCGGCGCGTTGAGAAATGGAGGGCGCGGGCGCAGGAGGGAAATTTCCAGCCGTTGGGTATTCGCGCGTGCGCCAACCGATGCCGCGCGCTGTAGCCGACGCGTCACATTTGGCGCTCGGGATTGTGCAAAACGCCGCGCACCCTAAATTTTTTGCAGCGCCGTGCCGTTTGCCGCGCCTGCTGGAGGAGCGATTCCGCCTCTGCGCGCTGCAAATCGGTTGTTAATATAGCGTGCGGCCTATATAGCGCGCCTGTTGGAGATGCTCTTAGCCATGGTTTATAGCATATCTAGCAGAGCCTGTAAACTGGCCAAAAACTGAAAATCTTCGGCGGTTATACGGGTTCGGGTCAAAACTGGGCTAGAACGGATCCCGAACTCGTGGCCTGGCCCATATAATGAGTTCGGGCCCCTAGAAACTGCGCGGTCGCCCCGTATTAAAAGGCGCCACGGAGGGAAGTTCGGTTTCCAAACCCTACTCCCCTCCACCGCTTCCACTCCCTCCCCCGTATTCCGGCGAGCAATCGAGCAGTCCGCAGCCACCCTTCCACCCTCGTTTCCGGCGCGATGGCCTCCCGTGGCAGCACAGTAGGCAGCGGCGCCGGATTAGGCGGCGGGGACTCGCCGCCGCGTCCCCCCGTTTTCCGCACTGACGCGGAACGACGAAAGTGGAACAGGTTGGAGGGCGCGCGCAAGCGCATCGCCCACCGGTGGACGAACTGGGGGCCCACGCCCCCAGGTCAGCTGGCGAGGTACGCCAACACCGGCGAGGGGTCCTCGTCCGGCAGCTCCACTCGCGCAACGCGGCTCCTCATCGCCGACAACTCCGACGACGACGAGGTCGTCCCCACGCGGTCGCCTACCTTCTCGGCGGGGGACTACGTCCACGGCTCCGACGAGGAGTGTTAGAGATATGCCCAAGAGGCAATAATAAAAGTGGTTATTATATATCTTTATGTTTATGATAAATGTTTATATACCATGCTATAATTGTATTAACCGGAACATTGAGACATGTGTGTTATGTAAACAACAATGAGTCCCTAGTAAGCCTCTTAACTAGCTTGTTGATTAATAGATGATTAGTTTCATAATCATGAACATTGGATGTTATTAATAACAAGGTTATATCATTATATGAATGATGTAATGGACACACCCAATTAAGCGTAGCACAAGATCACGTCATTAAGTTATTTGCTATAAACTTTCGATACATAGTTACCTAGTCCTTTCGACCATGAGATCATGTAAATCACTTATACCGGAGAGGTACTTTGATTACATCAAACGCCACTGCGTAAAGGGGTGGTTATAAAGGTGGGATTAAGTATCCGGAAAGTATGAGTTGAGGCATATGGATCAACAGTGGGATTTTTCCATCCCGATGACGGATAGATATACTCTGGGCCCTCTCGGTGGAATGTCGTCTAATTAGCTTGCAAGCATATGAATAAGTTCATAAGAGACTACATACCACGGTACGAGTAAAGAGTACTTGTCAGGAGACGAGGTTGAACAAGGTATAGAGTGATACCGATGATCAAACCTCAGACAAGTAAAATATCGCATGACAAAGGGAATTGGTATCGTATGTGAATGGTTCATTCGATCACTAAGTCATCGTTGAATATGTGGGAGCCATTATGGATCTCCAGATCCCGCTATTGGTTATTGGTCGGAGAGAGTTCTCAACCATGTCTACATAGTTCGCGAACCGTAGGGTGACACACTTAAGGTTTGATGTTGTATTAGTAGTACTTGAATATGGAATGGAGTTCGAAGTATTGTTCGAAGTCTCGGATGGGATCCCGGACATCACGAGGAGTTCCGGAATGGTCCGGAGAATAAGATTCATATATAGGAAGTCATTTTATAAGTTTGAAAATGATCCGGTGCATTTATGGAAGGTTCTAGAAGGTTCTAGAAAAGTCCGGAAGAAATCACTTTGGAAGGCGGAGTCCCGAATGGCCGGCCAACCCTAGAGGGGTGGAGTCCCAGGTGGACTCCACCAAGGGTGGCCGGCCACCCCCCTCATGGAAGGGTGGGAGTCCCACTTAAGGTGGGAATCCCACCTTGGGTAGGTTTCCCTACACATGGAAGGTTTTGGGTTGGGGTCTTATTCAAAGACTTGTAGTCCAACACTTGGGGGTTCCACCTATATAATGAGGGGCAAGGGGGAGGGGGCCGGCCACACAAAAAAGCCACCACCTTGGCCGCACCCCTTGGAGGCCGGCCACCCCTCTCCCAAACCCTAGCCGCCCCACCTCCTCCACCTCTCCCGCAACGCTTAGCGAAGCTCCGCCGGAGATCTCCATCGCCATCGCCACCACGCCATCGTGCTGCCGGATTCAAGGAGGAGCTACTACTTCCGCTGCCCGCTGGAATGGGGAGAAGGACGTCGTCTTCATCAACATTGAACGTGTGACCGAGTACGGAGGTGCTGCCCGATTGTAGCACCGTCAAGATCTTCTACGCGCTTTTGAAAGCGGCAAGTGATCGTCTACCGCAGCAACAAGAGCCTCATCTTGTAGGCTTTGGAAATCTTCAAGGGTGAGTCTCGATCATCCCCTTGTTGCTCCCGTCTTCTAGATTGCATCTTGGCTTGGATTGCGTTCTCGCGGTAGGAATTTTTTTGTTTTCTATGCAACGAATCCCTACAGTGGTATCAGAGCCGTGTCTATGCATAGATGGTTGCACGAGTATAACACAATGGTTTTGTGGGCATTGATGCTTATGTTGTCTTTAGTTTGAGTACTTTGCATCTTTGTGGCATAGTGGGATGAAGCGGCTCGGGCTAACTTTACATGACCGCGTTCATGAGATTTGCTCCACGCTCGACATGCAACTTGTATTGCATAAGTGGCTTTGCGGGTGTCTGTCTCTCCTACTATAGTAAAGATTCAATTTACTCTTCTATTGACAACACTAGTATCACCGTTGTGGTTCATGTTCGTAGGTAGATTAGATCTCACTCGAAAACCCTAAACCACGTAAAATATGCAAACCAAATTAGAGAACGTCTAACTTGTTTTTGCAGGGTTTGGTGATGTGATATGGCCATAATGTGATGATGAATATGTATGAGATGATCATTATTGTATTGTGGCAACCGGCAGGAGCCTTATGGTTGTCTTTAAATTTCATGTTGAGTAGTATTTCAAAGAAGTTGTAATAGTTGCTACATGGGAGAACAATCATGAAGACGGCGCCATTGATCTTGACGCTACGCCGACGACGATGGAGATCATGCCCGTTGATGATGGAGATCATGTCCGTGCTTTGGAGATGAAGATCAAAGGCGCAAAGACAAAGGGGCCATATCATATCACATATGAACTGCATGTGATGTTAATCCTTTTATGCATCTTATTTTGCTTAGATCGCGGCGGTAGCATTATAAGATGACCCCTCTCACTAAAATATCAAGATAATAAAGTGTTCATCCTTAGTAGCACCGTTGCCAAGACTTGTCGTTTCGAAGCATCTCGTGATGATCGGGTGTGATAGACTCAACAAGTGCATACAACGGGTGCAAGCCAGTTTTGCACATGCGGATACTAAGGTGGCCTTGACGAGCCTAGCATGTACAGACATGGTCTCGGAACACGTGATACTGAAAGGTAGAGCATGAATCATATGATTGATATGATGAACACTTTGAGTGTTCGCCATTGAAGTTACATCTTGTCTTGTGATGATCGGACTTGGTGTGGTGGATTTGGTTCGTGTGATCACTAAGACAATTCGAGGGATATTGTTTTGAGTGGGAGTTCACCTAGTTTTTAATTTTGTTAAATTAAAATTTGAACTCAATTTGTCATAAACTTAGTCTAAACTATTGCAAATATATGTTGTAGATATGGCGTCCCCAATCAATTTTAACCAGTTCCTAGAGAAAGAAAAGCTTAAGAGCAACGGTAGCAACTTCACCGACTGGTTCCGTCATGTGAGGATCTTCCTCAATGGTGGAAACCTGCAATATGTGCTTAATGCACCGCTAGGTGACCCTCCTGCAGAAACTGAAACCGATGAGGTAAAGAATGTTTACGCGACTCGGAAAACTCGGTACTCTCAAGTTCAGTGTGCCATCCTATGCAGTCTGGAAGCCGATCTTCAAAAACGTTTTGAGCACCACGATCCTCATGAGTTGGTCAATGAGTTGAAAACTATCTTTGAAACTCATGCGGCCGTGGAATACTATGAAGCATCAAAATACTTCTTCAGTTGCATGATGGAAGAAGGCAGCTCCGTTAGTGAGCACATGCTCGCCATGACCGGGCATGCCAAGAAACTCAGTGACTTGGGAATAGTGATTCCTAACAGACTGGGGATTAATCGTGTCCTTCAATCACTGCCACCTAGTTACAAGAACTTTGTGATGAACTACAATATGCAGAACATGAACAAAGAGTTACCTGAACTCTTCGCCATGCTAAAATCTGCTGAGATTGAGATCAAGAAAGAGCACCAAGTGTTGATGGTCAACAAGACCACCAGTTTCAAGAAACAGGGCAAGTCTAAGGGAAAATTCAAGAAGGGTGGCAAGAAAGCTGCCACGCCTCCTGTGAAACCTAAGACTGGCCCTAAGCCTGATGCTGAGTGTTATTACTGCAAGGAGAAGGGACACTGGAAGCGTAATTGCTCCAAGTATTTGGCGGAACTGAAGAGCGGCCTTGTCAAGAAGAAGAAAGAAGGTATATCTGATATACATGTTATAGATGTTTATCTCACTGGTTCTCGTACTAGTACACAGGTATTTGATACTTGGTTCGGTTGCTCATATTTGTAACTCGAAACAGGAACTAAAGAATAAACGAAGACTATTGAAGGATGAAGTGACGATGCGCGTTGGAAATGGATCCAAAGTCGATGTGATCGCTGTCGGCACACTTCCTCTACATCTACCTTCGGGATTAGTTTTAAACCTCAATAATTGTTATTTTGTACCTGCGTTGAGCATGAACATTATATCTGGATCTTGTTTAATGCAAGATGGTTATTCATTCAAGTCTGAGAATAATGGTTGTTCTATTTTTATGAATAATATCTTTTATGGTCGAGCACCTGAAAAGAATGGTTTATTTCTGTTAGATCTCGATAGTAGTGATACACATATTCATAACATTGATGCTAAGCGAATTAAATTGAATGATAATTCTACTTATATGTGGCACTGTCGTCTTGGTCATATTGGAGTGAAACGCATGAAGAAATTCCATACCGATGGATTACTTGAATCACTTGACTTTGAGTCACTTGATAGATGCGAAGCATGTCTAATGGGAAAAATGACTAAGACTCCATTCTCTGGTATTATGGAGCGAGCTACAGACTTATTGGAAATCATACATACCGATGTGTGCGGACCAATGAGTGTAGCCTCGCGCGGTGGTTATCGTTATGTTCTAACCTTCACAGATGATTTGAGTAGATATGGGTATATCTATTTCATGAAACATAAATCCGAAACTTTCGAGAAGTTTAAGGAATTCCAAAGTGAAGTAGAAAATCAATGTAACAAGAAGATTAAATTTCTATGATCTGATCGCGGAGGTGAATATCTGAGTTATGAGTTTGGCATGCATTTAAAGAAATGCGGAATACTTTCACAATTGACACCGTCGGGAACACCACAACGAAACGGTGTGTCCGAACGTCGTAATCGAACTCTCTTAGATATGCTTCGTTCTATGATGTCTCTTACTGATTTGCCGTTATCTTTTTGGAGTTATGCATTAGAGATAACCGCATTCACTTTAAATAGAGCACTATCAAAATCCGTTGAAACGACACCGTATGAATTATGGTTTAATAAGAAACCTAAGCTGTCGTTCCTTAAAGTTTGGGGTTGCGAAGCCTATGTAAAAAAGTTACAACCGGACAAGCTAGAACCCAAAGCGGAGAAATGCGTCTTCATAGGATACCCTAAGGAAACTATAGGGTACACTTTCTATCATAGATCCGAAGGCAAGATCTTTGTTGCTAAGAACAGAACCTTTCTTGAGAAAGAATTTCTCACTAAAGAAGTGACTGGAAGAAAAGTAGAACTCGATGAGATTGATGAATATTTACTCATTTATCAGAGTAGCGCAGTACCGGAAGATGTTCCTGTGCCGCCTACACCGGCAACAGAGGAAGCTAATGATAATGATCATGAAACTTCAAGCGAGATAGCTACTGAACCTCGCAGATCGACAAGGGAACGTGCCACTCCTGATTGGTATGATCCTTGTCTAAATGTCATGATTGTGGACAACAATGATGAAGACCCTGCGACGTATGAAGAAGCGAGGATGAGCCCAGATTCCAACAAATGGCAAGAAGCCATGAAATCCGAAATGGGATCCATGTATGATAACAAAGTGTGGACTTTGGTAGACTTACCTGATAGCCGCAAGGCTGTCGAGAATAAATGGATCTTCAAGAGAAAAACAGATGCTGATGGTAATATTACTGTCTATAAAGCTCGACTTGTCGCAAAGGGTTTCCGACAAATTCAAGGTGTTGACTACGATGAGACTTTCTCACAGCAGCGAAGCTAAAATCTGTGAGGATTTTGTTAGCAATAGCTGCATTTTTCGATTATGAGATTTGGCAGATGGATGTCAAAACGGCGTTCCTTAATGGAGACATTGAGGAAGAGTTGTATATGGTACAACCCAAAGGTTTTGTCGATCCTAAAAATGCTGACAAAGTATGCAAACTTCAGCGTTCAATTTATGGACTGAAGCAAGCATCGAGAAGTTGGAACCGACGCTTTGATAAGGTGATCAAAGACTTCGGGTTTATACAGTGTCATGGAGAGGCCTGTATTTACAAGAAAGTGAGTGGGAGCTCTGTAGCGTTCGTGATATTATATGTAGATGACATATTATTGATTGGGAATGATATAGAACTATTAAGCAATGTAAAAGGTTATTTGAATAATTGTTTTTCAATGAAAGACCTTGGTGAAGCATCGTATATATTAGGCATCAAGATTTATAGAGATAGATCAAGACGTCTAATAGGGCTATCACAGAGTACATACCTGGACAAGATTCTAAAGAAGTTTAGAATGGACGAAAGTAAGAAAGGATTCTTACCTATGTTACCAGGCAAGGTCTTGAGTAAGACTCAAGGTCCGGCTACGGCAGAAGAAAGAGAAAGGATGAGTCAGATCCCCTATGCCTCGGCAGTAGGCTCTATCATGTATGCCATGCTATGTACAAGACCGGATATAGCACATGCTGTTAGTTTGAATAGAAGATATCAAAGTGATCCAGAAATGGAACACTGGACAACGGTCAAAAATATCCTGAAGTACTTGAAAAGAACTAAGGATATGTTTCTTTGTTATGGAGGTGACCAAGAGCTCGTTGTAACAAGTTACACCGATGCAAGTTGGAACACTGATCCTGATGACTCTAAGTCACAGTCTGGGTACGTGTTTATATTGAATGGTGCTGCAGTAAGCTGGGCAAGCTCGAAGCAGTGCACGGTGGTGAAGTCTTCAACAGAATCGGAGTACATAGCGGCTTCAGAGGCTTCATCAGAAGCGGTATGGATGAAGAGGTTCATTCTAGAGCTCGGTGTGGTTCCTAGTGCATTCGACCCACTAGTTATCTACTGTGATAACATGGGTGCCATCGCCAATGCACAAGAACCAAGGTCACACAAGAGGCTGAAGCATATCAAGCTGCGTTATCATTCGATTCGCGAGTACATCGAAGATGGAGAAGTAAAGATTTGCAAAGTACACACTGATCTGAATGTAGCAGATCCGTTGACTAAAGCTCTCCCTAGGGCAAAGCATGACCAACACCAGAATACCATGGGTGTTAGGTACCTTACAATGTAATCTAGATTATTGACTCTAGTGCAAGTGGGAGACTGTTAGAGATATGCCCAAGAGGCAATAATAAAAGTGGTCATTATATATCTTTATGTTTATGATAAATGTTTATATACCATGCTATAATTGTATTAACCGAAACATTGATACATGTGTGTTATGTTAACAACAATGAGTCCCTAGTAAGCCTCTTAACTAGCTTGTTGATTAATAGATGATTAGTTTCATAATCATGACCATTGGATGTTATTAATAACAAGGTTATATCATTATATGAATGATGTAATGGACACACCCAATTAAGCGTAGCATAAGATCACGTCATTAAGTTATTTGCTATAAGCTTTCGATACATAGTTACCTAGTCCTTTCGACCATGAGATCATGTAAATCACTTATACCGGAAAGGTACTTTGATTACATCAAACGCCACTGCGTAAATGGGTGGTTATAAAGGTGGGATTAAGTATCCGGAAAGTATGAGTTGAGGCATATGGATCAACAGTGGGATTTGTCCATCCCGATGACGGATAGATATACTCTGGGCCCTCTCGGTGGAATGTCGTCTAATTAGCTTGCAAGCATATGAATAAGTTCATAAGAGACTACATACCACGGTACGAGTAAAGAGTACTTGTCAGGAGACGAGGTTGAACAAGGTATAGAGTGATATCGATGATCAAACCTCGGACAAGTAAAATATCGCGTGATAAAGGGAATTGGTATCGTATGTGAATGGTTCATTCGATCACTAAGTCATCGTTGAATATGTGGGAGCCATTATGGATCTCCAGATCCTGCTATTGGTTATTGGTCGGAGAGAGTTCTCAACCATGTCTACATAGTTCGCGAACCGTAGGGTGACACACTTAAGGTTTGATGTTGTATTAGTAGAACTTGAATATGGAATGGAGTTCGAAGTATTGTTCGAAGTCTCGGATGGGATCCCGGACATCACGAGGAGTTCCAGAATGGTCCGGAGAATAAGATTCATATATAGGAAGTCATTTTATAAGTTTGAAAATGATCCGGTGCATTTATGGAAGGTTCTAGAAGGTTCTAGAAAAGTCCAGAAGAAATCACTTTGGAAGGCGGAGTCCCGATGGGACTCCACCTCCCATGGCCGGCCAACCCTAGAGGGGTGGAGTCCCAGGTGGACTCCACCAAGGGTGGCCGGCCACCTCCCTCATGGAAGGGTGGGAGTCCCACTTGAGGTGGGAATCCCACCTTGGGTAGGTTTCCCTACACACGGAAGGTTTTGGTTGGGGTCTTATTCGAAGACTTGTAGTCCAACACTTCGGGGTTCCACCTATATAATGAGGAGCAAGGGGGAGGGGGCCGGCCACACAAAAAAGCCACCACCTTGGCCGCACCCCTTGGAGGCCGGCCACCCCCTCTCCCAAACCCTAGCCGCCCCACCTCCTCCACCTCTCCCGCAACGCTTAGCGAAGCTCCGCCGGAGATCTCCATCGCCACCGCCACCACGCCGTCGTGCTGCCGGATTCAAGGAGGAGCTACTACTTCCGCTGCCCGCTGGAACGGGGAGAAGGACGTCGTCTTCATCAACACCGAACGTGTGACCGAGTACGGAGGTGCTGCCCGATTGTAGCACCGTCAAGATCTTCTACGCGCTTTTGAAAGCGGCAAGTGATCGTCTACCGTAGCAACAAGAGCCTCATCTTGTAGGCTTTGGAAATCTTCAAGGGTGAGTCTCGATCATCCCCTCGTTGCTCCCGTCTTCTAGATTGCATCTTGGCTTGGATTGCGTTCTCGCGGTAGGAATTTTTTTGTTTTCTATGCAACGAATCCCTAAAAGGAGGAGGCCATGCTCGCGCAGACGAAGGCCATCTCCGAGGCGGGAGGCCCGCGCTCGCTTCCGCCGGGAGAAGGCGGACACTGTCCGCCAGGTGCGCGAGTACGAGGCGGCCCGCCGGGAGGAGCGCGTCCGCCGCGTCAAGCTTGAGATAGTCGAGCTTGACGCCGTCTGCCGCCGAGACGCTCCGCCACCACCGGCACCGTCGCGCGCATAGGCCATTATTTAGGCCGCATTTTGGTTCAAATTAGTAGGGTCCACCAGTGTATAAGTAATTTAGGTTTAATTTCTCGAATTATATAACTTTTGATGCTCAATCTGAGCATCAAATCCATCTATATATATGACCATCGACTAATTTACCCGCGACATTTTAAATTCAGTTTTTCAGTTCCTGTTTTACGGATTCTACTGTGTGACAAGGTTTTTCCGACCCGTAAACACGAGTTTGGTAAACTGAACTTGCAGTTTCCAGTTCATGTGTTTACGGGCTCTGCTAGAGATGCTCTTACGGGGAACCGACGAACGACACACTGGTTCTGGATGAAAGCGACAACCTATTTTGAAAATTTTGTTCACATTTGAAATTTGCGAAAAGTTCAAATTCGAAAATTTTGCTCAGATTTAAAATTTGCTCATATTCGAAATTTGCTCATATTCGAAATTTGCTCATATTTGAAATTTGCTTAGATTCAAAATTTTCTCAGATCTGAAATTTCCTTAGATTCAAAAATTGCTCGGATTTGAAATTTGCTCGGATTCAAAAGTTGCTCAGATTTGGAATTTGCTTACTTTGAAAAACCCACAGAAAAACCGAAGAAACGAAGAAAACCGGCAGAACCGAACCAGCAGAGAAAGGAGACCGAACCAGAAAAAGAAACCACACGAAAAAACGCAAAACAGACTAGATGGACCGCGGCAAGCTAGGCCCATAACTGAAAACCGTGCGTGCGATGATTTGTACGCATCGCTAATTAGTGATGAATAGGATTTGCCCATTTCTACTAACACTCTAAGTGGTGGTATGGAATCAAGATCAGGTTGTTTTCTTTAGGGGGGTACTTAATTTAGGCCAACCTGATCGGCCAGTGCGGGAGCGTCGCACGCCCCGACCAGGTATGATTCTTTTATCTTTTTCTGTTTTTTCCGCTAACATTATTTTAAATCTAACATTTTCAGATTTTTTTTTTCAAGTTTATAAAAATATGATTCTTTTTATATTTGAACATTTCAAAATATGATTTTTTTAAAATCGAACATTTTTAAAATTTAAGTATTTTTTAAAACAACTAAGTTTTTAATATTAAAATCTGAACATTATTTTAAATTGAACATTTATAGATTTAACTATTTAAATTTTGAGAAATCTTTAAAAGTGATCATTTTCGAATCTGAACATTTTCGAGATTGAATAGTTTTTTATGCAAATTTTGAATATTTTAAATCTAAGTATTTTCAAAATTTGAACGTTTTTTGAACTTCAACATTTCTCCAGATTGAACATTTGTTGAGATTTAACATTTTTCAACCTTTTTAATTTAATTTTAAAATTTGAACCTTTTAAAGAATATGTACATTTTTTAATTTAAATTTTTTATATTTAAAATATTTGTTAAGTTCAATTGTTTTTAAAAATGCACATTTTTATTTTTTTAATCTTGAGAAAGAAAAACGAGAAAGAAAAACGAGAAAGAAAAGAAAAGAAACATAGAATAGAAAAGGAAATAGAAAAACAACAGAAAAAATGAAAAAAAGGGAACTTGTTTAACCTTTTTTCTTTTTCTGTTCGTCATGCTCAGAAAATAGATATAGTTTTGCTTTGAATTTTTTAGGTGAACCTAATTAAGTAATAATACTAGAATAACATCGTGCTCAGCAAGGGTCCAAAAATGATAAATAGTATTCTTGAAAATAAAAGATTCAGTTTTTAGTTTTCCTTGGGCTAATACTTTTTTCGATCCCAAGGGGGCGCCGCGTCAGTCTTTAGTTTTCATAGGAATCAGTAGCGCATCGTGTTCCTCTAAAATATTGCTGTCTATTTTCTTATCTCTTCGGATGGGAGATGCTCTAAAATGAAAACTTAGACTACTCATAGTGAGAGTAACATAGCAAGTAACATCACACACCCCAAAGCATTTTGGTGACATGGCATGATAATAAATGAAGAAAGAGAGGGAGGTGGTAACTAGCTATGTTACCATAACATCACACTTCTCAAGACAAGATGAGTCTACAATCTAATAAATATAGCATGCATGATACCACATATAAGTAACTATCCACTATGGAGGTAGTAACATTGGGTAGTAACATGCACCATGTTACTACTCTATGTTACTCCCCACTATGACTAGTCTTATGCGTCTTGAAAAGATGAAAAACTCTTATGTTGGCCACTTTTCCGTCCAAAGCTGTCTTGACGTGCCTACGGGCCCATATTCAGCTTCAGTTTGGAATCCGTCAGTCGAGAGACTTGCTTCTATATTGAGTTAAATCCACCAGTAGCCATCAAACTTGTTGAGCAAAATCAGTTTGGTCATTGTACAACAGGAATACAAATTCACGGTCACTGAATACGCGTTAAAGCTTCACACAAGGTCGTCGTATTTGCTGATGTGGCGAGCTGCAGGCCCACTTTCAGCTAACTTGACATGGAAATAAGAATACCCAGCTAGAGGAGGGCGTTCTGCAAAACTGCAATCCCCTTCCTGGCTCTCTAGCAATCTCCTCTTGGCGATGAGCCCGCGCAGCCGCCTGCTGCCGCCCCGGCCGATGCCAGCCGCCCCCGGCGCTGCCGATATCCGGCGAGGCTCCGCCTCAACCTGCTCCTCCGGTTTTCCTACTTCTCGACGCCCCCATGCACCTGCTTGTGCCCCCATGGCTAACCCTAGCCCCGTCTGGGCTTGGTCACCGGCACAGTTCACCGTGCCGCCGTGGCTCCGTTCCGCCGCGTCCCAGCGCCGCCCCGGAGGAAAGGAGGAAGACACTGTAGGACTCTCAATGCAGATAATATATTTAGCTCAACAACACTCAAATCGTTTGCTTGAGAAAAACAAAAGCGTAATGTCTTGCTTACAAAATCTTACCTCATGAACTAATACTCAAATCATCTGCCACTGTTGTGCTGCTCCAATGCACAGCTAGTATTCAGATACAGGTGTAGCAGGGAAGTGCGGAGTAATGGTACACAATTCAGATAGCTGGAAGCCAAATTGATTCACGTTCTATCAGGTAACTAATATTATATCATGGATGCAGTTTAAGATAGAAGACTGATGTATCGACGAACCAACCTGGCATCTGCAAGGTATGCAGTGAGCCAATACATATTAACATAATATAGTTGGAGAAAGTTAAGGCTGCCAATTAATACATGATCTCAAATGCACGAATAGGTGTTGGCAAGTACAATGAAGAGGAAAAAACCAAATGCAATACATGTCAAACTGAACCGAATTTGTATTGGTAAGAGCAGGGGAGCAATCTAGAGCAAATTAAAATGCTATACATATTTTGAAATAGAGATAGCAATCTAGAGCAAATTAAAATGCTATACATATTTTGAAATAGAGATAAACAAAAAGCTCTTATATAGAAACAAAGACCAATCAGACAAATAGCTAGAGCAATCTAGGCTCACACCATACAATTCCATATTTCCATTAGAATTCAGTGTTGAAGTGAAATAAGTTTCGTCTAAATATAGGGGAGTGCAATATAGAGCAAAACATCCTCAAATGAATTAGTATTGGCAGGCCGAAAAGACCAGTCAGGCATAGTACATTTGTTTGTGATGAACCACTGCTTGTAGAATGATTATATTTGGCCCTGCATAAGATGGCAATGCATACATTTCAGAGCTGAAGTGAAAGAAATATGAAGAAATATGGCCTAATACTCTAATGCCTGAATTTGATTTATTTTCACGAGAAAAGTAAATCACAAAAGGTCAAATAAACTTTGCAAGTGTAGGTGCGCAGTGTAGTTTTCAGATGAAAGAAAGTTCATTAGCAGTTGCTCACTGCAATTTCCAGATGAAAGAAAAGTGAGCACATCGGCGCTGACCTTCTGCCCGTCGTCGGCAAGGCTGTATACGTGCACCTCATCGACGCATGTCTTGGTGGGCACGAACGCTGCGGCAAGCACCGGGCGCGGTTGACCTTGACCTGTTGCGGCGCCGAGCGGAAGATGGACACGGAGGACGGCGGGAAGGCGCCGCCCTCGACGGCGGCCGCCGCTGCCAGATGCGGAGGAAGCAGAAGGACGGCGTCCAGAAGCATGAGGTGGTTGGGGGAGTCGTCTTCCTGGTATCGAGGACGAGCCGACAGGAGCCACTGGGGACTTCAGTGGGTGGGAGGTAACGAGGAATGGTGTTTTTTTTTTTTTTTTTTTTTTTGCACAAGGGAAGGACCCAGACGGGTCCGGAAGCTGCATTAGACGGTGGGTTCACAGATTACACAGAGGACCTCAAAAGAAA
Source organism: Lolium perenne (assembly GCF_019359855.2). NCBI lineage: Eukaryota > Viridiplantae > Streptophyta > Magnoliopsida > Poales > Poaceae > Lolium > Lolium perenne. The sequence goes on along the minus strand of NC_067246.2, from coordinate 255,782,533 downwards.
AGAAAAATATAACATGACCCTCAACTTTTACAAAAAGAACCCCACAAAGATAAAGGAAAAAGCAATCGGGTCCTTCTCCACCGTAGGTGACGATGAGCTCGACGCCGCGGCCACTTGCGCCATCTCCGGGGACAGAACCACTTGGAGATGGACCAGCGATGAACGCCGCGACAAAGCTGGAGATGATCCTCCCATTTGGCACACCGGCCAGGAGGAAGAAGAGGCTAAGGTGCACGACGCACCGAAGCACGGAGTGGCCCCATTGGCCTAGAATAACAGCGGCGCAACCTCGCCGCCGTTGATAGCCTCCACAAGTTGCAGCTTCAAAATCTTCCCGCAGAGCTCGAGATCCCGGCATCTCCTCCTTCACACCGCCACCATGACAGCGAGAACAAGCAGAAACACCAGCATCAGTTGCTCCACCACGCTTATTAATGGAGATCTCGTCAAAGCCGACCCAGCCAGTAAGCCACCACCATGGCAGCCAACCGGAGATCGAATCTGGCGACTTCCAGCACTTCGCGACGGCGCTGGCAAGAAGAACCTCCATGGCATATAGCCAAAACTCCACAAGGGTAAGCAGCAACAAAGCAACCTAGTACTACAAGACCTACCTACAGGAGGAGACCGGCCTCCTCTCCCACCTCCACACCGGCCGGCAAAGCCGCCGGAGGAGAGGGAGAGAGGAGCCGAGGCGCAGAGGCGGCTCTCGAGAGCTAGGACGGGTTAGGGAGAGAAAGAAAGGGGGGAAAATGAGATTTAGACGAGGAATGGTGTTGGCTGCTGCTGTGTTTTAATTGAGGTCTTGTTTGCAAAATAGCGCGGCCTAACAGTGGGTCTTATTCAGCGCCACGTCGTCCAATACAGCGCTACGCTAGGAGCGGTGACCGTGTGTGAAGCTCCAACGCGTATTTAATGACCGTAAATTTGTATTTCCATAGTACGATGACCAAACTGATTTTGCTCGACAAGTTCGATGACCGCTGATGAATTTAACTCTTCTATATTTCCGTAAGTCTCTAGGTTGCACGGTACGCGGATGTGGATGACTTCAGAATACTGAGCAGTAAAAAGTAAAAAACGAAAGTACATGCTTGTCATATTGAAGTCCAAAATACGTCGTATTTTAGCTAACATCTAACAAGTTTTGGTGCTCGCTTCCAAAAGAATATCGCTGCGGCTCACGCTAGCCCGATGAAAAAACTGTCAGGAAAACTGCCTCGAGGAAACTGCAGACCGACACTTTCTTCGCGCGACACATCGCTATCTGCCGCGCCCTCTCGTACGATACATAGCGACTGAAACGCCTCAGTACATTAATAGATGGCATATTATTTAGTGTCATGGATAGATAAGGTGTGCTGCATTAGTTTTGCCGTGTTTCATGCACCACCTATGGGTGGCAGAAAAGTTATAATCGGTGCTAACAGTCATTTTCTCTTTCCTATTCAGATTGCACTTTCCACATCATTAAGATACAAAAATTCATTTCATTAAGATTTTTTTAATCATGGAGAATCTATCAACTATTCTCTCTCCTGACGACAACTAAGAAGTTAGGAGCATCATGAAGATGATTGGCTGGAACTGTCAAGGTAAGGGCAAGAATCTACATAACTCTAATAAAATGGAATTTCTGGCTAGGTTGATCTTATCTACAGGTGCACAAATCACTTTTGTCTCTGAAACACGAACTTCCAAGTACACTTCTTGCCAGCTGAATAATCGGTTTAACATTTCTGTTAGTTTCGTACTACCATCTATTGGGCTCTCGGGCGGTCTCTGGCTTTTATGGAATGATGAAGTTCGGATTAATATCAAGTTCTCTAGTCATCATCTAATATTAGAGCATCTTCGGTCGCGTCCCCCAAACCGTCCCCCAAACCGCGCCGGATTAAGCGTTTGGGGGACGTGTTTTGTTCGTGCCGCCTTTGGGGGACGTCGCTCCCCAGCCGCGTCCCCCAAACGCCGCCCCCAAACATTAAAAATACTTTTTTTGGCATTTTTATTTCAATTTCCACAAACTAATACATAATTGGGAACGTGGTTTCCACAAACTAATACATAGTTGGAACCGTGGTGGACACAAATATAAAATATTGCAAATAAACTAAACCTAACTAGGCCGTGCATCGGAGGTTTGCTGTGTTCGCTGCAAAGAAAGAACACTCGAGGGCACACCCAGTCACCTAAACTGGAAAATCCAGCGGGAGGATGGTACCCTTGTTGGTTCTACCGATGAGGTGAACAGGCAGAAACCTCCGTGCACGTATTCGTTGCGAAGAAACAACACTCATCAGTCGTCCTCCTCGTCGGTGCTGTCGTCGTGGGAGTCCCTGTCGCCGTGGTAGTCCAGGCGGCAGCGCCTCTCGTCGAAGACCTTGACGCTCATGTTCCTGTTGCCGAAGTAGGAGAACACGAGGATGAAGCCGGCTTGGAGGCTGTGGTGGCGCGCGAACTTCTCCCAGCCGATGTTGAGGTACATCTTGCCGCACGCGTCGTAGATCGTGTCGACGATCCATCGGTAGTAGCCGCACGAATGCTCCCGCAGATGCATCTTGCGCGGGCGTACGCCGCCGACGTACTCGGCGAAGGAGTCCGACAGCCTCTGGATGCCGTGCGGGTCGCCCTTGAGGACGAGGACGAACTCGAACAACACGTCCGGCTCCACGTCCATCTCCGACGATGAAGACGACGGAGTGGGAGGCGACGGCGAGCGTTCAGCTATGTCGCGGCCACGTCCACGACCAAGACCACGGCCGCGGCCGCGAGGTCGGCCTCCGCCTCTACCAGACATAGCGTCGAGTCTTGTTGAGAGATGGTGGCGGCTAGGGTTTGGGAGAGAGGCGCTAGGGTTTGTGTGTGAGAGGGACGATGAGAGGCGCCCCTTTTTATAGGCCGGAGGGAGGCGGATGAGCGGTGGCGCTCATTAACGCCGGCATGCAGAGCTAGGCGCGACGGGACGCGTCGTTGCGCCCTCTGTGGGAGCTGCACCGTCGCTGCGGGAACTGCACCGTTGTTGCGCGCCAATAACTTCCGTCGCGAGGTAGGCGACGGTTAGGTTAAAATTAATTATGCCGCTGATGGGTCGGCCCCGCCACTCCCCGCCTCGCTTTTCGTTGTGTCCGGCGTCCCCGGTGCGTCCCCTGTGGGACGGGGACGGGCTCGGGGCACCGGACACCGTATCGGGGCGCGCCGGACAAAAATGGGCTTTGGGGGACGCGGCTGGAACGCATTTTTGGTCCGGCGCGCCCCAAATCCCTTTGGGGGACGCTTTGGGGGACGCGACTGGAGATGCTTGATGTCTACGGGTGCTTCTATTCTTGTAGACAGTGTTGGGCCTCCAAGAGCAGAGGTTTGTAGAATAGCAGCAAGTTTCCCTTAAGTGGATCACCCAAGGTTTATCGAACTCAGGGAGGAAGAGGTCAAAGATATCCCTCTCAAGCAACCCTGCAATCACGATACAAGAAGTCTCTTGTGTCCCCAACACACCTAATACACTTGTCAGATGTATAGGTGCACTAGTTCGGCGAAGAGATAGTGAAATACAAGTAGTATGGATGAATATGAGCAGTAGTAACGGCGCCAGAAAAGTGCTTGCTGGCGTGCAGTTGATGGTAGTAATATTGCAGGAAGTAAACAAGCAGTAAAACAGTAAACAAGCGATGATTGCAGTATTTGGAAACAAGGCCTAGGGATCATACTTTCACTAGTGGACACTCTCAACATTGCAATCATAATGGGATATAAATAAGCACTTCACTATGCTATTCCGAATTACTCTCTGGCAAGATAACGAACTCTAATTCATCATGTAGGCAAACCTTAAAGATGTATTCCCAAGTACTAATGAACACCCCACGCTGTCACTTTGAGCATTCATAGGAGGTACTAACACACCACAATTTCATAGAGACATCCAACTCAAATCATAACTCAGTGAATAAGTATTCTGTGAAATATAGCCTAAGAGACCCACACGGTGCACACACTGTCACCTTTACACACGTGGGACAAGGAGTCTCCGGAGATCACATAAGTAAAATCCACTTGAATAGCATAACGACATCTAGATTACAAAGCTCATCATATGGATCTCAATAATGCAAAGCAACTCATGAGATCATTGTATTGAAGTACATGGGAGAGAGATTAACCACATAGCTACCGGTACAGCCCTTAGCCTCGATGGAGAACTACTCCCTCCTCATGGGAGACAGCAGCGTTGATGAAGATGGCAGTGGTGTCGATGGAGAAGCCTTCCGGGGGCACTTCCCCGTCCCGGCGGCGTGCCGGAACAGAGACTCCTGTCCCCCAGATCTTGACTTCGCGATGGCGGCGGCTCTGGAAGGTTTCTCGTACCGTGGCTTTTCCGTATCGATGTTTTAGGTCAGGAACCTTTAAATAGGTGAAGAGGCGGAGTCGGAAGGCTGACGAGGCGATGACACAATAGGGGGGCGCGGCCCAGGCCCTGGCCGCGCCGCCCTATCATCTGGTGGCCCTGTGGCCCTCCTCTGCTGGCTCTCGGGTGTTCTGGAAGCTTCGTGGAAAAATAGGATGCTGGGCATTGATTTCGTCCGATTCCGAGAATATTTCCTTACTAGGATTTCTGAAACCAAAAACAGCAGAAAACAGCAACTGGCCCTTCGGCATCTCGTCAATAGGTTAGTTTCGGAAAACGCATAATAATGACATAAAGTGTGTATAAAACATGTGTGTATCATCATAAAAGTAGCATGGAACATAAGAAATTATGGATACGTTTGAGACGTATCAAGCATCCCCAAGCTTAGTTCCCACTCGCCCTCGAGTAGGTAAACGATAACAATGATAATTTCTTAAGTGACATGCTACCAACATAATCTTGATCAATACTATTGTAAAGCACATGAGATGAATGCAGCGATTAAAAGCAATGATGAAGATAATGAGTAAACAAATGAATCATATAGCAAAGACTTTTCATGAATAATACTTTCATGACAAGCATCAATAAGACTTGCATAAGAGTTACTCATAAGCAATAGATTCAAAGTAAAAGGCATTGAAGCAACACAAAGGATGATTAAGTTTCAGCAGTTGCTTTCAACTTCAACATATATATCTCATGGATAGTCGTCAACATAAAGCAATATAACAAGTGCAATAGGTAAACATGTAAGAATCAATGCACACAGTTGACACAAGTGTTTGCTTCTAAGATAGAAAGAAGTGGGTAAACTGACTCAACATAAAGTAAAAGAAAGGCCCTTCGCAGAGGGAAGCAGGGATTAAATCATGTGCTAGAGTTTTTTAAGTTTTGAAATCATATAGAGAGCATAAAAGTAAAGTTTTGAGAGGTTTTTGTTGTTGTCAACGAATGGTAGTGGGTACTCTAACTACCTTATCAACCAGACTTTCAAGAGCGGCTCCCATGAAGGACGTTATCTCTACCAGCAAGGTAGATCATCCCTCTTCTCTTTTGTTTACACATGTACTTTAGTTTAGTTTTTTTTTAGATGACACTCCTCCCAACCTTTGCTTTCTCAAGCCATGGCTAACCGAATCCTCGGGTGCCTTCCAACATTTCGCATACCATGGAGGAGTGTCTATTTGCAAAATTAAGCTGCTTACTGATGAATCAGAGCAAAACATGTGAAGAGAATTATTAATGCAAGTTAATTAATCGGGGCTGGGAACCCCATTGCCAGCTCTTTTTGCAAAATTATTGGATAAGCGGATGAAGCCACTAGTCCATTGTGAAAGTCTGTCAAAAGTAAATGACAAGATCGAAAGATAAAACACCACATACTTCCTCATGAGCTATAAAACATTGACACAAATAAGAGGTAATAGCTTTTGAATTGTTTAAAGGTAGCACATGAAGTATTTGCTTGGAATGGCAGAGAAATACCATGTGGTAGGTAGGTATGGTGGACACAAATGGCATAGTTTTTGGCTCAAGGATTTGGATGCACAAGAAGAATTCCTCTCAGTACAAGGCTAGGCTAGCAAGGTTGTTTGAAGCAAACTCAAGTATAAAACGGTGCAGCAAGACTCACATATGAACATATTGTAAGCATTATAAGACTTTACATCGTCTTCCTTGTTGTTTAAACACCTTAACCAGAAAATATCTAGACTTAGAGAGACCAATCATGCAAACCAAATTTTAACAAGCTCTATGTAGTTCTTCATTAATAGGTGCAAAGTACATGATGCAAGAGCTTAAACATGATCTATATGAGCACAACAATTGCCAAGTATCAAATTATTCAAGACATTATAGCATCTACCACATGCAGCATTTTCTGTTTCCAACCATATAACAATGAACGAAGCAGTTTCAACCTTCGCCATGAACATTAAGAGCTAAGAACACATGTGTTCATACGAACCAGCGGAGCGTGTCTCTCTCCCACACAAGGATGAACTTATTCAAACAAAACAAAAACAAACAGACGCTCCAAGTAAAGTACATAAGATGTGACCGAATAAAAATATAGTTTCAAGAGAAGAAACCTGATAAGTTGTCGATGAAGAAGGGGATGCCTTGGGCATCCCCAAGCTTAGACGCTTGAGTCTTCTTGAAATATGCAGGGATGAACCACCGGGGCATCCCCAAGCTTAGACTCTTCACTCTTCTTGATCATAGTATATCATCCTCCTCTCTTGACCCTTGAAAACTTCCTCCACACCAAACTCGAAACAAACTCATTAGAGGGTTAGTGCATAATCAAAAACTCACATGTTCAGAGGTGACACAATCATTATTAACACTTCTGGACATTGCCCAAAGCTACTGGAAGTTAATGGAACAAAGAAATCCATCCCACATAGCAAAAGAGGCAATGCGAAATAAAAGGCAGAATCTGTCAAAACAGAACAGTCCGTAAAGACGAATTTTAAAGAGGCACCAGACTTGCTCAAATGAAAATGCTCAAATTGAATGAAAGTTGCGTACATATCTGAGGATCACGCAGTAAATTGCAGATTTTTCTGAGTTACCTACAGAGAACCCTGCCCAAATTCGTGACAGACAGAAATCTGTTTCTGCGCAGTAATCCAAATCTAGTATCAACCTTTCTATCAAAGACTTTACTTGGCACAACAATGCAATAAAATAAAGATAAGGAGAGGTTGCTACAGTAGTAACAACTTCTAAGACTCAAATATAAAACAAAAGTACTGTAGTAAAATAAACACATGGGTTATCTCCCAAGAAGTGCTTTCTTTATAGCCATTAAGATAGGCTCAGTAATTTCAATGATGCACTCCCAAGAAATAAGAGTTGAAGCAAAAGAGAGCATCAAAAAGCAAATTCAAAACACATTTAAGTCTAACATGCTTCCTATGCATAGGAATCTTGTAAATAAACAAGTTCATGAAGAGCAAAGTAACAAGCATAGGAAGATAAAACCAGTGTAACTTCAAAAATTTCAGCATATAGAGAGGTGTTTTAGTAACATGAAAATTTCTACAACCATATTTTCCTCTCTCATAATAACTTTCAGAGGCATCATGAACAAACTCAACAATATAAGTATCACATAAAGCATTCTTATTCACATGCATAAAAGTATCATTACTCTCCACATAAGCATAATCAATTTTATTAGTTGTAGTGGGAGCAAATTCAACAAAGTAGCTATCATTATTATTCTCATCATCAAATATAGGAGGCATATTGTAATCATAATTAAACTTATCCTCTATAGTAGGCGGCACCAAAAGACCACTGTCATTATAATCATCATATATAGGAGGCATATCATAATCAACATAAACTTTCTCCTCAATACCCGGAGCGCTAAAGAGATCATTTTCATCAAAACCGACCTCCCCAAGCTTAAATTCTTCCATAGCATTAGCAACAATGGTGTTCAAAGCATTCATACTAATAACATTCCCATTAGCATGCATAAGTTCCATGGGTTTTTTAATTCTCTCTTCAAACACATCATGTCCTAATTCAAGATAAAGTTCATAAAGATCTCTCATTGTGTTGTTGTTTTCCATTAAGCCTAACTAGTAAAAATAAGAAACAAAAAGATGCAATTGCAGGATCTAAAGGAAATAGCTTCGAGCACACACACAACGGCAACAGAAAAGTACTTAGTTACCTGGGACCGGAGTATGAGTGCCTTTTACCTTTCCTCCCCGGCAACGGCGCCAGAAAAGTGCTTGATGTCTACGGGTGCTTCTATTCTTGTAGACAGTGTTGGGCCTCCAAGAGCAGAGGTTTGTAGAACAGCAGCAAGTTTCCCTTAAGTGGATCACCCAAGGTTTATCGAACTCAGGGAGGAAGAGGTCAAAGATATCCCTCTCAAGCAACCCTGCAATCACGATACAAGAAGTCTCTTGTGTCCCCAACAAACCTAATACACTTGTGAGATGTATAGGTGCACTAGTTCGGCGAAGAGATAGTGAAATACAAGTAGTATGGATGAATATGAGCAGTAGTAACAGCGCCAAAAAAGTGCTTGCTGGCGTGCAGTTGATGGTAGTAATATTGCAGGAAGTAAACAAGCAGTAAAACAGTAAACAAGCGATGATTGCAGTATTTGGAAACAAGGCCTAGGGATCATACTTTCACTAGTGGACACTCTCAACATTGCAATCATAATGGGATATAAATAAGCACTTCACTATGCTATTCCGAATTACTCTCTGGCAAGATAACGAACTCTAATTCATCATGTAGGCAAACCTTAAAGATGTATTCCCAAGTACTAATGAACACCCCACGCTGTCACTTTGAGCATTCATAGGAGGTACTAACACACCACAATTTCATAGAGACATCCAACTCAAATCATAACTCAGTGAATAAGTATTCTGTGAAATATAGCCTAAGAGACCCACACGGTGCACACACTGTCACCTTTACACACGTGGGACAAGGAGTCTCCGGAGATCACATAAGTAAAATCCACTTGAATAGCATAACGACATCGAGATTACAAAGCTCATCATATGGATCTCAATAATGCAAAGCAACTCATGAGATCATTGTATTGAAGTACATGGGAGAGAGATTAACCACATAGCTACCGGTACAGCCCTTAGCCTCGATGGAGAACTACTCCCTCCTCATGGGAGACATCAGCGTTGATGAAGATGGCGGTGGTGTCGATGGAGAAGCCTTCCGGGGGCACTTCCCCGTCCTGGCGGCGTGCCGGAACAGAGACTCCTGTCCCCCAGATCTTGCCTTCGCGATGGCGGCGGCTCTGGAAGGTTTCTCGTACCGTGGCTTTTCCGTATCGATGTTTTAGGTCAGGGACCTTTAAATAGGCGAAGAGGCGGAGTCGGAAGGCTGACGAGGCGATGACACAATAGGGGGGCGCGGCCCAGGCCCTGGCCACGCCGCCCTATCATCTGGTGGCCCTGTGGCCCTCCTCTGCTGGCTCTCGGGTGTTCTGGAAGCTTCGTGGAAAAATAGGATGCTGGGCATTGATTTCGTCCGATTCCGAGAATATTTCCTTACTAGGATTTCTGAAACCAAAAACAGCAGAAAAAAGCAACTGGCCCTTCGGCATCTCGTCAATAGGTTAGTTCCGGAAAACACATAATAATGACATAAAGTGTGTATAAAACATGTGTGTATCATCATAAAAATAGCATGGAACATAAGAAATTATGGATACGTTTGAGACGTATCAATGCTCTTAGCTACCTTTTTTTACATAGCAACTAATGTAGAGTTTGTGCTAGTATGCGTGTATGGAGACCCTCACCATCGTCAAACTAGAGTGATTTGGGACCAAATTACACTACTAGGAAAAAGGCAATCAGTGGCGCACCACATATAGCCTTCAGTGGCGCACTAGTGGTGCGGCACTGCTATCACGCCACTGCTAACTCCTAGTAGTGGCGCACTAGGGGTGCGCCACTACTAGCCTGGATACCAGTGGCGCACTGCGTGGTGCGCCATTGACATGTCCAGCAGTGCGCCACTATTACTCCAAAGTGGTGTGCCATCGTTGGTCGATGGCGATGCGCCACCACTGTCTAGACGAGGTGCGCCACTGCTACCGTTTTGCGTGCGCCACTTTTTCAGCGAGGTGGTGCGCCACTGCTGCGTGTGGACGTGCGCCACTGCTGTCTCCAGGACGTGCGCCACTGCTGAGGTTCCTGGTGCGCCACTGCTAGTCTCGGAGGGGATCACAGGGCAGTGCGCCACTGGATCCAGCGCAGTGCGCCACTGCTACTTAGTGGACGTGCGCCACTGATGGGCCACTAGTGCGCCACTGCTACGAATTTCGAATTTTTTTTTGTATCCTGGCAGGTATTTATACAGGTTGTATATCACAGTACAATAGCACAATACAGGATATATAACACATATAAACAACAGCACAGCTTATCCATACATAGTTCTTCACATTAGCCCCACATGATTCACAAGATTTCACATTAGAGAAGTTACGAGGTTACAATGCAAGTTACGGGGTTACAAAGTCGCAAATGAGCTAGTGGTTACACAAGATCGATCATCTAAAGTACAATCACATAGAAGAGAGCTAGAGTCACTACTAGCACCATCCCGATGATAGTGGTCTTCATCCGGTTCCTCCTCCGCTCCCTCCTCTCTCCCGCCAAATAGCGTGCGTATCTATCTTCGGCCTCCGCTCTAGTGGTGTACCCTTTGTAGCTGTTACCGCTAAAACGGTGAACCTGTCTCCGACACTCCTCCCGCCGTTGTAGACTCCGGAACCTTGCCCTTGTACACGACATACCACGTCATATCTGCACATATATGAACAAGCCAAAGAAACATTAGTGCACGCTCATAGATGTTTGCAACGAATAAGAGCAAACTCAAAAACGATCCAAGTAGTATGAACTAAAAGGCATGCCTCATACATTGTTGGTCGGAACAAATATCAACATTTAGGGAAGGGGTTAGTGAAACCAAGTAGGATGCACATGAGATTGATACTTGTGTCATCGCACCAGGTTCACTAGCCCCTCCCCCAAGTGTACAAGTGACCAAACATTCTAATCATCGGCATTTTGAAATACGAAAGCAAATGGAAGAATGACAAGGGCCTCATACTTTGTCGGTCCAAACAAATATTAACATTTAGGGAAGGCGTTAGCGAGGCCAAGTAGGATGCACAAGAGATTGATATTTGTGCCATCGCACCAGGCTCGCTAGCGCCTCCCCCAAGTGTAGTGACCACAAAATTTAATCATCGGCCAATGCAATTAAGAAGTGCCAACTCAAATAAGAAACAAGTAGCTAGTATGAACTAAATGGAATGCCTCATACATTGTTGGTCGAAACAAATATGAACATCCCGGGATGGCGTTAGTGAGGCCAGGTAGGATGCACAAGAGATTGATATTTGTGCCATCACACCAGGCTCACTAGCGACACCCCGGAGTGTACAGTTGACCGAACATTCTAATCATCGGCACTAAAATGGAAGAAAGAGCCAAGTGGTATCAACTAAATAGCATATGCCTCATACATTATTGGTCGGAACAAATATTAACATTCAGAGAAGGGGTTAGTGAAACCAAGTAGGATGCACAAGAGATTGATACTTGTGTCATCGCACCAGGTTCACTAGCCACTCCCCCGAGTGTACAAGTGACCAAACATTCTAATCATCGGCATTTTGAAATACGAAAGCAAATGGAAGAATGACAAGGGCCTCATACTTTGTCGGTCAAAACAAATATTAACATTCCGTGATGGAGTAAGCGAGACCAGGTAGGATGCACAAGACATGGATATTTGTGCCATCACACCAGGCTCGCTTACGTCACCACGGAGTGTACAAGTGAGCAACCATTCTAATCATCGGCCAAATGCAATTAAGAAGTGCCAACTCAAACAAGAGATAAGTAGCTAGTATGAACTAAGTGGAATGCCTCATACTTTGTCGGTCAAAACAAATATTAACATTCCGTGATGGCGTCAGCAAGGCCAGGTAGGATGCACAAGACATGGATATTTGTGCCATCACACCAGGCTCGCTTACGTCACCACGGAGTGTACAAGTGACCAACCATTCTAATCATCGGCCAAATGCAATTTAGAAGTGCCAACTCAAACAAGAGATAAGTAGCTACTATGAACTAAATGGAATGCCTCATACATTGTTGGTCAAAACAAATTTTAACATTCAGGGATGGAGTGAGCGAGGCCAGGTAGGATGCACAAGACATGGATATTTGTGCCATCACACCAGGCTCGCTTGCTCCACCCCCGAGTGTACAAGTGACCAACCATTATAATCATCGGCATATGCAAACAAAATTAACGACCAAATCAAGTGCGGAAAACGACAGAGCCATATATATAAGTTCACAAACATAGCCGAACTAGTAATTAATAGCAAGTAACGTGCTGGATAAAGTTTATTACAACAGAAGCTCGTCTTTAGTTCACAACTACATAACTAGGCTCGCACATCAAGACTTTCTCGGAGTGTGGATAAAACCGCCGCCTTTCTTCAAGCACATCCATGAGCGGTAGTCGTCACCCTGCATTTGGAGCATTGTGTCTATGTCACTGTTTGACGGCTGATAGCCGGCCTACGCGCTTCTAACGACATCTTGATGGATGATTTCACAAAACTCTACTTGGATGCGGAAGAAGTCTTGCTTGATGCCGTCGTCAGGGACCCGCGACAATTTGTTGGCCCAGTCTCTGAGATGCTCAGGTAGCGTAAGCTGCTGCTGGTCCCGTATGAACTTATCCATGTGATAGAGGGCGTAGTAGGCATCCTTGTTACTAGAAGGCGGCTTCTTGACGCAGGGAAACTTTGTTTGGTGCTTGAACACATGCTTCCCGTACCTAACATTTGGCCTCTGCATGTTGCCTTTCGCTTTGACGTAGCCATTGAGAGCATCATCAAGTACGGCCTTGACATTCGTGTAGTCCGTGGTTGGCTTACCGTCCGCATCGAGGTATGTGGCCACGGAATGTTTCGGGGTTATGGAGATGAGTGTGCAGGTTTTGTCTCTGCGTAGAACACATAATGTTTTAGAACATGACGATTGAAATCTAAAAAAATCACGAGTTAAGACCGGTACGGTGAGGGGGTGACTTACTCGGGAAATACAGGCAGGAGGATGTTACACTTCTTCTGGTTCGCTAGAAAGAAGTCTTTGAGGTATCCACTCGCGACTGCCCGGTCTCCGGCGGTGGCCAAGTGGACGGCATGCATGTAGAAGGGGTCGGCTATCGCGATGTCGAGAGGTGAGGTCTTCTGCAGCGGCGTTAGCAGTCGAGGGTGGCGCGGCGTGCTTCTCCTGCTCCTGCTCCAAGTCTCAGCCTTGCAAATGTTCAAAATAAAAAAAGTCAGTAAGCTTTGAACTCTAAAAATAAAGAGCTACCTAGCACATGCACCTAGCAGCACCTCACCTCTATAAATAAAAGAGCTACCTAGCAGCAGCCTAGGTAGCACCAGCAAGCAACATCACTAGAGGAGGAGGAGGGGCATCGGGGGCTACCTGTCTGCAAGTGCGGCGGCGGTCCTCTGTGGCAGCGTCAGCGGTCGAGGGCGGCACGGCGTGCTTCTCCAGCTGCTGCTCCAAGGTGCGCCTGGCGGTCAGGTGCTGCTACAACTAGTGCTGTAAACATCAAAATGAACACTGTGAGCATCAACAGTTAGAACTAAATTAGTGTGTATGAATTAAACCAGAGAATGAACCAATATACTGCTAATTAGTGTGTGTGAGGCATTGGTTGCATGGTAAAGTCACACAGTATGGACAGTTGGAACAAAAACAGCTTTTCCATGATATTTTCCATGATTTTTCCCCCTTCCTTTCTTGCTACACTACCAAGAGTCCAAGAACTAGCTGCATTCCTATGAACTCCAACACATACAGTACAAATTTTTTTCCTAAACCTAAATTGTAAGCACATAGCAACAGCAAGCAAGCTATAAGCTACTGCCACCTAAACCTAAATTTCCTAAACCTAGCAGCAGCAACAATCAACCTAGCAACTAACAACCTAGCAGCAGCAGCAATCAACCTAAATTTCCTAAACCTAGCAATCAACCTAGCAACTAACAACCTAGCAGCATCAGCAATCAACCTAGCAACTAGCAAGCACCAGCAGCAGCAACACCTAGCAAGCACCAAGAAGCACTAGCAAGCACTAGCAAGCACTACATATTTACCATGAAGTTCTTGGATCAGCCAAATTTTCAAACCACTAAACCTACTGTCAAGAGAGAACATTTTCAAATTTCCATTTCAACAGAGAATATTTCCAAATTTTCAAACCACTATAAAAATATCTACCTCAATAGCTAATAAAGCAGTTAGTTTTATGAATGCCCAGGAGGAACTACTCCGGCATGTAACCAGATTATGATTTTTATGAATGCTGTCAAATCAGAGAATTGGAGAAAGGGGGAAACAAACGCTGAAGCATTTGGTCGAACTGATACCAGACAGTGCCTTCATGACTTAATAATTTGTCCCCAACTAAATCACAATTCACCCAAGCAGCCTCGGCACATGACAAGCTACGGGTGATCGTGTCGCAGTGAACACACAAATCGGAGGAGGAGGAGGAGGGGAAGGGTGGTGATTACCGAAGAGCCTGTGCGCAGGAGGGCGAGCAGGTGGCGAGGAGGGCGAGCAGGTGGCGAGGAGGGCGTGGCGGAGTGCTCCTCGTGATCCTGCTCCGCGGCGTGGCGTCGAGGGCGTGGCGGCGTGCTGCTCCTGCTTCGGGCACGGCGAGTACTGCGGGGGCGTGGCGGTGAGGGCTCGAGTCAGAGGATCTGCGTGGCGGCAAAGCGGATGAGAATCGAGGGGGGAGGCGACCGCCGGCGGGGAGGTGAATCGAGGGGGGACGTACATGCGTGACGGTCGCTCGTGTGAGAGGGGTGGCGCCTGCTCAGGGGAGGGGTGGCGGCCGCTGGTGGGAGGTGGCGTTGCTCAGGGGGCGCCGATGGGACGAGGCGGAGGCGGCGTCGCGAGGCAGATCGAGGGCCGCCGGCATCGGAGAGGATTGGGGAATGGTGAATGGGGATGGGCAGAAGAAGAGGGCAGGGATTTCTCTAAGTCCCCAGACACACTTAGCAATAGCGCACCTCTAGGGGTGCGCCACTATGAGGCTTAGCAATAGCGCACCTCTCGGGGTGCGCCACTTCCTCTTTAGGTTTAGGTCAAAAGAAAATCGCGTGGGGATTTGACATATCCCGAAACGTAACGCACTGGCTCTGTCCCTGGTTGGTTTGTGCCAAACCCTGCCGCCCAGGTTCGAACCATGGCGGCCCCATTTTTTTCCTTTTCTTTTTAAATTGATTTAACACTATCATAAACATCCAAGATAGCATAATACACCAAAATAAAAGGCATAAATAATTAGAATTATGTAGAATATTTAAAATACTATAGAATCTAGAAAATATCAAAAATATAAATTATATGTCTATTTTGATCGGTACAATGTGTAGATTAACAATATGACATCCATTATTCATACAAGAAAATGATACATAATTATCTTTTCACAATCTTCTTTCCCTTCTTTCTCGCGGTTGAATAATTTAGCCCCGGAACTCCTAGACTCCTTCTCTTGAATGGACGGCCTTTAGGTAGGGTGGTCCTGCTTCCTCTTGTTGTGTATGGTTCTTCATCATCGTCGTCGTCATCTTCCATCTTCGGATCGCCGTACTGGTCAAAGTCTAGCTCGTTGGCGGCTCCATCCATTCCGATGATGCTCCTTTTGCCTCTCCTCACGACAACACGGCTGGGCTTTTGCGGGTCGGTAATGAAGAAGCATTGGTCCACTTGGGAAGCTAGTACCCATGGCTCATATTTCGCGGTGACCTTTGCGCCCGCTGTCTTGGATTTGGCTTCGGGTATAACCATGGTGGTGAAATGCCGGTCTTCTTTTATGACGTTCTTGGCCCACCTGACACGGAACATCGGCACATTCTCTCCGGCGTAGCTGAGCTCCCAGATCTCCTCGATCTTTCCGTAGTATCTCTGCTTGACGTCACCGGTGTAGGACTCCATCGTTACCCCGGAGTTCTGATAATCGCTCTTCATGTCCTTTTCCTCGGTGTAGAATGTGTAGCCGTTGATATCGTACGCCTGAAATGTCATCAGGTTGTGTTCGGCGCCCTGTGACAAGGCGAATATGAGTTTTTCTT
Organism: Lolium perenne; assembly: GCF_019359855.2. Classification (NCBI taxonomy): domain Eukaryota; kingdom Viridiplantae; phylum Streptophyta; class Magnoliopsida; order Poales; family Poaceae; genus Lolium; species Lolium perenne. The sequence continues at coordinate 255,766,418 of NC_067246.2, read as the reverse complement.
CCGCAGAAGAATCCTCGTCTATAGGGTACGTCAGCATCTTGTCCTTGAACCACCGCGTGAAGGTTGAGTTGTGCTCTTTGATTATATCTCCGTCCGTCCTCTGTTGGCCCTGATCACTGTACGTCTTTGCGATGAAGGTTTTGTGCTCTACCACCCAAGGATCGACCACGTCTATGTGTTGTAGCGCGACTAGGTTTGCTCTTTCAAAGTCGGCGATTCGACCCTTGAAGTCGACATGCATTTCGCGGCTACCGTCGCGGTGACCCCATCCAATGAGCTTCCCGAGATGCCTGTTTACGGGCAGGCCAACGGGGTTCTCGATTTCTAGATAACTCGTGCGAAGGAGATGCACTCTTCGGTCGAGAAAGCCCTTGGCTATGCTTCCGTACGGACGTGCCCTGTTGCGAACGTACCCTTTGATGACACCATTCATCCTTTCGAACGCCATCATCTTGTGCAGAACGTCGGCCCCAGTTGGATGATATCCTCCACGATATGTACCAGCAGATGCACCATAACGTCGAAGAATGCGGGCGGGAAGTACATCTCAAGCTCGCACAGTATCACCATGATCTCTTCCTGTAGCCTTCTAAGTTGCCTCACGCCAACAGACTTCCGAGAGATGACGTCGAAAAAGTTGCATAGGCCAAAAAGCGTTTCACGGACGTGCGCGTCCATGATCCCACGGATTGCAACCGGAAGTATCTGCGTCATCGGCCACGTGATGATCGTGAGACTTCATCCCGCTGAACCTCTGCTTCGCTTTGTCTAGGTACCTGCTTATCTTCCCCGCGTAACCGTAGGGAAGTTTTACTCCTAGGAGGCAGTCGAAAAACTGCTCGATCTCCTTCTGACTTAGAGTGAAGCACGCGGGGGGGGGGGGGGGGGCGTAATATTCAATCTTTTTGGCATTTTTGCCCTTGCGACGACTTTGCGTGTCCTCCGCCTCATCATCGTCATCATCATCATCATCATCATCATTAGGGCGTCCCGCGTGAAGCTCCTCCCTGATCCCAATTGATTGCAAGTCGTACCTTGCTTTCGGCCCATCTTTGGTCTTCTCTGGCATGTTGAGGAGGGTACCAAGCAGACTCTCGCACACGTTCTTCGTGATGTGCATGACATCAAGGCTGTGAGGCACACGGAGGATCTTCCAGTACAGCAAGTCCCAGAAAACAAACCTCGTCTTCCATACGGCGCCTTTCGCTTCTTTCCCGGCGGTGGGCACTCTTTCCAATTTTTCAATAGCTCGTCTATTTGCTCGCCGCTTCTCGTACGTGGCCGTCTTCGGGGTTCGTCTTGACCATCGAACAGATCCTTGCGTTTCCTCCATGCGTCGTCCTCGCGAAGCCACCTTCGATGTCCCATGAACACCGTTTTCGAGGACCCGGGATCTCTATCTAGCTGGCGGTACGTTGTGTCGTCCATGCACCTGACGCATGCATTGAATCCGTGGACCACCTGCCCCGCGACAGATCCGTAACCGAGAAAGTCGTGCACCGTCGTGAGCAGTGCGGCTCTCATAGGGAAATATTCTTCCGCGGCGGCGTCCCACGTATTGGCAGGCGTGTCCCATAGCGTGGCTAGCTCCTCTTTCAGAAGCCCCATATACAGATTGATGTCGTTCCCTGGTTGTTTCGGCCCTTCAATTAGCATACTCATTTGAATGTACTTCCTCTTCATGCACAACCAGGGGGGAGGTTGTACATCCACACAAACACGGGCCAGGTGCTATGCGTGCTGCTCTGGCTGCCAAACGGATTGACTCCATCGGTGCTCGCGCCCAGCCTTATGTTCCTAGGATCGTCCCCAAATTCTGGGTACTCGAGGTTCAACGCATTCCACTGGCTAGCATCCGAAGGGTGTCTCAACATCCTGTCCTTTTTCTTTTTGTCCGGATCATCTGCGTCATCTTCTACCTTCCTCATCTCCGCGTGCCAGCGCATTAGCTTTGCTTGCTTAGGATCCGCGAAATACCGCTGCAGACGAGGAGTGATCGGAAAGTACCACACCACCTTCCGATTAGCTTTCTTCCCCTTCTTGTACCGACTGACGCCGCACACCGGACATATGGTACACTCCGCGTGCTCGTTCCGATAAATGATGCAATCGTTCAAGCACACATGATATTTCACATGCGGTAAATCCAAAGGACACACGATTTTCTTGGCCTCCTCGATACTAGTCGGACACGTGTTACCTTTGGGAAGACGTTCCTGCCAGAATGACATGTTGTCGTTGAAGGATGTGTCGGTCATTTTGTGCTTTACCTTCATCTCCAGAGCCATGAGCGTTACTTTCAGGCGGGTATCCTCCGGCATGCATCCTTCATACAATGGAGTAACCGCGTCTACCTCCAGTTGATCCATCTTGGCTTTCTCTCGAGCGGCAGCTCTTGCGTTACTCGTCTGCTTGAGAAGCAGCTCTTGAAGATAAGGGTCCTGCACCCAGTCCATCGATGATGGTCCATCGTCTTCATCTTCATGATCGTCATGATGACCTCCATCTTGATCTTCCTCATCATCAGGTCCAGGATCTCCTACATTGTGATCATGATCATCTCCGGGATCTTCTACATCCTGATCATGCCCGAGATCTTCTACATCCTGATCACCTCCTTCCTTATTTCTTGTTGAAATCCCATGGACAAATTCATAATCATCTTCGTCGCCTTCCCACCGATAGCCATCCATGAAACCACGCATGAGAAGGTGGTCCCGCACCATATCGGCTTTAGGGTCCATAAGGCTCGTCAGCTTGCATCTTCGACACAGACATCTTATCTCCTTTTGGTTATTTCTAATCATCTCGGCTGTCGCGGCTTTCAAAAACCTAGCCACAACGCCTTCGCTCATCATGCGGACCATGGTCGCCTGCGGGTATAGAGAAAATGGATATCTTAGCATACCAAAAGAAAATTTTGGCATGAACTTCCCTAAAAATAGGACATATGTATATGCGTAGTATGCCCACTATTCGCCGAAACGGAAATGAATCAACGTTTCGGCAAAATATTGGCAACTCCATCGCATTTCAAATCCCTATAAACAAACACATGCAACACATGTGTGGATCGGAGGCTTTGCATATACAACACATGTACGTGGAGGCTTCGCATACAACACACATGCACGTGAGACGCTTTTCGCGCATGCGCACAACACATGAGCTTCGCATAACATATGTGCACACACACGTGTGTGTGCAAGACGATCGGAACCGGTCACACACAAAGCATAAAACCAACAAAGTTACCGATACGGCGAGACCTAGAGTGTTGGATGAGGTAAAAAGTTGAGATTGAGTAGGGTATTGAGCTAAGAAAGTTTCACCATTACTTACCTATGAACAAAATTAAGTTTACCAACTTAATTTTGGTGAATGAAGAGGTGAAAATGAGGTGGGAAGGAGGGGCAACACGACCAGATCCAGATTTGGTGGGAGGTGGTGGTGGAAGAGTGTTTGGGGAAAGTGGGTGGCACATGTGAGTGGAGGGTGAAAAGCAGGAAATGGTCCCAGGTTAGCAGTGGCGCACCACCTAGCTGTGCGCCACTGCTAGGGTGACATAGCAATGGCGCACTGCTAAGTGGTGCGCCAGTGCTCACCTGGTACCTGCAACCCACGCCCCTGCCCAACTTAGCAGTGGCGCACCATGTCGGCGGTGCGCCATAGCTAGTAGTGGCGCACCACGGCAGTGCGCCATTGCTAAAGCCCTCATCTCTAAAGGGCCCTAGCCACCTCCTAGCAGTGGCGCACCACTACGCCATGCGCCATAAGTAAGCAAAGTAGCAGTGGCGCACCATGGAGACGTGCGCCACTATTAGTTTTGGGTAGGAGCTGGCCTCCTGCCAGGAATTAGTAATGGCGCACCACAAACAAGGTGCGCCACTACTACATTTGTAACAGTGGCCCACCATTTTGTGGTGCGCCACTGCTAAGTAGTAGTGGCGCACGGCCATCATGGTGCGCCACTGAAGTCAACCTTACGGCTAGGCCTTTTCCTAGTAGTGTTACCACTTTTGTGTGCGAAAATCTAGACAAACCAGTTGTTTGTTTCGGTGATCTCAACAATATCATGTATGATGTAGATAGTACTTCATCTAATATTAATAAATATCGTATGCGAGCTTTCAACTCGTATGTGAAGCAATGTGGCCTGTTTGATCTCGGTTTTAGCGGTCCTGCTTATACTTGGACGAACAAGCGTTTTTCCTCCACTCCGGTTTTCTAAAGATTAGACCGTTGTTTTGCCAATGCTGAATGGTGTGACATTTCTCCCAATACGAATATTTTCAATCTACCTATAATTCTCGGTGATCATGCGCCTATTCTTATTTCAACTGAATCCCAATTCCGAAAACCAAAACTTAATTTCAAATTTGAGAATTGGTGGACCATGGAAGAAGACTATCAGAATGTTGCTAAATCTGCTTGGTATTCTTCTTCTAATAAACCGTTCCATTCTAGGACAACTAACCTTGCAGGTACCCTTAAGAAATGGAGCAAAAAGAAGAAACCCTTACAGCAACAACTCGATACACTTCAAAAGAAGATCAACACCATCCAGAAGCAACCAATTCAAGATCAGGACCACTCCTTGGAGGTTAAACTTATTTCCCAATATGAAGATACCATGACCAAGCTCACTGAATTTTATAGGCAGAGAGCTAAGAAGCATTGGGCGGTGCATGGAGACAGGAACACCTCATATTTTCGCAGCGCCGCACGCAAACGTCAACGAAGAAACCGCATCGTTTCAATTAAAGATGAACATGGCAGGAACCTTTTTGACCCGGATGATATTGCTCATGAATTTGTACATTATTTTAAATCAATTTTCCACTCTTCAGGTACTAACAATGGCAGGCCCCTCTTCAGTACCTCTTGTCCACAAGATTCTCAGGACTTCACCAATTCGATCCCGGACAAATAGGAGGTTTGGGAGATTCTCAAAGCAATGAAGAAAGATGCAGCTCCGGGCCCTGATGGTTTCAATCACTAGTGGAAAACGGGGCTATATGCCCGGTCCATTTGGGCCTTCAGTCCCGGTTTCCAAACCGGGACCAATTAGGCGGGACTAAAGGGTCCCCCTTTAGTCCCGGTTCAAAGTTGCACCGGGCCTAAAGGCGGCGCCACGTGGTGCGGCCAGGGAGCTCGCGGTGGATGGCCTTTGGTCCCGGTTCGTGGTACGAACCGGGCCTGGGGTTCTCTGCCGCGGCAGAGAATTGCTATTTCTCTGCCGCGGCACAGGTTTAGGGTGGAGCAGCGTTTCTCTGCCGCGGCAGAGAAACAGGGCGTTTCTCTGCCGCGGCAGAGTTTCAGCAATGCATATATATCATTCAAGAAACCACAAAAAATCGTCGTGAATATATATAGACATCGTCAAAAGTACACGTAATGCATGCATATTTACAATATATAGTCGGATCTCTTTACTAAATCTATTAGCTTCTACGAAGTTGCTCAACACATAGCTATGACCTTCGCATAGTGCTCTCCACCTGGGGTAATGACCTCGGTAAGAAAGAATCCCGCGAGTTCCTCTTGAATTGCTCGTATTTGATCCTCCGTTATGAGAGTGTCCCGCACGCGTATCATCTATATTTAAAAAAGGAGATCAATATATGAATGGAAATCAATACAATAGATGGTACTAATTAAGATAATTGTGAGAATTTGTTATCGTACACGAGTTTGGTGTATACGGGCATCCCCACCCTTGGGACAGCACATGTCACGAATGAAGGTGCAGACGTAGTATCCACATAAGTTATTTCCGCGTTCCTGCCTCATACACTTTACGAAAAAATAGTTCGATCAAACTAATAATCAAGCATCGTATTGAAAGTAAATATCATATATAGAGTTTCACGGACATAGCTATATATATAGTACTACTTACAGGGTAATCTTTAAATGTAAGCTCCGGTTTCCATTTACCCGGAACAGTAGTGATGAACCGTTTCCAAGCCCTGCCCGGCAAAAAATAATGAGTAAATGAGTTATTGATTAGTTGATGATATCGTCGAATTAGAACAGATGAAGATGCCAATACGAAATTGATTGAAATTACCTCTGGAGGATGGCAGCCATGTCCGCCCATTCCGCATATTCATTACGTTTCGAGTCCATGACATTTACGACTCCTTTGTGAAGATCAATGATAAGGAGAATAAAGTGGAATCTGCACAAGCATAGCTCAATGATTACGAGAATAAAGTGGAAGCTGCACAAGCATAATGTATGTTATATATAACACTCACTTGAAGTTGTAGGGAAAGAATATATCCTCTTTGTTTGCTTGCTTCACTAAAAACATTACCATGTTGTCCTCTGTGTCCTTGGCGAAGTCTTGAACCGTAACTTCATGAACTGTGTCTGGGTCTATGAACCCCAGCGGTAGGAGCTTGCCTCTTTTGCATTCGAGCTTCTTCATTCTGAATAATTAAATGTATAGCGTACACAAAGAATATAGTGAGGATAATTGTTAGTGCAAATGAATGAGCGCTGAGCTACAGACTTAATTACATAAATAAATCACTTACAGGCAGTAGCAACTGATGACAGCTTTGTCGAGGGTGTCTTGATTGAATAACTGAAACAGTTCTTCTAACTCAAGGTTTATCTCCTCGACCCCCCGGAAGTAATGCTCATCTCTAAGATACACCGTGAGGTAGCGATCACCTCTTCGACAGGCTTTCAGGTACCAGTCATGCAACCTTCGCATCTGAGTCCCTAGACGCGCGAGCTCGCCAGGTTTGACGAGATCTTTTCCGTATCTATACTTGTTTACCACTTGAGCCGTTGGATAGTAATCTTCGTACTCAACTGATGCTCCCTGAGCTCTAGCCTCCCGTTCGATCATCGATGCCGTCTCTGGATCATCATAGGGCTGCACGACGAAGTGGGGTATGGCCTGAATGTCCTGCTGTCCAAGCTGGGCGACTTTTTTTTGCTTCTTTGCTCGCTCTAGAGGACTGTCCAAGAGAGCGGTCATAATCAGCTCTCAGCTCAGGTCTCTTCATTCTCGTCTCGGCAAAGTGCTTCACTGTATGCGGTGGAATAAACATCTTCTTCGGTGCAAGAAACGCCTTTTGCTCTTCAGTCTGCTCATGTGGTAACAACTCTGGAGTCTGTGCCCTCATCGGAGTTGATGATCTCTTCGGAGCTGTAGGAGGTGCCGCGGTTAGCTTCCTCTTTTGCTTAGGTGGAGGCGGCGGAGTCTCCTGACGAGGAGGAGGAGGCGGCGGAGTATTTTCACGCGGAGGAGACTGCTCATGCACAGGGGAATGATCATCGCGCATAGGAGAATCATCACGCGGAGGAGACCCTGCAGGTGGCGGAGGAGGTGGAGGAGGTGGCCTGCTTGGTGGCTTCTCACCTGGAAACACAATGTTCTCCTTCCGCCATTGCACGGTGGTTCTACGGGCTTCTCCCAGTTCTTTGATTTCCCCATCTTCACCTGCAGGGTGCTCAAGCACCAACCCCTCATAATCTCTCAACTCTTCATCCACCATCACAACATCAAAGTCGTCTTGGACCGGACGGCAATGGTAAGACCTTGTAGGTAAGAGGATGCCGACCGCCGCCTTGAAGGATAGGTTGAAAACTTTAACATGCAGCTCACAAGGATGGCTCTCAGTGAGATCATCCACGAGGGAGTAGCGAGGAGGCTCGACCACCTGGTCATCATCATCATTATCCTCCTGCTGAGTGGAAGCCACGCTGCTTTTCCGGTGTTGTTGAGATTGCAGCGGGACGAGGGCATTGAGCAATGCAGGATCTACAGCCTGCCCCTGAGCCATCTGGGATGTAAGTACTTGGGTTACCATGGTTAATTGGGCTTGCATGGTGCTAAAACCCTCCTCTAAGGACGCTATGCGGTCTGTTTCCCTTGCCTTTCTCCTCTCATGGCTTTTATCAGGAAATCTCTTCCTTTCCGCAGGAAAGCCATACTTCCACGGAACGGAGCCTTCTGTGCCTCGTGTTCGTCCGCCGTGTTCTTTGTTCCCAAGGGCGCGTGTCAGCTCATCGTTCTCTCTTTCGGGCTGGAACCTCCCCTCCTCCACGTCCTTATGTGCTTTTTCCAGGGCTTCAATGGGAAACTTCAGATGAGCTTTCTTATAGATGCACTTCCCTATTTCTGGATGCAACGTTCCCCCAATCCCGTAGAACCACTCCTTACACCGTTCGATCCAACCGTGTGTCCTGATACGTCTCCGACGTATCGATAATTTCTTATGTGCCATGCCACATTATTGATGTTATCTACATGTTTTATGCACACTTTATGTCATATTCGTGCATTTTCTGGAACTAACCTATTAACAAGATGCCGAAGTGCCAGTTGCTGTTTTCTGCTGTTTTTGGTTTCAGAAATCCTAGTAACGAAATATTCTCGGAATTGGACGAAATCAACGCCCAGGGTCCTATTTTGCCACGAAGCTTCCAGAAGTCCGAAGAGGAGACGAAGTGGGGCCACGAGGTGGCCACACCCTAGGGCGGCGCGGCCCCCCCTTGGCCGCGCGGCCCTGTGGTGTGGGGCCCTCGTGCCGCCTCTTGACCTGCCCTTCCGCCTACTTAAAGCCTCCGTTGCGAAACCCCCAGTACCGAGAGCCATGATACGGAAAACCTTCCAGAGACGCCGCCGCCGCCGATCCCATCTCGGGGGATCCAGGAGATCGCCTCCGGCACCCTGCCGGAGAGGGGAATCATCTCCCGGAGGACTCTACGCCGCCATGGTCGCCTCCGGAGTGATGTGTGAGTAGTCTACCCCTGGACTATGGGTCCATAGCAGTAGCTAGATGGTTGTCTTCTCCCCATTGTGCTTCATTGTCGGATCTTGTGAGCTGCCTAACATGATCAAGATCATCTATCTGTAATTCTATATGTTGCGTTTGTTGGGATCCGATGAATAGAGAATACTTGTTATGTTGATTATCAAAGTTATGTCTATGTGTTGTTTATGATCTTGCATGCTCTCCGTTACTAGTAGATGCTCTGGCCAAGTAGATGCTTGTAACTCCAAGAGGGAGTATTTATGCTCGATAGTGGGTTCATGCCTCCATTGATATCCGGGACAAGGATGTAAAGTTCTAAGGTTGTGGATGTCTGTTGCCACTAGGGATAAAACATTAGTGCTATGTTCAAGGATGTAGTTACTAGTTACATTACGCGCAATACTTAATGCAATTGTCTCTGTTGTTAGCAACTTAATACCGGAGGGGGTTCGGATGATAACCTGAAGGTGGACTTTTTAGGCATAGATGCATGTTTGGATGGCGGTCTATGTACTTTGTCGTAATGCCCAATTAAATATCACTATACTCATCATAATATGTATGTGCATGGTCATGCCCTCTTTATTTGTCAATTGCCCAACTGTAATTTGTTCACCCAACATGCTGTTTATCTTATGGGAGAGACACCTCTAGTGAACTGTGGACCCCGGTCCAATTCTCTATACTGAAATACAATCTCTTGCAATCTTGTTCTACTGTGTTCTGCAAACAATCATCTTCCACACAATACGGTTAATCCTGTGTTACAGCAAGCCGGTGAGATTGACAACCTCACTTTGTCGTTGGGGCAAAGTACTTTGGTTGTGTTGTGCAGGTTCCACGTTGGCGCCGGAATCCCTGGTGTTGCGCCGCACTACATCCCGCCGCCATCAACCTTCAACGTGCTTCTTGGCTCCTCCTGGTTCGATAAACCTTGGTTTCTTTCTGAGGGAAAACTTGCTGCTGTGCGCATCATACCTTCCTCTTGGGGTTCCCAACGAACGTGTGAGTTACACGCCATCAAGCTCTTTTCTCGGCGCCGTTGCCGGGAGATCAAGACACGCTGCAAGGGGAGTCTCCACTTCCCAATCTCTTTACTTTGTTTTTGTCTTGCTTAGTTTTATTTACTACTTTGTTTGCTGCACTAAATCAAAATACAAAAAAATTAGTTGCTAGTTTTACTTTATTTGCTATCTTGTTTGCTATATCAAAAACACAAAAAAATTAGTTACTTGCATTTACTTTATCTAGTTTGCTTTATTTACTGTTGCTAAAATGGCCAACCCTGAAAATACTAAGTTGTGTGACTTCACAACCACAAATAATAATGATTTCTTATGCACACCTATTGCTCCACCTGCTACTACAGCAGAATTCTTTGAAATTAAACCTGCTTTACTGAATCTTGTTATGCGAGAGCAATTTTCTGGTGTTAGTTCTGATGATGCTGCTGCCCATCTTAATAATTTTGTTGAACTATGTGAAATGCAAAAATATAAAGATGTAGATGGTGACATTATAAAATTAAAATTGTTCCCTTTCTCATTAAGAGGAAGAGCTAAAGATTGGTTGCTATCTCTGCCTAAGAATAGTATTGATTCATGGACTAAATGCAAGGATGCTTTTATTGGTAGATATTATCCCCCTGCTAAAATTATATCTTTGAGGAGTAGCATAATGAATTTTAAACAATTAGATACTGAACATGTTGCTCAAGCTTGGGAAAGAATGAAATCTCTGGTTAAAAATTGCCCAACCCATGGACTGACTACTTGGATGATCATCCAAACCTTCTATGCAGGACTAAATTTTTCTTCGCGGAATTTATTGGATTCAGCTGCTGGAGGTACCTTTATGTCCATCACTCTTGGTGAGGCAACAAAGCTTCTTGATAATATGATGATCAACTACTCTGAATGGCACACGGAAAGAGCTCCACAAGGTAAGAAGGTAAATTCTGTCGAAGAAACCTCTTCCTTGAGTGATAAGATTGATGCCATTATGTCTATGCTTGTGAAAGGTAGGCCTAATGTTAATTCTAATAATGTTCCGTTAGCGTCATTGGTTGCTCAAAAAGAATATGTTGATGTGAATTTCATTAAAAATAACAATCACAATGATTCTAGGCCATATCCTGCTAATGGTAACTCTTATGGTAGATATGCTTCACCTAATGAAAAAAAGATGCTAGAAATTGAAAGATCCACCAAGAGCTTTATGCAATCACAATATGAGCAAAATAAATTGTTTACTAAAACTATGAATGAGCAATCTACCTTGTTGAAGAATATAGGGAATCAACTTGAAAATCTGAATAGGGAGATCTCGGGGTTGCAAACTAAACTTGCTAATGCTGAAAACCGAATCTCATACATGTCTGCATCACAATCTTCTTTAATTAATAAAATGGCTGCTAAACCTGAGGATTTAGATGACAAAATTGTTACTACAGCAAATGCCATTCAAGTTAGAATTAATGAGAATATAAGATTGATGGCTGAACTGCGTGCTAGGTGGGATAGAGAAGAAAATGAAAAACTAGCTAAAGAAAAGAATGTAGCTAAAGTTTGGACTATTACCACCACTAGTAATGCTAATGCTACACATGTTGCTGCACCTCCTACTATTAATAATAAAAGAATTGGTGTTAGCAATGTTTCCACTTCTAATGCAAAGCGCGAGAAGCTGCCCGAAACTGCTAAAACTGCTGAAACTGCTTGTGATAAAACTGCTGAAATTTTTTCCAACATTGGGGATGATGATCCCATTGCTTTAGATTATAATGGTTTGAATTTTGATGATTGCCACATCTCTGAAGTTATAAAGTTCTTACAAAAACTTGCTAAAAGTCCTAATGCTAGTGCTATAAATTTGGCTTTCACGCAACATATTACAAATGCTCTCATAAAAGCTAGAGAAGAGAAACTAGAGCGCGAAGCCTCTATTCCTAGAAAGCTAGAGGATGGTTGGGAGCCCATCATTAAGATGAAGGTTAAAGATTTTGATTGTAATGCTTTATGTGATCTTGGTGCAAGTATTTCTGTTATGCCTGAGAAAATTTATAATATGCTTGACTTGCCACCGCTAAAAATTGTTATTTGGATGTTAATCTTGCTGATCATTCTACAAAGAAACCTTTGGGGAAAGTTGATAATGTTCGCATTACCGTTAACAATAACCTTGTCCCCGTTGATTTTGTTGTCTTGGATATTGAATGCAATGCATCTTGTCCCATTATATTGGGAAGACCTTTTCTTCGAACTGTTGGTGCTATCATTGATATGAAGGAAGGTAATATAAAATATCAATTTCCTCTCAAGAAAGGTATGGAACACTTCCCTAGAAAGAGAATGAAGTTACCTTTTGATTCTATTATGAGAACAAATTATGATGTCGACACTTCGTCTCTTGATAATACTTGATACACACTTTCTGCGCCTAGCTGAAAGGCGTTAAAGAAAAGCGCTTAGGGGAGACAACCCATGTTTTTACCTACAGTACTTTGTTTTTATTTTGTGTCTTGGAAGTTGTTTACTACTGTAGCAACCTCTCCTTATCTTAGTTTAGTGTTTTATTGTGCCAAGTAAAGTCGTTGATAGAAAAGTTCATACTAGATTTGGATTACTGCGCAGAAACAGATTTCTTTGCTGTCGCGAATCTGGGCTGTTTTCCCTGTAGGTAACTCAGAAAATTATGCCAATTTACGTGAGTGATCCTCAGATATGTACGCAACTTTCATTCAATTTGAGCATTTTCATTTGAGCAAGTCTGTTGCCTCGATAAAATTCGTCAATACGAACTGTTCTGTTTTGACAGATTCTGCCTTTTATTTCGCATTGCCTCTTTTGCTATGTTGGATGAATTTCTTTGATCCATTAATGTACAGTAGCTTTATGCAATGTCCAGAAGTGTTAAGAATAATTGTGTCACCTCTGAGCATGTTAATTTTTATTGTCGCTAACCCTCTAATGAGTTGTTCTAAGTTTGGTGTGGAGGAAGTTTTCAAGGATCAAGAGAGGAGTATGATGCAACATGATCAAGGAGAGTGAAAGCTCTAAGCTTGGGGATGCCCCGGTAGTTCACCCCTGCATATTCTAAGAAGACTCAAGCGTCTAAGCTTGGGGGTGCCCAAGGCATCCCCTTCTTCATCGACAACATTATCAGGTTCCTCCCCTGAAACTATATTTTTATTCCATCACATCTTATGTGCTTTGCTTGGAGCGTCGGTTTGTTTTTGTTTTTTGTTTTGTTTGAATAAAATGGATCCTAGCATTCACTTTATGGGAGAGAGACACGCTCCGCTGTAGCATATGGACAAGTATGTCCTTAGTTTCTACTCATAGTATTCATGGCGAAGTTTCTTCTTGGTTAAATTGTTATGTGGTTGGAATTGGAAAATGATACATGTAGTAATTGCTATTAATGTCTTGGGTAATGTGATACTTGGCAATTGTTGTGCTCATGTTTAAGCTCTTGCATCATATGCTTTGCACCCATTAATGAAGAAATACATAGAGCATGCTAAAATTTGGTTTGCATATTTGGTTTCTCTAAGGTCTAGATAATTTCTAGTATTGAGTTTGAACAACAAGGAAGACGGTGTAGAGTCTTATAATGTTTACAATATGTCTTTTATGTGAGTTTTGCTGCACCGGTTCATCCTTGTGTTTGTTTCAAATAAGCCTTGCTAGCCTAAACCTTGTATCGAGAGGGAATACTTCTCATGCATCCAAAATACTTGAGCCAACCACTATGCCATTTGTGTCCACCATACCTACCTACTACATGGTATTTTCCGCCATTCCAAAGTAAATTGCTTGAGTGCTACCTTTAAAATTCCATCATTCACCTTTGCAATATATAGCTCATGGGACAAATAGCTTAAAAACTATTGTGGTATTGAATATGTAATTATGCACTTTATCTCTTATTAAGTTGCTTGTTGTGCGATAACCATGTTCACTGGGGACGCCATCAACTACTCTTTGTTGAATTTCATGTGAGTTGCTATGCATGTTCGTCTTGTCTGAAGTAAGAGAGATCTACCACCTTATGGTTAAGCATGCATATTGTTAGAGAAGAACATTGGGCCGCTAACTAAAGCCATGATCCATGGTGGAAGTTTGAGTTTTGGACATATATCCTCAATCTCATATGAGAAAATTATTAATTGTTGTTACATGCTTATGCATAAAAGAGGAGTCCATTATCTGTTGTCTATGTTGTCCCGGTATGGATGTCTAAGTTGAGAATAATCAATAGCGAGAAATCCAATGCGAGCTTTCTCCTTAGACCTTTGTACAGCGGCATAGAGGTACCCCTTTGTGACACTTGGTTAAAACATGTGCATTGCGATGATCCGTAGTCCAAGCTAATTAGGACAAGGTGCGGGCACTATTAGTACACTATGCATGAGGCTTGCAACTTGTAAGATATAATCTACATGATACATATGCTTTATTACTACCGTTGACAAAATTGTTTCATGTTTTCAAAATCAAAGCTCTAGCACAAATATAGCAATCGATGCTTTTCCTCTATGGAGGACCATTCTTTTACTTTCAATGTTGAGTCAGTTCACCTATTTCTCTCCACCTCAAGAAGCAAACACTTGTGTGAACTGTGCATTGATTCCTACATACTTGCTTATTGCACTTATTATATTACTCTATGTTGACAATATCCATGAGATATACATGTTACAAGTTGAAAGCAACCGCTGAAACTTAATCTTCCTTTGTGTTGCTTCAATGCTTTTACTTTGAATTATTGCTTTATGAGTTAACTCTTATGCAAGACTTATTGATGCTTGTCTTGAAGTACTATTCATGAAAAGTCTTTGCTTTATGATTCACTTGTTTACTCATGTCATATACATTGTTTTGATCGCTGCATTCACTACATATGCTTTACAAATAGTATGATAAAGTTTATGATGGAATGTAACTCAATAAATTATCTGTGTTATCGTTTTACCTCGGGACGAGCAGAACTAAGCTTGGGGATGCTGATACGTCTCCGACGTATCGATAATTTCTTATGTTCCATGCCACATTATTGATGTTATCTACATGTTTTATGCACACTTTATGTCATATTCGTGCATTTTCTGGAACTAACCTATTAACAAGATGCCGAAGTGCCGATTCTGTTGTTTCTGCTATTTTTGGTTTCAGAAATCCTAGTAACGAAATATTCTCGGAATTGGACGAAATCAACGCCCAGGGTCCTATTTTGCCACGAAGCTTCCAGAAGTCCGAAGAGGAGACGAAGTGGGGCCACGAGGTGGCCACACCCTAGGGCGGCGCGGCCCCCCCCTTGGCCGCGCGGCCCTGTGGTGTGGGGCCCTCGTGCCGCCTCTTGACCTGCCCTTCCGCCTACTTAAAGCCTCCGTTGCGAAACCCCCGGACCGAGAGCCACGATACGGAAAACCTTCCGTAGACGCCGTCGCCGCCGATCCCATCTCGGGGATCCAGAGATCGCCTCCGGCACCCTCCGGAGAGGGGAATCATCTCCCGGAGGACTCTACGCCGCCATGGTCGCCTCCGGAGTGATGTGTGAGTAGTCTACCCCTGGACTATGGGTCCATAGCAGTAGCTAGATGGTTGTCTTCTCCCCATTGTGCTTCATTGTCGGATCTTGTGAGCTGCCTAACATGATCAAGATCATCTATCTGTAATTCTATATGTTGCGTTTGTTGGGATCCGATGAATAGAGAATACTTGTTATGTTGATTATCAAAGTTATGTCTATGTGTTGTTTATGATCTTGCATGCTCTCCGTTACTAGTAGATGCTCTGGCCAAGTAGATGCTTGTAACTCCAAGAGGGAGTATTTATGCTCGATAGTGGGTTCATGCCTCCATTGATATCTGGGACAAGTGATGTAAAGTTCTAAGGTTGTGGATGTGCTGTTGCCACTAGGGATAAAACATTAGTGCTATCAACAAGGAAGTAGTAACTAGTTACATAACGAGCAAAACTTAATGAAATTGTCTGTTGTTAGCAACTTAATACTGGAGGGGCTTCGGATGATAACCTGAAGGTGGACTTTTTAGGCATAGATGCATGCTGGATGGCGGTCTATGTACTTTGTCGTAATGCCCAATTAAATCTCACTATACTCATCATAATATGTATGTGCATGGTCATGCCCTCTTTATTTGTCAATTGCCCAACTGTAATTTGTTCACCCAACATGCTGTTTATCTTATGGGAGAGACACCTCTAGTGAACTGTGGACCCTGGTCCAATTCTCTATACTGAAATACAATCTCTGCACATCTTGTTCTCTTTTTTCTGCAAACAATCATCTTCCACACAATACGGTTAATCCTTTGTTACAGCAAGCCGGTGAGATTGACAACCTCACTGTTTCATTGGGGCAAAGTACTTTGGTTGTGTTGTGCAGGTTCCACGTTGGCGCCGGAATCCCTGGTGTTGCGCCACACTACATCCCGCCGCCATCAACCTTCAACGTGCTCCTTGGCTCCTCCTGGTTCGATAAACCTTGGTTTCTTTCTGAGGGAAAACTTGCTGCTGTGCGCATCATACCTTCCTCTTGGGGTTCCCAACGAACGTGTGAGTTACACGCCATCATGTCCCTAATCTGATCCCTTTCCAGGTCAGTTCCGCCTCAGCTACCTGCCACTTAGGACGGTTAGCCCTGTATCCACCTAGACCCAGAATTTGGTGATATAGCTTCAACGCAGCATTTGCCCTATTTGTTGCCGACCTTTTCTTAAATTCTTCTGACTCGGTGCTGTACTTCACGAATTCGTCCCAGTGATTTTTTACCTTCTCACTGTCCGGAGTCTTCTTTTTCTTGATAAGGCCGCGCAATCTTTTCTTGTGGTTCTTGAATAGTTCGGCCATCTTCTTCTTGGCAAACTCGCGGAGGGCCTGCTCCATCTTGGCCTTTTCAGCGTCATCCCCCTCTTCGGGTACTATGTTGAAATGTGACATGAGCTTGGTCAGAATGCTGTTTTTGGCTACATCATCGATATAAAGACCTTGAGCTTCTTCCTCTGCAGACATCACTAGTCCCTTCGGCTTGTTCCATTCTCGAACGGTGATCGGGACGTGGTCCCTAACAAGCACTCCGCATTGAGCTATAAATGCCTTTGCACCTTTCTCTGGAGCAATCGGTTTACCATCCTTAGCGATGTGGGTGATGTCGTGCCTAACACCGTCGTCCAACTTTTTGGCCGGGCCTCGCTTCCTCGACTTTACAGAAGAAGTGCTCGATCCGAAGGGCTAAAAAAGAAATAATTCATAGTCAGTACAATTTAATTAGTTAATGCATCTAGTCGATCAACATCGGCTTAATTAATTTATATACCTGGGTGATAACTACGGTTCCGGAGCCATTATGATGATCTTCTTCCTCACCGGCGCCATTAGGATCTTCTTCCTCAATATTCTCCGCTCCCTCACCGGAGTCATTCAAAAAAGTTGCGGTGACATCGTCATCGCCATCATCTGGAATAACGTCGTCGTCGCGATCATCCAGAGTACCGTGGGCTATGAGGTAAGCCATGAAATTTTCTTGAGTTTCATCTCTCTCCATGCTTTCTACAACGACCTGCAAGCTATATATAGGAACCATCATATGATCAAATTAAGGATAATACAGAAAACTGAAAATGGAGTTACATATGTAGTTCTTAACTAAGGATCGATAATATAGTGCTGAAAGCAGATAGTGCAGTTACATGCATACATAGATCGGGTTCATGTTTATTTAACCCTAATACATCAATCAATACTACAACCTCTCAACCGCGCCGACCGGGACCTGAGCCGCGCCGGGTGAACCCCCAAAGCCACGGAACAGTCACAGGAGCATAGCTAACATGAGATCCCTGCATAACGCTCCATCCGGTCCTATACATGTTGTCTAACGCATACATGTAACGGCGAACGTGCTCGTCCTCCGCCGCAATGCGCTGAGCTACCTCCTTCGGCGGGGCCGGCTCCCTCTGAAACGACCGTGGCCCATAAGACCTCCACCAAAGAATATCCGGGTCGACGAAGGGACCCGGATTCCGCACCAAGGTGCGCGACCCGGAAGCTAAGACCTCCCAGTGCCACCCCGGCGGAGCCCAGTCCCGGACCTCCCCCAGCTGCTGCATCTCCTCTAGAAGAGTCAGACCACGGCGCGGCGGCTGTCGCGGCATCGTAGCTACGAAAACAAATCATATATATATGTACCAACGTTAACATAAATTAAAAAATAACTTCACTACTTTTAACCCGGCAGGGGTGTCGGCACTATGTCGCGGCGGCACAGCCACGGGCGCCGGTAGGGGCACCGCCACGGACTCGGCACCGGCAGGGGCGCCCGCACTACCGGATTAACTATACTAACAAATAGTTTACAATAATAGAGTTCTAACTAACATTATTTTTATTAATGTTAGAGTTGTAACTAACATTATTTCTAACATACATATTATTATTGTAACTTTTACTAACTATTTCTAAAAAATAGTTTACTAACTATTTCTAAAAAATAGTTTACTAACTATTTCTAAAATTCTAATACTAACAAATTTGATACTAACAATTACTAACAATTCTAATACTAACAATCTAATACTAATTAACAATTCTAATACTAAAATTCTAATACTAACAATTCTAAAATTCTAATACTAACAATCTAATACTAACAATTCTAATACTAAAATTCTAATACTATCAATCTAATACTAACAAAAATTAAAAAAAAGGGGTGGCCGGGGGCTCACCTTGGCGCCGGCGGAGAGGAGGCGCGCGGCGGCGGTGTTGGAGGAGGCGGCGGGCGCGCGACGGTGTTGGAGGCGCGCGGCGGGCGGCGCCGGTGTTGGAGGAGGCGGCGGTGTTGGAGGAGGCGCGCTGCGGCGGCGGCGCGCGGACGGCGATGGGCGCGGGCGTGGTGGTGGATGCGGTGAGGCGCGGGCGGCGGCGCGGTGGACGGCGACGGCGGCGATTTCGCGCGGCAGTTGGGCAGCCTAGTGGCGCTCAGCGCTTCGTCTCCGCGGGATTGATCTCCGCGGAGATGAAGTGTTTTCTTTTATACTGGCCCCACCTTTGGACCCGGTTCGTATTACAAACCGGGACCAAAGGCCCCTTTGGTCCCGGTTTGTAATACAAACCGGGCCTAAAGGCCATTTTTGCTGCGGTTTTCGCTGCGCGCGCAAAAAAGGCCTTTAGTCCCGGTTTTTAATACAAACCGGGACCAAAGACCATTTTTTTTAAAAAAAATTTCGTTCCCGCCTTATTTCAAATAAAAAAAACACGTACTGGCCACCGCCATGCCACACGTGTCCACCGCCGCCGCCGCCATGTACTGGCCACCGCCGCCACCGCCGTGTACTGGCCACCACCTTCACCGCCATGTACTGGCCACCGCCGCCACCGCCACCGCCGTGTAAGGCCACCGCCGCCACCGCCGTGTACTGGCCACCACCTTCACCGCCATGTATTGGCCACCGCCGCCACCGCCACCGCCGTGTACTGGCCACCACCGCCAGCGCCACCGCCGTGTACTGGCCACTGCCACCGCCGTGTACTGGCCACCGCCACCACGATCACCGCAGTGTACTGGCCACCACCGTCACCGCCATGTACTGGCCACCGCCGCCGTGCCACACGTGTCCCTTCCCCGTGCCACGTGTTTATCTATTTTAACTTAATAAAACTATTATTTCAATAACTTTTAAATGGTAACTCAAATAGAAAAGTTTTATATATGAAAAATGATCAGAAAAATCCAATGAACATGAATATGACATCCATATAACTATTTGCATCTCACATCATATCAAACGTTTCACCGCCGTGCCACACGTGTCGCTTACCCGTCGACGCCGTCGTGCGACGTGTAGCCACCGCTTCCACGTGCCTCGCCCCGCCGACGCCGGCGTGTGACGTGTGTAGCCGTGGCTTACACGTGCCATGCCCCGCGTGCGCTATATAGAGCGACGAGTGCGGGCGCAACCACACGTCACCACCGCCTCTCATTCATCTCCGGGATGCCTCCACGCCGTCGAGGGGCGTCCGGTTTCCGTGGCGTTCGAGTGCGTCCGAGCGGTAGGTTCACCGCCGAGATACGCGCCGGTGGCTTCCGCCTCACCCTCGGCACGTACAACACGCCGGAGCTGGCGGCGCGCGCTTACGACGCGGCGGCGTGGCGCTTTCGGTGGCCAGGGCGAGACATGAACTTCCCGGATGTTGAATCGGTAGAGGAGGCGGAGTTCCTCGCGCCACCGCCGTGCCTCATCGACGACGAGGACCGTCGCCGGCACCGCCAGGTGCAGCGCAGGATCGCCATCGCCGAGCGCGACGAGCAGTTGATGCGCCAGTGGAGGGCGCAGTTCCCCAATGATGTCGACAACACCAACGCGTTCTTTGCTAACCTTAGGGCACAACGCAGGTCCAATAGGCGCCACCGTCGGGCCGTCGCCGCCTTCGAGCTCGAGAACCCGAATACAACTTGGACCGAAAACGACCCTCGGTGGGATGACATTTGGACGGAGACAACCTCCGACGACGAGTAGAGACTAGTAATTTATCTATTTTATTGTAATTTCAATAAAGTCGTTGTCGGTTCTATTAGTTTAAATTTAGTTTATAAAGTCGTTGTCGGTTGTTTTTGTTCAATAAAGTGGTTGACACGAAATTTATTACGATTGAACTGGAATTAAAGTACAGAGCTCAACTGAAAATTAAGATACATGGCCAGAGCTCAACAAGCCAAGCACAGTTTCATTCCCATGGATGAAGGAAAGGGTTGGGAAATCTCCCGTGGCGCAGCTTCTCGAAGATGTCGTTGGTGCACACGCCCTACGGCATCTTCGGAAGCTGCTCCTCGGAGAAAAGTTTCCCGCCACATACATGGAATTAAAGTACAGAGCTCAACTAAAAATTAATTAAGATACATCGCCAGATTCGACTGTTCGAGTCATTCAGTCATACTCGTGCCTAGCCCTATAGTACTCGCCACTGTAGTCGTCGTAGTCGCCGTCATCATCGTCGCTAGCATCGGGGTCGTGGTAGTCGAACCTCGACGGGAGAGCACGCGTGGGCTGGGACTGAGGGTAGCGCAGGCGAGGGCCACGGTAGGCCATGATGCCCTGGAGAGTCCGGCCGCGCCACCACAGCCGACGGCCGGCCTCGTTGAAGTCCGAAGGAGGCGGGCCGCCCTCCTCGTGCATGGCAAGCGCCCTCTCACGCCGATTGATGAAGAAGCTTTCCCAAGTCGGGAAGTAGTCGGGATGCCACTGGGGATTCCTCCGCTGCTCTGGCGTGAGCTCGAAGTAGTAGTGGTTCGTGATGGCCATCTCGCGCGCCACACCTAGAGGGACAGGAGGGACCGGTACGCCTCCGACGCTCAGCAACCAGCCGGTCGGGACGCGGTAGCCCGGCGGGCAGGGGTAGTTCGACGCGCAAAGCGCCTCCGCCTCCCGGAGGGTTAGAGATACGATGGAAGCCATGGGACAGAGTGATGAGGTTTGCAGATATGAGTCTAGATGTGATATGTAAATGGAGGCCAAGCCTACATATATATATATATAGTGAAAAAATGGCGGGAGGACAGAGGCGGGAAGCAGTGGAAAGCGCGGGAAGAAAAATAGGCGGGAACGCAGTGGCGCCGAAAACATTAGTCCCGGCTGGTGGGTACAACCGGGACTAAAGATCATTTTTTTGTCATCTAACAAAACTGTCGGTGGGATAAAGACGTGTTGGTAACCTTTAGTCCCGGCTGGTGGGTACAACCGGGACGAAAGATCCTTTTTTTGTCATCTAACAAAACTGTCGGTGGGATAAGGACGTGTGGGTAACCTTTAGTCCCGGCTGGTGGGTACAACCAGGACTAAAGATGTCGGCAGGATAAGAACGCATGGGTGGACGCACTGCTCAATGAGATAAAACATGTAGCGCACGACGCCCTGTCGAAAGAACAAGACAAAGTAGAAGCGGTGCTGTGCCTATAAAAGGAGCATCGATACGGCTTGCCAAGCAGATCAACAAGCCAAGCAGAGATTCATTCCCATGGATTGGAAAATCTCCCGTGGCGCAGCTTCTCGAAGATGTTGTTGGTGCACACGCCCTACGGCATCTTCGGAAGCTGCGCCTCGGAATTTTTTCCCTGCAAGCCCGTGAACGACTACATCTCCTCTAACAGTGTTGGGGAAAGGGTTAGGAAATCTCCCGTGGCGCAACTTCTCGAAGGTGTCGTTGGTGCACACGCCCTACGGCATCTTCGGAAGTTGCTCCTCGGAATTTTTTCCTGCAAGCCCCTGAACGACTACATCTCCTCTAATAGCGTTGGGGAAAGGGTTGGGAAATCTCCCGTGGCGCAGTTTATCGAAGATGTTGTTGGTGCACACGTCCTACGGCATCTTCGGAAACTGCGCCTCGGAATTTTTCCCCTGCAAACCCGTGAACGACTACATCTCCTCTATATATATGGTACAAAAAGCCAACCACATCTCCACTTTTCATATCTTACATACAGTTAAATGATTACACAAAAATAAATGGGAAATTGATTGCCATGTTGAGATACTCATTTGTGCCATGAACATTCTTCAATTAACTTGATGATGGAGCATCTTCATCATTTAATCTTCTTCGGCCTTAACCATGGAGCATCTTCATCATTTAACTTGATGCTTGGATCAATGTTCACTCTGAAGGGTGGAATTTCATCAAACTTATTATAATCTTCTGACATGTCTGTCTTGTCCTCCACTCCCACGATGTTTCTTTTTCCAGAAAGAACTATGTGGCGCTTTGGCTCATCGTTTGATGTATTTGTTTCCTTATGTTTCCTTTTTCTTGGTTTGCTAGACATATCCTTCACATAGAAAACCTGGGCCACATCCTTGGCTAGGACGAATGGTTCGTCTCTATACCCAAGATTGTTGAGATCCACTGTTGTCATTCCATACAACTTGTCTACCTGAACCCCGCCTCCTATTTTGTTGAACCATTTGCACCTAAACAAAGGGACCTTAAAAGAAGGTCCATAGTCAAGTTCCCATATATCCTCTATGTAACCATAATATGTATCATTTGGGCCTTCATTTATTATTGCATCAAATCGGACACCACTATTTTTGTTGGTGCTCTTTTTATCTTGGGCGATCGTGTAAAATGTATTCCCATTTATCTCGTACCCTTGGAAAGTAACTACAGTCGAAGATGGTGTCTGGGCCAGCAAGTACAGCTGATCTTCAATATCTTTGCTATTCAGGAGATGTTTTTGCAACCAACCGCCGAAAGTCGACATGTGTTCACGTCTAATCCAATCGTTCGACTGCCCCGGGTTCTGGGAGCGTAGAAAGTTCTTGTGGTCACCGATATATGGAGCCACCAAGGTGGAACTTTGTAGAACTGTGTAGTGTGCTTGAGTCAAAGAAATCCCGTCCCTACATATCATTGATTTCCTTCCTAGCGTGCCTTTTCCACTTAGTCTCCCTTCATGACGCGATTCAGGAACACCAATCGGCTTAAGGTCAGGAATAAAGCCAACACAGAATTCAATGACCTCCTCTGTTCCATAGCCCTTGGAGATGCTTCCTTCTGGCCTAGCACGGTTATGAACATATTTCTTTAAGACTCCCATGAACCTCTCGAAGGGGAACATATTGTGTAGAAATACAGGACCGAGAATGGAAATCTCATCGACCAGGTGAACGAGGAGATGTGTCATAATATTGAAGAAGGATGGTGGGAACACCAGCTCAAAACTAACGAGACATTGGACCACATCATTCTGCAACCTCGGTAGATTTTCTGGATTTATTACCTTCTGAGAAATTGCATTGAGGAATGCACATAGCTTCACAATGGGCAGTCGAACATTTTCCGGTAGAAGCCCCCTCAATGCAATCAGAAGCAACTGTGTCATTATCACGTGACAGTCATGAGACTTCAGGTTCTGGAATGTTTTCTTCTCCATATTTATTATTCCCTTTATATTGGAGGAGAAGCCAGACGGGACCTTGATACTGCTCAGACATTCAAAAAATATTTCCTTCTTGCTTTTGTAAGAGCGTAGCTAGAGAAATGACGTCCTTTAACTCTCTCATGCAGCTTTTTGGGGTCTTTCCAACGTTGCTGGTCCTCCCGTGCTTCTGGTGTATCTTTTGTCTTCCCGTACACGCCCAGAAAGCCTAGCAGGTTCACGCAAAGATTCTTCGTCACGTGCATCACATCGATTGAAGAGCGGACCTCTAAGACTTTCCAATATTCTAGCTCCCAAAAAATAGATTTCTTCTTCCACATGGGCGCGTGTCCGGCATCGTCATTCGGAATGATCGTCCGCCAGGACCCTTTCCAAATATTACATCTAGATCCTTGACCATACCAAATATATCAACACCATCACGATGGGGAGGCTTCCTCCGGTGATCAGCCTCACCGTTGTAATGCTTGCCTTTCTTTCTTGCGGGATGGGTAGTCCTAAGAAATCGACGATGCCCCAGGTACACGACCTTCTGACCTTTTTCCAAATAATCACCTTCGAGCTCATGTAAACAGTGCGTGCATGCATTGTATCCCTTGTTTGACTGTCTTGAAATGTTACCAAGAGCAGGCCAGTCATTGATGGTTACGAAAAGCAGCGCTCTTAGGTCAAATTCCTCCTGCTTGTGCTCGTCCCACACACGTACACCTGCTAGGGACCACAGCTGTAGAAGTTCTTCGACTAATGGCTTCAGGTACACATCAATGTCGTTCCCTGGTTGCTTCGGGCCTTGTATGAGCACTGGCATCATAATGAACTTCCGCTTCATGCACAACCAAGGAGGAAGGTTATATATACAAAGAGTCACAGGCCAGGTGCTATGGCTGCAGCTCTGCTCTCCAAAAGGATTCATGCCATCTATACTTAGACCAAACCTTAAGTTTCTTGCATCCTGTGCAAAGTTTGGGTACTCTCTATCGATTTTTCTCCATTGGGAGCCATCAGCAGGGTGCCTCAACATCACGTCTTTCTTACGGTCTTCTTTGTGCCATCGCAACAACCTAGCATGCTCTTTATTTCTGAACAAGTGTTTCAGCCGTGGTATTATAGGAGCATACCACATAACCTTGGCAGGAACCCTCTTCCTGGGGCGCTCGCCCTCAACATCACCAGGGTCATCTCGTCTGATCTTATACCGCAATGCAGTGCACACCGGACATGCATCCAAATTCTCGTACTCACCGCGGTAGAGGATGAAGTCATTATTGCATGCATGTATCTTTTGCACATCTAATCCTAGAGGGCAGACAATGTTCTTCGCTTCGTACGTACTGGCAGGCAATTCGTTACCCCTTGGAAGCTTTCTCTTAATTATTGTCAGCAACTTTCCAAATCCTGAGTCAGTGACACCGTTCTCTGCCTTCCATTGCAACAATTCCAGTGTGCTGCCTTACTTTTTATGGCCATCTTCGCAAGTTGGGTATAACAATTTGTTGTGATCTTCTATCATCTTGTCGAAGGACAACCTTTCCTTTTCAGTTTCACACTCTCTCCTTGCATCAGCAATGGCCCGACCAAGATCATCATCAGCAGGCTCATCTGGTGCCTCTTGATCTTCTACTTCATTGTCTTCATTGCCTTCTGCAGTATCATCGTATTCAGGGAAATTGGGATAACCGTCATCATCCTCTTCCTCTTCTTCATTGTCTTCCATCATAACCCCTCTTTCTCCGTGCTTGGTCCAACAATAGTAACTGGGCATGAAACCGGATCGCAGAATGTGGGTGTGAATGAGCCTCGAGTGAGCGTAATTTACGGTATTCTTGCAGTTGACACATGGACAATACATGAAGCCACCATGTTTGTTTGCCTCCGCCACAGCCATAAAATTATCCAGGCCCGAAGTGAACTCGTCAAACCGTCGGTCAATGTACATCCATTGCCGATTCATCTGCATGATATAATTAAGCTGATCAAAACCATTATAGAACATCATGATGTATATATACACATGCATTTTATCAATTACAGATGAAAAGGATAAAGTTGTTAACCTCGATGAAGAAGAAAAAAACAAGTTAAGTGTGGCTTGATTTGTGTAAACTCAAGTGGCAAATCCTCTTAAGCATTTCATCGAACACCTCTTGTGCATGTGAAGAAGAGAGGAGAGCAATACACCCCTCTTGTGAAGAAAGTGAAAAAATGGTCAAGTGTGGCTCACACTTGGGCAGGGGCAAGGTTATATAGCCAGATTGGGGACTTTGTCCCGGTTTGTATTACAAACCGGGTCCAGAGGGGGGGGCCTTTGGACCCGGTTTGTAATACAAACCGGGACTAAAGGTTCCCCACGCCTGACACGGCCTGCCGCGCCCTGCCGTGGACCCTTTAGTCCCGGTTTGTATTACAAACCGGGTCCAAAGGCCACTACCGGACAGGCTCTGAGCTAGTGGGGTCGCCCTGGGCAAAACGAACCGGGACCAATGCCCCCCATTGGTCCCGGTTTGGTTCTACGCTGGGACATTTGCTTGGGACCAAAGGCCTCTTCTCCACTAGTATCCTCCCTCCTCGAGTCAACGACACAAACATTGCTCTTATTCCAAAAAAGTTGGTTTGTCATTTGCCTTCAGACTTTAGACCAATTAGTCTTTGCAATGTCATTTACAAAATCATTGCAAAATCCTTGGCAAATAGATTGAAGGATCACTTGCCTGATTATATTCATCCTTCTCAACAAGCCTTTATAGAGGGAAGACGCATTAGTAACAATATCATCCTAGCCCAGGAAATTGCTCACTCATTCTCTCTTCCTTCTTGGGACGGACTTGACTTCATGCTTAAAATTGATTTAGCCAAGGCTTTTGATAGAATTGAGTGGCATTTCATTGCTTCGGCCCTTACACGTAAAGGACTTCCTGACCATTTCATAAGTCTTATCTATGCATGCATATCCTCGCCAACTTTCTCGGTTATCATAAATGGGCAATCTTTTGCTCGTTTTAAAAGTAGCAGAGGCATTAGACAAGGTTGCCCCTTGTCCCCATCGCTTTTTGTCCTTGCACTGAATGAACTTTCTTTGGCGATGCAGGAGGCTCTTCAAGCGAACAACTTGTCAGGTATCTCACTTGGACCTAATAGCCCACCCATACACTCACTATTGTTTGCAGATGATTTGCTAGTTTGCGGAAAAGCTAACATGCAGGAAGCAACCTACATATCTCACATCTTTTTTTTTGAACAAGTGCGGGGCCACGAAGGACCCCGAAGCTGCATCAGATTAAGAGCGGTGGGTACATTTTACAGTCAAGCCCCTGAAAGATAAAGAAAATACAACAAAGGCTAGAACTTTTACACAAAGGACCTCCAGAATACAGAAGAAAACACGATCGACTCCTCGGTCCTCTCCACCGGCGGGGAGCCTCCATCGTCGGCCACCTTAACACCGTCGGGGATGAACCACTTGACAGCGAGAAGGCGGTGGATCCGACGAGAAGCTCAGGGATGGGCCTCCGAACTGGAGGTTGAGAAAGAGTGCCAACAAGGCGTCTCAAAGGGCCGCCCTTTCGGCCACAAATCGCGGAGGCAAACATGGCCGCCGCGTGATTCGCTCATCATTGCAGCAAGTTCCAGTCCCTCCACCTTGAAGAACCAGAGGCCTCGTCGCTTCGCCTCCTCCCCTCGCCGCCACGGCCGGCCGGAAGAAGCTCCACCGCACAGCACCTCCGCGCATCGAGCTTATTGGAGTTCCTAATTGGTCCAAATCAGGTATAATGTTTAGTAAGAATGTTAGTTTGTAGGTTAAGCAAGACATCAAGCGAATATTCCCAGTCCCGGATATCGACAACAACACTGTCCATTTGGGACACCCTCTCACTCTTCCAGCGAAGAACTGATCAGCAGCATACAACTTTATCTATGAAAAATTCAAATCAAAATTGAGCGCATACAAAGCCAATAGGCTCTCACATGCAGGAAGATTAACCCTCATCAAATCTATCTTTTCTTCTATTTCTGTCTACTACATGTCAAATATACTTTTCTCCAAAAAGTTCTTAGCAAAGCTTACTGCTATCATTAGAAATTTTTGGTGGACCGGAGTAAGGGAGGAACCATCTACAAAAGCTCTTTGTCTTAGGGCTTGGGCAGATATATGTACCGAAAAGAAAATTGGAGGATTGGGTATTAGGAACTTGCAGGCCATCAATCAAGGATTAATTCTCTCAGCGGCCTGGAGATTAGCAAAGGAACCTCACAGCCATCTTGCGCTCATCCTTAAGGCGAAATATCATAGCGACACATCCATTTGGAGAGCAAAACCAAACAGTCCGAAATCCGCCTTTTGGACAGCAATTCTCAAGGTGAGACCCCTCTTAATTTCAACATGTTTTCATCAGGTTGTAGATGGTAGTAGTTCCGTCTGGAGTACACCTTGGTTTTCCATGTGGCAAAACATCTATGATAATCTCATAATTCAACCACCACCTTTTATTTATCCAGCCACTGTTAAAGACCTTTGGATCCCAAACCAGAAAATTTGGAATGTGGACTTGATAAATTCTTTATTTATTACTGAAACTGCTGCTGCTATCATTCAAACTCCAATTATCAATGCTGAAGGCCGGGACACCCTGGTCTGGAAATTAACTCCTTCAGGGGAATGTTCATCGAAAAGC
Organism: Lolium perenne; assembly: GCF_019359855.2. Classification (NCBI taxonomy): domain Eukaryota; kingdom Viridiplantae; phylum Streptophyta; class Magnoliopsida; order Poales; family Poaceae; genus Lolium; species Lolium perenne. Next base: position 255,738,010 of record NC_067246.2, on the reverse strand, counting down.
GCATATAAACTTTGTTTTAATAATCTTGCTTTGCCAACTAACCAGAGACCCAAAGTTGTACCTCCACACATAGTAGATCTTCTCAATCAGGTATGGCATGATAAACTTATGGCTCCAAGGGTACATACCTTTGCATGGAGGCTTCTGCGTCGAGCCCTTCCCACCGGTAAGAGAGCAAGTAAATTTTCTAAGCACATCAACAAAGAATGTTGCAGATGTGGTGTGGTTGAAGATGAGATGCACATGCTTTTTCTCTGTCCTTTTGCAAAAGCTATTTGGTTTTATGCACCCTGGTTTATTAGAACAGAGGTCCTAGCTGAAAATGATCAGTCAATTCCTCACATGATCCAAGCTTTACTCTCATCTTCTCACCCTCAAATTAATATTTCTAGCTTATTCACATTCTTGTGGTGCCTTTGGAAGGCAAGGAACGATTCTCTTTTTAACAAGAATTTCACTAATCCATGTCAAGTTTTTTCGGCTGCTAATGCAATCATGCAGGGATCCAAACTTGGAGATGATGTATCAAAACAACACAATCAGGCTCACTTGACTAAACAATGTTTGAAGTCAAAGCAGGATCCATTTTCTATTACAGGCAATGTAATCTGCACTGATGCCGCTTGGAAGTGTGGAAGCAACCAAGACCCAACTCCAGCAGGCATAGGAATCATCATTCAAATTCAAGGCAATCAACATTGTCAGCAGATACATATCGCTGCCTTGTCACGACCAGCCCACTCTCCTCTACAGGCGGAAGCTTATGGACTGCTACTAGCTTCGAAGGTGGCGGATATGCTCCACATACAGGAACCCCACTTCTTTACTGTTTGTTCTATTCTGGAATCTGCTGCAAGTACAACTTCTATCCTTAGTGCTCCAGGAGTCCAGGTCATTGGATAATAAGGCCAATTCTGGCAGATATCCAAAAAACGCAGGCTTTCCATCCAAAAAGAATTGCTCATGTCAACAGATGATTCAATTTTAAAGCTCATCATCAAGCTAGACTAGGCCTTAGAATTCAAGCTTCTTCTCTAGCTTTTAGATGTCTCCCTTCACATACAGGTCTATGTACAATCAGAGATGTTCTCTCTGTGCCAAGTGTGACTCCTTTCACACTTCTCTCTGTAAAATGTTGCTAGGTTGAATGAAAATGTTTAATGTTCAAAAAAAAAAGAATGTGTTGTTTCAACAATATTATGGGCCCGAATTTGAGCCCTATTGTAATCAGTTTTGGTTAGCCTTGTCTAAAGTCCGTATTTAGTAGCCATGGTCTGGCATGGGGCAGCAAAATGTATGTAGGACGAGGAAAAAACAAAACGACAAACTGAAGTTGCAACCACAAAATTTGTACCTTCCAGCGATCCGTATAACATGATATGATAACGAAAACATTTTTCTTCAAAATCATGTATGTATAAACACACACACCACAACCACGTACACATTGCACATTGACACAACGTCAACCAAAGAGTAGTCAGCTGAGTTTCAATATTCACGGAAGATTTGGAAGTTACCATGTCCCATTATCGATGAGAACATTACCTTAACTGAAAAGCAATCCGTCTTAAAGAGGGAAAAAAGGGAGGCTACTCGATCCCTAGCCGTCGACATGGTCTTCGGCGTAATCCGGTTGGCTCAAGTTGCCTCTAGTGGCCCTTATGGAACCAAGAGGTGGGTGATCCCGATATCATCGTTTGGAGTTTGGGTTAAATTTCTTCGGCGTTAGGTTTTTGTGTCGTTGGCGACAAATTTTTGATGCTGAGGTGGTGTTGAACGAATTAACATGAGTTCCACTAACTCAATATCCATCCTGATGTGGTCACCATTGCTAATATCTGTGAGCATGTTGTGGTTTGCATGTGGATCGTTGATCCCCGACCTAACGGATTGTCCTCCCATGCTTCGGCTTGACGCTGAGATTGTAAGGACGATGGTGTCAAGTTTTTTTGGGTTCGTGATTTCCCTTTTTCGTTTGAAAAGGAGATACCTCCTACCTCTGCATCAATTGTAGGTCGATCTCAGGATTTTCATCCGAAAGCCAAGCTTGAGCCACCACCTTCAATAAGGCCACGACGCAAGTGCGCGTTGACATTTTCAGATCGTAATCAAATGTTTCCATGGGAGTGTGCAATCTCCATGTTCTACTTGTACCGTCATCACTTGTTCCTAGTTCTCTTGTTTTACCATTTTTACCCTGCCTTCTTTTTCTCTTGACTGTACAATGACGAATCAACGATTCAATGGCTTGAATTGCAAGTGCTGCAATCATGGACGCAATGCATTAAAGTTTCTTTGGACGACTCATAAGACTCACATTGGAGAAGACAGAAGATTAGAAATGAGAACATACTTTCACCTTCGTCACAAATATTTGTCAGGGAGTATAACAGTGAACGCGCGTGCCATGCATTATAGCCCTAACCGTCAGTTTGTCAGTTGTGTTAGATATAGTTAACGCGCACAAGGAAGTCGGTCGTCATTGGTACGGTGGTTGACTCGCTGTGGGGGTAGCCGTCTAGATATATATAGCTAGATGCAGTAATGATCGATATGCATCAACGGAAGTGGACACTGCAACAAAATCCTACTCCCACTAGCTTGCTCCGTTCCAACTTTCAGGAAAGATCCATGAAGGAAATGCTTTCAGAAAAGCTATCTGAATGCATGCTCAGGCAGGGAGAGGGACTTTTGACTGTCGAAAGTACATTGCTGTACGTACCGTAGTAGCCACATTCATCACCGTGCCCACGTCACCGGAAACACGTAAGAATTCCGTCACACTAATTAAGCCCTGATCGAAAGCATCTCGCAGTTTTCAGACCGATCAAAGCTCACAATAACTGTTGAGCGTACCCGACTGTCCGTAGTACGTTACGGATAGCTGAGAATTTTAGCTTGTCATCATTTGCGAGGAAGCATCTTTTGACCTGGAAGTCAAAGGTTGACAGTTGACACAATGGTGGGAACCGTATATATGCCCCTGATATGATCGAGATGTTATAAGACTTGTTTTGGGTCCAGTACGTGTCAGCTTAAGTCATGGATGCAGAAGTTAATTAGCAACTGCACACACGATTAACGACACTCAAACGCGTACGGTTCCTTTATCACGAGTGGCTTTGCACTGATTGTAGATTTGTATACAACCAAACTAAAGATGCATGGTCAAATGGAGTATAGATGACGACTAGGACTGCAGGACATCGACATCGACTCTGGATGTTCAATGACTGGTACCTTCGTGTACTGTGTTTTCCAAAGGTCATAGATACGGTATCTAATGAGAGAACCCCACACCAACCGCACAGCATGAATCACATTTCACGTTATTAAGTTATATATTATTCTAGTTATTGGGCAAAATGGGATAGCATCATTATTTTTCAGTACACGTACGTTGCACACTGCTACTATTACTTCTTAGTTTTCTCAAGTTTTCGTGAACTACATAGGATATTTGGTAAGTTTCAGCCCCGTAACTTTAACGACATGAAGTTGCTCACGACAGATTGAGAAAAGACTAGCTAGTATGCTTTTCCATATTTCACTTCCAAGATTAGAGTAAATGAATGAAGGGAGAGGCCCCGCCTCCTGCGACCCACCTAACCCTAACTCCTCCTCCCACTCCCCTCGCCCCACCGCCGCCGATGGTCGCCGCCGGACCTAGCCCGCGCGGTTGACGGCGGCGGCGAGGCCCCCCTCTTCGTGGTCGGCTGGAGGAGGCTTAGCACGCCGCGCGTGCAGGCTCCCCTCGAGATCTTGGCGACGGCGTCCGGTCGATGGCTGCGGGCGGCGCGGGCGGCGCGGGCGGCGCCACCGGCCAGCATCTGCGGGCGGCGTGAGCGGTGACAGGCACGGTGGGCGGCGGCGCGTCGAGCGTCCGCTCCGCCTGGGGCGGTTTCCAGGCGGGCGCAGGGCGCAGGGTGGTTCGGCTGGCCGGGCAGGGGCCCGGCCCGTTTCGAGCCCTCTTCCGCCGGATCTCTCGCTGCCGGCAGCCGGGGTGGTTGCTGGCCGCGGATCGCGCAGCGGAAGCCCCTCTCCGTCCTTCTTCCTCAGATCCGGCGGCAGCACTCGTCGTGGTGGCTGTGGGCCGCCTAGATCTGTGGAGCTACTCACCCACCTGGTGATCTGTGTGGGGCAGATGCCGGTGAGGTCGGTCGTCGCCTGTTCGAGAGCGGGTGTTCTGCGTCAGTGGCGGTTCTCGGTGCTCTGTTGTGGTCCGGCGGCGCGAGGAGTTTGGTTCCAAGGCGGCGGCCTTGGTCGGTGGGAACCTTGCTGGTTGTCGGGCGAGCTAGAGGTTCTGGTGCTGGTCGGTGGCCATGGTTGTGCGGGCGACGTGGTCGCGGCGAGCCGCGTGTTGTGGCGACGGTTCGGTCGTCGTTCGACGGCCTAACCCTGTGTAGAAGAAGGAGAGGCCATGCCGAGGGGAAACCCTTGCCCTTTTGGGCCATGATGGCGACATCTGTGGACGCCGTCCCCTTCCTGAAGGCGTCATGGGGCTTCTCTCCGTCTATCTACAGTCTCCGGGTGAAAACCCAAGATCCTCGGATCGGGCGGTGGCGGCACTCCGGTGTCGCGATCTTCTTGAAGACATCGTCTTGGAGTCCACAACAAGTAGCTCTCCGAAGGTTGTCTGGCGAAGGTGGCTTCGTTTGGCGATCTTCGGCAAGGCTTGCTCCGTCCCCTTCCCTGGTCGAGCCTCCTCGGTGCTACTTCTCGGTCTGTGAGCAACGCGGGTCGGTCCTCGGTGGTGGTCGGCCTCCGGTAGCGCTTCTGCGACGGAGGAGTGTTGTTGAGGCGCGTGTGAAAATGGCTCGCTCTCCGGTGAGCTCCGGCCCGACACTGTAGACTCCAGCCCTTCTTCGAGTCCTCGTAGGCGCTTTGGCTGAGCTTCTTGGTCACGCTTCCGGCTGTAGCTTCTTCGGTAGTTCGTGTGGGTGTGTGGTGTCGGTCTGTAAGCTGGGTTCAGCACTTTGTATCAATCTCGCCGTTGTTGGCTTTGTCAATTCAAATTCGGGCACGTCCAGTGCCTTTTATCTAAAACAATTAGAGTAAATGAATACAACCAGTAAATTTTTAGGTGTGTATTGACCTGCGCCGGTTCGAGGGGGCGGCTCAGGTGAAACACTAGCCGCAGCCGCCACCGCTCCTCCTCTCCTCCGACCTCTCTGCCATCGAAGAATACCAGCACGCAAAGTCCCGCCTGTCAGACCATGGATGGCTGCATGCGGTGTGGTAGCTTGACCTAGCGTGGCGGCGGCCATATTCTTCGGGCCAACATGCCTACAGAGCCAGCTTAACAGTGCCTTGCGGCGGGGTGGTGCTGGCTGCTAGCAAGTAGCAATTGTTGTTGCCTGCCGGTGGGGTACCTTACCGCCGGCCAAGTGACAGGTGCTACGCATGGCAAGTATGTGAAGGCGACAAGTCATGGTTGCTATCTGCAGGTGATACACAGTAGGCTCCTATGAAGATCGATGACAAGTCATGTTTCTTGCTGTAGCGAGAGGAGGCGATGCAGTCAATTTTTAGGCATGTATGCTTTTCCATATTTCACTTCCAAGATTAGAGTAAATAAATATGGCCAATCAATTTTCAGGCGTGTATTGACCCGCGCCGGTTCGAGGGGGACGGCTCAGGTGAAGCCCTAGTCGCAGCCCCCCCGCTCCTCCTCTCCTCCAACCTCTCTGCCATCGAAGAATACTGGCGCGCAAAGCCCCGACCGTCAGACCATGGACAGCTGCGCGCGGTGCGGCAACAAACCCTAAACCCTAGAGCTGACATGGCGGTGGTGTCGATCGCGGCAACCATGTTCTTCGGGCCAGAGCCAGCTCAACCGTGCCTTGCGGCAGGGTGTTGCTGGCAAGTAGCAATTGTTGTTGCCTGCCGGTGGGGTAGCTTACCGCCGGCCAAGTGGCAGGTGCTACGCATGGCGACTCATGTGGAGGTGCCAAGTCATGGTTGCTATTTGCAGGTGCTACACGTCGGCTCCTATGGAGATGACAAGTCATGCTTCTTGCTGTAGTGAGAGGAGGCGAGGCAGTGTGGGAAGTCTGCGTCTTCCTGTATCCCTCTAGCAGCTGACAAGAGATGCTGGTAGAGGTGGATTCAATGACAAGTATGTACACATAGATGGAAACAAAAGATCACTTATTAGACTATGTCAACATGCACCAGCCACGTGTCCATTGGTGGAGCCAGAATCCAGAACTTGTGATGTCAAACTTTAATAATATGAATTTGTGTTGCCAACACAATTGTGTAGACAAATTAAAGAGAGAATAAAAGAACACACTTTGTGACAACATATTTACGGTAGAATCCCTTTGCGATCATAATAATATCGGGTACTAATAGAGTAGAATACATCAATTTCAATATATGTAACTAGGCAATGATACAAGAATCATAGCCTATTCTATTGCGCAAATCAGTCTACATAATTTTCATTGCACAAGAGGCTTTCTCAACTATTATCGTCACGACCAGCAAAATCAATGCTAGCTTCACCAAAATAAATACTAGATGACAACTGGTATGCTTGTTTGTCTCATTTAGTTTTATACAAAGATCACTAACCCCTTTCAAATTGGAGAGTCTTGAATCATCACGAGCATTTTCAAGGAAGTTGTCAGCTAAGATGTTCCATCTTGGTTTCAATTTCAAAATGATCAGGATATAACTGAGCCATTGCAAGTACTTCATCTTCTTCAAAGTTGGTCATCTTCTTCAAAGTTGGAGAATAGTCAGAAGGATACAAACAAACCATCCCAAGTAACAAGGTTATTCTGCTCTCACTAAATCGATCATCCAAATCTACACGCAATAAATCAGTAGCAACATACATGGAACTCTGATAGTAATTCTTATTTGACATGCCATCATTTTGAGTTTCACATTTTGATATTGATCCCCAAAAATATGAATAGCGGTCACATTTGGATGTTGAATACCATGATTGAGGTCGAAATCATTAGCGATTGAAAACATATCTTCACAACCTTGGTGTCTTGATCCTTATTTTGCAAAGAATCAGTAACACCGAGGATTACCTTTATCAATTACATCATGAAAACAAAGTCAAATGTAATACCATCGATAACTCCTTTTGCTTTAGTCATATCAAGTGCTTTTCTGTAATTTTGTGAATTACCATAAGTAACTTTAAGTATCGAGGGAAACATAATAAACATATTCTAAAGAGAACTGAAATGGGAACCCCATCCATTATCGTTGCCCCTTATAAGTCCAAGTTCCCGATTCAAACCTCTCCCAATTTTATTTCAACTATCTGAAGTTCCTATTCAATTTATTTGGCTTGTAATTATCTAAGCATACCCATATTCTTAAAATAATTTCCTACTATGGATATAATAACACTCATCTACTAAAAAATCCATACCACATCTTCATGATCTTTTGCAACTCCGACAAGTGCCAATTGATGTCTATGCACAAAACAATGTATGTTTTGAGCATGCCTGGAATCTTCCATCATTAAAGTTTTCATCCCATTCGAATGTGCTTGCATATTTCTAGCTCCATCATAGCTCTATCCACAGATTCTAGAAGGGCTAAGGTTATGGTCTTCCATCACAAGATATATATCGTGTTGAAGGGCAAGATATGTTGTTTGAGTAACATGAGAAAGTCCAAGAATAAGTTCCACCTTATCAACATATCTTATAGCAGAGGCATTTGTTCCTTGTGAGATACATCACGAGATTCATTAACTAATATAGCAAAGTACTCATCGCCTATATCTTCTATGATTTATTTGACTATTTGTTTAGTGCAAAACTTCCACAATATCTTTATGGATGGTAGGATAAACCAACATCTATTTTTTAGGAGCATTTTTCATAGCAACATCAGCCACATCTGGACAACAGGCAACATACCTCCCATAAAAAATAAGGAAATTCCCCTTCCTTAGTGAAGACTCACTTTCATCATGACCCCGAAATACAAACCGATAGTAAGAAGCAACCTTGCAATATCTATTGATGCAATTAGCCGCGTTTGGAATGTGCCTTTCTATTGGTAAGTTATCTGCACATCATCACAAACTTTGGACGTCTTATCTTGGCAAATAGGCGTTCCTTTAGCTGGATTTGTTGGAAGTTTAGATAGATCAACTACTGCATTTTCATTGGCTGAGTGTGATGTTGCATTTCTATTAAGTAACATCCTTTCCAAAGTAAGTCCAGCATCCGTTGTAATATGTACCTCATTTTCAGCCGATCCCTATGAAGAATTTGCAATTTTAGACTGTGACTACTACTTCTTGACAAATTTATCCATTTACCAGACTTAGGACCTAACAACAAAACATTGTTGCTGCAAGAGAATAGATAACATATGTACTTTGTCATATATAACAATAATTTTTGATTTCCAAACTATACCAATGCTCTGAAAATTGGAAGAGAAGGAAAACAGAACATGACTTATAAATCAAAGGGAAGGGCCTTGGCCTGGTGTTGAACTGCAGTCGATGGATGAACTGATCGACAAAGAAGGTTGGAGTGGTCGTGGCTTAATGACAGCCTGACCGATGTCCATGACTTGATGGATGAAATGATGTTGATGGACGATTGGAAAAAAACATGGCCGAGGTTCCGTGCCCCCTTGTGTTTGGTCACTGGAGGTGCCGTCATGTGCCGGTACCTCTCCCCGGCTCCTTTTCACTTTCCTCCCAGCCGCTAGCTCTTTTGCAGCAACCCCCTCGTCATTTTCTTTTTTGTGAACCAGTCCTCCCACCCCCTCAATTTCACCAGCTCGAGCCCGAGCTCCTCTCTCCCACACACGGCCTTGACGCTCTCCTCACCAGCGCCTCCGGCTCCCCGAGAAGCGCCTCTGCCGCCAGCTCGTTTCTGCGCCGCGCGTGGCCACGTCTAGCAACTCGCCGGCCGCTGCCTCCCCGTGCTATGCTTCCCCTCGCCGACCATGCGTGCACACTACCCTTGTGCGGGGAGAATTCCACTGCCTCATTTGCTCGCCAGCGGGAGCTCCACCGCGGGATCAGGCCCGCCCCTTCTCGTGCTCGTCGGGATTCTGATTCCGATTAAATTGGATAAGGTGCATTGCATCATCGTTGCCATGCCATGCATATCATATCTTGATCATGCCTATTCTTTTGCCATATTAGTAATTGTTGCATCCGCTGTTTGTTCTAGTGCTTTGCTTCTTCACGGATAGGACACTGCGTTGAGGCGAGCTACGGCAAGTTCTTCGATTGTTCTTTGACCATATTTAACAGGCAAGCATTTCCCCAGTCATGTCTCTGCTGGAGTCTTTTACCTATTTTACTTTGACTTCTCTCTTATTTACATCAAGCTAGCCTTGAGTTGTGTTCTTGTCATGTGTCCTATCCACTTGTTTACATCAAGCAGCCCGTATTTCCTCCACATCACTCCTACAGCTATTGTTTGGTTATCGGGTTTGCCTTGCGAGTCGTAGTGCATGATTAGTACCGTTGTTACATCTTCATACCGTTATCGTTATATTATCGGGTTATCCGCTGGGGGATGTAATATCCTAGCACTTAGGACAAACAAGGGGTAGATTTAGAAATGGGATGTGCATTGCATTGCAAAACGGGGGAAATTTTCACGCATAATTTCATAAAACCTAAGAGTGATCGAGGTTTCTCTCTCGTTGCTACTAGGGTTAGAGCAATGTGAGTGCTATGAATTTCGACATGACCTCTTTTGAAACTAGGGTTTTGGAGAGGCATTTGATTTGGTATTTGAATTTGAATTTCAAACATATTTGAAAGAAGTAAAACAACTCAATTAAATTCATAACTTATAACTCAAATACAAAGTCACATTAATATAAACAATTCATAAATGAAATATGAATATTACAACAAGCTCATAAAAAAACCTTGAGATTTATTGATTGCACCCACATAATACATTGTCATTACATAATTCTTTGATATTACAACAATTTGGTTATAAATAAAACAGAAATAAGAAAGTAAAATGGAACATTACAACATTGAATTGTTCTTGTTCTAAAATTTTCATAAGATCTTCATTTGATCTTCTTCATGCCTTGTCCAAAGTGAAACCTGCGTAAGAGCAACAAATAGGAATAGTTTGTCCAGTAACAAGTGTCAATGACACTAGGTCAGTAAAATAAGCAGGAAAACCACCAGATAAGCTTTGGCAGGGGGATCAAGTCCCAACCAAAGCCAAAGGGAGGCTCAGGATCTTTTCTTCATCATGAGCAAGGTGAAACAAGGGGTGGACAACACAACACCCAGCCACACAGTTGCTATCGACAAAGGAGAGCAACACCCTATGCTATATATATCACAGTGGCTTAGAGATAGGGTTGAATCCTCCAGAATAGCAAGAACATCAGCAAGAACACACCAGTAGTGTATTCACATAGTTCATCCAGTAAATCAACCCAAACCAAACCAACCCATCCATAGATCATGCCGACCTAAGGCAAGATCATCCAGGAGCTAGGAGGTGAAGGGCGGTTGATCAAATCAACAATCCAGAAGCACTGCCTCAACACAAAGTAACCATCTAGGAGCTGGAACAAGGTATAAATCATACATGGATTGATCTCATGATCAAATCCATCATAAGCATGCTCATACACACACTAGGTGTGGAGCATATGCTCCACAGGGTATGTGTCAACACCCGGATTTTTAAGTCCAGATGCCTATTATGCCATACATCGCAATCCCAGGAATGTTGTTTTTGCGAAACATAATAGATTGATATCACAACACATCATTCATTACATACCATAATCGTCTTACAAATGGAGGATCACATGATCCAGTCTTACAACATAGTGGATCTAGAGATCCAATTACAAAACACATAGCGGAAGCGAAGTAGCGCTCGTGGTCCATCTGTTCCACAGGCAACTTTTGATGTCAGGAGTAGTCCTAGTTATCATAGACGTCCTGCTGTCCACCATCTTGGTTCTGGTACTCCTCTTCATAGTCTGGCCATTGGAATAGCCAGGGACAAAGCCATGAGTAATTTAAAGTACTCGCAAACTAATACTAATGTAAGCACTAACAACTATATCAATGGAATTCTAAGCTCTAGGTTCATTTGCGTAAAGCCAGTTTTATTTCATAAGCATTTAGTAAACAAGACTCTTCATTTGCCTAACTTAACTCAAGTGGGAACATTAGTGTCATTCCCACAACTCAGTTGTGATTCAAAAGTAAAGTCACATTTCTCTTTCAAGTCACAAGTCACATACCATATTTTGAAAAGTTCTGATGACGGAACAATATGGCCTTTCCAACTGTCCATGACCGCGGACGCGGCTATTCGAATAGGTTTACACTCTGCAGAGGTTGCATACTTGTGCCACAACATTTGATTACATCCGTCAGGGATAACCCTGAATAATCATAACTCAGTATGCGGATCATCAACCATTAACCTTTCACTTACACATCCTAGTATAGGCACCTCTCCCCATGAGCTTGGCCTCCCGGTGATAGCCAACTGTTATCCCGGGAACTGCACAGGGCTTGGGTGGTACATTCAACTCTTTTCACGTCATTTCACTTTCAACGGAGGCAGCCTTGGCATAACCTCTATGACGCTTGTTCAGAGGGAACCCATACTAAGACACATAAATTTCCAGCTAAAGCCTTACCCATAATCAGGTATTGTGGGGGTACTCAAGAATTGGAATGGTATCGCATCCAACCCAATCATCAGTTTTTATCAAATTCAACATGTCATTCAAGTCACATTCACCTTCAAACTCTTTCAATAGAATGAATCATCATTCCAAGGTTTTCAAAGTCATTTCAAATCACATGTTCCCATCTAGAGTAGTCATTTTTAGTTTTAGCACTAGCAACTAGTCATGAGGGGTGCTAATTAGCTTGTATTGCTCTAGGCTAAATTTGATGCTCTTGTACTACTCCATATCTAGACCAAGTGAATCATGAATCAAAAGTAAACTTTGATAAACCAAAGTCAAAAGCTTGTAAGATAAAAACTTGGATTGGGATTATTAAGCATAAAGTATTATGCAAGAGTGCCTTGCTCTAGGAGAGCTTTGCACTAAGGCATCTTGCAAGAATATTAGCTTGCAATAATATATCTTGCCTTGATTGGGGTAGTGATCAAAGTTCTCTTCTTCTTCCTCTTGGTAGAAGACCTCCTCCTCTTGATAGTCTCCGGTACTAGCGTCTAAAAACGGATACGAGGTAACAATCACCAATCAAAGCTTAAGAGCTAGACTAAGCACACACAAGGTTCACACTAGCTAATCTAGCATCACAACATTACTATCATGTTGGTTGACTTTGTTTTATTCTTAAGAAAAATAATTTCCTCTCATTACAAATATTGATTAGGGTTGCTATTTAATTCTTTGGAGAAATAATTTCCTCTCATTGAATCTTGTTAAGATTTAATCTCCTAAAATAATAATATATGAACCTAGGTTGACCAAGGTCAACTCTTCCTAATCATCATTTGAGGAAAATGATTTAAATGAGGTGCTAAACCTCATGCAATTTAACACTACCATACTCATAATTTAATATCACCAAGTAATTCAAGATGAGATTATGTAGACCATGGTCACTACCTCATGTTGATTTATTTGAGACAAGATTTAATTGAGAGAATATCTCCCATATGATTTAATAAATATTTTTGGATAATTTAAATGGACTAGAAATAGCCATAGAGCCATTATTTAATCTAGACCATGATCACACAAACAACTATGTCATGTTTTTACATATTCAGATAGACAATATGAAATGTGATTTTTGAGAGTTGGAATCAACACAAAAGCATTTTTGGTTGATTTTTAATAAATGTTTGAAATTTTAAAAGGCCCTTTCTTGTTATTTTTATCACATTAATTCTACCATGAATCTAGGGTTGAGACCAGTGTAGTTATTTAGATAATTTTCTCAGCTTTCCAAATATGTAAAATTTACTAAATTTGGCTTAGTAGATTTAATTCTATTCAAATTTGAATATGGCATCAGTGAGCAATTTGAATAATTCGAGAAATTTGAATTTAAACGAATGGGCTTAGGCGGGAAACGAACTGGGCTAAATAGAGAAAATAAAATGGGCCGGCCCAGCTGCATGTCTCGCATGAGCGGGCCGTCTGACGCTGGGACCCACTGTCAGCCTCACTTAAAACGCGAAACGGTATGGGCTATTCTGGGGCGTTGGATTAGACTGGGATCGGACGGCTCACGGCCATCGTCATCTCCGGCGAGAGACGGGTTGCTGACGGCATGGGCAGAGGGTCAGCGAGCTCACCGGCGCTCCGGCGGTCATCGGCAAGGTGCGCAGGTACGTTGTCGTCGACGATGATTCGTCTGGTACTGGCGGCGTCGCGGGAGGTGGCGTCTATCACCGGCGAGTTCTGCAGCGGCTCACGGACTCCGGCGGTGAAATTGGGTGGCTTTGGTGGCTAATGTGGAGCGGCGAGTGGACGAGGAGAGCTAGTGAGAGGAGGGGGGCAAGGTAGTGTGGTGGATTGAGGAGCGGGGGTCCTCCTTTTATAGCAACGGGGCGAGGCCGTCGTGCTGTGGAGGTGGCGATCATGACGACGCATCTACAGGGGTGCAGAGGGGCTGGCGATCACTCGAACGAGTTGGCGGGGTCGGTGCGGTCATGCAGCGCTTGACGGCGGTGAAAACCAAACAGTGACGAGGGCAGGAGCGTGACGTCTCTGTCGCGGGTACCGGCGGATGGCGTCAACGGTGGCGTCGTCTACAGGGTTCTCGCGGGCCAGTGAGCTTGTCTAGCGTGGAGAGGGTGATGTGGCGGAGCTGGTGGCGAGCGGAGAGGGCACGGGGTGGCGTAGGTCAGCGGGGCGACGTCATGGCCTGGCGCGCTCTAGTGCGTGTCGTGCGCACTCTGGCGTGCGCGTGCGTCACTGGGCGCGCTCGTGCTGGCTTGTGGCGTGCTCCATTTCATCGAGCAATGTGTCTAGCACGTCCAGTAGAGGAAGGGGAGTTGGTTTGACCTGGTGGTGCATGTTGGAATCGGCCAGAGAGAGGAGTGGCATAGTGATGCCCATGTCATGCCACGGCATGGCATGGTTCTTGCATATTTTGTACACTAAAGTGTGTCTCTGAGGCTTGGCATCGTGCAAGGGGTAGATAGAGGTACTCAAGGTGACATAAGCTCGATGGTTTAGCCAATGGTCCACTGGATTTTAGCATGTCTAGGGTTGGCAGCAGGGTGCACACAAGGTGTTCGGTCAAATGGCCGCAAGAGAGAAATATTCAAATTTTGAAATGAATTTTGGTGGAGTTGATTCATATAATAATTGGCACATAATGGTGGTGGTGGGGTGCAAAGTTGAGTTGATTTGCAAAAATTCAAAATGTGTATGATCTTGTTTTTGTTCCAATGTTGGCACTTGGCTTGATCATAATTTGAAATCTAGCAAGAATTTTCAGGGGTCGTTTTGAGCAAAGTTGTTCACTTTGATGTGGTCTTGGATGAGGTGCAAAGAGTTTGAATTGTTTATTTAACAATCTCTTAATACAGAGGCTCAAAGTAGGTGTCATGTTAAAAATTGCAGATTTGACCATTATCTTATGTGAGTTCATTTTGATTTCAAATTTGATTTGATTTGAATTTCTTTGATTCAAAAAGTGTTTTTAAGTGTTTAGTAACATTATACAACCAATGGCGCAAGCCAAAATGGCCTAGGTTGTGATTTGACAAAAAATGGCCATAAGCACATGTATGTGTTGATTTGGATTTTTCTCATTTCTTTTCCTTTGACTTCCTTTGAACCCAAAAGGTGTGTTGTTGTGTTCTTATGTATTATTTGAGTTTAGGATTGTGTTTCTTCATTTCAAACAAAGGAGTAGGGCTTAGGCTCAAATTTGCAATTTGGCCATATACCCACATATGTGAGGGTTTTTGCAATTTCTTATTTTTTCTTATTTTCTTCCCTTTTTGATCTCAAAGGATCATGGTTACGGTTTAGAGATGATGTCAAGAAATTAAATCACAAGGCATGACAAAGTCATACAATCATGCATCCATATTATGCAACAACTGGAAATTAAATAAAGTTTTTGTTAGCTCTAAATTTTGGAAATAGGGAAATTCATTATCTCTTTGTTTTAAAATTTTGGGATGTTACAACTCCTTCCCCCTTAAACAAAATCTCGTCCCGAGATTTAAGAAAAGTTAGGTTCCTAAGAGAGATTGGGCGAATGGGTTAACAGGAAAACATACTTGGCATGGCCTGAGGTGCTTCCTGTGCTTCTGTTGCATTCATGTGGTAGAGACGGCCGTTACGGTTGTTCGGGTTCCTTCTAGCTGCAAAGCGGCGCTGTTGCTGGGCAGGTGCAGTGGTATTGGGGGCTGTCTCGCCGGTTTCTTGGGGCACTCATTGGAGTAATGTCCAACAGTTCCACATTCATAGTAGGTTACCGTTGACTTATCCTTTGGGGTGACGGGGACAGCGTTGCTTCCAGTCCTCGGGCCAGTGTTGGTGTTGTTATTGTTCCCATTGTTGTTGTTGTTGTTGTGGTTGTTGTTGTTGTTGCCTCCGGGCTTCGGGGGTCCTCCATTGTTGTTGGTGTAGTTTGGGCGATATGTCTGAGCAGTTGGCTTGTTGTGTCTTGGGGTAAATCCTCCAGATGAATTGTTGCAGTACTTCTGTGCATTGCTGGGTCCATTCTGGTGCATCATTCTGCGCTTGCGGTTCTCGTTGGCTTGGTGCAGCTTCCCTTCCATCTGGATGGCGGAGTCCACAAGGGCTTCGAGGTCAGCAAATGGGATGTTCACTAACACAGTCTGCATCTCATCATGCAGTTCATTCTGAAATCTTTCCTTCCTCTTCTCGTTGGTGTCGGTCTCATCTGGGGCGTACCTTGACAGAGTGAGAAATCTGTTGCGGTATTCCACCACGGACATCCTTCCTTGCTTGAGTTCTCGGAACTCGTCTCTCATCTTCTTGATCAGTCCCTGGGGTACATGGTATTTACTGAACTTGAGTTTGAAATCCTCCCAAGTCATCATTTGTCCCGCATTCATTGCACGGGCACTTGTCCACCAGGCTCTTGCAGGTCCTGACTGGTAGTGGGTGGCGAACAGTACTTTTTTCTACGGCTTCTACTCCTGCAACTTCCAGGTTGTTCTCCATTGTCTGGAGCCAATCATCAGCATCTAGGGGCTCTTCTGTCTTGCTGAACATGGGAGGGTTAGTGTTCTGAAAGTTCTTCAAATTCGATCTAGGGTGATCGTGGTTTCCATGGCCTTGATTGTTCTGAGCTATTTGCTGCAGGGCTGCAATGTTGGCTTGTCTTTCAGCTCTTTCATCCTCTCTATCGGCCATCATCATCTGCAGCATTTGCATCATGGCGTCTTGGTTGGTGCTGCGGGTTGGTGGGGCCATCTGAACATTGAGGTAGATGATAAGATAAGATGGAAATTTCTATGGTTTGTTTGGTTTAAAGTTCAAAAAGTTCAAAACTTGAAAACTTGAGTAGTGTTGAGGGGGTAAAAACCAACAAAACTTTTTCATTCATACCAAACATCATACATTACAAAGCTAACACACCGTTGGTTTGAAGAACCATTCATTCGTTCTACGATACAAGGGGATCCTGATACAAACTCACACCTACTAGAGTGCTCTTAGTGATACTACTCTTCATGGTGAGTTCTACTTCTTCAGGGGTAGTGAGCTTGACGAAAGGTGCGGGCGTTGTCCAACTCCTTACGGATCTTCTATAGCATGATGTCCAGATATGCCACATAGTGGTTCATCTCCGGGTGTGGTGGCATAGTTATTGGACTTCCCATGGGGTCATGCCTGGGTAGTAAACAAAGCGAGTATTCTTGATCTTGTTCACATTCTGTCCACACAGACGGGCAATTGCTTCTTGCATGGCTCTAGATATTCCATCCTTCCAACTGTTCCCCGTTACATAAAACCAGATAGTTTCCCAAGTTGGGGCTCCAAGCTTTCCTCTCAGATCTGCAGTAACTTCCCATTGAGGTTGTCTTCCTGACTGATTATGGAGTGGCACTCCAAAGAACTCGGGATACAAGCGTCCTAGATATTCAACTTGTTGCTTAAAACCCTTCTCGAACATTAGGTTTCCTCCGTGGCCAAGCTGATAGGACTTGCAGGTGTACTCCATCTGTGAAGAGTTAGGATGAGTAAGTTAGAGAAGTGAGCAGTGTGTCAAAATTTTATGTAGTAGTATAAGGAAAAATAGAGCATGAATTTCTCGGTTTGAAAAAGATCTCAAGGATAAGAGTGAGAATATGTTTTCATAAATATTCAATTCATTTGTTTTGAAACTAAGATTTCCAGATGTCCATTCTAACTAGGGTCTCCTAAGGTCAAACAATGGCTCTGATACCAACTTGTCAACACCCGGATTTTTAAGTCCAGATGCCTATTATGCCATACATCGCAATCCCAGGAATATTGTTTTTGCGAAACATAATAGATTTATATCACAACACATCATTCATTACATACCATAATCGTCTTACAAATAGAGGATCACATGATCCAGTCTTACAACATAGTGGATCTAGAGATCCAATTACAAAACACATAGCGGAAGCAAAGTAGCGCTCGTGGTCCATCTGTTCCACCGGCAACTTTTGACGTCAGGAGTAGTCCTTGTTATCATAGACGTCCTGCTGTCCACCATCTTGGTTCTGGTACTCCTCTTCATAGACTGGCCATTGGAATAGCCAGGGACAAAGCCATGAGTACTTGAAAGTATTCGCAAACTAATACTGATGTAAGCACTAACAACTATATCAATGGAATTGTAAGCTCTAGGTTCATTTGCATAAAGCCAGTTTTATTTCATAAGCATTTAGTAAACAAGACTCTTCATTTGCCTAAATTAACTCAAGTGGGAACATTAGTGTCATTCCCACAACTCAGTTGTGATTCAAAAGTCAAAGTCACATTTCTCTTTCAAGTCAAAAGTCACATACAAAATTTTGAAAAGCTCTGATGACGGAACAGTATGGCCTTTCCAACTGTCCATGACCGCGGACGCGGCTATTCGAATAGGTTTACACTCTGCAGAGGTTGCACACTTGTGCCACAACATTTGATTACATCCGTCAGGGATAACCCTGAATAATCATAACTTAGTATGCGGATCATCAACCATTAACCTTTCACTTACACATCCCAGTATAGGCACCTCTCCCCATGAGCTTGGCCTCCCGGTGATAGCCAACTGTTATCCCGGGAACTGCACAGGGCTTGGGTGGTACATTCAACTCTTTTCACGTCATTTCACTTTCAACGGAGGCAGCCTCGGCATAACTTCTATGACGCTTGTTCAGAGGGAACCCATACTAAGACATATAAATTTCCAGCTAAAGCCTTACCCATAATCAGGTATTGTGGGGGTACTCAAGAATTGGAATGGTATCGCATCCAACCCAATCATCAGTTTTTTATCAAATTCAACATGTCGTTCAAGTCACATTCACCTTCAAACTCTTTCAATAGAATGAATCATCATTCCAAGGTTTTCAAAGTCATTTCAAATCACATGTTCCCATCTAGAGTAGTCATTTTTAGTTTTAGCACTAGCAACTAGTCATGAGGGGTGCCAATTAGCTTGTATTGCTCTAGGCTAAATTTGATGCTCTTGTACTACTCCATATCTAGACCAAGTGAATCATGAATCAAAAGTAAACTTCGATAAACCAAAGTCAAAATCTTGTAAGGTAAAAACTTGGATTGAGATTATTACGCATAAAGTATTATGCAAGAGTGCCCTGCTCTAGGAGAGCTTTGCACTAAGGTATCTTGCAAGAATATTAGCTTGCCTTGATTGGGGTAGTGATCAAAGTTCTCTTCTTCTTCCTCTTGGTAGAAGACCTCCTCCTCTTGATAGCCTCCGGTACTAGCGTCTAAAAACGGATATGAGGTAACAATCACCAATCAAAGCTTAAGAGCTAGACTAAGCACACACAAGGTTCACACAAGCTAATCTAGCATCACAACATTACTATCATGTTGGTTGACTTTGTTTTCTTCTTAAGAAAAATAATTTCCTCTCATTACAAATATTGATTAGGGTTGCTATTTAATTCTTTGGAGAAATAATTTCCTCTCATTGAATCTTGTTAAGATTTAATCTCCTAAAATAATAATATATGAACCTAGGTTGACCAAGGTCAACTCTTCCTAATCATCATTTGAGGAAAATGATTTAAATGAGGTGCTAAACCTCATGCAATTTAACACTACCATACTCATAATTTAATATCACCAAGTAATTCAAGATGAGATTATGTAGACCATGGTCACTACCTCATGTTGATTTATTTGAGACAAGATTTAATTGAGAGAATATCTCCCATATGATTTAATAAATATTTTTGGATAATTTAAATGGACTAGAAATAGCCATAGAGCCATTATTTAATCTAGACCATGATCACACAAACAACTATGTCATATTTTTACATATTCAGATAGACAATATGAAATGTGATTTTTGAGAGTTGGAATCAACTCAAAAGCATTTTTGGTTGATTTTTCATAAATGTTTGAAGTTTGAAAAGGCCATGCCTTGTATTTGTATCACATTAATTCTACCATGAATCTAGGGTAGAGACCAGTGTAGTTATTTAGATAATTTTCTCAGATTTCCAAATATATAAAATTTACTAAATTTGGCTTAGTAGATTTAATTCTATTCAAATTTGAATATGGCATCAGTGAGCAATTTGAATAATTCGAGAAATTTGAATTTAAACGAATGAGCTTAGGCGGGAAACGAACTGGGCTAAACAGAGAAAATAAAATGGGCCGGCCCAGCTACGTGTCTCGCATGAGTGGGCCGTCTGACGCTGGGACCCACTGTCAGTCTCACTTAAAACGCGAAACGGTATGGGCTATTCTGGGGCGTGATGTCTACGCACGCTTCTATTCCTGTAGACAGTGTTGGGCCTCCAAGAACAGAGGTTTGTAGAACAGCAGCAAGTTTCCCTTAAGAATATCACCCAAGGTTTATCGAACTCAGGGAGGTAGAGGTCAAAGATATCCCTCTCAAGCAACCCTGCAATTACGATACAAGAAGTCTCTTGTGTCCCCAACACACCTAATACACTTGTCAGATGTATAGGTGCACTAGTTCGGCGAAGAGATAGTAAAATGCAAGTGATATGGATGAATATGAGTGGTAATAACAATCTGAAATAAATATGGCCACAAGTAAACATGTAGTAGAACAATAAATAAACGGAGATTCGATATTTGGAAACAAGGCCTAGGGATCATACTTTCACTAGTGGACACTCTCAACAATGATCACATAAATAAATAACTTCTCTTCACTTGTGCTACTTCCTCACACTCTCTTGTTGGATAACAAACACCATTCATTGTGTAGGGCTATAAAAGCACACCTCAAGCCGGAGTAAACAAGCTCCACAACATCCGGAGTTCATATTAAAGTAACCTCTAGAGTGCATAATAGACCGTTGCAATTTAGACCGAGTACTAACATAGCATACACACTGTCAACAATAGCTATGAAAGGGGGAATAGATCGCATCAATACTATCATAGTAATAGTTAACTTCATAATCTACAAGAGATTAAAATAATAACCTACGCCAAGTACAACATGATGCACACACTGTCAACATTACATCATGGAGGAGGAATAGACTACTTTAATAACATCACTAGAGTAGCACATAGATCAATAGTGATACAAAGTTCATGATCACATAAAGATCACACCATGGGAGAGAGAGATGAACCACATAGCTACCGGTAGAGCCCTCAGCCTCGGGGGAGAACTACTCCCTCCTAATCATGGGAGTCAGCAGCGGCGATGAAGATGGCGGTGGTGTCGATGGAGATGACTCCGGGGGCAATTCCCCATCCCGGCGGCGTGCCGGAACAGAGACTTCTGTCCCCCGAAACGGAGTTTCGCGATGGCGGCGGCGTCCCTGGAGTCTTTCTGGAGTTTCGTCAATTGGTATCGGGTTTTGAGGTCACGAGGGATAATATAGGCGAAGAGGCGGCGCAAGGGGGTGCCTGGGGGGCCACCCCATAGGGCGGCGCGCCCCCCCCTCTAGGCCGCGCGAGCCTATGGTTTGGAGGCCCTGGACCTCCTCTCCGATTCCCCTTCGGTGTTCTGGTCCGTCTCGGTGAACTAAGATGTTTGGCTTTTGTTTCATTGAATTCCGAGAATATTGCCCGAACAGCCTTTCTGGAACCAAAACAGCAGAAAACAGGAACTGCCACCTCGGCATCTTGTTAATAGGTTAGTTCCGAAAATGCATAAAATCATTATAAAGTGTGAACAAAACATATAGGTATTGTCATAAAACTAGCATGGAACATCAGAAATTATAGATACGTTGGAGACGTATCAAGCATCCCCAAGCTTAGTTCCTACTCGCCCTCGAGTAGGTAAACGATAACAAGGATAATTTCTGAAGTGATATGCTACTATCATAATCTTGATCAATACTATTGTAAAGCATATGAGGTGAATGAAGTGATTCGAAGCAATGGTAAAGATAATGGCTAAACAACTGAATCATATAGCAAAGACTTTTCATGAATAGTACTTTCAAGACAAGCATCAATAAGACTTGCATAGGAGTTTACTCATAAAGCAATAAATTCTTAGTATAAAGTTTTAAAGCAACACAAAGGAAGATATAAGTTTCAGCAGTTGCTTTCAACTTCAACATGTATATCCCATGGATAATTGTCAACACAAAGTAATATGATGAATGCAAATAAGCAAGTATGTAGGAATCAATGCACACAGTTGACACAAGTGTTTGCTTCTAAGATAGAAAGAAGTAGGTAAACTGACTCAACATAAAGTAAAAGAAAGGCCCTTCGCAGAGGGAAGCATGGATTACTATTTTTGTGCTAGAGCTTTTATTTTGAAAACATAGAAACAATTTTGTCAACGGTAGTAATAATTCATATGTGTTATGCATAAAACATCCTATAAGTTGCAAGCCTCATGCATAGAATACCAATAGTGCTCGCGCCTTGTCCTAATTAGCTTGGATTTCCATGGATTATCATTGCATAACATATGTTTCAACCAAGTGTCACAAAGGGGTACGTCTATGCCGCCTGTACAAAGGTCCAAGGAGATAGATCGCATTTGATTTCTCGTTTTTGATAGATCTCAACTAAGGACATCCATACCGGGACAACATAGAAACAGATAATGGACTCCTCTTTAATGCATAAGCATTAAACAACAGATAATATTCTCATAAGAGATTGAGGATTAGTGTCCAAACTGAAACTTCCACCATGATTCATGCCTTTGGTTAGCGGCCCAATGTTCTTCTCTAACAATATTCATACTCAAACCATTTGATCATGATAAATCACCCTTACTTCAGACAAGACGAACATGCATAGCAACTCACATGATATTCAACATAGGTGTAATAGTTGATGGTGTCCCCAGAAACATGGTTACCGCTCAACAAGCAACTTATAAGAAATAAGATACATAAGCGACATATTATTTACCACAATAGTTTTTAAGGCTACTTTCCCATGAGCTATATATTGCAAAGACAAGGAATGAAATTTTAAAGGTAGGACGCAAGCAATTTACTTTGGAATGGCAGAGAAATACCACATAGTAGGTAGGTATGGTGGACACAAATGACATAGGTTTTGGCTCAAGGTTTTGGATGCACGAGAAGAATTCCCTCTCAGTACGAGGCTTTGGCTAGCAAGGTTGTTTGAAGCAAACACAAGCATGAACCGGTACAGAAAAACTTACATAAGAACATATTGCAAGCATTATAAGAATCTACACTGTCTTCCTTGTTGTTCAAACACTTTACCAGAAAATATCTAGACTTTTAGAGAGACCAATCATGCAAACCAAATTTTAACAAGCTCTACAGTAATTCTCCACTAATAGGTGCAGTCTACATGATGCAAGAGCTTGAACATGATCTATTTGAGAGCTCAAAACAATTGCCAAGTATCAAATTATTCAAGATAATATACCAATTACCACATGAAGCATTTTCTGTTTCCAACCAAATAGCAATAAATGCAGCAGCTTTTAACTTTTGCCATGAACATTAAAAGTAAAACGAAGAACACAAGTGTTCAAATGAAAAAGCGGAGCGTGTCTTTCTCCCACACAAGGAATGCTAGGATCCGTGTTTATTCAAACTCAAACAAAAATAAAAACATACAGATGCTCCAAGTAAAGCACATAAGATGTGACGGAATAAAAATATAGTTTCACTAGAGGTGACCTGATAAGTTGTCGATGAAGAAGGGGATGCCTTGGGCATCCCCAAGCTTAGATGCTTGAGTCTTCTTGAAATATGCAGGGATGAACCACGGGGGCATCCCCAAGCTTAGACTTTTCACTCTTCTTGATCATATTGTATCATCCTCCTCTCTTGACCCTTGAAAACTTCCTCCACACCAAACTCAAAACAAACTCATTAGAGGGTTAGTGCATAATCAAAAATTCACATATTCAGAGGTGACATAATCATTCTTAACACTTCTCGACATTGCCCAAAGCTACTGAAAGTTAATGGAACAAAGAAATCCATCCTACATAGCAAAAGAGGCAATGCGAAATAAAAGGAAAAATCTATCAAAACAGAACAGTCCGTAAAGACGAAATTTTTAGAGGCACTTAACTTGCTCAGATGAAAATTCTCAAATTGAATGAAAGTTGCAGACATATCTGAGGATCACTCACGTAAATTGGCAGATTTTTCTGAGTTACCTACAGAGAGGCCTACTCAAATTTGTGACAACAAGAAATCTGTTTTTGCGCAGTAATCCAAATATAGTATCAACCTTACTATCAAAGACTTTACTTGGCACAACAATGCAATAAAATAAAGATAAGGAGAGGTTGCTACAGTAGTAACAACTTCCAAGACTCAAATATAAAACAAAAATTGCTGTAGTAAAATAAAAACATGGGTTATCTCCCAAGAAGTGCTTTCTTTATAGCCATTAAGATGGGCTCAGTAAATTTAATGATGCACTCGCAAGAAATAACAGTTGAAGCAAAAGAGAGCATCAAAAAGCAAATTCAAAACAAATTTAAGCCTAACCCGCTTCCTATGCATAGGAATCTTGTACACAAATAAATTCATGAAGAACAAAGTGACAAGCATAGGAAGATAAAACACAAGTAACTTCAAAATTTTCAGCATGTAGAGAGGTGTTTTAGTAACATGAAAATTTCTACAACCATATTTTCCTCTCTCATAATAATTTCCAGTAGCATCATGAACAAACTCAACAATATAACTATCACATAAAGCATTCTTATCATCAGTCTCATGCATAAAATAATTACTACTCCCAACATAAGCATAGTCATTCTTATTAATTATAGTGGGAGCAAATTCAACAAAGTAGCTATCATTATTATTCTCATCACCATAATCACAAAATATAGGAGGAATAGTATAATCATAATAAAGTTTATCCTCCATAGTAGGTGGCACCAAAATACCACTATCATTATAATCATCATAAATGGGAGGCAAAGTATCATCAAAGTAAATTTTCTCCTCCATGCTTGGGGGACTAAAATTATCATGCTCATCAAAACCAGCTTCCCCAAGCTTAGATTTTTCCATAACATTGGCAATAATAGTGTTCACAGAGTTCATGCTAATAACATTGCTACAACTATTTTGCAAACAAAGTTCCATGGTTTTTTTAATTCTCTCTTCAAACACATCATGTCCTAATTCAATATAAAGTTCATAAAGATCTCTAATTTTTTATTGTTTTCCATTAAGCCTAACTAGTGAAAAATAAAAACAAGAAACAAAAAGATGTAATTGCAGGATCTAAAGGAAATAGCTTCGAGCACTCACACACCGGCAACAATGCTAGGAAATAGCTTAGTAGTCAGAGGATGTGAATACCTTTTACCTTACCTCCCCGGCACGGCACCAGAAAATAGCTTGATGTCTACGCACGCTTCTATTCCTGTAGACAGTGTTGGGCCTCCAAGAGCAGAGGTTTGTAGAACAGCAGCAAGTTTCTCTTAAGTGAATCACCCAAGGTTTATCGAACTCAGGGAGGTAGAGGTCAAAGATATCCCTCTCAAGCAACCCTGCAATTACGATACAAGAAGTCTCTTGTGTCCCCAACACACCTAATACACTTGTAAGATGTATAAGTGCACTAGTTCGCCGAAGAGATAGTAAAATGCAAGTGATATGGATGAATATGAGTGGTAATAACAATCTAAAATAAATATGGCAGCAAGTAAACATGCAGTAGAATAGTAAATAAACAGAGATTCGATATTTGGAAACAAGGCCTAGGGATCATACTTTCACTAGTGGACACTCTCAACAATGATCACATAAATAAATAACTTCTCTTCACTTGTGCTACTTCCTCACACTCTCTTATTGGATAACAAACACCATTCATTCTGTAGGGCTATAAAAGCACACCTCAAGCCGGAGTAAATAAGCTCCACAACATCCGGAGTTCATATTAAAGTAACCTCTAGAGTGCATAATAGACCATTGCAATTTAGACCGAATACTAACATAGCATACACACTGTCAACAATAGCTATGAAAGGGGGAATAGATCGCATCAATACTATCATAGTAATAGTTAACTTCATAATCTACAAGAGATTAAAATCATAACCTACGCCAAGTACTACATGATGCACACACTGTCAAAATTACATCATGGAGGAGGAATAGACTACTTTAATAACATCACTAGAGTAGCACATAGATTAATAGTGATACAAAGCTCATGATCACATAAAGATCACACCATGGGAGAGATGTAGGATAACGTTGCATAGAAAACAAAAAATTTCCTACTGCGAACACGCAATCCAAGCGAAGATGCAATCTAGAAGACGTGTCGTCGTGGCGAACGAGCAGATGCCATAGGATGGCTTAGATTGGGGCCGAATGGTCGCTAGAGGATTCGGGGGAGGGTTTGCGACTAGATGGGATGAACTTCCGGATGCTTTCCTCAAGAACACAACCAAAGGCCGGTATGCAAGAAGAGAGACAAGAGGAAGAACTCTTTACTAGATCGCTAGCTTCATTGATCTCAACATGGTTACAGGTGCTTGAATACAAGCTCTATCGTCTAATCTCCTCTGTGGACGCTCGCCTGTATGAGGCAGTACCCCCTCTCCTTATATAGGGGAGAGGGTGGCTTACAGAACAAGGAACCCTAATGGCATCTTTGACTGGACAAACTACTTTACAAAGCTACTTTAATCATAGATGACGCCGGGGTCCTCTTTAATCAGGAACGCTGATGTCCTCCGGCTTCTTTCAGCGTCATCTCTCTCTTTGGCGCCAGGGCTCTGATTAAAGCCACTTTGCTTAGCTCATCCTTGTCTTCTTGCTCTGAAGAGAATCTTTGACCAGTCCTGCCGACAGGCCCTCTTCTCCGGTATCTTCTTTACCGGTTTCCTGCGTACCCCCTTGGGGATGCCGTCTTAGCTTCACTTAGCCCAAACTCCTACCTTTGTTTCCGGTAAGAATATTAAACCGGTATCTCGATGGCTCAAACCATCCGGTTTGGCATGCCTTTGGCATACCGGGGGTTATCCCCCCAACATTAGTCCCCGAAGCTGGTATAGTCTGGCGGATTCTATCCTACAGACCATGCCAGGTTTTCATCTTTTTAGGATACCAGTTTAATCTCCCCGGCCTGAGCTTGGATCCGGCATCTTTGCCCTTTTTTGTCTTTTCTCTGTTTGCAAGGCATCTTCCGGCATCTCTTTTCTCCGGTATCATTCG
Source organism: Lolium perenne (assembly GCF_019359855.2). Classification (NCBI taxonomy): domain Eukaryota; kingdom Viridiplantae; phylum Streptophyta; class Magnoliopsida; order Poales; family Poaceae; genus Lolium; species Lolium perenne. The sequence continues at coordinate 255,711,203 of NC_067246.2, read as the reverse complement.
TATTTATTCTTTCCTCGGCGAAGTCGAGAATATTTCGGGCCCCGTGCCTGTCAGTGACATGCGCACTGTTAACTGTCGCGCCAGTGTCAGTTGTCACTTCGCTTCGACTCCCGCGCGGTCATTGAATGCACCACTGCGGATCCCACTAGCCACTTAGGATCCTGTGTGTGCCCCCGTGTGGCTTCCGATTTTCTCGCGTGTACTCCCTCGCCACGTGGCGGCCCGTGGTGCGAACCGTCGCGGGCCGCGAGGCGAACCACCGCGGCCCAGCGGTTTTCGGCCCATCTCCTTTCTTCTTTATAAGGACAACTGCCCTTTCTTCTTCCTCTTCTCGCATTCCCCAACCTTCGCGCACAGTGCTCCTCGCCTCTGCGCCTTCGCCGCTCTCCGTCCGCCGTCGTTTGCTCGAGCTCCATTGCCCGGCGAACTCACGCCGTGCTTCCGCCGGACCTCGTCGTGCGGGAATCTTCTGCAGCATCTTCGTCGCGCCCGCTGCATTCTTGCTTCTTCGTGACCTTCTTCGCCTCGCCGTCGACGGTGGTCGTCGGCGACCGTAGGTCCGCTCCTTCACCGGCGAACGTCTTCCCCAGCGACTGCGCCGCTCGAGGTTAGTGCCAATCCCACTTTGCTCGCCATCTGCTTGCTTTCTAGATCTTGGGTCGATGGTGTTCTTATTTTTTCTTTTTCTTTGATTTTCTTCTTACTCGTAGATCTTCGCGCGGGGTTCAAGTGTGGGATTTCTGTTTTTTCGCCTCCCAAACCAATGTCTGGCGAGGAATCTTCCTCTGCTTCTTCTTCTTCCCTTTCCATTAGCCGTTGATACGTCTCCGACGTATCGATAATTTCTTATGTTCCATGCCACATTATTGATGTTATCTACATGTTTTATGCACACTTTATGTCATATTCGTGCATTTTCTGGAACTAACCTATTAACAAGATGCCGAAGTGCCGATTCTTTGTTTTCTGCTGTTTTTGGTTTCAGAAATCCTAGTAAGGAAATATTCTCGGAATTGGACGAAATCAAAGCCCAGGGGCCTATTTTTCCACGAAGCTTCCAGAAGTCCGAAGACGAAACGAAGAGGGGCCACGAGGCAGCCAGAGCATAGGGCGGCGCGGCCCCTGCCCTGGCCGCGTGGCCCTATGGTCTGGGCACCTCGCGCCGCCTCTTGACCTACCCTTCCGCCTACTTAAAGCCTCCGTGACGAAACCCCCAGTACCGAGAGCCACGATACGGAAAACCTTCCAGAGACGCCGCCAACGCCGATCCCATCTCGGGGGATCCAGGAGATCGCCTCCGGCACCCTGCCGGAGAGGGGAATCATCTCCCGGAGGACTCTACGCCGCCATGGACGCCTCCGGTGTGATGAGTGAGTAGTCTACCCCTGGACTATGGGTCCATAGCAGTAGCTAGATGGTTGTCTTCTCCCCATTGTGCTATCATTGTCGGATCTTGTGAGCTGCCTAACATGATCAAGATCATCTATCTGTAATTCTATATGTTGCGTTTGTTGGGATCCGATGAATAGAGAATACTTGTTATGTTGATTATCAAAGTTATATCTATGTGTTGTTTATGATCTTGCATGCTCTCCGTTATTAGTAGATGCTCTGGCCAAGTTGATGCTAGTAACTCCAAGAGGGAGTATTTATGCTCGATAGTGGGTTCATGTCTCCGTGAATCTGGAGGGGTGACAAGAACCTCTAAGGTTATGGATGTGCTGTTGCCACTAGGGATAAAACATTGGTGCTATGTTCAAGGATGTAGTCACTAGTTACATTACGCGCAATACTTAATGCAATTGTCTGTTGTTAGCAACTTAATACTGGAGGGGGTTCGGATGATAACCTGAAGGTGGACTTTTTAGGCATAGATGCAGTTGGATGGCGGTCTATGTACTTTGTCGTAATGCCCAATTAAATCTCACTATACTCATCATGATATGTATGTGCATGGTCATGCCCTCTTTATTTGTCAATTGCCCAACTGTAATTTGTTCACCCAACATGCTGTTTGTCTTATGGGAGAGACACCTCTAGTGAACTGTGGACCCCGGTCCAATTCTCTTTCTTGAAATACAATCTCTGCACATCGTTGTTCTACTGTTTTCTGCAAACAATCATCTTCCACACAATACGGTTAATCCTTTGTTACAGCAAGCCGGTGAGATTGACAACCTCACTGTTTCGTTGGGGCAAAGTACTTTGGTTGTGTTGTGCAGGTTCCATGTTGGCGCCGGAATCCCTGGTGTTGCGCCGCACTACATCCCGCCGCCATCAACCTTCAACGTGCTTCTTGGCTCCTCCTGGTTCGATAAACCTTGGTTTCTTTCTGAGGGAAAACTTGCTGCTGTGCGCATCATACCTTCCTCTTGGGGTTCCCAACGAACGTGTGAGTTACACGCCATCAAGCATATTTTCTGGCGCCGTTGCCGGGGAGATCAAGACACGCTGCAAGGGGAGTCTCCACTTCTCAATCTCTTTACTTTGTTTTTGTCTTGCTTAGTTTTATTTACTACTTTGTTTGCTGCACTAAATTAGTTGCTAGTTTTACTTTATTTGCTATCTTGTTTGCTATATCAAAAACACAAAAAAAAATTAGTTACTTGCATTTACTTTACTTGATTCATCATGTTTCCTTTTAATTTTACCACAAAAGACATACCGGTAGGACGTGGGTCTATAATTGGGAGAAATAATATAGAAGAATTCTTCAACCATGTTAGTACCATTGACGATTTTGAGGATAGACACTTGGTAGACCTTGCGCCTACTTATGAAATTGCTGCTGCACATTTAGTTCGCCTGTTGGAAACTAAATTTGTTAATCTTAATCCTATAATCCAACACATGTTTTTCACACTTGGTGATATGGAAGAAGGGGAAAAGAAAGATTTTGTTTTAGAAACCCTTCTTAGAGAATTTGGTGGTCTAGCAAGAGAAGCTAGAAAGGTGTTTGCTAAATTTAATATGCTTGGTTCTCATACTAATTTTGTTAGTCTCCTTGAAAGGATGGACATGGATAGAATAAGATATACCAATAATATTGATGATGGTGGGGAGATCAAAGCACCAATACCATGTAAACTCTTAGCTATGAATGATGCACTAGAAAATAACTATGCTTGGCTTGTTCCTGAAAATTTGTTTGATGAGAGTAGCATGCCTAAGACTAATGAAAAGGGAGATGCTAAAACTTATGTATCTAATATACTATGCCTGGTTGAGAAAACTCCGCACCCCGCTGTAGAAGTACCACCCTTTGATAATACTTGATACACACTTTCTGCGCCTAGCTGAAAGGCGTTAAAGAAAAGCGCTTATGGGAGACAACCCATGTTTTTACCTACAGTACTTTGTTTTTATTTTGTGTCTTGGAAGTTGTTTACTACTGTAGCAACCTCTCCTTATCTTAGTTTTGTGTTTTGTTGTGCCAAGTAAAGCCGTTGATAGAAAAGTAAGTACTAGATTTGGATTACTGCGCAGTTCCAGAATTCTTTGCTGTCACGAATCTGGGTCCACCTCCCTGTAGGTAGCTCAGAAAATTAAGCCAATTTACGTGCATGATCCTCAGATATGTACGCAACTTTCATTCAATTTGAGCATTTTCATTTGAGCAAGTCTGGTGCCATTTTAAAATTCGTCAATACGAACTGTTCTGTTTTGACAGATTCTGCCTTTTATTTCGCATTGCCTCTTTTGCTATGTTGGATGAATTTCTTTGATCCACTAATGTCCAGTAGCATTATGCAATGTCCAGAAGTGTTAAGAATGATTGTGTCACCTCTGAATATGTCAATTTATATTGTGCACTAACCCTCTAATGAGTTGTTTCGAGTTTGGTGTGGAGGAAGTTTTCAAGGATCAAGAGAGGAGTATGATGCAACATGATCAAGGAGAGTGAAAGCTCTAAGCTTGGGGATGCCCCGGTGGTTCACCCCTGCATATATTAAGAAGACTCAAGCGTCTAAGCTTGGGGATGCCCAAGGCATCCCCTTCTTCATCGACAACATTATCAGGTTCCTCCCCTGAAACTATATTTTTATTCCATCACATCTTATGTGCTTTTCTTGGAGCGTCGGTTTGTTTTTGTTTTTTGTTTTGTTTGAATAAAATGGATCCTAGCATTCACTTTATGGGAGAGAGACACGCTCCGCTGTAGCATATGGACAAGTATGTCCTTGGTTTCTACTCATAGTATTCATGGCGAAGTTTCTCCTTCGTTAAATTGTTATATGGTTGGAATTGGAAAATGATACATGTAGTAATTGCTATAAATGTCTTGGGTAATGTGATACTTGGCAATTGTTGTGCTCATGATTAAGCTCTTGCATCATATGCTTTGCACCCATTAATGAAGAAATACATAGAGCATGCTAAAATTTGGTTTGCATATTTGGTTTCTCTAAGGTCTAGATAATTTCTAGTATTGAGTTTGAACAACAAGGAAGACGGTGTAGAGTCTTATAATGTTTTCAATATGTCTTTTATGTGAGTTTTGCTGCACCGGTTCATCCTTGTGTTTGTTTCAAATAAGCCTTGCTAGCCTACACCTTGTATCGAGAGGGAATACTTCTCATGCATCCAAAATACTTGAGCCAACCACTATGCCATTTGTGTCCACCATACCTACCTACTACATGGTATTTTTCCGCCATTCCAAAGTAAATTGCTTGAGTGCTACCTTTAAAATTCCATCATTCACCTTTGCAATATATAGCTCATGGGACAAATAGCTTAAAAACTATTGTGGTATTGAATATGTAATTATGCACTTTATCTCTTATTAAGTTGCTTGTTGTGCGATAACCATGTTTACTGGGGACGCCATCAACTATTCATTGTTGAATTTCATGTGAGTTGCTATGCATGTTCGTCTTGTCTGAAGTAAGAGAGATCTACCACCTTATGATTAAGCATGCATATGTTAGAGAAGAACATTGGGCCGCTAACTAAAGCCATGATCCATGGTGGAAGTTTCAGTTTTGGACATATATCCTCAATCTCAAATGAGAAAATTATTAATTGTTGTTACATGCTTATGCATAAAAGAGGAGTCCATTATCTGTTGTCTATGTTGTCCCGGTATAGATGTCTAAGTTGAAGAATAATCAATAGCGAGAAATCCAATGCGAGCTTTCTCCTTAGACCTTTGTACAGGCGGCATAGAGGTACCCCTTTGTGACACTTGGTTAAAACAGTGCATTGTGATGATCCGGTAGTCTAAGCTAATTAGGACAAGGTGCGGGCACTATTAGTACACTATGCATGAGGCTTGCAACTTATAAGATATAATTTACATGATGCATATGCTTTATTACTACCGTTGACAAAATTGTTTCATGTTTTCAAAATCAAAGCTCTAGCACAAATATAGCAATCGATGCTTTTCCTCTATGGAGGACCATTCTTTTACTTTCAATGTTGAGTCAGTTCACCTATTTCTCTCCACCTCAAGAAGCAAACACTTGTGTGAACTGTGCATTGATTCCTACATATTTGCATATTGCACTTATTATATTACTCTATGTTGACAATATCCATGAGATATACATGTTACAAGTTGAAAGCAACCGCTGAAACTTAATCTTCTTTTGTGTTGCTTCAATGCCTTTACTTTGAATTATTGCTTTATGAGTTAACTCTTATGCAAGACTTATTGATGCTTGTCTTGAAGTGCTATTCATGAAAAGTCTTTGCTTTATGATTCACTTGTTTACTCATGTCATATACATTGTTTTGATCGCTGCATTCACTACATATGCTTTACAAATAGTATGATCAAGATTATGATGGCATGTCACTCCAGAAATTATCTGTGTTATCGTTTTACCTGCTCGGGACGAGTAGAACTAAGCTTGGGGATGCTGATACGTCTCCGACGTATCGATAATTTCTTATGTTCCATGCCACATTATTGATGTTATCTACATGTTTTATGCACACTTTATGTCATATTCGTGCATTTTCTGGAACTAACCTATTAACAAGATGCCGAAGTGCCGATTCTTTGTTTTTCTGCTGTTTTTGGTTTCAGAAATCCTAGTAAGAAAATATTCTCGGAATTGGACGAAATCAAAGCCCAGGGGCCTATTTTTCCACGAAGCTTCCAGAAGTCCGAAGACGAAACGAAGAGGGGCCACGAGGCAGCCAGAGCATAGGGCGGCGCGGCCCCTGCCCTGGCCGCGCGGCCCTATGGTCTGGGCACCTCGCGCCGCCTCTTGACCTACCCTTCCGCCTACTTAAAGGCTCCGTGACGAAACCCCCAGTACCGAGAGCCACGATACGGAAAACCTTCCAGAGACGCCGCCAACGCCGATCCCATCTCGGGGGATCCAGGAGATCGCCTCCAGCACCCTGCCGGAGAGGGGAATCATCTCCCGGAGGACTCTACGCCACCATGGTCGCCTCCGGTGTGATGAGTGAGTAGTCTACCCCTGGACTATGGGTCCATAGCAGTAGCTAGATGGTTGTCTTCTCCCCATTGTGCTATCATTGTCGGATCTTGTGAGCTGCCTAACATGATCAAGATCATCTATCTGTAATTCTATATGTTGCGTTTGTTGGGATCCGATGAATAGAGAATACTTGTTATGTTGATTATCAAAGTTATATCTATGTGTTGTTTATGATCTTGCATGCTCTCCGTTATTAGTAGATGCTCTGGCCAAGTTGATGCTAGTAACTCCAAGAGGGAGTATTTATGCTCGATAGTGGGTTCATGTCTCCGTGAATGCGGAGGTGACAAGAACCTCTAAGGTTATGGATGTGCTGTTGCCACTAGGGATAAAACATTGGTGCTATGTTCAAGGATGTATTCACTAGTTACATTACGCGCAATACTTAATGCAATTGTCTGTTGTTAGCAACTTAATACTGGAGGGGGTTCGGATGATAACCTGAAGGTGGACTTTTTAGGCATAGATGCAGTTGGATGGCGGTCTATGTACTTTGTCGTAATGCCCAATTAAATCTCACTATACTCATCATGATATGTATGTGCATGGTCATGCCCTCTTTATTTGTCAATTGCCCAACTGTAATTTGTTCACCCAACATGCTGTTTGTCTTATGGGAGAGACACCTCTAGTGAACTGTGGACCCCGGTCCAATTCTCTTTACTGAAATACAATCTCTTGCAATCTTGTTCTCTTGTTTTCTGCAAACAATCATCTTCCACACAATACGGTTAATCCTTTGTTACAGCAAGCCGGTGAGATTGACAACCTCACTGTTTCGTTGGGGCAAAGTACTTTGGTTGTGTTGTGCAGGTTCCACGTTGGCGCCGGAATCCCTGGTGTTGCGCCGCACTACATCCCGCCGCCATCAACCTTCAACGTGCTTCTTGGCTCCTCCTGGTTCGATAAACCTTGGTTTCTTTCTGAGGGAAAACTTGCTGCTGTGCGCATCATACCTTCCTCTTGGGGTTCCCAACGAACGTGTGAGTTACACGCCATCAGCCGTCGTAGACAATCTCCCGGTGAATCTACGGCTTCTGACCCAATGGATACCGATTCCGGCAACCAGCAGGGATCCAGTAGCCGCCAAGAGTCCGGTGGCCATCTAGAATCCGGTAGCTTTAGCCAAGCATCCGGTAGCCACCTAGAAGCGAGTAGCTCTGGCCAAGCATCTAGCAGCTCTAGCCAATCATCTGGCGCGGAGCCTTCCCCAATCACTCGTGGAGCCTGGATGGGCTCCAATGTCACTGAATACGAGATCGATTGGTTATACCAGTCCCGCAGGATTCCGGAAGGGGTAACCTGCCGGCTTCCCGGTGATGAAATTGTACCGGAGCCCCAGCCCGGTGAATACGTTGTTTTTCTTGCTCCTTTTGAGCGTGGCTTCGGCCTTCCTGCCTCTCCTTTTTTCCGGGAGTTCTTAAATTTCTATGAACTCCAGCCTCATAACCTTCCTGGCAACGCCATTTTCTACATTTCCTGCTACGCCACCTTCATGGAGGCCTACATCGGTATTCCGTTCAGGGCAAAGAAATTCCTAAGCCAAAGCCGCCTGTGAAGTGCGGCTCCTGCATCGTCGGCTCCCGCCAGGGGAGTCCTTTCTTTAAGTTTTCCGGCCTCGAGTCTTGCCGCGCCTGGCAAGGAACTTTCTTCTACGTGAAGAACAATGATCGCGCTAATCTCATCGATCTTCCTCCGTTCCAAGTGGGGCCTCCCAGCAGAGCCAATTGGAGCTACAACCCGAAGACGGATCATGCCGAAACCAACCGGGTGGTACGCTTCATGGCCTCTTTGAAGAAAGGGACCAACATCTGCTCGGATGATATCATCCGTACTTTTATTTCCCGCCGGGTGCTTCCTCTTAAGCGCCGGGTGCATAGGATGAGCGAGATGTACGGTCCTGGCGATCCGACCAAGATCACAGGCTGTCCCCTTAGCAAGAAGGACGTCGTCCGCAAGGCTAAGCAGATCTGCCACTTTGAATGGAAATGGGGCCTCCTTCCCCTCAGCACTACTAACCCTCCGACCCAAGAAGTAAGAGATTACGCAATTGGGGTTGGTCTTGCCGGTAATTTTTCGCTCTTGTTAACCCTCTTTTTTTTTGTGTTTCAGGCCAAGGACCGCTTCCCCCTCATCCAAGCAGAGCGGCGCGGAATCTGCGTGAAGCGCGCCCTTGACTCCTTCGACCCAGATCCCTACATCTTTTGGAAAGATCTGAAGATGGGCAAGACTCCGGCTGCGCGCCTTGGCCGGTCTCCACCGGAACCAACCGGGTCCTCCGATGACCTGACCATGCTTGAGGTATTTTCTTTTCCGGTTTCTTATACTTTTCCGTTATCGCCTTCTTGCGAATTTTTCCTTAGCTATGTTTAACTTATAGATCCACGAGCACGCGCCGCCCCTGCGCGCTGAGGCCGGCCATGAGTTTGTGGACAAACTCATGGCCCAAGGCCAAAAGAACAAGCTGCCGGCATCTGATGCCGGTCCCAGCCAGGCCCCTCCCTCCAAGCGCTTCCGGACTGAGCCCTTGGGGGAGAAGGAAGTGGGCGTGCGCCGCTACGGGCGCAAGCAGATGCGGACTGCCTCCGGGTGAGTTTCTTACTTTCTTGCCTCTTTTCGCCAAGTTCTTTTTCCGGTTGCTTTCTTCCAACTATCCTTCTTTCTTTCTTTCAGCCCCGCGCTCAAGCTTGGCTCAAGGCCATCGGGCTCTGAAGGTTCCGCAAGGACCTCAACCCCTCCTCCTCGCTCAAGCCCGGCACCATCTGGTGCCGGCAACACCTCTGCCTCCCTTTCGGGGGGCACAACAAGTTCGGGGCGTGCGGCCCCTTCATCATCAGATCACCGCACGGAGGAGGATCTTTCCTTCCTCCCAGAGAACCAGGATACCGGCGCCAGCAACATCGGCGCCGAGGAACAAGCTGCCGGGCGGGCGGAGCCTCCGGCTCCTCCCGTCCTCGAAAAGAAGACAACTTCCGCGCCGGAAACTTCCGCGCCGGAAAGCTCCAACCCGGGTGACGCGCCCAGCGCTCCCCCTTCTCCACGAACCATCCTGATGCCACCGCCAGATGCTCCTCGCACCAAGCCCTCCAGGGCTGCTCCAACTGCGCCGCCGCCCAAGATCTCCAAGCTCATCAAGGGGAAGGCGACGGCCTCCAGCGCCCCCTCCGGCGGCCAGCAGCCCCTGGTGCTGCACGTCTCCAAGGCCGCCAGGGATACCGCCACGAAGGCCACTGGCCTGCTTGGCCGTATCACTGAGTTCCAGCGCAGGGGCCGGGACCTGGGGCATCTTCTGCCCTACGCCCAGAAGTGGAACGCCGCAGACATGACTCCGGCGACCCGCGGTTTGGGCAAGGACAGGCTGCCGGCACCCGACCCTGTTGGGGACCGGTCTTCCGAGGAGCACTTCATGCGGCTCTGCAGCGCCGTGAAGGAGCTCGACAGCGCGTGGTACGATGCCACGAACAACTTGATGGTACGCTTTACTGACTCTTTTCAACTTTTACCGGTTTCCTTGCTTCCGGATTTTTTCTTTAGTTTCATGCCGGTTTCTCTCTTGTCTATCTTCCCAGTCCCCGAGTTTTGTGGTGAGAGCGCAGCTTTTAGCACAAAACTCTAACTTAAAAACTTAGCGTGAAACCGGCACTGCCAGTCCCCGAGTTTCGGGTTAAGAACTCTGTTCTTAGCGCAAAACTTAACTTAGAAACGCGCGAAACCGGCACTGCCAGTCCCCGAGTTTCGGGTTAAGAACTCTGTTCTTAGCGCAAAACTTAACTTAGAAACGCGCGACACCGGCACTGCTAGTCCCCGAGTTTCGGGTTAAGAACTCTGTTCTTAGCGCAAAACTTAACTTAGAAACGCGCGAAACCGGCACTGCCAGTCCCCGAGTTTCGGGTTAAGAACTCTGTTCTTAGCGCAAAACTTAACTTAGAAACGCGCGACACCGGCACTGCCAGTCCCCGAGTTTCGGGTTAAGAACTCTGTTCTTAGCGCAAAACTTAACTTACCTCTTTTTCTTGAACAGCTCACGGCTGACGCTCGGAAGGCCCTCTTTGAGGAGCTCCTATGGGAACACCGGGATCTCGCTGAGGCACACGACAAGTGCCAAGGTAATTTTGTACCACCGGCATCTTTTTACCGGAAACCTTTTTTCCTTCTAACATTTATAACTTTTGCTTAACAGTGATCCCGGAGGCTTCCATCGAGGCTCTCAAGGAGCAGCTCGCTGCCGCCCAACGTACAATTTTTTCCTTTCTCCTGTTAACTTGGTTTCCTTTTCATCTTGACCAGCACAATCTTGTTAACACCTTCTTTTCCGGGTTGCAGGGGAGAAGGACCAGCTTATCCGGCGGCATCAGGAGGAGCTGAGTGCCCAGAAAACCAGCTACCAGGAGCTCAAGTCCCAGCTCATCCAGCTGGGGCTTGATCATGCCAAGGCCCTCAAAGCTGCCGAAACTGATGCAGCGGCCAAGATGGATGAAGCTCTTGAAGATGCCGGCAACGCCAACTCGGTGTTGCTAGCTGAGCTGGAGGAGCTGGCCAAAGCCCAGAAGGTTGCCGAGGAGAAAGCTGCGCGGTTGGAGGAGGAGCAGAAGGAGTGCAACAGGCTGGTGTTGCAAACCGACACACTTGCCTATCGTAAGTCCTTTTCCTTAGCGCTTTCTGACTACTGCCCGCAAGCCTTTTTTCTTCCGATCGCATTTTCTTCTCGCTGTCTTTCCTTCCGGTTGCATTTTCTTCTGGATTCCCTTCCTTAGCCTTTTTCTTTGTTCGCACAGGCCTCTTTCCGGACTCTCAGAAGTATGCTGTCAAGAAGGTTGACGAGCGCCGCACTACCCAGGGCCAAGCGAATCTTGCCGTGCCATGGACGCCCTATGACCATCTGGTCGCGCTGAACACGCGGGTGTCTCACATGCGCGCCATAGATCGCAACTTATCTGACATTCCTGATGTAGCTACCCAGCTCTTCAGGACTCTGTGGCCTGGCGAGGAGGTGCCGGATACTTTCTCCCTCATCAGCGACCGTCTCAAAGGCGCCGGCAAGAGGATCCGCGAGTGGCAGTGCTCTGCTGCCCGCGCTGGAGCAGATTCTGCCCTCCGCGTCGCTTGCTCCTGGTACCCGGAGCTGAACCTGGATGCCCTTACCGGAGTGCGCGAAGGCGCGGAAACCGATCTGGACCCGATTCTCACCGCTAAGCGGCAGGATCGTGCGTACCACATCGTGGAGTACGCCGACATGCGAACCTTCATCCCTCCCCCTCCTGACGTCAAAGATTATCTCGACGAGGAGGAGGATGAAGCCGAGGAGGAGCCTCTGGGCGACGCTGGTGCTGGCGATGCCCCTCCTGAAGCCCCCGCTGTCTGATTATTTACCTGCCTGAAGATTTACCTTGTCATGCTATTTGATCCTGCGTGTCTTGAGACAATGTTCTGTTAAATTCTGCCCCGGTATGCCGGAGCTTATGATGTAAAACTTTAAGTCCGCTTTTGGTTGCCACACAACATTTTATGCCGGTAAGTTATACCGGTAGTTAATTATCTTAAGCTTGTCTTAGCATATTCGCTTTTGGTTTTGCTTTTATCCTGCACTGCAAAGATTTCCAAATTGTTTCCGCATCCAATTCGATGCACACTTGGTTCTTTTGCCTTGGCTCTGCCTGCCTTCTCTGGGCGTTCTTTGGCGTATGAGCACAAGGTTCTTTCACCAAACAAGCATTTTCTTGAACTTAGAAATAACTTCGAAATTTTGCAAAAAACCGGTTAAACCGGGGTTAGTTAAATTTTCCGGATTGTTCTTTCCTGCTCTCCCTCTTCGCAGTTCATGTGCTTATCCCCTACCGGTTTATCTTGCTTGCCATGAAGCCGGGTTGCGGACAGCAGCAAAGTCGAAGACTCCGGTAAGATTTAGCACACTACTAAACCGGAAAGAAAAAACGTTCAATAAGCAACCGGTAAACTGAAAAAATAAACAAATTACATGCAACTTAAGTTGGGGTAGTCCCCGAGATTCATTCAAGGTTCCGACATCTTTTATTCATAGCATGTAAGGTACAAAAAGGAACTTCTTACACCACAACTTCAACAGTAGAAAGGACGCAACAGAGCTACGTTCCATGGACGCTTGCTTTCCTCTCCGGACCTGTCCGCCTTTCCTTTTTTCCACTCTTGTGCATCGATCAAGTAGTATGCATCATTGTGAAGCACCTTGCTTACAATGAAGGGACCTTCCCATGGTGGTAAGAGCTTATGCCGGCCTTCAGTGCGCTGCACTAGGCGTAGCACCAGATCTCCTTCCCGGAAAACTCTCAGGTTAACCTTCCGGCTATGATAGCGTCTGAGGTTTTGCTGGTAAATGGCTGTTCTTGCCAAAGCCAGCTCCCTTGCTTCTTCTAGCAAGTCCACATCATTTTCTCTGGCCTCTTTGACCTCTTGCTCGGTATAGAGCTGTACCCTTGGTGAATCATGAATGATGTCAGTTGGTATGACCGCTTCTGCTCCATAAACCATGAAGAACGGAGTGTATCCGGTAGACCGGTTTGGAGTTGTTCTTATACTCCACAGTACTGATGGTAGCTCATCGAGCCAACATCCCGGTGATTTTTCCACAGCATCAATGAGTCTTGGTTTGATACCGGAAAGTACCAAAGCGTTCATTCTTTCCACTTGGCCATTGCCTTGTGGGTGTGCCACTGAGCACAAATCCAACCGGATGTTGTTGTCCTCACAGAACCTTTTGAACTCACCTTGAGCAAAGTTGGTTCCATTGTCAGTGATGATGCTATGCGGGTATCCATACCGCAAAATGACATCTTTCAAGAACTTCACCGCTGTGCGCCCATCACATTTTGCGATAGGTTTCACTTCTAGCCATTTGGTGAATTTATCCACCATAACCAAGATGTGCGTCATGCTGCTTCTTGCAGTTTTGAATGGGCCAACCATATCGAGGCACCAAACGGCAAACGGCCATGTTAATGGTATTGTTTTTAAACCAGACGCTGGGGTATGATTTTGCTTGGCGTACCTCTGGCACCCGTTGCATTTTCTTACCAAATCCTCAGCGTTTTCCAAAGCAGTGGGCCAATAAAACCCATGCCGAAATACTTTTGCTACCAGTGCCCTTGATGAAGCATGATGCCCACATTCTCCTTGGTGAATCTCCTCAAGCATTTCTTTCCCTTCTTCCGGTTCCACACATCTTTGAAGGACTCCGGTAACGCTTCTCTTGTACACCTCACCATTGATGAATGTATATGCTTTGGACCTTCTTTGTATTCTCCTTGATTCATTTTCGTCATCCGGCAAGGTGCCGTTGATCAGGAATTCCTTAATAGGTTTAACCCACGACGGTGCCTCTCAAACTAAAAACACCGGTGCATCTATCTCCATGCTATCTACTAGCATCATTTCTTCCGGTATGGGTACAGCAGTCCCCGAGCTTGCCGGAGCAGTCCCCGAGCTTCCTTCATCAATATCCATGGGTACTACATGCGATTCCGGTACAAAAATTGATTCCGATTCCGGGCTTGGTTTGATCGATGGTGCTCTTAAGTGAGCTAGAGCTATTCCGGGAGGAATTTCTTGCCTGGATGAGCCCAGCTTGGACAAAGCATCCGCGGCTTCATTTTCTGCACGCGGCACATGGTGAAACTCACACCCTTCGAAGAATCCGGCAATCTTTTGCACGTGAAACCGGTACGAGGCCATGTTGGCATCTTTCGCATCCCAATCCCCGGAACACTGCTGTACCACAAGATCTGAATCTCCATAGCAAATGATCCGGTGTGCACCGATTTCTTTTGCGACCTTAAGCCCATGGATCAAAGCTTCGTATTCAGCGACATTATTCGATGCCCTGAAATGTACTTGCAAAACGTACCGGAGGTAATCTCCTTTTGGTGAGGTGAGCACCACACCGGCACCTAGACCCTCTTTGAGTTTGGATCCATCAAAGTGCATTTTCCAGTATTCTATCCTCTGATCTGGCGGTTTGTATTGCATTTCCGCCCAATCAACGAGGAAATCAGCCAAAGCCTGTGATTTTATGGCATCCCTTCTTTCGTACGCTGGTACATATGGTGATATCTAGATTGCCCATTTTGCAATCCTTCCGCTAGCGTCCTTGTTGCACATGATATCGGAGATTGGTGCTTCACTCACCACCTTCATAGGATGTTCTTCAAAGTAGTGCTTGAGTTTTGTGGCGGCCATGTACACGCCATAAGTCATCTTTTGGAAATGAGGGTAGTTTTGTTTTGAGAGGGAGAGCACCTCGCTCAGGTAGTATACCGGCCTCTGGACGGTTTTTCCTTCCTCTTCTCTTTCAACCACAACCACTACGCTCACAACCCGGTTTGTTGCTGCTATGTATAATAGCATAGGTTCTCTTTCTAGAGGTGAAGCCAGTATGGGTGCTGTGGCCAGCATTGTTTTCAGTTCTTTAAACGCTGCGTCTACCTGAGGGGTCCAGACGAACGTGTCAGATTTTTTCATCAGAGCATAGAGTGGCAGGGCTTTTTCTCCCAACCTGCTCACGAACCGGCTTAGCGATGCCAAGCTTCCGGTAAACTTTTGCACATCTTTTAGCTCTCGAGGGACAGTCATTCTTTCTATCGCCCGTATCTTTACCGGATTGACTTCAATGCCCCGGCTTGACACAAGGAAACCGAGCAACTTGCCGGTGGGGACACCGAAAGTACATTTTGCCGGATTAAGCTTCATCCGGAACCGTCTTAGGTTATCGAATGTTTGCCGGATGTCATCGATTAAGGTGTTCTTTAGCTTAGTTTTTATCACAATGTCGTCTACGTAGACTTGCACATTCTTTCCAATTTGATCGAACAAGCATTTTTGCATACAGCGCTGGTATGTTGCACCAGCGTTGCGCAAACCAAAAGGCATAGTGACATAGCAATAAGCCCCGTGCGGGGTAATGAACGCAGTTTTTATTTGATCTTCCTTTTACAAGGGAATTTGGTGGAAATCAGAATACGCATCCAGGAAGGACAACAACTCACACCCAGCAGTTGAATCAATCACTTGATCGATCCGTGGTAAAGGAAAAGGGTCTCTTGGGCAAGCCTTGTTTAGGTTGGTGTAGTCAATGCACATGCGCCACACCTTTGGAGCTTTTGCCTCCAGGTTCTCATCTTTTTACTTTTCGACCATTACCGGATTGGCCAGCCACTCTGTGTGCGTGACCTCCACAATGAATCCGGCAACAAGCAGTTTGGTTACCTCCTCTCCAATAATCTTCCTCCTATCTTCAGCGAACCGGCGCAAGGGTTGCCGCACCGGCTTGGCGTCTTTCCGGACATTCAAGGAGTGCTCAGCCAGCTCCCTCGGAACACCTACCAAGTCATCGGTTGACCAGGCAAAGATATTCCGATTCTCACGGAGGAAACTGACGAGCGCGCTTTCCTATGCTTGATCGAGTCCGGCACCGATGCGAACGGTGCGCTCTGGGTAAGCTGGATCCAACACAATGTCCTTTGTTTCATTTGTCGGCTTGAATGCCGGTGAACCCAAGCTTCCACTCATTGCCGCTAAACTCAACTGTGAGGATTGAGCCAGCGCAACCGCAGTTTGCATTCTTCTCTTTTCCTCCGCGATCACCAGCGATTCCGCTAGGTTCGATCCGGCAGATGCAGTTTCCAGTGAGACTTTGTAGTTCCCCACCACAGTCAATGGTCCACGAGGTGCCGGCATCTTCATTTTGAGGTAAGCTGTGTGAGTGGTAGCCATGAAAGCTGCCAACGCCGGTCTTCCTAGCAGCGCATGGTAAGGACTGTCTAGGTCCACCACCTCAAACTCAACATTTTCAACCCGGCAATTGTCACGTCCTCCAAATGCTACGTCCACCCGAACTTTTCCTACCGGAGCACAAGACAAGCCCGGAACGATTCCGTGGAACGTTGTACGCGTGGGCTGAAGCATGTTTTCTGTTATGCCCAGTGTATGCATGGTGTGCTTGTACATGATGTTTATGCTGCAGCCGTTGTCTATCAGCACCTTGCTGAATTTTACTCGAGTTTGCGGCCCTTTCATGATTGGGTCCACAACAAGAGCGTATCCACCCGGATTCGGCATGATCTTAGGGTGATCCTTAAATGACCAGGTAATTTCCTGATCTGACCACAGCATGTATTTGGGGACTGCCGGCATCACCGCATTGACCTCCATAGAGCGGCGGTGCACACTTTGCCTGTCTGTTGGCTCAGTGACAAAGACAACACAGCACATATGCGGGCCCTCGTAAACATTCCGGCCTAAAGGTGCCGGTGGAGGCGGCTGATCATCGTTTTGCTCCACCCGGTTAACTTGCTGGTACTGCTGCCTATTTGGCTGCTGCTGTACCGGTAAAGCATTTGCTCCGGTGAGTGGCGGCGGTGGTGGTAATTGTTGTTGACGCAGCATATCTTGCGATGGTGGCAACACTGTTGAGCACCCTTGTGCCTGTGCGTCCTTTACCGCTCCCTTTTGCATCAAGTACTTGGTCCAAGAACAATCTTTCGTCAAGTGGTTTGACGGGTGATCTGGGTTTGGTGTGTGCCACCGGCAAGGTTGATCCATGGTGGCTTCCATGGTGTATTTTACAGGTTCCTGCCAGTTCTTTTTCTGGCCCCAGGGTTTCTTTTCGACCCACTGCTTTTTTGGACCCGCCCATGGCTGCGATCCAGTTTTTTGCCTTTGGCTGCCGCCGGCATCATAATTTTCTTGCACGGCAGCAACGTGCTGCGGAGCGTACCTTCGATCCGGGAATTCTTCCCTTCTCTTGTGGTTCCGGTTGTCCCGGTATTGTTCCTGTCGCTGCTCCGGCTCAGCTTGTTCTGCTGGTTGCAATGGGTCTCCCAATGCATAGCTGTCCGCCACACGTATCATCTCCGCCAAGGTTGTTGGCATGCTTCTCTGCAGCTTTTGCCACAGCGGTGATCCTCTCCGGCATCCTTGACTGAACCAAGCAATCGCTTGCGCTTCAATCACTCCTTCACACGTGTTTCTTGTTGAGTTCCACCGGGTGAGATAATCTCTGTCTGTCTCACCGGCACGTTGCTGGCATAAAGCGAGCTACTGGGGCCGGTTTGGCCTCTTGTAAGTGCTACTGAAGTTGTTCACGAAGGCTTCCTCAAAGTCCAGCCATCCGTTTATGCTTCCTGCCGGCAAGTTATTAAGCCAAATCCGTGCAGGGCCTACCAGGTAGGACGGTATAATTCTCACTGCCCAACGCCGGTTTACTCCACCACCAGCTACATAAACAGCTGTGACATAGTCCGCCAGCCAATCTTCCGGCTTGGTCGTGCCATCATATGTTTTTGTGTCTCGAGGCGGCTGGAAATTGCGTACCGGTGGCTCCTCTCCCATGATCCGTGGGCCAAAACATTTCGGGCCAGGAGGACCCTCAGATTCGATCATTTCGGAAAGATGTACTCTGTCCAGCCTGTGCCTCGCATCCTGGTCTGGCAAACATCTTTCCCCCAGGCGATCTCCCAAAGGGTTCCGGTAGACTCTTGTTCGCTCTACCTCGGAATCTCCCTCTCCGTATCTTTCCGGTTCCGCGGCTCTTGCCTGCCGGTACCTTGGTGGTGGCATCTCCTCATACGCTGCCCTTGCAGCTCGATAATTTTGCCCGGTCTCATGTCTACCGGCATGATTGTTTCCGGCATAGCCTCCTCTGGCGTAGCCTCGTTCTGCCCCTTGGCTTTTTCTACCGGCATCATGTTGCCCGGCTTGTTGTTTTCCGGCAAGAACCGGATCGTACACAGTCATCTGCTATGCATTCATCTCTTTTTCTCTTCTTCTGTCCGGATGGGGGGACGATGCCTGCCCATGGGACTTGCTTCCGGCATTCTTTGTTGAACGTGCGGATTTTGAGGCCGCGGCCTTGTTCAGCTTAGCCAGTTGCTCAGCATTCTGCTGCTCAATAGTTTCTAGCAGCTCTCTAACACGCTCTTGCTGTTTTGCCAAAGCATCTCCGGAAAGCGATTCACATAGCTCTACTGCAGCTTTAGCGGCTTTTATAGTTTTATCCGGGCTGCTGTACTTAGGTTTTTCCACGATGCTAACAGATGCAGAGGTACTTTTGCCGGCAAGAATTTCTTTGCACAAATCCTGATCTAGGTTGCGAGCTTTTAGCCGGTTCTCCGGTATCCTAGCAGCATGCGCGCTAACAGAAGCGAAGCCATGGGCAGCGTTATACTCACGTAGGGTTAGGTTCAGCTCCCGCTGCGCCCGGATGATGTCCTTGCCGCTCTCGAGCACCTTCTGGCGCTGCGCCTCCAGTTCCACCTGAGCCGCTACCGGGTCGATGTTCTGCGCGATGGGGGTGGCGAGGACGTTCATCGCCGCTTGGAGCGGTGTCTCCGGTGGCGCGGATGATGCTCCCGCTGCGCCTGCGTCGCGCTCCAACGGTGGCTTGGCCGCACGGGTTGAAGCCGCACGACCAGCACCTTCACCCACAACTTCTTTTCCTGCACCAACCACGCCGGTCATCATTACCTCGACGCTGCCGGCGGCACGGCCAGCACAGAGCCATCTTGGCGGGTCCGGTGCCACCAGCACCGGCGAGAGGCGCTGGCGCACAGGGACGGTGCCGAAGTAGACGCGGTGGCTGCCAAACTCGATGATGCGGCCGTTCTTGGGGAAGATGCCGCCGTTGGCGAAGCAGCCCGCGTTGTCGTTGATGAAGTCCATGGCGTAGATGCGCTGCACGAGCGCGGACACCGTATGCTCGTCGGAGATCTCGAGGACGCCCGCCCGAATGTGAACTCCTTCAAGCGCCACTTCAGGCCCCACGGTGGGCGCCAACTGTCGTCGTGGCGAACGAGCAGATGCCATAGGATGGCTTAGATTGGGGCCGAATGGACGCTAGAGGATTCGGGGGAGGGTTTGCGACTAGATGGGATGAACTTCCGGATGCTTTCCTCAAGAACACAACCAAAGGCCGGTATGCAAGAAGAGAGACAAGAGGAAGAACTCTTTACTAGATCGCTAGCTTCATTGATCTCAACATGGTTACAGGTGCTTGAATACAAGCTCTATCGTCTAATCTCCTCTGTGGACGCTCGCCTGTATGAGGCAGTACCCCCTCTCCTTATATAGGGGAGAGGGTGGCTTACAGAACAAGGAACCCTAATGGCATCTTTGACTGGACAAACTACTTTACAAAGCTACTTTAATCATAGATGACGCCGGGGTCCTCTTTAATCAGGAACGCTGATGTCCTCCGGCTTCTTTCAGCGTCATCTCTCTCTTTGGCGCCAGGGCTCTGATTAAAGCCACTTTGCTTAGCTCATCCTTGTCTTCTTGCTCTGAAGAGAATCTTTGACCAGTCCTGCCGACAGGCCCTCTTCTCCGGTATCTTCTTTACCGGTTTCCTGCGTACCCCCTTGGGGATGCCATCTTAGCTTCACTTAGCCCAAACTCCTACCTTTGTTTCCGGTAAGAATATTAAACCGGTATCTCGATGGCTCAAACCATCCGGTTTGGCATGCCTTTGGCATACCGGGGGTTATCCCCCCAACAAGACGGTAGCAACAAGGGGATTATCGAGTCTCACCCTTGAAGAGATTCCAAAGCCTACAAGATGAGGCTCTTGTTGCTGCGGTAGACGTTCACTTGCCGCTTGCAAAAGCGCGTAGAAGATCTTGATCACGATCCCTCCGGCGCCACGAACGGGCAACACCTCCGTACTCGGTCACACGTTCGGTTGTTGATGAAGACGACGTCCACCTCCCGTTCCAGCGGGCAGCAGAAGTAGTAGCTCCTCTTGAATCCGACAGCACGACGGTGTGGTGTCGGTGGCGGTGGAGAACTCCGGCGGAGCTTCGCTAAGCGTGCAGGAGCTATGGAGGAGAGAGGGGGCGGCTAGGGTTTGGGAGGGGGTGGCCGGCCACTATAGGTGTGCGGCCAGGCTGTGGTCTTGAGGTGGCCGGCCCCCTCCCCTTGGCCCTCATTATATAGGTGGAACACCCAAGAGTTGGTCTACAAGTCTTCGAATAAGACCCCAAACCAAAACCTTCCATAACACATGAAACCTACCCAAGCTAGGACTCCCACTAGAGGTGGGATTCCCACCTTCCTTGGGAGGGGGTGGCCGGCCCCCCTTGGGGAGTCCACTTGGGACTCCTCCCCCTTAGGGTTGGCCGGCCATGGGAGGTGGAGTCCCACCGGGACTCCGCCTTCCTTAGTGGTTTCTTCCGGACTTTTCTAGAACCTTCTAGAACCTTCCATAGAACCTTCCGGATCATTTTAAATCACATAAAATGACATCCTATATATGAATCTTATTCTCCGGACCATTCTGGAACTCCTCGTGATGTCCGGGATCTCATCCGGGACTCCGAACAAATATTCGAACTCCATTCCATATTCAAGTTCTACCATTTCAACATCCAACTTTAAGTGTGTCACCCTACGGTTCGCGAACTATGCGGACATGGTTGAGTACTCACTCCTACCAATAACCAATAGCGGGATCTGGAGATCCATAATGGCTCCCACATATTCAACGATGACTTTAGTGATCGAATGAACCATTCACATATGATACCAATTCCCTTTGTCACGCGATATTTTACTTGTCCGAGGTTTGATCATCGGTATCACTCTATACCTTGTTCAACCTCGTCTCCTGACAAGTACTCTTTACTCGTACCGTGGTATGTGGTCTCTTATGAACTTATTCATATGCTTGCAAGACATTAGACGACATTCCACCGAGAGGGCCCAGAGTATATCTATCCGTCATCGGGAAGGACAAATCCCACTGTTGATCCATATGCCTCAACTCATACTTTCCGAATACTTAATCCCACCTTTATAACCACCCATTTACGCAGTGGCATTTGGTGTAATCAAAGTACCTTTCCGGTATAAGTGATTTACATGATCTCATGGTCATAAGGACTAGGTAACTATGTATCGAAAGCTTATAGCAAATAACTTAATGACATGATCTTATGCTACGCTTAATTGGGTGTGTCCATTACATCATTCATACAATGATATAACCTTGTTATTAATAACATCCAATGTTCATGATTATGTAACTAATCATCCATTAATCAACAAGCTAGTTAAGAGGCATACTAGGGACTCTTTGTTTGTCTACATATCACGCATGTACTAATTTTTCGGTTAATACAATTATAGCATGATATATAAACATTTATCATAAACATAAAGATATATAATAACCACTTTATTATTGCCTCTAGGGCATATCTCCTTCAGTCTCCCACTTGCACTAGAGTCAATAATCTAGATTACATTGTAATATACCTAACACCCATGGCATTCTGATGTTGGTCATGCTTTGCCCTAGGGAGAGCTTTAGTCAACGGATCTTCTACATTCAGATCAGTGTGTACTTTGCAAATCTTTACTTCTCCATCTTCGATGTACTCGCGAATCGAGTGGTAACGCAGCTTGATATGCTTCAGCCTCTTGTGTGACCTTGGCTCTTGTGCATTGGCGATGGCACCCATGTTATCACAGTAAATGATTAATGGGTCCAATGCACTAGGAACCACACCGAGCTCTACAATGAACCTCTTCATCCATACCGCTTCTGATGAAGCCTCTGAAGCCGCTATGTACTCTGATTCTGTTGAAGACTTCGCCACCGTGCACTGCTTCGAGCTTGCCCAGCTTACTGCAGCACCATTCAATATAAACACGTACCCAGACTGTGACTTAGAGTCATCAGGATCAGTGTTCCAACTTGCATCGGTGTAACCACTTACAACGAGCTCTTGGTCACCTCCATAACAAAGAAACATATCATTAGTTCTTTTCAAGTACTTCAGGATATTCTTGACCGCTGTCCAGTGTTCCATTCCTGGATCACTTTGATATCTGCTAGTCAAACTAACAGCATGTGCTATATCCGGTCTAGTACATAGCATGGCATACATAATAGATCCTACTGCCGAGGCATAGGGGATATTACTCATCCTTTCTCTTTCTTCTGCCGTAGCCGGTCCTTGAGTCTTACTCAAGACCTTGCCTGGTAACATAGGTAAGAACCCTTTCTTACTTTCGTCCATTCTAAACTTCTTTAGAATCTTGTCCAGATATGTACTCTGTGATAGCCCTATTAGGCGTCTTGATCTATCTCTATAAATCTTGATGCCTAATATATACGATGCTTCACCAAGGTTTTTCATTGAAAAACTATTATTCAAATAACCTTTTACACTTCTTAATAGTTCTATATCATTTCTGATCAATAATATGTCATCTACATATAATATCAGAAATGCTACAGAGCTCCCACTCACTTTCTTGTAAATACAGGCCTCTCCATGACACTGTATAAACCCGAAGTCTTTGATCACCTTATCAAAGCGTCGATTCCAACTTCTTGATGCTTGCTTCAGTCCATAGATTGAACGCTGAAGTTTGCATACTTTGTCAGCATTTTTAGGATCGACAAAACCTTTGGGTTGTACCATATACAACTCTTCCTCAATGTCTCCATTAAGGAACGCAGTTTTGACATCCATCTGCCAAATCTCATAATCGAAAAATGCAGCTATTGCTAACAAAATCCTCACAGATTTTAGCTTCGCTACAGGTGAGAAAGTCTCATCGTAGTCAACTCCTTGAATTTGTCGGAAACCCTTTGCGACAAGTCGAGCTTTGTAGACAGTAATATTACCATCAACATCTGTTTTTCTCTTGAAGATCCATTTATTCTCGACAGCCTTTCGGCTATCAGGTATGTCTACCAAAGTCCATACTTTGTTATCATACATGGATCCCATTTCGGATTTCATGGCTTCTTGCCATTTGTTGGAATCTGGGCTCATCATCGCTTCTTCATACGTCGCAGGGTCCTCATCATTGTTATCCACAATCATGACATTTAGACAAGGATCATACCAATCAGGAGTGGCACATTCCCTTGTCGATCTGCGAGGTTCAGTAGTTTCCTCGTTCGAAGTTTCATGATCATTATCATTAGCTTCCTCTGTTGCCGGTGCAGGCGGTACAGGAACAGTTTCCGGTACTGCGCCACTCTGATCAACGAGTATAGATTCATCAATCTCATCGAGTTCTACTTTTCTTCCAGTCACTTCTTTAGTGAGAAATTCTTTCTCAAGAAAAGTTCCGTTCTTAGCAACAAAGATTTTGCCTTCGGATTTGTGATAGAAAGTGTACCCTATAATTTCCTTAGGGTATCCTATGAAGACGCATTTCTCCGCTTTGGGTTCTAGCTTGTCCGGTTGTAACTTCTTTACATAGGCTTCGCAACCCCAAACTTTAAGGAACGACAGCTTAGGTTTCTTATTAAACCATAATTCATACGGTGTCATTTCTACGGATTTTGATGGTGCTCTATTTAAAGTGAATGCGGCTGTCTCTAATGCATAACTCCAAAATGATAACGGCAAATCAGTAAGAGACATCATAGAACGAACCATATCTAAGAGAGTTCGATTACGACGTTCGGACACACCGTTTCGTTGAGGTGTTCCCGGCGGTGTCAATTGTGAAAGTATTCCGCATTTCTTTAAATGCATGCCAAACTCATAACTCAGATATTCACCTCCACGATCAGATCGTAGAAATTTAATCTTCTTATTACGTTGATTTTCTACTTCACTTTGGAATTCCTTAAACTTCTCGAAAGTTTCGGATTTATGTTTCATGAAATAGATATACCCATATCTACTCAGATCATCTGTGAAGGTTAGAACATAACGATAACCACCGCGCGATGCTACGCTCATTGGTCCGCACACATCGGTATGTATGATTTCCAATAAGTTAGTAGCTCGCTCCATCATACCAGAAAATGGAGTCTTAGTCATTTTTCCCATTAGACATGCTTCGCATCTATCAAGTGACTCAAAGCCAAGTGATTCAAGTAATCCATCGGTATGGAGTTTCTCCATGCGTTTCACTCCAATATGACCAAGGCAGCGATTGCCACATATAAGTAGAATTATCATTCAATTTAATTCGCTTAGCATCAATGTTATGTATATGCGTATCACTACTATCGAGATCTAACAGAAATAAGCCATTCTTTTCAGGTGCTCGACCATAAAAGACATTATTCATAAAAATAGAACAACCATTATTCTCAGACTTGAATGAATAACCGTCTTGCATTAAACAAGATCCAGATATAATGTTCATGCTCAACGCGGGTACAAAATAACAATTATTTAGGCTTAAAACTAATCCCGAAGGTAGATGTAGAGGAAGTGTGCCGACAGCGATCACATCGACTTTGGATTCGTTTCCAACGCGCATCGTCACTTCATCTTTCAGTAGTCTTCGTTTATTCTTTAGTTCCTGTTTCGAGTTACAAATATGAGCAACCGAACCAGTATCAAATACCCAGGTACTAGAACGAGAACCAGTGAGATAAACATCTATAACATGTATATCAGATATACCTTCTTTCTTCTTCTTGACAAGGCCGCTCTTTAGATCAGCCAGATACTTGGAGCAATTACGCTTCCAGTGTCCCTTCTCCTTGCAGTAATAGCACTCAGCATCAGGCTTAGGGCCGTTCTTAGGTTTCATAGGAGGCGTGGCAGCTTTCTTGCCACCCTTCTTGAATTTTCCCTTAGACTTGCCCTGTTTCTTGAAACTGGTGGTCTTGTTGACCATCAACACTTGGTGTTCTTTCTTGATCTCAATCTCAGCAGCTTTTAGCATGCCAAAGAGTTCAGGTAACTCCTTGTTCATGTTCTGCATATTGTAGTTCATCACAAAGTTCTTGTAACATGGTGGCAGTGATTGAAGGACACGATTAATCCCCAGTCTGTTAGGAATCACTATTCCCAAGTCATTGAGTTTCTTCGCATGCCCGGTCATGGCGAGCATGTGCTCACTAACGGAGCTGCCTTCTTCCATCATGCAGCTGAAGAAATGTTTCGATGCTTCATAGCATTCCACGGCCGCATGAGTCTCAAAAATAGCTTTCAGCTCTTTCATTAACTCATGAGGATCGTGGTGCTCAAAACATTTTTGAAGATCGGATTCCAGACTGCACAGGATGGCACACTGAACTTGAGAGTACCGAGTTTTCCGAGTCTCGTAAACAGCTTTTACTTCATCGGTTTCAGTTTCTGTAGGAGGGTCACCTAGCGGTGCATCAAGCACATATTGCAGATTTCCGCCAGAGAGGAAGATCCTCACATGACGGAACCAGTCGGTGAAGTTGCTACCGTTGCTCTTAAGTTTTTCTTTCTCTAGGAACTGGTTAAAAGTGATTGGGGACGCCATCTCTACAACATATATTTGCAAAAGTTTAGACTAAGTTTATGACAAATTGAGTTCAAATTTTAATTCAACATAATTAAAAATCTAGGTGAACTCCCACTCAAAACAATATCCCTCGCATTGTCTTAGTGATCACACGAACCAAATCCACCGCACCTAAGTCCGATCATCACGAGACAAGGTGTGATTTCAATGGTGAACACTCAAAGTGTTCATCATATCAACCATATAATTCATGCTCTACCTTTCGGTATCACGTGTTCCGAGACCATGTCTGTACATGCTAGGCTCGTCAAGGCCACCTTAGTATCCGCATTTGCAAAACTGTCTTGCACCCGTTGTATGCACTTGTTGATTCTATCACACCCGATCATCACGAGATGCTTTGAAACGACAAGTCTTGGCAACGGTGCTACTAAGGATGAACACTTTATTATCTTGAGATTTTAGTGAGGGATCATCTTATAATGCTACCGTCGCGATCTAAACAAAATAAGATGCATAAAAGGATTAACATCACATGCAGTTCATATGTGATATGATATGGCCCTTTTGTCTTTGCGCCTTTGATCTTCATCTCCAAAGCACAGACATGATCTCCATCATCTTCGGGCATGATCTCCATCATCGTCGGCGTAGCGTCAAGGTCAATGGCGCCGTCTTCATGATTGTCCTCCATGTAGCAACTATTACAACTACTTTGAAATACTACTCAACATGAAATTTAAAGACAACCATAAGGCTCCTGCCGGTTGCCACAATACAATAATGATCATCTCATACATATTCATCATCACATTATGGCCATATCACATCACCAAACCCTGCAAAAACAAGTTAGACGTCCCTAATTTGGTTTGCATATTTTACGTGGTTTAGGGTTTTCGATAGAGATCTAATCTACCTACGAACATGAACCACAACGTTGATACTAATGTTATCAATAGAAGAGTAAATTGAATCTTCACTATAGTAGGAGAGACAGACACCCGCAAAGCATCTTATGCAATACAAGTTGCATGTCGAACGAGGAACAAGTCTCATGAACGCGGTCATGTAAAGTTAGTCCGAGCCGCTTCATCCCACTATGCCACAAAGATGCAAAGTACTCAAACTAAAGATAACAAGAGCATCAACGCCCACAAAACCATTGTGTTCTACTCGTGCAACCATCTATGCATAGACACGGCTCTGATACCACTGTAGGATAACGTTGCATAGAAAACAAAAATTTTCCTACCGCGAACACGCAATACAAGCCAAGATGCAATCTAGAAGACGGTAGCAACGAGGGGATTATCGAGTCTCACCCTTGAAGAGATTCCAAAGCCTACAAGATGAGGCTCTTGTTGCTGCGGTAGACGTTCACTTGCCGCTTGCAAAAGCGCGTAGAAGATCTTGATCACGATCCCTCCGGCGCCACGAACGGGCAGCACCTCCGTACTCGGTCACACGTTCGGTTGTTCATGAAGACGACGTCCACCTCCCGTTCCAGCGGGCAGCGGAAGTAGTAGCTCCTCTTGAATCCGACAGCACGACGGCGTGGTGTCGGTGGCGGTGGAGAACTCCGGCGGAGCTTCGCTAAGCGTGCGGGAGCTATGGAGGAGAGAGGGGGCGGCTAGGGTTTGGGAGGGGGTGGCCGGCCACTATAGGTGTGCGGCCAGGCTGTGGTCTTGAGGTGGCCGGCCCCCTCCCCTTGGCCCTCATTATATAGGTGGAACACCCAAGAGTTGGTCTACAAGTCTTCGAATAAGACCCCAAACCAAAACCTTCCATAACACATGAAACCTACCCAAGCTAGGACTCCCACTAGAGGTGGGATTCCCACCTTCCTTGGGAGGGGGTGGCCGGCCCCCCTTGGGGAGTCCACTTGGGACTCCTCCCCCTTAGGGTTGGCCGGCCATGGGAGGTGGAGTCCCACCGGGACTCCGCCTTCCTTAGTGGTTTCTTCCGGACTTTTCTAGAACCTTCTAGAACCTTCCATAGAACCTTCCGGATCATTTTAAATCACATAAAATGACATCCTATATATGAATCTTATTCTCCGGACCATTCTGGAACTCCTCGTGATGTCCGGGATCTCATCCGGGACTTCGAACAAATATTCGAACTCCATTCCATATTCAAGTTCTACCATTTCAACATCCAACTTTAAGTGTGTCACACTACGGTTCGCGAACTATGCGGACATGGTTGAGTACTCACTCCGACCAATAACCAATAGCGGGATCTGGAGATCCATAATGGCTCCCACATATTCAACGATGACTTTAGTGATCGAATGAACCATTCACATACGATACCAATTCCCTTTGTCACGCGATATTTTACTTGTCCGAGGTTTGATCATCGGTATCACTCTATACCTTGTTCAACCTCGTCTCCTGACAAGTACTCTTTACTCGTACCGTGGTATGTGGTCTCTTATGAACTTATTCATATGCTTGCAAGACATTAGACGACATTCCACACCGAGAGGGCCCAGAGTATATCTATCCGTCATCGGGATGGACAAATCCCACTGTTGATCCATATGCCTCAACTCATACTTTCCGGATACTTAATCCCACCTTTATAACCACCCATTTACGCAGTGGCGTTCGGTGTAATCAAAGTACCTTTCCGGTATAAGTGATTTACATGATCTCATGGTCATAAGGACTAGGTAACTATGTATCGAAAGCTTATAGCAAATAACTTAATGACGTGATCTTATGCTACGCTTAATTGGGTGTGTCCATTACATCATTCATACAATGATATAACCTTGTTATTAATAACATCCAATGTTCATGATTATGAAACTAATCATCCATTAATCAACAAGCTAGTTAAGAGGCATACTAGGGACTCTTTGTTTGTCTACATATCACACATGTACTAATGTTTCGGTTAATACAATTATAGCATGATATATAAACATTTATCATAAACATAAAGATATATAATAACAACTTTATTATTGCCTCTAGGGCATATCTCCTTCAAGAGAGAGATGAACCACATAGCTACCGGTAGAGCCCTCAGCCTCGGGGGAGAACTACTCCCTCCTTATCATTGGAGTCGGCAGCGGCGATGAAGATGGCGGTGGTTTCGATGGAGATGACTCCGGGGGAAATTCCCCGTCCCGGCGGCGTGCCGGAACAGAGACTTCTGTCCCCCGAAACGGAGTTTTGCGATGGCGGCGGCGTCCCTGGAGTCTTTCTGGAGTTTCGTCAATTAGTATCGGGGTTTTAGGTCACGAGGGATAATATTGGCAAAGAGGTGGCGCAAGGGGGTGATGTGTACGGGTGCTTCTATTCTTGAAGACAGTGTTGGGCCTCCAAGAGCAGAGGTTTGTAGAACAGCAGCAAGTTTCCCTTAAGTGGATCACCCAAGGTTTATCGATCTCAGGGAGGAAGAGGTCAAAGATATCCCTCTCAAGCAACCCTGCAACCACAAAGCAAGAAGTCTCTTGTGTCCCCAACACACATAATAGGTGCACTAGTTCGGCGAAGAGATAGTGAAATACAGGTGGTATGAATAAGTATGAGCAGTAGCAACGGCGCCAGAAAAGTGCTTTGCTGTCCAGGACTGGCATGTGGTTGATGGTGGTAATATTGCGGACAGTACAGATGCAGTAGAACAGTAAACAAGCAGTGATTTTAGTATTGGAAACAAGGCCTAGGGATTATACTTTCACTAGTGGACACTCTCAACATTGATCACATAACAGAATAAATAGATAGATGCTAGACTCTACACTCCCTTGTTGGATGATGAACACCACTAACTGTGTAGGATTACACGAACCCTCAATGCCGGAGTTAACAAGCTGCACAATATTCGATATTCATGTTTAAATAACCTTAGAGTGCATGACAGATCAACATAACCAAACCAAGTACTAACATAGCATGCACACTGTTACCATCACACTATGAAGGAGGCATAGATCACATCAATACCATCATAGCAATAGTTAACTTCATAATCTACAAGAGATCACAATCATAACCTACGCCAAGTACTACACGATGCACACACTTTCACCATTACACCGTGCAGGAGGAATAGAGTACTTTAATAACATCACTAGAGTAGCACATAGATGAATTGTGATACAAAACTCATATGAATCTCAATCATGTAAGGCAGCTCGTGAGATCAGTGTATTGAAGTACATAGGAGAGAGATTAACCACATAGCTACCGGTACAGCCCCGAGCCTCGATGGAGAACTACTCCCTCCTCATGGGAGACAGCAGCGTTGATGAAGATGGCGGTGGAGATGGCAGCGGTGTCGATGGAGAAGCCTTCCGGGGGCACTTCCCCATCCCGGCGGCGTGCCGGAACAGAGACTCCTGTCCCCCAGATCTTGGCTTCGCGATGGCGGCGGCTCTGGAAGGTTTCTCGTACCGTGGCTTTTTCGTCTCGAAGATTTAGGTCAGGGACCTTTATATAGGCGAAGAGGCGGAGTCGGAGGGGGTACGGAGCCGCCACACAACAGGGGGGCGCGGGCCCTAGCCTGGCCGCGCCAGCCCCATGTGTGGGCCCCCTGTGGCCCCTCTCTGGCGGCTCTCGGGTGTTCTGGAAGCTTCATGCAATCCTAAGATGCTGGGCGTTGATTTCGTCCGATTCCGAGAATATTTCCTTACTAGGATTTCTGAAACCAAAAATAGCAGAAAATAGGAACTGGCACTTCGGCATCTCGTCAATAGGTTAGTTCCGGAAAATGCATAAATATGACATAAAGTATGCATAAAACATGTAGATATCATCAATAATGTGGCATGGAACATAAGAAATTATCGATACGTCGGAGACGTATCAGGGGGTGCCTGGGGGGCCCACCCCATAGGGCGGCCCGCCCCCCCTCTAGGCCACGCGAGCCTATGGTTTGGAGGCCCTGGACCTCCTCTCTGGTTCCCCTTCGGTGTTCTGGTCCGTCTCGGTGAACTAAGATGTTTGGCTTTTGTTTCGTCGAATTCCGAGAATATTGCCCGAACAGCCTTTCTGGAACCAAAAAACAGCAGAAAACAGGAACTGGCACCTCGGTATCTTGTTAATAGGTTAGTTCCGGAAAATGCATAAAATCATTATAAAGTGTGAACAAAACATATAGGTATTGTCATAAAACTAGCATGGAACATCAGAAATTATAGATACGTTGGAGACGTATCAGGGCGTTGGATTAGATTGGGATCGGACGGCTCACGGCCATCGTCATCTCCGGCGAGAGACGGGTTGCTGACGGCACGGGCAGAGGGTCAGCGAGCTCACCGGCGCTCCGGCGGTCGTCGGCGAGGTGTGCAGGGACGTTGTCGTCGACGGCGATTCGTCTGGTATTGGCGGTGTCGCGGGAGGTGGCGTCTATCACCGGCGGCTTCTGCGGCGGCTCAAGGACTCCGGCGTTGAAATTGGGCGGCTTTGGTGTCTAATGTGGAGCGGCGAGATGACAAGGAGAGCTAGTGAGAGGAGGGGCAAGGTGGTGTAGTGGATTGAGGAGCGGGGGTCCTCCTTTTATAGCAACGGGGCGAGGCCGTCGTGCTGCGGAGGTGGCGATCATGGCGACGCGTCTACAGGGGTGCAGAGGGGCTGGCGATGACGCGAGCGAGTTGGTGGGGTCGGTGCGGTCACGCAGCGCTTGACGGCGGTGAAAACCAAGCAGTGACGAGGGCAGGAGCGTGCCATCTCTGTCGCGGGGTACCGGCAGATGGCGTCGACGGTGGCGTTGTCCACAGGGTTCCCGCGGGCCAGTGAGCTTGTTTAGCGTGGAGAGGGTGATGTGGCGGAGCTGGTGGCGAGCGGAGAGGGCACGGGGTGGCGTAGGTCAGCGGGGCGACGTCATGGCCTGGCGCGCTCTGGTGCCTGTCGTGCGCACTCTGGCGTGCGCGTGCGTCACTGGGCGCGCTCGTGCTGGCGCGTGGCGTGCTCCATTTCGTCGAGCAATGTGTCTAGCACGTCCAGTAGAGGAAGGGGAGTTGGTTTGACCTGGTGGTGCACGTTGGAATCAGCCAAAGAGAGGAGTGGCATGGTTATGCCCATGTCATGCCACGGCATGGCATGGTTCTTGCATATTTTGTACACTGAAGTGTGTCTCTGAGGCTTGGCATCATTCAAGGGGTAGATAGAGGTACTCAAGGTGACATAAGCTTGATGGTTTAGCCAATGGTCCACTGGATTTTAGCATGTCTAGGGTTGGCAGCAGGGTGCACACGAGGTGTTCGGTCAAATGGCCGCAAGAGAGAAATATTCAAATTTTGAAATGAATTTTGGTGGAGTTGATTCATATAATAATTGGCACATAATGGTGGTGGTGGGGGTGCAAAGTTGAGTTGATTTGCAAAAATTCAAAATGTGTATGATCTTGTTTTTGTTCCAATGTTGCCACTTGGCTTGATCATAATTTGAAATCTAGCAAGAATTTTCAGGGGTGGTTCTGAGCAAAGTTGTTCACTATGATTTGGTCTTGGATGAGGTGCAAAGAGTTGGAATTTTTTAGTTTAAAAATCTCTTAATACAGAGGCTCAAAGTAGGTGTCATGTTAAAAATTATAGATTTGACCATTATCTTATGTGAGCTCATTTTGATTTCAAATTTGATTTGATTTGAGTTTCTTTGATTCAAAAAGTGTTCTTAAGTGTTTAGTAACATTCTACAACCAATGGCACAAGCCAAAATGGCCTAGGTTGTGATTTGACAAAAAATGGCCATAAGCACATGTATGTGGTGATTTGGATTTTTCTCATTTCTTTTCCTTTGACTTCCTTTGAACCTAAAAGGTGTGGTGTTGTGTTCTTATGTATTATTTGAGTTTAGGATTGTGTTTCATCATTTCAAACAAAGGAGTAGGTCTTAGGCTCAAATATGTGAGGGTTTTTGCAATTTCTTATTTTCTTCCCTTTTTGATCTCAAAGGATCATGGTTAGGGTTTAGAGATGATGTCAAGCAATTAAATCACAAGGCATGGCAAAGTCATACAATCATGCATCCATATTATGCAACAACTGGAAATTAAATAAAGTTTTTGTTAGCTCTAAATTTTGGAAATAGGGAAATTCATTTTCTCTTTGTTTTAAAATTTTGGGATGTTACAGTATGTCATCACTTGGTATAGACCAAGTGATGCTAGGAAGGAAGAGGCCAGACCAAGAACTAGGGATCTAGTTACTGGATATGCATAAGTAGATCTAGTACTAGCCATCCAAGACACTAGAATAACTAGAACAGTGGCCAACTAGTTACCTAGCACCATTTGGTGTATTAAACCATCAGAAAAACCCAGTTTTCATCACAGTATCCATAGGGCATTCATATAGATGATTTCCAACTGTGGATATTGTTTATCTTTTTTCATAAAACCCACCAGATAGCCAAATTAGATGCAACCAGGTTCATAGCAAGCTACTAAGGTCACAGTACAAGTCCAAAAAGGAAACTAGCCACACATGCAAGTTTGTCTTCGTTACCAAGATGGTTCAGACAAGTAAATTCATTCCAAAGTATAATGGAATTCATATAAGAAACTGTGAAAGAAAATGAATCTTTACCAACACATGGTTCATCAAGTGTAACTGACAGAAATACACACAAGGCAACAACATGACATGCACATGAGATTTACTAAAGCAAATACTTCAGTAAAGCACACTAGGCTACCAAAACTATTTTACCAAGTGATACTGCAAGCACAAGTAGCTTAACCATTCACATGATATGCATTAGTTATTGGTAAAGCACTAGTAGCATCACAAGGCACTTGTATTGATGATCACACACCAGTAGGCATCACAAGTGAACCAACTGGCAACCAGCAAAGGCTGGGAGGCTTAGCCAATGGCTAGATCAGCAACCAAGTAATTATAGAGCCTAGCTATAGGATCACAAGGCAACCAAGAGCAGCACATGCTCCAGAAGGAACCACAGAAGAAATTTAACCTATCAAGCAATGATATACATGAATCATAGGATGCCAGTACCAGTAATTGGTGTGTATAGGAACACCAGTGCATTACAAAGCAAGAGAAACAAGTGATACACATAGCAGCAGTAGCAATGAAGCATAGTAGCAGTAGCATGGAGCAGCAGTAGTAGAAATGAAGTAATACAACAGCAGCACGCGCATGGACAATGCCTAGTAATAGCAGTTCTGGCCAGAGTAAGCCAGAGAGGAAGGAGGGGATGCAAGGGCATCAAGGAGAGGTATTCCTATATGATCCCATGATCACCAGGAAGCAAGGAAGAGAAGAGATGAACATCAAAACCATGGAGGCGTACTAAGAGGTGACCAGAGATGGAGGAGAAGGGGAAAACTTACTTGCGCCTGGAAGCAGAAGCCATGGAATGGCGAGGCAGTGCCCTCGCGGATGCAGCAGCTGCGAATCCAGGGTAGACGATTGCGTTACGCCAACGAACCAAACCCCACCGCAAGCATAGCAACCTGGGGACGACGACACATGCGATGCCACAACATCACCCGCGCTAGGTCAGTCCTAGGTGCAAAATCGATGGCAGCGGCTGCATCTCGCCGCAGACACCAAATCGTCGGAGGCGATTCGTCTCCAGATCCAGCATGGAGGCGATCTCGAGCAGGAGGAAGCGATCAACGAATCGACTCGGATAGATCGACGGAGCGTCGCGAGGGGATTCGAACGCGAACGGTGGTGAGGCTAGGGACGGCCGGAGTGAGCCGGAGCGTGGTGGCGACCGTGGCGGCGACGCCATCGCCACAGAATCGCTAGAGCCAAGGGTTTGGGTTAGGTCGAGCGCGTGAGAGAGAGTGAGTGGGCCGACGAAGTCGGTTCGGACCGAACCGGTCTGGTTCAACCCTAATGGGCTAACCAGTGGGCCCAGGGGGTATTTTGGTCATTTTCACTAGGTTTTAAACCAATTCAAATTTGAATTCAAATCCTTGACTATGCAAATTGCAAATAAATCCTAAACAACTCCAAAAGTTCAAGAAACATATGAATAACTCATAGAAAATATTCATTAACCAAAATAAAATATAAGATGCAATGAACAATGAGAATTTAATTTAAAGAATTTTTGATTGGAATTTAAATTGGAAATTAAGATTTGAAATTTTCCTTGGATATAAAAATCAAGGAAAATTCCAAATGACATAAATCTTTTCTAAATCCAATATTTCCAAAAAAGAGAAAAATTCTATTATTCTAAATCCTTTTCATTTAACGTGAATATTTTCAAAGGAAAATTCTATTAATTCTAAATCTTTTCTTTTAAAAGAAAACCATATAATATTAATCCTAAGGGATTATAAATTACTGCCTAAGGCATAAATATTCAAATAAAACCTAAATCATCCAAATCTTAATAAGTATCCCAGGGAAAGGGATTCAACATAAAATAATTCATTCATGCATGCATCATTTGGATTTTATAACATTGTCCTTATTGGACAATGATGCTTCTTTTAAGAACCCGAGGTCCAGGTTGCATCCAAACCTTCGAACTGCACTATCTCGCAGTCACCAGGTAAGTTCACCCTTGCTCATGTCATATTGATTATTTTCTATCAATTTACTCGCAAAGCAATATACTTATCACTCCTACATTGAAAATAAAATGTTACTGTTCCAATTATGAATATGACTATATGGTGGGCAATGGAACCATGGTATGTGTTGATGGTGGAGGTTCCCTTGCAAGGGTTCTACTCATCTAGGACTAATCACCAATGCCGTTTAGTGATTCCAGCGCCGTACATTTCGTGTTAACCATGAGATCTATAATGGATATGGGGAAGTCAGTTGTATCTTTTTCCTCTCGCATATCAACAGATCAATGATAAGGTTTGCCTGTATCAGTCTATCTATTGGTAAAGGTGAGAACATTGGTCCGGAAAAGTCTACCAATAGGTATAGGAGAGGGCAGACTTGTTAAAGGTCTATGATGGATTGTAAGGGTTATCCTGGTTAGTCTATCTATAGTGTATAGGACAGGGCATATGAATTGTTCAGAACAGTCTACCGTAATGGTAAAGGTGAGAACAAATGTCTGAGTCAGTCTACCTATAGATAAAGGACGGGACAGACTTACCAAAGGGTGGGTATGCGGGGTCGCGGAGAAGGCAGTGATTGGCTTGGTTCTTATACTGATCCTTACACCAAAGAAGTGTGAACGAGAAAGTACGCCCGGTTGGAAAGAAGGATAAGTTCTCTTATGAGAAAAGTAACGCACCTCTGCAGAGTGTATCAAATTGTGGCTTGTCACTTCCAGTTTCGGGAAGGGAACTACGAACGCGACAGGAAAGGAACTCTGTGAAGTTCTGGTCAACCTGTGAAGACTGGCGGGCATAGTTTTTAAAATAAAATAAACCTTTTGAAGAAATGTTTTCTATACATGCATTAACCTGAGATTTCATGATCAACGGTCGTAGCTAGTGCATTAAACACCTTTTCTCTTTTGAACTTGCTGAGTACCCCTCTACTCACTTTTTTTCTACACCCTTGCTAGATTGTGATCATGAAGAGGAGGCCTGCACCGGAGTACCAGAAGGGGATTATGAGTTGTTATACAAAGAGCCTGACTTATCAGGAGGAGTTGAAGGCGTGGACTATGGGATAATCTACGGAGTTGACAACACCAATGCGGAGGAATAGAGTCTTACCCTAGACATCTTGGAGCCGAGCAGCGTAGTGGCTTACCTAACTAAGTTACGGAGCTCGTCATGTCTATTAAGTTTGAGTTGTAAGAGTACTTAAGTAATATCGTAGGTTGTTCTCGTCAGACTTGTGAGAATACCAACTTGTTAAGACCATGTTTGTAATATAATCTGGAGTGTTATGACCTGCAATGTTTCTGTTGTACCACTCTGAGGGATGTGATATTTATGAAGAAGTCCCTTCATGAATGTCATATCAACGACGTGTATACTACAACATGAAGTGGTATGCAGGGTCACCGCAGGGGATCATGACACATGGTTTATGGATATACCAATTGGAGGCATCATGGTTACTTCACAATCTTAATATTTGTTAAGTGGAGGCGTCGGTGGGTTAGCTGCTTGTTTTATGACGACTCACTTGTGTTTTATTTAAAACCTAGGACCCGAGTTCTTGTTATATGTTCTGAGACTAAGCGCTCTAACCACACGTGGGTATGCCTCTGGGTCTCCCCTCGACTACTGCCGAAATCTACAACTTTGTCTA
This sequence comes from Lolium perenne, assembly GCF_019359855.2. Taxonomy (NCBI): domain Eukaryota; kingdom Viridiplantae; phylum Streptophyta; class Magnoliopsida; order Poales; family Poaceae; genus Lolium; species Lolium perenne. The sequence goes on along the minus strand of NC_067246.2, from coordinate 255,674,348 downwards.
GTGGCCACAACTAGTTCATGATGTTTATCTTTTGTTATTGCATGCATACCAACATGTTACTTATTTACTTTGGGAAGCCCATGGGTGCCTTGTATCCCTTGTTTCTGGTATGCACATATATGTCACAGAGTCTCTGTGAAGTGGTTTAACGCCCCAGTGTGCGCTAAACCACCTAGCACGCTGGCGCACATAGCTAGGTCCGCTTCAGAGATTCAGCCGGACTTCGATACGGGTTTAACTTAGTTAGGTGGCTTCCTGGACATTGTTTTGGTGAAGGAGAGTGCGAGTCGTGCTATCTTACCCTCGGCGGTTTGGATTGATCGTGCGTGTGGGCACATTTGGGCACCCTTGCAGGGTTAAATCTTTTCGAAAAGCAGTGTCAGCAGTTATGGACGACTTGAAGCTGTATAACTCGATCATAGACAACTTACACATGTTGTTCCAATAATAATAACTTGCATAAGAAGTTATCACAACTTTAAAAATATGGTTAAAACTTGCCAACCATGTGAGTGCCTTTGCAAGTACTTCCTCTGCGAGGGGGGAACACATCGGCTGGGTTATGTTTGTAGAGTATAGAACTGTTAGCTTGTGCGCTCTCTTATCTATTTCTAAAATCTGTAAGTTGTAAGTGTCTCTATAGGTTTTTAGTGCTTGTGCATTGCCGGTTAACCCCACCATATTTCCTATGATGTCCTTTGGGCCGTCTAAGTCTCTTACAAATGACGACTGTTAAACGAAACTTAGTGTTGTTAAGTATGAAGTACTTATTGCTGCTTTGGGACAATACCAGGCATGTATGAACACAAGTTCGATGAACACGATGTTAGTCAGGTTACCTTCTAGCTTGGCCTGGGCAGAGTTATGGACGCCATCGGTTATCTTCAGGACAAGCCAAGGGATGAAGTGATTGTGGTTGGCATGCTAATTTCGAACATGCAAACTATCTCGGTGGAAGCTATTTTAAACGACCTTGCGGTGGAGACACATCCTAACATTGAAATGAAGCTCTTAGAGCAGATAGTGAATAAAGCGATGAATGGGGGCCGCCCATGCTGAACGTCTGGTGACTCGCACCGTTGAGCTCATGAAAATGTATGCGCCTGCTGCAAGCGGAAAATGATTTAGAAGCGGAAATGTGCAAGGCCACCAATCTGCATGCCGATCCACAACTGATCCGCCAGACAGTGCTGAATGTAAATGCTCTTACTTGTTGCGCACCAGCAGTCGTAGGCCCCTACACTACGCTCAAATGATATTTCAATTGCCAGGCAGGGAAGTGTTGACGCGTAAAGCACATGCCCGTTGGGAACCCCAAGAGGAAGGTGTGATGCGTACAGCAGCAAGTTTTCCCTCAGTAAGAAATTAAGGTTATCGAACCAGTAGGAGTCAAGGAGCACGTGAAGGTTGTTGGTGACGGAGTGTAGTGCGGCGCAACACCAGGGATTCCGGCGCCAACGTGGAACCTGCACAACACAATCCAAATACTTTTCCCCAACTTAACAGTGAGGTTGTCAATCTCACCGGCTTGCTGTAAATAAAGGATTAAATGTATGGTGTGGAAAATGATGTTTGTATGCGAAGAACATTAAAGAACAATGTTTGCAGTAGATTGTATTCAGATGTAAAAGAATGGACCGGGGTTCACAGTTCACTAGTGGTGTCTCTCCAATAAGAAATAGCATGTTGGGTGAACAAATTACAGTTGGGCAATTGACAAATAAAGAGGGCATAACAATGCACATACATATTATGATGAGTAGTGTGAAATTCAATTGGGCATTATGACAAAGTACATAGACCGCTATCCAGCATGCATCTATGCCTAAAAGTCCACCTTCAGGTTAGCATCCGCACCCCTTCCAGTATTAAGTTGCAAACAACAGACAATTGCATTAAGTATGGTGCGTAATGTACTCAACACAAATATCCTTAGACGAAGCATTGATGTTTTATCCCTAGTGGCAACAGCACATCCAAAACCTTAGAACTTTCTGTCACTATCCCAGATTTAATGGAGGCATGAACCCACTATCGAGCATAAATACTCCCTCTTGGAGTGATGTCTACGGGTGCTTCTATTCTTGTAGACAGTATTGGGCCTCCAAGAGCAGAGGTTTGTAGAACAGCAGCAAGTTTCCCTTAAGTGGATCACCCAAGGTTTATCGAACTCAGGGAGGAAGAGGTCAAAGATATCCCTCTCATACACTTGTCAGATGTATAGGTGCACTAGTTCGACGAAGAGATAGTGAAATACAGGTGGTATGAATGAATATAAGCAGTAGTAACGTCACCAGAAAATAGCTTGATGCTACAACTGGCGTGTGGTTGATGGTGGTAATATTGCAGGCAGTACAGATGCAGTAGAACAGTAAACAAGCAGCGATATCAGTATTTGGAAACAAGGCCTAGGGATTATACTTTCACTAGTGGACACTCTCAACATTGATCACATAACAAAAAAGATAAATGCTATACTCTACACTCTGTTGTTGGATGATGAACACCACTAATTGTGTAAGATTACACGAACCCTCAATGCCGAAGTTAACAAGCTCCACAATATTCGATATTCATGTTTAAATAACCTTAGAGTGCATGATAGATCAACACAACTACACCAAGTACTAACATAGCATGCACACTGTCACCATCACACTATGAAGGAGGCATAGATCACATCAATACTATCATAGCAATAATTAACTTCATAATCTACAAGAGATTACAATCATAACCTACGCCAAGTACTACACGACGCACACACACTGTCACCATTACACCGTGCAGGAGGAATAGACTACTTTAATAACATCACTAGAGTAACACATAGATGAATAGTGATACAAAACTCATATGAATCTCAATCATGTAAGGCAGCTCATGAGATCATTGTATTGAAGTACATAGGAGAGAGATTAACCACATACCTACCGGTACAGCCCCTTAGCCTCGATGGAGAACTACTCCCTCCTCATGGGAGATAGCAGCGGTGATGAAGATGGCGGTGGAGATGGCAGCGGTGTCGATGGAGAAGCCTTCCGGGGGCACTTCCCCATCCCGGCGGCGTGCCGGAACAGAGACTCTTGTCCCCCAGATCTTGGCTTCGCGATGGCGGCGGCTCTGGAAGGTTTCTCGTACCGTGGCTTTTCCGTCTCGAAGATTTAGGTCAGGGACCTTTAAATAGGCGAAGAGGCGGAGTCAGAAGGTCGACGAGGCGACGACACAGTAGGGGGGCGCGGCCCCCCCTCTGGCCGCGCCGGCCTACTGTCTGGTGGGCCTGTGGCCCCCCTCTAGCGACTCTCGGGTGTTCTGGAAGCTTCATGGGATTTAAAGATCTTGGGCGTTGATTTCGTCCAATTCCGAGAATATTTCCTTACTAGGATTTCTGAAACCAAAAACAGCAGAAAACAGGAACTGGCACTTCGGCATCTCGTCAATAGGGTAGTTCCGGAAAATGCATAAATATGACATAAAGTATGCATAAAACATGTAGGTATCATCAATAAAGTGGCATGGAACATAAGAAATTATCGATACGTTGGAGACGTAACATAAAGTATGCATAAAACATGTAGGTATCATCAATAAAGTGGCATGGAACATAAGAAATTATCGATACGTTGGAGACGTATCATGGAGTCACAAGTATCAACTTGGCCAGAGCCTCTACTAGCAACGGAGAGCATGCAAGATCATAAACAACACATATATGATAGATTGATAATCAACATGACATAGTATTCCATATTCATCGGATCCCAACAAACACAACATGTAGCATTACAAATAGATGATCTTGATCATGATAGGCAGCTCACAAGATCGAACAATGATAGCACATGAGGAGAAGACAATCATCTAGCTACTGCTATGGACCCATAGTCCAGGGGTGAACTACTCACACATTAATCCGGAGGCGATCATGGTGATGAAGAGTCCTCCGGGAGATGATTCCCCTCTCCGGAAGGGTGCCGGAGGCGATCTCCTGAATCCCCCGAGATGGGATTGGCGGCGGCGGCGTCTCTGGAAGGATTTCCGTATCGTGGCTCTCGGTACTGGGGTTTTCGCGGCGAAGGCTTTAAGTAGGCGGAAGGGTAGGGTTGGAGGCGTCACGAGGGGCCCACACACTAGGGCGGCGCGGGCCCCTCCTTGGCCGCGCCGCCTTAGTGTGTTGCCACCTCGTGGCCCCATTTCGTATCCTCTTCGGTCTTCTGGTAGCTTCGTGGAAAAATAAGACCCTGGGCGTTGATTTCCTCCAATTCCGAGAATATTTCCTTTGTAGGATTTCTGAAACCAAAAACAGCAGAAAACAACAACTGGCTCTTCGGCATCTTGTCAATAGGTTAGTGCCGGAAAATGCATAAATATGACATAAAGTGTGTATAAAACATGTGAGTAGCATCATAAAAGTAGCATGGAACATAAAAAATTATAGATACGTTTGAGACGTATCAAGCATCCCAAAGCTTAGTTCCTACTCGCCCGCGAGTAGGTAAACGATAACAAAGATAGTTTCTGAAGTGACATGCTATCATAACCTTGATCAATACTATTGTAAAGCATATGATATGAATGAAGTGATTCGAAGCAATGGTAAAGACAATGATTTAAACAACTGAATCATATAGCAAAGACTTCTCATGAATAGTACTTTCAAGACAAGCATCAATAAGACTTGCATAGGAGTTAACTCATAAAGCAATAGATTCTTAGTAGAAAGTTTTGAAGCAACACAAAGGAAGATATAAGTTTCAGCAGTTGCTTTCAACTTCAACATGTTTATCTCATGGATAATTGTCAACACAAAGTAATATGATGAATGCAAATAAGCAAGTATGTAAGAATCAATGCACACAGTTGACACAAGTGTTTGCTTCTAAGACAGAAAGAAGTAGGTAAACTGACTCAACATAAAAGTAAAAGAATGGCCCTTCGCAGAGGGAAGCATGGATTGCTATATTTGTGCTAGAGCTTTTATTTTGAAAACAAGAAACAATTTTGTCAACGGTAGTAATAATTCATATGTGTTATGCATAAGATATCTTATAAGTTGCAAGCCTCATGCATAGATTACCAATAGTGCCCGCACCTTGTCCTAATTAGCTTGGATTTACATGGATTATCATTGCATAGCATATGTTTCAACCAAGTGTCACAAAGGGGTACCTCTATGCCGCATGTACAAAGGTCTAAGGAGAAAGCTCACATTGGATTTCTCGCTTTTGATTATTCTCAACTTAGACATCCATACCGGGACAACATAGACAACAGATAATGGACTCCTCTTTAATGCATAAGCATTCAACAACAGATAATATTCTCATAAGAGATTGAGGATTGTTATCCAAACTGAAACTTCCACCATGGATCATGGCTTTAGTTAGCGGCCCAATGTTCTTCTCTAACAATATGCATACTCAAACCATTTGATCATAATAAATCACCCTTACTTCAGACAAGACGAACATGCATAGCAACTCACATGATATTCAACAAAGGTGAAATAGTTGATGGCGTCCCCAGGAACATGGTTACCACTCAACAAGCAACTTATAAGAAATAAGATACATAAGTACATATTCAATACCACAATAGTTTTTAAGCTATTTTTCCCATGAGCTATATATTGCAAAGACAAAGAATGGAATTTTAAAGGTAGCACTCAAGCAATTTACTTTGGAATGGCAGAGAAATACCATGTAGTAGGTAGGTATGGTGGACACAAATGGCATAGTTTTTGGCTCAAGGATTTTGGATGCACGAGAAGTATTCCCTCTCAATACAAGGCTTAGGCTAGCAAGGTTGTTTGAAGCAAAAACAAGTATGAACCGGTACAGCAAAACTTACATAAGAACATATTGCAAGCATTAATTATAAGACTCTACACTGTCTTCATTGTTGTTCAAACCCTCACCAGAAAATATCTAGACTTTAGAGAGACCAATCATGCAAACCAAATTTCAACAAGCTCTACGGTATTTCTTCATTAATAGGTGCAAAGTACATGATGTAAGAGCTTAAACATGATCTATTTGAGCACAACCATTGCCAAGTATCAAATTATTCAAGACATTATACCAATTACCACATGTAGCATTTTCTGTTTCCAACCATATAACAATGAACGAAGCAGTTTCAACCTTCGCCATGAACATTAAGAGTAAAGCTAAGAACACATGTGTTCATATGCAACAGCGGAGCATGTCTCTCTTCCACACAAAGAATGCTAGGATCCGATTTTATTCAAACAAAAACAAAAATAAAAACATAAAGACGCTCCAAGTAAAGCACATAAGATGTGACGGAATAAAAATATAGTTTCACTAGAGGTGACCTGATAAATTGTCGACGAAGAAGGGGATGCCTTGGGCATCCCCAAGCTTAGATTCTTGAGTCTTCTTGAAACATGCAGGGATGAACCACGGGGGCATACCCAAGCTTAGATTTTTCACCTCCTTGATCATATTGTATCATCCTCCTCTCTTGATCCTTGAAAACTTCCTCCACACCAAACTCAAAACAAACTCATTAGAGGGTTAGTGCATAATAAAAAATTCACATATTCAGAGGTGACATAATCATTCTTAACACTTCTGTACATTTCACAAAGCTACTGAAAGTTAATTGAACAAAGAAATCCATCAAACATAGCAAAACAGGCAATGCGAAATAAAAGACAGAATCTGTCAAAACAGAACAGCCCGTAAAGACGAATTTTTCTGGGGCACTAAACTTGCTCAGATGAAAATTCTCAAATTGAATGAAAGTTGTGTACATATCTGAGGATCACGCACGTAAATTGGGAGATTTTTCTGAGTTACCTACAGAGAATCCTACTCAAATTCGTGACAGCAAGAAATCTGTTTCTGCGCAGTAGTCCAAATCTAGTATCATCTTTACTATCAAAGACTTTACTTGGCACAACAATGCAAATAAAATAAAGATAAGGAGAGGTTGCTACAGTAGTAACAACTTCCAAGACTCAAATATAAAACAAAAGTGCTGTAGTAAAATAATGGGTTGTCTCCCATAAGCGCTTTTCTTTAACGCCTTTCAGCTAGGCGCAGAAAGTGTGAATCAAGTATTATCAAGAGATGATGCATCAACAAAGGGGTTTGGAGTTTTATTAACTATGCATTGTATCTTATCTATGTAAGTTTCAGAGGCTCCTTTTTCATTACTCTTAGGCTTGCTATTCTCATCAAACAAATTTTCAGGAACAATCCAATCAAAATTCTTTTCTAGTGCCTCGCACATTCCTAAGAGCTTGCAAGGTATTGATGTTTTAATCTCCCCCTCACAATTAACTTTATTAGTGTACTCTAATCTATCTTTTTCCATCTTTTCAAGGGTATTAGCAAAATTGGTATAAAAACCAAGCATCTTATGTTTAATAAAGACTTTTCTAGCTTCTCTAGCTACATCACCAAATTATTTAAGAAGGGTTTCTAAAATAAAATATTTCTTTTCTCCTTCTTCCATATCACCTAGTGTAAGAAACATATGTTGCATTATAGGGTTGAGATTAACAAATCTAGCTTCCAACATGTGTACTAAAGAGGCAGCAACAATTTCATAAGTAGGAGCAAGTTCTACCAAGTGTCTATCTTCAAAATCCTCAACCATACTAACATGAGTGAAAAATTCTTCTATATTATCTCTTCCAATGATAGACCCTTGTCCTACCGGTATGTCTTTCAGCGTAAACTTAGGAGGAAACATGATGAAATAAACAAAAGGTAAATAAAGTAAATGCAAGTAGCTAATTTTTTTGTATTTTTGTTATAAGAAAGCAAACAAAGCAGTAAATAAAATAAAGTAAAGCAAGACAAAAACAAAGTAAAGAGATTGGAAGTGGGAGACTCCCCTTGCAGCGTGTCTTGATCTCCCCGGCAACGGCGCCAGAAAAAGAGCTTGTTGACGCGTAAAGCACACGCCCGTTGGGAACCCCAAGAGGAAGGTGTGATGCGTACAACAGCAAGTTTTCCCTCAGTAAGAAACCAAGGTTATCGAACCAGTAGGAGTCAAGGAGCACGTGAAGGTTGTTGGTGACGGAGTGTAGTGCGGCGCAACACCAGGGATTCCGGCGCCAACGTGGAACCTGCACAACACAATCCAAATACTTTGCCCCAACTTAACAGTAAGGTTGTCAATCTCACCGGCTTGCTGTAAACAAAGGATTAAATGTATGGTGTGGAAAATGATGTTTGTATGCGAAGAACTGTAAAGAACAATGTTTGCAGTAGATTGTATTCAGATGTAAAAGAATGGACCGGGGTCCACAGTTCACTAGTGGTGTCTCCCCAATAAGAAATAGCATGTTGGGTGAACAAATTACAGTTGGGCAATTGACAAATAAAGAGGGCATAACAATGCACATACATATCATGATGAGTAGTGTGAAATTCAATTGGGCATTACGACAAAGTACATAGACCGCTATCCAGCATGCATCTATGCCTAAAAAGTCCACCTTCAGGTTAGCATCCGCACCCCTTCCATTATTAATTTGCAAACAACAGACAATTGCATTAAGTATGGTGCGTAATTTAATCAACACAAATATCCTTAGACAAAGAATTGATGTTTTATCCCTAGTGGCAACAGCACATCCACAACCTTAGAACTTTCTGTCACTGTCCCAGATTTAAGGGAGGCATGAACCCACTATCGAGCATAAATACTCCCTCTTGGAGTCACAAGTATCAACTTGGCCAGAGCCTCTACTAGCAACGGAGAGCATGCAAGATCATAAACAACACATATATGATAGATTGATAATCAATATTACATAGTATTCCATATTCATCGGATCCCAACAAACACAACATGTAGCATTACAAATAGATGATCTTGATCATGATAGGCAGCTCACAAGATCGAACAATGATAGCACATGAGGAGAAGACAACCATCTAGCTACTGCTATGGACCCATAGTCCAGGGGTGAACTACTCACACATCAATCCGGAGGCGATCATGGTGATGAAGAGTCCTCCGGGAGATGATTCCCCTCTCCGGCAGGGTGCCGGAGGCGATCTCCTGAATCCCCCGAGATGGGATTGGCGGCGGCGGCGTCTCTGGAAGGTTTTCCGTATCGTGTGGCTCTCGGTACTGGGGTTTTCGCGACGAAGGCTTTAAGTAGACGGAAGGGTAGGGTTGGAGGCGTCACGAGGGGCCCACACACTAGGGTGGCGCGGGCCCCTCCTTGGCCGCGCCGCCTTAGTGTGTCGCCACCTCATTGCCCCACTTTGTATCCTCTTCGGTCTTCTGGTAGCTTCGTGGAAAAATAAGACCCTGGGCGTTGATTTCGTCCAATTCCGAGAATATTTCCTTTGTAGGATTTCTGAAACCAAAAACAGCAGAAAACAGCAACTGGCTCTTCGGCATCTTGTCAATAGGTTAGTGCCGGAAAATGCATAAATCTGACATAAAGTGTGTATAAAAGATGTGAGTATCATCATAAAAGTAGCATGGAACATAAGAAATTATAGATACGTTTGAGACGTATCAGGAAGCCGTCAGCTCTGTGCCGCATACGCCAAGTATCATATCTCTTCCATTCAAAGATACTGTCCAGCAACAACATCCAGGTGTGTTCCCTGCGTTATCTTACATCCTTTCGTAGTCACACACGCTTACGTCATTTATATTCTTATCCGTGGTCAGATGTATTTAGATTTATGTATGATTTGGATCTTTGTATTGTATATTTGTATTCTTGACTCGCTGGAGTCGTTGTTGTAATATAAGTCATCTTCTGGGCTCTATCGTGGCTTGTTGTAATATGATTACTACATGTGATTGATTTCACCCGCATCGCGTGCATGCTTCAGCGTATACGAGGAGCTTGGTGTGCGTCTCCTAAAATGGAACGCCTGAATCCGCATAGTACCGGTTTTGGGGCGTCACATACAACCCCAAGTTTTTCTTCTCCCGTTCAAACTTCTTTGAGATATGGGTTTTGCTTTGTGAATAATATATGGATGCGTGCATCATTTTTATGTAAGAGGCTAGGGATCCATTGCCCTTTTTGGAAAAAATGTGGAACTTTCATAATACATAGAGTGGCACAATGACAAGACGTGCTCAAGAACATTGATCGATGCTGTTGATAAGGCGCTTCAGCACCTATTGCATCTACCCCCTTGGGTTGAACTGGAGCCCCATAACCAAGGAAATTGAAGACACTGGTGCATTAGTCTCTTGGTGAATTTGCACACACAATCTCCAAGTCTTCGTCCTGGCCTTGCCAAACTATTGTCACACATGAAGTACAGAAGGTGTCATGAACGCCCAAGATAGTACAACTGGGTACCACACACAACAATAAAGTGAGAAAACCAAAAGGTAAGAAACTGAGATTTTGTACGATAAGACCGCAAATGAAGTCAAGGTGTTTTAGGACAACATTGCTATCGAAAATTCCTCTAGGTCCCGTCTGATCATGAAGAACTCTCTACCACAATATTGCCCAAATCGGAGTCCGCAAACAAGTCCACCAAGCACAATGTAAATCGTGCCGCACTACATAGAACACAACTATTGTACCGCCAGAAATATATATCCACAATAGAGGGAAGTTTAACCATATCATTATGCAATACATATAAGCGAGCCTTAATTGATTTATCCACCACCGGGGAATCAATGCCACATGAGCCTGCCGCACCACCGCCCACCAATGATGATAGTAGATATAAAATATGGATTGCAATGTAGTAGATATAAAATCATAAATCCTTGGTCCAGCATTGGGAAGATGTGATCTAACCCCACCGATAGCATTCAAATACTTCCTTGGATCACCAATCAACCACGATATGGTGCCCCCAAACATTGGGTCGTTTTTTGCTTTTATACCTCAAAACAATAGAAGTTCAAATCCATTACAAAGACTGGCAGTCAGTCCTTTTATATGGGGAATCAAAACCCTAAACTCTACTCAGATTAGAGAAGCCAACCGACCAAGACAAACCGAAGTAAGGAAACTGACTAGGAGAAATAAACATGAAATAATGTCCTATTTATTCCTAATCAAATAAAAACAACTAACTAAAATTGAAACTAAGACAAACTCAGACTCCTTCTTTCTTCGCACGCTTGTATCTCTTGGATGTATTCTAAAATTTTGCTTTAGAAAATTTGTGTTTGTCTCAACTATTAAATTGAAAGAACCAATCCTCAAGACATTAGTGGAGTATTGACATCATTCACTTCCAGTCAAAACGAAAAGGTCCCCGGCTTCTCCTTCATTTGTGCACTCTTCTTATTATTCAACAACAAACTAGGCTGATACACCTTGATATCTTGGTCACATATATGTCAGAGCACATGTTTTCTACCATTATCACACTAAGAATAAATATTGAAGTTGCAATCATGCGTGGCGTGATTGATTGATTAAGTTGCCACAATCTGTCTAGCAAGAACTGTCATAAACCCACATGCAAAACATCACAAATCACCATATCAATGTAGTTGGCCATAGAAAACTTCAAGCACTTCTTGTGAGTAATTGTCAGCTTGCCAGATTCATATAACCACTCAATGCATTGTGGCTGCGGATGTCTGCATGCAGGGAATGCCATTTAATGATTCCAACATACTCTTGTCGACAGATTTGTATAGCTGCTAATATTAATTATCAGATTGCACTTGGTGTCGTTGATTTTGCATTGAGTCTGAAAAATACTCCACCACTACCCTTGTGCTTGTATGCGATTCTCGGAACATGTTACACCATCAAATTATTGCAATGAGCAGCATCTTCAAAGCCAACCACGTCCAACTTCTCAACCCCATCAGACTTTTCAAGACGGATCAACAACTTCTTCTTCATCACTAACTGAAACATGTCTGTCTTGGGTGAGCAACGGTATCTTTGAATTAGGCCCCTCACGCCTCATATGTCCTTTTCCTCCACAGGTGAAACACTTGATGTGGTCGCTAGACCGAGTACTAGAAGAAACATTCGGCACACTTCTGACTTCGGCGCATCCTTCTGGGAAAAAATGTTGAAGCATATTGAATGTGCATGCTTGGAAATATCATTACAATCCCTGATTATAGAAATGCTGCCATGTGTTCTTAGTGGTTGTATTGTGGCAACGTTTAATATTTTGCTCCACCATCTAAAAACGATCATCCACCTCAACATTCATACCATCAAAGAATTGAAACATCGTGGCCTCCGGATCATCAATTGGTACGTGTCTGTCCTATAGTTCACATGAACAAATCATGGCTTGATGAGTTCTTTCATAACTCTCAAAGAAATTGAGAGATTGCACATGCAATTTTTGTTTCACTCCACCAGATTATTATCTAATTGGTGAAAATTCAATTACAATAAGTTTTGCTTTATTCTCCTCGGTGTAGTGATGAGCATAAAAAATCTGACCAATACACATCTGTCACTCCGAAGTACTGTTACGGCTTGTCCGTAGAGGATAACGGAGGTATCGAGATATTTCCGCGCCCAATACCATGATCTAATGGAACAAAAGCAGAGCCATTCCGAGCATTATTGTTCCCAAGTACCTGATGGAGAGCACAAATGTTGGTATGTCCATTACACCATGGTGGCACACGATGTCACGTTTTGTAATGGAGCAGTAGGAGGTGGCTCCTCTTTCGGAATCAAATCACATACAAATATAGGTGGTACAAACTCCTTTGGCTTCTCTCCAACAACTTCTGAATTCTCCTCATTAGAGCTAGACATATTGTGCAGGTAAGGGAAAACAATCTATATCCCAAACGAGATGATCCAATTTGATTTCAGAAAAAAAACTCAACAAAACATGTCTCACGATAGAAAACTTAAATGTTCCGGCATCATTGCGGCATGAAAGGCTGCAAGTAGACATGGCTCAACAGAGACCGTTTAGACTTTCATATCTCATCAGTAAGGTAGAAAATCTGGTGTCACATGTAGAAGACATGTCCCACAACACGGAATTTGTGTCATAGTAGGGGCCCAGTGGACGCTTGCGGCAGGAACTGGCGACATGTTAGGGCACCCTCAATGCAGCATGCTTCCATGGAAGACAACCAAAGTAGGCGCGACAACATTTTGAATCTTGGCAGCAGAAAACCTAGCGGCCGTGACAGGGCTCTTGGCAGGAGAATTTCCTTTTTAGGTACAACAATATGTGCAGCGAACCGTAGCATCTCACAACTTCCAAATCTTCACAAAACTAAAAGATGAACCTCGGTGTTAGAAATTTTGACGCTTTGATAACAAGATGATAGGGGCCAACAGATCACAATCAACAACAATAGCAACAGAAGGATTCCAATCCAATAGATATCAGATCACAAACCGTAATTTCAAGGTTGGGAAGATGGAATCTAACCCCACGCATAAGAACAATACCCTTCTCAGATCGTCAATCACTAGATGGTATGGTACCCCCAAACACTGAGACGTTTTCCATTCTTATTCATGAAAATAACAACATTTCAACTACCATAAAAGGCCCACAGCCTACCCTTTTATATAGCGAGTGAAAAACCTAAATCCTACTCGGATTGGAGAAGCCAACAAACCTACCCAAACCGAACAAGTAATAAAACCAAACCAACATGGGAAAATAAACAGGAAATAAATCCATATTCTGATTTTTTATTCTTCACTAAATAAGAACACCAATTAAAATTGAATCTAAGCAGAACTTGGACTCCTTCCTTCTTGGCAAGCCTCTAGCTTGGAGGGGTTCTGAAATGTGGCTTCACAACATCCTTGTTTGGTTCAACCTGCGGGATCTGAAAATAAAAATAACCAATCTTCAATACATTTAGGGGAGTGGCGACATCAAATGCCCCCCTAATGCAACCACACACCCTTCTACCGCATGTGCATACTGTCTAGCGCTAGGGGAGGAAGGCCCCAAAATCATTGTCTGCCACATGTGGTGAAGTTCGTTAAACTGATCATGGATATTTGTCCAATGGGAATGAGGTAGTTACAGTTTTTTCTAAATAACGTGCAACTTTAGGTTTAGAAATGTGCGAATGGCCAATTGCAATTTTTAAAGTGTGCAACACTGCGTCTCCCAGTCGCCTAGTGTATAACTTGACAACTTAGAAATAAGAATTTCTCTCAATCACCTTAGAAATAGCAAATCTAACAAAATATGGTTTTGCCCTACAATTGTGTGAAATTGTCCCTACAATTTATGCACTCTCTTCTTTATCTACTTCGCCTTGAAATCTTGCTAGATACTACAAAATCAGAGAAATGAAAGAAAGTTTCCAACTTGTAGTTCAATTGTCCTATAAATATTCTCATATCATTTGTGGTCTATCATAGAGAATTGGTCCCATGTGTTCACGTGGCCATATATGTATATCTATATTATTTGTGCTGCGCACCAACAAGTAAAGCGAAGACCGCAATCACGTAAGCATGGAGCTTATCCCACAATGATGAGAACCGAACTAAATTGGGAAGCTTTTAGAGAAAGCTTAAATCCAGTGGAGTATGCAAATATAGAAGTTTTAGACAAAACTATGTAGAACTGAATCCTGTGCGGCGCTGCACTGCCTGTTCTTGAGAACTGACACTGGTGGAAAAAGGGCCTTTGGTCGCGGTTGGCAACTGCCATTAGTCGCGGTTGCGCAACCGCGACCAAAGTAGCGCGACTAAAGGCCCCCCCCCCCCCTTTAGTCGCGGTTCCTTACGAACCGCGACTAAAGGCCCGTCCACGTGGGCCGCAGGCGAGCGCCAGGGCGGAGGACCTTTAGTCGCGGTTCTTCTGGCCAACCGCGACTAAAGGCCTCCGCAGGGTTTAGGGTTTAGCCCTCCCTCCCCCTAAATCTGGTTTCTTTTTAATTTGTATTGTTTTATTTCTTTTGGGTTTTAATTTTGAAGGAGTTTCACATATTCTACGGTACTACATACATGCATATGAATGTACAATTTCAAACAAATTTGAAATTAGAACCAAAAAGAATTCAAGAGGAATATACAATATATATTCAATATCGGATGACCATATACAAGATATATTCAATATCGGATGACCATATACAATTTTGAACAAGTTTCCATCCATAATTTAGTGCATATGAAGTTCTACGTCATCGTAATGGTGTTCTCCTCTAGGATCGATGACTTCCCTCGCCAACCATCCAGCTAGTTCCTCTTGAAGTGGTCGGAAGCGAGCTTCTGGACTAAGCGTCTTCCGGAGGTTATTCCTCATGATGTTGTTCTCACACTTCTGGTCCCGCTCATTGCAGTATCTCCGGATCCTCTCACAAACATAGTATCCACATAGATTGGTCCCCGGTGGCTGAATATCCCCAGTCGTCCGCACTGCCATTTTAAATTGTAGCTCTTTTTTGAATTCACCGACCTTTTTATCTACGAACCGTCTCCAAACCCTACGAGGCAAAGAAAATTAAATGAACAAGAGAGTTATTAATTAGTTACTTGATATTAGGAAATGATGAACGAAATAGGCCGATCGATATAGAGCGCAAATGAATGAAAATAATTACTTTTGCATCATTTTTCTCATGTCGGCCCAAAGCGCCGGATCCATATTCAGAGAGTCGTGGACGAGAACTGTGGAGGTGTGAAATTGAATTACCATAAGAATCCAGTGGAACCTGCGGACACGATACATGCACAATCATGCATAACTCATCGATTAGCCACATACCATGCATGGAGTAAACAAAAGAGAATGTGCTCAAGGCAGAAACACTCACCCAAAATGGTAAGGAAATAGAATATCACTTTTGAGTTCCTGTTTTCTAAAAAACCGCCACAGGTCATCCTCCACGTCGTCGGGGTGGTGTTCTAACACATATGAATTAACGATTTGTGGGTCAATGAACCCAACATCATGGATGTTCCTTATTCGCATTTCCCGCTTCTTCATTCTGCATAATAGCGTACACAACAAGATAGTTAGGACAATATATATATATATATATATATATATATATATATATATATATATATATATAGTGCAGGCAATGAACGAGATGGGGTAGAAATTAATAAATCACTTACATAACGTAGCAATAGATGATAGATTTGTCGAGGTCGCGCAGATTGAACAGCTGGAACAATTCACTCCGATGAATTTGTATATAGTAATGTTTGAAGTGATGCTCATATCTAACTTCCGCATAAATATAGTCCTTGGCGTTTTTAAGTTTTATGTAACCCTTGTACCAATTTAGCAGACCTTTCATTTGTCGAGGTAGATCCTCTTCCTGCGCAGGCTCGACGAGAGGGCCATTCTTCACATATGTAAATACTACGTCCTTCATTGGCGCCTCATCAAGGCCTAACAGTGCACGAAGAGTGATACCTAAGTCGGCCGCTTGTTCTCTGGCACTCGTTACAGTCAATCCATGTGCTGCCGCAGCTGCTATGATATCGGGGGCATCCGGACCGGCGACTTGCACTATGAGCGGGGCGATCGATTGTTTACTTTGTTCCCTGAGCTGGGCAACTTCTTTCCCCCTTTCTAATTTTTTCTCGGCCTCCTCCAAGGCTTTCTTCTCCGCCAACTCTTGGTTCCTCTTGAACGCGAGTGCTTGCCTACGAAGTTCACGTAAATAGTCGTCAGGCAGATTCTTCGCGGCTTGGGACGGTGTGTTCAAAAATGACTTAGCCCAGCTCTTTTCCTTGTCAGAAAATACTTGCTTGGGCTCGGGCTCTCTTTTCTTCTTGCAGTCCGCCTTCCATTTCTCATAATCAGTAGCCGCGTGTGCGTCGACTTCCTCGGCACTACTTTCCCAAGGCCTTGTGGGGAGAGGCTTCAGTGATGGCTCTGGTATCTTTGTGGTTCTAGGTACATAAGGGTCCGGGTTAATAACCCAGGACTGCTTCTGCTTCTTCGCCGGAGTTGGATTGGGGGGCGGTGTCTGATCACCCGCCGGACGAGGACTGGGGGGCGGCGTCTGCTTACCCGCCGGAGGTGAATTGGGGGGCGGCGTCGGCTGACGTGAAGGAGGTGTAGGTGAAGCACCACCACCACCACCGCCACCGCCGCCACCACCGCCGCCACCACCACCACCGTAGGGGGGTGGACTTGTTGGCGCCTCGCCTGGAAACTTGATAAACTTCTTCTGCCATAGAATGAACTGGCGCTTGACATCTCCAAGTCTTTTCGCCCCTTCAGGTGTAGCAATGTCAATGTCCAGGTCCTCAAACCCTTGGACTATCTCCTCCACCGTGACACGAGCATAGCCATCTTGAATGGGGTTGTTGTGGTGGAGTGCTCCAGGTGGTAAAGCACTGCCGATGGCTACCTTCATGGACATGTTCCCGATAGGATAATACAGATGACATGCTTTCATCTCCTTTATATCGTCCACGGGGTAGCGAGGAGGCTCCGGTGCAGTAATTTCGACCACCAGAGGCTCCGGTGCAGTAATTTCGATCGTCGGTGCACCAGCCGGTGAGGCCTCCGTGGAAGCCACGCTGCTTCTTCTCCGCTGCTGGCTTCCGAGATCCATTGGATGATCTTCTTGCTGCGCCCGAGCTGCGTCTCTTTCGGCTACTAGTACACTCACAGTTTTCTTCATCACATCCATTTCCGTTACCAACTGCGCCACAACATCTGCATCCCGATCCATCTTTCTCTTACGGCTTCTGTAACCGTACGGGTCATCGTTCTGGGGGAACCCTACTTTCCACGGAATGGGCCCCATGCCTCGTACACGTCCTCCGTGTTCAGGATTCCCGAGGGCTTTTGTCAGGGCGTCGTTCTCTCTGTTGAACTTGATCCTCCCCTCTTGAGCATCCCTCATTGCCTCAATAAGCTTTTGGGTGGGTTTAATTATTTTGCCCTGATAAACACACTCCCTGTCTCCGGGTTCAGCGATCCCCCATGCCCGTACCACCAGCTTTTGGCCCTTGGGTCCCATCCCTCCGTACCTGGACGGATTCCTCGCGCCCTCAGCTCGTTCTCCATCTTCTCCCACCTAGGCTGCCAAAAGCGATACCCTCCTGGCCCCATAATATGATTGTACTCCTTCTTGGCCGCATTCTCCTTATTTTTTTCGATATTTCAAGGAACTGCTCCGATTTCTTTTGCTTCACAAATTCTGGCCAATCATGTTGCAGTTTCTCATATTGTCCTTTGAAATCCGGAGTCTTGCCCTGCTTGACAAAGTCATGGGCTAGATTTTGCTTGTATTTCCGGAATGCGTTGGACATCTTAGAAAGAGCGAACTGTTTGACTAGCTTGCACCTCTCCTTGTTTTCCTGAATCTTGTTACCCTTCTCATCGTATTTGCGGTATTCCGGAGGTAGAACGAAATGTTCCATAAGCTTGTTGAAGCAATCTTTTTTTGTTCTCTTATCGACAAAAGTGAAACCAAGACGTGCCTTCTTTGGCTCATTCCACTCCTGGACGGTGATCGAGACGTTGTCTCTAACAACGGCTCCGCATTGGCTGATAAACTTGGTGGCGTTCTTGCTGGGCTCCAGCGGCCTGCCGGTTGCTTCCTCGACAACCTCGATGGTGCATGTTTCGTTTGGTTTCATCGTCTTGGTTGCGCCACGCTTTGACGACGTACTCGATTTTTTCGACGATCCGGCCGAGGGCTAAAATAAGAAAGAGAGTCGCGCGCGTTAGTACACACATATTTATTCAAATCAGTTAGTTTGTATCACCAGAGGCTCAATGTATATATATACCTCGGCGCCGGAGGTGGTTGCTACTTCCAATTGAAGATCGTCGTTTATCGACGTTTCTTCGGCATCATCTTGCTGACGGCGCCCTTCATCTTCACCCTCAAGGTTCAGATAAGAAGAGATATCATCTTCTTCTTGTCCGGTCGGCACATATAGAATATCGCCTTTTATGATGCCGAACATATGGTCTTCAAGGTCCGGATCATAGTTGTCCAGAATCGGGTCAGCTCTATCGTCCGCCATATGTCAGTCCTGAAAACATGTAGTCAAAACAAATTAATTAAGTGAAGAAGGGGCGGTGGCGGTGGCGAAAGGGCGGTGGCAAAAGGAGGGGGCGAGGAAGGGGTGGGAGAGGGTGTCGCGGCGGATTCATCGGACAAGTGCCGTGGCGAGGGGGGGAAGGGCGACGTGAACCGGTTGGGCAAACAGAGACGGCGCGGTCTCGTGCGCGCGCGGCGGCGCGCGGCCGGCGTCTCGTTGTGCGTGCACGGGCGGCGACGACTTACGGCGGCGGCCGGGCGGAGGTGGCGGTTATAAATTACAAAGTTTTAAAATGATGCAAAAGTTGTTTTGAGGTGCTACAAACATTGGGTTTCTATGCTGCGTAAGTTTTTAGACTTTTTCATGAATATTCCTAAAACATACGGTTTTTGTTGCGAGTAGATAATTGGTGCATTATTTTCAAAAATTTATGATATTTTTTTCCACGGTTGTAATATCAATTTGGAAAAATGTTATTACCATAATGATGTAATAGTATATTTTTTCCAAGGTGATAGGGATTTTGCTTAATAACATTCCAAAGTATTATATGTTAAGAAAATAGCATTCCAATATATTATTATTTTTACTTATTTTGAGTTCTTTTAAAAGTGAAAAAAAACAAAAGTAAAAATTTAGTTCATTTTTTTGAGTTCTTTTAAAAGTGAAAAATACGAAAGTAAAAATTTAGTTCATTTTCTGACAAACTTTTGTTAAGTTATTTTTGTTAAATTTTGTTAAGTTATTTCTTGTTACTTTAAAATTTTGTTATACATGTTAAAGTCAATTTTTTATTAAGTGAAATGAGGGAGAATTATTATTAAGTCAATTTGTGTTTAGTAAAAAAACAAAAAACAAAAAACAAAAAAAAGGCCCCGGTCTCTCTTTCTCTCTCTGTTTCTCTGTAAGCCGGCCGGCCGTCGGCGCGCGCGACCAAGCGGCGAGGCAAGCGGCGGCGGGCGAGGCTAGGGCGGCGACGGCGGCGGTGCGAGGCTAGGGCGGCGGCGGTCTTCGCGAGCGGCGCCGGCCGGTACCTTGGCGGCGGCGGTTACCGATTCGGCGCGCGGGCGCGGCGCGTGCGTGTAGCAGCGAGGGCGGCAGCGACGGCGCCGAGGCGCGGCGGAGGCGTCGAGGCACGGCATCGGCGCGGCGGCGACAGCGTCGAGCGAGGGCGGCAGCGCGGTCGGGCGAGGCGACGGGGCGGCGCGCGGCGATGAGTTTTGCAGAGACGAAGTGGTGGATCCGCGGCGGTTCGCGCCGCGAAATATATAGGGACCCCCCCTTTGGTCGCGGTTGGCGTCCCCCTTTAGCCGCGGTTGGCCACACCAACCGCCCTTTAGTCGCGGTTGGCGTCCCCCTTTAGCCGCGGTTGGCCACACCAACCGCCCTTTAGTCGCGGTTGGCCACACCAACCGCGACCAAAGGATTTTTTCGCCCGAATTTCGTTTCCCGCGGAAAATACCTTTAGTCGCGGTTTGGGAGGCCAACCGCGACTAAAGGCATTTTTCAAAATGCTTTTCTTTTTCAAAATCTTAAAAATACAAATAATATATCAATAAATTCATAAAAATAAAACTAATTCAATTCAAAATCTTAAAAATACAAATAATATATCAAAAAATAAAGAAAAATAAAACTAATTCAATTCAAAATCTTAAAAATACAAATAATATATCAATAAATTCAGAAAAATAAAACTAATTCAATTCAAAATCTTAAAAATACAAATAATATATCAAAAAATAAAGAAAAATAAAACTAATTCAATTCAAAATCTTAAAAATACAAATAATATATCAATAAATTCAGAAAAATAAAACTAATTCAATTCAAAATCTTAAAAATACAAATAATATATCAAAAAATAAAGAAAAATAAAACTAATTCAATTCAAAATCTTACTACATTTCTTCCTCTTCTTCCCGCCATTTCTTCCCTGTCTTCCCACCAATTTCTTCCCGCTCCCATTTTTCCCGCCACTTTCTTCCCGTCACTTTCTTCCCGCCTCTTTCTTCCCGCCTCCTGTCTTCCCGCTCCCATTTTTCCCGCCATTTGTCACTACATATAGGTAACCCGGCTTGGCCAGCATTATCACATCTCTACAATCTCTCATCACTTTCTCATGGCTTCCACCGCACCCACTCTAACCTACCAGCAGGTGGAGGAGCTTTGCGCCTCGAACTACCCTTGCCCACCGGGCTACCGCGTCCTCGCCCTGGAGCCTAAGCGCCGGCGGCGTGCCGGTCCCTCCCATCCCTCGAAGTGCTGCGCGCAGGCGGCCATCACGAACCACTACTACCTCGACCTCACGCCGGAGCAGCGGATGAATCCCCGCTGGCATCCCGATAACCAGCATACTTGGGACGCTTTCTTCATCAATCGGCGTGAGAGGGCGCTCGCCAGGTATGAGGAGGACGGTCTGCCTCCTGGAAACTTCCACGAGGCCGGCCGTCGGCTATGGTGGTACGGCCGGACTCTGCAGAGCGTCATGGACTACATCACGGCCGGCGATATCCCCCGCCTGCGCTACCCTCAGTTCGAGCCACGAGCGCCGCCCGACGACAGCGACGACAGCAGCGACGACGACGCAGGCAACTTAGAAGGCGACGACTACCAGTACAACGGCGGCGGCTATGAAGACTACGAGTATGCATATTATACGCCTAGGCAGGAGTATGACTAAATCACTCCAAATTTCATGTATGCAGGAGTATGACTTAGTCACTCCAAATTTCCTGTATGCAGGAGTATGACTTAGTCACTCCAAATTTCATGTATGCAGGAGTATGACTTAGTCACTCCAAATTTCCTGTATGCAGGAGTATGACTGAATCACTCCAAATTTCATGTATCATCAGTGCTATCTCGAGTCAATTGAATCATTCGAAAATGGACACCAAACACATCACGGGTAATATAATTCACATGATTCATTCAACAAAGTTTGGTACAATAAATTATTACACATCATTTCTTCCCTTGTGTCCCTGCTTGCTTACGATTGTGCCGTATCCATGGAGCATCCTCATCATTTAACTTAATGCTTGGGTCGGTGTTCACTTTGAAGGGCGGAATTTCAGCAAACATATTATAATCTTCTGACATGTCTGTCTTGTCCTCCACTCCCACGATGTTTCTTTTCCCTGAAAGAACAATGTGGCGCTTTGGATCATCGCATGATGTACTGATCGTTTTCTTATCTTTCCGTTTCCTCGGTTTGCTACTCATGTCCTTCACATAGAAAACCTGAGCGACATCTTTCGCTAGGACGAATGGTTCGTCAAGGTAACCAAGATTGTTGAAATCCACCATTGTCATTCCGTATTGCTGGTCCACCTTTACCCCACCTCCTGTTAGCTTGAACCATTTGCACCGGAACAAAGGGACCCTAAAGGAGGGTCCATAGTCAAGTTCCCATATCTCCTCTATGTAACCATAATATGTGACCTTTTGCCCATTCTCGGTTGCTGCATCAAAGCGGACACCACTGTTTTGGTTGGTGCTCTTTTTATCTTGGGCGATCGTGTAAAATGTATTCCCATTTATCTCGTACCCTTGGAAAGTCTTTATAGTCAAAGATGGTGTCTTGGCCAACATGTACAGCTGATCTACAACATGATCGTCACTCATTAAATGTTTTCTCAACCAACTGCCGAAAGTCTCCATGTGGGCCTTCCTAATCCAGGATTCAGGCTTCCCAGGGTTGTCCGAGCGTAAAATATTCTTGTGTTTCTCAAAGTACGGAGCCACCAAGCTGGAATTGGTCAGAAGCGTGTGGTGTGCTTCGATCGAGAGAATGGCCGTCCATACATATCGTTGATTTCCTTCCGATCGTGCCTTTTCCACTTAGTCTCCCCTCGTGCCGCGATTGAGGAAGACCAATTGGCTTAAGGTCAGGAACAAAGTCAACACAAAACTCAATTACCTCATCATTTCCATAGCCCTTGGCGATGCTTCCTTCTGGCCTAGCACGGTTATTTCTTTAATATTCCCATGAACCTCTCGAAGGGGAACATATTGTGTAGAAATACAGGACCGAGAATGGAAATCTCATCAACTAGGTGAACCAGGAGGTGCGTCATAATATTGAAGAAGGATGGCGGGAACACCAACTCGAAACTGACAAGACATTGGATCACATCGTTCTGTAACCGTGGTAGAACTTCTGGATTGATTACCTTCTGAGAGATTGCATTGAGGAATGCACATAGCTTCACAATGGCTACTCGAACATTTTCCGGCAGGAGCCCCTCAAAGCAATCGGAAGCAATTGCGTCATAATCACGTGGCAGTCGTGAGACTTCAGGTTTTGGAACTTTTTCTCCGCCATGTTTATTATTCCCTTTATATTGGACGAGAATCCTGACGGGACCTTCATACTGCTCAGGCATTCAAAAAAGATGACCTTCTCTTCTTTGGGCTGAGCGTAGGCGCACGACCTTGAAACCGTTCCGGATGCCGGTCATCAGGGTCTTTCAAACTTTGCTGGTCCTGCCGTGCTTCCTTTGTATCATTTGACTTCCCATACACGCCCAAGAAGCTTAGGATGTTCACGCAAATATTCTTCGTAACGTGCATCACGTCGATTGCAGAGCGGACTTCTAGGACTTTCCAATATTCTAGCTCCCAGAATATAGATTTCTTCTTCCACATGGCTGCGTGCCCGTCAGCTCCCTTCGGAACTGATTGTCCGCCAGGACCCTTTCCAAAGATGACTTTCAAATCCTTGACCATATCAAATACCTCAGCACCAGTGTGTTCCGCAGGCTTCGGCCGGTGATCTGCCTTGCCATTGTAATGCTTGCCTTTCTTTCTTACTGGATGACCTTTCGGAAGAAATCGACGATGCCCAAGGTACACGTTCTTCTTACAATTTGGCAAATGTACACTTTCAGTCTCATGTAAGCAGTGCGTGCATGCATTGTATCCCTTATTTGACAGTCCCGAAAGGTTACTAAGAGCAGGCCAATCGTTGATGGTTACGAAAAGCAACGCTCGTAGGTCAAATTCCTCTTCTTTGTGCTCATCCCACACACGGACACCAGGTCTGCCCCACAGCTGTAAAAGTTCATCAACTAATGGCCTTAGGTACACATCGATGTCGTTGCCGGGTTGCTTCGGACCTTGGATGAGCACTGGCATCATAATGAACTTCCGCTTCATGCACAACCAAGGAGGAAGGTTGTAGATGCATAGAGTCACGGGCCAGGTACTATGGCTGGAGCTCTGCTCGCCAAAAGGATTCATGCCATCCGTACTTAGACCAAATCTTATGTTCCTTGCGTCAGCTGCAAAATCTTTGAACTCTCTGTCGATCTTTCTCCATTGCGTTCCATCTGCGGGGTGTCTCAACTCCCCGTCCGACTTACGGTCCTCTTTGTGCCATCGCAACAACTTGGCATGCTCTTTGTTCCTGAACAGACGTTTCAACCGTGGTATTATAGGAGCATACCACATCACCTTGGCGGGAACCCTCTTCCTAGGTTTCTGGCCCTCAACATCGTCACCAGGGTCATCGCCTCTGATCTTATAACGCAATGCAGTGCATACCGGGCATTCATTCAAATTCTCGTATTCACCGCGGTAGAGGATGCAGTCGTTGATGCATGCATGTATCTTCAGAACCTCTAAACCTAGAGGGCAGATAACCTTCTTTGCTTAAATGCGTACTGGCGGGCAACTCGTTATTCTTTGGAAACATATTCTTCAACATTTTCAGCAAGTTTTCAAATGTCGAGTCAGCTACACCTGCCTGTGCCTTCCATTTCAGCAAATCCAGTGTGCAGCCCAGCTTTTTCAGACCATCATCGCATCCGGGGTACAGCGCCTTCCTGTGATCCTCTAACATGCGATCCAAATTCTCCCTCTCCTTTTCAGTTTCGCAGCGTCTCCGTGCATCAGCAATGGTCCGACCAAGATCATCAACGGGATCATCACGTGCCTCTTCTTCACCTTCCCCTTCACCTTCCCCTTCACCTTCAGCATCCTCCATGAAAGTATCACCGAAATGAGCAAGATAGCTTTCATCGATGAAATCATCCCCTTCTTCATCTTCTTCCATTATAACCCCTCTTTCTCCATGCTTGGTCCAACAATTATAGCTTGGCATGAAACCGTGCCGAAGCAGGTGCATGTGAACATCTCTTGAGGAAGAGTAACCCTTCTGATTCTTACAGTTAACACATGGACAGATAACAAAACCCCCCTGCTTGTTCGCATTAGCCACTACGAGGAAATCTTTCAAACCCGTACTGAACTCGCCGGAGAGTCGGTTACCGTACATCCATTGTCGATTCATCTGCATTATTATAATATAAAATATATAATTAACCATCATGCATTTGTTAAACTAACTAGCTACAAACAATATAAATTAAACAATGAACTACACACACATGCATATTTTATCAACGACACATCAAAGGTTCAAGTTGCTAACCGCGATCGAGGAGGAAAAAATAAATGAGAAAGCTCAAGTGTGGCTCCAACACTTCATATCATGTTTGTTTCATGCTCTTGGGGCATTTCATCAAACACCTTATGTGCATAAGAGGAACCAAAAGCAAACCTAACACCCACTTGTGAAGTTTGTGAAGAGAATGGCTCCAAATGGCTAAGTGTTGGCTGCTGGATGGGTATATATAGGGGAGGGGCTTTAGTCCCGGTTGGCCTGGCCAACCGCGACTAAAGGTGCGGCCAACCGCGACTAAAGGCCTTCGGGCACCTTTAGTCGCGGTTGGCCTGGCCAACCGCGACTAAAGCCCCCCACGTGCACCGGCTGGCCACCGAGCGCCCTGGGCCCAGGCCTTTGGTCGCGGTTCGCCTCCCGAACCGCGACTAAAGGTCCCATTAGTCGCGGTTCCTATAGCTTCGCGACTTATGGGGCTCACCGGAAGCCTGTTTTTCTACCAGTGTGAAATATATATGTGATCAGATATAATTAATTCCCTAGGCATTCAGGTCTCAGGTTACAGCGCACGCATAAGTTCACCAGAGTTACTTTTGGTGATAATTGATGCAAGTTACTAAATCCAAACCTTTTCCCGAAAGGATCTAAATTCAACACAGTAATATATATTGATTTCGGTCTGCTACATGCCCCTGCAGATCTGGCTATATGTTTGGATTCAAAGGGGTGCAACCACGCATGTCACGTTGGGTGAAGTTTCAAAGTCCAAAAGATGCCGCGTTCTCGTGGTTAATTAAGCCCTGCCTTAGATTTTAAAATTCTGGAAGCAAGCGCGCACCTGCTCCATGCGCCTGCAGCAGGTTCCATAGAAGCAAACTGCATATGTATATATATATAAGTGCACAGTCACGCACTTCTCTACAGCACTAGACAAGGGGAACAATCCTCACCATCTCCAACAATATCCAGACCAGCTTCAGGAGGGCGCTCAGTCCTGACTGCCCGGAATCCGCCGGAACGAACCACACTACGCAATTCCAACGTTTTCGACGGCACCGTGCTTAAGTACGTACGTGCGGTGTTTTGATCGGGAGCGCAACTTGCAAGGAGGCTGGCCACCATGGCTAAGAGCGAGAGCAACATGGTCAGCTCCAGCGGCTGCTCTAATGGAGCACATAAGAGGCTGCTGCAGCATGATAGCAGTGGTGGAGGCTATGCCCAACAGCACGCCAAGAAGTAAGTACAATTCATGCCATATAAATGAAAGAGTCAGCTATGCATGTGAAACTGGAAGAGCAATCAAACTAGCTAGGATATGGTGGAGTATATATACCATTAAGTTGCTATATGGTTTGCCTTTGTTTCATAGTTAGTTCTTACTGCATGCGATGCTAAATATTTTCTCAAATTTTCTTCCACTTCAATTAAACAGGAAGGCTCGCATCGGCATGAGAACAGACTACACATATGCACCGTATCATGATGGCTTCCAGTGGAGAAAATATGGGCAGAAGATGATCCGGGGCAATGCATTCCCAAGGTTTGTGTGCAGACTATCCAGTTACAATTAAGTTCAGATTGCTCTACAAGTTAGCTGGTGGATGTACTTAGGTAAAATACGGACAATTTATCTACCCGGACAAAGTATGAAGACTTATATACAAATGAACTTGAAGGGAACCTTGGAGTGTTCCAATTCTTCAAATTTCCGAAATCTGTCGCTTGATTTGGAGGAATCATACCGTATAAGAATATTGTAGCATTGCTATAAAATCAAATGATTTTATTATAGGAACCTAGACATCCAATAATGTCATACCTTTCTTTATAAATCCTATGTGGAAAACTCAAATTCTCTATTTTAATCCTATATTTCGCATTTGGCCTCTTATCATATTTGCGCGTGTCTTTCTCAATTCTATATTTATTTTGAATCTTAGGAAATGGGTATATGACTTGTATTACTTTGATATATTTTCATTAATGTTTCATAAGCTTGACATACCTAATCAAGATGCTACAACCGCTTGTTACTTGCTGTGGATAACGAAAGCTTCCACTAAAAAAATCCACTTTGTAAGATATATGCAGTAAAACATTTGAAACTTTTAAAATGGATGCTATATTTCTTCAAATATTTACATTTAGAAAATGATATGCATATTCATATAATTGAACTTCAGTTAATAAGTAAAAAAGAACTTATTAATTAGTTGTAAACTTTGTGTTCTAAACCAATCTTGATGTCCAAATTAGGAGGATCAATTTTAGAAAACAATGAAGGTAGTACAACACATAGTGTACACCTGAAAAGAATATGACAGCTAAACAAGATCATAGATAAACATGCTCACAAATGACTCACATTCTTTTGGTTGTTGTCTCACATAACATTCTGATAATTAACAAGATAGAACTATATCAAAAGCTTCTACAATGATATGCAACCCTTACCTAACTTGAAACCAATATATATGTTAACCCAATATATATCACTGTCACACACCATAGTGGATTCTTGGGTATTGGTTAAGTGCATGTGATTTGATCTCGTTTCAAGGTTTCCCATGTTAGTTAAGTACTAAGTACATGTTTTAGATCTGACGGTTCAGGGGTTAATCAACAGCTTAACTAATCGTCCCAAGCCAGAAAGGTCCCTACTGCTGGTAGTTTAATCGCAAGTGCGCTTCGAAGCAAAGGGATATAGTATACGTGATGCATGTGCGGTTTATTAGATTTCCTTTTTGCCCTGCCTCTCGGTAGCTACCTGTAGCTCTCGCATCAGGTTGTGACGTTGACCTTCACGTTGTCGTTTACATAGAAACCACATGCCCAAATGGGAATCTGCAGTTAACAAGCGCAACCAACCAATTTGGGAAAGAAAAAGGAGACTTATTCTTAATTAAGCACCATCAGACTTTGAGGATATATCATTGCGTTCAGGTTTCGTGCACTCCACTGAGGGGTTTGTTTATTTATGATACGTTATTTAATCGTTACCCAGCTCAACTTGCGTTTCATAAACCAAGCGTTTCTATTGTTTTTGCTGTGATTGGTGATCAGTCAATTGTTCCATAATTAGATAAGTGTCAGCGCAAGCAACAGCTCGTGTAATGGTTTTGTTCTAAGATTGGTAATGAAATTGATTATTGATTACTTAAAAAATATGTCTTAATCATTGGCATTAATGTTTGGAGAAAATATCACATAATTGATTATTGATCTGCAAAAAACCATTCATCCGGGACAAGATTTTGTTTTTGTTAGAGTATATTACGTGTAGTATGTGCTTGTCTTAAACCTAATCTTCAGTAGGACATGACAAGTTTTAATTTGAATTACTCCCTCCTGTTCAGAAAACTGAAAACACTAAGTTTTGGACATGAGCTGAGTATTCACTTTTCCCTATATTTTAATCATTTTTAAAATAATTATGTATGTTTGAGAGGTATAATTATTGTAATAGACACGTGGAAATCATATGGTAGGGTTGTCCCACGGTGGGCTGGGCTTCTACCTAATTAGGGCCACTTGGCGACAGACCCAATCCTAGGATCCTACCATGCACCTTAGTTTTTTTTTTTTTGAAACCATGAACTTTAGCTAACCCTCTCTCGATATGCTTAAAAAAATAAAAAAATGCAAGAGCAATGCCCTTCCTTCATTGGTGGGAAAAGTTTAAAATGCGTGCTGTATTTGAATTTATGTTTTGAAAAAACCTTAGATGTAACCAAAATATTAAGGATTTAACCAAGAATGAAGGATATAGTCCAAAACTGCCAAAACAATACATGCATAACCACATACAAAAATAGTTCTTCAATTTTCAAAAGCCTAACATCAACATCCCACAGGGAAACAACCATGGCTGGCCCTGACATAGAAGAGGCCCGGTGCAAGAACGAAAATGGGCCCCATACTTAGATAATTATAATTATAGAGGTATTTTTTATATTTCAACAGAAATTTACAAACTGAACATGATTCTCTCCAAATTCTCATTGACATACATTTTCTAGATGACATCTCATGATCTCATCACACAAACATAAACACGCAAACGAATGTTTATGAGATGATAATAACGCTTGAAAGTGAGAACATAAGAAGCTGAAT
Organism: Lolium perenne; assembly: GCF_019359855.2. Taxonomy (NCBI): domain Eukaryota; kingdom Viridiplantae; phylum Streptophyta; class Magnoliopsida; order Poales; family Poaceae; genus Lolium; species Lolium perenne. Next base: position 255,644,892 of record NC_067246.2, on the reverse strand, counting down.
CAGGTGAGAGTTGTTGCAAATCAGAAGATCGAGATTTCCTCTGCTAATTCCAACAAGGAGTGTCGTTCCATCCTCGGTGTGGGTGGGGAGATGGGTAGGGCACGATGAAGCAAGACCACGCGTCTGTACGAAAGAGGAGAAGTCGCAGTGAGGCATTAACGAGGAGACGGTCGAGTTATGACCAAGATCTTCATTATTTTAGTGAAATCTGCTCTTGGTCGAATTTAATGGCCTTCTCGAGCCTTCCTGTACATACCTGGATGGGCCCCCAAAACATTGGGGCCCTGTGCGACCGCACCGCCTGCACTGACCCAGGGCCGGGCCAGGAAACAACATATCATAAAGTACTAAGTAAGAACTATCAGCATTAGCGACATTATCTTTCAATTGAAAGAGGAACCATCATATTGCCAAACAGGAAGCAAATTCTTACAAAGGAGGAAAACCCGGGCCTTGGGGTCAATATATAGGCTGGGGAAAAAAATAGCGCGCTAACGATATAACGTTTTAGCACGATGTAGAATGTTATTTCATAAATAGCGTCATAGCGAGGAAAAATACTAAAGTTTAGTGTGACCTCTCTAGTTATGCTATAGCGTTCTATTAGCGTTGCAATAGCGAGCTATTTTCTTCATGCTGGTGGGATAGGTTTAAGGGAATTTCAACCACAAGGTTCCCTGTTGAGAGGCCTGTTGCAAACTTGCACCTTCTAGCAAGAGGAAGAGTGAGAGTGAAAATTAACTAGGCCAAACATACTATCATGAAGATTCAGTTCTATCATGTGAGGACTCAACATTTGTGCATATGAGATCTCTAGCGAGTTCCAGCATTACAAGTGAGTAAGATCCATACTAGCTAGATCTGAAGGGTGCATCTGATTCCCCACACTTGGGGATGCTCCCCCACACAACGATATCCAAAGCACGCATGCATGGATCAGTACTCTAATTTGGAGCTAATAATGCATGTCGGCAAGATTAACAATTCTGATCATCCAAGTTGTACAATGCCAGGTGGTCTCATGTGCCACGATTTTGGCTGCCACGTGCATCATGTCTGGTCCACGACGACCACTACTTTTAAGATGGATCGTATTTTTTGCCCTCAAGGCATCCATGGAAAAGCGAGCACTAAACACACTGTCTATCTATGCAGATGCTACTACCGGTGCACGTACCACCAGGATCTTGGCTGTCCGGCAAGCAAGCACGTGGAGCAGCACAACTCCGGGGACCCTCCTCTGTTCCGGGTGGTCTACACCAACGACCACACATGCAGAGGCGCGGCCGATGCCGCCTCGGAGTACATGGCTTCGTCGATGCACATCCAGCAGATCGCCGATGCTTCCCTGAGAAAGGTACCGGAGGTGGAAACTAAGCCGGCGCCGCTCACGCAGCTGGCTCGTTGCGGCCGTGGTTTCGCCGCCGCGATAAAAGAAGAGAAAGACGCTATCATCTCCTCCCTACTCACCGTCATCACAGGCGGCTGCGACGACAACATCGTGAAATCTGACCACTCCGCGCGTGTGAACTACAGCGATTCGTTGTTGGCTAGTAACTGCTACAGGGATTCACCGGCGATGGCCGGAGGTAGCCATGACGGCAGCAGTGGCTCCTCGGTTTCGCCAGTGGTGCTGCCGGCGCACCATGACCTAGGGCTGGACTTCATGGTGGACTCCAACTGGTTCGAGCCTTTGGATTTGGGTTGGTTCCAGTGAATAGATTGAGTACTTAATTTGAGCGTGTGCATTCACCTATCCATTTATAAGATGTCCTTTTTTGTTTGAGATGTGGTGGTACATATGTGCTCTCACCATGTCCCAAATTTAGGTAGAAGTGAGACTCTAGCTTGGTGGGTGAGTTCCTAACTATTTTTTCCTCACCATTGCACCGTAGAAGAGTTCTCCATGATGTCGCTCGCTCATATCTCTCTCTCTATATATGTATAGAACAGACAGGGAGTATGTACAAGTCTAATTTTGGAAACTATACGGGTGTTCAAATAGTGTACAAATAAATATTGGGAGCGCCTAGAGATCAGTCGTCCTGAGACTTAATAAGTCTCAATCGATGATATCGGTAGCTTATTGAGCTCGTGTACTACTTTAGTTTTGGTGTTCAGTTTTGTGCGTTCGTATTTTTCACTAGAAAAAATAATTTGTGCAACCATTTAAGACATAAGAAAAATCGTAGTAGCAATTTACATTTAACTAGAAAAGATTCAGTTGCAACCCACATGTAAATGGAAATTCTTAGTTGCGACGCATGCGTAACTGGAAAAATCTTAGTTGCAACGTATGTGCAACTAGAAAAATCTTAGTTCCAACGCTCATGCAATTGGAGAAAAAATGTATCAATTGCAACCCACATGTAAGTGGAAATTCTTAGTTGCGACGCAGACGTAACTAGAAAAAAACTCAGTTGCAACCCACTGTTAAAATTCTTAGTTGCAATATATACGTAACTGGAAAAATCTCGGTTGCAACAGTCATGCAACTGGAAAGAAAAATATCACTTGCAACCCACATGTAACCGAAAAAAACTCAGTTGCAACCCATATACAACTGGAAATATGTTCTCTGCAACACACGCGCAACTGAAATGCGCGGCATAAGCGGTTCCATGGGAGAGAGAAAGAAGCCTTGTAGATAGGAACCATCACCACGAGTCCACTTGGCGCCCACTCCACAAGCCCACTCCGCGAGGCCCGGAAAAAACAAGTCAGCCCGCTTACGCGTTGGGCCAACAACAACACAAACACACAAAAACAGCCCAAAAGTCAGAGCACGAATCTACAAGCGCAGAAAACACGAATCTCAGAACCGCTCGACTTAAACTTATTAAGTATCAAGCTCGTGATTTCCAGCAAATCCGATAAATATGTTTTGGAACTAAATGTGTTGGAACATCTGTCAATGGGTCCCTTACTCCCTTATCAAACTACAGAGTTCATGGGTCCCACATCAGCCCACAGAGGTCAAAATGCGACCACTTGTCCGGGGGTGGCCTAGCACAACGACTCAGGCGCCCAGATTCTACTTATCGTCACAATCATGTTGGAGTACATGCCATCATGTTGGAGTACCATGCCATGAAAAGATCATCACGAGGATTCTACTTATCGTCACGATCAGATAGGAGTATTTTTTTATCGAAACATTTGGTTGTATGGTTTCTTTGATCTACTTATACGTGTTATCCAGTTAATGTTGTTTCCGCCACGAGTCAGCTCCATTATTGTTCGAAATCCGTGATCTGATATATTAGCATTCGAATCCACAACCAGTATTAACCTCCACTCTCCCAACCCATTTACATCACTACCATAATCTCTCTATGCATATAGGGGAATATAGGGAATCAGCAAGTGGTATCAATCATCACGTCACAATTCATCTACATGGGGAGCTTGAGACTTCCTCGAGTTTTTCCTACATATATAAAGATAGTACAATCCGTCCAAACAAGACGTAGGGTCCTAACCCTATGTTATTTGCCAGGGTCCAAACCTGTCTACAACCATCTTCTATTTTCTACCATCCATGTTTGCTGAACGATGACCCCCGGACTAATATTGTTGGGAAATATAAGAAAAGTTGGCATGCCAGGTAGGGGTGCACGTCTGAATCTAGCTACCTCACCAGATCCATATTTCAAAAATCAGCAACAATGGCAACAGCTTGGCATTTTCTCCGGGCGAGATGGCCCTCTTTGGATCCCTAGAGTTTATTGCCAATCACCTCGATGAGCCATCGCTTCTCCGCCCTATCTTGGATCCTTCAGATCTTTCACCGTCATATTCTTCGTGGCGGTTGGAGGCAGTTGTTTGGCCACTCTCTGATGGCAACAAAACACCAATCAACTATCCCGACGAGAAAGGTTGTCTTGCTTGATGAGACCTATCACTAAATGACAAGATTCACAATCACCCTTTGCTCATAATAAAATCAATACCCAATGATCAAAACATTCATATCTTCAATTATTAACAAAATGTATTCAAGTAATTATAAGGTATTACATGTGATAGACATACTAGTGGCGGTCTTTATTCAAAGATAGAGATGCAACTCAAAAGCAAACAAAAAGACTCACAAAGATTCTCTAAGCTCATAAATTTTCCCATATAGTGCTTAATTAAAAAAACAATGTTTGGAGATTTACAAACCTAGACTAGTGTTGGTGTACATGGATTCCTTGGGAATCCCCAAGTTTATGGTCTAACCATTGTTAAATGAACCTTGATTTATTTTTCCATCATTCCCAGTGAAAAAACTTCACTATAAAAACTTATCAATCCCGCTATTTTTTGCAGGTTTAATGACACAAAGATACATAGCATGGTGTGATCAATCACCGAAATAAATCTGGTATTGTAATGTACAGAAAGTTGATCAAGTGGCTACCAGCCAAATAACACCATAATACACATAAATAATCAAACGGGAACTCAAAAGAGCCACTTAAGTAACTAAAGGCGGAATCTATAAAAAAAGCAGCTGCAGCAAAATGATTTTTTTGAAACAACTCCGAAAAATCAGACAAATATGAAAATAATACAAACATGGAGCATTTAATATGAAAATTACAGCCTATTGCGATCTACGTGAATTGTTGCGGAATTTTTCTCTACAACACGTAGAAAACCACAATTCAAGCAATTATAAACATCTTTCAAAATTCATATGATTTGAAATTGCCATTTAAACTTATAAAACAGAAAAAGAAAAAATATAACTTGAAAAGCTAAGAAAACACTCAAAAAAAAATTGAAAGAAAATAATCGGGTTGCCTCCTGCAAAGCGCTTTTTTTAAAGCCATATAGCTAGGATTCATACATTTTTTTATGTAGGAGGTGCGCATATCATGGGAGGAATGCTTCATTGCTCCATCCTTCCTATTTGCAAAGTGCTCAATGCACTTCTTTTGTGAAACCAAAAAAATCACATTCCCCTCATTTGAAGTCTCCCATGAATTATCCATGATAATGAAATCCACATGCACAATTCGATCATGGCATTATTTATTCTACCTATATAATGCTCAGTATAACAATCATCAAGTTGTAAATCAATATTTTTTCGGTAAACTGGGTCAGCTTAATTTGATATAGGTAATAATGCGTGCATCCAGAAACAAGCCTGCAAATTAGGAGTGGTTTCCATGATTTAGTAAATGAAAAAAGAAAAGAAGAGCATACCTTCCGCTGCTTCCAGGAAAGGAACTGGGCTGGTCCGATGGGCGGCACCATGCCCTCCGTTGCAGCTAGGACGGAAACATCTTTGTGATAAGAGGTTGCCCGATCTTCTCAGTAAGTGATACGTCTTAAACATATCTATAATTTTTAATGCTCCATGCTTGTTTTACACCAATTCACATATGTTTTTTTACATTTCGTTGCACTTTTACATGATTTCCCGCAATAATCTATTAACAAGATGCCACATTATTTTCTGCTGTTTTTGTATTTCAAAAAAGTTGTACATGAAATATTCTCGGAATTGGACGAAATAAAAGTTGAAGTCAATATTTTACAGAAATGAAGACGAAGTCCAGAGGAAGGTCGAAGAGATGCAGCAGGTCGGCAGACCTACCCTAGGCGTGACCTAGACCTGGCCCGCACCTAGGGGTGGTCTGGGCCCACCAGGCACCCAACCGACCTCAATCCTCCACCTATTTATACATCTTCTCGGGAAAACTCTGGATACACAAGCCTCCATCCACGAAAAGTTCCGTCGTGGCCGCCATCGCAGAACCCATCTCAGGGGGTTCTAAAGCTCTTCTCGGCACCCTGCCGGAGGGGCAAATCATCGCCGGATGCATCTACATCGCCATGCCCGCCTCCAAAGTGATGCGTGAGTAGTTCTTCCCTGGACTATGTATCCATAGCAGTAGCTAGATGGTTGCCTTCTCCACCTTGTGCTTCATGTATCGATCTTGTGAGCTGCCCTACATGATCAAGATCATCTTTATGTAATCCTCTATTTTTGGTTTGCTGGGATCCGATGAATGTTGAATACTATGTTGAGATTGATTATATAATCATGTCATATGTTATTTGTGATCTTGCATGCTCTCCGTTGCTAGTAGAAACTCTGGCTAAGTGGACACTTGTGACTCCAATAGGGGGTATTTATGCTCGATAATAGGTTCATGCCTCTAGTTTCTTGGGAGAGTGACTTTGTAAATTCTAAGGTTGTAGATGTGCTGTTGCTAGTAGGGAGAAAACAACAATATTTTATCCAAGGGTAATTCTATTCTTTACTTTACACACATCGTTTAATGCGATAGGCTATTGCTTGCAACTTTATACTGGAAGGGGTACGGAAGCTAACCTGAATGCGGACTATTAGTCATAGAGGCAGTTGGATTACGGTCTATGTATTATGTTGTAATGCCCAATACCAAATATCATAGTAATCATCTTGTCATGTATGGTCGATATTCTGTCAATTTCCCAGCTGTAATTTGTTCACCCAACATGCTATTTCTTTATGGAGAGACACCTCTAGTGAACTATGGACCCCGGTCCTATTTCCTTTACTGATAAATTCAACTACAATCCTATTTGGTTTACTTTCTGCAAACATCTCCTTTCATTCGATACGTCTAATCATTTGTGTTCAGCAAACCGGTGATATTGACAACCTCAATGCAAGTTGGGGCAAAGTACTTTGGTTGTGTTGTGTGCAGGTTCCACGTTGTTGCTGACGCCGGTAGTGCGTCCTGCCACTAGTTAGCCAGCAACACCTTCAAAAGTCACGCCTTTCTCCTATTGGTCGACTAAACCTTGGTTTCATACTGAGGAAAAACTTGTTGTTGTGATCATCACACCTTCCTCTTGGCATTCCCCAACAGCGTTTCCACATACGACGAGTACACGCCATCAAGCTTGTATTCTGGCGCCGTTGCCGGGGATAAAGAGGATTTCTGCAAGGGGAGTCTCTCATCTCCAATCTTTTTTACTTTGTTATAGTTTGCTTAGTTTACTATTTTTTGTTTGCTTTCATTATATAAAAAACACACACAAAATTAGTTTACTTTTATAGTTGTCTTTATTATATGTAAAACACACAAAATTAGTTTAGTTGTTATTTCTGTTACTTAGTTTTAATTTTGCTAAAATGGGTTCCGCTGAAAATACTAAGTTGTGTGAATTTACTAGCACCAAAAATAATTATTTATTTGTACACCTATTGCTCCACCTGCTCCCGAAGCAGCCTTCTATGAAATTGAACCTGCTTTATTAAATCTTGTCATGAAAGAGCAATTTTCTGGTGTTAGTACTGAAGATGCCGTTTCTCATCTTAATAATTTTGGTGAACTTTGTGAGATACAAAAATATAAGGATATAGATGGTGACATTATAAAACTAAAATTGTTTTCTTTCTCTTTGAGAGGTAGAGCTAAAGATTGGTTGCTATCTTTGCCTAGAAATAGTATTGATTCTTGGGTTAAATGCAAAGATGCTTTTATTGGAAAATATTATCCCCTGCTAAGATTATATCTTTGAGAAGCGACATAATGAAATTTAGGCAATATGATAATGAACATGTTGCTCAAGCTTGGCAAAGAATGAAATCTTTGGTAAAGAATTGTCCCACTCATGGACTTACTACTTGGATGATCACCCAAAATTTTTATGCAGGACTAAACTTTTCTTCAAGAAATCTCCTGGATTCAGCTGCTGGAGTTACCTTTATGTCCATTACTTTGGGGGCTGCAACAAAATTACTTGATGATATGATGATAAATTATTATGAATGGCACACCTAGAGAGCTCCACATGGTAAGAAGGAAAATTATGTTGAAGAATCCTCCTCCTTGAGTGATAAAATTGATACTATTATGTCTATGCTTGTTAATGGTAAAGCTCATGTTGATCCAAATAATATTATGTTAGCTTCTTTGGTTGCTCAAAAAGAGCATGTTGATGTGAATTTCATTAAAAACAACAATTTCAACAACAATGCTTATAGGAATAATTTTGGTAGCAACAATTATAGGCCATATCCTTCTTATAATGGTAACTCCTAAGACAACTCTTATGGTAATTCATACATCAATAATAAAAGTGCACCCTCTGATCTTGAAATCATGCTAAAGGAATTCATTAGTTGATAGCCTTTATCATGATGTTGAATTTCTTAAATTAAAAGTGTTGCCTCGAGATGTTAAAGAAAGTAAAACTTTGAATGCCATTCAAGTTAGATTTGATGAAAATGTTAGGATGTTGGCTGAATTGCATGATAGGTGGGAAAGAGAAGATGAAATTGCTAAACATAATAATTTGACTAAAGTTTATACCATCACCATCAGCAGTAGTAACAAAGTTTCAAATGCTAGCCACTCTCCTACTATTGATAATAAATTAAATGGTGTATTAAAAGCCCTCGCTCCTTCTAAAAAATTGCCTAAAACCACTGAAACTGCTCGTGATAAGTATGCTGAAATTTTTCGGAGTATGGGAGACAAGAATCCTTTTCCCTTTGATAAAATGGGTTTGATTTTGATGATTGCAATATCTCTGAAGTATTAAATTCTTACAAATTCTTGCTAGAAGTCCTAATGCGTTAGAAGGTGGCTGGGAGCCCATCATTAAGATGAGAATAGATGGTTTTCATTGCAATGCTTTATGTGATCTTGGTGCAAGTATTTCTGTTATTCCTAGAAAAATCTATGAGATGCTTGAATTGCCACCGTTGGACAAAATGTTTTGGATGTTCATCTTGTTGATATTGATGCAAAGAAACCTTTGGGGAAAGTTGATAATGTTTTTATTATGGTTCACGATAACCTGGTCCCAGTTTATTTTGTTGTTTTAGATATTGAATGCAATGCTTCTTGTCCGATTGTATTGGGAAGACCGTTTCTTACAACAGTTGGTGCTGCTATTGATATGAGAGATGTGATTATTAAATATCAATTCCCACTCAAGAAAGATATGAAACACTTCCCTAGAAAGAGAAAGAAGTTCACTTCTGACTCTATTATTAGAACAAATTATGATGTTGATGCTTCTTCACTTGATACTACTTGATGCTCGCATTTTTACTGCGCCTAGCTGAAAGACGTTAAAGAAAAGCGTTTATGAGAGACAACTCATGTTTTTTTTACAGTAATTTTTCTTTTTGTTGAGTCTTGGAAGTTATTACTACTGTAATGACCGCTCCTTATGATTTTTTTTGTTTTTGTGCCAAGAATAGCCTCTAATAGGAAGAAAGTAATGTTTGGGAAGGTTGCTGTCCTGAAAACAGATTATATGCTATTACCATAAAAATTCATAAAAATAGCCAGAGAGGAATTGTGAGCTGTAATTTGTTATGCATATTCCCGAGGTTATTATCTAACTTTCGTTAGTTGACAACTTTTCTAGATAAGCAACAGATGATTTTCAAAAATATTGATCTTTACATGATGTTCTGTTTTGACAGATTTATGCACTATTTGCATTTGCCTCTTAAATCTCTTTCTTTTTTAGTTCTTTTGATCAAAGAGCTTTTTTAAAGGTTGCTACAGTAGCTTATGCTTTAATAGATTTTGATATATGATAGTACTGAACAAAAGTGGATTTGTTAATTTTGATTGTACTAATGCTGCTAATGAAGAATTGTGCGAAGTTATTGTATGAAGGAAGTTTTCAAGAGTAGGGAAAGGAGAATGATGTGATGAGATGAAGAACGGACAAAAGCTCAAGCTTAGGGATGCCCCTGCACCCCAAGACATATTCAAGAGGTACAAGCGTCAAACCTTGGGGATGCCTTGGGCATCCCCTTTTCATCAACAAAGCAACATGTCATCTCTCTATACGCTATATTTTTATTGCTTCATAAGCTATGTGTTGTTCTTGGAGCGTATTTATTTTTGTTTTAGGTTTTGTTTTGTTTACTGTAGCATATGTTGGATCCCGACACATTTGTTTTGGATAAAGACCTGCTCCTTTTTAATTGCATAGAAGGCTCTAGTTTTCACTGTTATTGTTCTGAGAGTGTTCCAGTTTTCTGGTAATGTGTTTAGCTCTTGTTCTTTCACTTGAATTTTTTTCAGAGCATACTAGTATTCTTTATTTTTGTATTGTTAGCTCTCTGGTCCATATTTTATTTCATCCATGAGAGTTATTTCAAATAAGTTAATTGGTGTTGGATACGAGTAAAATATTTCATGACTATAGTGATGCAAAAGGAAGCTTGTCTAGGCTGTGGTATAGACTTTGGCATGTCATGTCGGATGTTATTCTTGTCATATGATTAGTATTTATTGTTTTAGCATGACTTGTTTCAAATAGTTGAGAGTGCATCATGTGTCATTGAAAGAATCATGTGTTGTTTCTATCATAAAAGCATAATAGTGTGGTATTCTCCTTTGATACTTTATTGGGTTGACTTGGCACATTCTTATAACATGTTATGGCTATAACCAGTCAACTAAAGCCTCTATGATCATTTAGTTTTTGACTTGTAATATCACTTTATGCTTTGATTAATAATGTTTTGTCTCTATGCATGATTATGGCCATTATTGCTCTCTTAGTTGGTCGCTTCCAGTCTTTTTGCTAGCCTTCACATGTACGGAGTATGAGCTCTACTCGTGCATCCAACCACCAAAAACTAAAGTTGCCAATTGTGTCCACCATATCTACCTATATGTGGTATTTCACCTCCACTCCAAAGTAAATTGCTTTTGTGCTACTTTTAAACCTTCAAAAATAATCATTTGTTTTGTGTAAATTATAGATCATGGGAAGTAGTCTAAAAAACTATTGTGGCAAGTATTATGTCCTATGCATTTTTAGTTCTTATAAGTTGCTTGTTGTGTGATAACCATGCTGTCATGGGGAACACCATTAATATGCTTTTGTTGAATATCATGTGAAATACTATCCATGCTCATCTTGTTTGAAGTAAGGGAGATTTACCATGAGTTGGAAAGATTGGATTATGCATATTGTTAGAGAGCAAAATTGGTCGCCAACAAAAGCCATTTTCACATGGTGGAAATTTCAGCTGGACAAAAGCCCAAATATCAGTTGTCCTTTCTTTCTCGGTATGGATGTCCAAAAAAGTTGAGATTCATCAAAATTGAGAAATCAAATGAGATTCATCTCCTAGGACCTTTGTACAGGAGGCAAGGAGGTACCCCTTTGTGAAACTTGGTTAAAACATATGTATGTGATGAAAATCCATGGAAGTCCAACCTAATTAGGACAAGGTGTGAGCACTATTAGTATATTATGCATGAGGCAAGCAAACTTATAGGAAGTAAGTATGCATAAGCCATACTATTTATCACTACCGTTGACATAAGTAGCACCTTGATGTCTACGGGTGCTTCTATTCTTGTAGACAGTGTTGGGCCTCCAAGTGCAGAGGTTTGTAGAACAGCAGCAAGTTTCCCTTAAGTGGATCACCCAAGGTTTATCGAACTCAGGGAGGAAGAGGTCAAAGATATCCCTCTCATGCAACCCTGCAACCACAAAGCAAGAAGTCTCTTGTATCCCCAACACACCTAATAGGTGCACTAGTTCGGCGAAGAGATAGTGAAATACAGGTGGTATGAATAAGTATGAGCAGTAGTAACTGAAGGAGATATGCCCTAGAGGCAATAATAAAGTGGTTATTATTTATATCTTTATGTTTATGATAAATGTTTATATATCATGCTATAATTGTATTAACCGAAACATTAGTACATGTGTGATATGTAGACAAACAAAGAGTCCCTAGTATGCCTCTTAACTAGCTTGTTGATTAATGGATGATTAGTTTCATAATCATGAACATTGGATGTTATTAATAACAAGGTTATGTCATTGTATGAATGATGTAATGGACACACCCATTTAAGCGTAGCATAAGATCTCGTCATTAAGTTATTTGCTATAAGCTTTCGATACATAGTTACCTAGTCCTTATGACCATGAGATCATGTAAATGACTTATACCGGAAAGGTACTTTGATTACACCAAACGCCACTGCGTAAATGGGTGGTTATAAAGGTGGGATTAAGTATCCGGAAAGTATGAGTTGAGGCATATGGATCAACAGTGGGATTTGTCCATCCCGATGACGGATAGATATACTCTGGGCCCTCTCGGTGGAATGTCGTCTAATTTCTTGCAAGCATATGAATAAGTTCATATACCACGGTACGAGTAAAGAGTACTTGTCAGGAGACGAGGTTGAACAAGGTATAGAGTGATACCGAAGATCAAACCTCGGACAAGTAAAATATCATGTGACAAAGGGAATTGGTATCGTATGTGAATGGTTCATTCGATCACTAAAGTCATCGTTGAATATGTGGGAGCCATTATGGATCTCCAGATCCCGCTATTGGTTATTGGTCGGAGTGAGTACTCAACAATGTCCGCATAGTTCGCGAACCGTAGGGTGACACACTTAAAGTTGGATGTTGAAATGGTAGAACTTGAATATGGAATGGAGTTCGAATATTTGTTCGGAATCCCGGATGAGATCCCGGACATCACGAGGAGTTCCGGAATGGTCCGGAGAATAAGATTCATATATAGGATGTCATTTTATGTGAATTAAAATGATGCGGAAGGTTCTAGAAAAGTCCGGAAGAAACCACCAAGGAAGGTGGAGTCCCGGAGGGACTCCACCTCCATGGCCGGCCAACCCTAGTGGGGGAGGAGTCCCAAGTGGACTCCCCCTATGGGGGCCGGCCACCCCCCCATATGGAAGGGGGGAATCCCACCCCAAGTGGGATTCCCACCTTGGGTAGGTTTCCCTATCATATGGAAGGTTTTGGGTTCGGATCTTATTCGGAGACTTGTAGTCCAACACTTGGGGCTTCCACCTATATAATGAGGGGCCAAGGGGAGGGGGCCGGCCACCCCAAGATCAAAACCTGGCCGCCCCCCTTGAGTGGCCGGCCACCCCCTCCCAAACCCTAGCCGCCCCCCTCTCCTCCATAGCTCCCGCGTGCTTAAGCGAAGCTCCGCCGGAGTTCTCCACCGCCACCGACACCACGCCGTCGTGCTGTCGGATTCAAGAGGAGCTACTACTTCCGCTGCCCGCTGGAACGGGAGGTGGACGTCGTCTTCATCAACAACCAAACGTGTGACCGAGTACGGAGGTGCTGCCCGTTCGTGGCGCCGGTGATCAAGATCTTCTACGCGCTTTTGCAAGCGGCAAGTGAACGTCTACCGCAGCAACAAGAGCCTCATCTTGTAGGCTTTGGAATCTCTTCAAGGGTGAGACTCGATAATCCCCTCGTTGCTACCGTCTTCTAGATTGCATCTTGGTTTGGATTGCGTGTTCGTGGTAGGAAATTTTTTGTTTTCTATGCAACGTTATCCTACAGTAACGGCGCCAGAAAAGTGCTTTGCTGTCCAGGACTGGCGTGTGGTTGATGGTGGTAATATTGCGGACAGTACAGATGCAGTAGAACAGTAAACAAGCGATGATTTCAGTATTTGGAAGCAAGGCCTAGGGATTATACTTTCACTAGTGGACACTCTCAACATTGATCACATAACAGAATAAATAGATAAATGCTATACTCTACACTCTCTTGTTGGATGATGAACACCACTAATTGTGTAGGATTACACGAACCCTCAACGGAGTTAACAAGCTCCACAATATTCGATATTCATATTTAAATAACCTTAGAGTGCATGATAGATCAACACAACTATACCAAGTACTAACATAGCATGCACACCGTTACCATCACACTATGAAAGGAGGAATAGATCACATCAATACCATCATAGTAATAGTTAACTTCATAATCTACAAGAGATCACAATCATAGCATATACCAAGTACTTCATGATGCACACACTGTCAACATTACATCATGGAGGAGGAATAGACTACTTTAATAACATCACTAGAGTAGCACATAGATGAATAGTGATACAAAACTCATATGAATCTCAATCATGTAAGGCAGCTCATGAGATCATTGTATTGAAGTACATAGGAGAGAGATTAACCACATAGCTACCGGTACAGCCCTTAGCCTCGATGGAGAACTACTCCCTCCTCATGGGAGACAGCAGCGTTGATGAAGATGGCGGTGATGTCGATGGAGAAGCCTTCCGGGGGCACTTCCCCGTCCCGGCGGCGTGCCGGAACAGAGACTCCTGTCCCCCAGATCTTGGCTTCGCGATGGCGGCGGCTCTGGATGGTTTCTCGTACCGTGGCTTTTTCCGTATCGAAGAATTAGGTCAGGGGCTTCTTATAGGCGAAGAGGCGGCGTCAGAAGGGATCTGGGGCCACCAGACACTAGGGCGGCGCCCCCCCCTGGGCCGCGCCGCCACCATGTGTGGGCCCCCTGTGGCTCCTCTCTGGCGGCTCTCGGGTGTTCTGGAAGCTTCATGCAATCCTAAGACTCTGGGCGTTGATTTCGTCCAATTCCGAGAATATTTCCTTACTAGGATTTCTGAAACCAAAAACAGCAGAAAACAGGAACTTGCACTTCGGCATCTCGTCAATAGGTTAGTACCGGAAAATGCATAAATATGACATAAAGTATGCATAAAACATGTAGATATCATCAATAATGTGGCATGGAACATAAGAAATTATCGATACGTCGGAGACGTATCAGCATCCCCAAGCTTAGTTTCTGCTCGTCCCGAGCAGGTAAACAATAACAAAGATAGTTTCTGGAGTGACATGCCATCATAACCTTGATCATACTATTGTAAGCACATGTAATGAATGCAGCGATCCAAACAATGGTAAATGACATGAGTAAACAAATGAATCATATAGCAAAGACTTTTCATGAATAGTACTTTCAAGACAAGCATCAATAAGTCTTGCATAAGAGTTAACTCATAAAGCAATAATTCAAAGTAAAGGTATTGAAGCAACACAAAGGAAGATTAAGTTTCAGCGGTTGCTTTCAACTTATAACATATATATCTCATGGATAGTTGTCAATGTAAAGTAATATAACAAGTGCAATATGCAAGTATGTAGGAATCAATGCACAGTTCACACAAGTGTTTGCTTCTTGAGATGGAGAGAAATAGGTGAACTGACTCAACATAAAAGTAGAAGAATGACCCTTCGCAGAGGGAAACATTGATTGCTATATTTGTGCTAGAGCTTTGGTTTTGAAAACATATAGAGAGCATAAAAGTAAAATTTTGAGAGGTGTTTGTTGTTGTCAATGAATGGTAGCGGGCACTCTAACCCCCTTGTCAGACAAACCTTCAAAGAGCGGCTCCCATTTTATTTTTATTTTTGGGTGGCACTCCTTCCAACCTTTCTTTCACAAACCATGGCTAACCGAATCCTCGGGTGCCTGCCAACAATCTCATACCATGAAGGAGTGCCTTTTTTTATTTTAGTTTTATTATGATGACACTCCTCCCCACCTTTGCTTTCTCAAGCCATGGCTAACCGAATCCTTCGGGTGCCGTCCAATCAATCACATACCATGGAGGAGTGTCTATTTTTTTTTGTTAATTAATTTGGGACTGGGAATCCCATTGCCAGCTCTTTATGCAAAATTATTGGATAAGCGGATGAAGCCACTAGTCCATTGGTGAAAGTTGCCCAACAAGATTGAAAGATAAACACCACATACTTCCTCATGAGCTATAAAACATTGACACAAATCAGAGGTGATAAATTTTGAATTGTTTAAAGGTAGCACTCAAGCAATTTACTTTGGAATGGCGGAGAAATACCATGTAGTAGGTAGGTATGGTGGACACAAATGGCTAGTGGTTGGCTCAAGGATTTTGGATGCATGAGAAGTATTCCCTCTCGATACAAGGTTTAGGCTAGCAAGGCTATTTGAAACAAACACAAGGATGAACCGGTGCAGCAAAACTCACATAAAAGACATATTGTAAACATTATAAGACTCTACACCGTCTTCCTTGTTGTTCAAACACTTTACTAGAAATTATCTAGACCTTAGAGAGACCAATTATGCAAACTAAATTTTAGCAAGCTCTATGTATTTCTTCATTAATAGGTGCAAAGTATATGATGCAAGAGCTTAAACTTGAGCACAACAATTGCCAAGTATCAAATTATCCAAGACATTTTACCAATTACTACATGTATCATTTTCCGTTTCCAACCATATAACAATTAACGAAGCAGTTTCAACCTTCGCCATGAAAATTAAAAGCTAAGAACACATGTGTTCATATGAACCAGCGGAGCGTGTCTCTCTCCCACACAAGCATTTATTCAAACAAAAACAAAAACAAAAGCACACAGACGCTCCAAGTAAAGTACATAAGATGTGACCGAATAAAAATATAGTTTCAAGAGAAGGAACCTGATAATTTGTCGATGAAGAAGGGGATGCCTTGGGCATCCCCAAGCTTAGACGCTTGAGTCTTCTTGAAATATGCAGGGATGAACCACCGGGGCATCCCCAAGCTTAGAGCTTTCACTCTCCTTGATCATATTGTATCATCCTCCTCTCTTGACCCTTGAAAACTTCCTCCACACCAAACTCGAAACAAACTCATTAAAGGGTTAGTGCATAATCAAAATTCATATGTTCAGAGGTGACACAATCATTCTTAACACTTCTGGACATTGCCCAAAGCTACTGGAAGTTAATGGAACAAAGAAATCTATCCCACATAGCAAAAGAGGCAATGCGAAATAAAAGGCAGAATCTGTCAAAACAGAACAGTCCGTAAAGACGAATTTTATTGAGGCACCAGACTTGCTCAAATGAAAATGCTCAAATTTAATGAAAGTTGCGTACATATCTGAGGATCACTCACGTAAATTGGCATAATTTTCTGAGTTACCTACAGAGAATTAGTCCCAGATTCGTTAGAGACAGAAATCTGTTTCTGCGCAGTAATCCAAATCTAGTATGAACCTTACTATCAAAGACATTACTTGGCACAACAATGCAACAAAACTAAGATAAGGAGAGGTTGCTACAGTAGTAACAACTTCCAAGACTCAAATATAAAACAAAAGTACTGTAGTAAAATAAACACATGGGTTATCTCCCAAGATGTTCTTTCTTTATAGCCATTAAGATGGGCTCAGCAGTTTTAATGATGCACTCGCAAGAAATAGTATTTGAAGCAAAAGAGAGCATCAAGAAGCAAATTCAAAACACATTTAAGCCTAACATGCTTCCTATGAAAAGGAATCTTGTAAATAAACAAGTTCGTGAAGAGCAAAGTAACAAGCATAGGAAGATAGAACAAGTGTAGCTTCAAAAATTTCAGCACATAGAGAGGTGTATTAATAACATGAAAATTTCTACAACCATATTTTCCTCTCTCATAATAACTTTCAGTAGCATCATGAGCAAACTCAACAATATAACTGTCACATAAAGCATTCTTATCATGAGTCTCATGCATAAAATTATTACTCTCCACATAAGCATAATCAATTTTAGTAGTTGTAGTGGGAGCGAATTCAACAAAGTAGCTATCATTATTATTCTCATCATCAAATATAGGAGGCATATTGTAATCATAATCAAATTTATCCTCCATAACAGGCGGCACCAAAAGACCACTATCATTATAATCATCATAAATAGGAGGCAAAGTATCATCAAAGTAAATTTTCTCCTCAATGCTTGGGGGACTAAAAAGATCATGCTCATCAAAGCGAGCTTCCCCAAGCTTAGAATTTTCCATAGCATTAACAACAATAGTGTTCAAAGCATTCATATTAATAACATTCCCATTAGCATGCATATAAAGTTCCATAGGTTTTTTAATTCTCTCTTCAAACACATCATGTCCTAATTCAAGATAAAGTTCATAAAGATCTCTCATATTTTTGGTGTTTTTCATTATGCCTGACAAGTGTAAACAAGAAACAAAAATATGCAATTGCAGGATCTAAAGGAAATAGCTTCGAGTACTTACAACGGTGGAAAATAGCTTAGTTGCCGAGATCCGGAGTGTGAGTACCTTTTACCTTTCCTCCCCGGCAACGGCGCCAGAAAAGTGCTTGATGTCTACGGGTGCTTCTATTCTTGTAGACAGTGTTGGGCCTCCAAGAGCAGAGGTTTGTAGAACAGCAGCAAGTTTCCCTTAAGTGGATCACCCGAGGTTTATCAAACTCAGGGAGGAAGAGGTCAAAGATATCCCTCTCATGCAACCCTGCAACCACAAAGCAAGAAGTCTCTTGTGTCCCCAACACACCTAATAGGTGCACTAGTTCGGCGAAGAGATAGTGAAATACAGGTGGTATGAATAAGTATGAGCAGTAGTAACGGCGCCAGAAAAGTGCTTTGCTGTCCAGGACTGGCGTGTGGTTGATGGTGGTAATATTGCGGACAGTACAGATGCAGTAGAACAGTAAACAAGCGATGATTTCAGTATTTGGAAACAAGGCCTAGGGATTATACTTTCACTAGTGGACACTCTCAACATTGATCACATAACAGAATAAATAGATAAATGCTATACTCTACACTCTCTTGTTGGATGATGAACACCACTAATTGTGTAGGATTACACGAACCCTCAATGCCGGAGTTAACAAGCTCCACAATATTCGATATTCATATTTAAATAACCTTAGAGTGCATGATAGATCAACACAACTATACCAAGTACTAACATAGCATGCACACTGTTACCATCACACTATGAAAGGAGGAATAGATCACATCAATACCATCATAGTAATAGTTAACTTCATAATCTACAAGAGATCACAATCATAGCATATACCAAGTACTTCATGATGCACACACTGTCAACATTACATCATGGAGGAGGAATAGACTACTTTAATAACATCACTAGAGTAGCACATAGATGAATAGTGATACAAAACTCATATGAATCTCAATCATGTAAGGCAGCTCATGAGATCATTGTATTGAAGTACATAGGAGAGAGATTAACCACATAGCTACCGGTATAGCCCCTTAGCCTCGATGGAGAACTACTCTGTCCTCATGGGAGACAGCAGCGTTGATGAAGATGGTGGTGATGTCGATGGAGAAGCCTTCCGGGGGCACTTCCCCGTCCCGGCGGCATGCCGGAACAGAGACTCATGTCCCCCAGATCTTGGCTTCGCGATGGCGGCGGCTCTGGATGGTTTCTCGTACCGTGGCTTTTTCCGTATCGAAGACTTAGGTCAGGGGCTTCTTATAGGCGAAGAGGCGGCGTCAGAAGGGGTCTGGGGCCACCAGACACTAGGGCGGCGCGCCCCCCCTGGGCCGCGCCGCCACCATGTGTGGGCCCCCTGTGGCCCCTCTCTGGCGGCTCTCGGGAGTTCTGGAAGCTTCATGCAATCCTAAGACTCTGGGCGTTGATTTCGTCCAATTCCGAGAATATTTCCTTACTAGGATTTCTGAAACCAAAAACAGCAGAAAACAGGAACTGGCACTTCGGCATCTCGTCAATAGCTTAGTTCCGGAAAATGCATAAATATGACATAAAGTATGCATAAAACATGTAGATATCATCAATAATGTGGCATGGAACATAAGAAATTATCGATACGTCGGAGACATATCACACCTCTCAAAATAAATATTTTCAACACTCCTATTGCTTTCAAAATAAAAAGCTCTAGCACATGGGTAATCCCTGCTTCCCTCTGCGAAGCGCCTTTATTTTACTTTCATGTTGAGTCTTCATCTTCTATTTTACGCACCAATTAAGAGAGCATAGTTGTCATTCCTAGTGCAATGTGCATAGTCCCAAAATTATTATTGATTGATTCATGATTGTGCTATTGCTTGCTCTTAAATTATTTGTATCTAGTCACCCTCTGAATTTTGAAGGTGTCCTTGCATTTATGTTTTGCTATTCCATAAGAACATGTTGAGTACTACTTTATTATGTTTACTCTATGCTTATAAACACACAGTTGTTTTCAATGCACTATTATTCATGATCCTTTGTTTGAGTTACTCTTCATGTTATAGCATAGTTGCTAAGTTCTATTGCATTATATCTATCATGCCTATGTTAGAGTACTTAGATCCCAGCTCACAATGCTTTACATGCTTGATCAAGATTGTGTTGGCTCCATACCACCTCAAAAATTATTTTGTTATAACTTACCTAATCGAGGACGAGCAGGAGTTAAGCTTGAGGATGCTGATACGTCTCAAACGTATCTATATTTTTTGATGCTTCATGCTTGTTTTACACCAATTCATATATGTTTTGTTTAAACTTCGTTGCGCTTTTACAAGATTTCCGGCACTAACCTATTAACAAGATGCCATAGTGTCAGTTCCCCGTTTTCTGCTGTTTTTGTATTTCTGAAAAGTTGTACATGAAATATTCTCGGGATTGGACGAAACAAAAGTCGAAGTCAATATTAACCCGAAACGAAGACGAAGTCCAGACGGTGTCAACGAGACGCAGCAGGTCGGCCAGACCTACCCTAGGCGTGTCCTAGACCTGGCCCGTGCCTAGGGGTGGTATGGGCCCACCAGGCGCCCAACCGACCTCAATCATCCGCCTATTTATACATCTTCTCGGTAAAACCCTGTATACCCGAGCCTCCGTCCACGAAATGTTCCATCGCGTCCGCCATCGCAGAATCCATCTCAAGGTGTTCTGAAGCTCTTCCCTGCACCCTGCCTGAGGGGGAAATCAACGCCGGATGCATCTACATCGCCATGCCCGCCTCCAAAGTGATGTGTGAGTAGTTCATCCCTGGACTATGGGTCCATAGCAGTAGCTAGATTGTTGTCTTCTCCACCTTTTGCTTCATGTATCGATCTTGTGAGCTTCCCTACATGATCAAGATCATCTTTATGTAATCCTCTATGTTTGGTTTGCTGGGATCCGATGAATGTTGAGTACTATGTTGAGATTGATTATATATTCATGTCATATGTTATTTGTGATCTTGCATGCTCTCCGTTGCTAGTAGAAACTCTGGCCAAGTGGACACTTGTGACTCTGAGAGTGGGTATTTTTGTTCGATAGTACGTTCATGCGTCTAGTTTTCCTGGGAGAGTGACTTTATTACTTCTATAGATGTGTTGTTGCTACTAGGGAGAAAACAACAATGTTTTATCCAAGGGTAATTATATTGTTTACTTTACACACATTGCTTAATGCGATAGTCTGTTGCTTGCAACTTTATACTGGAAGGGGTGCGGACGCTAACCTGAAGGTGGATTATTAGTCATAGACGCAGTTGGATTATGGTCTATGTAGTATGTTGTAATGCCCAATACAAAATATCATAATAATCATCTTGTCATGTATGGTCGATATTATGTCAATTGCCCAGCTGTAATTTGTTCATCCAAGATGCCATTTCTTTATGGAGAGACACATCTAGTGAACTGTGGACCCCGGTCCTATTTCCTTTACTGATAAATTCAATTGCAATCCTGTTCTGTTTACTTTCTGCAAACATCTCCTTACATTTGATACATCTAATCCTTTGTGTTCAGCAAACCATTGACAACCTCACTATAAATTGGGGCAAAGTACTTTGGTTGTGTTGTGTGCGGGTTCCTCGTTGTTGCTGACGTCGGTAGTGCACCCTACCACTAGTCAGCCAGCAACACCTTTAGAAGTCACGCCTTTCTCCTACTGGTCGATAAAACCTTGGTTTCATACTGAGGGAAAACTTTCTACTGTGGTCATCACACCTTCCTCTTGGGGTTCCCCAACAATGTGTCTACATACGACGTGTACACGCCATCAATAAGTGAGGTGGATGGTGATGAACATGCGATGAACACATCGGATGAAATCGATGATAAGTGGATGATAACTTGTATGACACCGACGAAGCCTCTCTATTGATTCATGTCGTCACTGCAACAACTCTAAACCCTGCATGATATTCGCAACTCCACATACTCGCGCACGTAGCCGCCGACCACGAAGCGGTAAATTGCAATCTCCCAATTCCGAGTGGAACGATAGATCACACAAACTTTCACTAGCAAAACACCAGATCGATGCGAATTGGTGTATATAATTCAATAGAGTTGCGTAGCAATCAACTATGAACTAGGGTTTATCTTAAACGTGGTTTAAACCTAATTTGGGGGCGTCCTGGGCACTTATATAGGGGTTCAGGACGACCAGGAGTCGAAAATAGGTGATACAAACCGACCCAGTTCGGGATTCAGTCGAGGTTGTTTCAGACTCGGCCGATATATGGTCCAGCGGGACCGGGCCAGGCGCCGGGCGGGAAAGCAGGGACCGAGCCAGGTACCGGGTGGCCACCGGCGGGCGCGCCATCAGTCCTGGATCGGCCCGGCCGTGCACTAGTCTACGGTTCGGTCAAGACCCAGCCATCCGGTGCAGGGGCCGGGGGCGCCGGGCGTGGCGCCGAGCCATCCAGACGTGGCGTCGGTATTGACGTCTCCTTCTCCCTCCTTCGCGCATGCCTCCCTCTCATCTCGCGCATCCATGGGATGTCTTCACATCCAACACCATGTACAACTGCTCCTCTCCTCCTCGTGCGATGCTTGCTCCATCTTCATACATCGTCATACATAAGTGAAAAGATTTAGGCAGTATAAAGTTCTCATCGATCAAAGTATCATTTAAGAGCGAATTCACCTGTTGTTTTAGTAGCTTCGCACGAGCCCTTGTAATGGGTCCAATCCTAACTTCATTGGACTTGAGCTTCACATCAACATCGTCTTCATCTTGCAATGACGGAGGTAGTAGTTCGTTAGGGATGTCCTCATCATCTCCTCCCCTTCAAAAGGCGTCGACCTCAACGCTCCAAGGTCTTCTCCGTCATATGGTGTCAAATCAGCAACAATGAAAGAATTACTCACACCAAACTCATCAATTGGAAGATCTATAGCATATGCATTGTCATTGATCTTGGCAAGCACTTTGTAAGGACCAGCACCACGAGGAAGCAACTTGGACTTTCGTAGCTTGGGGAACCTGTCCTTGCGAAAATGAACCTAGACCATATCACCAGGCTTGAAGAACATCTCCTTGCGCTTCTTGTTAACTCTTGCATCATTGTTCTTGCCTTTCTTCTCAATCAACTCTTTAATCTTCTCATGTATTTTCCGTACAAAATCTGCCTTCTTTGATGCCTCCATATTGACTCTCTCATGTATGGGTAGAGGCAAAAAGTTAAGTGGAGTAATGGGTTTGAAACCATATGCCACCTCAAACGGACACAACTGTGTAGTAGAATGTACCGCCCTGTTATAAGCAAACTCCACATGCGGCAAACAATCTTCCCACACTCGCAAGTTCTTCTTGATCATGGATCTCAACAGTTATGACAATTTTATATTCACCACCTCAGTTTGACCATCAGTTTGGGGATGACAAGTAGTGCTGAAAAGTAGCTTCATCCCTAGCTTTCCCCAAAGTGTCTTCCAGAAGTAGCTCATAAACTTGACATCATGATCATAAACAATAGTCTTCGGGACTCCATATAGACGTACAATCTCCCTGTCCACATCCCGCCTCATCTTTGGCCAATAGAAGTGATCAGCCAGCATGAGTAGCGTCTTCTCACGTCCAAAGTGACCCATCAAACCTCCAGCATGTGATTCCTGCAATAAGAGCAAACGCATAGACGATTCTGGAACACATAGTTTGTTAGCTCTAAACAAAAACCCATCATGTATGTGATATTTTTCCCATGCTTTACCAATAGCACACAAGCGATATGGTTCAACAAAATCATGATCAGTAGCATACAAATCACATAGAATCTCCAATTCAGGAATTTTAACATCAAGTTGAGTTAATAACATATTTTACCTAGATAGAGCATCAGCAACAATATTATATTTTTCCTTCTTATGCTTAATAATGTATGGAAAAGACTCAATGAACTCAACCCACTTAGCAAGACGCCTATGCAAATTAGATTGAGCTCTCAGATATTTTAAAGCTTCATGATCAGAATGTATGCTATATTCTTTGGGCCACAAATAATGTTGCCGAACCTCAAGAACTCTAATTAAAGCATATAATTCTTTATCATATATAGGATAGTTCAACTTAGCACCAGAAAGTTTCCCAGAAAAATATGCAATTGGGCGACCCTCTTGCATCAACACACCACCAATTTCAATACCACTAGCATCATATTCAATCTCAAATTGCTTATTGAAATCAGGAAGTGCAAGCAATGGTGCAGAAGTTAACAAACGTTTCAGTTCATCAAAAGCATGATCTTGGGCTGCGCCTCACTCAAATGCAACACCATTTTTAGTCAATTCATTCAAAGGTGCAGCAATAGTACTAAAATTGGGCACAAAACATCTATAAAACCCAGCAAGACCATGAAAACTTCTTACTTGACTCACATTCATGGGAGTAGGACAATTTTGAATTGCTCCAATTTTAGATGAATCTACCTCTACTCCATGTTTAGAGACAACATAACCCAGAAATATGACCTTATCTTTGCAAAATGTGCACTTCTCAAGATTACCATAAAGTTGATTATCATGCAACACTTGCAAAACATGTCGAATATGCATAGTATGACCAGATTCATTGCGGCTGTAAATTAATATGTCATCAAAGTACACAAGCACAAACTTGCCAATAAAATCACGCAAAACATGGTTCATCAATCTCATGAAAGTACTAGGTGCATTAGTTAAACCAAAAGGCATCACTAACCACTCATATAAACCAAATTTTGTTTTAAAGGCTATTTTCCATTCACCCCATGTTTCATCCTAATTTGATGATAACCACTACGTAAATCAATCAAAGAGAAAACACTAGCACCACTCAATTCATCTAGCATATCCTCTAAACGGGAAATAAGATGAAGATATCGAATAGTAATGTTGTTTATCGCTCTATAATCAACACACATACGCCATGTACCATCTTTCTTACAAACTAAAATAATAGGAACATCACAAGAACTTAGCCTTATGCGAATATAACCTTTGGCGAGTAGCGCTTGCACTTGTTTTAGTATTTCCCTCATCTCTTCAGGGTTCGTCCTGTATGGCGCCCTATTGGGCAGTGAGGCGTCGGGGATCAAAACAATTTGATGCTCAATACCACGCAATGGTGGCAATCCTGCGGGTACCTCCTCCAGAAACATGTCGCTGAATTCTTGCAAAACATGAGAAACACCTAGAGAAATAGGGGTCATGTTGTTAGAAACTAAAACCTCGCCCTTGGACATGAGCACACGAGGCATGGTTGTAGGATCCTCACTAAATTCTCTCATATCCTCTTTGGTGGCTAATAAGACTAAGGAATTCACTCTCTCACTTTTCGTTATAGCACTCACGGCATTACAATTGTCTCGCCTAGCTATGGATGCATCCTCCAAGTTTACTTTAGTTTTCTGATGAGATTCATTGGTAATTTGATGTGGTGACATAGGCCGCATGGTGATTTTCTTGCCCTTGAATTCCAAGTGATATGTATTGGCGCGGCCATTGTGTTGCACATAATGGTCATAGAGCCATGGTCGACCCAATAGTAGATGACACACCGTCATAGGAACCACATCAAAATCAATGGAATCTTTGTATGGCCCTATCTCAAAATTAACATGCACCATGTGGTTTACCTTCATCTCACCATTGTCGCTTAACCACTGAATATAGTATATGGATGTGGGTGCGGTAAATACTTCAGTTTAATAATGACCTTACAACCTTTATCGGGACCAACTAGTGCCTTTGTTTGGGACAAATTGCAGCGTTGAGTAGATGCACTCGGCTGCACATTAAGAGCAAGCTGTGACACAACAACAGTGCGAGCTTCAGACGGAAAAGCATCTACACCATCACTGTCATAATCATCATCTTCTGGAGCATCTGGATCAACATCATCTCAAGTCTCATACTCATTGTCCTCATTAATAATCATGACCTTGCGGCTAGGACAATCTCTCTTGAAGTGACCCTTGCCACCACATGTATGCCAAGCCATATCGCGGTTGCGTGCCGTAGATATGTTAGAACTAGTTCCACTTACTACAGGTGCGGGATTCTTTGTGTTGGACACATTGGAGATCGGCCCTCTAGAAGAAGTAGAAAAATTTGTGGGGCGCGAAGATGGCATCGGCGCCGTAGAGGGTGGCGCCCAAGGTGTATAGCGCCCAGCACTCGTAGCATGGCCTTTGATTTGCGCCTCTTCAGCCAATTGTGATTCAGCTTCTCTTGCATGATGTAGTAGCTCATTCAGAGTATCATAGCGGTGATGACGAACAATACCCTTGATGGTATATTTCAGATGATGGAGAAAACGCTGCATTGTCATCTCAAGGGACTCACGGACACGGGCAGGCTGCATAAGCATCTCATATCCATGTAATAGTCATCAACCGTCATAACACCTTGTCTCAAGAGGGTCAACTTATCATATATTGATTGAAAATAATTGGTGGGAACAAAACGAGCTCACATAACCTCCTTCATTGTGCACCATGTAATAATTGGCAGCTCTCCATCTTCTTCGTGGGCACGAGTAATTCCATCCCACCAACGCAATGCATAGCCATCAAATTATGAGGAAGCAAGCTTGATCTTCCTATCTTCAGTATAATCATGTAGGCACCACAACTTATCAATTTTGAGCTCCCATATGAGATATTCTTCAACATCAGGACCACCTTGAAATCTGGGTATTGAGAATTTTGGCTTATCCAACCCATCATCTTGCGGTTGTCGAGGAACACGGCGGACTCCGATGGAGAAAACACCACGACCACGGACACCATGTCCAATACCATGATACGTCTCAAACGTATCTACAATTTTTGATGCTCCATGCTTGTTTTACACCAATTCATATATGTTTTGTTTACACTTCGTTGCACTTTTACATGATTTCTGGCACTAACCTATTAACAAGATGCCACAGTATCAGTTCCTTGTTTTCTGCTGTTTTTGTATTTCAGAAAAGTTGTATAGGAGATATTCTCCGAATTTGGCGAAACAAAATCCGAAGTCAATATTTTACCGAATCGAAGACGAAGTCCAGAGGGGGGTCGAAGAGGCGTAGCAGGTCGGCCAGACCTACCCTAGGCACGGCCTAGACATAGCCCGTGCCTAGGGGTGGTCCGGGCCCACTAGGCGCCCCAGCGACCAAAATCCTCCGCCTATTTATACTTCTTCTCGGGAAAACCCTGGATACACCGAGCCTCCATCCATGAAAAGTTCTGTCGCGGCCGCCATCGCAGAACCCTTCTCGGGGGTTTTGAAGCTCTTCCCGGCACCCTGCCGGACGGGGAAATCATCGCCGGAGGCATCTACATCGCCATGCTCGCCTCCGAAATGATGCGTGAGTAGTTCATCCCTAGACTATGGGTCCATTGCAGTAACTAGATGGTTGTTTTCTCCACCTTGTGCTTCATGTATCGATCTTGTGAGCTGCCCTACATGATCAAGATCATGGTTATGTAATCCTATATGTTTGGTTTGCTGGGATCCGATGAATATTAAATACTATGTTGAGATTGATTATATATTCATGTCATATGTTATTTGTGATCGTGCATGCTCTCTGTTGCTAGTAGAAACTCTGGCCAAGTGGACACTTCTGACTCCAAAAGGGGTATTTATGCTCGATAGTAGGTTCATGCCTCTAGTTTTCTGGGAGAGTGACTTTATAAATTCTAAGATTGTAGATGTGTTGTTGCTACTAGGGAGAAAACAAAATTATTTTATCTGAGGGTAATTCTATTGTTTACTTTACACACATTGCTTAATGCGATATTCTGTTGCTTGCAACTTAATACTGAAAGGGGTTCGGATGATAACCTAAATGTGGATTATTAGTCATAGACGCAGTTGGATTACGGTCTATATATTATGTTGCAATGCCCAACACCAAATCTCATAGTAATCATCTTGTCATGTCTGGTCTATAGTATGTCAATTACCCAGCTGCAATTTGTTCACCCAACATGCAATTTCTTTATGGGGAGACACCTCAAGTGAACTGTGGACCCTGGTCCTATTTCCTTTACCGATAAATTCAACTGCAAACCTGTTCTGTTTACTTTCTACAAACATCTCATTCTATTCGATACGTATAATCCTTTGTGTTCAGCAAACCGATGAGATTGACAACCTCACTGTAAGTTGGGGCAAAGTACTTTGATTGTGTTGTGTGCAGGTTCCACGTTGTTGCTGACGCCGGTAGTGCGCCATTCCACTAGTCAGCCAACAACACCTTCAGAAGTCACGCATTTCTCCTACTAGTCGATTAAATCTTGATTTCGTACTAAGGGAAAACTTGCTCCTGTGCTCATCACACCTTCCTTTTCGGGTTCCCCAACAGCGTGTCTGCGTACGACGAGCACACGCTATCAAGCTGTTTTCTGGCGCCGTTGCCGGGGAGAAAGAGGATTTCTGCAAGGGGAGTCTCTCATCTCCTATCTCTTTACTTTGTTATAGTTATCTTAGTTTACTTTATTTTGCTTTGTTTGCTTTCATTATATCAAAAATACAAAAAAATTAGTTTATTTTTATAGTTGTCTTTATATCAAAAACACAAAAAAATTAGTTTCTATTGTAGCTGTTATTTCAGTTGCTTAGTTTATTTCATGCTCACTTTCCCTGTTGATGTTTCTTGTTTTTATTTTCACTGGTTAGGCTTAATGGAAAACAACAACAAAATTAGAGAGCTCTATAGTATTTATCTTGAGTTAGGACATGAAGTGTTTGAAGAGAAAATTAAAAAACCTATGGAACTTTATTTGCATGTTAATAGCAATGTTATTAGTACGAACTTTTTGAACACCATTATTGCTAATACTATGAAAAAGTCTAAGCTTGGGGAAGCTAGATTTCTGGAAAATGATCTTTTTACTTCCCCCGCTTTAGAGGAGAAAATTTGCTATGATGATTATAATGATAAATATGATATTTTCAGCACGTACTATTGAGGAGAAAATTAATTATGATTATAATATGTCTCCTATATCTGATGATTATGGTGATGATAATAATAACGATAGCTATTTTGTTGAATTTGCTCCCACTACAATTAATAAGAATGACTATGCTTATGTGGAGGGTAATAATTATTTTATTCATGTGGCTCATGATAAGAATGTTTTATGTGATAGTTATATTATTGAGTTTATTCATGATTCTACTGAAAACTATTATGAGAGAGGAGGATATGATTGTAGAAGTTTTAATGGTACTAAAACACCTCTCTATATGCTGAAAGTTTTTAAGTTACTCTTGTTTTGTCTTCTTATGCTTGTGAATTTGTTCTTTGAGAATTTATTTGTGTACAAGATTCATATTCATAGGAAGTTGGTTAGACTTAAATGTGTTTTGAGTTTGCTTCTTGATGCTTCTTCGCTTGATAATACTTAATGCTCGCATTTTTTCTGCGTCTAGCTGAAAGGCGTTAAAGAAAAGCACTCTCGGGAGATAACCCATGTTTATTTACTGCAATTTTTCTTTTGTTGAGTCTTGGAAGTTATTACCTCTGTAATAATCTCTTATTATCATTTTTATTTCATTTTTGTGCCAAGAATAGCCTTTAATAGGAAGAAAGTAAGGTTTGGGGAAGTTGCTATCCTGAAAACAGATTATGTGCTATTACCATAAAAATTCGTAAAAATAGCTAGAGCGGAATTGTTAGTTGTAACTTTTTATGAATATGCCTCAGGTTATTATCTAACTTTCGTTAGTTGACCATGTTTCGAGATAAGCAACAGATGATTTTCAAAAGTTGGATACGAGTAAAATATTTCATGACTATAGTGATGCAAAAGGAAGCTTGTCTAGACTGTGGCATCGACTTTGACAAATCATGTTGGATGTTATTCTTGTCATATGCTTAGTATTTATTGTTTTCCTATTTTTCGTAATCGATTAGTTAACATGGTGGCTAACCGTACTATGAAAGATAGAAAAAATCATTTGCTTATCAAATTCTCTATCGAGCCGTGAAAAAGATTCAACAAAAGACAGAAACAAATCCACTATTGGTCTTACGTCAAGCAATACGTAGAGTAACTCGGTAATCTTTCCCGTCTTCTGAGAGAGAGTCACTTGCTGTATAGCATGACTTGTTTCAAATGGTTGAGAGTGCATAATGTGTTATTGAAAGAATCATGTGTTGTTTCTAAAAAGCATGATATTGTGGTATTTTTCTTTGATGCTTTGTTGGGTTCACTTGGCGCGTGCTTACACCATATTATGACTATAACTAGTCAACTAAAGCCTCTATGATCATTTATTTTTGACTTGTAATCTCACTTTATGCTTTGATTGATAATGTTTTGTCGCTATGCATGATTATGGCCATTATTTCTCTCTTAGTTGGTCGCTTCCAGTACTGAGTATGAGCTCTACTCGTGCATCCAACCACCAAAAACCAAAGTTGCCAATTGTGTCCATCATATCTACCTATATGTGGTATTTCACCGCCACTCTAAAGTAAATTGCTTGTGTGCTACCTTTAAAGCTTCAAAAATTATCACCTGTTTTGTGTAATTGATAGCTCATGGGAAAGTAGTCTAAAAAAATATTGTGGTAAATATTATGTCCTATGCATTTTTAGTTCTTATAAGTTGCTTGTTGTGTGACAACCATGTTGTCATGGGGAACACCATCAATATGCTTTTGTTGAATATCATGTGAATTACTATGCATGCTCATCTTGTTTGAAGTAAGGGAGATTTACCATGAGTTGCAAAGTGTCGGGGGGAAGACCCCGGATAGGGCAATGGACGCGGAGCAGCCGGCTGGCCACTGGCCGGCTCGCGGCAAGGCCGGCTGAGGAGCAGCCGGCTGTCGCCGTGGCCGGCTGGTCCGGAAGCCGGTTGGCTCTAGGTCCTAGTCGGCCTGGCTGCGGCCACCAATGCTGTAGCTGGGCCGGCTTCTACAAGCCATATCCGACTGGGGTTTGTACCTCAGACCGACTCGAGGCTGGCGAGTCTTGCACTGGAAGGAACCGGGTTGGTGATCCGGGTTCCTAAAGTCCACGCTGACTCCATCTTCCGTAAAGCGCGGGGCACTGTGGAACAATAGTGCCGCGCGATGGACAGGCCGTCAGGGCTTACGACGATCCGTACTGGCTACAGTGGCTGACGGCGACAGGGACACCTCCTCCATACCGCTGACCGTGGCAGCCGGATGGGACAGGCCACGATGCCTCAACCACTCCTGACGTCACCGCCTCGGGAAGGAGCGGAAGCCGAAGCCGGCCCAGCCGGCCGATAAACTATAGGGTCTTATATGTAAAGTGCCGGTGCCTATATAAGCCGCACTACCCCCTCTCGTGCAGGGGATCGATCATTTATTGCTTTCACCTACCTACAGAGCTGCCCTGTGAGAGAGACCATCGTCTTCCTTAGCCTCTCAGGGCCAGCCGGACACAGCTCTAGGAGCACCACTGTACTGTGTGATCATCATATACACTCATAGCAGGAGTAGAGGTTTTACCTCCACCGGAGGGCCTCGAACCTGGGTACGTCGCCGTGTCGCTCGTGCCCATACCCGCTTCCGGATACCGCCGTGAGATCCCTCAGGAACCACTTCGATTAGCCACCCTATGGCATATGCCGTGACGATACCACGACATTTGGCGCCCACCGTGGGGCCTTCAGCATCCTCGGCCGGTGTCTTCATCCGGACGGGCCTCACCATCACCACCGGCGAGCGAGTCGCTTCAGGCTTGATCTGGAGATTCGGCTCCCTCAACTGCGTCAGCGACAACGCTGGCTGCTTCGCTGACCGGCCCTTCCCAGCCGGTGGCCGCGTCATCTCCTTCGGCGGCTTCGACGTTTACGCCGCCACCGTCGCACCGCCGCGCGCTACCCGCGGCGGGTGCTGCGCTGCGCTAGCCCTCCTCCGCGAGCCGGCAGCAGCGCTCCCGCCAGCCCGCCGTCGTGCAAGTCATGATGGCTGGCGAGGAGCTCCCCGAGAAGAACCCGCGCACCCGCGGCCCCGGCTTGGAGCGCAACATCGACCCCAACGCCTCCGGCTCGGGCCCGAAAGCGCCACCACCACCGTCCCGGCTGGATGCAGTCCGGCAAAACCGAGCACCCCGCTCACGCTCGGCGGAGATCCCACCGCCGTCGAGGCGGACTTGGAGGCGCACCGCCAGATCCTCCTCAAGCAAACCGAAGAACTGGCTGCTGCTGGCGCCAGGATGGAGATCACCCAGCGCGAGTACAACCGCGCCCACGGCCTCACTCCAGGCGGCGACGAGCCAAGCCGAGCTGGCCACATCCGCCGCAGGGGCCGCGACCTTGGCGCTGAGATCGCCCGCGACGGCGCTCCTTCGCCGGCTCCGTCCGCGGAGCTACCCGTCTACAACACCCCCGACAAGAACATGCGCGCGGCAGAAGCCGCCGCAGAAGAGCTGAACCGCCTTGAAGGCGAAGAGTTACGCCGTCAGACCAGGCGGGTGACTGAGCTGCTTAACGCAGCCAACAGGCAGATCGCCGACCCCAGGTATGTCAATGCCCCCAGAGCTTCTCACGCTCGTGGAGCTGCAGGCAACGACAGGGAAGGCGCCAGGGACACGGCCGAGTCCGCCTCCCCAGGACCAAGCCGGCGCCATGACTCCCGGGCCACGCACAGCTCGGGCCGGCCAAGCCACCAGCCGAGCGGCAGCGGCCGCAGCCGGCCCCCTCCAAGCCGGAACCAGGAGCAAGACTCCGGACCCCGCCGTCATCACCGGCCGGCTCCAGAAACAAGCGGCGCGCGCCAGCCGGCACACTCCCGGCTGGGTCCGCGCATCGAGCCCGCCGACGCCCGAGATCGCCTCGACCGGCTGGTCGAATCCCGCATTGCGGAGGAAGAAGCTCCAGCCGGCCCAAAGTGCTTCGGGCCCCGCATCGCCAACGAGCCCACGCTCGAAGGCTTCACGCTCCCCCGCGACACCCCCAAGTACGACGGCACCGCCAAGCCGGAGGACCGCTGCAGGACTACTCCACCGCAGTCGGCATCGCCAAAGGCAACAAGCGCTGGGCCGTGCGCTACTCCCCCCTGATGCTGGTCGGCTCCGCCCGCACATGGCTCAACAACCTGCCAGCCGGCAGCATAAACGGCTGGCTCGACTTGAGCGGCCTTCATCAGCAACTTCACCGGCACCTATCGCCGGCCGGGTCGCCCCAGCAGCTCGAGATGTGCAAGCAGGGCCCCCGACGAGACGGATCGCGCGTACACCGACGCGTTGGTGCGAGATGCGCAACTCCTGCGAGGGCGTGCACGAGATCCAGGCCATCAGCTTCTTCATGGGAGGCTGTCGGCCCAACACCATGCTGTGGCACAAGTTGCGCCGCAGTGACCCCAAGTCGATGGCCGCCTTGATGGCCATCGCCGACAAGTACGCGCTGGCAGAGGAAGCCGGCAAGGCGCCGGCTGATATTTCACCGGCTCCAGCAAGGCGGGACAACAACAGGCCGGCTGAGCACAAGCCGGCCGAGGGCGGTTCGCATGGCAGCCGGCGGGACAACTACCGCGGCAAGCGTCACAGCGACCAGCCGGACCGCCGGTACGGCTCCGCCCACGTAGCCGCCGTGGCAGACAACGCGGCAGCGGCAGCCGCCGCCAGAAGCAAGACCGGCAGTGGAAGCCGAAGTACACCTTTGAGCAAATGCTCGACTCGCCGTGCAAGTACCACAGCGGCAAGAACCCCTCCAACCACACCACCCGCGACTGCCACTTCATGAAGCGGCTGACAAGCGGTGAACCTCTACCGCCTCCCCCCCCGCCCCCACCAGCCGGCGGGCCGGTGGCCAGCCCGCCGGCGCGAACGCCAACCTCGAGCACCACGAGGCTAACCAAGTGCACCATGGCGGCCGATATCTGGCCGAAGACGCCACCTACATCATCTTCACCTCCGAGCCCGAGGACAGGACGAGCCAAGAGCGCCGTTCCCTCGAGGTCAACGCGGTCATACCGCCGGTCCCCCGTACCTAAACCTGGTCGAGCAGGCCATCACTTTCGATCGCCGTGACACACCGGCTGTCCTGCCGGCCGGGCAGCTACGCCATGGTCCTCGACCCCACCATCGGCACAACCCGGCGCAGCGTGCGTTTTCGCGCGTCCTCATCGACGGCGGCAGCAAGCATCAACATCCTCTACCGCGACACCGCCCGCCGCTGGGCATCCAGGAGGCCGAGTTGCGCCCCACCCCCACCGTCTTCCACGGCATCGTGCCAGGCCATTGCTGCCAGCCGATCGGCCGGATCACGCTGGAGGTGATGTTCGGGCAGCCGGATCACTTCCGCACCGAAAGAATCGAGTTCGAGGTGGTGGACCTCGTGAGTCCCTACCACGCGCTCCTGGGCAGGCCGGCCCTGACCAAGTTCATGGCGGTGCCCCACTATGGGTACCTGAAGATGAAGCTGCCTGGCCCCAAGGGGGTCATCACCGTAGCCGGCGACTATCGCCGCTCCATGGACTGCGCCACGCAGAGCTCCAAGATGGCCCAGACGCTGGTCATCGCCACCGAGAAGCAGCTCATCCACGACGCCGTTGCCCTCGCCAAAGCCGCGCAGACAGACATGCCGGCTGCAGGCAACCCGGCTGGGACGACTCACTTCCAGCCGGCCGACCACACCAAGAAGATCCTGCTGGACCCGGCGCAGCCGGGCAAGTTCGTCACCATCGGTGCCGGCTTGAACAAGAAATAGGAAAGCGAGCTCACCAGCTTCCTCCGTGAGAATCGGGACATCTTCGCATGGACTCCAAGAGACATGCCGGGTGTGCCGAGGGAGTTGGCTGAGCACCACCTCCACGTCCGGCCTGAAGCCAAGCCGGTGAAGCAGCCTCTCAGGCGCTTCGCCGAAGAACGAAGGAAGGCCATCGGTGAAGAAATCGCCCGGCTCCTAGCTGCCGGCTTCATCATGGAAGTGCTGCACCCGGACTGGCTGGCGAACCCGGTCCTGGTGTTGAAGAAGAACGGCTCCTGGCGCATGTGTATCGACTACACCAGCCTGAACAAGGCGTGCCCAAAGGATCCCTTTCCCCTGCCGCGCATAGATCAAGTTATAGACTCGACTGCCGGCTGTGAACTGTTGTCTTTCCTAGATGCCTATTCAGGCTACCACCAGATTCCTTTGAATCCGGCTGATCAAATAAAGACTTCGTTCATTACCCCGTACGGGCTTATCACTACACGACTATGCCATTCGGCTTGAAAAATGCAGGCGCCACCTACCAAAGGTGCATGCAAAAGTGTTTGCAGGATCAAATCGGCAGAAATGTTCACGCATATGTGGATGATGTCGTTGTAAAAACCAAGGAGATGCCTACCCTCCTTGACGACCTGAGAGAAACCTTCACCAATCTGAGAAGATTCCGGATGAAGCTCAACCCGGCCAAGTGCACATTCGGCGTACCGTCTGGCCAGCTCCTCGGCTACCTCGTCTCTCAGCGAGGGATTGAAGCCAACCCGGACAAGATCAGTGCCCTGGAGAAGATGGAACTGCCGCAGTGCCTCAAGGACGTCCAGAAGTTTGCTGGCTGCCTGGCCTCCTTGAGTCGCTTCGTCAGCCGGCTGGGAGAGAAGGCACTGCCCCTGTACCAACTAATGAAGAAGGCGGACAAGTTCGTCTGGTCACCGCAGGCGGATGAAGCCTTCCGTGACTTAAAGCGCGCGCTCTCAACCGCGCCAATCCTTGCAACGCCGGCTTCAATGGAGCCGATGCTGTTGTACATCGCAGCCACCAACCGAGTGGTTAGCGTTGTCCTGGTGGTGGAGCGCAAAGAAGCCGAAAACAGAGAGAAGCTGGTCCAGCGCCCAGTCTATTACCTCAGCGAAGTGCTCTCCCAGTCGAAGCAAAACTACCCCCACTACTGAGAAGGTCACCTACGGCGTCTACATGGCGGCCAAGAAGCTCAAGCATTACTTTCAAGAACATCCCATCAGGGTGGTTGCCACAGCGCCTTTGGCGGAAATCATCGGCAGCAAGGATGCCAACGGCCGGGTTGCCAAGTGGGCCCTGGAGCTAGCCGCCCACACTATCCTCTACGAGCCACGCACAGCCATCAAGTCGCAGATCCTCGCGGACTTCTTCGTCGACTGGGCTGAGATGCAGTACCTGCCGCCTGTGCCGGATTCCACACATTGGAAGATGCACTTCGACGGCTCGAAGATGCGCAACGGCTTGGGAGCCGGCATCGTCATCACCTCTCCCAAGGGAGACCGGCTGGACTACGTCCTGCAGATCCACTTCGCCGCATCCAACAATGTGGCGGAATATGAAGCGCTCATTCATGGGCTGAAGCTGGCCAAGGAGATTGGCGTGCGTCGCATACTTTGCTTCGGCGACTCCGACTTGGTCATACAGCAAGCATCTGGCGACTGGGACGCGAAGGACGCCAATATGGCCTCGTACCGCTTCCATGTCCAGCAGCTATCCGGCTTCTTCGACGGCTGCGAATTCCACGACGTGCCACGAGCAAACAACGAGGCGGCTGATGCCTTATCCAAGATTGGCTCAACCCGGCAAGCCATCCCGCCGGGTGTCGCCTTGGCGGTTCTCAAGAAGCCGTCCATCATACCGTCACCGGACTCGGATTCAATATTCGTGCCGGCTGACCCGGGGGCTGCTCAGTCCAACCCGGGGGCTTCATCGCCCAAGTCGGGGGCTAACAAGCCAAACCCGCCGGCTAGCATGCCGAACCCGGGGACTTCTCAGTCCAACCCGGGGGCTTCATCGCCAAACTCGGGGGCTAGCAAGCCGAACCCGCCGGCTAGCAAGCCGGACCCGGCGACCATGCAGTCGAATCCGGAAGCTCCCACGCAGGAGGCCCTGTTGGTCAGCATATTCGAGATAAGATGCGTACCTTCATGGGCACAAGAATTCCTCTCCTACCTCACCGACGGTGTGCTGCCTGATGATAGAGTCCAGGCCAGGCAGATTGAGAGAAGGGCCAAGGCCTACACCATCATCAACCACCAGCTGTACAAACGCAGCGTAAGTGGGGTGTTCCAGCGGTGCGTCGAGCCGGCTGAAGGGATTGAACTCCTACGGGAAATCCATCAAGGAGAGTGCGGACATCACGCCTCATCCAGAGCCATAGTGGCCAAAGCCTTCCGGCACGGCTTTTACTGGCCGACTGCGCTCAGAGACGCAGAAGATTTGGTGAAGAAGTGCAACGGCTGTCAGCGCTTCGCAAAGCAAAGACACCAGCCGGCTTCCGCCTTGAAAACCATCCCCATCACATGGCCATTTGCCGTATGGGGCTTGGATATGGTGGGCCCATTCAGAACAGCGCGAGGCGGCATGACACATCTCTTGGTGATGATTGATAAATTCACCAAGTGGATCGAAGCCAAGCCAATCAAGAAACTGGACGGGTCCACAGCCGTCACATTCCTCAAGGAAATCATTGTGAGATTCGGCTACCCCCACACCATCATCACCGACAACGGCACCAACTTCTCCCAAGGCATCTTCTCTCGCTATTGCGGGGAAATGGGAATCCGGATGGCCCTATCTTCTGTGGCACACCCAGAGTCCAACGGACAAGTGGAAAAGGCTAACGGCTTAGTCCTAGCCGGCATCCGGCCCCGGCTGGTGGAGCCGCTCGAGCGAGCAGCCGGCTGCTGGATTGAAGAATTGCCCGGTGTCTTTGTGGAGCCTGCGCACAACGACAAATCGCTCAGATCGGCTTCACACCATTTTTCCTCGTATACGGGGCCGAAGCCGTCTGCCGACCGATATCGAGCACGACGCGCCAAGGATCAAGCTCTACACAGAAGCCGAAGCCAAAGAAGCTCGCGAAGATGGAGTCGACCTGGTCGAAGAGGCCCGGCTGCTGGCTGAGTCTAGATCTACCATCTACCAGCAAAGCCTCCGACGCTATCACAGCCGGAAGGTCCAGCCCTTAGCATTCCGAGAAGGAGACCTAGTGCTCCGGCTGATCCAGCGGACAGCCGGACAGCATAAACTGTCATCCCCATGGGAGGGTCCCTTCATCGTGAGCAAGGCAGTAGGCAATGATTCCTACTATCTCATAGATGCCCAAGAGGCTAAGAAAAACAAGCCGGACAAGGCTGACGAGGAGACTAAACGTCCCTGGAATGTCAGGTTACTCCGCCCATTTTACGCATGAGAGCAGGAATGTATGTATCCCTTGTATCCCCTTTGTGAGTTATGAAAAAGCTTGCGCCAAGAGCGCCGTTTCCGACAAGTTTTTCGCATACTTTACC
This sequence comes from Lolium perenne, assembly GCF_019359855.2. Classification (NCBI taxonomy): domain Eukaryota; kingdom Viridiplantae; phylum Streptophyta; class Magnoliopsida; order Poales; family Poaceae; genus Lolium; species Lolium perenne. Next base: position 255,606,845 of record NC_067246.2, on the reverse strand, counting down.
TTGTTTCGCCAATTGGCTTGAACCCTCTCACGCGGTCGGCTCAGTAACGTGATCCGGTTTCCGACAGCCGGCTTCCGACCAGCTATAGACCGCAACCCGGCTGTCCGGCTGGCGGGAGTAAGGCCTAGGGAGCCGGCACGCGAAAAACGACTAAGGGAAAGAGTAAAAGCGAGTTGACTTGCAACTTTTCCTATAAGTGCCGGATTGCCAAATTCAGCTCGTTCGACTGAAATACTATCGGCCTCACCCAGCGGCCCGCTCTTGATCCGGCGACGGACCGCAAGTCGGACGTACGACCGGCAAGGGCACAGCCAAAGAGTGGGGCGGATGGGAAAAAGCGAACGAGTCGAAAGAAAGCAACTCGGCACATAATTGGTTAACAAACACATTAAAGTGTGGCATAATTAAAAGGCGATAATATTGTCTTACATCTGCACCCGGCATCCCGGGGATTTAATAAATTGTCTTGCAAAAGAACAACTGAAAAGCAGGAAATCTAAGCCGGAGGGGCATCAGTGGAGCTGGCGGCCGGGTCGTCCTCAGGCACACCTTCCGCCTCCTCATCATCCAGGTATTCTCCATCGGATGGAGGAGGGTTCGGGTCCGCGACGAAGAGCGTCTTGTCGACGAAGTCGGCGATGGTGCTGGCTCGGGCAAGGCGGGCGGCCTTGAAGTCGGCTGGGAGCTTGTCCTCCACGCCGGCTCGCCGGAACTCAAGCTGCCCCAGGTCCACCTCGTTGTACCAGGAGAGGACGAAGGACAGCGCCATATCGGCACCGGCGCGCGTGGCCGACTCTTTCCAGTCGAGGAAGCGGTCCGGCGCCTGCTCCATCGAGGAGATGAGGCCGGAGATGTCTTGCGGCGCCGCCTCCCCAGGCCACAGCATGGGCACCAGCTCTTCGGCCGCCTTCCGCAGCTCCCAGCCGAGCTTGGTGACGGGCTCGATGCGGGCAGCCATGGACGCCAGATGGTCCTCCATGGAGAAGTACTCCGAGCTGCCCTCGCCGGTTTCCCGCCTCCTGGAATCGCGCGCGACGCCAACGGCTGCCAAAGCCGCCTCCTGCGTCTCCGGGAAGGCCGCTGCAAGAAGAAGAAGCAAGTCAGAAACCATCAAAGCCGAAATAAGCTGAAAAATGCAAATTTTCGAAGTCCTAAACCAAAAGGAAAAGCCTGGCGGCAGCCGGCAAGAACCGACTGCCGCCAGCCCGAAGATGAGGGTAGCGAAGAAATAAGAAGTTTCTACTGCCGGCTACCAACGAAAGTCGGCAGTCGACAGCCGAAAGCCGGCAAAGGAAAGGAACATAAAGATGCACTCACCCGCCAAGCCGCGATCAAGCGCGCTGAAATCGTCGGTCCAACGCTTGGCGGTAGCCGTCAGCTCCGTGGACTTGGCAGTGACCTCCTCCTGCAGCGCAAGCCGCTGCTTCTCCACCTCCGACAGCCGCCGGCTCAGATCATCCACCTTCTCCTTCTCCGCCGTCCTGAGGGAGTTGAGCTCGGTGATGTGGTTCTTCTCCAGCAGGCGCAGCCGTGTCAGCTCCTGCTCAGCCAGCTTGAGCTTGCCGGCGGCGGATCGGCCCGCCTCCTCGCTCTCGGCGCACTGCGCGCGAGCGGCTCGGAGATCCGACTCCAGCTGCGGGACTTTGGCGGCTTCAGCTGCGGGGAGGCCGGAAAGAAATATCAGCCAACCAAGATTAAAAAGAAAATAAGACATCAAGTCGAAAGAAGCGTAGAGCTCACCCTTGACGACCTCCAGCTCACGAGCCAGGGCGGCCCGCTCGATCTTGGCCCGGTGGTAGCTGGTCACCACCTGGTTGTACAAGAGGGTGCGCCGCTCCTCAACCGTCTGAAAGAATCAGTTGTTTAGACGAAACCTGAGCCGGCTTCAGGCAGCCGACCCACGTCTCGGAGGGCTACCAGGACAAGAAAATCGCAGAAGAAAAGAAAACACACCTTCTCAGCATCCTCCAGCGTCGCCAGCTGGGCAAGGGTCTCGGCGGCCTTGGTCTTGAGACTGGCCCGATAGCCGGAGAAAAGCATCTTCATGGGCGCCGTGCCAGGCTGCCCCTCCCGGCTGAGTACCTCGCAGGAGTTCGCCTGATGCCATGCCCTCTCCATGGTTCCTGCCGAGCCGAAGCTGGAGTCGGAGGCGGACGGCACAGCCACCAGCCGGGCACCCTTGGCCACATGAAGGCCCTCAGACGGGCCCGCTGCGCCCTCCGTCCTCACCAGCGCGCGCGAGTCTGCGCCCTCCGTGCGCGCCGGCTCGTCCCTCGCCGGCTCCTGCCTGGTCGGCTCGTCCCTCGTCGGCTGCGGCGGCGGCGTCGCTCCGGCGCAGCGGATGGCCCAGCCGGCCCCGGTTGTCTCCGGCGCACAGGCGCCTCCGGACTCTCGTCCAACTCCACCACGGTGGGCCTGCTGCCGGCTCCGGCCGCAGCGGCGCGGCCCTGCCGGCGCCGGTCCTAGGAGCAGCCCCGCCGGCTCCGGCCCCGCTGAAGGCGGCATGCCCCGCCCGGCCCCGGCGGCTGGGTCCGAAGAGGCGTCCGGCGCGGGAACATGTCGTCCAGCGTCGGCTGCCGCGTTGGTTCGACCCGCATGCCGCGATCGGGCGCGGAGGCCAGCGGCACGGCAAAGGAAGACGCCCCTGTCGCAGGCGGCGGCGGCGGCGTAGGTGCGCGCGAGGAAGGCTGTGGCGTCTGCTCCCTCCTCTGGCGCGGAAGCGGCGACACCACGCGTGGAGCTTGCCGGGAGCCGCCGCCCTGGGCAAACTTGATAGGGGCCCTAGCCGGATAAACAGAAAGATAATAAGCACAAAAGTAAGGAAAGAAAAGGAATCAAACAAGAAAAAGAGAGAGAGAGCTCACCCGGCTTGCTCCGGGACCTTCTTCGGCTGATGCCGGCGCTGTTTCTTCGCCCTCGACTCCGCGGCGGCGGTGGAGCCGGCTCTCTTCGTGCCCTTGGGCGCCGAAGTCGCCGTGGCGCTTGGCGGCCTCGTGCGCAGAGGCACGGCGGGGATTGGCCCCGTGCCGGACGTCGCCGGCTCCTCCTCCTCCTGGTGCTCTGGTGAAGGGGGCGGATTGTGCTCCCCCTGGCCGCCCAGATCAGGCGCCTGCGGCAGGTCGTCGTCGCCGGCATGGTCGCCGGCTTGGTCAGCCGGATCGACGAGATCCGGCGTCCACCTCTTCGTCGCCAGGTCGCCGTCCTCGGCGTTCTGGCGCTCAAAAACCTAGAAAGACAGAAAAACATGAGCATAGCCGGAAGTCGGCAGAAGAAAAAGGAAGTCGGCCTCGCAGCCGCAAGCCGGAAAATGGCAAAGACACGAAGCCTACCCGCGCGGGTGGATGGTTCCTGTCGCAGGGCACCAGCCCGTAGCTCCAGTCCTCCGCCAGGTTCGCCTTGGTGATGTGGTTCACCCGGCTGGCCACCTGGGCCTTGGTGAGCGGCACCTTGGACGTCCGGTTCGGATCGAACCGGCCGGACATGTGCCCGATCTTGTGGGTGCGCATCTGGAGCGGCAGCACCCGGCGCTCGGCGATGGTGCAGAGAAGATCTTCGGCAGTCAGCCCGCCAGCGGTGGCTGTCGCCAGAGATCCTGCAGCAGGTTCACCTCGGCGTTCTGGTCCGTCGAGCGGGCGTTGTGGCTCCAGCTGATCCGGCCGATCGAGGAGCCGGATTGAACTCCGGCAGGTTGATCCGGTCGACGAGCTCCCCCTCGTTGCGCACGTAGAAGAATGACATTTGCCAGTTCTTCACCGAGTCGACGGTGGGGATCTTGGGGAAAGGCGTACCAGGCCGGGTGTAGATCGAGGCGGCGCCGCAGGCTCGCAGGCGGCCGTCGTTGGTCTGCGCCTTCAAGAAGAAGAGCCGGCTCCGTGGTCGATGTCGGGCCACAAGCCGGCGTAAGCCTCCATGAACGCTACGAAGCAGCTCAGGAGGACGCACGCGTTGGCCGGCAGGTGGTGCGGCTGAAGGCCGAAGTGGTCGAGGAATTGCCGGAAGAACGGCGAAGCCGGCAGACCCAGCCCGCGGTCGAGGTGCGCGCCGAAGACGACGCGCTCGCCGTTCCTCGGCTCGGGCTCCGTCTCCTCGCCGGGCACCCGCGTGATGACCGACCGCGGGACTCGCCGGAGGCGTACCAGGCGCTCGATGTCGTCCTCCCGCATGTAGGAGCCCCTCCACGATCCACTGGGGACGCCATTGACGAGGTCGAGGAAGAAGATGACCAGGAGAGGCTGAACGGCGAGGAAGAACCTTGCGATCGCGGCGGCGACAGCGGCGGCTGAGGACGCTCCGTCGAGACGCGCGGCCCCGTGGCGCCGGATTGGCGGGGTGGCAGCGGCGGATCGGTGGAGATTCGCCCGCCGGAGTTCGCCAGCGGAAGATGTTCGCCGGAGCAGCAGCGAGCTCGAGCGCGCAGAGGATAGCGATGGGAGCAAGAGTGCGAGGAAGAAGAAATGGCAAGTGGCCGCCTCGAGGCGCCCCCCCGCGGCATTTATAGCCACCCGACGCGGGCGGTTGGCCTCCAAGTGGCGGTCGTGGGCCGTAACTCCTCCCACGTCGCCGGATTTACTGCGCCGTAACTGCGCCGTAACTCCTCCCACGTCCACGACGGTTACCGAAAACGGCCACACCACGTCGCCCACTACCGCACCGGATCCGGGGGAACATTGATGTGACCAGACGAACCGACCACCGGGCCAGGCGTCAGACCCGTCAAGTCGGGCGCAGGACCCGAGGCGGCGGAGACTCCGGCGCGCCGCAAGCCGGAGCCGGACCAAAAGTTCCACTCAAGCCAAAATTCATCAGCAAGGCGGAGGCGCCGTCAGATCTTGCAAGAAAGCAAAAACTGTACAAGTGTAAAAAGCGGCCGGCTGGGAAGCAGCCGGCAGGAACGAGCCGGATGAGGGCGCAGCCGGCTGAATGGAAATTCTCAGTCGGCCCCTCCAAGTGCCGTCTAATATATTCGAGAAGCCGGGAAAACCTGCCTAGGTCCTTCTAAACGCAGGACCTTGCCAGCTTCGGGGGCTAATGTCGGGGGGAAGACCCCGGATAGGGCAATGGACGCGGAGCAGCCGGCTGGCCACTGGCCGGCTCGCGGCAAGGCCGGCTGAGGAGCAGCCGGCTGTCGCCGTGGCCGGCTGGTCCGGAAGCCGGTTGGCTCTAGGTCCTAGTCGGCCTGGCTGCGGCCACCAATGCTGTAGCTGGGCCGGCTTCTACAAGCCATATCCGACTGGGGTTTGTACCTCAGACCGACTCGAGGCTGGCGAGTCTTGCACTGGAAGGAACCGGGTTGGTGATCCGGGTTCCTAAAGTCCACGCTGACTCCATCTTCCGTAAAGCGCGGGGCACTGTGGAACAATAGTGCCGCGCGATGGACAGGCCGTCAGGGCTTACGACGATCCGTACTGGCTACAGTGGCTGACGGCGACAGGGACACCTCCTCCATACCGCTGACCGTGGCAGCCGGATGGGACAGGCCACGATGCCTCAACCACTCCTGACGTCACCGCCTCGGGAAGGAGCGGAAGCCGAAGCCGGCCCAGCCGGCCAGTAAACTATAGGGTCTTATATGTAAAGTGCCGGTGCCTATATAAGCCGCACTACCCCCTCTCGTGCAGGGGATCGATCATTTATTGCTTTCACCTACCTACAGAGCTGCCCTGTGAGAGAGACCATCGTCTTCCTTAGCCTCTCAGGGCCAGCCGGACACAGCTCTAGGAGCACCACTGTACTGTGTGATCATCATATACACTCATAGCAGGAGTAGAGGTTTTACCTCCACCGGAGGGCCTCGAACCTGGGTACGTCGCCGTGTCGCTCGTGCCCATACCCGCTTCCGGATACCGCCGTGAGATCCCTCAGGAACCACTTCGATTAGCCACCCTATGGCATATGCCGTGACGATACCACGACACAAAGATTGGAGTGTGCATATTGTTAGAGAGGAACATTGGGACGCAAACTAAAACCATGTTCATATGGTGGAAGTTTCAGCTGGGCAAAAATCCAAATATCTGTTGTCCTTGCTTTCCCGTTATCGATGTCAAAAAGGTTGAGATTCATCAAAATTGAAAAATCAAATGAGATTCATCTCCTAGTACCTTTGTAGAGGAGGCAATGAGGTACCCCTTTGTGACACTTGGTTAAAATATATGTATGTGATAAAAATCCATGGAAGTCCAAGCTAATTCGGACCAGGTGTGAGCAGTATTGGTATATTATGCATGAGGCAAGCAAATTTATAGGAAGTAATTATGCAAAAGCCATACTATTTATCACTACTGTTGACATGAGTTGCAGCTCTCAAAATAAATATTTCCAACACTCCTATTGCTTTTAAAATAAAAAGCTCTAGCACATGGGTAATCCCTGCTTCCCTCTGTGCAGGGCCTTTCTTTTACTTTTATGTTAAGTCTTCATCTTCTACCTTATGCACAAATTGAGAGAGCATAGTTGTCATTCTTAGTGTAATGCGCATAGTCCCAAAATTATTATTGATTGATTCATGATTGTGATATTGCTTTCTCTCAAATTACTTGTATCTAGTCACCCTTTGAAATTTTAAGGTGTCCTTGCATTTATGTTTTGCTATTCCATAAGGACATGTTGAGTACCACTTTATTATGTTTACTCTATGATCATAAACACAGTTGCTTTCAATGCACTATTATTCATGATCCTTTGTTTGAGTTACTTTTCATGTTATAACATAGTTGCTAAGTTCAATTGAATCATATCTATCATGCCTATGTTAGAGTACTTAGATCCCAGCTCACAATGCTTTACATGCTTGATCAAGATTGTGTTGGCTTCATGTCACCTCAAAAATTATTGTGTTATCAATTATCTAATCGACGACGAGCAGGAATTAAGCTTGGGGATGCTGATACGTCTCAAACGTATCTATAATTTTTTATGCTCCATGCTTGTTTTACACCAATTCATATATGTTTTGTTGACACTTCATTGCACTTTTACATGATTTCCGGCACTAACCTATTAACAAGATGCCGCAGTGCCAGTTCCCTGTTTTCTGCTGTTTTTTGTATTTCATAAAAGTTGTAGAAGAAATATTCTCGGAATTGGACGAAACAAAATCCGAAGTCAATATTTTACCGAAACGAATACGAAGTCCAGAGGAGGGTCAAAGAGGCGCCACGGGGCGGCCAGACCACCCCATGGCGTGGCCTAGGCCTGGCCCGCCCTAGGGGGGTCTGGGCCCACTAGGTGCCCCACCGACCTAAATCCTCCGCCTATTTATACATCTACTTGGGAAAACTCTGGATACCTCGAGCCTCCATCCACGAAAAGTTCCGTCGCGGCCGCCATCGCATAACCCTTCTCGGGGGGTTCTGAAGCTCTTCCCGACACCCTGTCGGATGGGGAAATCATCGCCGGAGGCATCTACATCGCCATGCCCGCCTCCGAAGTGATGCGTGAGTAGTTCATCCCTGGACTATGGGTCCATAGCAGTAGCTAGATGGTTGTCTTCTCCACCTTGTGCTTCATGTATCGATCTTGTGAGCCGCCCTACATGATCAAGATCATCTTTATGTAATCCTATATGTTTGGTTTGCTGGGATCCGATGAATATTGAATACTATGTTGGGATTGATTATATATTCATGTCATATGTTATTTGTGATCTTGCATGCCCTCCGTTGCTAGTAGAAACTCTAGCCAAATGGACACTTGTGACTCCAAGAGGGGGTATTTATGCTCGATAGTAGGTTCATGACTCTATTTTTATGGGAGAGTGACTTTATAACTTTTAAGATTTTTGAATTGTTGTTGCTACTAGGGAGAAAATAACAATGTTTTATCCGAGGGTAATTCTATTGTTTACTTTACACACATTGCTCAATGTGATAGTCTGTTGCTTGCAACTTAATACTGAAAGGGGTTCGGACGATAACCTGAAGGTAGATTATTAGTCATAGACGCAGTTGGATTACGGTCTATGTATTATGTTGTAATGCCCAACACCAAATCTCATAGTAATCATCTTTGTCATGTATGGTCGATATTCTGTCAATTGCCAAGCTGTAATTTTTTTCACCCAACATGCTATTTCTTTATGGAGAGACACCTCTAGTGAACTATGGACCCCGACCCTATTTCCTTTACTAATAAATTCAACTGCAAACCTATTCTGTTTACTTTCTGCAAACATCTCCTTCCATTCGATACGTCTAATCCTTTGTGTTCAGCAAATCGGTGAGATTGACAACCTCACTGTAAGTTGGGGCAAAGTACTTTGGTTGTGTTGTGTGTAGGTTCCATATTGTTGCTGACGCCGGTAGTGCGCCCTGCCACTAGTCAGCCAGCAACACCTTCAGAAGTCACGCCTTTCTCCTACTGGTCGATTAAATCTTGGTTTCGTACTGAGGAAAACTTGCTGCTGTGCTCATCGCACCTTCCTCTTGGGGTTCACCAACATCGTGTTTACGTACGACGAGTGCACGCCATCATACCACATCCACCACCACGCTCATTAGCAGCGGGTGCAGCCTCGAAATCGCCATGAACACTGTCCTTATCTTCATGGTGCGACTGTTGTTGTTGTTGTTGTTGAGTCAGGTTATCAATAGCAAGATTCATCGCGTGAAGAGTACGCTGAATATCCGTCACTTGTACTTGGATAGTATTGACAGTCTCATTATAGTAGTGTCCAACTTCTTGGTGACTTTCTGAATGTCCTCATTAATTTCTTCGCACTGCATGAGAAACTCACGCCGCACATTGTCATGAAGAGCTTCATACTCCTCCCAAGAAACAAGATCAGCATCATCCTTCTTTTTCTAGTCAACAACATTACCATCACTAGAAGACATGATTAGTAGGTTAGTGCACTAAATCAAAAATCTTTGATGGTACTCTCACAGCTCAAAACTGATAATAAAGGTTAACCTTACCGCTCCGAAAAGAATTAGTATTGTGCTTACCAACTTGGATTGAGAAACTAGTGCACATATGTAGCGAAGCGAATATCAAGGGTATAAGAATAATCACATGACAAAACATGATATATGTGGAGCTGTAGGTAGGCTACTTATTTGCACCAATAACAAGCTCTAGCGCTGAGCGTATAAAATAACCAATGATACTCACACAAGGCGATAAATGTGGCAATGCAACTATATGGATGAAAAAGTTGCAATGCACTCGAGAGACACTAGCAAAGCTCAACAGAAAATAGGCACAAGATTGCTCAACTATGGGGGCAGAAAAGTAAACTAGGGCTGGACTTGATCTCACCAGCACTTCACCTTTTCTCTTTACTCTTTTTTTTATCACGCACATCAAATGTAGCTCTTTTTGCTTCTTTTCTATTTTCTCTTTTTTTCTTTTATGACTCTACTCCTTGTAACACGACCAACAGAAATTGCAAAGCACCAAAACCTTGAGCAGTCTGTCGAGCGGTAAAACTAGTCTCTTTTGGGAAAATTCCTAGTCACGTATATCGAAAGGCTGTGTCTATGGTTCGAATAAATAAAAGTATACGCTATGTGTACTCGGAGCAACAAAAACCCTAGAAACTAAAAAATGTAGAAACACAAACCCTAGACAATCTAATAGATAACTTGGTGGAAGAAAAAGATACGCAAAAATAGGACTACTAACAACAACTAAAACTCATAATTGATGCAATCCAAGGCTATGGCAAACCCTAACCCTAATATTTTTTGGGATTGTTTTGGATAGGAAAACACTCACAACTCAACTATGGGGTGGATTGTGGATGGCTTACCGAGAAAACGCTGAAATCTGATACCAAGATGATAAGGGGTTGCCCGATCTTCTCAGTAAGCGAGGTGGATGGTGATGAACACGCAATGAACACAGCGAATGAAATCAATGATAAGTGGATGATAACTGATATGACAACGACGAAGTCTCTCGATTGATTCCCGTCGCCAAAGCAACAACTTTCAACCCGGCAAGATATTTGTAACTCAACACACTTGCGCACGTAGCCGCCGACCACGAAGCGATTAATTGCAATCTCCCAATTCCCAGTGGAACGATAGATCACACAAACTTTAAATAGCAAAATACCAGATCGATGCGAATTGGTGTATAGAATTCAATAGAGTTGTGTAGCAATCAACTATGAACTAGAGTTTATCTTAAACGTGGTCTAAACCTAATTTGGGGGCGTCCTGGCACTTATATAGGGGTTTAGGATGAACAGGGGTCGAAAATAGGTGATACAAACCGACCCAGATTGGGATTCGTCCGAGGTTGTTTCGGACTCGGCCGGCATATGGTCCGGCGGGACCGGGTGGCCATCGGGCGGGCGCGCCATAAGCCCTGGATAAGCTCCGGTGTGCACCGGTCTATGGGCCGGTCAGGACCGGGCCATCCGGTGCAGGGGCCGGCGGCGCCGGGCATGGCACCGAGCCATCCTGACGTGGCGCCGGTCTAGACGTCTCCTTCTCCCTCCTTCGCGCATGCCTCCCTCTCCTCCCTCGCGCGTCCATGAGATGTCTTCACGTCCAGCACCATGTCTAGCTGCTCCTCTCCTCCTCGTGCGACCCTTGCTCCATCTTCATACCTGATCATACATAAGTAAAAAGACTTAGGCAGTATAAAGTTTTCATCGACAAAAGTATCATTTAAGAGCGAATTCACATGTTGTTTTAGTAGCTTCGCACGAGCCCTTGTAATGGGTCCAATTCTAAATTCATTGGACTTGAACTTCACAGCAACATCGTCTTCATCTTGCAATGACAGAGATAGTAGTTCGGTAGGGATGTTCTCATCACCTTGTCTTTTTGTGGACCATGCTCGGGAAGCACGACATGGGCGACCTACGTGATGCCCTTAACATTGATCCAAATCACTTCCACGTCGTGGGATTAGCAGTCGTATGGGTAACAGACCCTTTGCGTTGTTGACGAGCACGCCGACATCGAGGCTCCTACCTCCCGGTGTGGAGGCATAATGTGGCGCTGGCGACCAACATCGCTCTACGGCACGCGGCACACCAACATAGTCGTCCTCGACTCCCGCCACGGGGCTTTAAATCGTGCGGGACTGGGTGAAATCGAAGGTGAGGCGTTGTTCCAATCACAGGTAAACGAGGAAGATTTTGAGGGGGTCGCTGGCACTGATTTGGAGAAGTCCTCAGCGACGATGTCTTGGAAGAGGAGTATTGACATGATAACTGTTCATAAGACTGGGTCTGGTAGCTTTGCAAGTTACTCAACATTGATTGATGTGATAATTGCTCGATAATACTTCCCTAATTTACGTCAGCTAAATTTTTGTTTGCTGCGATTAGCTATCATAGCTTTTCAAGTTAGCTTAATTTCTATTTGTAGCGATTGAAACAAGGCAATAAATTAAAAATAATTATTAACTAAAAATATAAGATAGCTTTCCTTTTAGTGATGCTCCCAGCGTGAAATGGTAGGCGAGATGATCAGACGGTTGAATTGGATGTTTTGAGACGTTGAGTTATGTCAAACGGTCCGGATGGTCCCTATCTTCTTCACCAAACGCGTTATATGATCTACGATCAACTTTAATATAATAATATAGATTGAGGAGGTACATAATTGCTTTACTTAATTGGATGAGAAGAAACTACTCCCCAACCTCGGATTTTGAGCCACCAGGAGTCTACGGCCTCGTCTTGCACATAAATTCCAATTACCGCTAGATCCGGGGGCCTCGACATTGTGAACTTTGGGTGGTCGAACCTTCCTCGAAACCTTGCACCAGCTGCATCTTTCTTTAGCTGGTAAAGGGCAGCAGAATTTGTTTATGGTTGATGCCACTTGCCAATAGCATTTTCATCAGTGGACAACAGGGCCCTGCTCCCAAAACAACGTGCGGATTGCTTAGATTACGATCTGCCGATGACAGCCCTTGTCATATTGAGGGGGCGAGCTTTAAACCCTTTAAGTAATCTTCTCCACATCGACATCTCGAGTTGTTTAGCCTGTCACTTGTTGCATTAGTATTTTATTGTTCAAGCTAGCCCCGAGTCGATAAGCCAAAGTAAATCCAATAAAAAAGGGGTTTTCCTCTTCACAATGTCCCCAACCTCCTGGCCACATATCAGGTTCTCTCCTATACCTAAGTAGCAGCCTGTCAGTTCTGTTTGTCGGAGCGGTTTGATCGGTAGTACCACGTGAAAATGGGAAGCAGCCAGGAATCTGTTACCTGCTAGGAAAACCTTTTTCTATAGAGTATATATTAATATCACCAAGGCAGTGCCTTAATGGCAATATGGATGTAAAGAAAGAAAAAATTCGCTACAGTGATCTATTTTTTTATAGCAGTGCACCAAAGACTAGAAAGACAACAAAATAAATTCATCTTCCCAAAAGCGACGCATGCAAGAAGAAAACAGTGCACAAGCGTCACCGTCTCCTAATCATAGATCATAGGTTTTCATCCTACAAATTTAGACTTTGAACTTCACGTGTGTTGTCGCCCCCACTTGGCGATACTGCTGCTCCAAGCCAGGAATCACCAAATCAATTCCTCTATCACCACAAGGACTTGAACCACCATTACTAGTCCCCAGATCTTGGCTTCCATACCATTCTCCACGACTAACTTCACCATGGAACCGGCCCATGATGGCAGAGCTTTGCATCGCTCCCTCTGAAATCAAATTTTCAGAAAAACATAGTTGTGCGAGACCGAATCTTATCCGATCCAACAATTTTCAAGCATAAGGCGCATTAGGGAGTTCTCCGGCGGAGCCTTCCGGAACTCGACACTCCGGTCCGATCAAGGAGGAAAAACATCAAGCAGGTCTTTGCCATGGTGCGAGAGGAATCCTAGGACCGTCCACCTTTATTCGCAAGACCGGTAAACCCCTTCGCCGCCAGTCCACTTCCTAACGGACTGGCCATAGAGAAGAAGGCAGCTCTGCGCGACCGTAGGCCTCAAATAACCATAAGGCCCAGATCGTTCCCTGAGGCCCAGATCAAATCAGAGACTTTGATCGCCAACAGCTCACCAGCACCTCCACGACGCCACTCCACCGGAGGAGGCCAACCACCTCAATCCGCCGGACCCGGGCAAAAGACCTAGACTAGCCGAGGAACCAGGGACCCGAGCCGCCCATGGTCATCGAGCACGTATCTGACAAGGAGTCCTCCGCATCGTCGCTGCAAGGCCTCGCCCTCGAGCGCCTCCATTGCAAGACAACGTCGCCATGCCCCTTGCCCAGAGAAGGCTTCTCGCGCTGCTTGCGCCAAGCAAAGGGGAAATGAGGGACTCGCCGCCACCGACGTTCCGCAGGCTTTCCCTGGTGATGCCCATCAGCGGCGGCGAGGGAGGGGAGGCATGGGAGGGGGCTTCGGTGGTAGCGGCGGAGAGGGGATCCCGGTCACTCGCGAGAGCGACAAGGAAAACATAGACTTTCCCAACTCCCGGATGCGGAGTTAGAGGCCGCGAAACATCGGTCTTGATGACCGCCGGTTTTCGCTATGACCGGGTACTTCTCATCGGAAAAAATGCTAGAGGGCTCCATTCCGGCAACGTCTGTCTCTGCAGCTGTGTATCTACGATGTATCCATCATCCGATAGCATCGTTTTTTGAACAAATCGAGCTTGCCGCGGCCGGAAAAGACAACAAATCAGCGGCGGGATCTCCAACGGCTATGGCCCACTTCCAACAACGACATGCATCGGTGAGCTCGACTTAGTGTGGAAGGAGGGCGTAGGAGGGTTCGGGCTCGTGACAGAGACAATAAGTGGCCGACAGAGTGAACGCCGTCGGAATCGGTAGAGCGGCGAGACGCATTTTGAGGATGAATTTTTTTGCTCGTCGCGTCGCGGCCGAGTAAGTATAGGTGGCACGGTGGTCATGAGCAAAAAATTTGTCCTCTAACGTTTTTGCAACTTCGGCACGAGGCGTCTTAGAAGAGGAAAAGAAAATCTTTTCCTAATTGCCCCTCTAAGCATTTTTGCTCTTTCGGTTAGAGATGCTCTTATTAGAAAAAAACTTCAACCCTAACCACAATTCCATATGGATATTTTGAATGTTAATCAAGTACAACTAATGCAGCAACATACGAGCTTAATAGTGAATAATTAATGGTGCAAAGTCCTAACGGAATCCCATATATACATTAAAGAAAGAAAGGAAGACTAGAAAACCAACAGGGGCTAAATACTGAATCTGCCATTTAGTCCAATAAGAATCCATTCAAAACCCATTAAATCCATCCAAAATGAAAATCTACCCTTTACCCCTGCCAAGGGAAGATATATGAATGCTCTCTATATATCAGATTAGATAATAGAACAGGTCAGATTTTTGCAGGAAGTGTTCTCTGATAAAATGGCTGGACTCATCTCAGCAATCTGCAGCAAAGTGTTGCAAGCTGCACCGAAACGTGGGGGTGGCTCGGGATCGGTAGCCTCCACACTGCTCTGAATTATTAAAAAATGGCCTTAGTATTGTAATACCAACTGGCAATACATCTAACCGGCTGGCAGCTACTGTCAGTGTCCCCGTTGCTGCAATTTGCACGTAAACAAACACACACGCATCACACCCTGGGCGCGAGTACGTAAGATCGATGGTCGCGGCTTTCTAATGCCAAGAAAGCGAGTTACAAAGTACAATCATAGTACTGGAGAAATATTTTCAGAAAAACAAGGAATTATATATATCTATATATCAATCACATGGAAACTAAATGTCTACATATCTGTGTCCATACTGGCAAACTTATGTTCGAGAAGAAAATGGGGATTCTCATGACAAGGTAGGCCATAATTGGCGGCAGATTCATCCGCTCGAATCTATTTTGTGTGGAAACGTTAGACTTATTTTCTTTGACGAGGGAAACATTAGACATATGAAAAGACCCTGCAAAGCCTCTTGACTTAGAAACGGAAGGAAAACATAAAATAGTACTATTAATCGAGTTTGTACATACTGCACGCCATTGTGCTCGCCAGCTACCTCCTCAAAATTTAAAGTCCTCTTCCTGCGAGTAGCAGCTTGAAAGAGACATAGGTGGCTAGCTACCTCCCCATCTCCTTCTCCATTTCCCACATACCTGCTGCTAGCTTCTTCGCGCGACCTAGCTAGCTTTTTATTATCTCATCATCCCAGTACAAATCAGGACGAGATTAGATAGACAGAGCCGGCCGGGAAGACCCAATGGCGTCGCCGCGGCCGAAGGGAGAGTCGTTTGACTTCGAGGAAGCCATGGGATCTGCCTCCGCGTCCTACAGCTCCGCGGGAGGCGTCTTTGGCCTCTCCCCGCCGGAGTCCTCGCCACGCGACAGCCGGAAGAGAAGGTATGTAAACTCACCTTGCCTTGTTGCTGCTCGTTTATACTACTTGTTCCCCCCCTTGTTGCTTGCTCTACTTCAATTGTTTGATTTTCCATAGATACTCCTCCTGACCTCTTCGATGAGCTCATCATTCTGAAACTAGACACTGAAGCTGTCCTGTTGATTTGCATTACTTGTCTTTCTCGTTTGTGCATTGTATCTATCAAAACGTATAGAGGTATTGATGCTGTTCTACCTACCTTGGATTTATGCCAATAATGGAAAGATTTGAAAAAATTAAGGAAGAGTTAGGAAATGTTAACATGGTCAGAAACTGGCCGGAATTGGAACACTTCAGATATGTTGATGTACTATACTTTATAGTTACAACTAGGATTAATAGTCTACTGCTAAAACAATGCTGAAAACACTGATGGTTGGGGTCACTCTTCGCAGCCTGGAGTAGAGCGAAATATGATGAGAAAAGGACAATTAAATTGAATCATACAGCAGCCACTAGAATTTTCTTTTCTTATTACTTCCTCATGTGTGGGTCGTGCTATATTTCATGGGATGGGGTCAAAGCTGCAATGTAGTGCAGAATTTTGCTCAGAGCTTGGATGGCAACCCCACACTATGCTAAAAGAATCTGATTATTGTGAAAAACTTTTTGTCTTACCAGTAACCTGGTGCCCGTGTGATGCTACATATATCCTAACCATTTCTGGACATTCTCCTTAGACCATAGTTCTAAAAAAGATCATATTCTCCTTCTTTCAATGAAGAGCATTTTCTTTGGAGACTTCGGAACCTGAAGTTTTTTTTTTTTGAAGGAGCTCCCTTTTATTTTCCAGTGCATATATATAGATCTGGTCATAGTGGGTGGGGGGGGGGAATCATTTTCATGAGATCCCTAGATTATACTACTCGTAAACTGTCCTTCATGCACATTTTTGGCATGCTTATAAGAAAGAAAAGGAGGACTACACGTGGTCTAGCTACTTTGTGATATTGCAGCAGCCTTGCAGCACTACCCTGAATACTATTTTATGACTCAAGAATCTGTTTTCCTTGCCTAAAGGATAAGCAAAAACTGAAAAGTGTCGAGCAGATCAATCATTCCCTAAACTTCAAGCATATGTGAAAGATGTGCAGTATACTATATGGAGCCCCTAGCTATTTAGTTGTGGTACCAGTGATGCCTCTTGAACGAATATAGAAAGTCGTAGTGTGTAATATTTTCTCTATTTTTCCTAGATAATTACAATCTATATATATACTACTTCTTTCAAAAAAAAATCTATATACTGGTTTTGTACTTGTTTTTTTGGAAAGGTGGTGATGCGTGGTATGAGAAATCTATCCATTTATTTACAGGTTCAATGTGGACTTTTAAAGTAGAAAATAATTTATTGACGCACCAATCCCACTTAATATCCCGTTAATTTAGCCCGCGGTCTTGGTAACAAGATCGTCATCTTTGATTACCACGTTCTTATTTCTTTCCTTGTAATACCTTTTAAATTTGTCTAGTTCCATAACGATTATCCTACAAAATTTTCTTTGTTGGCTTGAGTTACTTATCAAGGAGAAATGCTACACCTCGGAGTAATGTTTACGGAATTGCCTTACGGGCTGACATGGCTGCAGGGGATTTGTTGAAAATCAGTTTGTCCCCGTGAGTTTAGGACCGTGATGGCTCCGTATGCTCTCCAACTCAGCCCGTAACAAATTTGCGTAGGAAGTTTGCCCGTAAGTGTAGCTTTATTGCTTATCAAGCATTCCGCTCGAACTACCTTGATGTAGTTCATGTGTGCGTGGCCGCCCGCCACACAACATGACGGCACAATGTATGGTCACTCAACTAGCCAGCCACTCTTTCTCAAACAATTGTGAACGCAAAATTGTATGTCGTTAATTGGTTCTAACTTTCAACACTAACTGAAGAGATCTATAGTCAAACATTCTTTCTAGGAGATCTGAACAAAAGGAGACAACTTATATTTGGCCTGATGGCGATGCATGCAGTTTTTGCAAGCGTCACACCGTTGTTTTTTACATAGATTTTTCCCCCTCTTGTTGCAGATGCTTCCGGTTAGATCCACAAAAATACATGCACTCTATTTAGTTGGAGTTACTGTTGAAGTTCTCTTTGGAAAATGTATACTCTATTGACTTGGCTCACCTCCCTCCCTCCCCCCCCCCCCCCCCCCCGGCGGTATTTTGGTCCGTGCATGTCCCAATTTTAAAGGAGAAAATCAGTACCATTTATATGCTGTAAGAAAACTTGAGAAGCGCATTATATAAAATCTATTCCAACATACTATGCGCCAAAACACACCTTCAAGGGTTGCTGTCACAGAAGAAAAAACACACAACTCGGACTTTATGGCTAAGGAGAAACAAAAACAAACAAACATTGCTTAGTTGTTTGACTAAAAGTTTGATCCAGAGCCCACCTCTCATTGGCTAAGCATGATGGCCCCACTTGACCTTGCCAAGACCGTGAAAGAGGCAATGAGCCTCCTCAGCTATTCAAGCACTGGAAAGTCCCTCACATGAGCTCAAAACAATATCGAGCCGGGCCATCCTGTACACTTAGTGACAAGTGGACCCCCTTATCAGTTTTTTAGTTTTCTTTTCCACCTGGGATCACTCCCCTTTTCCATTAATTGCTCAACGGAAATGCAATGTTCTTTTGAAATGAAAACAATTAAATGGAACACAAGAAAAAATAATGAAAGGAAAAGATTGACAGGAAAAGCATACTAAAGGTTTTTAGTTAAATGGCTATCCAACGTACTTATGGGTTTTTCTTACTCATTAATTAGCTACTGTGGGTAAAACAAACCTTAAGGTTTTTTTTAGTTAAGGTGTTTTCTTGTTGAATTTACACAAAAAAAACTTATTTAACTTTTTTTTCCATACAGACCGGAAATATTTAGTTTTAGTTTGCGAGGGAATAGATGTTATATTTTAATTAAATGAGCATGAATATACTTTACTATACATCCTACATGTATTATATCCTTCCATTTCAATTCCGCAGTTATTTATATTATTTCTATCGGCACATTTATATATACTCCCTCTCCTTTTACAAAAGAGTGTACTTGATCAGTTTCTTGGAGAGTTTCATGCATGGAGTTTGCACTGAAATATAATAATATTTATTATACTAGCTAGATACATGTATGATGAAAATATAATTTATCCTGAATCTAATGATCGATGATAGTTTGCTGGCATAAATGTTGTTGCTTTTTATATAAATATGATCAAACTTAAACAAGTTTGACTTCCATTGGAAGTACACTGCATGGAGGGAGAATACCAAACGGCCTTCACAACTTTTTGAGCATTTGCAAATCTACCATTCATCCTGAGTCCTGAAGCCTGACTCGTTCTTTGTTTTTTTTCGAAATGGGGAGTGAAACCCCGGCTTCTGCATCATGATGATGCACACGGTTTTTTATTAAAAAATATTTGTGAGTACAATGTTTAAAAACTCTCAGGCATTGCCTAGAGTTGATACAAAAATCAACCAGCGAAAGAAAACAAAAGAAACTGGACTACACATCATTGTACCCGTCTATTGTGTCGCTAGCCAGTCTGGCACAAGATATCCCGAACGACCATCTGGAGCAGTGTGCATCCCGCTGTTCCTCCGGTGACAGAAGAGCCCACAACTGAACCCAATGTGCCACCATATGGATAACCTGCAAGAAATGAAAGGAAGGTTTTTTGTTAAAAATAATATCATTCCTCGCCCTCCATATAGACCAACATAAGCAGAAACCCCAATACGGATAAAAGCCTTAGATAGTCTATCTACTCCACTTAATCAATTACCAAACATATTCGTAATATTGGTTGGAGGTGGAAGATTAAAAGTAAAATTAATCGTGCGCCAAAGTATTTTAGCTAAAGGACAAGTGAGAAACAAATGTTCAATAGTTTCATGTTCTCCATAAAAAACACATTTTGTACACCCATTCCATTGTCTTTAGCTAAATTATCCTTAGTAAGCAGCACCTTATTACTCAAGAACCACATAAATATATTTATGTTAAGGGGGATTTTGACTTTTCATTGGTATTTTCTCAAATAAGGTGTGTGGTCATTCATAAGATCCTCATACATAGATTTCACTGTAAACAAATCATTCGTTGTCAAATTCCTAATAAATTGATCATTCTCATCAGATAAGTTAATCCTCACAAGATTTCGGCATAACTGTAACCATAAAATCTATTTGTTTCTCACTAACAACCTTCTAAAACTGATATTCAGAGGTATTTGAGCTAACACATGAGTTACCGTTATATTCTTGTGATGCATAATATTATATAAGAATGGATATTGTTGGGTCAATGACTCGTTCTCTGTTTGACCTATATATTTAGCCTGGTCCATATATCGCTGCAGGAAAGACAGACCTTCATGGGTCAAACATACCTTCACACCTCATTTTGACGGTCACTTGTGGAGAAAGTACGGCCAGAAAAATATCAAGGACTCTGCCTTCCCCAGGTAATTTACCAGGTGACGCTCTATTGATTAGTCACGTCAAGAGAAGGAAAAAAAAGCTAACTATTTATATTCCAGGCTACACAAAAAAGGACATAATGTGACAAGTTTTATAGTGTTGAAACGTCTCTTGCTTGTGATGATTAGTTCATCACGTCGGAAAGCTAACTTGGGCAAGTCATTTGATACAAGAACTTTCATTTTTTCCTTTTCAAAAAAAAAAAAAGTCATTTCATACAAGAAACTAACCGCTTCTTCTCCAAATTTCAGTATATGAGAAGGGCCATAGTATTTAGAAATCAGTTTCAGTAACTTTAAGACTCCAAAACAGTCAGCCGATATGGTTGGACCTTTAAGTAAACCATGTCTTCATGCTTAGGCGAAAATAGATATAGTGAAGTAATCCCCGAACTCTAGAAATCATTAATAACTTATTCTATTGTATTAAATATCGCCAATCTAGTGGAGAAGGATCCCTCAACAACATTTCTTTGAATAGAATTGTTCTTTGGGTTCGACCTGTTGTTCTAGAAAATAGAAAGTGGTCTCTCATATGTTATGTTAAGGTGATTCATTCATAATATTGTTTTATGTGCGGGTTCAAGATGGTCTAAAAGTATCTTTTAACCCGACTTTCGAGCTCCATTATGTTGCACTGTTCACCATAAAATTTTGATAATTTTATTTATTTTTGTATAGCTTAAAATACGAAGTAGTTTGTATTGATATTTTATCAGTTTATAGTATACATCAATTGCTATCTCTAGAATTGTTTCATATTTTTTTAAAATCTAAAATAGAATTCAAATGTTTCAGAATAAATGGCTGCGTGTACCTCGGCATCCATTTTAAGTTTCTCGATGTCTACGTCACTAACAAATTATACAAAGCTACTCATGCTAACATAGTAACATGTAATTAAACGGTAATGCAGGCTGTACTACAGATGCTCTTACCGTGAAGACAAGCAATGCCTTGCCTCGAAGCTGGTCCAACAAGAGAACAACGACGATCCACCGCTATTCAGGGTCACCTACACGTACGAGCACACGTGCAACGCCGCGCCCGTCCCAACGCCCGATGTCGTGGCTGAGCTGCCGGCGCCCACCGCTGATTCGCACTTCCTCAGGTTCGATTCCACCTGCGCCAGGAACGGAGGTAGGCACCGGATGGAGCAGCAACGGCAGTACCAGCAGCCTATGGCGCCTGGGTGGCCGTCATTGATGCTCAGCTTTGATTCCAACAGCCAGCCGCACACGCATCATGCGGCCTTCCCTTCCGAGCTGCCGCAGGTGGCGTCGACGTCGACGCCATTCTCGACGACGGACGGCATGTTGCAGGCACCTCCGCTGCCGTCCACGTCGATGACGACCGACGGCGGAGGTGACAGGTTCTCGACGTGGGAATCGTTGAAATACGGTCTGAATGACCATTTGCACTTCGGCGACAACGGGTATCTCCCTGACGATGGTAATGATGACAATTACTGACTGTTACTGCGTTGCTCTTACGTCACAAGCATAAGTAAACTGTCATTATTTGGCCTGGAATCAAGTAAAGTTCATACATATTCTTCGTGGAGGACATGCAGATCGATGTTTTATATACTTGCTCATTTTAGCTGAAGTGTCACTTCACTACTATGCTTATCCCTGCATTCCTGCATTTGGTAGCTCGAAGATGAAATAGATCGGTTGGTGCTATATATGCACCTTGCATTTTTCATTATATTTTGCTTTTGCGCATATGTAATGTGTTGTCCCAAAACATGATGCGGAGCCACCCTTCTACGGTCTACTACTGTCAACTACGCTTCAAGGAAGTCTAATGGTATTTCTACCCGATATCATATAATATAGAGAAGCAAAACCGCGAAGTAAACTTAGAGGAGTAAAGTTTACTCCTCTAAATGTGGCTAGACCTAACCGATTTCTTAAATTTAACTCATAAAACGAAGTGCACTCTCTTGATCATGTTGTTGTAGGTTTTCGTTCGGTTTTCTCCTAAAAACCGTGTATTCCCTTCTTAATTAATGAATGCGACAAAACTTTTGTCTCTGTGTTAAAAAAAGTGACCTCACATGGAAGTCTCTGTAAATCTTGTTGTTCTTTCTTGCTTCTTCTTCTTCTTAGCGCAGGATGCCTCTCACTCCACCGCCATCTTGTACATTTTGAATGGCACCCGCTTCATGTATGCCAGTGAAACACAGCTCCGCCACAAAACGTCGAACATCTGCCCTGTGACGAAGGTGTCAAACCGTGTTGACACATAACCCCACGAAGGCATTATCATATGTGAATCGCATTTGATTCGAGGACGAGATTCTCGTTTCTAGAGTCAAAACCCCATACACGAGGCAAACACATAAAAGGGTCACACAAGGCAATAGATGTGGGGAGTGCGATTCGTGAATACTAGTAGAAATCCAACCTACACTAGCTAAAACTAAGTAAGTTTTAACCGAATCGTATGACATATTTTAGGATTTACATGTGATTTGGGGATTAGAGCATCTCCAGTCGCGTTCCCAAAGCGTCCCCCAAAGGGATTTGGGGCGCGCTGGACAGAAAATGCGTTCCAGCCCCGCGTCCCCCAAAGCCCTTTTTTGTCCGGCGCGCCCCCATTCGGTGTCCGGCGCCCCGAGGCCGTCCCCGTCCCACAGGGGACGCACCGGGGACACCGGACACAACGAAAAGCGAGGCGGGCTCCCACATGTCGGCGACTATTTGCATAAACCGTTGGTTCGCGCCTCTTTTCTCGTCGCTCCTTCCTTCCCGCGCCTCTTTTCTCGTCGCTCCTTCCTTCCCACCCCACCGCCGCCGCTGGATTTCCCAGCCGTTTGGGCGTCTGATCTGTGCTGAGAGTCGGCACCGTTGTCGCGGCTGGGCTCCCGCCGGTCGTGGCGCCGCCGCCGCCTCGCCAGCGCGTCCCAGAACGCGCCGTCAAATCCGCCCCACCTCCACGCACAGAAGGTGCTCGACGACTTGCCAGGTAGGCGCGATTGGCCGCTGTTTGTTGCGTCGTCTGCCTCGGCGCAATTTTAACCATTGATTTTGCTTTAGCCATGGACAGCGACGATGAGATGGTTGCCCTGCTGCTGGAGGACGAGCAAGCCTTCGACGACGACCTGCGGGAGCATTTGCTGATCATCGCGTCCCTCCAGGACATGCTTGACGCTGAGGCGGAGAAGAGGAAGAGGCCGCGCCGCGGAGGATCAAGGCCGGGAAGAAGGAAGTCCAAGCCCCGGCAGAGGATGGAGGGGCATGCCATGCTGCACAACGACTACTTCGCCGACGAGGAAACACATGCCGACAATTTTCGGCGCCGGTACAGGATGAGCAAGGGGCTGTTCATGAATATCCTCCACGGCGTTCGAGAGTTCGACCCCTACTTCAAGCTCAAGCTCGACGCTGTAGGCGTCCTCGGGTTCTCGTCGATTCAGAAGTGCACCGCCGCCATGAGGATGCTTGCATACGGAGCACCTGCCGATACACAGGACGACTACCTTCGCATGAGTGAGTCTACTGCCATTGAGTGCATGTACAAGTTTTGCCGAGCTGTGTTGGGAAAGTTTGGCAAATACTACTTGAGAGGGCCAACTGCGGAAGAGACTGCAAGGATCATGGCACAAAATGCTGCCAGAGGATTTCCTGGAATGCTTGGAAGCATCGATTGCATGCACTGGGCATGGAAGAACTGCCCGTTTGCTTGGCAAGGTATATACAAAGGCCGTCATGGATATTGCAGTGTGGTGCTTGAAGCTGTGGCAGATTATGACCTGTGAATTTGGCATTCTTTCTTTGGCATGGCGGGATCACACAATGACATCAACGTGTTGCAGCGGTCTCCGGTGTTCAGCAGACTAGTGGAAGGGCATGCTCCACCACGCAACTATGAGATCAATGGCCACCAATATACCAAAGGCTATTATCTAGCCGATGGTATATATCCAAAATGGGCCACTTTTGTCAAAACAATCTCGAATCCATCAGGTCTGAAGAATTCCCACTTTGCTACACGACAGGAGGCTTGCAGGAAGGATGTCGAGCGGGCATTTGGTGTGCTTCAAGCACAATTTGCCATTGTCCGGTACCCTGCTCTAAGCTGGTCTCACGACTAAATGTGGGAGGTGATGCAGGCTTGTGTGATCATGCACAACATGATCATCGAGGATGGCCGCAAGAATCATGTTAGGTCACATGTTGGTCCCTATGAGTGTCAAGGTCCTCTTGCGGAGGTTGATCATGAGTTGCCTGCAGATTTTGCTGATTTTCTCGCCATGCACGCAGAGATCCGTGACAGCAATGTGCATGAGCAACTTCAAGCTGATCTCGTTGAGCATTTGTGGAGGATCAAAGGAAATACTGTGGCACCTTGATGTAGCATCTAGCCCTATTTATTATATTTTATTATTTGTTTTATTGTTTGTTGTAATTTAATTTGAAAACAATCCTCGCAAACATTTTTATTCATATGCTACATTTGATTATGTATTAAAAAAAGTAATTTAAATGTTTGGGGGCGGCGTTTGGGGGACGCGGCTGGGGAGCGACGTCCCCCAAAAGCGGCACGAACAAAACACGTCCCCCAAACGCTCGATCCGGCACGCTTTGGGGGACGGTTTGGGGGACGCGGCTGGAGATGCTCTTAGGGTCATGAGGATTAGAGTTCGTGTGCACGGCCCATGGCGGATTCACGCGACCGATAGAGGAACTAAGGATTATCATGACCGGCAAATGAGAGGACATAGAGACGATGATAGCATGAGCGGCACACCGCGCATAGGAGGATGTATCAATTGTTGAAAGGGATTTGTGAAGTATTTCTAAGTAATGACATGCATTCATATATATATATAAAAGGATGATTAGGTAGCAGCAGTAATATGTATAATAAGATATATAAACCTCTTTCATTAAGCCCACTTCTTTGGTATGTACGAAAGAGTGAGTCAAAAACAACCATTAGAAAGGTGTGATATAGTGCATGATTGTACTCTTAGGTAATCAATTGCTAATGCTTTTTGATATATGCATGCTAATTCTCTAGGTTATGTGGGATTGTGAGGTTTAACCTTTTGGTCTCGTATTTTAAATTAGAAGTCCCTTGCCTAAAGAGCGTGAGATGATTTCATAACATCTGTGGAGTTACTTATTTCAGGTTATTTCTTTAAGATAGAACACATTAATCATGGTGAAGAAATACAACATAACTATTTATATAGTTATGACGATAAATATCATGTTTTCGAGTTAAGTTTTCCTGCAATGAAGTAAAACTATTCTTTCTTTCTTTTTCCGAGGAGAAACACATCCATTTATGTAGGTGAATATTCATATTTTTCTGAGAAGAATATTTATTTGTAATAAAATGGATAATTTTTTGGTTAAAAATTTGTAGTAAGACATGCCCTTTTTTGCTATGATATCATTATGAACTTTTAAAACCATGTCAGATTAAAAACTCATTTGTTAAAAAATCCTAAATAGCTATTTTATAATGTTCGATTGCCACTTACTACCTCCGTACCAAAAAATAAGAAGTTTTGGTAGGTTATTTTAGACTACTAAAACATCTTATATTTTATACCAGAGGGAGTATAAAATAAACATTTTTTAAAACAATTCAAAAACTAATAAAAATAAATATATGTGTAGTCTATATTCTCTTTGTAGATAATGCTTTACTATTTTTTTAATTAGAATTTCGACTTTTATATTTGGTTGTCTAAATAAGCAATAGTAAGCATAGAGTGAAAGGCATGCTTCCTCAACCTTACCGACCATTCGATCCCCTTCTGCTCTCTGCCGTGACGCTACCGCCACCGCCTGTGCTCCCCAATTCCTGCTGCCGGAGCCATCAATCCACACAGGCGAGCACACTGCCATACTCCCCATGGCCTGCACCCCTGCCTCGTCACCGCCGCCATGTCATCTTCCCTTGCTCGGCGCCTTAGAGCATGTCTAACAGATCCCCTATTTTTCTGCCCCGTAAAATGCAAGTAGAGGGCTCTATATTCTGTTTTACGGGGTGGGGATACGGGGTCTGCTAGCTCGGACGAGTTTCCAACCCCTCAAAACAGGGTATTAGACAACAATTTTAGATCAAACATAGCACATCCAAAACATGTGATGCATAATTCATAGTTTTTACACCACAACGCGATCAACGCGATCATAGGCAATGTTCAAGTCACGGAGGTTCCCAAAATATTGCCACCACCAACACCATCAGTGCGATCAACCATCAACGAGGTGTAGTTCGAGGTGTGTGGCTTCGGTGTCGCGGTTGAACTGGCAGCCGGATCAATCTCAACCACCTATTCGTCATCGTCCGCTTCGTCACCCTCCTCCTCCTCCTCATCATCATCAATCACTTCGACATTGTCCTCCCCATCGAACGCATCGAGGTCAGCGTCCAAGTCCACCGCTGAATCGTTGAACATGTCCATGTACGATGTTGTGGACTCAACATCGAACACCTTGTCTACGTCCATGGAGGGTGGCGGCGGCGCGGGCGTCGCCGCGGACGAAACGGAGGGAGGAGGGGTCGTGGCCTTGGATGGCGGTAGAGGCGCGAGGCCGATGTGGCTGACTGCCTTTGTCTTCACCTTGGACTGTGAGGCACCCCTCGGCCTGGCCGCCTTCATCTTCACTTCTTGGCAGCCGGCGGAGCTGCGGCCTGCGAAGTTGCGGCCGCCGCAGGGGCTTCGAAGAATTGCTTCGGGAACCTCTTCCTCTTCGATGGGATGGTGGCGGAGATCATGGCCGACACATCGCTGGCGTTTGGCGGACCTCCGACGGGGACATCAACCACCGCGGTCGAAGGTGGTGCACCGCCGGCGGTCGTCGGGCCTTGCGGGGGATCCATGGCAGCGAGATCCGGCCGCGTTGTTGCCGGGAAGGGCGGGGCGGAGGAGATCCGGCGGCGGCGGCGGTGGTTGGGTTTCGCTGAAACCCTTCGCGCGCAGTGGATGGGAGAATACTGGTTTTTCCCTCTATTTCCCTTCCCACCCCGCACAAGTAGGGGGCGAAGAGCCGCCCCGTAGCCAAAACTGGGAAAATTCGATACGGGGGGCTGTTTTACGGGGTCTGCTAGACGGCCGGGTAGATCCCAACCCCGTGTTTCGGCGGTTAGGGCATCTCCAGCGGGGCGACGCAAACGAACGATGTGCGACCATTTGCGTCCGCGCGGACCGGAAATGCGTCTGCACCCAGCTCCAGCGGGGCGACACATCGTGTCCGGGGCGTCCGCCGCGACGCATGCGTCTCCGCGGACGCTGCACGGTCGCGCGTAGCGTCCGCTCGCTTCCCCCACGGGCCCGCCTAGTAGCGATCCTAGCTCGATCGGCCTCGAATTAAAGCACAACAAGCGCGCCAATGTCAACCGCTAGAGTGGCAACTGCGCCGATCAACCCGGCAACCTCCGGAATGGAGCACCGAACCGCCGCGGAAGAGCAACCATAGGCCTCTTCGTTATACGCGCCGCCATTAATCCCTGCAGAATATAACCCCTGTATCTACTATAATTCACGTCCAGCCGCCATTCTTCTTCACCACCGGTTAGCCAGTCGCCATGAGCGACTACACGCTGCCATCGGTCCCGGAGAGCGAGGGCAAGTCGCCCGGATAGCTGCATTGGTGGGAATTGCCTACGACGCCAAACGATCCGGGCTCCACGTCCAGCGACCCTGCCTCCACGCCGAGTGAGGAGGACGAGGACGGAAACACCGATGCCAGCGACGTCCAGGAGGAAGACAGAGGCGCCGCTGGCAGCGATGGCGAGGACGAGGAGGAGGACTCCGACACCAAGTTCGCCCGGCTGGAGGCGCAGGAGGCGACAGACGACAAGGCGACATCAAGGAAGGAGGCCAGGGCCCGGGCAAGGGCGCAGGCGCGGGCCGCGTGTCGCCGCCGTCGTCGTCGTCCTTTCACCGACGACGAAGACGATAGTACGTTCGACTCCAACTCCTCCACGGACGCGTCGTCCGTCAGCTCCTCTTCCGACGAGGAGGTGACAAGCAAGAGGCGCAGCAGGGCCTTCTAACAAGAAGCCCAAAAATTAGTTTTTAGTTTATTTGTTCTTGTTTGTATGTTAAATTTGTACTTTTTCGATTCGAGTAATCTATCCGGTGAACTGTTTATGGAAGCAACAAGATCTTTGTTTTTGCGTTAAACTTAGTCATTCTCATACAAGAAAACATAACAGTTGCATGTCCAAAATGCTTTGGACCGCTGGGGGTGGTCCCCGACGCAAACGAATATTTCGCGCCTCGCGACGCGAATAATTTAGGCGTCTGAAATGCGTCACCCCTATTAAACGGGTTTAATCATTTTAAGAGGTCTGTTAGGCGCACGGTCTAGCCCGTCCGCCCTGCAGCCTTGCTCACGGGAAATTGGCCACGCTCACGCATCGGCAAGCTGCGAATCACCAGAGGCTGGGGGCACGTCCCGCCACGGCCGCTTAGACAAAGGGGACGCACAGTCGCACATCCGTCGGCGGCAGCGTAGCGCCAGAACTGGAGCTGGATGCGCCAGTGCGGCACCCTTGGAGACGGTAACCACGCCCACCTCCGTCGTTGGGCTGCTCGGCGAAGGTGACAACATAGTTAGTGTAGCAGTAGCCGACGCGGCCTCCCCATGCGCCATGGCCGAAGAAGGAAGGTCCGCCCATCGTGTGCAGCGAGGAACAGAACACACGTGTTGCTGCCTTTGTTCCTGTTGATGTGCACTTGAACTTATTCAATAATTTTACGTATTTACTGGAATTTCTGCTTAGTTTACTTTCTTCCATTGTGTGATTTGTTCATTCTCTTTTTTCTAGAGATTGTTGAGGTGCCGAGACCTGAGAAAATCATTGCGACATGATCAAGCAGCCGGCAGCACAAGGGAATCAGTTTGAAGAATCACATGTACATGCGCCATCTCTTTGGAGAGTGGACTTTTGAAGCAGGTGCTTGGTGAGCACCCGTATCTATACCGTGTATACTGCATCAAGATTTGTGCAAATTCTTTTTGTTCCTCTCTCAAGTAATTTCTCATTTTTGTATCTCTCGCACCACACATTTTTTGAAGAAAAAAATTTGCAGATCACTTAAACATAACAATTAGAACATGGGAAAATTTTTTTGGATTTTTTATTTTATTGTGTAAATATATATTTCAAGAATTTATTTTAAATTTTTAATAATTTGAAATTTGAAATTGCACAAAAAAATTCCGAGCTATTTTTGTCTCACTCCATTTGTTAATTTTTAGTGAATTGCAAAAAAATCAAATCAAAAAATTACATAATTTGAGAGATATAAAAAAGAGAAAATGAAAAAGTGTGAGGGTGCGCAGAGCGCACCTGCTCTCTCACACTTTTTCCTTTGCTTTGCTCTTCATAATTATCTTCCATGATGTTTTCCCGTTGAGAAGTTAAACATGGCATTCATACATAGCATTAAATAGAAGAATTTGCATGCTATCATGATTCTCTTAAACTACATCTTGGTCACACAATGCAGGAAGTACTCACCTACTGAAACAAAATGTACCATCTGCGAAAATCCCTTTCTCTCGGTTCCTACTTTCAGAAGAAAAGAACATCGACTGGACTTCTGTTAGATTGTCAATAAAGTCAGCCCGTTCATTTAAAAGAAGCTACAGCTAAACAATCACACTTCATGGGAAGATAACAGGGCACTCTTGGAATCAAATATGAGAGAAGACAGATACACGTGCCATGGTTCAAAGGTAGGAACAACAGAAGAGAAAAGTGTCTATAAGCAGTGCATGTAATAAACATCCATGCCTGGGGAGATGATTTCCTATTGTTTTATCATATAGAAAATCTTAAGCTCTCACCCAAACTATTTATAGTCCAACAATTTATTCAGATTAATTATTCATTCATTGTAGGAAATAACCTGAAATGAACTCCTCGCTCTGTTTTCCAATTTCTGGTACAAAATAAAACATTGTTCTTAAGGTTTCACTCCTTCAGACCAATGCAGCTTTTTAGGAACCATCCTTAATATGGATCAGAATTCAAGTTTACATGCTGATGAGAAAGAGATATTGACTCGGTTCTTTGTTTTATATCCAGCCTTTTGTATTCCAACTCATTTATCTTACCTAATAATCCTGTTGATGTAGAACATCCTAAATTAGGCCATTGCATATGTCCATCAAAGTCCAGTAAACTGTGGCACATCAGACATATATTCGAGTGAAGCAGTAGACTGCACCAATATTCTATAATTCATACTGTAAGGTTCCTATCTAAATATGGTATACGAAATACAGAAGCTTGGCTTAAAAGTTATGGACGCTCTTTACTGCTCATTCAATAAAACACTTCTGCTGGTGTCCTGTCTCATATTATGGTTACTTAAGAAAGTACAGCAAAAAAAAGTAGTGCTTTGCTGTATTTCTTCGGCTCTTTGGTTTACAATTGTGACGTTCCAGGTTTTACTAAAGTTTATCATTGTAGGATTTTTTGTGTGAAAAGCACACCTAGCCACAACATTGATGATCTTTCCTTTTCTTTATCAAGTCAAATGTAAAGTAACATAAAGAATTGTTTTCTGCACCAATCTGAAAGCTTATAAATTCTATCAGCAAAAAAGGGGAAAAACTGCGGCAAACTGATCAACCAAATAAAGTTGAATGCATGTCCTTGAGCACTGCAACAATTTTCAGAAAGTAACAAACTATATATCCCTGGCCTTCCTATGCAATCCAAAAATATTACCACTGCTTGCTTTCATGCACTAGTAGGAAAACCCTTATAGGCAGAGCTTAGTTCTGGGTGCGCCACAGAAATAGCTTAATTTTGTGGCGCATGCTTCAGTAGTGCGCCAAAGAAACTATGTGGGGCCCACATCCTGCCACCACCAATTATTACTGTACGTATTTCTGTGGTGCACATGGCGTGCTGCGCCATAGAAATAACTCTTTCTGTGGCACACGTGCTTCGGTGCGCCACAGAAGTAGTTGATTCTGTGGCGCACCTGTTCGGGTGCGCCACAGAATTAAGATAACTTATATCATCTCGCCCGTGCCCTCCCCCGCCTGTTCACCTCTTCCCTCTCCCCTCTCCCCTCTCCTCCGTCGCCGCGATTCGCCGCCGCCGCCATGGTCGTCGCCATCGCCGTCGCCGCCGCCTTCCTCCGCGAGGGGCGCATGCCGCCACGGTCCTCCCATCCCCGCCACCTGCAGCACAAGCTGCCCCTACGGCGAGGAGGGGCCGCCGCGAGGAGGGGCTGCCGTCGCGGCAAGGTGGAGGAGCCACCGCCTCCTCCTCCTCCTCCACCCCTGCCGTCATCTTCAACCTCCTCCTCCACCCCTGTCATCGGTGATCTCTCTCCCCTCCCCTCCTCTCCCTCTTAATTCCTCTCCCGCGCGCGCACAAGGTGTTCGACGAAATGGTGCTGTCGGTGTGCTGTGTTGCTGCTGTTGTTGTTGTTGCTCTGGATGCATTGCTACTGTTGCTCTGGATGCATTGCCCCTAATCGTTTTGCTTCATATGGTGTTCATATGAACACCAGCTACTAGCAGTGACATGCTATATTGGCTCTATCTGCTCCAAAGGTTCCATTTGGAGCCTGGATTGCTACTGGTTAGTATATTGTTATGCTGCTAATCCTTGTTGTTGCTTGTCTTAAGCAATAGAAATTGTCTATGCCTCTCTGTACTTGCTTACCATTAACTGGTGAGCTAGTGATGCTTATTGGAGTGTTCTATATAAGTGACACTTCTATGCTGCTACTACATATTGGTGTTGGTTATTGTCAACTTATATCACTTGCTATGCCTGTGTGGCTTACTGGATCATATGTACCTGTTGTTTGTGGAGGTTTACTGCCACTTGTTATTGATGAACCATGTGATGGTAATGATTCAATTTAATTCAATGGTGTTAATTTGATTTCCATCATTTGTTGGAAATAAATCCATGTCTGAACCTGTACAAGGTAATGAAGACTTGCTCACTTGGTATGCTACTATGCCACTGTGGTATCCTTGTGAAGATTTACTTGATGGATTCTTGTGAGCTTATGGTATGCTACTATGCTTATAATGCTCTGATTAGTGGGGATGCTTACTGGATCATGTGCATATAGTTCATATAGGTCCCTAAAAAGAAAGAATGCTCCCTGGCCAGATGCTTGATGTCTTGGCTCAGCCAATGATGCAAAGGCTGAGGCAAAAACTTGGATAAGAACAGATACTAAAATGTGTGATTTAAATGGAATGCTTATGATGGTATACTAAAATAGAGATATCCACAGTAGGAGATCATGTAAATGAATGCCACTGTGGTATCCTTTGAAGAAAATGGGAAGTTTCTGATGGTTTAAAAGACTAGGTGATGCTAGGTTATTAAGTTGGCTGTCAAGGTTGGTTTTATTTGGTTAACTTGGATAGGCTATGTGTTCTTGCTTACTTATGCATATCCATCTCTACTGGATTGACTAGCTCAGGCTTGGCATCTCTCTTGCCAGCATCACTTGGTTACTACCAAGTGATGAATAATCCCTTATGGTACCCCAGCTTTATTTTGAACTCAACTGAGTAATGATAAATTTCTATTTCTTGTTGGCTTTGATGAAAATAGAGATATCCACAGTAGGGGATCATGTAAATGAATGCCATTGTGGTATCCTTTGAAGAAAAAGGACTGTTTCTGATGGTTTTAAAAGGCTAGGTGGTGCTAGGTGATTCAGTTGGCTACCAATACTTGTCTCATCTGGTTAGCTGGGATATGCTATGTGTTGTTGCTTGTTTAGGCATATCTATCACTTACTGGATTTACTGGTTCTTGATTGGCCTCTCTTTTGCCAGCATCACTTGGTCTATATACCAAGTGATGAATAATCCCTTTGGAGCATCTGCTCCATGCATGCTATGTGTGTTTGAGCATCTTGACTTATGTCACCATGGTTGCTGGTTTGTTGGTGTTTTTGTACTTGCCGATGATTAGATGGTTGGTCGATCACTCGTACACTCGGGGGTGGAGCAAGTGAGGCTTGGTGTGATGGCACAAATATCAACTTGTGCATCCTACCTGGCCTCACTTACTCCATCCCTGGATGTTAATATTTGTTTCGACCAACAAAGTATGAGGCATATGATATCTAGTTGAGATACCACTTGGCTCTTTCTTCCATTTTAGTGCCGATGATTAGAATGTTTGGTCACCTATACGCCGCAATATACTTTGTAGACGAGCCCCCCTTTACCTGGCCGCCGTTCCGTGAACGAGTCCTTGACGAGACAACAACGCCGACATGCCTCTCCGGCGCAGCACCACTTTTCTTCTCTCGCCGTCCAGTACGTGAACGAGTCCTTAATGCCAAGACGGTGCCAGCCTCCCTAGCATCATGCCGACCCCTGTTGTCGCGCTTCAGGCCGTGTCGATCACGCGCCCTGCACTCTTCGCCTTTTTGCCCGGTGAACGAATAGACTAATCGTTGGAATAAGGAAGCCGATGACGGCCGATCGCAATTTAATCTTGCGACCGGCCGTCATCGGTTTCCTTATTCCAACGATCAGCCTATTGGTTCACCGGGCAAGAAGGCGAACAAAGGCAGGCGGGACACACGGCTTGAAGCGCGGCAACACGGCCCTGCATAATGCTGGGCAGGCCGGCACGGTCTTTACATCAAGGACTCGTTCACTGGACAGCGAGGGACTGCCGTGGTTCTGCGCCGGAGATGCAGATCGGCGTTGTTGTGTCGTCAAGCACCCGTTGACGGAACGCCGACCGGGGAAAGGGGGCCCTTCTGCAAAGTATACGGCGGTGTATACTGCAACTATGGTTTCTGACCATAGTATTTGTGTTGACCAACAATGTATGAGGCACTTATTCCATTTTGTCATTCCATTTGCTTTGAGATTTTCAAAATGCCGATGATTAAAATGTTTGGTCACCGTACACTCGGGGGTGGCGTAAGTGAGCCTGGTAAGATAGCACAAATATCAATCTCTTGTGCATCCTACCTGGCCTCACTTACACCATCCCTGAATGTTAATATTTGTGTTGACCAACAATGTATGAGGCACTTATTCCATTTTGTCATTCCATTTGCTTTGAGATTTTCAAAATGCCGATGATTAAAATGTTTTGTCACCGTACACTTGGGGGTGGCGTAAGTGAGCCTGGTAAGATAGCACAAATATCAATCTCTTGTGCATCGGACTTGGTCTCACTTACGCCATCCCAGAATGTTAATATTTGTGTTGACCAACAATGTATGAGGCATTTATTCCATTTCTCTTGTGCATCGGACTTGTTGGTCTCACTTTCTTCCATTTTCATCATAGTAGGAACTGGATGAAGGACCCCGATGCAGGGAGCAAAGGAGGAACCGGATGAAGACTACTTTATAGGATGAAGACTACTTTGTATCTCGAAATTGTGAATTTTGTATGAATTAAGAGTTGTATGCAAAACATTTGACACTTGCCACTATATATGTATCTCGATCGGGATCTAAGTAATGTGATGATGATGTCTATGTTATATCTGTGCAATGTACATGATATTTATATTATATCTGAATGTTGCTGTATATAACCTGTATATCTGTATATTGCTGTCTATAAACTGCATGTGTACAGCAGGCAGCACAAAATCGTGTATAATAGAAGCAAATTCTGTGGCGCACTGCAAACCAATTCTGTGGCGCACTCTTTTCTGTGGCGCACCTAAGAGCACGTGCGCCACAGATACGTTAATTCTGTGGCGCATGGGCTGGTGCGCCACAGAAAGCTTATTTTTGTGGCGACGTTTCTGTGGCGCACCTCCCATGCGCCATAGAATCCATTTTTGGTGCGCCACTGATGAGGCTTTTCCTACTAGTGATGTTTCCACCATCACACGGAGACACAAGTGTTTTTTTACCTAGGTTAATGTTGCGATGTGCTAAGCCCTACGTCCTGCAACTATCCTCTGGCGCGCCTTCTTCCTTACAGTGTTCTTTTTTTGCTTCTATGGCTGACCTCCCTCCTCCACGCAGTCTCGGTCCTCCTTTTATATGGGAAAGGGGTCACCACACGGTGCTGCGTGGATCCACGCGGAGAGGTGTCATGTGCATGGGTTCAACGTGTCGGTGTAAACTTGTTGCTTGGCGGGACGCGGTGCGAAGCCAGAGGCGCCGTTTGGGTGTTGTCCGCCGGTCACATGTCATGGCTACGCGGTGGCGTCTAGCCGGGATGCCACGGTCAGGCTCTCTGGGTCCCCATGTAGACGACACTTGTGTTTGTATATATGTTTGTAATCAACATATTTGTTGCATCTTGATTTTTCACTGCTCGTGATCTTGAATTCACTAGGGTAATTGTGCCCTTGTGAACTTTGTTCATTCCACTACTCAGAACCTAGGTCACCAAAAAGAAAGATCAACTTGTAGGAAAACCATTGTATTGCTAAAAAAAAATTATATGATTAATCACTTCTACTCAGGTGCTCCTCTCTTAACAAAACTCTTGCCGCGAAAAAATCAAGGACGGTGGAGATCTTCCCATATAAGCGGGACATGATCATGAAATTAAAAAATCTGACATGTACGTATAGCTCTATAGTGGCCTATATGGCCCGCGTTGTCTTGTACGAGTAATTTCTATACTATGGCGTACTAATACGGTCACGTGTGTGTGTCATGTCATGTGTACCGAAAAGGCATGATATATAAAAGGGTCGTGGGCGTATGTAGCACCCTTAATTAGGTTGTCGCCGACGCACCTAAATAAGCTATCACCAGCGTGCGCCGGTGGGAACCTTTTGGTGCACCAGCAGTAAGTCAACTTATCGTCGGCGCACCAGCTTAATGCGTCGGCGGTATATTTTTCAAAATAAAAAAAGACGAATCTAGATCTAGATCCCGTCGCGATGTGTTCTTCACGTTCTTCACAGTGAGTCACCGGATGGGAGGTCGCCGTTGAGGTTGCGGAGGAGGTCACAAGAGGTACGTCCCGACGAGGTTGAGGAGGTGGTCACCGAAGAAAGCTCGCTGGTTTGGGGAGGTACTCACTGGATGGAGGTGCTTGACGGATTGAGGATGAGGAGGACGAGAAGAAAAAGAGGAGGAGGAGGAGGAGGAGGAGGAAAATAGCAGGGAAAGAAGAGGAGGAATGAGGAGGAGGGGGAGGAGGAGGAGGAGGAGGATGAGGAGAGAAAGTGAGAAAGAATAAAAAGTCGGCGGTCTGCATATATAGCAAAGGTTATCGTCGGCATACCAAATATGATGGTGCGACGGCGATAATTATTTTTATTTTTAATCAAAATCTAAAACCTGAAAAAAGTAATTTTTTCTTTTCGATTTTGGAAAATCTAAAAATCTTTTATATCTTAATAGAAAGCCCCCACTACCTGATTTTAGAGTTGTGTGGTGCGTCCACGTCACCTCTATTTCTCCTAGCATTGTTCTGTCGCCCGTGACTGACTGCACTCGTCGTCTCCCGCATTTTCTCCACATGGGCCCTGGACCGAGAAGCCCGCTTCAGTTGGCCTCCCTTGCTCGAGTAAAAAATAACTCAGCCTTTAGACATCCTGGTGCTCTCCGGCTGCCGCTTTACATGCTCTTCTCCACATAAATTCAGCTGGAACTGCCCAATGCTCATAATTCAGCCCCACTCAAATTTTCCTTAGACTGCTCATAGTGGGAGTAACTTAGGTAGTAACATCACATATTTCAAGGTGTTTTGGTGACATGGCATAACAATAAATGAAGAAAGAGAGGGAGGTGGTAACTAGATATGTTACCATAACATCACACACCCCAAGATAAAATGAGTCTACAAACTAATAAATAAGACTTTGCATGATACCATCTCTAAGTTACTTTCCACTATGAAGGTAGTAACATGAACTAGTAACTTATGCATGACACCACCTTATGTTACTCACCACTATGAGCAGCCTTAAAACTGCCCCATCATGGCATTTATCAGTCATCAATGGCCAAGAAACTCTTTGGCTGAACTGACCCGACGCCCCGCTGAGTATAAAAAGCTTCCTGTGTTTTCATGGATTACCAGTGCGGCCGCCTGCTCTTGCCCAACTCTTGCAGCGGTCTAAACTCTGGACCCTGCCCGCTTTAGCTGCTCCTTATCCTTCTACTTTTTATCCCCTCACTTATGTTTGTAAATTGAATAGGTTGCTCAGTGCACACGCATCCAAAACCTGCTCGACATTTTGCCTGCCCCAATTTTGGTGAACTTTCATTGGATTCTGCCGGCTACTTTCATTGGATTTCTCTAGGATTCTGAGTGCTGGTCGCTCAAGCAAGGAGCACTGGTAAAAGGACGCATATGATTGTGGAATTTTTTCCCCTGGAATCTTCCATCAAATAAATCTATTAAAACAGATTGGATAGAGACCAGAAAAACAAGGTATGCTTCCTTTTATTTTGTGTATGTTCCGTTTGCAATGATGGATAACCCTGCAATTGAGGTTATACTCATGTTATATACAGTTTCAGGCACCTACAGGCCAAGAACTTATTATCAACCCATCTCAGATCATAAGTATCCATAGGTTTGCTATCAATCCTAAACTTACAGTTAAACTCTCTCTCTCTCTC
Source organism: Lolium perenne (assembly GCF_019359855.2). Taxonomy (NCBI): domain Eukaryota; kingdom Viridiplantae; phylum Streptophyta; class Magnoliopsida; order Poales; family Poaceae; genus Lolium; species Lolium perenne. The sequence goes on along the minus strand of NC_067246.2, from coordinate 255,569,485 downwards.
TGACCAAACCTTTCCTATTTGTAATTCGATTGACAATAGCTCACATGACTTCCATAATATTATACCTCCATTTCGCGAAGCAGCAGCTATTACCGCCGACAAAAACAAGATCAAGTAATACTTTTCAACCTATAACGATGTCTTGATTTCTTCAGATTCAACGAATTTCAAATGATGACTATTTTAAAGTTCGCTGTAGCTGGAGAACTTGAACTTTAGTGTCAAACAACCTGAAAGAGTATATATGTCATATCACATACTCCCTGACAAGAATTACAGAACTGATGGAGTACCAAATATCGAATTCACCATTATAACTTTTTATCCTTGAACATTTCAGTGTTCCAGTAGACATCTAGGAGGCAGAGGATATAAATTATAAAATAAGATAGGTATCATCAAGTTTCATATCCAAACGAACTTATCTAAAAGTTAAGTATATCGTCAGCTTTGGTCTGTGTAGAACACAAATATGTTTGTTGTTTTTGCAGGCAAAAAAAACTTCTGCCAATTAATTTTTTCGATAAAGGGAATATATTAATATCGAAAGATACCAATTACACTCAGCCTCTGCAACAACGCCCTACCCTAATGGCAGTACGGATGCACACAGCCAAAAAAGAGAAAAGAAAACTAAAAAACAAAAGTCCCGCTACAGTATTCTAGGCCTAGCAACAGCAATACATCCACCACCAAGACAACATCTGGAATTCTCCAAAAGCGCCGCCTCCAAGAAGGAAACAGTGCACCAACACCGTCATCGCCCGACCAAAGATCTTAGGTTTTCACCCTTTAGATAGTCCCCGCTCTCAAAACAATGCCTCCAACAAGGTCATTGCTAGGCATAACCAGTTAAGGCCAGACCTTGGATTTTCACCCTGAAAGGTAGGACTCTGAACTTCACATGTGTTGCCGCCCCCGCTTTCATACCACTGTTGCGAACCCTGGAACACCAAGCAAGTCCCTCAACAGCGCGGAGACTTGAACCTCCATTAGCTAGTCTTCCGATCCGGCCTTCATGATATTCTCTTCTTCTCACTTCACCATGGAGCAAAATATCACTTGATGTCAACACAGAATAGAGCTTCGTGCCGCTCCCTCCATAACCAAACGGCTGGAATAAAACATTGGGTGCGCATGACCGAATACCACCCGATCGAGCAAACTCCAGGCAAAATGCATTGTTCCATTCACCGGCGGCGCCTTCCGGAACTCAACACTCCGGCCAGATCAAGAAGAACAGACCTCAGGAATGTCTCCATCTTCGCGCAAGAGAAACCCTAGGACCACCACCTTCAAACCGCGAAACAGACAAACAAGCCCCCTCGCCGCCATCTGCTAGCCAGCGAAAACGAAGGAGGAATCGGAGTACGCACCATCCGAGACACACGCGACCCAGATCTTAGATCGGGCCTGCCACGCCATGCGGTCTTGGACGCCGGTACCACACCATCCACGCCTCGCAAGGTCGCTGCCCCCTTCTCGCGCCGTCAACTGAACCGACGATGGGTCTATGCGGGAACTAGACCCGTAGCCATCAACACCACCATCGCCTGAAGGCCATGGAGGGAGCATCCGCCGCCGCTCGTCAAGGGATCTCCGCCCCGGACGCTACGCGTGCCTCCCCGCAGCCGCCACCCCAGCCGCCACAACGGATCGCCGCCACCACCACCCCCTGACCCCCTTTGGCGCTGGGGCCCGCCGCCACCGTGGCCGACGCCGATGGCAACGATGGAGGGAGAGACACAAAGGGGGGGCGGCGGTTGGCGGCGCTAGGGTTCGCCCTGGCGTCGCCCTGGGGGACGACGCGAGGCGTTTTCTGCCAATTAATACATAAATAAATATTCAATACTGGAACTACTCATTTTTTACAGGTTATCCGTATGGCTACTTACTGGATCCATGAGTGGTCTTACCTACAGAGTCGCACCGAGCACATATGGATTTTGGATGCAGCCGTTTGGAGACGGTTGCACGGGATATCTACAATCAGGGTGGCTGGCGGCTTGCTAGACGACTCCATGAGGCTTAAGGGCTTTATTCTTCGTCTTTTTCACCGGCTGGTGTTTATGTCCTCCCTGTGTGATCCATGAGCTGTAAAACTTTATGAATCTGAAACTTTGAATAATGCAATAAAAGGTTGTATGCATCGATTGTTGCAGAGGTCGGGGCTAGAAACTGCCTGAGTTTTTTTTTTGGAAAAGAAACCGCCTTAGTTAATTCTTTGACAAACGTCTATTTTAAAGCTATTGTAATAACCCATTACCTAATTTAAGGAACCATAATATCCATCTATATAATAATAGCAGTCCTAATTCGTTTTTGCATATCAAAATACAGATACTCCCATGAGTGATACATGGAGCGACAACAAGGTGAAAACAGGAGAAATGCAAAACTGATCCCGAGCTCAGATGTGCTCTTTATCAGGGTCATCCATACGTCTAGAGATTCGTGCCAAGTTATGTATTCATTGTGTATTTTTGTGTTTTTTTTCTTTAAGATTTTCAAAAACTGTGGTAGCGGCCCACAGCTTTGAATGCTGTACAGACCCTTCGCATGTGCAGATGCCCAACTGTGCGCTATCATCTGTCTCTGAGTAGGACCTACCGACTTTGCATGTCCCTCCCTATCCGATTAACTGGTCACTGAAATTTGTCTGTGAGTTTTGACTTGTCCATGAGTTAACGCCTCACAACCTTATCCCCATGACTCCATCAGTAACGAGTCCCTACTAATGCAAATCCATAGCTTCGTGGTCATCTTCCTCGCGCAGAGCCAAGAAAATCTCAGGTAATAAGGTCGAACGGGAGGTAGTCGAGCTCTCGGAGAACTCATGACCAAGTTCCTGTCCTCGACCTGCCAGAGCACGGTCAATGCGGAGGCGTGGAGGAAAGGGAAGTCGGAGCCTCGGAGGCGACGCGGAGCTGCGGCCTGCTGCGCGCGAACCAGACATGGTAGAACGCGAGGTACATGGCGCCGTTGACCACATGTAAAATGTGAGGGAGAGCTCGGACGTGCCGTCGGCCCGTCGCACGGCGGAGGCCATCACGACACACACCTCGACGATGTTTAATCGTGTCACCTCGTTAATCCTCGTTCCCATTTCTCGCCTTCTAGGCTGGGGTCCTTGGTGGAGATACAGGAAAGCTCCGATAATCCGAGTGGAGAGAGCAGATGACATTTAATGGCAGTGAGCCTCGGTGCCATGTGCAGATTGGACCAGACATAGCTCATTACAGTATCTCTCACTGGCCCACCGAAGGAAAGATGTACGGTACATCTTACTATATTCAACTTGCCAAACGCATGTATTTGGCAGGTGAAATACATCAGAACAGCTCCCGTAGCTCCTCTTGACCGATCAGCGCGCGGGAGCAGATGTGCTCGTGATCAGAAACGCCGCGTCCGTGAAAACAGGGACTACTTAGTCAGTCATACATTTCAATTTTTATTATTTCACATTGGTATCTTCATGTACATTTTTTGTATGCAGCACTCCAATAAGGCCCACGGTGTACTTACTTCCATCTTTAGCTGATCGCCAAATAGAGATGTATACCGAGGCAACACAAAAACACATGCACATGAAAGGGCACTGCATCTAACTTAAAAAGGGGATCAAGGGGGACCTTCAGGTGCCGACATCACATGCATAGTTGGATAAGATCATGCGTTCCTCCAAATGGAATACATCAAACATGGAAAGAGGTCCTTTCCCATGACAAAAATATTTCCCAAAACACTGAATAGTTAGCAATACATCCATCAAGTAGTGAGATCATGCAATATAATTGTATCCATGAAATACTCTATTTTACATCTGAGTTTTCATAAAGCTATGCATATTAATTCTTATTGGATACATTGGAAAAACAATAAAAATCTCGCCGCAAACGCGCGGAGTAACATCTAGTTGTCTAAATGCAGGGGGTTGAAATCGGATGTACAATTTTGCGTATATACATTTGATATAATTTTTTTTCATCGGAGGTCGTATGCAACCAGAATTCCAGTTTTACGGAAAAATGATGCCATTTTGCAAAAAAAACCAAAATTCATGTTTTTAATTTTTCATGGAAACTAGTGTTGAATATAATTGTCTAGCCCTCCTCCATCAGATCGGTCTTTTGGGTGAACTGGCTGGTAACATGCAATTCCACATGGTATCAGAGCTACAAGGTCCTGGGTTCAAATCCTAGCCAACGCATTATTTAAAATAAATATTTGTGGCCTCTCTAAATAAAGAAATTGAAGGATACACGTCTAAGGCCCGTGCGAGACCAAAAAAAAAGGCCCACCGGCTTAGACGTGAGGCGAGGTGTTGAATATAATTGTCTAGCCCTCCTCCATCAAATCGGTCTGTTGGTTGAAGTGGCTAGTACATGCAATTCCACAACTAGATGATATAACACATGGGTATCTCCAAGGATTTTATTTTCTGAAACTTAGATCCACGCACGCCGGTGGTAATGTTTTACCCCCGGTGAACCTACATGGTGGTGCGCCGGCAGAAAGGTAGACTCCCATTTTTGGGTTGCCTCGGACCTGGCCGACCCTTATCCCCGGTGCACAAATCCTTTGTTGGGCCAGCGGTATTTGTGCACCATCGGCGCCCCATAAAATAGGTGCGCCAGCGGCAAATACCACCGGAGTGCACATTTTTTGGTGCGCCGGTGCTAACCCTGGACCTATACCCTATTTCCTAGTAGTGCGGCATAACAATTCCGTCGTCTGGTGGAGCCGTCGTCGGATCCCAGCGGATGCGTATGCCAACAACAGGTTTCAAAACCACACAAGCACAATGTGGGGCGGTATTTAGGCAGTTGGGATGGTTAACGTCTCTTTATTTCTAACGCGGTGTATAGATACCTTATGTATATAGACGGGTATACATAAGTTGGATATAGGTTTCGATGGGTCTAAGGTAGAAAAAAATTCAACTACAACTCCTCAACATCAATTAGGGAGGAGCACTCAAGCGGGACTCATGATCAATATACTGGCAGCTTGTAAAACATTTCACAGCTCATTGAAATCTTTGCAGTGCTGTAGACACAAAACCAAAACCTGAGATCAGCAAAAAGAAAGATCAAATTGTAGGAAAACCATTCTACTACTATAAAAATTATATAATCAATATACTGGCATCTTGCAATACATAACACAAATCGCTTAAAATTATTTGAGTGGTGCAAGTACAGCCCGAACCTGGAAAATTGTGGATGAGAGGAGGTAGAGGTTCTACAGTAGGTTGCAGGTGTTCCGGTGGCTGAGACTGATGTCGTGCCAGAACTTGCCGAGCCTATAGTACTTCTGTGCCGACGCGACGGCGGGGATGGCGTCAACAAAGTTGAGGACGCCGGACCTCCTGATCCAGCCCGTGGACTCCATCCAGAGGGCTCCATGAGTACGAACTTGCTGAAAATACCAAGGTAGGAGACGACGAGCTAGTAAAGGTCCCGCGCTGGGTGAACTTGAGCAGCGGACCCGATGGTGCGGATGGCGTAGGTGGAGATGAGGAGGCCGGACCTCCTGAGCTAGCCTGCCGCCTCCATCCGTAGGGCTTCATGAGTGCGAGCTCGCCGCCACCACAGAGGCAAGATACACCGAGCAAGTGAAGGTACGCATTGGCGGACTTGAGCAGGACATCGTCAAAGAGTCGAGGCGGCCATAAACTGGGAGGGGAGATCGGGCGGGGCATGCCGCGCCGGAGCCTTACAATGGTGGCGGCGCGGTATCCCGCATGCCACATCAATCAGGTGGATTTAAGGCGAGTCTTCGCGGTGGATATTTGAGAGAAAATGTATATAAGGTAAAGTTGTGGATAGATGGTCTAGAGATTTATATTAGGAACACCTAACTACTGAAAAGACACGTAGTCCAAAGAGTAAACAAGGTGGCAAAGAAACAGAACACAACCCCACGACATTAACGGAGAGTTGTTTGCAAAAGACACTCACCATGACAACTTGTAGCCCGTAGCCCATTTGGAGGAAAAAAAAGATGAAAATTGTGAATTGGTTTGGTCCCATAATAGAGGACACGCGTTAGCTAAGAACCAAAGCAACAAAGGATAATTGTGCGTTTCTACAGTGCCCAAATCAATATGAGTGCCCTAAACTTTTCAGCCTTTATATAGTGTCTAATGTGTTCAATAGCTATATATGGAATTGATTGACCATTTTTATGGCTAATACTTTTGGCCGCACTATCTTACGGGGCCTAACTACAAGAAAGTGAGAGGCCAACAACCTGCTCTACTGCGTCAGGCTGTCAGCGTGGAATCAGGACCTCTAGTGGAGATAGCGATCATAGATCTTGCATCACGAGATAATTAGTCATTCCTCTATTGAGATGTTCTATGTGCTCCCATCTTTTGTGCTAGGTCCTATCCTACTCAAATAGTATTTTCTTACACACTGTAACAGTAAATATATTTGAGAGGAGCTACCTGTGGTGCGGTAGTGGAAAATTGTAGCAAGCACTTCTGCAAAGTTGGTTGTCGTACACGTGTGAGCAAGTCGCCAACAACCTGCTCTACTGCGTCAGGCTGTCAGCGTGGAATCAGGACCTCTAGTGGAGATAGCGATCATAGATCTTGCATCACGAGATAATTAGTCATTCCTCTATTGAGATGTTCTATGTGCTCCCATCTTTTGTGCTAGGTCCTATCCTACTCAAATAGTATTTTCTTACACACTGTAACAGTAAATATATTTGAGAGGAGCTACCTGTGGTGCGGTAGTGGAAAATTGTAGCAAGCACTTCTGCAAAGTTGGTTGTCGTACACGTGTGAGCAAGTCATGGCCGTACCCAGCGGGGGGGGGGGGGGGGCGTGGCCCACCCAGAGTTTCTGAAATTTTTTTGATACCCTCTGTAAAAAAGGCCCGGTCTGGTTGAGTCACAGACCGAGGTCACACACACGACTCAATCGACGGCGATGCGATTCCCCGCCGCACCTCTGTCGCTCTCTGCCGTCCGGTGGCCGCCGTTCGCCCATCGCTGCCGGCTTCCCCCTTTCCCGCCTTCCCGGACTCCCTCTGCACGCGCTCAAGAAGAAGCAGGCTTGCCGACGCCGAATTGCCGGCATGGGCTCGGCCGCCAATGTTGCGCTCCAGAAGTCCCCGGCTCTTCCCGCCGGCCGTAGCGTTGCGCTCCAGCAGTCCAGTGTCCAGTTCTAGCAAGTCCGCGTCCCATGCTCCCTGTTCTATTGCGATGTGTGTGTGCTAATTGAACTTTGTTGGTGCAGTCAGCGACAAGTGGGCGCTGGAGATTCCATCTTTTTCTTTGGACGACCCAACCTATTTTGTTGACCTGGTGCAACCGAAATATCCTTCTATTTTTGTAGCCTCTAGAATAATGATTTGAGTTAGAGTACTTGTAAGAGCAAGATCTATATCCCTTGTTTTGTGTGTTTGATAACAACACTCGAACAATTCTAACCGTGCACAAAGTTTGTCATTGATAGGTTTGCAAGGTGTACGGTGCCCTCGCCGGACACATTATGATCAGAAGATCGAAGCGTAGTTCTTAGGCTTTCTGCTTTTGTGTGTGTGTCGCGAGGTAACATGGTAGGAGAGGAAAAGAGGAAAAAATGTTTTAGCCATAGCGGTACTACGAGTACCAGGAGCGTAAGAAGAAGAAAAGTGGGCTAAGGAAACTCGCAAGGAAAGTTCCAACCGATCGTTTACTTAAGTTTGAGCGAATTTTCAAAGCACAAAAACGTATAAATATGTCTGTTTTCAAAGCACAAAGAGTTCTTGATGAGATTCGCTGGCGTTACTACGAGGAAACTGTTATGATACTGAACCTCATGCCTTATCGAGCATCTTATCCCATCTTAAAGTTGGTTTATTCGGCATCAGCGAATGCTGCTCATTATAGGAATTTCGACAAAGCAAATTTATTCATTACTAAAGCCGAAGTCAGTAGGAGTACTATTATGAAAAAATTCAGACCTCGGGCTCAAGGACGTAGTTTCAGTACCGCTACCCCTACTGGTACCGCTCTGAGATACCGCTCTGAGGATTGCACACGAGATTGACCCACAGAACAAGTTACGGTACCTTGAGCGGTAGTACTGCTTGCAAGCGGTAGTACCGCCCATGGTACCGCTCAAGTACCGTAACTCGTTACGGCAGTACCGCTTTGGTACCGCTCTGGTACCGCTTTGGATCCAGTAAGGTCTGGACCCTATTGCGGTACCTCAAGCGGTACCGTGAGCGGTAGTGCCGCTATGTGTCCACGTGGACAAGTTCTGTGGGGATTCGAACTCAGAGCGGTAGTACCGATTTCCAAAAGTGGTAGTACCGCTTAGGCAAAAACAGCACATAACGGTTGGATTTGGAGGGACCTATATAAAGGCTCCTTCTTCCCCAGCTCGTTTTCAGCTCTTCTCTCTCTCTCTCTCCTCCATTGTTGCCGAGCTCAAAGTGAGGGGATCTCCCCATCCGTCCAACCAATCTTGCTCATACTTTGAGAAGTGGTGGAGGAGACCCCGATCTATCATTCTACCAAGAGAAAGTTCGCCAATCCGTGGTACTCCTTAGTGGATCTTGGTGGTAGGGTTCCTATGGTGGGATATTGGAGATGTGCAGCTATGGAAGCTAGCTTGGTGATGTACTAGCTCCATAGGGTGTTGGGAGCATCCTTGTGTGTGGAGCTCGCCCCAGCTATGTTTGAATGTTTCAGTTGTGCAGAAATAAAGAGAAATAGCCCATGCAATATTCTATCGTATAAGACTCTTTTTTACTTTTTGAACTATTTGTATTGCAATCGTGCACATTTGATATATGTATTGAACTTCAATTTTGACAATCAATTTATCTTATATATTCTTTATTTTGCGCAAACTGTTCTTCACAATTTAGGAGGTGCAAAAAAAAATTTGGAGGTGTGCCCCCTCTCCAATTCTTTCCTGCGTCCGCCACTGGAGCAAGTCCACCATGTTCTTTTTAACAGGGACAAACCTCGACTCGATGACGATCGTTAATCATATTGAAGTAAAACTAAGGTGCCAAAATGCACTATAAGTACGAGCTTTGGTGAAATCTCACTTGACAACCTAAGTGAAACCCCTCAAAGAAGGGGAAATTATGGTAATTAAATTCAACCGTGCTCACAATGATGTCTTCAATATTAGTCTTCAGGATGCCCACGCAAATATTCTTTGCAATGGGTCATCCTTCAAAAAATATAGGGTAATCCTCGGAGGTGAAGCTCGAAAAGTTTACATTCCTGAGAAAGATAGGGAGTGGTGACAACATTATGGATCCAGTTATCCATGCATATCTAGACGAATAGACATGTATTTGCAGAGCATTTTCTACACACATTGATATTCGTAGGTGGGTGCCTCTTAAGTCATCCTAAGTTATGGTGTTGGAGATATGCCCAAGAGGCAATAATAAAATGGTTTTATAATATATCTTTGAGTTTATGATAATGTTTACATACCATGATATAATTGTATTAACCGAAACATTGATACATGTGTGTTATGTGAACAACAAGGAGTCCCTAGTAAGCCTCTTGTATAACTAGCTTGTTGATTAATAGATGATCATCGTTTCGTGATCATGAACATTGGATGTTATTAATAACAAGGTTATGTCATTATGTGAATGATATAATGGACACACCCAATTAAGCATAGCATAAGATCACGTCATTAAGTTATTTGCTATAAGCTTTCGATACATAGTTACCTAGTCCTTTCGACCATGAGATCGTGTAAATCACTTATACCGGAAAGGTACTTTGATTACATCAAAAAACACTGCGTAAATGGGTGGTTATAAAGGTGGAATTAAGTATCCGGAAAGTATGAGTTGAGGCATATGGATCAACAGTGGGATTTGTCCATCCCGATGACGGATAGATATACTCTGGGCCCTCTCGGTGGAATGTCGTCTAAATTAGCTTGCAAGCATATGAATGGTTCATAAGAGACCACATACCACGGTACGAGTAAAGAGTACTTGTCAGGAAACGAGGTTGAATAAGGTATAGAGATACCGATGATCAAACCTCGGACAAGTAAAATATCGCGTGACAAAGGGAATCGGTATCGTATGTGAATGGTTCAATCGATCACTAAGTTATCGTTGAATATGTGGGAGCCATTATGGATCTCTAGATCCCGCTATTGGTTATTGGTCGGAGAGAAGTCTCAACCAAGTCTGCATAGTTCGCTGACGTCTCCGACGTATCGATAATTTCTTATGTTCCATGCCACATTATTGATGATATCTACATGTTTTATGCATACTTTACGTCATATTTATGCATTTTCCGGCACTAACCTATTAACGAGATGCCGAAGAGCCAATTGCTGTTTTCTGCTGTTTTTGGTTTCAGAAATCCTAGTAAGGAAATATTCTCGGAATTGGACGAAATCAACGCCCAGGGGCCTATTTTCACACGAAGCTTCCAGAAGACCGAAGGGAAGACGAAGTGGGGCCACGGGGCGCCGCCACACTAGGGCGGCGCGGCCCAAGGGGGGCCCGCGCCGGCCTAGCGTGTGGGGCCCCCGTGTGGCCCCCTAACCTGCCCTTCCGCCTACATATAGTCTTCGTCGCGAAACCCCCAGTACCGAGAGCCACGATACGGAAAACCTTCCAGAGACGCCGCCGCCGCCAATCCCATCTCGGGGGATTCAGGAGATCGCCTCCGGCACCCTGCCGGAGAGGGGAATCATCTCCCGGAGGACTCTTCACCGCCATGGTCGCCTCCGGAGTGATGAGTGAGTAGTTCATCCCTGGACTATGGGTCCATAGCAGTAGCTAGATGGTTGTCTTCTCCTCATTATGCTTCATTATCGGGTCTTGTGAGCTGCCTAACATGATCAAGATCATCTATCTGTAATACTATATGTTGTGTTTGTTGGGATCTGATGGATAGAGAATACTATGTTATGTTGATTATCAATCTATTACCTATGTGTTGTTTATGATCTTGCATGCTCTCCGTTATTAGTAGAGGCTCTGGCCAAGTTTTTACTCTTAACTCCAAGAGGGAGTATTTATGCTCGATAGTGGGTTCATGCCTCCATTAAATCTGGGACAGTGACAGAAAGTTCTAAGGTTGTGGATGTGCTGTTGCCACTAGGGATAAAACATTGATGCTATGTCCGAGGATGTAGTTATTGATTACATTACGCACCATACTTAATGCAATTGTCTGTTGTTTGCAACTTAATACTGGAAGGGGTTCGGATGATAACCTGAAGGTGGACTTTTTAGGCATAGATGCATGCTGGATAGCGGTCTATGTACTTTGTCGTAATGCCCAATTAAATCTCACAATACTCATCATATCATGTATGTGCATTGTCATGCCCTCTCTATTTGTCAATTTCCCAACTGTAATTTGTTCACCCAACATGCTATTTATCTCATGGGAGAGACACCTCTAGTGAACTGTGGACCCCGGTCCATTCTTTTACATCGAATACAATCTACTGCAATACTTGTTCTACTGTTCTCTGCAAACAATCATCATCCACACTATACATCTAATCCTTTGTTACAGCAAGCCGGTGAGATTGACAACCTCACTGTTTCGTTGGGGCAAAGTACTTTGGTTGTGTTGTGCAGGTTCCACGTTGGCGCCGGAATTTCTGGTGTTGCGCCGCACTACATCTCGCTGCCATCAACCTTCAACGTGCTTCTTGGCTCCTACTGGTTCGATAAACCTTGGTTTCTTACTGAGGGAAAACTTGCCGCTGTACGCATCACACCTTCCTCTTGGGGTTCCCAACGGTCGCGTGCTATACGCGTATCAAGACTGTTTTCTAGCGCCGTTGCCGGGGAGATCAAGACACGCTGCAAGGGGAGTCTCCACATCCAACCTCTTTACTTTGTTTTTGTCTTGCTTTATTTTATTTACTACTTAGTTTGCTGCACTAAATCAAAACACAAAAAAATTAGTTGCTAGTTTTACTTTATTTACTATCTTGTTTGCCATATTAAAAACACAAAAAAAATTAGTTACTTGCATTTACTTTATCTAGTTTGCTTTATTTACTATTGCTAAAATGGGTACTCCTGAAAATACTAAGTTGTGTGACTTCACAACCACAAATAATAATGATTTCTTATGCACACCTATTGCTCCACCTGCTACTACAGCGGAATTCTTTGAAATTAAACCTGCTTTTCTGAATCTTGTTATGAGAGAGCAATTTTCTGGTGTTAGTTCTGATGATGCTGCTGTCCATCTCAATAATTTTGTTGAATTATGTGAAATGCAAAAATATAAGGATATAGATGGTGACATTATAAAATTAAAATTGTTTCCTTTCTCATTAAGAGGAAGAGCTAAAGATTGGTTGCTATCTCTGCCTAAGAATAGTATTGATTCATGGATTAAATGCAACGATGCTTTTATTGGTAGATATTATCCCCCTGCTAAAATTATATCTTTAAGGAGTAGCATAATGAATTTTAAACAATTGGATAATGAGCATGTTGCACAAGCATGGGAAATAATGAAATCTTTGGTTAAAAATTGCCAACCCATGGACTGACTACTTGGATGATCATCCAAACCTTTTATGCAGGACTGAATTTTTCTTCGCGGAACCTATTGGATTCAGCTGCTGGAGGTACCTTTATGTCCATCACTCTTGGGGAAGTAACAAAGCTTCTTGATAATATGATGATTAATTACTCTGAATGGCACACGGAAAGAGCTCCACAAGGTAAGAAGGTAAATTCTGTCGAAGAAACCTCTTCCTTGAGTGATAAGATTGATGCTATTATGTCTATGCTTGTGAATGATAGGATAAATGTTGATTCTAATAATGTTCCTTTAGCTTTATTGGTTGCCCAAGAAGAACATGTTGATGTGAACTTCATTAAAAATAATAATTTCAACAACAATGCTTATCGGAACAATTCTAGTAACAACTATAGGCCATATCCTTATAATAATGGCAACGCCTATGGTAATTCTTATGGGAATTCTTACAACAATAATAGGAACACACCCCCTGGACTTGAAGCCATGCTTAAGGAATTTATTAGTACACAAACTGCTTTTAACAAATCTGTTGAAGAAAAGCTTGGGAAAATTGATATACTTGCTTCTAAAGTCGATAGTCTTGCTGCTGATGTTGATATGTTGAAATCGAAAGTTATGCCTAATGAAAATCATAATAATAAAATTGTTACTACAGAAAATGCCATCCAAGTTAGAATTAATGAGAATATAAGATTGATGGCCGGATTGCGTGCTAGGTGGGAAAGAGAAGAAAATGAAAAAGAAGATAATATAGCTAAAGTTTGGACTATTACCACCACTAGTAATGCTAATGCTTCACATGTTGCTGCACCTCCTACTATTAATGGTAAAATAATTGGTGTTGACAATGTTTTCACTTCTAATGCAAAGCGCGAAAAACTGCCTGAAACTGCTAAAACTGCTGAAACTGCCTGTGATAAAACTGCTGAATTTTTTTCCAACATTGGGGATAATGATCCCATTGCTTTCGATTATAATGGTTTGGACTTTGATGATTGCCACATCTCTGAAGTTATAAAGTTCTTAGAAAAACTTGCTAAGAGTCCTAATGCTAGTGCTATAAATTTGGCTTTCACGAAACATATTACAAATGCTCTCATAAAAGCTAGAGAAGAGAAACTAAATCGCGAAACTTCTATTCCTAGGAAGCTAGAGGATGGTTGGGAGTCCATCATTAAGATGAAGGTCAATGACTTTGATTGTAACGCTTTATGTGATCTTGGTGCAAGTATTTCCGTTATGCCTAAGAAAATCTATAATATGCTTGACTTGCCACCATTGAAAAATTGTTATTTGGATGTTAATCTTGCTGATAATTCTACAAAGAAACCTTTGGGGAGAGTTGATAATGTTCGCATTACCGTTAACAATAATCTTGTCCCCGTTGATTTTGTTGTCTTGGATATTGAATGCAATGCATCTTGTCCTATTATATTGGGAAGACCTTTTCTTCGAACTGTTGGTGCTATCATTGATATGAAGGAAGGTAATATTAAATATCAATTTCCTCTCAAGAAAGGTATGGAACACTTCCCTAGAAAGAGAATGAAGTTACCTTTTGATTCTATTATTAGAACAAGTTATGATGTTGATGCTTCGTCTCTTGATAATACTTGATATACACTTTCTGCGCCTAGCTGAAAGGCGTTAAAGAAAAGCGCTTATGGGAGACAACCCATGTTTTTACTACAGTACTTTTATTTTATATTTGAGTCTTGGAAGTTGTTACTACTGTAGCAACCTCTCCTTATCTTAGTTTTGTGCATTGTTGTGCCAAGTAAAGTCGTTGATAGCAAGGTTCATACTAGATTTGGATTACTGCGCAGAAACAGATTTCTTTGCTATCACGAATCTGGTCCTAATTCTCTGTAGGTAACTCAGAAAATTATGCCAATTTACGTGAGTGATCCTCAGATATGTACGCAACTTTCATTCAATTTGAGCATTTTCATTTGAGCAAGTCTGGTGCCTCTTAGAAATTTGTCTTTACGAACTGTTCTGTTTTGACAGATTCTGCCTTTTATTTCGCATTGCCTGTTTTGCTATGCTTGATGGATTTTTCGATTCCATTGACTTTCAGTAGCTTTGTGCAATGTCCAGAAGTGTTAAGAATGATTGTGTCACCTCTGAACATGTAAGTTTTGATTGTGCACTAACCCTCTAATGAGTTGTTTTGAGTTAGGTGTGGAGGAAGTTTTCAAGGATCAAGAGAGGGAGATGATACAATATGATCAAGGAGAGTGAAAGCTCTAAGCTTGGGGATGCCCCGGTGGTTCACCCCTGCATATTTCAAGAATACTCAAGCGTCTAAGCTTGGGGATGCCCAAGGCATCCCCTTCTTCATCGACAACATTATCAGGTCCTCTAGTGAAACTATATTTTTATTCCATCACATCTTATGTACTTCGCTTGGAGCGTCGGTTTGTTTTTGTTTTTGTTTTGTTTGAATAAAATGGATCCTAGCATTCATTGTGTGGGAGAGAGACACGCTCCGCTGTTGCATATGGACAAATATGTCCTTAGGCTTTACTCATAGTATTCATGGCGAAGGTTGAATCTTCTTCGTTAAATTGTTATATGGTTGGAATTGGAAAATGATACATGTAGTAATTGCTAAAATATCTTGGATAATGTGATACTTGGCAATTGTTGTGCTCATGTTTAAGCTCTTGCATCATGTACTTTGCACTTATTAATGAAGAAATACATAGAGCTTGCTAAATTTTGGTTTGCATAATTGGTCTCTCTAAGGTCTAGATAATTTCTAGTATTGAGTTTGAACAACAAGGAAGACGGTGTAGAGTCTTATAATGTTTACAATATGTCTTTTATGTGAGTTTTGCTGCACCGGTTCATCCTTGTGTTTCTTTCAAATAACCTTGCTAGCCTAAGCCTTGTATCGAGAGGGAATACTTCTCATGCATCCAAAATCCTTGAGCCAACCACTATGCCATTTGTGTCCACCATACCTACCTACTACATGGTATTTCTCCGCCATTCCAAAGTAAATTGCTTGAGTGCTACCTTTAAAATTTCCATTCTTCACCTTTACAATATATAGCTCATGGGACAAATAGCCTAAAAACTATTGT
Organism: Lolium perenne; assembly: GCF_019359855.2. Lineage (NCBI taxonomy): Eukaryota > Viridiplantae > Streptophyta > Magnoliopsida > Poales > Poaceae > Lolium > Lolium perenne. Next base: position 255,553,865 of record NC_067246.2, on the reverse strand, counting down.
GGTATTGAATATGTACTTATGCACTTTATCTCTTATTAAGTTGCTTGTTGTGCGATAACCATGTTCCTGGGGACGCCATCAACTACTCTTTGTTGAATATCATGTGAGTTGCTATGCATGTCCGTCTTGTCTGAAGTAAGGGAGATTTACTGCTAGAATGGTTAGAGCATGCATAATGTTAGAGAAGAACATTGGGCCGCTAACTAAAGCCATGATCCATGGTGGAAGTTTCAGTTTTGGACAAACATCCTCAATCTCATATGAGAAAATTAATTGTGGCTACATGCTTATGCATAAAAGAGGAGTCCATTATCTGTTGTCTATGTTGTCCCGGTATGGATGTCTAACTTGAGAATAATCAATAGCGAGAAATCCGATGCGAGCTTTCTCCTTAGACCTTTGTACAGGCGGCATAGAGGTACCCCTTTGTGACACTTGGTTAAAACATGTGCATTGCGATGATAATCCAGGTAATCCGAGCTAATTAGGACAAGGTGCGGGCACTATTAGTATACTATGCATGAGGCTTGCAACTTGTAGGATATAATTTACATAACACATATGCTTTATTACTACCGTTGACAAAATTGTTTCTTGTTTTCAAAACCAAAGCTCTAGCACAAATATATCAATCGATGCTTCCCTCTGCGAAGGGCCATTCTTTTACTTTTATGTTGAGTCAGTTCACCTATTTCTCTCCATCTCAAGAAGCAAACACTTGTGTGAACTGTGCATTGATTCCTACATACTTGCATATTGCACTTGTTATATTACTTTGCATTGACAAATATCCATGAGATATACATGTTACAAGTTAAAAGCAGCCGCTGAAACTTAATCTTCCTTTGTGTTGCTTCAATACCTTTACTTTGAATTATTGCTTTATGAGTTAACTATTATGCAAGACTTATTTATGCTTGTCTTGAAAGTACTATTCATGAAAAGTCTTGGCTTTATGATTCATTTGTTTACTCATGTCATTTACATTGTTTTGATCGCTGCATTCATTACATATGCTTACAATAGTATGATCAAGGTTATGATGGCATGTCACTCCAGAAATTATCTTTGTTATCGTTTACCCTTCGGACGACGCAGACACTAAGCTTGGGGATGCTGATACGTCTCCGACGTATCGATAATTTCTTATGTTCCATGCCACATTATTGATGATATCTACATGTTTTATGCATACTTTATGTCATATTTATGCATTTTCCGGCACTAACCTATTAACGAGATGCCGAAGAGCCAGTTGCTGTTTTCTACTGTTTTTGGTTTCAGAAATCCTAGTAAGGAAATATTCTCGGAATTGGACGAAATCAACGCCTAGGGGCCTATTTTCACATGAAGCTTCCAGAAGACCGAAGGGAAGACGAAGTGGGGCCACGGGGCGCCGCCACACTAGGGCGGCGCGGCCCAAGGGGGGCCCGCGCCGGCCTAGCGTGTGGGGCCCCCGTGTGGCCCCCTGACCTGCCCTTCTGCCTACATATAGTCTTCGTCGCGAAACCCCCAGTACCGAGAGCCACGATACGGAAAACCTTCCAGAGACGCCGCCGCCGCCAATCCCATCTCGGGGGATTCAGGAGATCGCCTCCGGCACCCTGCCGGAGAGGGGAATCATCTCCCGGAGGACTCTTCACCGCCGTGGTCGCCTCCGGAGTGATGAGTGAGTAGTTCACCCCTGGACTATGGGTCCATAGCAGTAGCTAGATGGTTGTCTTCTCCTCATTATGCTTCATTGTCGGGTCTTGTGAGCTACCTAACATGATCAAGATCATCTATCTGTAATACTATATGTTGTGTTTGTTGGGATCCGATGGATAGAGAATACTATGTTATGTTGATTATCAATCTATTACCTATGTGTTGTTTATGATCTTGCATGCTCTCCGTTATTAGTAGATGCTCTGGCCAAGTTTTTACTCTTAACTCCAAGAGGGAGTATTTATGCTCGATAGTGGGTTCATGCCTCCATTAAATCTGGGACGATGTGATGAAAGTTCTAAGGTTGTGGATGTGCTGTTGCCACTAGGGATAAAACATTGATGCTATGTCCGAGGATGTAGTTATTGATTACATTACGCACCATACTTAATGCAATTGTCTGTTGTTTGCAACTTAATACTGGAAGGGGTTCGGATGATAACCTGAAGGTGGACTTTTTAGGCATAGATGCATGCTGGATAGCGGTCTATGTACTTTGTCGTAATGCCCAATTAAATCTCACAATACTCATCATATCATGTATGTGCATTGTCATGCCCTCTCTATTTGTCAATTGCCCAACTGTAATTTGTTCACCCAACATGCTATTTATCTTATGGGAGAGACACCTCTAGTGAACTGTGGACCCCGGTCCATTCTTTTACATCGAATACAATCTACTGCAATACTTGTTCTACTGTTCTCTGCAAACAATCATCATCCACACTATACATCTAATCCTTTGTTACAGCAAGCCGGTGAAATTGACAACCTCACTGTTTCGTTGGGACAAAGTACTTTGGTTGTGTTGTGCAGGTTCCACGTTGGCGCCGGAATCCCTGGTGTTGCGCCGCACTACATCTCGCCGCCATCAACCTTCAACGTGCTTCTTGGCTCCTACTGGTTCGATAAACCTTAGTTTCTTACTGAGGGAAAACTTGCCGCTGTACGCATCACACCTTCCTCTTGGGGTTCCCAACGGTCGCGTGCTGTACGCGTATCATTCGCGAACCGTAGGGTGACACACTTAAGGTTTGATGTCGTTTAAGTAGATATGGAATATGGAATGGAGTTCGAAGTTTTGTTCGGAGTCTCGGATGGGATCCAGGACATCACGAGGAGGCCCGGAATGGTCTGGAGAATAAGATTCATATATAGGAAGTCATATTCCAAGTTTGGAAATGATCCGGTGCATTTATGGCAGGTTCTAGAAGGTTCTAGAAAAGTCCGGAAGAAATCACTATGGAAGGCGGAGTCCCGGAGGGACTCCACTAGCTAGGCCGGCCAACCCTAAGGGGGTGGAGTCCCAGGTGGACTACACCATAGGTGGCCAGCCACCCCACCTAAAGGAAAGGTGGGAGTCCCACCTTGGGTTGGACTTCCCCCTTGAGTAGGTTTCCCACCTATAGGAGGTTTTGTTGTTGGGGTCTTATTCGAAGACTTGGACTACAACTCTTGGGGATTTCCACCTATATAATGAGGAGGAGAGGGAGGGGCAGCCACTCTTGGCCGCACCACCTAGGGCTGCCCATGGCCGGCGCCCTAGCCACCCCCTCTCCCCAAACCCTAGCCTCTCCTCCTCCACATAATACTCCCGCAGCGCATAGGCGAAGCCCTGCCGGAGTTCTCCACCACCACCGTCACCACGCCGTCGTGCTGCCGGGATTCCGAGGAGGATCTACTACTTCCGCTGCCCGCTGGAACGGGGATAAGGACATCGTCATCAACACCAAACGTGTGACCGAGTACGGAGGTGCTGCCCGATTGTGGCACCGTCAAGATCTTCTACGCGCTTTTGAAAGCGGCAAGTGATCGTCTACCGCAGCAACGAGAGCCTCCTCTTGTAGGCTTTGGAAATCTTCAAGGGTTAGTCTCGTTCATCCCCTCGTTGCTCCCGTCTTCTAGATTTCATCTTGGCTTGGATTGCGTTCTCGCGGTAGGAAATTTTTTGTTTTCTATGCTACGAATCCCTACAGTGGTATCAGAGCCGTGTCTATGCATAGATGGTTGCACAAGTAGAACACAATTGTTTTGTGGGCATTGATGCTTTGTTGTCTTTAGTTCAAATACTTTGCATCTTTGTGGCATGGTGGGATGAAGCGGCTCGGGCTAACTTTACATGACCGCGTTCATGAGACTTGCTCCATGTTCGACATGCAACTTGTATTGCATAAGTGGCTTTGCGGGTGTCTGTCTCTCCCACCATAGTGAAGATTCAATTTACTCTTTCTATTGACAACATTAGTATCACCGTTGTGGTTCATGTTCGTAGGTAGATTGTATCTTACTCGAAAACCCTAAACCACGTAAAATATGCAAACCAAATTAGAGACGTCTAACTTGTTTTTGCAGGGTTTGGTGATGTGATATGGCAATGATGTGATGATAAATATGTATGAGATGATCATTATTGTATTGTGGCAACCAGCAGGAGCCTTATGGTTGTCTTTAAATTTCATGTTGAGTAGTATTTCAAAGTGGTTGTAATAGTTGCTACATGAGGTGAACAACCATGAAGACGGCGCCATGGACCTTGACGCTACGCTGACGATGATGGAGATCATGCCCGTTGATGATGGAGATCATGTCCGTGCTTTGGAGATGAAGATCGAAGGCGCAAAGACTAAAGGGCCATATCATATCACATATGAATTGCATGTGATGTTAATCCTTTATGCATCTTATTTTTCTTAGAACGCGACGGTAGCATTATAAGATGATCCCTCACATTAATATCAAGATAATAAAGTGTTCTCCCCTCGTATGCACCGTTGCAACAGTTCGTCGTTTCGAAGCATCTCGTGATGATCGGATGTGATAGACTCAACGTTCACAAACAACTGGTGTAAGCCATGTTGCACACGCGGAATACTTGGGTTTGCTTGACGAGCCTAGCATGTACAGACATGGCCTCGGGACAACGGAAACCGAAAGGTTGAACACAAGTCATATGGATGATATGATCAACATGTTGATGTTCACCATTGAAGCTACATCATCTCACGTGATGATCGGCTTTGGTGTAGTGGATGTGGATCGTGTACCACTTAACAACTATGAGGGATGTTGTATTAAGTGGGAGTTCATTAGTAATTAGATTAAAACATGAACTAATTATCATAAACATAGTCTGAGTAGTATTTTGAATTAATTTTGTAGTATTGGCATCCGTTTTCTACCAAGCGCTAGTCTTGTTATTGAGATAGAAATACTGTTAAAATCTGACAATAAACTTTACGGACTGGTACCGTATTGTTAAAGAATCAAGAAATGATTAAGTCCTATTGCAAACTTTTAGTAAACCTTACATTGTTGATTCAAAGAACTATGGTTTCAATTAGTACCTAAAGTTATCTTGTCTCCGTGAAACTTGAAGTTCAAATCTGTTTGAAAAGTAAGGAGCTGAAAATTTAGTTTTCAGAAATAATCAAGGTATGAGATATATGTGATATCTAAGACCTTATTGCAAGATGATAGAATATAATTTGGTGAGACTACATAAACTCATAAGTTTTATGGGAATGTACGAAGGTTGAAGACGCAAGGCGTTCCAATCCTCCAACTATTGGGGCACTAACGATATTCGCATATCCATGAAGCGATCGTCCTTAGTATGCACCGTTTCTAAGACTCGTCGTTTCGAATACTGAGGTATAGATTCTACGTGTGCATACAACGGGTGCAAGCTATATTTGCACATGCGAATACTGAGGTTAAACTTTACGAGCCTAGCATGTACAGACATGGTCTCTAAAAGTCGTCATGAAATGATGGATAAAATTATGAGTGAAACTGTTCATCATATTACAAAGTTACTAAAAGTGAAATCTGGAACACTTGTCATATGATGATCACTTCAAAGTAAGAACCTCATGGTTATTGGTATTTGACCAATGGACCTAGAAGTTATTGAAGGTGAAGTGTTTTCTGAGAATGAGGAAAGCTAAAAGAGAAACTACAAAAGATATTTTGGCAGAAAGAAAGAAAATACTAGAAAGTCTAGTTCAGGTATATATAAATGATATACATGTTATGGATGTATTCCTTGTTTGGTCACATAATAAAATTCTTGGGTATTTGTACCATATTGGTTGGTATGAGATGTCATACAGTACAACGCAATACAAGAATACGATGGCCTAAGTGACTGATAAGGAATATGGTAATAATGCACGTCTGGAACATAATAAAGTGTTATTATGTTTGTCGTTGGCATTCTACCTAGCCCTTAGAATTTATAATAAAGAACTTAATAAATGTTATTTTGCTCTGGTCAAATGAAAACAATGAGTTGTTCAGATTATGACATTACTCCATGTACGATGGATAAGTTATTATAAATCTTAATGGTGAAACACACATACATAACACTGACGCTAAAATGCCGTAAGGCAAATGATTTGAATTCCACTTATTTGTGGAACCGCCATTTAGGTCATGTTGGAAAGGAACGCATGAAGAAACTCCATGCAAATGGATTATTGGAGTCATTTGATTTTTGAATCATTTGGCGCTTGCAAAACTCTTCTAAAAAGAATGACTGAAGTACCGTTCATAGGCCAAGATTTGAACGGGCAACCAACTTAGTGGAAACATACATGATGATGTATATGGTTCACTGGGCATAGTTGTGTGCGGAAGATTCTTCTACTTCATGAAAACTTCAAACAATGAATTGAGTATATATATGTGGATATATTCGATAAGGAAGAAGTTTGAAACATTTGAATGGATTCAAATAAATTTCAGCATGAAGTGGAAATCATCGTAATAGAAAAGTCAAATATCTATGATTGGATCATAGTGGAAATATTTGAATTACTAGTTTTAGCGAACATCTAAGAGAGTTATGAAATTGTTCTACAACTCACGTTTCTTGGAGTATCATAGTGATGATTTAGTATCCGAGAGATGTATCCAAACCTTGTTGGGTCAATGATGAGATAAAATATTGATGCCATTATATTTTTGTGGATTATGCTTTAGAGTCTACCACTTTTACACTAAATAGAGCATCATCATGATCCGTTGAAATGACACCATACAAGTTATGGCATGGGTGATGGCGTGTAACTCACACGTTCGTTGGGAACCCCAAGAGGAAGGTATGATGCGCACAGCAGCAAGTTTTCCCTCAGAAAGAAACCAAGGTTTATCGAACCAGGAGGAGCCAAGAAGCACGTTGAAGGTTGATGGCGGCGGGATGTAGTGCGGCGCAACACCAGGGATTCCGGCGCCAACGTGGAACCTGCACAACACAACCAAAGTACTTTGCCCCAACGAAACAGTGAGGTTGTCAATCTCACCGGCTTGCTGTAACAAAGGATTAACCGTATTGTGTGGAAGATGATTGTTTGCAGAAAACAGTAGAACAAGATTGCAAGATGATTGTATTTCAAGAAAGAGAATTGGACCGGGGTCCACAGTTCACTAGAGGTGTCTCTCCCATAAGACAAACAACATGTTGGGTGAACAAATTACAGTTGGGCAATTGACAAATAAAGAGGGCATGACCATGCACATACATATCATGATGAGTATAGTGAGATTTAATTGGGCATTACGACAAAGTACATAGACCGCCATCCAACTGCATCTATGCCTAAAAAGTCCACCTTCAGGTTATCATCCGAACCCCGTCCAGTATTAAGTTGCTAACAACAGACAATTGCATTAAGTATTGCGCGTAATGTAACTAGTGACTACATCCTTGAACATAGCACCAATGTTTTATCCCTAGTGGCAACAGCACATCCATAACCTTAGAGGTTCTTGTCACCCCTCCAGATTCACGGAGACATGAACCCACTATCGAGCATAAATACTCCCTCTTGGAGTTACTAGCATCAACTTGGCCAGAGCATCTACTAATAACGGAGAGCATGCAAGATCATAAACAACACATAGATATAACTTTGATAATCAACATAACAAGTATTCTCTATTCATCGGATCCCAACAAACGCAACATATAGAATTACAGATAGATGATCTTGATCATGTTAGGCAGCTCACAAGATCCGACAATGATAGCACAATGGGGAGAAGACAACCATCTAGCTACTGCTATGGACCCATAGTCCAGGGGTAGACTACTCACACATCACACCGGAGGCGACCATGGCGGCGTAGAGTCCTCCGGGAGATGATTCCCCTCTCCGGTAGGGTGCCGGAGGCGATCTCCTGGATCCCCCGAGATGGGATCGGCGTTGGCGGCGTCTCTGGAAGGTTTTCCGTATCGTGGCTGTCGGTACTGGGGGTTTCGTCACGGAGGCTTTAAGTAGGCGGAAGGGTAGGTCAAGAGGCGGCGCGAGGTGCCCAGACCATAGGGCCGCGCGGCCAGGGCAGGGGCCGCGCCGCCCTATGCTCTGGCTGCCTCGTGGCCCCTCTTCGTTTCGTCTTCGGACTTCTGGAAGCTTCGTGGAAAAATAGGCCCCTGGGCTTTGATTTCGTCCAATTCCGAGAATATTTCCTTACTAGGATTTCTGAAACCAAAAACAGCAGAAACAAGAATCGGCACTTCGGCATCTTGTTAATAGGTTAGTTCCAGAAAATGCACGAATATGACATAAAGTGTGCATAAAACATGTAGATAACATCAATAATGTGGCATGGAACATAAGAAATTATCGATACGTCGGAGACGTATCAGCATCCCCAAGCTTAGTTCTGCTCGTCCCGAGCAGGTAAAATGATAACACAGATAATTTCTGGAGTGACATGCCATCATAATCTTGATCATACTATTTGTAAAGCATATGTAGTGAATGCAGCGATCAAAACAATGTATATGACATGAGTAAACAAGTGAATCATAAAGCAAAGACTTTTCATGAATAGCACTTCAAGACAAGCATCAATTAAGTCTTGCATAAGAGTTAACTCATAGAGCAATAATTCAAAGTAAAGGCATTGAAGCAACACAAAAGAAGATTAAGTTTCAGCGGTTGCTTTCAACTTGTAACATGTATATCTCATGGATATTGTCAACATAGAGTAATATAATAAGTGCAATAAGCAAGTATGTAGGAATCAATGCACAGTTCACACAAGTGTTTGCTTCTTGAGGTGGAGAGAAATAGGTGAACTGACTCAACATTGAAAGTAAAAGAATGGTCCTCCATAGAGGAAAAGCATCGATTGCTATATTTGTGCTAGAGCTTTGATTTTGAAAACATGAAACAATTTTGTCAACGGTAGTAATAAAGCATATGCATCATGTAAATTATATCTTATAAGTTGCAAGCCTCATGCATAGTGTACTAATAGTGCCCGCACCTTGTCCTAATTAGCTTGGACTACCGGATCATCACTATGCACATGTTTTTACCAAGTGTCACAAAGGGGTACCTCTATGCCGCCTGTACAAAGGTCTAAGGAGAAAGCTCGCATTGGATTTCTCGCTATTGATTATTCTTCAACTTAGACATCCATACCGGGACAACATAGACAAGATAATGGACTCCTCTTTTATGCATAAGCATGTAACAACAATTAATAATTTTCTCATTTGAGATTGAGGATATATGTCCAAAACTGAAACTTCCACCATGGATCATGGCTTTAGTTAGCGGCCAAATGTTCTTCTCTAACAATATGCATGCTTAACCATAAGGTGGTAGATCTCTCTTACTTCAGACAAGACGGACATGCATAGCAACTCACATGAAATTCAACAATGAATAATTGATGGCGTCCCCAGTGAACATGGTTATCGCACAACAAGCAACTTAATAAGAGATAAAGTGCATAATTACATATTCAATACCACAATAGTTTTTAAGCTATTTGTCCCATGAGCTATATATTGCAAAGGTGAATGATGGAATTTTAAAGGTAGCACTCAAGCAATTTACTTTGGAATGGCGGAAAAATACCATGTAGTAGGTAGGTATGGTGGACACAAATGGCATAGTGGTTGGCTCAAGTATTTTGGATGCATGAGAAGTATTCCCTCTCGATACAAGGTTTAGGCTAGCAAGGCTTATTTGAAACAAACACAAGGATGAACCGGTGCAGCAAAACTCACATAAAAGACATATTGAAAATATTATAAGACTCTACACCGTCTTCCTTGTTGTTCAAACTCAATACTAGAAATTATCTAGACCTTAGAGAAACCAAATATGCAAACCAAATTTTAGCATGCTCTATATATTTCTTCATTAATGGGTGCAAAGCATATGATGCAAGAGCTTAATCATGAGCACAACAATTGCCAAGTATCACATTACCCAAGACATTAATAGCAATTACTACATGTATCATTTTCCAATTCCAACCATATAACAATTTAACGAAGGAGAAACTTCGCCATGAATACTATGAGTAGAAACCAAGGACATACTTGTCCATATGCTACAGCGGAGCGTGTCTCTCTCCCATAAAGTGAATGCTAGGATCCATTTTATTCAAACAAAACAAAAAAAAAATAAAAACAAACCGACGCTCCAAGAAAAAGCACATAAGATGTGATGGAATAAAAATATAGTTTCAGGGGAGGAACCTGATAATGTTGTCGATGAAGAAGGGGATGCCTTGGGCATCCCCAAGCTTAGACGCTTGAGTCTTCTTGATATATGCAGGGGTGAACCACCGGGGCATCCCCAAGCTTAGAGCTTTCACTCTCCTTGATCATGTTGCATCATACTCCTCTCTTGATCCTTGAAAACTTCCTCCACACCAAACTCGAAACAACTCATTAGAGGGTTAGTGCACAATATAAATTGACATATTCAGAGGTGACACAATCATTCTTAACACTTCTGGACATTGCATAATGCTACTGGACATTAGTGGATCAAAGAAATTCATCCAACATAGCAAAAGAGGCAATGCGAAATAAAAGGCAGAATCTGTCAAAACAGAACAGTTCGTATTGACAAATTTTAAAATGGCACCAGACTTGCTCAAATGAAAATTCTCAAATTGAATGAAAGTTGCGTACATATCTGAGGATCATGCACGTAAATTGGCTTAATTTTTTGAGCTACCTACAGGGAGGTAGACCCAGATTCGTGACAGCAAAGAAATCTGGAACTGTGCAGTAATCCAAATCTAGTACTTACTTTTCTATCAACGGCTTAACTTGGCACAACAAAACACAAAACTAAGATAAGGAGAGGTTGCTACAGTAGTAAACAACTTCCAAGACACAAAATAAAAATAGAGTACTGTAGGTAAAAATATGGGTTGTCTCCCATAAGCGCTTTTCTTTAACGCCTTTCAGCTAGGCGCAGAAAGTGTGTATCAAGTATTATCAAGAGACGAAGTGTCAACATCATAATTTGTTCTCATAATAGAATCAAAAGGTAACTTCATTCTCTTTCTAGGGAAGTGTTCCATACCTTTCTTGAGAGGAAATTGATATTTTATATTACCTTCCTTCATATCAATAATAGCACCAACAGTTCGAAGAAAAGGTCTTCCCAATATAATGGGACAAGATGCATTGCATTCAATATCCAAGACAACAAAATCAACGGGAACAAGGTTATTGTTAACGGTAATGCGAACATTATCAACTTTACCCAAAGGTTTCTTTGTAGAATGATCAGCAAGATTAACATCCAAATAACAATTTTTCAGCGGTGGCAAGTCAAGCATATCATAAATTTTCTTAGGCATAACAGAAATACTTGCACCAAGATCACATAAAGCGTTACAATCAAAATCTTTAATCTTCATCTTAATGATGGGCTCCCAACCATCCTCTAGTTTTTTAGGAATAGAGGCTTCACGCTCTAGTTTCTCTTCTCTAGCTTTTATGAGAGCATTTGTAATATGATGTGTAAAAGCCAAATTTATAGCACTAGCATTAGGGCTTTTAGCAAGTTTTTGCAAGAACTTTATAACTTCAGAGATGTGGCAATCATCAAAATTCAAACCATTATAATCTAAAGCAATGGGATCATCATCCCCAATGTTGGAAAAAATTTCAGCAGCTTTATCACGAGCAGTTTCAGATTTTAGCTTTAGCAGTTTCTCGCGCTTTGCATTAGAAGTAGAAACATTGCTAACACCAATTCTTTTATTAGTATTAGTAGGAGGTGCAGCAACATGTGTAGCATTAGCATTACTAGTGGTGGTAATAGTCCAAACTTTAGCTATATTCTTCTCTTTAGCTAGTTTTTCATTTTCTTCTCTATCCCACCTAGCACGCAGTTCAGCCATTAATCTTATATTCTCATTAATTCTAACTTGGATGGCATTTGCTGTAGTAACAATTTTATTATGATGATTCTCATTAGGCATAACTTTTGATTTCAAAAGATCAACATCAGCAGCAAGACTATCGACTTTAGAAGCAAGTATATCAATTTTCCCAAGCTTTTCTTCAACAGATTTGTTAAAAGCAGTTTGTGTACTAATAAATTCTTTAAGCATGGCTTCAAGTCCAGGGGGTGAACTCCTATTATTATTGTAAGAATTCCCATAAGAATTACCATAGCCGTTGCCATTATTATAAGGATATGGCCTATAGTTGTTACTAGAATTGTTCCGGTAAGCATTGTTGTTGAAATTATTATTTTTAATGAAGTTCACATCAACATGTTCTTCTTGTGCAACCAATGAAGCTAATGGAAGATTATTAGGATCAATATTAGTCCTATCATTCACAAGCATAGACATAATAGCATCAATCTTATCACTCAAGGAAGAGGTTTCTTCGATGTAATTTACCTTCTTACCTTGTGGAGCTCTTTCCGTGTGCCATTCAGAGTAATTGATCATCATATTATCAAGAAGCTTTGTTGCTTCACCAAGAGTGATGGACATAAAGGTACCTCCAGCAGCTGAATCCAATAAATTCCGTGAAGAAAAATTTAGTCCTGCATAGAAGGTTTGGATGATCATCCAAGTAGTCAGTCCATGGGTTGGGCAATTTTTAACCAGAGATTTCATTCTTTCCCAAGCTTGAGCAACATGTTCAGTATCTAATTGTTTAAAATTCATTATGCTACTCCTCAAAGATATAATTTTAGCAGGGGGATAATATCTACCAATAAAAGCATCCTTGCATTTAGTCCATGAATCAATACTATTCTTAGGCAAAGATAGCAACCAATCTTTAGCTCTTCCTCTTAATGAGAAAGGGAACAATTTTAGTTTAATAATATCACCATCTACATCTTTATATTTTTGCATTTCACATAATTCAACAAAATTATTAAGATGGGCAGCAGCATCATCAGAACTAACACCAGAAAATTGCTCTCGCATAACAAGATTCAGTAAAGCAGGTTTAATTTCAAAGAATTCTGCTGTAGTAGCAGGTGGAGCAATAGGTGTGCATAAGAAATCATTATTATTTGTGGTTGTGAAGTCACACAACTTAGTATTTTCAGCGTTGGCCATTTTAGCAACAGTAAATAAAGCAAACTAGATAAAGTAAATGCAAGTAAACTAATTTTTTTTGTGTTTTTGATATAGCAAGCAAGATAGCAAGTAAAGTAAAACTAGCAACTAATTTTTTTGTATTTTGATTTAGTGCAGCAAACAAAGTAGTAAATAAAACTAAGCAAGACAAAAACAAAGTAAAGAGATTGAGAAGTGGAGACTCCCCTTGCAGCGTGTCTTGATCTCCCGACAACGGCGCCGAGAAAATATGCTTGATGGCGTGTAACTCACACGTTCGTTGGGAACCCCAAGAGGAAGGTATGATGCGCACAGCAGCAAGTTTTCCCTCAGAAAGAAACCAAGGTTTATCGAACCAGGAGGAGCCAAGAAGCACGTTGAAGGTTGATGGCGGCGGGATGTAGTGCGGCGCAACACCAGGGATTCCGGCGCCAACGTGGAACCTGCACAACACAACCAAAGTACTTTGCCCCAACGAAACAGTGAGGTTGTCAATCTCACCGGCTTGCTGTAACAAAGGATTAACCGTATTGTGTGGAAGATGATTGTTTGCAGAAAACAGTAGAACAGTATTGCAGTAGATTGTATTTCAAAGAAAGAGAATTGGACTGGGGTCCACAGTTCACTAGAGGTGTCTCTCCCATAAGACAAACAGCATGTTGGGTGAACAAATTACAGTTGGGCAATTGACAAATAAAGAGGGCATGACCATGCACATACATATCATGATGAGTATAGTGAGATTTAATTGGGCATTACGACAAAGTACATAGACCGCCATCCAACTGCATCTATGCCTAAAAAGTCCACCTTCAGGTTATCATCCGAACCCCCTCCAGTATTAAGTTGCTAACAACAGACAATTGCATTAAGTATTGCGCGTAATGTAACTAGTGACTACATCCTTGAACATAGCACCAATGTTTTATCCCTAGTGGCAACAGCACATCCATAACCTTAGAGGTTCTTGTCACCCCTCCAGATTCACGGAGACATGAACCCACTATCGAGCATAAATACTCCCTCTTGGAGTTACTAGCATCAACTTGGCCAGAGCATCTACTAATAACGGAGAGCATGCAAGATCATAAACAACACATAGATATAACTTTGATAATCAACATAACAAGTATTCTCTATTCATCGGATCCCAACAAACGCAACATATAGAATTACAGATAGATGATCTTGATCATGTTAGGCAGCTCACAAGATCCGACAATGATAGCACAATGGGGAGAAGACAACCATCTAGCTACTGCTATGGACCCATAGTCCAGGGGTAGACTACTCACACATCACACCGGAGGCGACCATGGCGGCGTAGAGTCCTCCGGGAGATGATTCCCCTCTCCGGCAGGGTGCCGGAGGCGATCTCCTGGATCCCCCGAGATGGGATCGGCGTTGGCGGCGTCTCTGGAAGGTTTTCCGTATCGTGGCTCTCGTGCCTGGGGGGTTCGTCACGGAGGCTTTAAGTAGGCGGAAGGGTAGGTCAAGAGGCGGCGCGAGGTGCCCAGACCATAGGGCCGCGCGGCCAGGGCAGGGGCCGCGCTACCCTATGCTCTGGCTGCCTCGTGGCCCCTCTTCGTTTCGTCTTCGGACTTCTGGAAGCTTCGTGGAAAAATAGGCCCCTGGGCTTTGATTTCGTCCAATTCCGAGAATATTTCCTTACTAGGATTTCTGAAACCAAAAATAGCAGAAAACAGCAACTGGCACTTCGGCATCTTGTTAATAGGTTAGTTCCAGAAAATGCACGAATATGACATAAAGTGTGCATAAAACATGTAGATAACATCAATAATGTGGCATGGAACATAAGAAATTATCGATACGTCGGAGACGTATCAATGGGTATAAACCCTAATAGTCCTTTCTTTAAATTTTGGTCTAAGAGTTTACAACCAAAATCGGATGATTGTCTTTGTTGGTTATCCCAAAGAATTGATAGGGAATTCTTTCCACTATGACGTAAAAGACAAAATTGTTTGTTAATGATACTTGCTTATTTCCAAGAAATTGTTTTCTAGCGAAGTATTTGAGTGGGAGGACAATAGAACTTGATAATTTTTATGAACCTGAGCATAATGATCAGAGTAGCGCAGCATCGGAAATTCGTTCCGGAAGCGGTCACGACGATCATGGCTCCCATGACTACAAAGTGTTTTAGCCATGGAGATCGAAGTATATATTGAACCTTGTAGGTATGGTTTACTTTGTGATCAAATAAATGATTTGTGGACAAAGGATTGATTTTGAACAATGATAAACCAACTACAAATAAAGAAGTTATTATGGGCCCTGACTCCATTAAAATGGCTATACGCCATGAAATCCAAGATAGATGAATAATTTTTGAAAGTAAATGGATCTATAAAAATGATGGACTTGGATGCAATATCCTTGATGAAGCTTGACTTGTCGAAAAGTTGTTTACGACAAAAGTTCAAAGAATTGACTACGATAAGATTAGATCTTCCGTAGCAATGCTTATAGTCTATGTGGATTATTCTAGTAATCACTACATATTTCTTTTATGAGATATGTTAGTAGGATGGCAAAATACATTACTTAACAGAAGTACGTATTAAAGGTGTATACAAGATACAAACAAAGAGTTTTACTAGTCCATGGAATACTAGATAGGTATACGAACTTCAAATTGGATGAAGTAAGTATCACGGAGTTGGAATCTTCACCAGATGAAATAGTCAAAGAGTTTTTGATTTCATCAGAAACGATGAAGATGCTTGCATTTGCAAGAAATTAAGTGGGAGCGCTGAGACATATTTATACTTTATGTAGATGACATATAGTTGGTTATAAATGATGTAATTATATACTTGATTAAAAGGTTTCATTGAGAATTAACTTCAGTGAAAAGATATGGACTGAAACATATTTAGTGTCAAGATCTATGAAGATAGATTGAAACACATAATAAGTTTAAGTCAAAGTACATAGAATGGATATTGAAGTAGTTCAATATAGAAATATTAAGAAAATGTTCTTGTCATGTGAAGGTTTAACAGACTTGAGTGTATCTGACACTCAATGAGTAAAAACACATGAGTGATTATAGATCACGAATAATATGTACACAATCAGATGACCTGTGCTCTAAAGTGTTATGGGCATGTACCAAAATGATTCATGTGATGATCACAAGACGATAGTAAGAATATCTTTGAGTGCTTTAGAAGAACCAAGGATATATATATATATAGTTTTATATGGGGTAATGACAAACAAATCGTTGTAAACTATTGCACCGATATTAGTTTGGTCAAATATAAAAATAAAATTTCAATCTCAGTTAGGCTAAGTGTTGAATAAAAGGTAGCACAATGAGCTAGAAGATGTCTATGCTAGATTTAGATGAGTTCTAAATATTGTGACGGATTCTACAAACATAGGCAAAGCATGTCATTGTTTTGACAATGACTGAGGATGTTGAGTCAAGAAGTTCTTTGAGAACTTGGTGTAGTTCCGATAGTGTCAGAACTTTGAAGCTATATTGTGTGTGACAATATTAGTGACTTATTTCAGACCGCGGAATTAAGGTTCCACCAGAATACCAAACATATTTAATGCCGACTCATTTGGAAAATGAGTGATGCGTTGAGACGCAAATGAATTGCAAAATACATACGTTTCTGAGCATGTCAGATCCGTTGACTAAAACTTCTCCCATGAGCAAAACATGATAAAACACCGGAAGGCCAAGGTGTTATATCTTTACAAATGTAAACTAGATTATTGACTCTAGTGCAAGTGGGAGACTGTTGGAGATATGCCCAAGAGGCAATAATAAAATGGTTATTATAATATATCTTTGAGTTTATGATAATGTTTACATACCATACTATAATTGTATTAACCGAAACATTGATACATGTGTGTTATGTGAACAACAAGGAGTCCCTAGTAAGCCTCTTGTATAACTAGCTTGTTGATTAATAGATGATCATCGTTTCGTGATCATGAACATTGGATGTTATTAATAACAAGGTTATGTCATTATGTGAATGATATAATGGACACACCCAATTAAGCATAGCATAAGATCACGTCATTAAGTTATTTGCTATAAGCTTTCGATACATAGTTACCTAGTCCTTTCGACCATGAGATCATGTAAATCACTTATACCAGAAAGGTACTTTGATTACATCAAACACCACTGCGTAAATGGGTGGTTATAAAGGTGGAATTAAGTATCCGGAAAGTATGAGTTGAGGCATATGGATCAACAGTGGGATTTGTCCATCCCGATGACGGATAGATATACTCTGGGCCCTCTCGGTGGAATGTCGTCTAAATTAGCTTGCAAGCATATGAATGGTTCATAAGAGACCACATACCACGGTACGAGTAAAGAGTACTTGTCAGGAAACAAGGTTGAACAAGGTATAGAGATACCGATGATCAAACCTCGGACAAGTAAAATATCGCGTGACAAAGGGAATCAGTATCGTATGTGAATGGTTCAATCGATCACTAAGTTATCGTTGAATATGTGGGAGCCATTATGGATCTCCAGATCCCACTATTGGTTATTGGTCGGAGAGAAGTCTCAACCATGTCTGCATAGTTCGCGAACCGTAGGGTGACACACTTAAGGTTTGATGTCGTTTAAGTAGATATAGAATATGGAATGGAGTTCGAAGTTTTGTTCGGAGTCTCGGATGGGATCCAGGACATCACGAGGAGGCCCGGAATGGTCTGGAGAATAAGATTCATATATAGGAAGCCATATTCCAAGTTTGGAAATGATCCGGTGCATTTATGGCAGGTTCTAGAAGGTTCTAGAAAAGTCCGAAAGAAATCACTATGGAAGGCGGAGTCCCGGAGGAACTCCACTAGCTAGGCCGGCCAACCCTAAGGGGGTGGAGTCCCAGGTGGACTCCACCATAGGTGGCCGGTCACCCCACCTAAAGGAAAGGTGGGAGTCCCACCTTGGGTAGGACGTAGGACTTCCCCCTTGAGTAGGTTTCTCACCTATGGGAGGTTTTGTTGTTGGGGTCTTATTCGAAGACTTGGACTACAACTCTTGGGGATTTCCACCTATATAATGAGGAGGAGAGGGAGGGGGCAGCCACTCTTGGCCGCACCACCTAGGGCTGCCCATGGCCAGCGCCCTAGCTACCCCCTCTCCCCAAACCCTAGCCTCTCCTCCTCCACATAATACTCCCGCAGCGCATAGGTGAAGCCCTGCCGGAGTTCTCCACCACCACCGTCACCACGCCATCGTGCTGCCGAGATTCCGAGGAGGATCTACTACTTCCGCTGCCCGCTGGAACGGGGAGAAGGACGTCGTCATCAACACCGAACGTGTGACCGAGTACGGAGGTGCTGCCCGATTGTGGCACCGTCAAGATCTTCTACGCGCTTTTGAAAGCGGCAAGTGATCGTCTACCGCAGCAACGAGAGCCTCCTCTTGTAGGCTTTGGAAATCTTCAAGGGTTTGTATCGTTCATCCCCTCGTTGCTCCCGTCTTCTAGATTGCATCTTGGCTTGGATTGCGTTCTCGCGGTAGGAATTTTTTTGTTTTCTATGCTACGAATCCCTACATAGGGATGGGTAAAAATTCGCTACATGAATAACAATCTATTTAGTAGGACCCGCATGATAGTCAAGGATGGCAATGGGCAGGGTATGGGCAGGGTAGAGAAATACCATACCCATACCCGTATAGTCGATGGGTACAAACTTCTATCCATACCCGTGCCCATGGGTATAAAAGTTTACCCATATCCATACCCGGCGGGTACCCGTACCCATTGGGTACCTGGTGGGTAGGTTAAATTGTACACAAGTCACTCACAATTTTACATTTATCAATAATGAATTAGATTAAAAAAATAAATTATCTCAACTTGATAACAAGTAGTTTAGTACATAACAATTTAAAAATATGAAAATCCCATTCTCATAAAGTAACTCATAAGTAAACAAAAATAGATATGTCACGTAAGAAATTGACAATAAACGGGCAGGGTATGGGTATGCCCGCGGGTACAAAGCTATACCCGTGCCCTACCCATGACTTAACGGGTAGGCTATGGGTACTACCCATGGGCATGAAAGTGTACCCGTACCCTGCCCATGCGGGTACGGTACCCGCGGGTACCTGTACCCGTGGGTAAAATTGCCATCCTTAATGATAGTAAACTAGACAATCTCTAACCCTAGTAGCAAAATCATCAATGCCCCAAAGACTTAAACATGTGTTGACGTGTATAAGTAGATTGCCTAGCCCTTTCCATCAGTTAGACGAGAAGACAAGTCAACACGTGTAGAGAGGCAAAGGGGCTACGCCGGGACCACACGACAAGAGTCTGCGGGGAATTTAGAATAAATTGGGGATTTTAGAATAAATTGTGAAAGTTTGGATTTGAACTCGAGACCTGGCGCTCTGATACCATGTTTAGGTTCACGCACTAGCCACTTAAACCAAAAGTCCGAACTTATGAAAAGGGAAAGACAATCTACTTATACACGTCAATAAGCAGAACCTAAAAACTAACCAGAACGCTGCACCCATCTCCTTTGTTCCCTCGTCTTCTTAGTGTACGTCTTGATCCCTCGTGCATATTCATGCATACGCAACGCCAACAGGCGGAAACATTTTCCAGCCTAAGCCCTCCCAAAAGTTGCTTGTGTACCATCACTCTGTCTTTTTTTGAACAAGACCATCACTCTGTCTAAACACCTCCACAAGCACCACTAGCGAGTGTTCCCAAATAGTCATTACCTCTAGGAATCAGCCGGAGAGCGACTCCGACTAGGCACCACAGTGTCCTTGTGTTCAAAATCCGACGACGAGCCTCCTCCACATCCATTGCCATTGTTTTATTGTCTTTTTTCTGTTCTCCATGGATACCCACACTACTAGGAAAAGGCTTACCGCCGGTGACCTGAAAAGGCTTACCCCCGGCGCTTTCGGATTCGCCGGCGATCACCTCGCCGGTGGTAAGGGCTTATCCCCGGCGGCTAGCAGAAGGGATAAGATGAGGGAGAAAGCCAAAACGGCTAAATACCCCTGGCGAAATCGAAACCTGGACGCCGGCGGTAAGTGCAGTCCGGGTGGCCCACCCTGCCTCCCATTACCCCCGGCACCTACGTTCTCCAGTCGCCAGCGGTAAGGTCCATTACCCCCGGCGCTATTGGGCCAAAATCACCGGCGGTAATGTGAGGCCCAATGGTGGCCCCGTGGCCCATTTTATCGCCGGCGCATACGTGTCGTAATCGTCGGCGTTAATGTACCCCCGACGACTTCCTTTCAACCTCACCGGCGGTAGGGTTAGGCGACCCTGGAAGGCCTTACCGCCGGCATCTTCAAATCGTACTCGCCGGCGGTAAGGAGTGCGGCTATAAGCCTTTTCCTAGTAGTGCCATGGACAGTTGGAAATGCAACATGTGTGGGCATGCGCAGAAGTTTCGCCATATTGGTATCTTATGGAAAAATCATAAGAAGCCTTGCCCATCTAGACCCGATTCATTA
Source organism: Lolium perenne (assembly GCF_019359855.2). Taxonomy (NCBI): domain Eukaryota; kingdom Viridiplantae; phylum Streptophyta; class Magnoliopsida; order Poales; family Poaceae; genus Lolium; species Lolium perenne. The sequence continues at coordinate 255,533,296 of NC_067246.2, read as the reverse complement.
CCATCCAGATCGAGAGATGATCTAAACTGGATTGTAGGGTGTGTTTTATATATTCACTCTGTCTCATGAAACTTATCTTAGATACATCTAAATTTTGATAAAGTTAAGACAAGTTTCATGTAACCGGATAGTACAAAAAGTTACAAAAAAAACTTGCTTATTATGGTGACCGAGATAAGAACGAGGCCTATACCCTGGTATTTTCTTCAGTGGTCCACGTGCTTAGTCCATGCAATGAACATAATTTTTGGTCCGTCATTGATACTATAACATGCGTTTGTGGGTGCTTCTCCTTCCTTTCTTACTGATGGGCTGTCACGATAGGGCTCTACTTGATATAATTGTTGACATTTTTTAATGATTTCACATCTTACTTCTCTTTTTATATTTGTCTTATGTGGGAAGTAGATACTAAGAATCCATAAAAACATTTTTTGGAAAGTGGAACGGAGGCCGCTGCATCGAGTGATGCATACATCCTATCCTATTCATAATGCAAAATACAATAGCCCAACAAGTTTGAACCGGAAAAGAAAATCCGAGGCCCGTATGGCTCGCGACAATAAGTCCACCAAGCAACCTCTAACCCTATGAAAAATAGTGGAAAAACGAAAAATACAAAAACTCCTAAACTAATCATGCAAGAAGGAAACACTACACCTGCGCCAATAGTGTCAGGTCCAACCATAGGTTGATCTCGGGATTTTCACCCCCAAAGCCGAGCTCCGATTCACTAACTTCCGCAAGGATACCTCGCAAGAGCGTGTCAACATTGCCGTCTCTTCCATTATCTTTTTTCCGGCTCTCATACTCTTTGAAAGTCGGATACCGCTATAGGCGATTGAAGGCGGATACATGCCATACCACCCCACCTCTCATCACTATCGCATCACCTTCGATCTAGAAACATCAAACATGACTTGACACTTCAGTAGAGTCATCATATGTATGAAACATGCATGACTTGGTCGACGTCTTGACTGAAACGTGTGTAGGACCCGCTAGTGACTCACATGACATGATGACTCCGGCAGTGACATGCCACACGTACCCATACCACCTCCGGCATCGAGAGGTCATCACAAACTTGAGACCCAGTCGCTGCGTCGTCCACGTGACCATGGAGAGCTAGCGCCGTAGCCCCAAGTGCCAAACTCATGCGCCACCAACGAGTGATGTTACAACGAATTAATCGCGGCCAGGCCACCACCACTTGTCCAATTGTAAGCTACCCATTGCCATGTAACAGCCGCCCCCTACAACCACCACTACCCCGTTGCAAGCCACTACAGACCATGCCCCGTAAGCTCGTTGGCCAAAAGAACTTGGCTGCCATGACCTCAAAATCGCCGCCATGGCCAGCTCCGGTTCCACATTGACATAGCAGCGGCAACTCGGTCACCACAAAAGGATCTCGAGGCTGCCACCCTAGCTTCTGTGCTCCGTTGTGCGCTACAATAAGGCCGGAGACCCCCACTACGAGAACGGCTAGATATACGAGGACACACTGTCCACTGTCCGCCGGTAGGGATTTGTCCTCCGACTTCCTCCCGTCGCTTGGGGTGATTGGAGGACAGGTGGAGTGATGTGGGCTAATCCACCCGGTGCACGTTCGCTAAAATTGGATACTCCTAAATGTTATTGTTATTCTATTTTTTTTTTATAAATGTTGTTTTAGACTTGTAGTTGATCATTCCTTGTGTTGTTGGCATACACAGTGGTTAAACCCTTTATCCATTACTTTTTGGCAGTTGTTGATTTGCATGGTCTCGTTGTCTTATGATGAGGACAGTTGAAATTTCGACCGGGCATTTCTAATTTAAGTAACCTTCATTTTCGGTAACGTCCTATTTTTTGGTAATTTGAGAAATTCAAACCATAGATACTTTATGTTACTAGCCCGGGCCAAGTGATATGTGGCGTAGCTAACGGTCATAGATTCTGAGGATTCTTGCATAATTCTCGAAAAAAAGGCCGCGTTGCTTTGTCAAAATGAAAATGCCATTCAAGGGCTGACCTTTGACTGCAGCAGACCGATCAACATGTTGGCGATAGCAAGCCAGTTTCTGATCCTGTAGAGTGAAAAGGGTAATCTGCTCGATCGGTCTCATCTAGACCTGCCCCATCCGTCCCATAGGCCATAGAAACTCAAATGCACACGTCTTCCCCGCGCGTTGTCTATATTAACTGCAGACTTGGACTCGCATGCGCTTCGTTTGCATCATACTGAATGGTATGTTAACGACCATAGGCAGAGCACGACGTACGTTTCTAGTTGAGGAAACATAAACCACAGCGGAAACAGCCAGAGGCGGCGCAAGAAGCTACAAAACCCATCTAGGGTTCCGTCCTCCTCGCCGGTGATACCGCTGGTCCGCTCCACCTCCGGTGGCCTTGGGGCCTTGGAGGTGTGGTGGATCACGGTCCCTCGCCGGCGGGGAGTTTTCGTCCTTAATTTAGTTTTCTTTTCAGTCTCTTCTTTGGGATGGTGAGGCGGCGGCTACATCCTGAAGTCAGAATAATGTCCTCCCCGCCCTATCCTCGCTCCGGTGGTGCATCTAGCGCTGACGGAGGGCGCGTGGAGTTGTGTGCCCGTCGGATCTCCTGGGATCCGGTCGGTTTTCGTGTTAGTTGGTGTCGTTTCATGTCAGTCTCTTCCGATCTATGGTTGTCATCATTGGCGATGGTTACTGCTCTGGTGTGCTGGTCCTTTGGGACCTTAGCACGACGACTTCCCGTCTGTCTACTACAACAAGCTCTACTACGACAAGCTTTGCCTGACTCCAGCGATGGAGGGGCGAGGACAGCGGCGCGCCTTCGGCTCGTGCTAGTGTCTGTAGTCGTCGCTAGGTGGTCTGAGTACCAATTTGTAATTTCTTTTACTTTTTGGGCTTTTTGTACTACTGTTGATGATTATTAATAGATCGGTGGATTTCTCGCAAAAAAAAAAAAAAAAACTAATGCAATAACATTTCTTGCTCGTACCTTCACATACCATGCCACAAGCCGCACCGGTCAACATATTTGAAGGAATAAGGACTAAGAAAATCAATCAAGATACCCCTGTCGAATCAAGCACCAGCAGAATGGAATGCCCCCACAGCTGATAGGGACGATAAACAGCTTAACGCCCTGGTGAACTTTTTTTTTGGCGAATCAGTTGGTGAACTGTCCTATATGAATCAGTTAGTGAACTGTCCCTTCTAGGCAAGTGGCTTTTCAAGCTGCATACTGAAGAGGGTGTTTGGCACAAAAAATATGTTGACTCATATTCCTTACCTTAGATCATTTGAAAATATAGCGATTCGTATTTTTTTGGCTGGTTTGATGGCAACGAAAAAATATTTCTTTCACTTGACGGGTTAGAAATACATTCTGAGACTATGGATGGTTAGGTAATATCACACTCCGAAAACCATATCTAGCTTTGTATATTATTGTGCATCATAAAGGTGATATTATCGCCATGGTTGTGGAGTCATCTCCTCCCAATACGATGTTCAAGATTAGTTTAATCGGTTCAGACTAGGATTTTTGAAGTCTTTGCTTCAGCATTTGGCTGCTGTCCAACTAATGCAAGGGAATAATGAACTTCGATGGAATCTCCATGGGACTAGTATTTTCTTGGTTGATTTAATGTACAAAGCTTTGATCCAATCGACGCTGCCATTCAATGATAATAATAAAAAATCTTGAATATGAAGATAACTTTAAAGATTAAAATCTTTGGTTGATATCTTCGTCGAGGTGTGATCTTTACCAAAGATAATCTTTCTAAGAGGAATTGGAACTGGGAGTTCAAAGTGTGTTTTCTATCATCATGTTGAGACAATCACTTTTCTCAGTGCCAGTTTACAAGATCTATATGGTCAGTCTCTAAGTACCTTCTGTCTTGTATCCTCCATGTAGTATAACCAACATCTTTAGGAATTGGCTTCACGATATTGATCACAGGTTTAGAACGTTTATTATGGTGAAAGCGTGTGATGTCATTTTATCCCTCTCGCTATGTAGAAATGACTTTTTAATGAAAAAAATGATTTTCTTATGCAGGTTATCTACCGGTACACCAGTATGTTCCGATCATGGCCGTCTCTTCAGAAAGTGGAGAACAATACTGAGGAAGGTACAAGGTTGGAGGCTACGGCGAGGGATACATTTTTTTCCAACAGGGATGACCACATAATTTCGAGATAAGTCCACATCGACTTAGGCATATGACATTTGGTCAACTTTGTTTTTATATTTTGACTAATTTCTTTTCAACAGTCTGGACTAGTTTGTGCGGCTATGTGCATCTTTGTCATGCAGAGATAAGAGGTATAAAATTTTGAAGTAATAAAACGCTCATTATTGAGAAAAAACTGAACGACTAAGTTTTAAGGATCAGTGCAGTGCGCCTATATAAACTGCGCAAGGACCCCATAGCTACTTCACAAACTGATCGCTTCCCCTACAATACTTCGACCGTTGAATCGCGAGTATGGCACTTGGGCAAGAGGCTGCACAACAGCTGTGGCAGGAGCTTATCGGCGGCTACAGTCTTAACGCCAGGCTCCTTGCATTGCTCGAGCACCCCTTGGATATCCTTGGCCACGAGGCAGCTAAGGCGATGAGCCAAGAGCTCTCTCGGGTGTTCATGGTGTCTCTGTTCACGCTCAAGCCTGGCGACAGTATTCGGGTGGCAGGACTGAGGACGATGGCGCCCGAGGCAACTAGTATCGGCCTGGGCAGTCCGGCGAAAGATATACGCATTTGGTATACTGCTAATTTACTACTAATACTGATCTACATATCTTAGTACTTTCCCTGGTTTTAGTGGTTGTTTCTAAGTTTTTTTTTTCGAGGTGGAGTTGTTTCTAAGTTGTGATTGTTTGTTTGGTTGATTCAGTAGTAGTACTAGTAGTGGAGAAGAGATTGGTCCCCGCAGAAAGAGTAGAGGAGATGTGGTTACAAAGAAGGAGATTACAGCATCGCCTCACAAGGAGGGTTACAGATGGAGAAAATACGGGCAAAAGAACATTCGGAACAGAAAATTTCCAAGGTGAAGTGGTTTAGTTCATAATGCCAAGATCTTAATTATATATCAAAACATGCATGTCCCAACTAAATTATATGATCCAAACTATTCTTAATTATATATCAAAGCATCGGCAGAAAATTCGCATTTTTGTGATATTACAACTTTCTAATTTATAAATTCAAGGTCATACCCATAAAATAAGAGGCCCGGCACGGATTATATGTCTAGGCTTACATACAAGAGCTAAGACTATACACTTGTCGATTTTCACTAAGAATTGCACCTTGCTACATTTTTTTACAAAAAGGAGGGGTTCCCCTGCCTCTTGATCGAAATGATGCATTACTGTCGTCAAGGCCTTGTTGCACGGTCTAGTTGTGCACCGACTTGGGGCGGACGGGGTTAGAACCGCGGATGCGAGCTACTTTTACTTGGTGTTAGTATACGGTAAAATATGTTACTCCTGACTACTATTTGTTCAGTACATTTGGCTTAGAACTCAACCCATTTTTGGGAAAAATATTACATTGTTAAAACCTAATGAACCTGCATTTTGGTCTTGCCGGCTAGACTGGTCACCTAAGACATAGTAGTACTGTCGAAGCCAGGTCAGAGCAGTAAATTTGGTTATCTGTCAATCTGTGTCCCGTGGACAGTAAACTGAGTCAAGCTATATTTTTTTCTCGCAAAAAAAGAGTCAAGCTATATTTCTTTGGGGAACTAAAGACATGCATGCGCCAACGACTTTTGAAAACCGTCAAGCTGGCAATAAATTTCGTCACGACCTTTGACTTCAGTCCTGCATGCACTAATCTCTTTTGTACTCGTAAGAGAAGGTCTTTTGTACCAGTTCAATCACCATCTGAAGATCTCTAACTGTATATGCACGATGCAGGCTGTACTACAGCTGCAGATATAGCCACGAGCGCGGCTGCAGGGCGAAGAAGCAAGTGCAGCGGCAGGATAGCAGCAGCGACGCCCACCGTCCAATGTTTCACGTCACCTTCGTCAACCAGCACACGTGCCACCAAGTGCGTCCCAGCCGAAGCATCAGCGATAATGCTACTGATTCACCCACGATGAACACTACTGCGACAAGGAACGGCGCCCATTTTGATCATGCAGCTGCAGTCCACGTCGGCGGCAACGCTCAACTAGAAAACCAGATCATGACCGGCACTTTCGCCAGGGTCATCGGCGGAGCTACGTCCCGGCCGCAGCCTGTGGAGGTGAGCCAGCTGAGTGATCCGGCGTCGTATGTGCCGCCGGGCCTGCTGGAGGTGAGCATGAGCCTGGAGCACCGGACGACCGTGGCGGAGATGCGCGGCCGCGGCTCGCCATTTCCGCCCGTCGAGGCGCCTACAGCTCCATATTCGTCGTCGTCCTTGCCGCATACCACTAGTAGAAAAACGCTCATCTGTACCGGTTCCATAGGGGCATTAGTACCGGTTGAAGGCCGTGATTAATTATCCGGCACTAAAGCGCTCTTTCGTGCGGTTGCTTACGAACCGGTACTAAAGGTGCCTCCACGTGGGCACGGAGGAACCCGTGGGGCTGGAGACCTTTGGTACCGGTTCGTAACACGAACCGGTATTAAAGCCTATTTCGTTTAATTTTTTTTCTATTTTTTCTAATTATTTTTCACACCCTTTTTTTCACGGCCTCTTTTTTTTTATTTTTTCAGAATTACTAGTATTTCCGTTAGTCTCTTACTACACTTAATCTCTAGTCAAATTACTTACCCGTAGTCAAACTTCCCGGTCGGTCACCCATCCTCACACTACTCCCGCACTAGCACGCTTAACTTCCAAGTTCCATCCCGTTCCACTTCCAAGTGCTTCGCGCGCATGTATGTGATAATAGTATCATATCAATCCTATTAACATGTTGGTCGATGTCACACTTTTTATCGTTTGAATTCCAAATAATTGTTTTAATAAATAAAAGTAATGATGTAATAATAATGTTGAATAAATAAATAAAATTAACTTTTTTAATTTTTATTATTTTTAATTATTTTTAAAAAATTTAATATTTTTTGCAAAACCTAAAACTTGAAAAATTGAAAATCTTATAATTTGATAAAAGTAATAGTAATATGTTAGGACTCAAAAAATCTTACAATTAATATTTTAATTTTAAAAAAATAAAAATATATAAAATTTTAAATTTCTGGAAAAAAACTAAAATCTTCCTGCTTTCATATTTTCATTTGGAATTTTGAGAATCTAAAAATTGGCTAACCGGGTAAACCCTGGTGAATTCGGATGTAACTTTTTCCCAGGATTTTTTTGATATATTATACGTATTTTTTCGACGTCGTATGCAAAAGTTATTGCGGTTTTACCATTTTTTAAAACTTTTTTGCAAAAAAAGTGAAAATTCAAATTTGTTAATTTTTCCTAATAGTAGGTTGCATAACATAGAAGAATCTGAAAACATTTTATTTTTTGAATTTTCTATCATTTTCTTTTCTATTTTACAGTGTCAAAAAAGGCGATCCACGGGGGGGGGGGGGCTGCGTGGGGGAGCAGAAAAACCTTTAGTACCGGTCCGTGACACGAACCGGTACTAAAGGTCTACCCTTTAGTACCGGTTCGTGTCACGAACCGGTACTAAAGGTTTTTCAGCTGACGCGAACCCTTTAGTACCGGTTCGTGTCACGAACCGGTATTAAAGGTCCTTACGAACCGGTACTAAAGGTCTGAGCTGTGCAACCGGTACTAATACACCCTTTAGTACCGGTTCGTAAGGGAACCGGTATTTATGGCTTAGATGGATGAGAGGTTTTCTACTAGTGTACGCAGCCCGTGGAAGCGACCCCAAGTGATCCGGCTGGCGGCGGACACTCGCAGTCGGCGAGCCTGGACTCTGTGACGATGGAGGAGATATTTTTCTCCTACGGCCAGCTACTTCATCCCGTTGAAGCTCATTCGATCAGCCATTACTGGGACGATGATGCGCCCATGGCTGTCGCCGGACGGTATAGGGACAAAGCGTCAGCATCAGCGTGGCCATAGTATCCGTGAATACCTCACGTGTTTGGGTGCACCGACCTATCACCTATAGAAACTAGATGATACCCCCCGCGTTGCTGCGGCAATCTATGGTACACAACATAATTTATTAAGCACCAATTAGAAACAAATGGAAATCATTCTTTTAGTCATGTAACATTACATTTGGAAAATCTATTTTTTGAAAAAAAAGGATGATGCCGATATGTAATTCCTAATTGTCATGTATAAAATCCACTTTCCCTTGAAGATAAAAGAAAATCGAGAACTACATGTTAAACCGGTGATCACATTGAAGATCCGGGGAATCCAAATTTTGCCAGTTATACATTTGGTAGTGTGAAGTGCCGGTTCCATCTGGAAGTAAAATACATGCATATTTGTCTTAGGCAGAAAGGTAGCAACGTGATATGATATCACAATTCATCTTTCAAAAAGACAGTTGGCGAATGACCTGTGAAAAAAATTCTATTACCAAAAAGCACAAGTGAAGAAGCTAGGTGGTTATTTGAAAAAAATTCATATGTAGGAGGGAGAACACATAAAATATTTTAATAAATGGACATTATTTATAAACAATAATATCTGACCATGTAAAATCATGTAATAGGAGGATTACATATCTTACATGAATCCCTCGAACAACCAAATTACTGTGAGCAAACAATGTTTGTTGGCACAATCATATATTTAGTCTGAACATTATAAGAAGCATTAGAGGAATGTTGCCGAAGTTTCAGATGTGTAAAAAAAACTGAATGTTATCAGCAACATATCCAGAGGAAGAAAGGATTAGCATGTACCTGAAATCAAAGCTTGCTCACTGCCACTTATGTTCTCTCATATTGCTCAATGTTGTATATATCTGTTGCAAATAAAAAAAGAAAATTATTAATGCTATGATATTACAGGCCATACTGGTGTCACAGTTGGTGAAATGGAATTTCATTAACCTGAACGAAGCATATCTTGATCTAGCTGACAGAATTATAATTGAATAGAGAATTAGAGATACAGGGAATTAACCTGAGGATAGAAGAGAGAATTTTTTACCCATTTCATGAATTATCTGTTAGGCAATGTAGCCAACTTCAACAGGATGGGTTAAAAACAAAAAAAAAACCCGGATTAGTTCAAACCAATTAGTAGATACTAAATTAATCAAAATAAAATATAGATTGGCTTTGTAAAAGTAAATCCATGTCAACTGATGCCCAGTCGTACGTACCATGTACATTGAAAAGGAAATCAGCGTTGCATCATCACAGGAAAACACATGTCCCGGCAGGATGTCGTTGCCGTAGTGGAGGAAGAAAGAAGCAATCTGCTACTGGCTCACCTTCACGCGCTCACCTCATTGTGGTGTCTCGGATAATATTGTGGCAGTGAACTCGCAATCTCGCTACATTGATGACCTGACTCTACGCGCCTGTCTCCGTAACCTGTTCCCTCTACGTCGCCTTTCGTCTTGTCGTGGCGGTCCCCAAGACAACCTCCGTCAATCCTTTAGTTCAAAATCCTATAAGAAAATATGAACACATTCTCAACAGAGAAAACCAAATCTGCGCCGGATCTTGCAATAACAGAGTGGAAAAATATAAGGTCAACCTCAAATCCTATGAATAATTGGCAGGATGAGCTCACCGAGGGTTGAGGTTTGGTGACAATGTACATCGCAAGCTGGGGGCAGTTTGCCGGTACAGAAAGCCTAGGCGGCTAACAGGGTGTGAGGATATCTGAGATTGCTCATATTTAGATTTGGATCAAGCAAATAAAAATCCAGAAATAAGGTTGGATATGTACCAATAGTAGTCCTCAATTTTAGGCTCATGGGTATGCAGCAACGAAGGATCAGCAAACAGGAGGGCTTTGGCATCCAAGCTAGTTGTGCAGCACCTGAAAAACTGAAAAGTTGTGATATAGTAAGAAGCAATATTCGTAGGGGAGAAGAAAGGAATGAAAGGCTCACCAGATGCGCTAGTATGAGCTGTGTAGGACGATTTGAACAAATCCTTTTGAGGAAGAGCATGGCATAGAAACAGGATAAATATAGTCGAAGTTCTCATATGCCTCCATTCATCTTCCGTGCAACTGTTCTACACAGAGATAGTGGGGAAATGAAGCGGATGCGTCATCGTTAATGGCGAAGATAAATCCCCAGTGGATCTGTCCTTTGGATACATGAGCATCTGGTGTAATAGGCTGCGTATGGGCTGCAATAAATGGCCATAGGAGGACTGGTTAGTGCGGTTTGTCATGCAACAGAAATTCAGGAAAATAAAAACGAAAATTGCTGAGATGGCATGATGGGTGAGGTGGCATAGCTGCATGTTTAGAGAAATAGGTTAGTGGGGATGAACTTCTTAGTTATATAGGATGAGATTCCGGTTTAGTATGTTTATATCTCGTCTAAGTTTTTACTTCCCTCTAGTACTAGCCAACAACTAGTGATACGCAGTGACGACAGATACAGGCGGCGATACGCAGGCAGATATGCACATGAAATGTTGGTGTGTACGTGTGTTTTCTACTGTCTACCAGCCTTCTAGGTTTTTTTTTTTAAAGAATACCAGCCTTCTAGCTGTAGAGGACTAGTTTAGACTTTGGGTAGCGTTGAGAGCAACATGGCTGTGCGGCTTGTGCCCCTGGCCAGCCATCTATCAGTCAAGGTGTGAATGGGTCGCATTGACATGTCAGGTCGCTGGCCCAGCCCAACAAGGCCTTTGTGCTGTTGGGTCGGCCTCGTACCAAAATCGGGCTAGGGGGCGGCGCTGGATACCTCACTTGGTCAGCGGTCAGCAGGAGGGCGGTCCTAGCTGTAGGACGACCGCCAAGGGCTTAGGGAGTGATTTATTCCTGACAACCCGATTTGAAAAAACGTGTTTTTTTCCTTTCCTGGTAAGTTACCTGCGGGAATTCATTAGCATGTTGTGGACCACGAGCAGGTTACGTGTCGTACGTCTGCATGTATGTAAAAAGGAACAAATCTGATGACGTAAACGAGAATCTTTCCAAATTCGAAAATTCAGAAAAATTATCTCACAAACGATAACTCCGATTTAAAATCTGTTTTCACCTATGAGTCGGTCTCGACGAGATCTTCAAAACTAGCACTCATGTTAATATGTTTCGATGACTTTTTTTTCAGGCTAAAAGTTATCAACCCTCTCCACTTGAATAATCAACCCTCCGTACTTGAGTGATCAACGATAAATGTATAAAATTATTAATCCTAAAGTTAAATTTTATTTGAAACATTTTGACGGACTTTTTACCTCACATGTTATTAGCTGATATTTCCTTTTCTAACAGTTGTTCGGCAAAATTTTCTATTTATGGAAATATGTTGCATGCATTTGATACAAGACAAAAAGAATGATGTCGGCCTGAATCTTTCTTAATTCTAAAATTCAAAATGTTTTATCTCCTAACTGACAACTTCAATTTACGATACGTCTTCAATAATGAACTCGTTGATACGTCCCCGACGTATCCATAATTTCTGTTGTTCCATGCTTGTTTTATGACAATACTTACATGTTTTGCTTGCACTTTATGATGATTTCATGCATTTTCCGGAACTAACCTATTAACGAGATGCCACAGTGCCAGTTCCTGTTTTCTGCTGTTTTTGGTTCCAGAAAGGCTGTTCGGGCAATATTCTCGGAATTGGACGAAATCAACGCGAAACCTCCTATTTTTCCCGGAAGGCTCCAGAACACCGAAGAAGAGTCGGAGAGGGGCCAGGGGGCCACCACACCACATGGCGGCGCGGGCCAGACCCTGGCCGCGCCGGCCTAGGGTGTGGCGCCCCCAGGTGCCCCCCTGCGCCGCCTCTTCGCCTATAAAATCCCTTTCGACCTAAAAACACCGCACCAATTGACGAAACTCCAGAAAGACTCCAGGGGCGCCGCCACCGTCGCGAAACTCCAATTTGGGGGACAGAACTCTGTTCCGGCACCCTGCCGGAACGGGGAAGTGCCCCCGGAAGCCATCTCCATCAACGCCACCGCCTCCATCATGCTCCGTGAGTAGTTCCCCCATGGACTACGGGTTCTAGCAGTAGCTATGTCGGTATACTCTCCCCCATGTACTTCAATACAATGGTCTCATGAGCTGCCTTACATGATTGAGATTCATCTGATGTAATCGGTGTTGTGTTTGTTGGGATCCGATGGATGATACATTATGATTAGTCTATCTATAAAGTTTGTGAAGTTATTGTTGCTGCAATCTTGTTATGCTTAATGCTTGTCACTAGGGCCCGAGTGGCATGATCTTAGATTTAAGCTCTATACTTATTGCTTAGATTGTATCTACAAGTTGTATGCACATGTCACTGTCCGGAACCAATGGCCCCGAAGTGACAAGAATCGGGACAACCGGAGGGGATGGTAGTGATGTGAGGATCACATGTTTTCACGGAGTGTTAATGCTTTGCTCCGGTACTCTATTAAAAGGAGTACCTTAAAATCCAGTAGTTTCCCTTGAGGCCCGGCTGCCACCGGCTGGTAGGACAAAAGATGTTGTGCAAGTTTCTCATTGCGAGCACGTACGACTATATACGAAAAATATGCCTACATGATTAATAATCTTGATGTTCTATCTTAATGCTTTGATTCCTATCAATTGCCCAACTGTAATTTGTTCACCCAACACTTGTCACTTATTGGAGAGTTACCACTAGTGTAGATCGCTGGGAACCCCGGTCCATCTTTCATCATTATATACTTGTTCTACATGTCATTGGAAGTAGTATCAACTATTTTCTGGTGCCATTGCTCTCATATTGCTATTACTGCTGCTGTGTTATCACATTACTCTTTGCTCTCATATTACTGCTACTTTCACATCACCCATGTTACTAGTGCTTTTCCAGGTGCAGCTGAATTGACAACTCAGTTGTTAAGGCTTATAAGTATTCTTTACCTCCCCTTGTGTCGAATCAATAAATTTGGGTTTTACTTCCCTCGAAGACTATCACGATCCCCTATACTTGTGGGTCATCAAGACTGTTTTCTGGCGCCGTTGCCGGGGAGGCATAGCTCTACTCATAAGTTCACCTGGGGAGTACACTCTACCTCTCTCTCTGTTTTATTTTATTTTGTTTTGCTTAGTTTACTTTTTCCTAGTTTACTTGTGCTTAGTTTATTTCTGTCTAGTATTACTTTGCTTAGTTTACTTTTGTCTAGTTTATTTCAGTTTTGTTTTATTTTCCTCATATACCCAAAAATCCATAAAAATTTGAAAAACCGAAAAATTAAAAACTGCTGTTATGGGAGAACCAACAACCTACTTGGAGCTTATGGAATGTTATAATTGTTATAGAGAATCAAGAACTGGTAAAATAATGAGTGCTATGATAGAAAAATTGAATACAATTGCTAGAATCTTGCTTAGACGCCATGATATAAACTGTTGCTCTCAACGGGATACTAAACATCTTAAATTTCAATGTGGCTTTAGTGAGGAATATTTTATTAAGAGCTATAATCGGAATTGCTATATTCATTATGGGTTCGAAGAGGTAGAACAATTTGTCTTATTTATGGGAGCCTCTGAGATAGAATCCTTCATGGTTGAGAATTATGAAACTTGTGCTATTTGTAAGGACCTTAAAGATTATGTCCCTACTATCCTTAATTCTTGCATAGAATGCTACAGTAGGAATCCTTATATCCTTGATTATAAAGAGAGACACATTAATGCACAAGAATGCACTCACAATTTGCAGGAACCGGTGGAAGAAGAAATTGATAAACCTGAAAGCTCATTGGATGAAAAAGAGGAGGAAATTGATGAACCTGAAAGCTCATTGGATGAAAAAGAAGAGGAGAGCGACGAACAAAAGGGGGAAGAATGGATTAGCTACCCATGCCAACCTTCTAATGAGAGTAACTCTTTATCTCTTACACTATTTGATTGTCCTCCATGCTTACCGGAAGAGGTTGAATGTTATGTTCCTGTGGATTCTCTTGAAATAGTACCTATGAGTAAAACTTGTGAGAATAATTATGCTACTATTATTTATGATAATCCATGCTACTTTGATAAATCTTATGATAATGCTTTGTTTGTGCCTGATGTCGAAATGCATGGTACTAAAGAATTTTGCTTAGCAAATGTTTATGATAAAGCTCTAGATGATGGTCCTATGTTACTTGATACTATTAATTATACTACTAATGAAAATGGGGTTGGAGAGTTCTTGACTTATTCTATGAGTCCCATATTGACAAGGTATCAACTTGTCAATGCCTATGGATTGTAGGCTAGGGTTTAGTTAGAAGTAGAGGGCAAGTAGATCTCGAAGGTTTCAGCCGAAAAGTACTCGACGATTATGAAAACTAGGGTTTGTAACAATGATTCGATTGCCTCTTCGTCCCTCGACTCCCCCTTTATATAGGAGGCGGAGCCGAGGGTTTCGTTTTGTACAAGTTACAAAGTCCGGGACGGTATCTAACTCATCCCGCCAGATTTACAAATAACACTTCCTATTACAACTCTAACTTTCCTTAATATATCTTGGGCTCCCGAATCTTCTTTATTCTTCGGGTATTGGGCCTTCAGTAAACCCCGGGTACTATCTTCGGTAGGCCCATTTGGGATGCCTATGTCAGTAGCCCCCGAGATTTTGCTTGAATCGTAGAGTCAGGGAAAATCTCCACTGTTTATTTTTACTCGAGAGCTTTAACTTTTTTATATTTCTTCACATAAAATTCTATATTGTACAGGGATACTGGTAGTTGGGGCTAGTTCATCTGACGGATCAGGTACTAGTTAACTGCTCTAGTGGCAATCCGGAAAAACCTACTTCGAGATCACGTCCCTGGACATGATTCCGGGATACTGGTGCAAACTTCGACAGGTGCCGCTTAAGGTCTTACCATTCTGTCGAGTCCCAGTCAAATTTATCGAGTACCTAACGCGTCCGTTAGGATTTTTCTTCGTATCTGTTGATACGGATAAAAGTAGCAGAGCGCAGTCTTCGGCGATGCCACGCCCAGCGAAACGGATCTGGGTCTTACCTTCGCAAATTTGCGGCATTCAGAAATTGATCGCAACTTTGGCGTTCTGAGAATATATTGTCGAGTGCTTTTCCGGCTGTTGGAATGGCACATTTTATCGAGTCAAATATGACTTATATTGCTCTCCCGATGGGAGTATATGTAGAGTTAATTATAACTCGAAATATACTCTCTTGCTTTTCTATCTTTTCTTTGTTAATTTCATCGGGCACGCGAACAGCGTTCCCGATGGGAGTAGCCCCCGAGGCTACAACCAAAAACTTGTGCTTGGTTGTAGGCTCAACATTTTAGTCCACCTTGTCGCTATATTGTCATTATTCCCAATATGATCTCTCTTCTTCTTTTTTTTATCTCTCGGGTGCGCGAACAGCGCTCCCGATGGGAGTAGCCCCCGAGGCTACAGCCAAGAACTTGTGCTTGGTTGTAGGCTCCCGCAATTTCTATATTGCCATACTCGAAATTTTACTTTTTATCGAAGTAGCCCCCGAGCATTTGGGCAAAAACTTGTATTTGATCAAAGGCTCCCGAAGTATTTAATAACTTCTCCTGTCGCCAATCTTCTTTTATTTTTCTTGTCGGCATGCTTCCCTTAACCAAATTTACTTCATCTTTGTTAATAGTCGTGATTTTTCTGCCTTGTGGGTCCATTGTTTCCACCACGTTGACACGTCGTGCAAGTGGGGGACACACGTCCTCCGCTTTTTCTGGCGCACGTACAGTAACGCCTATCTCAGTAAAAATACCTTTTTACCCTTTTATCTAGAAGATCTTTTTTCACCACACGATTTCTTCATCCAACGGTGCATTGCTTCGCCTGATTCTTATATAAACCTTTCTTCAACCTCCGTTCACTCCTTCGCTTGCGCCGCACATCTGTTCCCCTTTGCAAAAACTTCCCCTGCGCCCAACTCTCTCTGATCTTCCGCACTCACGAACATTGCTTTTTCCATTGCCGTTGATGCCACCGCGCACGCGACTCACTCGCCACAGCACTCCAGAGTCCAAGATGGCCGCCGAAGATCTTGAGTGGGAGAGATCTAAAATCTCCAACCAGGATGTCAACACGCTGAAGAGGCTTGGCCTGATGAAGAAAGAAGACGCCATCCGCTTTCCCAGCGAAGAAAGCTACCCCAACCCTCCAATGGAGTACCGGGTTAATTTCGTTGATCACCTCATCCGCGGCCTTTCGGCCCCAATTCACGATTTCCTCCGCGGCCATCTTTTTGTTTACGGGATTCAACTGCACCAGTTGACCCCCAATTCCATCCTTCACATTTCCATTTTTATCACACTGTGCGAATGCTTCCTTGGAATCCCTCCTAATTGGGCTCTGTGGAAACGCATTTTCTGCCTCCGCCGCAATGGCTCCCACAACGCCACCTATAACATAGGCGGCGTTGTTATCTGTGTCCGAACTGACGTTGATTATTTCGACGTCAAGTTTCCTGATTCTGTCCAAGGATGGCGCAAAAGATGGCTCTACATTCACGAAGAAAGTGCCAACTCTGTGGAACACAACATAATCCCTTTCGACGGAAGTGCCAAAATTCAGCGCCGCCGTTCCTGGGACGCTGAAGCTTCCGAAGAAGAGAAAAAGGCGACAGAAGCACTTATGTCTCGTATTCATCAGCTTCAAAATACTCGAGGCAAAGAACTATCCGGTGTTCAAATCATTGCCTACTTCCTTAGGATTAGAGTGCAGCCTCTTCAGGCTCGCAAAAATCCCCTTTGGACGTATTCTGGTGAAAACGACGCCAATAGAATCTCCAGTGATCTTTCTGCAAAGGACTTGGAGAAATTGATTCGAAGAGTTTCCCGCCTGGCCAAGAAGGATCCTATTCCCTCCTCTTGTCGCGTGGAACCATACAGCGCCGCCAATCCTCTTCCTGAGGTATTTTATCTTCTCGAGTTTCTGTATTGTTCCGAACTTTCCCTGCATCTCATTAATTTTCCTGTTGTCGCTATTTTCCTGCAGAACCATCCTACTATGGCTTCCCTTCCTCCTCTTCCTGAGGATGGAGAAGTCGAAGAACAGGCTATTGTTGCCGAAGACAACCAAGGTTCTTCTCTTCCTGAAAGTGAAGTCGCAGGTTCTCACAAATCTGCGGCTTCCCATGAAAAAGAAGTTGAATCTGAAGCCAGCGAGTCGACGTAATCCCTTCCTCCTGCTGTTTCCCCAAGGAACAAAAGGAAAAGGAATGATGCCGAGGATTCTGGCACTTCTAAGGCTGAAAAAGTTGTTCCTTCTCATCCGAAGGCAGCTTATGATCCTTATATTGAATCCCTCGTCAGCTCGTAAGTCACCTTTATTTCTCCCTTTTTCTGTACTCGAGGTGTTTATCTTGTCTTGCTTTTTATGCTGCCGATTTTTGATCAACAGTGATGACGAGGAAGAAGTACCAACTGTTGACGTGGCTCCTCGGACAAGCACGTCACATACTGTACTTGCCTCAGACACGCTAGTTGAAGGAGAAGAATCCTCACCTCCTCAACAAAACGTCGTCACCACAACTCCGCCAGCAAGCCCCCTTGCTCCTTCACCAAAAAGGACAAGGATTGAAACGATTGTTGAAGCTGCCCCTCAATTGGGCAGCTCGTCGACTCTGCTCTTAGATGATGTAAGTTTGTCGACATCTATATTTCCCCTATTTTGCTTTTTCACGCCTTCACTTTCTTTTTCATGCCGATGTTTCTTTTGCTGTATTCTCCTTTGACAGCCCATGATCAAAGAGCTTATCCGCATCGGATCCCAATTTATTGGGTACCGTGAATATGCCAGCAGAGCCGAAGGTAACAACTTTTATACTTGCCATTTTTTCTTGACTTTTTGCTCCTGTTGCTTGTCGCGGTTTTTGATCTTTCTTCTTTTTTTTATATCTCGACAGAGAAACTTGCAGAGGCCAACAAACGTGCCGACGCACTTGCTCAAAAACTTGAGCAAAGTGAGGCGGCTCGCAAGAAGGCCGAACTTGTTGCTAGCGAAGCCAAAGCCGAGGCTGATGAAGCCAAAGCAAAAGCTGCTAGTGTCGAGGAACTGCAGAAAAGACTTGAGGATGCTGAATCTGCCTTAAACGAGCATAAAGCTGCATAAGCTTCTCGTGAGCAGGGGATCCTCAAGCGCCTGAAATCACAAAGTCGACGCACTCGCAGTAATATTATTGATCCCTTCTATTTTTATGAGAACCGCTGTTTCTTGTTGTTGACCAACGTTTTGTTTCCTTGGCAGACCAAACAAACCAAGATTTTGATCTGGAGAATCCTGTCAATGACCCTCTCCTTGACGCACTTACTTATCTGGAGCTTCATGGGTCCGAAATTCGTGAAGGCGTGGCCAATGCAAATGCAGGATTGTCGGCGCTGTTCCCCTACTTCTTCCCGAAGAAAAAGGAGCCCCCGACTTTCCTTACCCTTGCCAAGACTTTCAATTCACCAGAAGATCTTGGACTAAAGATGCGTCAGGAGAACATGAAGATTGCTGTCGAAAGCACTGTTGCTCTAGTTGCTGACAGCCAACAAACTGTTGATTGGATGAAAGTTGGCGACACCGAGCAAATAGAGCAATCCAGATGGAGGTCCCTGATTAAGGCAGCCAAGCCCAACACGAAGAAAATCTTGGCTTATCTCGGGATCAAACCAGTTTCGACTCCTAGCTCATCAAGGCCGGAGGTCTAGTTGCATGCCTCTTTGTTTTTCTTTCTCTGTTTATTTTGCTCTTGTCGCCAAAGTAGTTATTTGGCGACACGTACTTCGTTAGCTCCACTGTAAGGCCTTTGTAATTATTCCGAAAGATTAATGAAAACTCTATCTTTTGCTTGTTGATTGATGTTGTCTTTTAAATTTCAGTTGGTATTTGATAACTACACTCCATCTTCCACTCCTTCCAATGTTTCGCCTTCTTCTTCTCGCTCAAAGAGAACTCTTGCTGATGCTACACCTGTCGAAGATTCCTTGCCGCGAGAATTGGATGAACTTCGGCAGCAACTTCAGTATGCAAAGAAGCAAACACTTGTGATGATGGAAAAATCTCGCAAGTCATCTGAAGCCGAAAAAATTGCACTTCAGCAAGCTCGTGAAGCCGTGGCTGCCAAGGAAATCGCTGCTTCCGAGGCTGAAAAGGCGACTACTCGAGAAAATTTCATGCTCGAGTTGATGAATGAAGCTAGTGCGGATATGTCGGGTATGCTTGTTTCAACCTCAATATCTTCCGTCTTCATGCTACGTCTCTTAAAATTTTCTGCTCCGTTGTTTTAATAGGTTCCTTTACTGATGCTGTTGCCGAAGAAGAGAGGGTAAATACTAGGACGAACCTCCTCGTTAATCTTTCCCTTGATCATGGTTCTTTGTTTTGGGCTACCCCAGAGAGGACCCGCCAGATTGTCAGATTTCAGGATCGCACTTCTCAAACTCGCGACTTCCTTGACTTCTGTACCAAGACCCTGTCCATGGTTTATAATTCTATGTTTCCTCGGAACGTTCAACCAAAGACTCTTCCCGGGTTAATGGAGAAATTCAAGGATACCCACAGGATCCATGATTTCGTCAAAGCTCAACTGGTAGCTGGCGCCAGATTTGCTCTTATCATGCTTCAGGTCTGCCACTCAAATCTTGACCTGACCCAAGTTGTTGCGAAAGTTCATCAGAAAGTAAAGCGCCGAAGAGTTGGTGTCGACCGAATTAACACGAAGGTTTTGCCTGTAGCCGAAGAAATGATTGAAGACCTTCTTCGGATGGATGTCGACTTTTTTGCCGATGGTCATTATGCTGACTTTCTTGGCGCTGCTCCTGAAGAAAACAGAATTACCCTTGACGATATACTGAATCATGATTAATTATTTTCCTTTTGTAGATAACTCTTCTTTGTAACCCATGACTGTGATTATATTGTGAAGCAATCATTATATTTCTATATTTGTCTAGCCCCCGAGTGTTTCGGTGGCTATTTACTGTATTTGTATATTGCGAGGTTTTGAACCAAGGCATTTATTTAATATGTATTGATGGCGAATATCAGCCCCCGAGCTTCTTTATTGAGTACTATTTTGTATTTGTATTGACTCACGAGGTATTTTAGTACCAAGGCAAGGCTTTTCTTTGTCGATGAACTATATTGAAATTCGTCGGGTCAAAGACTTTGAGCATGTCGATAAAGAAAAGTTATATTGACACTATCTTTATTATATTGCAGCACCGCGAGCCTGCCTCATTAAAAACCTTTCCCGGCCCCACTCGGTGTCCCGAAAAAGGAAAAGAGTGCGTCTAAAAACTCGTGGGCGTTTCAGTACATTGAAGTTTTACAAGGACTATATTTCGACTCTAGGCGTAGAACCGCCTGAGTTGCGCCACGTTCCAGGGGTTTTGCTCCTCCACCCCTGTCTTCTTGTCCTTTATCCTGTATGCTCCTCCTCCGATTACTTCCGTGACAATGTAAGGGCCAAGCCATGGTGACTCGAGTTTTTCATGACTTTTTTGCGTGAGCCGAAGAACTAGGTCTCCTACCTGAAAAGATCTTGGGCGCAAACGTCGACTATGGTAATTCTTTAAGTCCTGTTGGTATTTGGTTACCCTTGATAGTACCTCGTCTCGAGCTTCATCGAGTGCGTCGACGTCGTCTTCCAATGCTATCTTGGAAGTTTCTTCATTATACTCTGTGACTCTGGGGGAGTGGTGCTCTATTTCTATTGGCAGTACTGCCTCTGCTCCATGGACCAGGAAAAACGGGGTCTCCTGTGTCACTGTATTTGGTGTTGTTCGGATGCTCCACAAAACACTTGGTAGTTCGTCTGGCCAGGTATGTCGAGCTTTTTCCAGTGGTCCTAACAGGCGTTTCTTGATGCCATTGCAGATGATGCCATTGGCTTTCTCGACTTGCCCATTGGTTTGAGGATGTGCAACTGACGCGAAGTGCAACTTGATACCCACTTCTTCGCAATAATCTTTGAATTCGTGGGATGTGAAGTTACTGCCATTGTCTGTGACGATGCTGTGGGGCACTCCAAATCTGAAGACGAGTCCTTTTATGAATTTTACTGCGGATGCTCCATCTGGTGAATTTATCGGCTTCGCTTCTATCCACTTTGTAAATTTGTCGACAGCTACTAGCATATACTCCTTTCCTCCTGGCCAGGATTTGTGTAACTTGCCCACCATATCAAGTCCCCATTGGGCAAAGGGCCATGACAATGGTATTGGTGTTAGTTCTGCTGCTGGAGAGTGGGGTTTTGCGGCAAACCTTTGACACGCGTCGCAAGTTCTTACTATTTCCTTAGCGTCCTCGATTGCTGTCAACCAGTAGAATCCTGCTCGAAAAACCTTGGCTGCAATAGCTCGACTACTTGCGTGGTGGCCACATATTCCTTCGTGTACATCCTTCAAAATTATTCTTCCTTCTTCGGGTGTGACACATCTCTGCAGGACGCCTGAAATACTTCGCTTGTACAATTCTCCTTTGACCACCGTGAAAGCTTTGGAGCGTCGAATTACTCGTCTTGCCTCAACTGGATCATCGGGTATTTCTTTCCTGAGGATGTACGATATGTACGTCTGCATCCATGGTATCTGTATCACCATGACCAGGTCCTGATCTTCTTCTTCTTCTTCCTCTTGCTTTTCCTTGGTAGCCCCCGAGGGTTTCTTCTCCTTCTTTTTTGATTTTGTCGATTTTGTAGATCTCTCTGTTATCTCTTCCCAAAATACACCCGGCGGAACTGCAAGGCATTGCGACCCGATGTTTGCAAGAACGTCGGCTTCGTCGTTGCTCAATCTGCTAATATGATTTACTTCGCATCCATCAAACAACTTTTCGAGCTCGTTGTACACCTCCTTGTATGCCATCATGCTATCATTGACTGCGTCACATTGGTTCATGACTTGCTGAGCCACCAATTGTGAGTCGCCAAATATTTTTAATCGAGTTGCACCGCAAGCTTTCGCCATCTTCATCCCGTGTATGAGGGCTTCATATTCTGCTTCATTGTTAGATGCGTTAGGGAACGTCATCCGAAGGATGTACTTCAACTTGTCGCCTTCAGGTGATATGAGTACTACTCCTGCGCCAGCTCCTTCTAGTCTTTTGGACCCATCAAAGTTCATGGTCCAGGTTTTCGACAAATCTGGAGGTCCTGTGTTTTGCAACTCCATCCATTCTGCGATGAAGTCCGGCAGAACTTGCGACTTGATTGCTTTTCTTTTTTCATACGTGATGTCCCGAGGGGAAAGTTCTATTCCCCAAAGGGAGACACGACCCGTAGCTTCTGGATTGTTTAGTATATTTGACAAG
Organism: Lolium perenne; assembly: GCF_019359855.2. Lineage (NCBI taxonomy): Eukaryota > Viridiplantae > Streptophyta > Magnoliopsida > Poales > Poaceae > Lolium > Lolium perenne. The sequence goes on along the minus strand of NC_067246.2, from coordinate 255,510,952 downwards.
GGAGCTTCATTGACCACTATGATCGGGTGTGCCGAAAAATAGTGGCGCAATTTTCGTGCTGTTGTGAGCACTCCATATGCTAGCTTTTGGTACTGAGGGTACCTTTGTTTTGATGGCGATAAAACTTCGCTGATGAAGTATACTGGCCTCTGTACTCCGTGGAGTTTTCCTTCTTCTTCTCGTTCGACAACTAGCACCGTGCTCACCACTTGGGGCGTGGCTGCAATATACAGCAGGAGAGGTTCCTTTTCCTTCGGCGCCACCAGAATTGGTGGTGTCGAGATTGTGCGCTTCAAATCCTCGAAGGCTCTATCGGCCTCTTCGTTCCACTGGAATTTATCTCCTTGCTTTATTAGAGCGTAAAATGGTAACGCTTTTTCTCCCAACCTGGCGACGAATCTGCTCAAAGCTGCGACTCGCCCAGTTAGCTGCTGTATTTCTTTCAACTTTGTTGGCTTCCTCATTGTTATGATAGCTTGTATTTTGTCGGGATTTGCTTCAATCCCTCTTGCTGAGACTAGAAATCCCAGAAGTTCTCCGCTGGGACGCCAAAGGAACACTTCGTCGGGTTCAGCTTGAGGCAGAATTTGTTGAGGTTGTCGAAGGTTTCCTTGAGATCCTCGATCGTTGTTGCCCCCTCTTTTGACGTTATGACGACATCGTCGATGTACACTTGCACGTTTTTCCCGATCTGTGTCGCCAGACACTTCTGCATCATCCTCTGGTATGTTGCTCCCGCGTTTTTTAAACCGAAAGGCATTGTTCTGTAACAAAACACGCCGTAAGGTGTTATGAACGCTGTTTTGGCCTCGTCTTCTTCTTTCAATCTGATCTGGTTATAACCAGAGTATGCGTCCAGGAAGGAAAGACGTTCACATCCAGCCGTGGAGTCGATAATTTGATCGATCCTCGGGAGGGGAAAGTGATCCTTTGGACAATGTTTATTGAGACACGTAAAGTCGACGCACATGCGAAGGACTGTCGTGTGTTTCTTCGGCACCATCACTGGGTTAGCTACCCATGTGGCTTCTGTAGATATCTCTTTGATAAAACCAGCTTCCTCCAGTCGATTTACTTCTGATAGCATAGCTTTGCGGTTTGATTCCGAAAAACGCCGCAAAGGTTGTTTGATTGGTCTCGCTAATGGATCCAAGTTTAGGTGGTGCTCGGCAAGTTCCCTGGGTACTCCTGGCATGTCAGCTGGACACCATGCGAAGATTTTCCAGTGCTCACGGAGGAACTCGACGAGCGCGCTTTCCTATGCGATATCCATGTCGTTTGCGATAGATGTCGTCTTTTTCGGGTCTGTCGGGTGAATCTGCACCTCCTTAGAATTTTTCTTGGTATTGAAAGTTGATTCTTTATTTGGCCTTCCAACGTCTGGCAGTACGTCGTAATCGGTCATGCTTTTTGACGCCAAGTACTCAGCTTGCATCCCGAAAGTTTCTGATAGCCGATGAAAATCCTTGTCGCATTTATCGGCTAAGGCAAAGCTTCCTTTAACTGTGATTGGTCCCTTTGGTCCAGGCAATCTCCACAACAGGTATGTATAGTGTGGCACCGCCATAAATCTAGCATATGCTGGTCGTCCCAACAAAGCGTGGTACTGTGACGGAAAATCCACGACTTCAAATTCCAGCCTCTCGATTCTGTAATTTTCTCGGGTCCCAAACTGAACGTCGAGATTGATCTTCCCCAATGGATAACTTGGTTTCTCCGGTGTGATGCCGTGGAACCTTGTGTCTGTTGGTTTCAAGTTTGCTAAGGATATGTTCATCTTCCTCAATGTATCTGCATACATAAGGTTTAGGCTGCTGCCGCCGTCTATGAACACTCGGGAGACATCAAATCCTCGCGATAATCGCCGCGTAATAAGTGCTGACTGCCCTGGTCGAGGGACTTGCTGCGGGTGATCTGCTATTGTGAAGCCAATATCTTGTCCTGACCAATTAAGGTACTCAACTGTTGGTGGAGGCATTTTTTCTGCCATAAACACCTGTCGTGAGATTACTTTCTGAGCTCTATTGGACGGCCTTCCCTTCTGAATCATTGACACCGCTCCGTTGGAGTTAGGATCAACATAAGGTGGTGGTGGAGGTGCTGCCGCTATTCTGAGCTGATGCCGATTGTCGTCTGTAATCGCGGGAGGAGGCGGCAAGTGAATCTCGCTAATGGGATCTCGAGGATTTCTCGTGTTGCCCGCGCGTTAGCGTTCTCTCGCATATCTTAGCATTGCCTGAAAATTTCGACAGCCTTTTCTGCAGTGTCCTGACTGTCTTTTACCGTTGCTGTCGAGGAAAAAGTGCATTTGACACGGCCCATTCATCATCTCTTCAGGGGACACGAAAGGCCTTGGGAACCTAGGCCCGCTATTTTGTCTGTTGTTGCGAGAATCATCCCTGTTATCGCCTCGCTGTTCACTGCTTCTCTGATAATCATCTCTGTTGCTTCCTCCTGTGTTTGCCCGAAAACCTGCCGAAATTTGCCCTGGAGCGTCATAGTTCGGGTACTGCCGAGGAAATCGTCGCCTCGGTTGATAATTTCGACCACGGTCCTCCTCTGGCGACCTGTGCCGTTTGTTGTGGACAGCGTCTTCTCCATCTGCCCATCTATTTGCTATCTCCATTAACGCAGATACTGTCTTTGGATTGGTCCTTCCTAAGTCCTCGACAAAATCTCCACGCCTGATTCCTGCGACAAACGCATCTATTGCTCTCTCGTCAGATATATTTTCTGCCGAGTTTTTGATGATATTCCACCTTTGAATGTACTTTCTCATTGGCTCATCTGGCTTTTGTCGACACGCTCTCAACTCTTCTAACGACGCAGGTTTTTTGCACGTGGATCTGAAGTTCTTGACGAACACATCCTCGAAACTTTCCCAGCTGTCGATAGATCCTGGAGTGAGTTTCTTTATCCAAGATCGTGCGGCTCCACTCAAATGCACCTGGATGCTTTGCATAGCTGTTGCCCTGGTTCCTCCTGTGAGCTTCACTGTCTCGAGATAATCAACTAGCCAATCCTCTGGATCTTGAAGGCCGTCGAACTTCTTGAAGTTGTCGGGTAACTTGAATCCTGAGGGGACTCGAGTTTTTCGGACTCTCCTCGTGAAGCATGGCAGGCCGCACATATCTTCGTCATTAAGCTCCGGAGATTGCCGATGATCCCTTCTGCTTTGCCGCGCTCTGTCGACCCTTGCTTGTGCTGCTGTGTCTCTTGCTCCACTTGGTCCTTCAAAGTGCCGCTGTTGCTGCTGCAGGTCGTGAACTATTTTGCCGTGCCGCTCCTTCGGGAGGCGTTGATACAAACGCTGTCCCCATAGCTCCAACTCCTGCTACCGCCATATTGTATAGTGTTTCCCTTGGATCACCTGGAGGTGGTTTAGATGCAAGGATAAAAGCATGTGTCGCCATATACCCAGCCTCTGGTGTCTTAGGGATGATATTTCCTCTTGTATCTATCGACATGAAGGACATGTCGAGGTTTTGGACCAAGTGCTCTCTTTCTGCCTCGGGTATATGTTGCAACCTTGATCTTGCTCTGTTCCGAGCCTCCCTGTGGCTATCACCCGAAGTTCTAGATTGTCGACTTAGATCTGGCCTTCTCCTGCTGGATGCAGAAGCTGCCTCCTTTCTCCTGTTTAACTCGGCTGTCTGTTTTTCCAATTCTCTGGCAGCTCGTGCGAGCCTATATTGATATGCTTGTAATTCCTCTGGTGTGGCCGTGGTAGCCATTGGTTCTGTACCGTTCATAGCTCTCGCGGCTCTGTCCCACGCTGCTTGTGAAAGTTGAACTCTATCTCGCGGCTCTGGCCCGACGTATTTGTTGCCCAGGCCTTGTCGCAGGTTGGAGGGATCGACGTATGGATTTCCCAGATCGTCGAAAGCCTTAGATGTTTCCTCTTGATCCTCAATGGCATAAATCTGATGATATTTTGTATTCAGATCTATGTTGGGTTTGGTGACATCATCGTTGAGATTGATGAAGACCTTGCCCACTGTGATAGATTTGTCGATGAAGTCGTAACTGTCGACATCGCTTGAGCCATCGCTTATATATGAGTCCGTAGATGACTCAAACGATATGTCGTTGAAGATCTTGGCGAGTTTCTCTCTTGCTCTGGTGCTGACGTAGCGTGTCGACGAAGTTTCTTCTTCTCCTGACTTGGTTGACGATGCATAGCTTGAAAAATCGGAATCGACCGCCGACGATCCCGACGAAACCGGAATCTCGACACGATATGATCCTTCCTTCTCGACGCGAAAGTGAAACCTTCCGAAGTCATCTCCATGGGCTCCGCCAGATACGCATATGCATCCAAACGGGAGGGTGGGTGAGGAACAAAATCGACAAGACCAGCAGCGATCTGTTTACCTCGATCCATTGTGTTGCTTGCGGTTGACGATGTCGAAGATCTTGAACGTGCCATCGAGATCAGATCCTTACGCCTCTAGTCCCCACGGATGGCGCCAATTGACAAGGTATCAACTTGTCAATGCCTATGGATTGTAGGCTAGGGTTTAGTTAGAAGTAGAGGGCAAGTAGATCTCGAAGGTTTCAGCCGAAAAGTACTCGACGATTATGAAAACTAGGGTTTGTAACAATGATTCGATTGCCTCTTTGTCCCTCGACTCCCCCTTTATATAGGAGGCGGAGCCGAGGGTTTCGTTTTGTACAAGTTACAAAGTCCGGGACGGTATCTAACTCATCCCGCCAGATTTACAAATAACACTTCCTATTACAACTCTAACTTTCCTTAATATATCTTGGGCTCCCGAATCTTCTTTATTCTTCGGGTATTGGGCCTTCAGTAAACCCCGGGTACTATCTTCGGTAGGCCCATTTGGGATGCCTATGTCACATATCTCTTGAGATTGATCAACTACCTTGTTATATTATTAATAAAAGAAAGTTTGAAAGTTTTAATTCCACTATTCTTGAACTTGATAAAAATTATATGTTTGTGGATCATGAAAAGTATGCTGCATGTGATAGTTATATTGTTGAGTTTGTTCATGAAGCTACTGAAAATTATTATGAGAGAGGAAAATATGGTAGTAGAAATTTTCATGGTACTAATACACCTCTCTATATGCTGAAATTGTTGAAGTTACACTTGTTCTATCTTCTTATGCTTGTCACTTTGTTCTTCATGAATTTATTTGTGTACAAGATTCCTTTGCATAGGAAGCATGTTAGACTTAAATGTGTTTCGGATTTGCCTCTTGATGCTCTCTTTTGCTTCAAATACTATTTCTTGTGAGTGCATCATAAAAACTGCTGAGCCCATCTTAATGGCTATAAAGAAAGCAACTTCTTGGGAGATAACCCATGTGTTATTTTGCTACAGTACTTTATTTTATATTTGTGTCTTGGAAGTTGTTTACTACTGTAGCAACCTCTCCTTATCTTAGTTTTGTGTTTTGTTGTGCCAAGTGAAGCCTCTAATCGAAGGTTGATACTAGATTTGGATTTCTGCACAGAAACAGATTTCTATCTGTCACGAATATGGGCTGTTTTCTCTGTAGAAAAATCAGAAAAATATGCCAATTTACGTGCGTGTTCCTCAGATATGTACGCAACTTTCATTAGTTTTGAGTTTTCTGATTTGAGCAACGGAAGTATTTTATTAAAATTCGTCTTTACTGGCTGTTCTGTTTTGGCAGATTCTGTCTCTGTTTTTTGCATTGTCTCTTGTGGACTTTAAGCGAGCTTTTCTAGACATAGAGAGCTGTAGCTAATGTTTTATTGAGTTCTTGCAATGTGCCACTACAGGACCAAGGTGGATTCAAATTTTTTGAGTACTAACCCCTCTAATGAAGTTTATGAGAAGTTTGTTGTGAAGGAAGTTTTCAAGGGTCAAGAGAGGAGGATGATATATGATCAAGAAGAGTGAAAAGTATAAGCTTGGGGATGCCCCCGTGGTTCATCCCTGCATATTTTAAGAAGACTCAAGCGTCTAATCTTGGGGATGCCCAAGGCATCCCCTTCTTCATCAACTTATCAGGTTCCTCCCCTGAAACTATATTTTTATTCGGTCACACCATATGTGCTTTACTTGGAGCGTCTGTGTGCTTTTATTTTTGTTTTTGTTTGAATAAATTCGGATCCTAGCAATCCTTGTTTGGGAGAGAGACACGCTCCGCTTTTTCATATGAACACTTGTTCTTCGTTTTACTTTTAATGTTCAATGATAAAAGTTGGAAGCTACAATACTTATTGTTATTTGGTTGGAAACAGAAAATGCCTCATATGTTGTGGATAATTTGACACTTGGCAATTGTTTTGAGCTCTCAAGTAGATCATAAGTTTTTGCATGTAGTTTAAACCTATTAGTGGAGAACTACCGTAAAGCTTGTTAAAATTGGTTTGCATAATTGATCTCTCTTAAGGTCTAGATACTTTTTGGTAAAAGTGTTTGAGCAACAAGGAAGACAGTGTAGAGTATTATAATGCTTGCGATATGTTCTTATGTAAGTTTTGCTGTACCGGTTCATACTTGTGTTTGCTTCAAACAACCTTGCTAGCCTAAGCCTTGTACTGAGAGGGAATACTTCTCATGCATCCAAAATCCTTGAGCCAACCACTATGCCATTTGTGTCCACCATACCTACCTACTATGTGGTATTTCCTGCCATTCCAAAGTAAATTGCTTGAGTGCTACCTTTAAACAATTCAAAATGCTTCCCAATTTGTGTTTATGTTTTATAGCTCATGAGGAAGTATGTGGTGTTTAGCTTTCAACCTTGTCATTTACTTTTGACGGACTCTCATATGGACTAGTGGCACATCCGCTTATCCAATAATTTTGCAAAAAGAGCTGGCAATGGGATTCCCAGTCCCAAATTAATTAACTTAAATAGACACTCCTCCATGGTTTGTGATTGATGGACGGCACCCGAAGATTCGGTTAGCCATGGCTTGTGTAAGCAAAGGTTGGGGGGAGTGTCATCATCATAATAAAACTAAAATAAAAAGGCACTCCTTCATGGTATGAGATTGTTGGCAGGCACCCGAGGATTCGGTTAGCCATGGTTTGTGTAAGAAAGGTTGGAAGGAGTGCCACATAAATATGCAAATAATTCATGGGAGCCGCTCTTGAAAGTCCGGTTGGCGAGGTAATTGGTGTACCCACTACCATTCGTTGACAACAACAAACACCTCTCAAAATTTTACTTTTTATGCTCTCTATATGTTTTCAAAACCAAAGCTCTAGCACAAATATAGCAATCGATGCTTCCCTCGTAGAAGGGCCATTCTTTTACTTTTATGTTGAGTCAGTTTACCTACTTCCTTCCACCTTAGAAGCAAACACTTGTGTTAACTGTGCATTGATTCTTATATACTTGCATATTTGCATTCATCATATTACTTTATGTTGACAATATCCATGAGATATGCATGTTGAAAGTTGAAAGCAACCGCTGAAACTTATATCTTCCTTTGTGTTGCTTCGATGCCTTTACTTTGAATTTATTGCTTTATGAGTTAACTCTTGTGCAAGACTTTTGATGCTTGTCTTGAAAGTACTCTTTATGAAAAGTTTTGCTATATGTTATCTACTTGTTAGCAACTATAGATCATTGCCTTGAGTCACTTCATTCATTTCATATGCTTTGTAATAGTATGATCAAGGTTATGTAAGTAGCATGTCACTACAGAAATTATTCTTTTTATCGTTTACCTGCTCGGGACGAGCAGGAACTAAGCTTGGGGATGCTGATACGTCCCCGACGTATCCATAATTTCTGTTGTTCCATGCTTGTTTTATGACAATACTTACATGTTTTGCTTGCACTTTATGATGATTTCATGCATTTTCCGGAACTAACCTATTAACGAGATGCCACAGTGCCAGTTCCTGTTTTCTGCTGTTTTTGGTTCCAGAAAGGCTGTTCGGGCAATATTCTCGGAATTGGACGAAATCAACGCGAAACCTCCTATTTTTCCCGGAAGGCTCCAGAACACCGAAGAAGAGTCGGAGAGGGGCCAGGGGGCCACCACACCACATGGCGGCGCGGGCCAGACCCTGGCCGCGCCGGCCTAGGGTGTGGCGCCCCCAGGTGCCCCCCTGCGCCGCCTCTTCGCCTATAAAATCCCTTTCGACCTAAAAACACCGCACCAATTGACGAAACTCCAGAAAGACTCCAGGGGCGCCGCCACCGTTGCGAAACTCCAATTTGGGGGACAGAACTCTGTTCTGGCACCCTGCCGGAACGGGGAAGTGCCCCCGGAAGCCATCTCCATCAACGCCACCGCCTCCATCATGCTCCGTGAGTAGTTCCCCCATGGACTACGGGTTCTAGCAGTAGCTATGTCGGTATACTCTCCCCCATGTACTTCAATACAATGGTCTCATGAGCTGCCTTACATGATTGAGATTCATCTGATGTAATCGGTGTTGTGTTTGTTGGGATCCGATGGATGATACATTATGATTAGTCTATCTATAAAGTTTGTGAAGTTATTGTTGCTGCAATCTTGTTATGCTTAATGCTTGTCACTAGGGCCCGAGTGGCATGATCTTAGATTTAAGCTCTATACTTATTGCTTAGATTGTATCTACAAGTTGTATGCACATGTCACTGTCCGGAACCAATGGCCCCGAAGTGACAAGAATCGGGACAACCGGAGGGGATGGTAGTGATGTGAGGATCACATGTTTTCACGGAGTGTTAATGCTTTGCTCCGGTACTCTATTAAAAGGAGTACCTTAATATCCAGTAGTTTCCCTTGAGGCCCGGCTGCCACCGGCTGGTAGGACAAAAGATGTTGTGCAAGTTTCTCATTGCGAGCACGTACGACTATATACGGAAAACATGCCTACATGATTAATAATCTTGATGTTCTATCTTAATGCTTTGATTCCTATCAATTGCCCAACTGTAATTTGTTCACCCAACACTTGTCACTTATTGGAGAGTTACCACTAGTGTAGATCGCTGGGAACCCCGGTCCATCTTTCATCATTATACACCTGTTCTACATGTCATTGGAAGTAGTATCAACTATTTTCTGGTGCCATTGCTCTCATATGGCTATTACTGCTGCTGTGTTACTGTTACTACTGCTCTCATATTACTGCTACTTTCACATCACCCCTGTTACTAGTGCTTTTCCAGGTGCAGCTGAATTGACAACTCAGTTGTTAAGGCTTATAAGTATTCTTTACCTCCCCTTGTGTCGAATCAATAAATTTGGGTTTTACTTCCCTCGAAGACTATCGCGATCCCCTATACTTGTGGGTCATCACTCGTCTCGACGAGATCTTCAAAACTAGCACCCATGTTAATATGTTTCGACAACTTTTTTTTCGGGCTAAAAGTTATCAACCCTGTAATACGTGATTTATCAACTGTAAAATTTAAAACTTACCAACCCAAAAAGCAAATTTCATTTCAAATATTTTAGCGACTATTTTTTTAGTTTATAATCTATCAACCCGGTGCCTCGTTATTTATCAACGGTAAATATAAATGACTACCAACCAGGAGTCCATTTATTTCTCAATGGTAAAAACAAGTAACTACCAACCCTGAAAATATTCCATTTAGCATATTTTAGCCACTCTTTTTTTGTTTACAAGCTATCAACCCGGTGCCCATATTTATCAACGGTAATTATAAATAACTATCAACCCTAAAAAGTTAATTTAATTTAGAATATTTTAGCGACCATTTTTTACTTTACAAAGCTATCAACCTGACGTCCCGTTATTTATCAACGGTAAAAATAAATAATTAGTAAACCTAAAAAGTATTTCAATTAGAATATTTTAGCGACTCTTTTATCCCTAGTATTAAGTTGCAAACAACAGACAATTGCATTAAGTACTGTGCGTAATGTAAACAATACAAATATCCTTAGACAAAGCATTGTTGTTTTATCTCTAGTGGCAACAGCACATCCATAACCTTAGAACTTTCTGTCACTGTCCCAGATTCAATGGAGGCATGAACCCACTATCGAGCATAAATACTCCCTCTTGGAGTTACAAGTATCAACTTGGCCAGCGGAGAGCATGCAAGATCATAAACAACACATATATGATAGATCAATAATCAACTTGACATAGTATTCCATATTCATCGGATCCCAAGAAACACAACATGTAGCATTACAATAAGGTGATCTTGATCATGATAGGCAGCTCACAAGATCTAAACATGATAGCACAAGAGGAGAAGACAACCATCTAGCTACTGCTATGGACCCATAGTCCAAGGATGAACTACTCACGCATCAGTCCGGAGGCGGGCATGGTGATGTAGAGTCCTCCGGTGATGATTCCCCTCTTCGGCAGGGTGCCGGAGGCGATCTCCTGAATCCCCCGAGATGAGATTGGCGGCGGCGGCGGCGCCTCAAACGTATCTATAATTTCTTATGTTCCATAGCAGTAGCTATGTATAACTTTTCTCGTAATTATAGATACGTTTGAGGCGCCGCCGCCAATCCCATCTCGGGGGATTCAGGAGATCGCCTCCGGCACCCTACCGGAGAGGGGAATCATCACCCGGAGGACTCTACATCACCATGATCGCCTCCAGACCGATGTGTGAGTAGTTCATCCTTCGACTATGGGTCCATAGCAGTAGCTAGATGGTTGTCTTCTCCTCATGTGCTATCATGATAGATCTTGTGAGCTGCCTATCATGATCAAGATCATCTATTTGTAATGCTACATGTTGTGTTTGTTGGGATCCGATGAATATGGAATACTATGTCAAGTTGATTATCAATCTATCAGATATGTGTTGTTTATGATCTTGCATGCTCTCCGTTGCTACTAGAGGCTCTGGCCAAGTTGATACTTGTGACTCCAAGAGGGAGTATTTATGCTCGATAGTGGGTTCATGCCTCCATTGAATCTGTGACAGCGACAGAAAGTTCTAAGGTTGTGGATGTGATGTTGCCACTAGGGATAAAACATCAATGCTTTGTCTAAGGATATTTGTGTTGATTACATTACACACCATACTTAATGCAATTGTCTGTTGTTTACAACTTAATACTGGAAGGGGTGCGGATGCTAACCCGAAGGTGGACTTTCTAGGCATAGATGCATGCTGGATAGCGGTCTATGTTATTTGTCGTAATGCCCTAAGTAAATCTTATATTAGTCATCATGATATGTATGTGCATTGTTATGCCCTCTCTATTTGTCAATTGCCCAACTGTAATTTGTTCACCCAACATACTATTTCTTACTGGAGAGACACCACTAGTGAACTGTGGACCCTGGTCCATTCTTTTACATCTGAATACAATCTACTGCAATCATTGTTCTCTACTGTTCTTTGCAAACAAACATCATTCTCCACACCATACGTTTAATCCTTTGTTTACAGCAAGCCGGTGAGATTGACAACCTCACTGTTAAGTTGGGGCAAAGTATTTTGATTGTGTTGTGCAGGTTCCACGTTGGCGCCGGAATCCCTGGTGTTGCGCCGCAGTACCCTCCTCCACCAACAACCTTCACGTGGCCTTCATCTCCTACTGGTTCGATAAACTTGGTTTCTTACTGAGGGAAAACTTGTTGCTGTACGCATCACACCTTCCTCTTGGGGTTCCCAACGGACGTGTGCTTCACGCGTTATCAAGCTCTTTTTCTGGCGCCGTTGCCGGGGAGATCAAGACACGCTGCAAGGGGAGTCTCCCACATCCAATCTCTTTACTTTGTTATTGTCTTGCTTTACTTTATTTTATTTTCTGCTTTATTTGTTTTCTTTATAGCAAAAATACAAAAAATTAGTTACTTGCTTTACTTTATTACTGTCTTGTTTGCTTTCTTCATATCAAAAACACACAAAAAAAATTAGTTACTTGCATTTACTTTATTTTATCTAGTTTGCTTTACTTATTTACTACTGCTAAAATGGGTACTCCTGAGAACACTAAGTTGTGTGACTTCACAAGCACAAATAATAATGATTTCCTATGCACACCTATTGCTCCACCTGCTGCTACAGCAGAATTTTATGAAATTAAACCTGCTTTACTGAATCTTGTTATGGGAGAGCAATTTTCTGGTGTTAGTTCTGATGATGCTGTTGCCCATCTTAATAATTTTGCTGAACTTTGTGAAATGCAAAAGTATAAGGATGTAGATGGGGACATTATAAAACTTAAATTGTTTCCTTTCTCCCTAAGAGGAAGAGCTAAAGATTGGTTGCTATCTTTGCCTAAGAATAGTATTGATTCATGGACTAAATGTAAAGATGCTTTCATTGGTAGATATTATCCTCCTGCTAAAATTATATCTTTGAGAAGTAGCATAATGAATTTTAAGCAATTGGATAATGAACATGTTGCCCAAGCATGGGAAAGAATGAAATCTTTGGTGAAGAATTGCCCTACCCATGGACTGACTACTTGGATGATCATCCAAACCTTTTATGCAGGATTGAATTTTTCTTCGAGGAACCTATTGGATTCAGCTGCTGGAGGTACTTTTATGTCCATCACTTTAGGCGCCGCAACAACGCTTCTTGATAATATGATGATCAACTACTCTGAATGGCACACTGAAAGGGCTCCACAAGGTAAGAAGGTAAATTTTGTTGAAGAAACCTCCTCCTTGAGTGATAAGATTGATGTTATTATGTCTATGCTTGTTAATGGTAGATCTAATGTTGATCCTAATAATGTTCCTTTAGCTTCATTGGTTGCTCAAGAAGAGCATGTTGATGTGAACTTCATTAAAAATAATAATTTCAACAACAATGCTTATAGGAATAATGTGGCACCCCCGGGATCAGGGTTAGACAAATACCAGATCTTGGTCTGACATAAGCCTAACCTAGAGCTCGAGAGACTACAGTGAGAGAATCGGTAACACAACAATGACTCTACGACTCAAAAAGTAATACAAGCTCATAACTGAGCGAAGAACCAAAGTATTACAAGCAGAGGTCACTGACCTGGCAAACATCAATCAACGGAAGCGAAGTTATGCTATTAGACATAGAAATATAGCAAAAGGCCTAAGAGGCCAGGAGCATAACGGCGACGTCCCAGCCCATAGATTCCAGGCTGCCACCTGGGAACCCCAAGCTACTCGTCGATGTCGACTAGAAACCACCATCTGTCGGAGCAACTTCGTCTGAAACAAAAGCATGCAAAGCTGAGTACAGGGACTCAGCAAGACTTAGTACAACCTTTTAGCAAAGCGGGTATGCGGGCTTTTTGTGGAGCTTCTTTTGCGTAAAGCGAGTTTTCCTTTGTAAGAAAAGAGAGAGGAGAAGCTCGACTACTCAGAACCTTTAAAAGGGGATAAGAAAGCGATATCTCTATCTCTATTGATCATCATATTGTATCCACCAAACTTCATCATCTCGAACCACTATCCTCGGATTACCCCCTCAACACCCGGAGAAGGTATCCGTAAACACACATTGGTTGCCAAGTTTTACGAGTAGGTTCATGTTGTCTATGATCACAGAATCCATTCCCAAGTCGTCCCTAACCGTGGACACGGCTTTTCGAAAAGATTCATAACCCTGCAGGGGTGCACAACTTTACCCACACGTACCAGCCGACTCTTAATGCCAGATCATAAGCTCTCTTCCTTGGAAAGCCGGCAGAGGGTGGCTGACCACGACCTTTACCTTGCTGTCGCCGAGACCATGAGTCACGCGCTAAGGATTGTTCCGCCGTAACGGGTCAAATCCCGAAGTCGGTCCTTAACGATGTGAGGCGAGGTGGGTTTCCCCAGAGGCCGCAACCCCCAGCCACCACGGCCACGCTTACCTACCTGTTATGTACCTTTAACCCCCAAGCAAAATGCAATGCATATGACCAGGTAACGCGCAAACTATGTGACTCATGGAATCTACTAGGCAAGTTAGTGAGTCGAGAGGGTACCATAATAGGGCCTCGTGTGGTTGTACACTCAAACTTGGTTCAAGAGGCGAGAACTCGGTTCCTAGGGTCGGCAGAAACGAAACAACCCACCACATCCCAATGTGGCCTCTCGTCTGAGCCTTTAATCATGTTTATCAACATCTCTATACTTACCACGTCAACCTGTCATGCTATTTTCATTTCATTGTATGGCTCCAGTCCGAAGACCGGAGTTGCAGCGTAACAAACTAAGCATGGCTAAGCATAAAGATATAAAGGCTCTAGCGAAGCACACATGCCAAACCTAGTTATGCTAGGAGCAGTGGATCAGGGTATTTGAGGCTTCAAGGATGGAACATGCAATAGATAGGGTAACTCTACCTATCGATAAAAGACAGTTGAATCGTATGCAATATGTAGGAACTAGAGTAAAAGCATTTCAAAATCATATATGAACCAGGCTAGGGCTTGCCTTTGTTCCTGACAAACCAATATGGATCTTCAGGCATCCCATGCTTGACTTGTTCGTCGGTGCACAATTATTGATCTTCGGTGTTGTTGATCTTCTCTCAGACTCGTGCTCTATCGGTCGCGAAGAAGCAAACACTAGAAAGATACAAATAACATTCAATACATGGTATAATGCAATGCACATACAATATGAATGACATGTCATATTAGAGGAATTGAGCAACCCTAGGTGCATCGTCAAATTAAAGGGGTGCCGGCATCGGACCCCGACATATGAGAGGGGTTAATTAGGGTTTCACTACTTATGCAGTTTTAATTGTTGCAATGATGCATGAATTTCATCTAAACTTGTAGAGAATGTTTTTCTGAACATTTTGATATATTATACATATTTTTCTGATTTAAAATGAATTAGTTATGAATTAAACAAGATTTAACCATTTTCTGAAATTTCTGGAAAATGTTAAATCTCTGACACATGTGGCCCACTGTCAGGATTTTATTCATTTAAAGTGAATTTCGGAAAAGATTAAAACTCTGACTAGAGGGGCCCACCTGTCAGGGATTTATTATTTACAGAAAATACAAAACAAAATAAAAGAAAAGCCACCGGGTCCCACTGGGTCAACCGCCGGTGGTTGACCACGGCAGGCCTGGCTCCGGCGGCGAGCGGAGCCGCCGCTACAGGGCGTGCCTGGACACGCTGCCAGGCGCGTTGGGACCGCGCCGACGCAGGCGACCTCTGGGAGGCGGCGCCGCCCCGTTTGGGTCGCCGGAGCGACCGTGGCGGCGAGCAGCGCGGCGGCCCGAGACGGCGCGCGACGCGGCGGCGTATGGGAGGGGGAGAGAGGAAGGGAGCGGGCGCCGGGGCACCGGGAGCTCACCACGATGCTGTCGGGGTGGCTGGCGAGGGCGAAGGAGGCCTGCAGGCGCCGCGGCGGTCACCGGAAGATGCGCCGGCCTCGGAGAAGACGGTGTCGGCGGCGGCGATTGGAGCCCTCCCCGGCCGATTCATTCGATGGGGAAGCTCGGGGAGGCGAGGCGGAGCCGATGGCGTGCTCAGCGGGGCGCGGGGGTGGCCGGAATGGCGGCGACGAGCGTCGGCCGAGGCTAGGGTTTGGGCGCGCGCGCTCACAGAGAGGGAAAGAAGCGGCGCGAGAGAGGATAGGGACGAGGGAAGAGAGGGAGAGGAGGCCCAGGACGTCTCCTCGCCGGGGCGGCGACAAGCAGGAGGTGGCCGACGTCGACCTCCCTGCGCAGGACACGCAAGTGTCTGCCTGGCAGGAGGAAGAAGACAAGGGCATTTTGCCCATAACCCCTGCCTATTTCTATTTTCCTCAAAACCATTAAGAACAGTGCTAAAACTATTTATATTTGCTGTTTTGGACTATTTTGAAAACCAGAAACTTCCAAAATCTTGTACCAATATTATGTGGCATCTTTGACCATTTCAAAAAATATCACACACCAAGATTTTGAAGGTTTGAAACATTTCAATTAGAGGTAGAGCTTTGGAATTTAGGGTTTCCACTTCACTTTTAAAATGCAAATTTTTCCTAATGCATTTATATGATGCTCATGAATGCACAAACAAATCTTATTTAGGGTTTAGCAAAACAGGGGTGTTACAACTCTATCCCCCTTACAAGAATCTTGTCCCGAGATTCCTAAGGTAGGAAAAGAGACGGTAACAAGGACTACACCGGTCTTCAACGAAGTTGTCGATGCCACGATGATCTTCTTTGTTGAGGAAGTTGATCCACGACATCATGAATGAAGTTGACCCACAACACCATGAATGAAGTCCTTCATTTTCTTCCCTTGAGGTTGTTGCTCAACTGCACCTAAAGGAAAGAGGGAATAACTCTGGAACGATGGATCTGCAAGAAGGTCGAGTATCTCATGGGTAACTCATGGAAAAGAGTGTTCAAAATCAACTCTTGAGCTAGGAAACATGAATCACGTCAAGGTAACGAAGAGACAAAAGAAGTTTCAAATTTTTGGTAGACAATTGCTCCACGCTTGAAAAGATTACGAAGGGAGATGGTAGCGAAGAGTTTATTGCCTTTGATACCATGACGAGGCACTCTTAGAGAGGGTGACTCGTGGAAGCACAAAGGATTATCCAACCATAGCAACTTTGCATTTAAGGATCATTGTCATTTTTTTGGCATAGGACATGAAATGATTAAAGTCTACTCAAAAGGCTGGGGCCTAGATGACTGACGAATTCACACAACGTGTGAATTAAAGAGAACTTCAAGTACAAACAACTGGAAGGAGAGGACAATCGTCGAATGACGTAGCAGGATCACCGGGGGGTGAAATTTCTCCGAACGAAGTGGTCATCACCGGAGAAATGATTTGAAGGGATTGACCGAGAGACATTTAGCAACTCTGCTTCTAATGTTCTCATTGACGTTCTAGACACCAATTTTAGGCTATTGACGAGCCTTCAATAGGTCATCAAGTGAAGGTCAGACTTCAGGATTTGAAAAGACATCATAAGGGCAACTCCTAGAATAAGTCGCACAAGATCCTTATGGAGAGTGGTTATTCTTGATGATTCAAGAGATTATGGCATTAGGCCTTCCGACTAATGTGTTTACCACGACATCAATCTTGTCGGATTTACAAAGAGACCTATGTCAAAAATCCTTGAGAAACACCAACCATCATCGCTGCTTGAGATTCAGCTTAGGTTAGGTGTAAAGATATTACTGACTCGCCATGTCCAATTAGAAAATTTCCAACAGTTACCACCAAGGTAAAGTCGGTAGATTCTCAAGATATGGCCTACAATGTCAGGCTCCAAAATATCAAGCTAGATTGCGTAATACATGTGGTTGCGACTGCAAAGGCAACTGCATGCATATGAATTTGCAATGCAACACAAGAGAGTTCTTATGGGGACATCAAAGAAGATTTTGAAGTTATTAAGCTTCTTCTGTCAGTGGCTTAGGGTGCATAGAGGAATGTTTCAAGGAATGGAGGTAACAACCTTGCATCTCAAGATAACTTTGCACTTGCATGACCAACTTGTGATGATTCCCAAGGGAAACAAAAGGGAACTCTACTCTGATCCACGGCGACATCTTTCAGCATATGCACGTGAACCAGAGAAGGTTACTTCCAACATCCAGAACACATACTTCATGATAACACAAAGATGGTTCTCAAAACTTTCCAATACTAGTGTCAAACGTCCAATATGAATCCTTTAAAATTGGGGGAAATAAGAATGTCATCGATGGGCTCAACAACAAACTTATCAAGATACTCCAATGAGGGACTCATATTCTATATGGACTCGACAGAAATATTGGTCAGACCAAAGGACATGAAGGTATACTCAGACGAGACACCATGAGTATAAACATCATCCAGATAATCCTTGGAACTGAGTTTGATTTGACGATAGCCCAAGCTCAAATCAAATATTGGGAAGATAGCATATCCATATAGGAGATACTTTCTGACTTCAACACAAACACCACTAGACATCCCTTTATGAAGGAACAAAGTTGGATAGAGCTCTTGTCTTTCAACTCTCCAAGTTGTTGTTCAAGCTCAACCAACTATTCCAAGGGTATCCAACACGGTTCTTGGAGAAAGGAGCAGTTCAAAGAACCAACGTACTCATAAAAATCGACAACACGGTCATGTAACAACATGGCGATACTTCTAGAAGACAACTAGAATATCACGAACCATCGGTATATCACTGAGTTCAAGAGGGAATTTTGCTTTACAAAGCAACGATATGGTTTTGAGAGCTTTGGGATGAACCTAACTCTTTGACCGAATATGTGGACTTGGCAGCACAATCAAACTTCCCTTAATAATTGGCGAACCAATTATGCTAGGAATGACATCAATTGTCCTTGGATTTCGAAACAATAAGAATTGCTAAGAAAATCTCGGATAGCCACATCAATAAGTACACCCCAACATTCCCAAGCACGGACAGCTCGAAGAAAGGGTGAGTAAAGATATGTAAGAGCATCACTTCATCAATAAGGCCATGAGACTCAGCACGACCTCATGATATAAAAGAGGGTGATACTCTATGGTAGAACAGAACAGAAGCTAATGAGGCATCTTAATTTGCGGACTACAACACTTTGACCGAGTCCTAGAAATGGACAAGGTACTGGAGTTTGTTTCTCCTGACATACCAAAGTGAAATGTCTTGAGGAACCACAAGAGTAACATACACTGGAAACACCAATGCGCATTTACCAGTTGGTTGCTAACTAGCAGACAAAGATCGGAAAGCGACTAAAGAGGAGGAACACAATCAGGAACAGAATTCCTGAGAGGTAGATGCACAAATTAACGCTTATGTGAAACTCACGCTGAAAAAGAAGGTGTGACGGAGTCACGGACATAGATATGAGACTCTCAAAGAACACTCTTATCATGATCCATTTGATTCGATGAAAGAACCTCCGCGATAGCTAATGGAAGGGAAAGATCTTTACTGCCGCAATTCAATCACGATAATAACCACAAGCTTGAAGGCTAGCTTGATTTGGATTTAGCCATCCAGATGTAATGATTGAACATTAACACCAGTGTTCAATGGCATGGATCTTGGGTTAAAGGTCAGCTTCATGTACTAAGATTCATAAAGTAGAATCCAACACAATCGGGGACCTTCGGTTCAAGTCCAAGGGTTAAAACCCGAGAAAGGAGTAACTACTAGATGAGTGACACAGAGGACACTACAAGGTAGTAATCACAAGGTAACTTTCAAGAAGCCATACCTAGCTTCAGAAGTATCCAAGAAAAAGGAAAAGGAGGCATCCAAGGTGAAAGGAAACCTCGAAACCGAGAACAGAAAGATGTGGAACCCACGAAATAGAAAGACCACGATGGAAGGAGATCTCTCTATCAAAACAAACAAAACAAAGAGGAAGCAAAGAACACACACGACTCTAGAGAACTCTGCACTAGGTCAACTGGTTTAGAAACGACATGCCCTTGAGGCACCTAAGTTTGAAAGATTGGAAGAGATAGAAAAACTTTCAAATCAACACAAGGTAAGGCACCTTAGAATTAGAGCGATACCAGGTAAGGAGTAAAAAGAAGCCTACTCAGATTTTCGCAAATACTGTTTAGCTTTCAAATAGTTTTCACAAACACTAGACTCAACATCGACTAGTAGAAAGGGTTTCTTACAGGCAGTCCTGCTCTGATACCAAAACCTGTGGCACCCCCGGGATTAGGGTTAGACAAATACCAGATCTTTGATGACCCACAAGTATAGGGGATCGCAACAGTCTTCGAGGGAAGTAAAACCCAATTTATTGATTCGACACAAGGGGAGACAAAGAACACTTAGAAGCCTTAACAGCGGAGTTGTCAATTCAGCTGCACCTGGAAACAGACTTGCTCGCAAGAGTTTATCAGTAGTAGCAGTTTTATAGCAGTAGCAGTAGTGAAATAACAGTAGCAGAGTAACAAAGACAGCAGTAGTAATTTTAGTAAACAGTAGGATTAAAATACTGTAGGCACGGGGACGGATGACGGGCGTTGCATGGATGAGAGAAACTCATGTAACAATCATAGCAGGGCATTTGCAGATAATAATAAAAAGGTGTCCAAGTACAAAGCAATCAATAGGCATGTGTTCCATATATAATCGTGCGTGCTCGCAATGAGAAACTTGCACAACATCTTTTGTCCTACCAGCCGGTGGCAGCCGGGCCTCAAGGGAAACTACTGGATATTAAGGTACTCCTTTTAATAAAGTACCGGAGCAAAGCATTAACACTCCGTGAACACATGTGATCCTCACATCGCTACCATTCCCTCCGGTTGTCCCGATTTCTGTCACTTCGGGGCCATCGGTTCCGGACAGCGACATGTGTATACAACTTATAGGTAAGACCATAAACAATGAATATCATGATGAAACGATAACATGTTCAGATCTGAGATCATGGCACTCGGGCCCTAGTGACAAGCATTAAGCATAACAAGTTGCAACAATATCATCAAAGTACCAATTACGGACACTAGGCACTATGCCCTAACAATCTTATGCTATTACATGACCAATCTCATCCAATCCCTACCATCCCCTTCGGCCTACAGCGGGGGAATTACTCACACATGGATGGGGGAAACATGGCTGGTTGATGTAGAGGCTTTGGCGGTGATGGCGGCGATGATCTCCTCCAATTCCCCGTCCCGGCGGAGTGCCAGAACGGAGACTTCTGGCTCCCGCGACGGAGTTTCGCGATGTGGCGGCGTTCTGGAGGGTTTCTCGCGACTTCGACTTCTCCCCGTGCGTTTTTAGGTCGAGGCCGATAAATAGTCCGAAGGAGGGCGTCGGAGGCCGGCCGAGGGGGCCACACCACAGGGCCGCGTGGCCCCCCCTGGGCCGCGCCGCCCTATGGTGTGGGGCCCTCGGGCCTCCACCTGGTTTGTCCTTCTGGCTCCGTCAGTTCTCTGGGAAAATAGGGCCTTCTGCATAAATTCCGAGGATTTTCCGGAAAGTTGGATTTCTGCACAAAAACGAGACACTGAAACGATTCTGCTGAAAACAGCGTTAGTCCGTGTTAGTTGCATCCAAAATACACAAATTAGAGGCAAAACAATAGCAAAAGTGTTCGGGAAAGTAGATACGTTTTGGACGTATCAACTCCCCCCAAGCTTAGCTTATTGCTTGTCCTCAAGCAATTCAGTTAACAACTGAGCGATAAAAGAACTTTCACGAACACATTTGCTCATATGATGTATATATTCTCATGCTATGGCTAATACTTAAGCAATTCATAATGAGATACATGCAAATAAGATCATCTAACAGCTATGTCAATCATGGAGAGGTACCAACAATTAATAATAAGCATCATGAATCATGTGTATAAGCAGGATTGCAATGTTCATAAGAGAGTATGATAAAGTGGTATCTCGCTTGCCTGTATTTGGTTGGCAAAACATAAATGCCCGGGCACCTCTGGAGTTCATAGAAAGACTAGAAGTAGTGATTGTCAAAAGATAAATGCATCAAAGTTATACCACAATCAATCATATTTTGAGACAAGCATATTATACTAAGAATGACAGTTGTGCTCTCAAGATAGTGCTCAAGGAAATAATGGAGACACAACATAAAAGTAAAAGATTGACCCTTCGCAGAGGGAAGCAGGGATTAACATGCGCTAGAGCTTTTCATTTTTATAAAGACAGGAGTAAAATTATTTTGAGAGGTGTTTCTTGTTGTCAACGAATGGTAATGGGTACACCAACTACCTCGCCAACCGGACTTTCAAGAGCGGCTCCCATGAATTATTGCATATTTATGTGGCACTCCTTCCAACCTTTCTTTCACAAACCATGGCTAACCGAATCCTCGGGTGCCTGCCAACAATCTCATACCATGAAGGAGGGCCTTTTTATTTTATTTTTATTATGATGATGACACTCCCCCCAACCTTTGCTTACACAAGCCATGGCTAACCGAATCCTTCGGGTGCCGTCCAACAATCACAAACCATGGAGGAGTGTCTATTTAAGTTAATTAATTCGGGACTGGGAATCCCATTGCCAGCTCTTTTTGCAAAATTATTGGATAAGCGGATGTGCCACTAGTCCATATGAGAGTCCGTCAAAAGTAAATGACAAGGTTGAAAGCTAAACACCACATACTTCCTCATGAGCTATGAAACATGAACACAAATTGAGAAGCATTTTGATGGTTTTAAAGGTAGCGCATGAGAATTTACTTGGAATGGTTTGAAATGCCATGCATAGGTATTTATGGTGGACACTCTGGAATAACTTGGTTTTCAGGTGTTTGGAAGCACGAGCAGCGTTCCCGCTCAGTACAAGTGAAGGCTAGCAATAGACTAGGGAGCGACAAATCAAGAGAGCAGTAACTGTCATAATCATGCTTGCGGCAAAATAAATTAACGGAGGCATAAAAGTGATACAAGAACTCTGAACCAATATAGATCATCGAGGCTTAATTGACTTTTTGTTCAGTCATATGCATGCGTGAGCATGTGCCAAGTCGATATAAATGAATTATTCAGAGGAGGATACCACAATGCCATACTTACTTATGAATAAAACAATGCAAGCAAACATCCATGACATGCTACTCATATTAATAGATTGGAGCTAATCATGAGAGATCATAAACTACTAGACTTTCTCAAATAACATATACCTCACATGAACCAACTAAGCATGCTCACATGGATGAGTATATGTACAAAAATGAAAACAAATAGAGTTCATACCAGCCTCTCACCACAATCCAATTGTCGTAGATCGTCATTATTGCCTTTTCACTTGTGTAGCTTGGATAATATGAAATGAAAACCACGCTCCAGCCACCGAAGACCATTGAACTCAAGATGAACTTTAGAAACCAAAGAAGAACAGCAAATATTTTTGGTGTTTTCGAATTAGAAACAAGAACAAAAGGAAACAAACAAACAAAGCAAAATCTTTTTGGATTTTCTTGTAGCAAACTAGCAATAGCGAAACAAATGCAAGAAACCAAAGCAAACAAATGGTGAAGAGAAACAACAGAAATATCTTTGGTCTTTTTGTGTTTTGGGAAGGAAACAAAGCAAAAACAATAAATAGCGAACTAAAAGAAACACATAAAAGCAGGATGACAGAAATCTGCCAAAACCTGACTGCAGTACAGAAATCGATTTTTACAAAAATCTTACGTTGCTCAGCTCGAAAAGTGTTCAACTAATGAAAGTTAGATAACAACCTGGGGAACCTGCACAAAAATTGGCAGCTCAAAATAACGCTCTGGCTGTGCGCACGAATTTTTCTAGTAACAGTCCAGAATCTGTTTTCAGGCAGCACTTCCCCAAATATTATCCTCCTCTCATTAGAAAACCACTCAAACGAACAAAACAAGTATGTACAAGTATCCAGCAACCATAATATGCAAAGAATGAGTGATGCCGGTATACCTCCCCCAAGCTTAGGCTGTTGGCCTAAGTGGAATTCAACCCCAACGAGGATCATTGTTCCTCGCCGGTGGGTAATTCATGGAGTAATCATAGTAAAGTTCCTGTGCAGAAGAAAAGCGTGGAGGCTCCACATATCCAACATGTTGATGCGAGGAACTTGCTGCATCGGATGATGAGTCGAGGTGCTCCTCGACCTCTGTGTCATCCCTTGCATGTTGACCTCCTCTCTCTATGTGTGCACCTTCTGTGACCGACCAATCTCCCCTGGAATCAAGGTTAGACAGAACAGGCGCAGGCAATCTTACTAGTTTCTCAGTTTTCTTAGTTATTCTCCAGACTTTCTTATAAAATCTCATCTTGTAAAACAGGTTACCCAAGTTGGAGGAATCTGAAACAAATTCATGTTTAATCATAGAGGCTATGTCAAGTTTTTCTATGGGGAATGGAATATCAAAATGATGAGGTTCTACATTATGAAAAGCTAGTAAACGAGAGGCGATGAGACCTCCACAAATTCCACCTTTCTCACGGTTAGTAGCAAGTCTATAAGCTATCAATGCCCCTAAATTATAAGTCCTACTACTTTGCAGTGCCGCAGCTAGAAAAGCCAAATCCGGGATAGAAAGTTTACCACCAATCTTTTTAGCAAGAACGCATTTGGTAATAAAATAGGCAAAGTAGCGGATAGCCGGGAGCTGAATACTAGTGATTTTACCATTATCCCCTGAGAAACTCCTTCCATCGCAAATCATCTTGAAGAGGTCCAAGAGTTCTTGCGGCGATCCCCTTATCTTCTCGCATGACCCCCATTGCGGTACTCTAATTGCTGCACAAAAATCACTGAATGGCAAGTTGACAGCTTTATTGTAAATTTTATACTGGACCGTGGGGTTAGATCGCGACCAATTGAACTTGAAGTCCTGCACAAAAGACATAGTTAATTTTGCATATTGTCTTGGCTCTCCTTCAACAAAGTCATTCAGCCCTGCACGAGAAATTAGACTTTGAACATCTTCAAGTATTCCCGCGCTTCTCATGAAATCCGCACACGGGTAGTAAGAGGGGTATACTCCCTCTTAACGATTGACTCTCATAACTTGTTGGACTTCCAATTCTTGCTGGTTCAAGTGATATCTATTCCACTCCATTTTCTGAAATTTCAACAAACAATATAAAAATTTGATTTGGTGACATATAATTGAGGGAAACTACCATAGGAACTTGCTAGAGTACTAATCATGCATCAAAACTAGTTTCCACCACTTAGAACAAGCATGCAAGCTCACTAAACATGTTACCTACAGCAGCAAAATATTCAAGATATACTCAACCAAACAAAATTCTACTTGGATGGGTGGAGGAGTCACATACCAAAGAGCAAATGTGCCAAATTTCAGCAAGAAATCTGGGCTGAGCAAAGAGATCGAGAAATCTGGAGCTCTGGAGCAAAAACGCGAGTGAGAGGAACTTGGTACGAGTTTTTTTGGGAGAGAGAAGGTGTTGGGAGAAAGAGATGGCAAAGTGGGGCAAGGAGGGGCCCACACCACATGGTGGCGCGCCCACCACCTTGGCCGCGCCGGCCTGTGGTGTGGCACCCTCTGGTGCCCCACAGGTCATCCTCTGGTGCTCCCAGGTGCCTCGTCGAAAAATAGGACCAACGGTATAATTTTTGTGAATTTTTGAAAACTTTGAAAAATGCACATTTCTGGGTATTTAATTTATTATTACTGGCCAGGAAAATTTTTGAAATCTTCGATTAACTAAGGAACTTTGCAAATTAAAAGTGCTACAGCAACTAGAGTAAGTGGAGGAAGAAAGAGATGTTGTTTACCCCCTCTATGCATATAAAAAGTATTCGTTAACATGGTTGATCAAGTCTTGTCACCAAATAAATTTTACATAGCATAAGAAGAAATAAACCTCAAATCAATCATGTTACCTTGAATTGTATTGATATGGATCCAATCACGAGAGTTTGATATTCTTCTTTAGGCTCATATATAGGACAATCAATAGTTTCCACTTTGATAGTTCTCACATTAGAAATAGTATTAACTCCACATGCTTTCTCAATCCTCTTGGGAAAATAAACGGTATGCTCCCTATCATCAACATTGAGAGTAACCTTTCCTTTATTGCAATCAATAACATCCCCTGCGGTGTTAAGAAAAGGTCTCCCAAGAATAATAGACATATTATCATCTTCGGGCATTTCCAACACAACAAAATCAGTTAATATCAAGCAGTTAGTAGTAACTTGAACAGGAACATCCTCACATATACCAACAGGAATAGCAGTAGATTTATCAGCCATTTGCAAAGATATATCAGTAGGTATCAACTTATCTAAGTAAAGTCTCTTATAAAGAGAAAAAGGCATGACACTAACACCGGCTCCCAAATCACATAGAGCAGTTTTAACATAATTATTCTTAATAGAACAAGGAATAGTAGGTATACCTGGGTCGCCCAACTTCTTTGGAACTTTGCCATTGAAAGAGTAATTAGCAAGCATAGTGGAAATTTCCTCATTGGGGATTTTCCTTTTGTTAGTAACAATATCTTTCATATACTTTGAATAAGGAGGCAATTTAATAGCATCAGTCAAAGGAATTTGCAAGAATAAAGGTTTCATCCAATCGCAAAATTTATTATAGTGTTCTTCTTCCTTTGATTTTAGTTTCTTAGCAGGAAAAGGCATTTGCTTTTGCACCCAAGGTTCCCTTTCATTACCATGTTTCTCAGCAATAAAGTCTTCTTTAGTGTACTTTTTATTTTTAGCATGCTTTTCAGGTTCTTCTTCAACCTCTTCTTTATCAGGAGCATCATTCTTATCATTATCTTTATCATGTTCATTACCACTTTCAGTTTCAGCATCAGAAATAGAAATACTATTAGGATCATTAGAAGATTCAGAGGATTCTACAACATTTTTATGTTTCTTCTTCTTTTTCTTCTTAGAAGGAGCACTAGGTTCAATGCATTGAGAATCTTGTTCAAATCTTTTGGGATACCCTTCAGGATATAGAGGATCCTGGGTAGAGACACCACCTCTAGTTGTTACTTCATAAGCATGTTTCTCTTTAGAATTATTCCCTAACAAGTCATTTTGCACTTTAGTGAGTTGATCAATTTGAGTTTGAATCATATGAAAATGTTTAACAAGCATCTTAACATCATTGGAGGTTCTCTCTACAATATCATGCAATTCACTAATAGCTCGAGAATTTTCCATTAAATGATTCTCTACTCTCATATTAAAATTTTCTTGCTTAACAATATAATTATCAAACTCATCTAAGCATTGTGCAGGAGGTTTCGAATACAGAATATCTTCCCTAGTAAATCGTTGAAGGGAGTTTACCTCAATCATGGATGAAGGGGGAATTATCTCACATATATCTTCTATGGGAGGAAGATTCTTCACATCTTCAGATTTAATACCTTTCTCCTTGAGAGACTTCTTGGCTTCCCTCATATCTTCATCATTCAATTTAATTAAACCCCTCTTCTTCAATATTGGCGTTGGAGTTGGTTCAGGCGTAGTCCAATCATCATGATTCCGGCTTATTTTAGCCAATAATTCTTCAAACGTCGTCTGAGTTCTTTTCCTGAAAACACAACCAGCACAACTATCCAGGTATGCCCTAGACTCAATGGTTAGTCCACTATAAAATATATCAAGTAAATCATGCTTTTCCAAATCATGATCAGGCCGAGCTCTAATAAGAGAGCAAAATCTCGCCCAAGCCTCAGGCAATTTCTCTTCATCTCCCTGGTCAAAATTATAAATTCTCTGCAAAGCAATATGTTGAGCACTAGCAGGAAAGTATTTACGGAAGAAAACATCAAGCAATTCTTTCGGACTTTTAATAGAATTAGGTGGCAAATTATTATACCAAGTTTTAGCGTCATCCTTTAATGAGAATGGAAAGATTTTAGCAACAAAGTAAGTACGCATCTTGACATCATCAGAAAACAAGCTACTTAGAGTAGATAACTCAGTCATGTGTTCAACAGCACTTTCTTTTTCAGTACCACAAAAGGGTGTTTTCTCAACAATAGCTATGTGAGATAGATCAAGAGAAAAATCATAATCTTTATCCTTAATGTTTATAGGAGATGTGGCAAACTTAGGATCAGGAGACAGTTTATATCTAACAGCATGTTCTGCAAGCAACTTTTTAATTTTTCTTGCATCAGTAGTAGCATTGCATTTTTCAGTAAAATCATCATTAAGCTCCACATAATCTTCATCAGGATCATCACTAAAATAATCAAGTTCAGGTGAATTAACAGGTGTAGTAGCATTAGGAGTTTCAGTATCTTCAATTTGTCTAGACCTAGCAATTGTAGCATCTAGAAAGGATCCCAAAGAACCACTATCATCAAGCACAGCAGAAATATTATCAATATTATGAGAGTTTTCAGATTCAGCAGAAGTACCCGCATTTAAAGCATGCGGCGGTGAAACAAGTTTATCAATCACAGATGGTGAATCAAGTGTAGCGGAGGTACTCAGAATTGTACCTTTTCTTGTGGTGGATGGTAATATGGCGATCTTAGTATCGCGAGGTTTACCCATGATGGAGAATTTGCAGCGAACAATATTAATCCAAGTGAACTTCCAAATAAAGCTATGCTCCCCGGCAACGGCGCCAGAAAATAGTCTTGATGACCCACAAGTATAGGGGATCGCAACAGTCTTCGAGGGAAGTAAAACCCAATTTATTGATTCGACACAAGGGGAGACAAAGAACACTTAGAAGCCTTAACAGCGGAGTTGTCAATTCAGCTGCACCTGGAAACAGACTTGCTCGCAAGAGTTTATCAGTAGTAATAGTTTTATAGCAGTAGCAGTAGTGAAATAACAGTAGCAGAGTAACAAAGACAGCAGTAGTGATTTTAGTAAACAGCAGGATTAAAATACTGTAGGCACGGGGACGGATGACGGGCGTTGCATGGATGAGAGAAACTCATGTAACAATCATAGCAGGGCATTTGCAGATAATAATAAAAAGGTGTCCAAGTACAAAGCAATCGATAGGCATGTGTTCCATATATAATCGTGCGTGCTCGCAATGAGAAACTTGCACAACATCTTTTGTCCTACCAGCCGGTGGCAGCCGGGCCTCAAGGGAAACTACTGGATATTAAGGTACTCCTTTTAATAAAGTACCGGAGCAAAGCATTAACACTCCGTGAACACATGTGATCCTCACATCGCTACCATTCCCTCCGGTTGTCCCGATTTCTGTCACTTCGGGGCCATCGGTTCCGGACAGCGACATGTGTATACAACTTATAGGTAAGACCATAAACAATGAATATCATGATGAAACGATAACATGTTCAGATCTGAGATCATGGCACTCGGGCCCTAGTGACAAGCATTAAGCATAACAAGTTGCAACAATATCATCAAAGTACCAATTACGGACACTAGGCACTATGCCCTAACAATCTTATGCTATTACATGACCAATCTCATCCAATCCCTACCATCCCCTTCGGCCTACAGCGGGGGAATTACTCACACATGGATGGGGGAAACATGGCTGGTTGATGTAGAGGCGTTGGCGGTGATGGCGGCGATGATCTCCTCCAATTCACCGTCCCGGCGGAGTGCCAGAACGGAGACTTCTGGCTCCCGCGACGGAGTTTCGCGATGTGGCGGCGTTCTGGAGGGTTTCTTGCGACTTCGACTTCTCCCCGTGCGTTTTTAGGTCGAGGCCGATAAATAGTCCGAAGGAGGGCGTCGGAGGCCGGCCGAGGGGGCCACACCACAGGGCCGCGCGGGCCCCCCCTGGGCCGCGCCGCCCTATGGTGTGGGGCCCTCGGGCCTCCACCTGGTTTGTCCTTCTGGCTCCGTCAGTTCTCTGGGAAAATAGGGCCTTCTGCATAAATTCCGAGGATTTTAACGAAAGTTGGATTTCTGCACAAAAACGAGACACCAGAACAGTTCTGCTGAAAACAGCGTTAGTCCGTGTTAGTTGCATCCAAAATACACAAATTAGAGGCAAAACAATAGCAAAAGTGTTCGGGAAAGTAGATACGTTTTGGACGTATCAATCTTGGTCTGACATAAGCCTAACCTAGAGCTCGAGAGACTACAGTGAGAGAATCGGTAACACAACAATGACTCTACGACTCAAAAAGTAATACAAGCTCATAACTGAGCGAAGAACCAAAGTATTACAAGCAGAGGTCACTGACCTGGCAAACATCAATCAACGAAAGCGAAGTTATGCTATTAGACATAGCAATATAGCAAAAGGCCTAAGAGGCCAGGAGCATAACGGCGACGTCCCAGCCCATAGATTCTAGGCTGCCACCTGGGAACCCCAAGCTACTCATCGATGTCGACTAGAAACCACCATCTGTCGGAGCAACTTCGTCTGAAACAAAAGCATGCAAAGCTGAGTACAGGGACTCAGCAAGACTTAGTACAACCTTTTAGCAAAGCGGGTATGCGGGCTTTTTGTGGAGCTTCTTTTGCGTAAAGCGAGTTTTCCTTTGTAAGACAAGAGAGAGGAGAAGCTCGACTACTCAGAACCTTTAAAAGGGGATAAGAGAGCGATATCTCTATCTCTATTGATCATCATATTGTATCCACCAAACTTCATCATCTCGAACCACTATCCTCGGATTACCCCCTCAACACCCGGAGAAGGTATCCGTAAACACACATTGGTTGCCAAGTTTTACGAGTAGGTTCATGTTGTCTATGATCACAGAATCCATTCCCAAGTCGTCTGTAACCGTGGACACGGCTTTTCGAAAAGATTCATAACCCTGCAGGGGTGCACAACTTTACCCACACGTACCAGCCGACTCTTAATGCCAGATCATAAGCTCTCTTCCTTGGAAAGCCGGCAGAGGGTGGCTGACCACGACCTTTACCTTGCTGTCGCCGAGACCATGAGTCACGCGCTAAGGATTGTTCCGCCGTAACGGGTCAAGTCCCGAAGTCGGTCCTTAACGATGTGAGGCGAGGTGGGTTTCCCCAGAGGCCGCAACCCCCAGCCACCACGGCCACGCTTACCTACCTGTTATGTACCTTTAACCCCCAAGCAAAATGCAATGCATATGACCAGGTAACGCGCAAACTATGTGACTCATGGAATCTACTAGGCAAGTTAGTGAGTCGAGAGGGTACCATAATAGGGCCTCGTGTGGTTGTACGCTCAAACTTGGTTCAAGAGGCGAGAACTCGGTTCCTAGGGTCGGCAGAAACGAAACAACCCACCACATCCCAATGTGGCCTCTCGTCTGAGCCTTTAATCATGTTTATCAACATCTCTATACTTACCACGTCAACCTGTCATGCTATTTTCATTTCATTGTATGGCTCCAGTCCGAAGACCGGAGTTGCAGCGTAACAAACTAAGCATGGCTAAGCATAAAGATATAAAGGCTCTAGCGAAGCACACATGCCAAATCTAGTTATGCTAGGAGCAGTGGATCAGGGTATTTGAGGCTACAAGGATGGAACATGCAATAGATAGGGTAACTCTACCTATCGATAAAAGACAGTTGAATCGTATGCAATATGTAGGAACTAGAGTAAAAGCATTTCAAAATCATATATGAACCAGGCTAGGGCTTGCCTTTGTTCCTGACAAACCAATATGGATCTTCAGGCATCCCATGCTTGACTTGTTCGTCGGTGCACAATTATTGATCTTCGGTGTTGTTGATCTTCTCTCAGACTCGTGCTCTATCGGTCGCGAAGAAGCAAACACTAGAAAGATACAAATAACATTCAATACATGGCATAATGCAATGCACATACAATATGAATGACATGTCATATTAGAGGAATTGAGCAACCCTAGGTGCATCGTCAAATTAAAGGGGTGCCGGCATCGGACCCCGACATATGAGAGGGGTTAATTAGGGTTTCACTACTTATGCAGTTTTAATTGTTGCAATGATGCATGAATTTCATCTAAACTTGTAGAGAATGTTTTTCTGAACATTTTGATATATTATACATATTTTTCTGATTTAAAATGAATTAGTTATGAATTAAACAAGATTTAACCATTTTCTGAAATTTCTGGAAAATGTTAAATCTCTGACACATGTGGCCCACTGTCAGGATTTTATTCATTTAAAGTGAATTTCGGAAAAGATTAAAACTCTGACTAGAGGGGCCCACCTGTCAGGGATTTATTATTTACAGAAAATACAAAACAAAATAAAAGAAAAGCCACCGGGTCAACCGCCGGTGGTTGACCACGGCAGGCCTGGCGCCGGCGGCGAGCGGAGCCGCCGCTACGAGCGTGCTCGGACACGCTGCCCGAGCGCGTTGGGACCGCGCCGACGCAGGCGACCTCTGGGAGGCGGCGCCGCCCCGTTTGGGTCGCCGGAGCGACCGTGGCGGCGAGCAGCGCGGCGGCCCGAGACGGCACGCGACGCGGCGGTGTATGGGAGGGGGAGAGAGGAAGGGAGCGGGCACCTGGGCACCGGGAGCTCACCACGATGCTGTCGGGGTGGCTGGCGAGGGCGAAGGAGGCCTGCAGGCGCCTCGGCGGTCGCCGGAAGCTGCGCCGGCCTCGGAGAAGACGGTGTCGGCGGCGGCGATTGGAGCCCTCCCCGGCCGATTCATTCGATGGGGAAGCTCGGGGAGGCGAGGCGGAGCCGATGGCGTGCTCAGCGGGGCGCGGGGGTGGCCGGAATGGCGGCGACTAGCGTCGGCCGAGGCTAGGGTTTGGGCGCGCGCGCTCACAGAGAGGGAGAGAAGCGGAGCGAGAGAGGATAGGGACGAGGGAAGAGAGGGAGAGGAGGCCCAGGACGTCTCCTCGCCGGGGCGGCGACAAGCAGGAGGTGGCCGACGTCGACCTCCCTGCGCAGGACACGCAAGTGTCTGCCTGGCAGGAGGAAGAAGACAAGGGCATTTTGCCCATAACCCCCTGCCTATTTCTATTTTCCTCAAAACCATTAAGAACAGTGCTAAAACTATTTATATTTGCTGTTTTGGACTATTTTGAAAACCAGAAACTTCCAAAATCTTGTACCAATATTATGTGGCATCTTTGACCATTTCAAAAAATATCACACACCAAGATTTTGAAGGTTTGAAACATTTCAATTAGAGGTAGAGCTTTGGAATTTAGGGTTTCCACTTCACTTTTAAAATGCAAATTTTTCCTAATGCATTTATATGATGCTCATGAATGCACAAACAAATCTTATTTAGGGTTTGGCAAAACAGGGGTGTTACAACTAATTCTGGTAACAACTATAGGCCATATCCTTCTAATAATAGTAATGGTTATGGTAATTCTTATGGTAATTCTTACAATAATAATAGGAGTGTACCCTCTGGTCTTGAAGCCATGCTTAAAGAATTTATTAGTACACAAACTGTTTTTAACAAATCTGTTGAAGAAAAGCTTGGTAAAATTGATGTTCTTGCTTCTAAGGTTGATAGTCTTGCTGCTGATGTTGATCTTTTAAAACTGAAATTTATGCCTAATGAAACTAAAGATATTAAGTCATTTGCTACAGCAAACGCTATCCATGTTCAAATTAATGAAAATATTAGACTGATGGCTGAATTGCATGCTAGGTGGGAAAGAGAAGAGAAACTTGCTAAAGAGAATAAGGTAGTTAAAGTTTGGACTATTACTACCACTAGTAATGTTGATGCTTCACATGTTGCTAAACCTCCTACTATCAATGGTAAAATAATTGGTGTTAGCAATGTTTCTACTCCTAATACAAAGCGTGCAAAACTGCCTGAAACTGCTAAAATTGCTGAAACTGTTTGTGATAAAACTGCTGAAATTTTTCAGAATATTGGGGACAATGATCCCATTGCTTTAGATCATAATGGTTTAGATTTTGATAATTGTCATATCTCTGAAGTTATAAAGTTCTTGCAAAAACTTGCTAGAAGTCCTAATGCTAGTGCTATAAATTTGGCCTTTACAAAACATATTACAAATGCTCTCATTAAAGCTAGAGAAGAGAAATTAAAACTTGAAACTTCTATTCCTAGGAAGTTAGAAGATGGTTGGGATCCCATCATTAATATGAAGGTCAATAATTTTGATTGTAATGCTTTATGTGATCTTGGTGCAAATATTTCTGTTATGCCTAAGAAACTCTATAATATGCTTGACTTGCCACCATTGAAAAATTGTTATTTGGATGTTAATCTTGCTGATAATTCTATAAAGAAACCTTTGGGGAGGATTGATAATGTTCACATTACGGTTAACAATAACCTTGTCCCCGTTGATTTTGTTGTCTTGGATATTGAATGCAATGCATCTTGTACTATTATTTTGGGAAGACTTTTTCTTCGAACTGTTGGTGCTATTATTGATATGAAGGAAGGGAATATTAAGTATCAATTTCCTCTTAAGAAAGGTATGGAACACTTCCCTAGAAAGAGAATGAAGTTACCTTTTGATTCTATTATTAGAACAAATTATGATGTTGATGCTTCATCTCTTGATAATACTTGATTCACACTTTCTGCGCCTAGCTGAAAGGCGTTAAAGAAAAGCGCTTATGGGAGACAACCCATTATTTTACTTTTGCAATTTTTGTTTTATATTTGTGTCTTGGAAGTTGTTACTACTGTAGCAACCTCTCCTTATATTTACTTTATTGCATTGTTGTGCCAAGTAAAGTCTTTGATAGTAAGGTTGATACTAGATTTGGATTTCTACGCAGAAACAGATTTCTTGCTGTCACGAATTTGAGTAGATCTCTCTGTAGGTAACTCAGAAAAATCATGAGTAATGCTCAGATATGTACGCAACTTTCATTTAATTTGAGCTTCTTCATTTGAGCATGTTAAGTGCCTCTAAAAAATTCATCTTTACGGACTGTTCTGTTTTGACAGATTCTGCCTTTTATTTCACATTGCCTCTTTTACTATGTTGAATGGATTTCTTTGTTCCATTAAATTTCAGTAGTTTTGGGCAATGTCCAGAAGTGTTAAGAATGATTGTGTTACCTCTGAACATGTGAATTTTTGATTATGCACTAACCCTTTAATGAGTTTGTTTTGAGTTTGGTGTGGAGCAAGTTTTCAAGGGTCAAGAGAGGAGGATGATACAATATGATCAAGAAGAGTGAAAAGTCTAAGCTTGGGGATGCTCCCGTGGTTCATCCCTGCATATTTCAATAAGACTCAAGCATCTAAGCTTGGGGATGCCCAAGGCATCCCCTTCTTCATCGACAACTTATCAGGTCACCTCTAGGGAAACTATATTTTTATTCTGTCACATCTTATATGCTTTACTTGGAGCGTCTGTATGTTTTTATTTTTGTTTATGTTTGAAAAAAATCGGATCCTAGAATTCCTTGTGTGGGAGAGAGACACTCTCCGCTGTTTCGTATGAACACTGGTGTTCTTAGCTTTACTTTTAATGTTCATGGCGAAGGTTGAAAACTGCTTCGTTCATTGCTATTTGGTTGGAAACAGAAAATGCTTCATGTGGTAATTGGTATATTGTCTTGAATAATTTGATACTTGGCAATTGTTTTGCTCAAATAGATCATGTTTAAGCTCTTGCATCATGTACTTTGCACCTATTAGTGGAGAATTACTGTAGAGCTTGTTCAAATTTGGTTTGCATGATTGGTCTCTCTAAAAGTCTAGATATTTTCTGGTGAAGTGTTTGAACAACAAGGAAGACAGTGTAGAGTCTTATAATGCTTGCAATACGTTCTTATGTAAGTTTTGTTGTACCGGTTCATACTTGTGTTTGCTTCAAACAACCTTGCTAGCCAAAGCCTTGTACTGAGAGGGATTACTTCTCGTGCATCCAAAACCTAGAGCCAAAACCTATGCCATTTGTGTCCACCATACCTACCTACTATGTGGTATTTCTCTGCCATTCCAAAGTAAATTGCTTGCGTGCTACCTTTAAAATTTCATTCCTTGTCTTTGCAATATATAGCTCATGGGGAAATAGCTTAAAAACTATTGTGGTAAAGAATATGTAGCTTATGTATCTTATTTCTTATAAGTTGCTTGTTGAGTGATAACCATGTTTCTGGGGACGCCATCAACTATTACACCTTTGTTGAGTATCATGTGAGTTGCTATGCATGTTCGTCTTGTCTGAAGTAAGGGTGATTTATCATGATTAAATGGTTTGAGTATGCATATTGTTAGAGAAGAACTTTGGGCCGCCAACCAAAGCCATGTATCATGGTGGAAGTTTCAGTTTGGACATTAATCCTCAATCTCTTATGATAATATTATTTGTTGTTGAATGCTTATGCATTAAAGAGGAGTCCATTATCTGTTTTCTATGTTGTCCCGGTATGGATGTCCTTAGTTGAGATCTATCGAAAACGAGAAATCAAATGCGATCTATCTCCTTGGACCTTTGTACATGCGGCATAGAGGTACCCCTTTGTGACACTTGGTTGAAACATATGTAACGCAATGACAATCCATGGAAATCCAAGCTAATTAGGACAAGGTGCGAGCACTATTGGTATTCGATGCATGAGGCTTGCAACTTATAGGATGTCTTATGCATAACACATATGAATTATTACTACCGTTGACAAAATTGTTTCTATGTTTTCAAAAAACTCTAGCACAAAAATAGTAATCCATGCTTCCCTCTGCGAAGGGCCTTTCTTTTACTTTTATGTTGAGTCAGTTTACCTACTTCTTTCTATCTTAGAAGCAAACACTTGTGTCAACTGTGTGCATTGATTCCTACATATTTGCTTACTTGCATTCATCATATTACTTTGTGTTGACAATTATCCATAAGATATACATGTTGAAGTTGAAAGCAACTGCTGAAACTTATATCTTCCTTTGTGTTGCTTCAAAACCTTCTATTAAGAATTTATTGCTTTATGATTTAACTCCTATGCAAGTCTTATTGATGCTTGTCTTGAAAGTACTATTCATGAAAAGTCTTTGCTATATGATTTAGTTGTTTAGTCATTGTCTTTAACATTGCTTCGAATCACTTCATTCGTCTCATATTCTTTACAATAGTATTGATCAAGATTATGATAGTAGAATGTCACTTCAGAAATTATCCTTGTTATCGTTTACCTACTCGAGGGCGAGTAGGAACTAAGCTTGGGGATGCTTGATACGTCTCAAATGTATCTATAATTTCTTATGTTCCATGCTAGTTTTATGACAATACTCACATGTTTTAGATACACTTTACATCATTTATACGCATTTTCCGG
Source organism: Lolium perenne (assembly GCF_019359855.2). Lineage (NCBI taxonomy): Eukaryota > Viridiplantae > Streptophyta > Magnoliopsida > Poales > Poaceae > Lolium > Lolium perenne. Next base: position 255,474,488 of record NC_067246.2, on the reverse strand, counting down.
CACTAACCTATTAACAAGATGCCGAAGCGTCAGTTCCTGTTTTCTGCTGTTTTTGGTTTCAGAAATCCTACACAGGAAATATTCTCGGAATTGGACGAAACAAAAGCCCAGGGTCTTATTTTCCACGGAGCTTTCCAGAAGACCGAAGGAGATACGGAGTGGGGCCACGAGGTGGCGACCCCAGCAGGCGGCGCGGCCAGGAAGGGGCCCGTGCCGGCCTATGGTGTGGGCCCCTCGTGCGCCTCCCAACTCTGCCCTTCCGCCTATTTATTCCCTCCGTCGCGAAAACCCTATTACCGAGAGCCACGATACGAGAAAAGTTCCAGAGACGCCGCCGCCGCCAATCCCATCTCGGGGGATTCAGGAGATCGCCTCCGGCACCCTGCCGGAGAGGGGAATCATCACCCGGAGGACTCTACATCACCATGATCGCCTCCGGACTGATGTGTGAGTAGTTCATCCTTGGACTATGGGTCAATAGCAGTAGCTAGATGGTTGTCTTCTCCTCATGTGCTATCATGTTAGATCTTGTGAGCTGCCTATCATGATCAAGATCATCTATTTGTAATGCTACATGTTGTGTTTGTTGGGATCCGATGAATATGGAATACTATGTCAAGTTGATTATCAATCTATCATATATGTGTTGTTTATGATCTTGCATGCTCTCCGTTGCTAGTAGAGGCTCTGGCCAAGTTGATACTTGTGACTCCAAGAGGGAGTATTTATGCTCGATAGTGGGTTCATGCCTCCATTGAATGCAGGACGATGTGAGAAAGTTCTAAGGTTGTGGATGTGTTGTTGCCACTAGGGATAAAACATCAATGCATTGTCTAAGGATATTTGTGTTGATTACATTACGCACCATACTTAATGCAATTGTCTGTTGTTTGCAACTTAATACTGGAAGGGGTGCGGATGCTAACCCGAAGGTGGACTTTTTAGGCATAGATGCATGCTGAATAGCGGTCTATGTTATTTGTCGTAATGCCCTAAGTAAATCTCATATTAGTCATCATGATATGTATGTGCATTGTTATGCCCTCTCTATTTGTCAATTGCCCAACTGTAATTTGTTCACCCAACATGCTTCTTATTGGAGAGACACCACTACTGAACTGTAGACCCCGGTCCATTCTTTTACATCTGAATACAATCTACTGCAATCATTGTTCTCTACTGTTCTTTGCAAACAAACATCATTCTCCACACCATACATTTAATCCTTTGTTTACATCAAGCCAGTGAGATTGACAACCTCACTGTTAAGTTGGGGCAAAGTATTTTGATTGTGTTGTGCAGGTTCCATGTTGGCGCTAGAATCCCTGGTGTTGCGCCGCACTACACTCCTCCACCAACAATCTTCACGTGGCCTTCATCTCCTACTGGTTCGATAACCTTGGTTTCTTACTGAGGGAAAACTTGCTGTTGTACGCATCACACCTTCCTCTTGGGGTTTGATACGTCCAAAACGTATCTACTTTCCCGAACACTTTTGCTATTGTTTTGCCTCTAATTTGTGTATTTTGGATGCAACTAATGCGGACTAACGCTGTTTTCAGCAGAACTGTTCTGGTGTCTCGTTTTTGTGCAGAAATCCAACTTTCAGGAAAATCCTCGGAATTTATGCGAAAGGTCTTATTTTTCCAGAAGACTCACGGAGCCAGAAGGGCAAGCCAGGTGGAGGCCCGAGGGCCCCAGACACTAGGCCGGCGCGGCCCAGGAGGGGGGCGCGCCGCCCTAGCGTCTGGCCCCCTCGGCCGGCCTCCGACGCCCTCCTCTGGACTACTTAAGGGGTTTCGATCTAAAAATCGCGACTAAGAAGTCGAAGTCGCCAGAAACCCTCCAGAACGCCGCCACATCGCGAAACTCCGTCTCGGGAGCCAGAAGTATCCGTTCGGGCACTCCGCCGGGACGGGGAATTGGAGGAGATCATCGCCATCATCACCACCGACGCCTCTTCATCAACCAGCCATGTTTCCCCCATCCATGTGTGAGTAATTCCCCCGCTGTAGGCCGAAGGGGATGGTAGGGATTGGATGAGATTGGTCATGTAATAGCATAAGATTGTTAGGGCATAGTGCCTAGTGTCCGTAATTGGTACTTTGATGATATTGTTGCAACTTGTTATGCTTAATGCTTGTCACTAGGGCCCGAGTGCCATGATCTCAGATCTGAACATGTTATTGTTTCATCATGATATTCATTGTTTTATGATCTTACCTGCAAGTTGTATACACATGTCGCTGTCCGGAACCCGAGGCCCCGAAGTGACAGAAATTGGGACAACCGGAGGGGATGGTAGTGATGTGAGGATCACATGTCTTCACAGATTGTTAATGCTTTGCTCTGGTACTCTATTAAAAGGAGTACCTTAATATCCAGTAGATTCCCTTGAGGCCCGGCTGCCACCGGCTGGTAGGACAAAAGATGTTGTGCAAGTTTCTCATTGCGAGCACGTACGACTATATATGGAACACATGCCTATTGATTGCTTTGTACTTGGACACCGTTTTATTATTATCTGCAAATGCCCTGCTATGATTGTTACATGAGTTTCTCTCATCCATGCAACGCCCGTTATCCGTCCCCGTGCCTACAGTATTTTAATCCAGCTGTTTACTATAATCACTCTTCTTTGTCTCTGTTACTCTGTTCTTTGTTATTTCACTACTGCTACTGCTATAAAACTGTTATTACTGATAAACTCTTGCGAGCAAGTCTGTTTCTAGGTGCAGCTGGATTGACAACTCCGCTGTTAAGGCTTTCAAGTATTCTTTGTCTCCCCTTGTGTCGAATCAATAAATTTGGATTTACTTCCCGCGAAGACTGCTGCGATCCCCTATACTTGTGGGTCATCAAGACTGTTTTCTGGCGCCGTTGTCGGGGAGCATAGCTTTATTTGGAAGTTCACTTGGATCGATATTGTTCGCTGCAAATTCTCCATCATGGGTAAAACTCGCGATCCTAAAGTCGCCATATTACCATCCACTACAAGAAAAGGTACAACTCTGAGTACCTCTGCTACTCTTGATTCACCATCTGTGATAAGTCAACTGGTTTCACCGCCGCAAGCTTCACTTGCTGGTACTTCTGCTGAATCTGAAAATTGTCATAATATTGATAATGTTTCTGCTGTGCTTGATGATAGTGGTTCATTGGGATCCTTTCTAGATGCTACAATTGCTAGGTCTAGACAAATTGAAAATACTGAAACTCCTAATGCTACTACACCTGTTAATTCACCTGAACTTGATTATTCTAGTGATGATCCTGATGAAGATTATGTGGAGCTTAATGATGATTTTATTAATAGATGCAATGCTACTGGTGATGCAAGAAAAATTAAAAAGTTTCTCACACAATATACTGTTAGACATAAGTTATCTCCTGATCCTAAATTTGCCACATCTCCTATATGCATTAAGGATAAAGATTATGATTTTTCTCTTGATCTATCTCATATAGCTATTGTAGAGAAAACACCCTTTTGTGGTACTGAAAAAGAAAGTGCTGTAGAACACATGATTGAACTTTCTTCTATGAGTAGCTTGTTTTCTGATGATGTCAAGTTGCGTACTTACTTTGTCGCTAAATTTTTTCCTTTCTCATTATAGGATGATGCTAAAACTTGGTATAATAATTTGCCTCCTGGTTCTATTAAAAGTCCAACTGATCTGCGTGATGTTTTCTTTCGAATGTACTTTCCTGCTAGTGCTCAACATATTGCTTTACAGAAAATTTATAGATTTGACCAGGGAGATGAAGAGAAATTGCATGAGGCTTGGGCAAGATTTTGTTCTCTTATCAGAGCTCGACCTGGACATGATTTAGAAAAGAATGATCTACTTGATATATTGATACGTCCAATTTACATCACTATTTTGTATCATAATTTGCTGTTATTCATTGATATATTTTATATTTGGACACAATACTTATGTTATTTCATCTATTTTGCATGTTTCATCATTATTGGAGGATCGAGCACCGGAGCCAGGATTCTGCTGGAAAAAGCACCATCAGAACGCAATATTTCGGAAGATCAACTGTGGAAGGAAATTATACCAAAAATCCTATTTTTCCAGATGACGAAGGAAGCCAGAAGGGGGAGCTGAGAAGGCCCAAGGTGGGGCCAGACCACAGGCCGGCGCGGCCCATGGCCTGGCCACGCCACCTTGTGGTGTGGGGGCCCCACATCCCCTTTCGCCTCCTTTTCTTCGCGAAACCCTTCGTCCCGAAGACCTAAGCCACAGAGGGTACCTCGCGAAGAGCCACAGCCGCCTCTGCGGGGCGGAGAACACCAGAGAGAAAAGAGCTCTCCGGCGGGCAGGAATCCGCCGGGGAAATTCCCTCCCGGAGGGGGAAATCGACGCCATCGTCACCGTCATCGAGCTGGACATCATCTCCATCACCATCATCATCATCTCCACCATCATCACCGCCGTCTCCACCGCTGGACATCGTCACCGCCGTTGCAATTTGGGTTTGATCTTGATTGTTTGATAGGGGAAACTCTCCCGGTATCGATTTCTACTTGTTGTTGATGCTATTGACTGAAACCATTGAACCAAGGTTTATGTTCAGATTGTTATTCATCATCATATCATTTCTGATCATGTTCCATATGATGTCTCGTGAGTAGTTCGTTTAGTTCTTGAGGACATGGGTGAAGTCTAACTGTTAGTAGTGAACTATGGTTGAGTAATATTCAATGGTATGATATTTAAGTTGTGGTGTTATTCTTCTTGTGGTGTCATGTGAATGTCGACTACATGACACTTCACCTTTATGGGCCTAGGGGAATGCATCTTGTACTCGTTTGCCAATTGCGGGGTTGCCGGAGTGACAGAAACCTAAACCCCCGTTGGTATATCGATGCAGGAGGGATAGCAGGATCTCAGAGTTTAAGGCTGTGGTTAGATTTATCTTAATTACTTTCTTGTAGTTGCGGATGCTTGCAAGGGGTATAATCACAAGTATGTATTAGTCCTAGGAAGGGCGGTACATTAGCATAGGTTCACCCACACAACACTTATCATAACAATGAAGATTATTTAGCCGTATGTAGCGAAAGCACTAGACTAAAATCCCGTGTGTCCTCGAGAACGTTTGGTCATTATAAGTAAACAACCCGGCTTGTCCTTTGCGCTAAAAAGGATTGGGCCACTCGCTGCAATTGTTACTCTCGCACTTTACTTACTCGTACTTTATTCAACTGTTACATCAAAACCCCCTGAATACTTGTCTGTGAGCATTTACAGGGAATCCTTCATCGAAACTGCTTGTCAACACCTTCTGCTCCTCGTTGGGATCGACATTCTTACTTATCGAAAATACTACGATACACCCCCTATACTTGTGGGTCATCAAGACTATTTTCTGGCGCCGTTGCCGGGGAGTGAAGCGCTATTGGTAAGTGGAATTGGTAAGGAAAACCTTTACTGTTTGTGCTGATTTTATTTACTTTCTTTGCTATAAGTCATTATGGAGAGATCTTCTCTTCAATTTCTATTTGGGAAATCTACTACTACTGCAACGGTAGTGGATGAGGCGCCAGGTGAGGAAGTGATACCATATAAAATACCTATGAAAATTATTGAACGTGTTATGGATAACCGCTATGAAGGGGATGGAACTGTCCATCCCGGTGATCATTTTCTGTTTTTGCATGAATTATGCGGGTTATTCAAATGTGCAGGTATTGCTATGAATGAAGTTAGAAAGAAACTATTCTCTATATCGCTGTCTGGTAAAGCGGCGCATTGGTATAAATTGCTGAAGAATGGTGATTCTCTTGATTGGGAGGACATTGTGCCTTTATTTTATTCTAAATTCTATCCTCCAAGTGAAATTCACAAAGATCGTAACCGCATATATAATTTCTGGCCTCATGATGGAGAAAGTATTGCCCAAGCTTGGGGGAGATTGAAGTCTTTAATGCTCAAATGCCCCATTCATGAGCTTCCTGGTAATGTTATTATTGATAATTTCTATGCAAGACTTTCTTTTCAAGACAAGACCTTGCTGGATACTTCTTGTTCTGGATCATTTACACGCAACAAAGAAGAGTTTAAAAGGGACCTTCTTGATCGGATCCAAGAAAATACTGAAGGATGGGAAATCGACAAAGATAGAGAATCAGGTATAAATTATGATTATAAATGCATTGAAGCTTTTATGGATACTGATAAATTTCGTAATATGAGTGCTACTTATGGTCTTGATTCTCAAGTTGCTGCAAATCTTTATAAAGCTTTTGCCTCTCATTATGAATTGCCTAAGAAGAATTTTGATAAGTATCATGAACCGTATAAAGATAAAATTGATTCATCTATTAATAAATGCGTTGTAGTTGAAACTGCTGATCATGTTATTCCTGAAGCTTATATTGAAAAAACTCCTTTCCCTGCTAAAATGAAGGAGTACTCTGTTATAAATAGTGCGGTTCATAAAAGTGAAAAGAAACCTGTAGAACCTGAAGAACAAATAAAAGTTGAACCTGCTGTTGCAATAGTTAAAGATCTTGTGACTGAAAATGTGGAGGATGGTCATATTATTTTCTGTGAAGATGCTTCTAATATTGTTTCACATCCTAATAAACCCAAACAAGTTAGTGTTCCTATGCTATCTGTTAGAATTGGTGATCATTGCTATTATGGTTTATGTGATATTGGTGCAAGTGTTAGTGCTATTCCTTATGAGCTTTATACGGAGATTATGCACGAAATTGGTTCTTGTGAACTTGAAGATATTGATGTGGTTATTCAGCTGGCTAATAGAGAAACTATTTCTCCAATTGGTATTGTTCGAGATGTGGAAGTTCTATGTGGTAAGATTAAATATCCTGCTGACTTTTTGGTACTTGGTTCTGCTGCTAGTGATTATTGTCCTATCATTTTTGGTAGACCTTTTCTAAATACTTGTGGAGCTATTATAGATTGCAAGAAAGAGAAAATTTTGACTAAATTTGCTGGTGAATCATATGAGTTTAACTTCTCTAAATTTACCAAAGCTCCTTATAAAGCTGATTTGCCTAATAATGATTTTAAAATGGAACAGTGTGCATCTATTGTTCTTGTTCCTAATAATCCTTTGCAGCAACATTTGGAGGATAGCGAGAGTGAAGTTTTTAGGAAAGAAAGAGATGAGCTTGAGGAAATTTTTCTTCGCCAACCTATTCTTAAGCATGATTTACCGGTGGAAGATCTGGGTACAACACCGCCACCAAAGGAAGATCCTGTCTTTGATTTAAAACCATTGCCTGATAATCTTAAATATGCTCATATTGATGATAAGAAAATATATCCTGTTATTATTAGTTCTAAGCTTACAGAGTTTGAAGAAGAAAGGCTATTGGAAATATTGAAGAAACACCGAGGCGCTATTGGCTACACTCTTGATGATTTGAAGGGGATTTCTCCTTCTATTTGCCAACATGCTATTAATATGGAAGATGATGCAAAGCCTCGTTGTTGAACATCAGCGTCGTCTAATTCCGAAGATGAAGGAGGTGGTAAGGAATGAGGTATTAAAACTTCTTGAAGCTGGTATTATATATCCTATTGCTGATAGTAGATGGGTTAGTCCTGTGCATTGCATTCCCAAGAAAGGAGGAATGACTGTTGTGCCTAATGATAATGATGAGCTCATCCCTCAAAGAGTAGTTGTAGGGTATAGAATGTGCATTGACTTTCGAAAAGTTAATAAAGTTACTAAGAAAGATCATTACCCTTTACCATTTATTGATCAAATGCTAGAAAGATTGTCTAAAAATACTCATTTTTGCTTTCTTGATGGTTATTCAGGTTTTCACAAATTGCTGTTAAAACTAAAGATCAAGAGAAAACCACTTTTACTTGTCCCTATGGAACTTATGCTTATAGGCGTATGCCTTTTGGTTTATGTAATGCTCCTGCTACTTTTCAAAGATGCATGTCTGCTATTTTTCATGGCTTTTGCGTGAGTATTGTGGAAGTATTCATGGATGATTTTTCCGTCTATGGGAATTCTTTTGATAGTTGCTTGCGAAACCTTGATAAAGTTTTGCAGAGATGTGAAGAAACTAACCTTGTTCTTAATTGGGAGAAATGCCACTTTATGGTTAATGAAGGAATTGTATTGGGACATAAAATTTCTGAGAGAGGTATTGAAGTTGATAGAGCTAAAGTTGAAGCAATTGAGAAGATGCCCTATCCGAGGGATGTTAAAGGTATTCGTAGTGGTCTTGGTCATGCTGGGTTTTATAGGAGATTTATTAAAGATTTCTCCAAGATTTCAAAGCCTCTTACTAATCTTCTTCAAAAAGACGTACCTTTTGTTTTTGATGATGATTGTAAGGAAGCTTTTGAAACTCTAAAGAAAGCCTTAACAACTGCTCCTGTAGTTGAACCTCCTGATTGGAACTTACCATTTGAAATTATGTGTGATGCTAGTGATTTTGCTGTAGGCGCTGTTCTTGGACAGCGGGTAAATAAAAAACTGAATGTTATTCATTATGATAGTAAAACTCTTGATGCTGCTCAAAGAAATTATGCTACTACTGAAAAGGAATTGTTAGCTGTAGTTTTTGCTTGTGATAAGTTTAGATCCTATATTGTTGATTCAAAAGTTACTATTCATACTGATCATGCTGCAATCAGATACCTTATGCAAAAGAAAGATGCTAAGCCTAGGCTTATTAGATGGGTACTTCTGTTGCAAGAATTTGATTTACATATTGTAGATAGGAAAGGTGCTGATAATCCTGTCGCTGATAATTTGTCTAGATTGAAAAATATTGCTTATGATCCTGTTCCTGTTAATGATAGTTTTCCAAATGAACAATTGGCTGCGATAAAGGTGAGTTCGCGAGACAGTCCTTGGTATGCTGATTATGCTAACTTTATTGTTTCCAAGTACTTGCCTCCAACCTTTTCAGCTCAGCAAAGGAGGAAATTCTTTTATGACTTGAGGCATTATTTCTGGGATGACCCACACTTATATAAAGAAGGAGTGGATGGTATTATGCGAAGATGTGTTCCCGAATATGAACAACAAGAGGTATTGAGTAAATGCCATGGTAGTGCTTATGGAGGACATCACGCCGGAGAAAGAACCGCGCAAAAGGTTCTACAATCAGGTTTTTATTGGCCAACTCTCTTCAAGGATGCGAGAAAGTTTATTTTATCTTGTGATGAATGCCAAAGGGTTGGTAATATCTCCAGACGTAATGAAATGCCTATGAATTATACTCTGGTTATTGAACCATTTGATTGTTGGGGATTTGACTTCATGGGACCTTTTCCGTCTTCAGAAGGTAACACTCATATACTTGTTGCTGTTGATTATGTTACTAAATGGGTGGAAGCCATACCTACAAAAAGTGCTGATGGTGAGACCTCTTTAAGAATGCTTTTAGATATTATTTTTCCTAGATTTGGAGTTCCTAGATATATTATAACTGATGGAGGTTCTCATTTTATTCACGGTGGTTTTAGAAAAACTCTTGCTAGATATGGTATTAATCATAGAATTGCTTCCGCTTATCATCCTCAAACTAGTGGGCAAGTAGAATTATCAAATAGAGAGATTAAATCTATCTTGCAAAAGACTGTTAATAAAACTAGAAAGAATTGGGCTAGTAAATTGAAGGATGCACTATGGGCTTATAGAACTGCTTATAAAAATCCCATGGGAATGTCACCTTATAAAATGGTTTATGGGAAAGCTTGTCATTTACCTTTAGAACTAGAGCACAAAGCTTATTGGGCTGTTAGAGAATTAAATAAAGATCCTAAACTTAGGTAATAAGAGGTTGTTGCAATTGAGTTCTCTAGATGAATGGAGAAGTGAAGCTTATGAAAATGCTAAACTCTTTAAAGAAAAAGTTAAAAAATGGCATGATAGAAGGATTATCAAAAGAGAATTTAATATTGGGGATAAAGTCCTATTGTATCGGTCTCGTCTCAGATTCTTTGCAGGGAAATTACTCTCGAAATGGGAAGGACCATATGTTGTCGAGGAGGTGTATCGTTCAGGAGCAATCAAAATTAGCTCTCTCCAAGGCAATGCCACGCAAGTGGTGAATGGACAAAGACTCAAGCATTATATCTCAGGTGATTCCTATAATGTTGATGTTGATATTATTCGAGTGGAAACACCGGAGGCTTTCATCAAAGGGCAAATTGACGATCACTTGAGAACTCGACTTTGAATAGGTAACAGTACTGGTAATGAAAAGTTCGCAATTTACTTTCCGAACAATATTTTTGCTGTTTTTGGAAAATATGAAAAATTACGAGATCGAAACGGAGTGGAAAAGACGCACGAGGGCGTGCCACCATAGGCCGGCGCGGCCTGACCTGGGCCCGCGCCGACCTATGGTCTGGCCGCCTCGTCGCCCCTTTCCGACCCTGTTTCGATCTGGTACTTTCCTTTTGTCGTGAAAATTTTTGCTATATAATCCCCCGGACCCCTGGAGGCCCGTATATCGTTTTCTCGACGTGTTTTGTTTCGAGCTGTTTCTACCAGGATCTGTTTTCAGTTTAGAAGCACCATGGTCTCCAAGAACAAGGGCAAGGAGTTTCCGGATGAAGATAATCGAGATCTTGGGTGGAAAGAGGAGGACAAGGACGTCAAGGAAGAGGATGAAGAAGAGGTGGAGGAAGATTCGCGCGCACACCCGCGTGCTACCATCGCAAGCATCAAGGTGGTGGACAACCCTTTTAGTGCAAACAAGAGCGCAAGAATTCGCACTGGAGGAGCGGTTCCACGTCATTACCTAGCTCCGAAAACATCTTTATCAGGCATTCACCATCCCTTCCACAATCTAATTTTCAATAATCAAATTGAAGGGACTCCCAAGGCAGCATTGCCTAGCAATTGGGATATAGATCGCTCTAACACTGCAGGAAGGAGGAAGCCTGAGGGTGAAGAGTGGGGAAATAACTCCAAGAGTTGGGACTCGCCGTCGGACAGACTTCTTAACCGCGTCGAGCACAATTCGGAGATGATTCGCGATCTCACATACAAGATTGATGAGCTTCAGGAGCTTATTGAGAAGCTTGTCAGGAATTCATCACCACCATCGCCGAAGGAGTAATTCATCATCGGTATTGGCATCCCCTTGGTTTGTTCCAAGCTTGGGGGAGTGCCGCGGTATCACATCATCACTATCTTTTACTTTTTACTGTCAAGTAGTGTCATATCATGAGTAGGGAAGTTATCATATAAGATGGGTTGTAGTTTGGAAGTATCTCTCCTTTAGTTGGTTGTCTATGTATCCCTTGGTGTGAGTTATCGTTATGGAATATTAATGAGAAGTCTTATCATTTACATATTGCACATCTTATTTTAGTTTGCAATCTCTATTATATGATTTATCTTGTCATTAGTAGTGGTATCACTTTGGGAGCATTGAATAAATCTATTTGGTTTTGGCAAACTTAGCATTGGTCAATAGCAACAACACTTTGAGGTTTAAGTAGAAAAGAGAAATACATGTAGTTGTTTCATTGTCTTTCTTTCTTGTTAGCTCATAGCTTATTATTCTGAAGTTAAAATTGCTTGTGCTTACAAGGAAGATGCATGATTGTTTCTATCACATGTATATTTGTTTGTTTCCCTCAACTCTTATGCTTGCTAATTAACCTTGCTAGCCAAAAACCTGTACTGAGAGGGAATACTTCTCGTGCATCCAAACCTTAGCCCAAACCTATGTCATTTGTGTCCACCATACCTACCTACTACATGGTATTTTCTGCCATTCCAAGTAAATACTTCGTGTGCTACCTTTAAACAATTCAAAACTTATTATCTCTTATTTGTGTCAATGTTTTATAGCTCATGAGGAAGTATGTGGTGTTTTATCTTTCAATCTTGTTGGGCAACTTTCACCAATGGACTAGTGGCTTCATCCGCTTATCCAATAAATTTGCAAAAAGAGCTGGCAATGGGATTCCCAATCCCGAATTAATTAATCTAAATAGACACTCCTCCATGGTATGTGATTGATGGACGGCACCCGAAGGATTCGGTTAGCCATGGCTTGTGTAAGCAAAGGTTGGGGGGAGTGTCATCATAATAAAACTAAAATAAAAAGGCACTCCTTCATGGTATGAGATTGTTGGCAGGCACCCGAGGATTCGGTTAGCCATGGTTTGTGAAAGAAAGGTTGGAAGGAGTGCCACACAAAATAAAAATAAAATGGGAGCCGCTCTTTGAAGGTTGTCTGGCAAGGGGGTTAGAGTACCCGCTACCAGTCGTTGACAACAACAAACACCTCTCAAAATGTTACTTTTATTCTCTTTATATGATTTCAAAACTGAAAAAGCTCTAGCACATGATTTAACCCCTGCTTCCCTCTGCGAAGGTCCTGTCTTTTACTTTATGTTGGGTCAGTAAACCTATTTCCCTCCATCTCAAGCAAGCATTTGAGTAGTTGTGATCAAACCATTATATTGTGATTTTCTTCATCATGTCTTTTACTTTTCCTTGTTTAGTTCAAGTTTTATCTGAATGAATATAGCTTTGCAAGTTATCAATGATTATGAGGAGACTATTATGATTGAATATGCAAGTTGTGCCATATAAACTTTAACATGAGAGCGCTGCTCAATGAGATAAATATAATCTGTTAATTGTTCTCTGACCAAGAACGAAGTTTGCCATCACCAACTATGATTTCTTATGCACCTTTATTTGTGATTACCTTATACTTGTTCCAAGTTGAGTTATATGAGGAAGTTGTTTACTAGAATGTCTTGTGTGAATGAATATGATGCTTCTTGTCCGTATTTTATTTATCGACTCTTCACTCCATAAACATGTGGTCCTGTTTATTGAGTTCAGTTTCGCTTGGGGACAAGCGAAGTCTAAGCTTGGGGGGAGTTGATACGTCCAATTTGCATCACTATTTTGTATCATAATTTGCTGTTATTCATTGATATATTTCATATTTGGACACAATACTTATGTTATTTCATCTATTTTGCATGTTTCATCATTATTGGAGGATCGAGCACCGGAGCCAGGATTCTGCTGGAAAAAGCACCGTCAGAACGCAATATTTCGGAAGATCAACTGTGGAAGGAAATTATACCAAAAATCCTATTTTTCCAGATGACGAAGGAAGCCAGAAGGGGGAGCTGAGAAGGCCCAAGGTGGGGCCAGACCACAGGCCGGCGCGGCCCATGGCCTGGCCGCGCCACCTTGTGGTGTGGGGGCCCCACAGCCCCTTTCGCCTCCTTTTCTTCGCGAAACCCTTCGTCCCGAAGACCTAAGCCACAGAGGGTACCTCGCGAAGAGCCACAGCCGCCTCTGTGGGGCGGAGAACACCAGAGAGAAAATAGCTCTCCGGCGGGCAGGAATCCGCCGGGGAAATTCCCTCCCGGAGGGGGAAATCGATGCCATCGTCACCGTCATCGAGCTGGACATCATCTCCATCACCATCATCATCATCTCCACCATCATCACCGCCGTCTTCACCGCTGGACATCGTCACCACCGTTGCAATTTGGGTTTGATCTTGATTGTTTGATAGGGGAAACTCTCCCGGTATCGATTTCTACTTGTTGTTGATGCTATTGAGTGAAACCATTGAACCAAGGTTTATGTTCAGATTGTTATTCATCATCATATCATCTCTGATCATGTTCCATATGATGTCTCGTTAGTAGTTCGTTTAGTTCTTGAGGACATGGGTGAAGTCTAACTGTTAGTAGTGAACTATGGTTGAGTAATATTCAATGGTATGATATTTAAGTTGTGGTGTTATTCTTCTAGTGGTGTCATGTGAACGTCGACTACATGACACTTCACCTTTATGGGCCTAGGGGAATGCATCTTGTACTCGTTTGCCAATTGCGGGGTTGCCGGAGTGACAGAAACCTAAACCCCCGTTGGTATATCGATGCAGGAGGGATAGCAGGATCTCAGAGTTTAAGGCTGTGGTTAGATTTATCTTAATTACTTTCTTGTAGTTGCGGATGCTTGCAAGGGGTATAATCACAAGTATGTATTAGTCCTAGGAAGGGCGGTACATTAGAATAGGTTCACCCACACAACACTTATCATAACATTGAAGATTATTTAGCCGTATGTAGCGAAAGCACTAGACTAAAATCCCGTGTGTCCTCGAGAACGTTTGGTCATTATAAGTAAACAACCCGGCTTGTCCTTTGCGCTAAAAAGGATTGGGCCACTCGCTGCAATTGTTACTCTCGCACTTTACTTACTCGTACTTTATTCAACTGTTACATCAAAACCCCCTGAATACTTGTCTGTGAGTATTTACAGGGAATCCTTCATCGAAACTGCTTGTCAACACCTTCTGCTCCTCGTTGGGATCGACATTCTTACTTATCGAAAATACTATGATACACCCCCTATACTTGTGGGTCATCATATATTTTATAGTGGACTAACCATTGAGTCTAGAGCATATTTGGATAGTTGTGCTGGTTGTGTTTTCAGGAAAAGAACTCCAGACGAAGCTGAAGAATTATTGGCTAGAATAAGCCGGAATCATGATGATTGGACTACACCTGAACCAACTCCAACGCCAATATTAAAGAAGAGGGGTTTAATTGAATTGAATGATGAAGATATGAGGGAAGCTAAGAAGTCTCTCAAGGAGAAAGGTATTAAATCCGAAGATGTGAAGAATCTACCTCCCATAGAAGATATATGTGAGATAATTCCCCCTTCATCCATGAGTGAGGTAAACTCCCTTCAACGCTTTACTAGGGAGGATATTCCGTATTCAAAACCTCCTGCTCAATGCTTAGATGAGTTTGATAATTATATTGTTAAGCAAGAAATTTTTAATATGAGAGTAGAGAATCATCTAATGGAAAATTCTCAAGCTATTAGCAATTTGCATGATATTGTGGAGAGAACCTCCAATGATGTTAAGATGCTTGTTAAACATTTTCAAATGGTTCAAACTCAAATTGATCAATTCACTAAAGTGCAAAATGACTTGTTAAAAAATAATTCTAAAGAGAAACATGCTTATGAAGTAACAACTAGAGGTGGTGTCTCTACCCAGGATCCTCTATATCCTGAAGGGCATCCCAAAAGAATTGAACAAGATTCTTAACGCATTGAACCTAGTGCTCCTTCTAAGAAAAAGAAGAAGAAGAAACATAAAAATGTTGTAGAATCCTCTGAACTTGTTAATGATCCTAATAGTATTTCTATTTCTGATGCTGAAACTGAAAGTGGTAATGAACATGATAACAATAATGATAATGATAAGAATGATGCTTCTGATAAAGAAGAAGTTGAAGATGAACCTGAAAAGCATGCTAAAAATAAAAAAGTATACTAAAGAAGATTTTATTGCTAAGAAACATGGTAATGAAAGAGAACCTTGGGTGCAAAAGCAAATGCCTTTTCCTGCTAAGAAACTAAAATCAAAGGAAGAAGAACACTATAACAAATTTTGTGATTGGATGAAACCTTTATTCTTGCAAATCCCTTTGACTGATGCTATTAAATTGCCTCCTTATTCAAAGTATATGAAAGATATTGTTACTAACAAAAAGAAAATCCCCAATGAGGAGATTTCCACTATGCTTGCTAATTACTCCTTCAATGGCAAAGTTCCAAAGAAGTTGGGCGACCTAGGTATACCTACTATTCCTTGTTCTATTAAGAATAATTATGTTAAAACTGCTCTATGTGACTTGGGAGCCGGTGTTAGTGTTATGCCTTTTTCTCTTTATAAGAGACTTTATTTAGATAAGTTGATACCTACTGATATATCTTTGCAAATGGCTGATAAATCTACTGCTATTCCTGTTGGTATATGTGAGGATGTTCCTGTTCAAGTTACTAATAACTGCTTGATATTAACTGATTTTGTTGTTTTGGAAATGCCTGAAGATGATAATATGTCTATTATTCTTGGGAGACCTTTTCTTAACACCACAGGGGCTGTTATTGATTGCAATAAAGGAAATGTTACTTTCAATGTTGATGATAAGGAGCATACCGTCTATTTCCCCAAGAGGATTGATAAAGTATGTGGAGTCAATACTATTTCTAATGTGAGAACTATCAAAATTGGAACTGTTGATTGTCCTATATATGAGCCTAAAGAAGGTTATCAAAATCTTATGATTGGATCCATATCAATACAATTCAAGGTAACATGATTGATTTGTGGTTTATTTCTTCTTATGCTATGTAAAATTTATTTGGTGGCAAGACTTGATCAACCTTGTTAACAAATACTTTTTTTATGCATAGAGGAGGTAAACAACATCTCTTTCTTCCTCCACTTGCTTTACTTGCTGTAGCACTTTAGTTTTGCAAAGTTCCTTGGTGAATTAGAGATTTCAAAAAATTTCCTGTCCAGTAATAATAAACTTAATACCCAGAAATGTGCATTTTTCAATGTTTTAAAAAATTCACAAAAATTATACCGTTGGTCCTATTTTTCGAAAATGCACCTGGGAGCATCTGGGGATGACCAGTGGGGCACTCCAGGGTGGCACCCCACAGGCCGGCGCGGCTAGCAAGGGGGGCGCGCCACCGTGTTGTGTGGGTCCCCCTTTGCCCCACTATAGCATCTCTTCCTCCCAGACTCTTCTCTCTCCCGAAAAAATCAACACCAGCTTTCTCTCACTCGCGTTTTTGCTCAAGAGCTCAGGATTTTTCGATCTCTTTGCTCAGCCCAGATTACGTGAAATTTGGCACATTTGCTCTCCGGTATGTGACTCCTCCGATTATCCAAGTAGAATTTTGTTTGGTTGAGTATATCTTGAATATTTTGCTGCTGTAGGTAACATGTTTAGTAAGCTTGCATGCTTGTTCTAAGATGTATAAACTAGTTTTGATGCATGATTAGTACTCTAGCAAGTTCTTATAGTAGTTCCCCTTGATTATATGTCACCAAATCAAATTTTGTATTGTTTGTTGAAAAATTTCAGAAAATGGAGTGGAATAGATATCAACTAAACCAACAAGAATTGGAGGTGCAGCAAGTCATGAGAGTGAACCGCGAAGAGGGAGTATACCCCTCTTACTACCCGTGCACAGATTTCATGAGAAGTGCGGGAATATTGGAAGATGTTCAGAATCTAATTTCTCGTGCAGGGTTGAATGATTTTGTTGATGGAGAACCATGCCAATATGCAAAATTGACTATGTCTGTTGTGCAGGATTTTAAGTTCAATTGGTCGCAATCTAACCCCATGGTTCAGTATAAGATTTATAATAAAACTGTCAACTTGCCATTCAATGATTTTTGTACAGCAATTAGAGTACCGCAATGGGGATCATGCAAGAAGATAAGGGGATCGCCGCGAGAGCTCTTAAGCCTCTTCGAGATGATTTGTCATGGAAGGAGTTTCTCATAGGATGGTGGTAAAATCACTAGCATTCAACTCCCAGCTATCCGCTACTTTGCTTATTTCATTACTAAATGCGTTCTTGCTAGAAAGAATGGTAGTAAACTATCTATCCAGGATTTAGCTTTTCTAGCTGCTGCACTGCAAGGTAGTAAGACTTATAATTTGGGGGCATTGATAGCTTATAGACTTGCTACCAACCGTGAGAAGGGCGGAATTTGTGGAGGTCTCATCGCCTCTCGTTTACTAGCTTTGCATGGTGTAGAACCTCACCATCTTGATATTCGACTTTCCGTAGAAAGACTTGTCATAGTCTCCATGATTAAACATGAATTTGTTTCTGATTCATCTAACTGGAGTAACCTATCTTACAAGATAACATTTTACAAGAAGTCTTGGAGAACAACTAAGAAAACTGAAAAACTAGTATTTAACCTTGATTCGAGGGAGGATTGGTCAGTCACAGAAGGTGCACTGAATGCACACATAGAGGGAGGAGGCCATCATGCAAGAGACAATAGGGAGGAGGCCGAGGAACACCTCGACTCGTCATCCGATGCAGCAAGTTCTTCGCATCAACATTTTGGACATGTGGAGCCTCCGCGCTTTTCTTCTGCACAGGGACCCTACTATGACTACGCCATGCATTATCCACCGGCAAGGAACAGCGACCCTCGCTGGGGTTGAACTCCATTTAGGCCAAAAGCCTAAGCTTGGGGGAGGTATACCGGCATCACTCATTCTTTGCATATTATGGTTGCTGGATACTTGTATATACTTGTTTAGTTTGTTTGAGTGATTTTCTAATGAGAGGGAGATGATATTTGGGGAAGTGTTGCCTGAAAACAGATTCTGGACTGTTACCGAAAAAATTCTCAAAAATAGCCAGGACGGTATTTTGCGAAGCCAATTTTTGTGCATGTTCCCCATGTTGTTATCTAACTTTCATTAGTTGAACACTTTTCGATTTGAGCAGTGGAAGAATCTTCTCTTTCTTAATAGATGATCCCATTTTGCTGGTCTCACAGCGAGCCACATCACCTCATTAACAATCTTCACCTTTCCCTCCTTTTCTCAGCCGTACGTAACGTTTTTTATGCCTAGCCGACACGGCACTAGCCGAACGACAACAGTTGCTCGCTTCCTCCGCGTAATACTCCTGAATTCGCGTGGCCTGCACGTCCGTTCATGAGCGCGCGGATCCATGTTGTTCTGAAAAAATAGCAGCAGCCTCGGTTTGTCTTCCTCGTGGTGCGTTGGTGGATAATTATGGGCACTAATTCCTCCCTTCCTCCACGGCCGCGACGTACGGACTCCTCGGTAGAATTTCTTCCGCCATACTCCCTCCGTCCGTAAATAAGTGTACATCTAGGTTTTGTGTTTAGTCAAACTCTTTAAACTTTGACCAAATATATAGGAAAAAGTAGTAGCATTTATGAAACTAATTTAGTATCCCGAGATTCATTTTGAAATGTAGTTTCAAATTATACCAAAATCTCATTATATATGTTGCTACTTTTTTTTCCACGATTGGTCAAAACTTAAAATGTTTGACTTAGTACAAAAGCTAGAAGTACACTTATTTGTGGACGGAGGGAGTACAAACTCATATAAGAGCAGTGCTATGCGTACGATGCATGATCGGACGATGAACTATCGTACGTGCAGCAGTCCCGTGCATACAGTATAAAGCAGCACCGGCCACTGATCTCTCCATCCCATACATCTCTTGCCATTTATTCCCAGCGATGCACACCTCCCCTCATGATCATCCTCTTCCAGTACAGGTCCAGCTCCGCATTCGTTCACATCGCTCTCCTGCACCCCTTCTCTCTCCATCATGTATTTTGCATTTTTGCATCCCACATCCTCAAATTTCTACTGGACATGCTCTTCATCCATCCACTCCTTCCTCAGCAGAACGGTATGTATTTGCTGCTCCAATCTCTCTCTCCCTCTCTCTCTCCCATATAATTTTGATGATTTATTATGCAATCATTTTTTCCCTTTCAGATCAACATTTGTTGTCAGGTACGATTTCTTTCTTAGCAAACTGTAAGATTTGCTTACCTAGAATCACGTCTCACAAAAAATTTAGCATGATATGTTGCAAATTGTTAATGATTCGAATTTTTACACTTGCAGCATGCTGGGAAGACAGTATGATACGGAACAATATGTTAGCCCAAAATTTTCTTTTATTTCTTTTGATTTTGTGTGCTTCTGCATCGTAGAGTTGAATTGTAGGTGTGTTGATGCAGACTCAGGGGAAAAAAAGTAACCGTATCTTCACACAAATGCAAAGGTGAGTTTCTGACTTCTCGATCTCCCCTAGCAAATTTAATCCTTATCTTTCACTGCCACCATAACCGTTGCTTGAAGGGTCCAACTTATCTCGTATGGTGGCGCTGGAAAGTGGCAACTACCAGGAAAGTGGCAACTACCACAACTATCATAAATATGTTCTTATGTCAATATGCTCTTCAACAAGTTATATCCTGAAAGTTGATGTACCAGAGAGCTATTTTTCCATTCAAACTTTGACTGATTTCCTTGCATTATTCCTTCAACTATTGTAGTGTTACTATAAAGGACAGTGTATTCATCTAATTATGTAATGTTAAACGATTAATCATGTTTTGACTTTATTATTATTATTCCTAAATTGCATATCCAGTCCGATTTGACCAATTCTATTTTCTCACCTGACAGATAAACTCACGGGTCATTGGACTGCAAAGCACTGCACATATGCATTTTGGATTAGTCATATTCATTGAGAGAATGATTCAACTCGTGTGGGTGGAGGCTGCCATTTCCTAGAAAGAATATTGTGTAGCCTCTCTTCTCTCAATCTCACGATCCAAAAACCTGAGAAACAAAGAACAGAGAGGCGAGGTGTTTGTGCTGCGTGCAAAACTGATTGCAGCTTTTCTGGTTTCTCCTTTTATTAGCGAAACAAAGGGACGTGCACAACCTCCTTGATGCCCACTACTCGAACGTGCCATCCCACGTCCAGGCAACAAGGAGATCTGGTCAAGCACAAGACCAATTCCTAGCTTATCTGTTCCTAAGAGATAGCTGAAACCAAACTAATCCTAGCTGAAGAACAGGCGACAGTGCTTACTGTCGAAGCTGTCCTAACTGACGAAACTGACGAAAGGAAAATAAACTAACAGCTAGATTAACCAACAAACTCCCCCTAATCTAGATGTCCTTCACCTGAACGATGCCAATTCGCCGTCGCAGTTCCTGGAGCTGGACACGGCCAAGAGACTTCGTTAGAGCGTCGGAGAGCTGGTCCGCCGTGCGTACGTACTGGACGTCGATGTCGCCATCCTCTACGCATTGGCGGATGAAGTGGAACCTGATCTGGATGTGCTTGCTTCGGTCGTGGAAGACCGGGTTCTTCGTCAGCGCGATCGCTGATTTGTTGTCGACGCGGAGCTCGATCGCGCCGTCGTCGTGGCCAAGCAACTCACCCAGGAGTCGCCTGAGCCAGATCCCCTGGCACGCACCGCTCGTAGCAGCGACGTACTCTGCCTCACACGAGGAGAGAGCGACGATCTTCTGCTTCGACGATTGCCAGGAAACGGGACTCTGTCCGTAGAAGTGCAGCAGCCCACTAGTGCTCTTGCGATCATCAATGTCGCCGCCGTGGTCGGCGTCGCTGTAGCCCACCAGCCTGACCTTGCCCTCCTGGTGCGTGTACTCACACCCGAGGGTCTTCGTGCCGGCGATGTAGCGCAGTAGATGCTTCACCGCCGCCATGTGCTCGCTCGTCGGCTTCTCCATGAACCTGCTCAGAAAACCTACTGTGAAGCAGATATCTGGCCGGGTATGGACGAGGTAGCGCAGCCCCCCCACAACGCTGCGGTAGAGTGAGGGGTCCACCGCCGTGCCGGTGCCGTTCTTGCTCAGCTTCAGCCGCAGCTCCATAGGAGCTGCCGTCGCGTTGCAGTCGCTCATGCCCATTCTGTCGAGCGGCTTCTCTGCATAGGCCGCCTGCCCCAACCGGATGCAACCAGGCCTCTGAGTCACCTCGATGCCGAGGTAGTATGACAGAAGGCCCAGGTCGCTCATCCGGAACAGGGAGGTCATCTCTTGCTTGAACTCACCGATGGCGGCCGTCGAGGTTCCGGTGATGATCAGATCGTCGACGTACACGCCGAGGAGCAGCCGCCCGCCGTCCTTCCTGCGCGTGTACACGGCGTGGTCGGAGGGGCACTTGACGAAGCCAAGCCTCGCGAGACTCGTGTCCAGCTTCGCGTTCCATGCCCGCGGTGCCTGTCGGAGGCCGTACAGGGCCTTGTGCAGCCGGAGTACCTTCCCCTCCGATCCAGATTTGGCGAATCCGGGTGGCTGCGCGACGTAGACCTCCTCCTTGAGCTCCCCGTTGAGGAAGGCGCTCTTGACGTCGAGGTGGTGCACCTCCCACCTCTCTTGTGCGGCGACGTCGAGGAGAAGCCGCACGGAGTCAAGCCGTGCGACGGGGGCGAACACTTCCTCGAAGTCAACTCCCTCCCGCTGCACGAACCCTTTGGCGACGAGGCGGGCCTTGTGTTTCACGACGGTGCCGTTCTCGTCCCTTTTGACCTTGAAGACCCACTTCAGCCCAATGGGCTTGTGGCCTGGTGGCAGGTCAGCGAGGGTCCAGGTCTCGTTCTCCTCGATGCAGCCCATCTCCTCCTCCATGGCCTTGCTCCAGCTCGCGTCCTGCAGGGCTTCAGCCACACTGCTTGGCTCGTCGGCGGTGGTGAGCAGCAGACGTTCAGCACGGCCTGGTGGAGCGAGGTCGTCGCCGAGCAGATCCGAAACGCGGCGGTATCGGTGTTCTTCCCCATCGTCCTCTCCATCCACCAGAGAGGGATCAGGGACAGCTGGTGGAGTTGCAAACTCCACCCCTGGTGGCGGCGAAGCGGCGGCGTCCTGTTGTGATGGCGATGGAGCTGCAGGAGTGGCTGGGGGCGAGGCTGAGTGTGTCTGCTCGCTCCCTTCCTCCAGATCTTCCAGCCTTGAGGTGGGATTGGGCGCAAAGGTGTACTCCACGACGAATTCCTCACCCAAGTCCTCTGCTCCCGAGCCATCCTTGCTCCAGTCCCAGCTTTCTCCCTCGTCGAAGACCACGTCGCGGGAGATGTGCACGCGGCGGGTGACTGGGTTGTACATCCTGTACGCCTTGGAGCCAGGCTCGTACCCGATGAAAATCATCGGCGTACTCCTGTCATCAAGCTTGCGAAGGAGTGGCCGCGCGCTCTTGACATGGGCGACGCAGCCGAACACACGAAGGTGCTCGACCGACGGCTTCTTCCCGTACCACGCCTCGTACGGTGTCTTCCCCTCGACACTGCGTGTGAAGGAGCGGTTGAGCACGTACACGGCCGTCATCACCGCCTCACCCCAGAAGAAACTGGGCAGGTTCTTCGCCTTCATCATGCTTCTCGCCATGCCCACCACCGTCTGGTTGCGACGCTCGACCACGCCATTCTGCTGTGGTGAATAGGGCACCGTCAGGTGGCGCTTGACACCGGTGTCGGCGAAGTGGGCGGCGAGCGTGGACGACGTGAACTCCCCGCCACGGTCCGTTCGCAAGGTGCGCAGCTGTCGGCGTGCCTCTGTCTGTGCCTCGGCCTGGAAGCGCTTGAGAGCCGCGGCGGCCTCGTCCTTCGTCGAGAGCAGCACCAACCACATGAAGCGGTTGTGGTCATCGACAAGGAGGAGAAAGTAGCGCCGTCCAGCTGGCGTCGGTGGCGTGATCGCGCCGCATAGGTCGGCGTGGACGAGTTCAAGCGGCTCCTCCGCTCGAAACTTCGCCTGCTGAGGGAACGGCGTTCGCCGTTGCTTGCCTGCGAGGCAGGCCTCGCACAGCTCTCCAGTGGGCTCGACGGCAGGCAGTCCTTGCACCATGCCGTTCCGCGCCATCCTCTGCAGCGCCTCGAGGTGCAGGTGGCCGAAACGAGCATGCCAACGCCATGGGACCGTGTCCTTCCTCATCGCGAGGCACACGGGCTGTACGGGCTGCATTGTCAGCTTGTAGAGACGGTTGGGAGCCCGCTTTACCTTGAGCAGGAGCATGTCGCGGCGGTCGAGGATCGTCAGCACGCCACGGCGAATGCGAATGTCGCAGGCCAGCTCGTCGAGCTGACCGAGGCTCACAACGCTGCTCTTCAGCCTCGGGATGTAGTACACATCCGAGAAAGCGCGCTGTGGTCCGCCGTCGATGCAGAAGGCGATGGTGCCGCGCCCTCTGATCTGCACCACCGAGCCGTCGCCGAAACGCACGTTGCCGGTGATGGTCTCGTCGAGCGTGGCGAAGACGGCGCGGTCACCAGTCATATGGTTCGACGCGCCGGTGTCGAGGTACCACGTCGTGTCGAGCCGCTCGTCGGCGCGCCCTGGGACGACCATGGCCTTCTCCTCATTGAGGAACACGAGCGCGTGCTCTGGCGCCCTCTGTTCCATCGCTGTCGCGGACGACGTGGCCGCAGTTGGCGGTGGTGGAGATGCGCGTCGAGCTCGATTTCCGCGAGCAGCATCGCAGGATCGGCGTCGTCGTCCTCCTTGACGAGGTGAGCCTCCTCCTCGCGCTTCTTCTTGAGACACTCGCGGGCCCAGTGGCCCTTCTTGCCGCAGTAGTTACAAACGTCGTCGCGTTTGGCCCGCCGGCGTCGCGAGCCGGGCGCCTGTCATCGCGGCCCTTTCCGCGGTTCCTTGGCTGACGGTTGTCACCGCCTGAGCCGCTGCCGCGCGCGTCGTGGGTGGCGCGCTGTTTCTGTCGCGAGCGCCACTCCTCCTCAGTGAGGAGAAGCTGCCCCGACCCGCCCTCAATGTCGAGAGCGTCGTTCTCCTCCACCACTAGCAACCTCCCGCACAGCTCCTCAATGGACATCTGCTTTATATCTAACAGAGACTCAATTGAGGAGGCCATCTGGCGATACTTACGGGGCAAGACGCGGAGGAACTTTCTGACAGCCTTGTGCTCGTCCTCCGGGTCGCCGAGGATCTCCAGGTCGGCGAGGATGGTGGAGAGTCGCAGCGCGAAGTCCTCGACGCTTTCCCCTTCCTTGAAGGCGAGGCGATCGTACTCGCGGCGGCGCGTCTGTGCTTTGGCGTCGCGGACGCGTTCTGCTCCGACGCGCAGCGTCCTGAGCATGTCCCACGCGGCCTTGGCGTTGTCCTTGGCGGCGAGGGTGCGCACGAGCTCCGGCGGCACGGCGTGGAGGAGAGCCGACAGAGCTGCACGGTCTTCGTGCTCGTCGCACTCGTCCTCGTTCACGGCGTCCCAGAGGCCATGAACCTGGAGTTGCACTCGCATGAGTACCGCCCAGTCCGCGTAGTTGGTCCGCGTCAAGGTTGGCCACTGCGAGCCGGTGACCTCACGCGCGACCTTCTCCCTCACCACCAGCTCGCGCCCATGGTGCTGGCTCCGACCACGGCGAGCTGGCGATCGAGACGGCAAGCGAGCCGTTGAGCGCGCTGGAGACTTGGAGCCTGACACGGTCGCATCCGTGGGCTTCTTCTTCCCTCCTTGCGCCGCTGGCTTCACCGGCGGTGGCGGCGTACCTACCATGATCGGCAGGCTCTGATACCACTTGTAGCCTCTCTTCTCTCAATCTCACGATCCAAAAACCTGAGAAACAAAGAACAGAGAGGCGAGGTGTTTGTGCTGCGTGCAAAACTGATTGCAGCTTTTCTGGTTTCTCCTTTTATTAGCGAAACAAAGGGACGTGCACAACCTCCTTGATGCCCACTACTCGAACGTGCCATCCCACGTCCAGGCAACAAGGAGATCTGGTCAAGCACAAGACCAATTCCTAGCTTATCTGTTCCTAAGAGATAGCTGAAACCAAACTAATCCTAGCTGAAGAACAGGCGACAGTGCTTACTGTCGAAGCTGTCCTAACTGACGAAACTGACGAAAGGAAAATAAACTAACAGCTAGATTAACCAACATATTGTATATAGCTAGCACAATTGAGCCCGTTGAATCCATCTATGTACCCTCATTTGCTATTTGTACCTTTTTATCCTTTGTTCAATGTTTGCACATTGTAACTATTGTTTTGAAATAACTCATAATATCCTGCCGCAAAGCGCGGGGTATCATCTAGTTTAATGGAAAGAACCGGCCCATCTCTATTTTTATTCTCTACTATGAGGGCTGCAGCCACGTACCAGTAGCCATGGAGGCTTCATCTTCTCAACCAGTGTTGGCACTCTCTATTTCTCTCCATGATTTCCGCTAAAGCATAACAGGAGATTATGCGAATTTTTTCCCATTAAAGCTTCGTGCTTCCGTTTTGTTCCAGGCTTCTAGTGGCCCTTTAAAACAAGATATAAACTTGTGGTGCCGTCTCCTCCATTCCCTGACATACTATGAGGCACCTGATTTGGGTTTCAACCCCATAAATTCACCACCAGTCATTAGCACTAGCATCCTCTTCAGATCTTCTTTCCCATCCATCGGCGCACCACCCTATATACTCATGTTGTTGCTTGAGTACCCTTCACATCGAGCCTTCTCCATGCCTGATCCGTAGAAGCTCAGCTGAAGGCTTTGCCATCAAAGGATCGGCCACATGCAACAACCATGCCCATATAAGTTCCTCTCTCGATTCTCAGTTTTCTACCACGTTAATTATTTATACTGTTTGGATTGGATACAAGAACAGCTGTACTCTTTCAAGATTCTGGAACATTGGAGCATGGAAAGGTGTTTACATATCCGGCTCTCTCCACCATGTGGTTCGGCTCTGTATTCTGTCTATTCTATCTCATCTTGTATGTATATGGAACAGATTTGTGTAGTCGAGCTTCGATGCTGGAAGATCCCTACATACAGATCGGCAGTCTCAGACTCTTATATGCAGTAATGAGATCATTAAGAAAAAATCAATTATTTGGTCAACTATACAACGTACCTTCTCATCTATTTTTCTTTGGAAGGTATACATTCTCATGTTTTAGATCACCTTCTTACATATCTCACCACACATGTGAATAATCTAAACTAATGGTTATAACTAATGTTTTGTTGTTTACTCATAAGAATTGATGATTAGTGCGTGTAACTTTAAATTTAAATTCAAACAATTTATCTATGAAAGTCAGGTTGGCCGGTATACATCTCAAACCCCAATATTCATGATATAAAAGGAAATTTAATACTCCCATGTTTGTTAAGTAAACAATTAGCACTTACATCATTGGGCCTTCGAGTATGACATATGGTACTGGAAAGTTAGGTTGTTCATGTGGTAAACTACATGTTTTCAGAAAATGAGTATCTTTTCATTAAGGTTATTACTTGAGCCTGCTTCCGAAGATAAAGCTTGCAAACTTCTAATATATTATATTTTACTTAATTTACTTGATGCAAATGTGATCTTACTACGAGGGAGAGATTCATCAATACCCCCTACCACTTACTCGGTTATTTGTTATTCATATCAAAATTTTCCTTCATGTATTATATTTTAAGAATATTATTTGTTATACCAGGTAACCATGGAAGTATGGCAGCTTTTCTGCTGCGTAGAATTTTCATAATTACTATTGATGCAAGTAACAAAAATTTAATCACATATTTACATGTTCGATGTACATATATTGTTGGGCATTTACCATACTCTTCTTCATTTTGTTGTGCAAAAGATTTTATGTCCATATATGCAAGTCAATTCATAGATAACGTTGTTTCAAGTTATATTTGAGAAATATGAATCCTTCATACAATGCATTGACGTATTGTTAGTATACACATAATTTGTGTGTCTTAAAATTACGTCCTGTAAAATTTTCGCCGCAACGCGCGGGGAATCATCTAGTTTCTTAAAAATCGAGTACTGTACTGCTGTCAAGTTTGACGAATTTCTGCTGCTTTGTGTTTATGTGACTCTTCTAGTTTGCCATTTTCTTGTTTCACTTTGTTTCTTTCCTAAAACACAAAAAGACCAAAAATATTTCTGTTGTTTCTCTTCATCATTTGTTTGTTTTGGTTTCTTGCATTTATTTTGCTTTATTTGCTATTGTTGGTTTGCCATAAGAAAATCCAAAAAGATTTTGCTTTGTTTGCTTGTTTCCGTTTGTTCTTGTTTCCAATTCGAAAATACCAAAAATATTTACTGTTCTTCTTTGGTTTGTAAAGTTCATTTTGAGTTCAATGGTCTTCGGTGGCTGGAGCGTGGTTTTCATTTTATATTATCCAAGCTACACAAGTGAAAGGCAATAATGACGATCTACGACAATTGGATTGTGGTGAGAGGCTGGTATGAACTCTATTTGTTTTCATATTTGTACATATACTCATCCATGTGAGCATGCTTAGTTGGTTCATGTGAGGTATATGTCATTTGAGAAAGTCTAGTAGTTCATGATCTCTCATGTTTAGCTCCAATTTATTAATATGAGTAGCATATCATGGATGTTTGCTTGCATTGTTTTATTCATAAATAGGTATGGCATTGTGGTATCCTCCTCTGAATAATTCATTTATATCGACTTGGCACATGCTCACACATGCATATGACTGAACAAAAGTCAATTAAGCCTCGATGATTTACATTGCTTCAGAGTTCTTGTATCACTTTTATGCCTTCGTTAATTTATTTTGCCGCAAGCATGATTATGACAGTGACTGCTCTCTTGATTTGTCGCTCCCCAGTCTATTGCTAGCCTTCACTTGTACTGAGCGGGAACGCTGCTCGTGCTTCCAAACACCTGAAAACCAAGTTGTTCCAAAGTGTCCACCATAAATACCTATGCATGGCATTTCAAACCATTCCAAGTAAATTCTCATGCGCTACCTTTAAAACCTTCAAAATGCTCCTCAATTTGTGTTAATGTTTCATAGCTCATGAGGAAGTATGTGGTGTTTAACTTTCAACCTTGTCATTTACTCTTGACGGACTTTCATTATGGACTAGTGGCACATCCGCTTATCCGATAATTTTGCGAAAAGAGCTGGCAATGGGATTCCCAGTCCCAAATTAATTAACCTAAATAGACACTCCTCCATGGTATGCGATTGTTGGACGGCACCCAAAGGATTCGGTTAGCCGTGGCTTGTGTCAGCAAAGGTTGGGGGGAGTGTCATCATAATAAAACTAAAATAAAAAGGCACTCCTTCAGGGTATGAGATTGTTGGCAGGCACCCGAGGATTCGGTTAGCCATGGTTTGTGAAAGAAAGGTTGGAAGGAGTGCCACATAAACATAAAAATAATTCATGGGAGCCGCTCTTGGAAGTCCGGTTGGCGAGGTAGTTGGTGTACCCATTACCATTCGTTGACAACAACAAACACCTCTCAAAATAATTTTACTCCTGTTTTGAAAAATGAAAAGCTCTAGCGCATGTTAATCCCTACTACCCTCTGCGAAGGGTCAATCTTTTACTTTTATGTTGTGTCTCCATCCTTTCTTTGAGCACTTTCTTGAGAGCACAACTGTCATTCTTAGTACAATATGCTTGTCTCAAAATATGATTGATTGTCGTATAACTTTGATGCTTTTATCTTTGACAATCACTACTTCTAGTCTTTCTATGAACTTCAGAGGTGCCTGAGCATTTATGTTTTGCTGATCAAATATGGGCAAGCGAGATACCACTTTATCATACTCTTTTATGAACATTGCAATCCTGCTTATAGACATGATTCATGATGCTTATTATTGATTGTTGGTACCTCTTCATGATTGACATAGCTGTTAGATGATCTTATTTGCATGCATCTCATTATGAACTGCCTAAGTGTTAGCCATATTATGAGAATATATACATCATATGAACAAATGTGTTCGTGAAAGTTCTTTTATCGCATCAGTTGTTAACTGAATTGCTTGAGGACAAGCAATAAGCTAAGCTTGGGGGGAGTTGATACGTGATACGCGTACAGCACGCGTCCGTTGGGAACCCCAAGAGGAAGGTGTGATGCGTACAGCGGCAAGTTTTCCCTCAGTACGAAACCAAGGTTTATCGAACCAGTAGGAGCCAAGAAGCACGTTGAAGGTTGATGGCGGCGGGATGTAGTGCGGCGCAACACCAGGGATTCCGGCGCCAACGTGGAACCTGCACAACACAACCAAAGTACTTTGCCCCAACGAAACAGTGAGGTTGTCAATCTCACCGGCTTGCTGTAACAAAGGATTAGATGTATAGTGTGGATGATGATTGTTTGCAGAGAACAGTAGAACAAGTATTGCAGTAGATTGTATTCGATGTAAAGAATGGACCGGGGTCCACAGTTCACTAGTGGTGTCTCTCCCATAAGATAAATAGCATGTTGGGTGAACAAATTACAGTTGGCAATTGACAAATAGAGAGGGCATGACCATGCACATACATGATATGATGAGTATTGTGAGATTTAATTGGGCATTACGACAAAGTACATAGACCGCTATCCAGCATGCATCTATGCCTAAAAAGTCCACCTTCAGGTTATCATCCGAACCCCTTCCAAACATTAAGTTGCAAACAAATGCACAATTGCATTAAGTATGGTGCGTAATGTAATCAATAACTACATCCTCGGACATAGCATCAATGTTTTATCCCTAGTGGCAACAGCACATCCATAATCTTAGAGGTTTCTCTCACTCCCCCAGATTCACGGAGACATGAACCCACTATCGAGCATAAATACTCCCTCTTGGAGTTACAAGCATCAACTTGGCCAAAGCATCTACTAGTAACGGAGAGCATGCAAGATCATAAACAACACATAGATATAAATTGATAATCAACATAACATAGTATTCTCTATTCATCGGATCCCAACAAACACAACATATAGCATTACAGATAGATGATCTTGATCATGTTCGGCAGCTCACAAGATCCGACAATGAAGCATAATGAGGAGAAGACAACCATCTAGCTACTGCTATGGACCCATAGTCCAGGGGTAGACTACTCACTCATCACTCCGGAGGCGACCATGGCAGTGTAGAGTCCGCCGGGAGATGAATCCCCTCTCCGGCAGGGTGCCGGAGGCGATCTCCTGAATCCCCCGAGATGGGATTGGAGGCGGCGGCGTCTCTGGAAGGTTTTCCGTATCGTGGCTCTCGGTACTGGGGGTTTCGCGATGAAGGCTATTTGTAGGCGGAAGGGCAGGTCAAGGGGCATCACGAGGGGCCCAGACGCCAGGGCCGCGCGGCTAGCTCCTGGGCCGCGCCGCCCTATTGTCTGGCCACCTCGTGGACCCACTTCGTCAGCTCTCCGGTCTTCTGGAAGCTTCGTGTGAAAATAGGCCCCTGGGCGTTGATTTCGTCCAATTCCGAGAATATTTCCTTACTAGGATTTCTGAAACCAAAAACAGCAGAAAACAGCAACTGGCTCTTCGGCATCTCGTTAATAGGTTAGTGCCGGAAAATGCATAAATATGACATAAAGTATGCATAAAACATGTAGATATCATCAATAATGTGGCATGGAACATAAGAAATTATCGATACGTCGGAGACGTATCAGCATCCCCAAGCTTAGTTTCTGCTCGTCCCGAGCAGGTAAACGATAACAAAGATAATTTCTGGAGTGGCATGCCATCATAACCTTGATCATACTATTGTAAGCATATGTAATGAATGCAGCGATCAAAACAATGTAAATGACATGAGTAAACAACTGAATCATATAGCAAAGACTTTTCATGAATAGTACTTCAAGACAAGCATCAATAAGTCTTGCATAAAAGTTAACTCATAAAGCAATAATTCATAGTAGAGGTATTGAAGCAACACAAAGGAAGATGAAGTTTCAGCGGTTGCTTTCAACTTATAACATGTATATCTCATGGATAGTTGTCAATGCAAAGTAATATAACAAGTGCAATATGCAAGTATATGTAGGAATCAATGCACAGTTCACACAAGTGTTTGCTTCTTGAGGTGGACAGAAATAGGTGAACTGACTCAACAATAAAAGTAAAAGAAAGGCCCTTCAAAGAGGAAAGCATCGATTGCTATATTTGTGCTAGAGCTTTGATTTTGAAAACAAGAAACAATTTTGTCAACGGTAGTAATAAAGCATATGTGTTATGTAAATTATATCCTACAAGTTGCAAGACTCATGCATAGTATACTAATAGTGCCCGCACCTTGTCCTAATTAGCTCGGATTATCTGGATTATCATCGCAATGCACATATTTCAACCAAGTGTCACAAAGGGGTACCTCTATGCCGCCTGTACAAAGGTCTAACGAGAAAGCTCGCATCGGATTTCTCGCTATTGATTATTCTCAACTTAGACATCCATACCGGGACAACATAGACAACAGATAATGGACTCCTCTTTTATGCATAAGCATGTAGCAACAATTAATTTTCTCATATGAGATTGAGGATATTTGTCCAAAACTGAAACTTCCACCATGGATCATGGCTTTAGTTAGCGGCCCAATGTTCTTCTCTAACATTATGCAATGCTCTAACCATTTTGGTGGTAAATCTCCCTTACTTCAGACAAGATGAACATGCATAGCAACTCACATGATATTCAACAAAGAGTAGTTGATCGCGTCCCCAGGAACATGGTTATTGCACAACAAGCAACTTAATAAGAGATAAAGTGCATAAGTACATATTCAATACCACAATAGTTTTTAGGCTATTTGTCCCATGAGCTATATATTGTAAAGGTAGAGGATATAAATTTTAAAGGTAGCACTCAAGCAATTTACTTTCGAATGGCGGAGAAGTACCATGTAGTAGGTAGGTATGGTGGACACAAATAGCATAGTGGTTGGCTCAAGGATTTTGGATGCATGAGAAGTATTCCCTCTCGATACAAGGTTTAGGCTAGCAAGGTTTATTTGAAACAAACACAAGGATGAAGCGGTGCGGCAAAACTCACATAAAAGACATATTGTAAACATTATAAGACTCTACACCGTCTTCCTTGTTGTTCAAACTCAATACTAGAAATTATCTAGACCTTAGAGAGACCAAATATGCAAACCAAATTTTAGCATGCTCTATGTATTTCTTCATTAATGGGTGTAAAGTATATGATGCAAGAGCTTAAACATGAGCACAACAATTTCCAAGTATCACATTATCCAAGACATTATAGCAATTACTACATGTAGTATTTTCCAATTCCAACCATATAACAATTTAACGAAGAAGAAACTTCGCCATGAAATTATGAGTAAAGCATAAGGACATATTTGTCCATATGCAACAGCGGAGCGTGTCTCTCTCCCACACAATGAATGCGAGGATCCATTTTATTCAAACAAAACAAAAACAAAAACAAACCGACGCTCCAAGCAAAGCACATAAGATGTGATGGAATAAAAATATAGTTTCAGGGGAGGAACCTGATAATGTTGTCGATGAAGAAGAGGATGCCTTGGGCATCCCCAAGCTTAGACGCTTGAGTCTTCTTGATATATGCAGGGGTGAACCACCGGGGCATCCCCAAGCTTAGAGCTTTCACTCTCCTTGATCATGTTGTATCATCTCCCTCTCTTGATCCTTGAAAACTTCCTCCACACCAAACTCAAAACAACTCATTAGAGAGTTAGTGCACAATCAAAATATACATGTTCAGAGGTGACATAATCATTCTTAACACTTCTGGACATTGCACAAAGCTACTGAAAGTCAATGGAATCGAAATATCCATCAAGCATAGCAAAACAGGCAATGCGAAATAAAAGGCAGAATCTGTCAAAACAGAACAGTTCGTAAAGACGAATTTTATTGAGGCACCAGACTTGCTCAAATGAAAATGCTCAAATTGAATGAAAGTTGCGTACATATCTGAGGATCACTCACGTAAATTGGCATAATTTTCTGAGTTACCTACAGAGAATTAGGCCCAGATTCGTGACAGCAAAGAAATCTGTTTCTGCGCAGTAATCCAAATCTAGTATGAACCTTACTATCAACGACTTTACTTGGCACAACAATGCACAAAACTAAGATAAGGAGAGGTTGCTACAGTAGTAAACAACTTCCAAGACTCAAATATAAAATAAAAGTACTGTAGTAAAAACATGGGTTGTCTCCCATAAGCGCTTTTCTTTAACGCCTTTCAGCTAGGCGCAGAAAGTGTGTTTCAAGTGTTATCAAGAGACGAAGTGTCAACATCATAATTTGTTCTAATAATAGAATCAAAAGGTAACTTCATTCTCTTTCTAGGGAAGTGTTCCATACCTTTCTTCAGAGGAAATTGATATTTAATATTACCTTCCTTCATATCAATGATAGCACCAACAGTTCGAAGAAAAGGTCTTCCCAATATAATGGGACAAGATGCATTGCATTCAATATCCAAGACAACAAAATCAACGGGGACAAGGTTATTGTTAACGGTAATGCGAACATTATCAACTTTCCCCAAAGGTTTCTTTGTAGAATGATCAGCAAGATTAACATCCAAATAACAATTTTTCAATGGTGGCAAGTCAAGCATATTATAGATTTTCTTAGGCATAACAGAAATACTTGCACCAAGATCACATAAAGCATTACAATCAAAGTCATTGACCTTCATCTTAATGATGGGCTCCCAACCATCCTCTAGCTTCCTAGGAATAGAAGCTTCGCGTTCTAGTTTCTCTTCTCTAGCTTTTATGAGAGCATTTGTAATATGTTTCGTGAAAGCCAAGTTTATAGCACTAGCATTAGGACTCTTAGCATGTTTTTGTAAGAACTTTATAACTTCAGAGATATGACAATCATCAAAATCCAAACCATTATAATCTAAAGCAATGGGATCATCATCCCCAATGTTGGAAAAAATTTCAGTAGTTTTATCACAGGCGATTTGTGAGCTTTAGCGGTTTGTGCAGTTTTTCGCGCTTTGCATTTGAAGTGGAAACATTGCCAACACCAATTCATTTACCATTATTAGTAGGAGGTGCAGCAACATGTGTAGCATTAGCATTACTAGTGGTGGTAATAGTCCAGACTTTAGCTATTTTATCTTCTTTTTCATTTTCTTCTTTTTCCCATCTAGCACGCAATTCGGCCATCAATCTTATATTCTCATTAATTCTAACTTGGATGGCATTTGCTGTAGTAACAATTTTATGATTATGATTTTCATGAGGCATAACTTTCGATTTCAAAAGATCAACATCAAGAAGAAGACTATCGACTTTAGAAGCAAGTATATCAATTTTCCCAAGCTTTTCTTCAACGGATTTGTTAAAAGCAGTTTGTGTACTAATAAATTCTTTAAGCATGGCTTCAAGTCCAGGGGGTGTGTTCCTATTATTGTTGTAAGAATTCCCATAAGAATTACCATAGCCGTTGCCATTATTATAAGGATATGGCCTATAGTTATTAATAGAATTGTTCCGGTAAGCATTGTTGTTGAAATTATTATTTTTAATGAAGTTTACATCAACATGTTCTTCTTGAGCAACCAATGAAGCTAACGGAACATTATTAGGATCAACATTTGTCCTATCATTCACAAGCATAGACATAATAGCATCAATCTTATCACTCAAGGAAGAGGTTTCTTCGACAGAATTTACCTTCTTACCTTGTGGAGCTCTTTCCGTGTGCCATTCGGAGTAATTAATCTTCATATTATCAAGAAGCTTTGTTGCTTCACCAAGAGTGATGGACATAAAGGTACCTCCAGCAGCTGAATCCAATAGGTTCCGCGAAGAAAAATTCAGTCCTGCATAAAAGGTTTGGATGATCATCCAAGTAGTCAGTCCATGGGTTGGGCAATTTTTAACCAAAGATTTCATTCTTTCCCATGCTTGGGCAACATGCTCATTATCCAATTGTTTAAAATTCATTATGCTACTTCTCAAAGATATAATTTTAGCAGGAGGATAATATCTACCAATGAAAGCATCCTTGCATTTAGTCCATGAATCAATACTATTCTTAGGCAGAGATAGCAACCAATCTTTAGCTCTTCCTCTTAATGAGAAAGGAAACAATTTTAATTTTATAATGTCACCATCTACATCCTTATACTTTTGCATTTCACATAATTCAACAAAATTATTGAGATGAGCAGCAGCATCATCAGAACTAACACCAGAAAATTGCTCTCGCATAACAAGATTCAGTAAAGCAGGTTTAATTTCAAAGAATTCTGCTGTAGTAGCAGGTGGAGCAATAGGTGTGCATAAGAAATCATTATTATTTGTGGTTGTGAAGTCACACAACTTAGTATTTTCAGGAGTACCCATTTTAGCAGTAGTAAATAAAGCAAACTAGATAAAGTAAATGCAAGTAACTATTTTTTTTGTGTTTTTAATATAGCAAACAAGATAGCAAATAAAGTAAAACTAGCAACTAATTTTTTTGTGTTTTGATTTAGTGCAGCAAACAAAGTAGTAAATAAAGTAAAGCAAGACAAAAACAAAGTAAAGAGATTGGAATGTGGAGCCTCCCCTTGCAGCGTGTCTTGATCTCCCCGGCAACGGCGCCAGAAAAAGAGCTTGATACGCGTACAGCACGCGTCCGTTGGGAACCCCAAGAGGAAGGTGTGATGCGTACATCGGCAAGTTTTTCCTCAGTACGAAACCAAGGTTTATCGAACTAGTAGGAGCCAAGAAGCACGTTGAAGGTTGATGGCGGCGGGATGTAGTGCGGCGCAACACCAGGGATTCCGGCGCCAACGTGGAACCTGCACAACACAACCAAAGTACTTTGCCCCAACGAAACAGTGAGGTTGTCAATCTCACCGGCTTGCTGTAACAAAGGATTAGATGTATAGTGTGGATGATGATTGTTTGCAGAGAACAGTAGAACAAGTATTGCGATGATTGTATTCGATGTAAAGAATGGACCGGGGTCCACAGTTCACTAGTGGTGTCTCTCCCATAAGATAAATAGCATGTTGGGTGAACAAATTACAGTTGGGCAATTGACAAATAGAGAGGGCATGACCATGCACATACATGATATGATGAGTATTTTGAGATTTAATTGGGCATTACGACAAAGTACATAGACCGCTATCCAGCATGCATCTATGCCTAAAAAGTCCACCTTCAGGTTATCATCCGAACCCCTTCCAGTATTAAGTTGCAAACAACAGACAATTGCATTAAGTATTGTAATGTCCCAGGTTTAGAGACGATCGAGGGGTAGATTTTAGAAAGGGATGTGCATTGCATTGTAATTTACGGGGAAATTTCGCACTTTTAAACAAAAACTGCATCGAAGGGGGACAAGTTTCTCTCTCGACACCTTACAGGGTTAGGGTTTCGAGAGTGCGACAAACCTGTTCCTTATTCAACTAAACTAGGGTTTTGAGAAGAGAGTGGAGAGTTTGCATCACAAACTTAAGTTGCATGATTGAATTATAAACTAAGTTGTATGATTGAATTCAATCCAAATTTGAATTTGAAATTCAAATTCAAACATCAAATGATTATCACATAATTCAAACTTGAGATAATTTCATAAACAATTATCAATAATCAAGATTATAAGTAATACAACAATTATGTAAAGCTCATTAAGGAAAATGGGAGCTTTATTGATAATCACACATTATACATTGTCAATTACAATATTCAGAATTGAAATAAATGAATTATTACAACACATTACACAAATTGGGATAAATAGAAAAAGAAGATAAAAGAAAAGTACAAGTATGAATCTGTCCTAAATACTACAATGTGAATATCATCTAATCTTGAGCTTGAAGATCATCTTGTCCATTTGATCATCATTTTGAACCTGCACATAAACACAACAAACACAAGTTATGCCAAGTGGCATAGCCACTTGGCAGGTTAGAAATAAAATGAAA
Source organism: Lolium perenne (assembly GCF_019359855.2). Classification (NCBI taxonomy): domain Eukaryota; kingdom Viridiplantae; phylum Streptophyta; class Magnoliopsida; order Poales; family Poaceae; genus Lolium; species Lolium perenne. The sequence continues at coordinate 255,437,406 of NC_067246.2, read as the reverse complement.
TTGGAGAGGATATGACCAAAGCTGCCGAGCTGATCCTCTCACAGCCAAGTGCAAAGTATCAGGAACACATACACACACACAGGCAGCTCACACTGCATGTGTGCATGCTCACCAGCACACTCACACAGGGAGAGTCACCACACACCACACCTTGCTGTCGACCAAGGAGAAGAGCACCAGGGGTATATAAACGTTTCAGTCACCAAACCCTAGATGCTCATCGACACAAGCATCAGGGTAAGAACAGTAAGAACACATCAAGAACAGCAAGAACAGGTGAACAGCCAGAGCTGCTCAACCTAATCCAGCAAACCACAGAAATTAACCAAGCAGCACCAGCTAGCAAGGAGGAGCAGGACAAGCACAAGCACATCAGAGAAGCAATCCTCTACACCAACAATTAATTCTAGGAGCTGGAGTGAGGTATACTCAAATCCATGAGCAAACATCAGTTTTGCTCATAACACAAGCATGTGCATAACACATACACAAGCCTGGGGGTATGATTACCCTATGTGCATCATCATTTGGTGTAAACCATCTGATGCTGGCAAAATAGGGATTTAAGCCAGAAGAAACTAACCCTAGGGAAGAATTGGTCAAGCCAAGTGATTCCTCACTAGGGCAAACCAAAGAATCCAGCAAGGGATTGATTCACAGCTAGCCTAATCCCAACTCACCTAGCACCACATGATCACTAAACCATCAGATATGTAGACAAATCATTGTCTATTTGGTTTCAACAGCAAAAGCTACTGGCAATCCAACAAAAGGATCACCCAGAAAGCATCTAGTAAGCCACAAAGAAAGCCAACAAGGGTGGGAGCTACCTTAACAAAGAAAGAAATGCTGTCAGGGTCACCTCAACCACTGAATCAAACCAAACCATCAAACCCAGCACTTGTATCATCACCCAGAAGGGTTCAAAGTGGAGCTAGGGTCCCCAACAATTGTTGGCATCCCTCTAGCTCAAGTCAATCAAGTTAAAGAATCATAACTGCAGAAACAGTTCATCTCATTTATCAAATAAATCTTGCTAAGCTACACAGATAAATGATTTATATAAGTAATCAAGACACCAGAGCCTTGCAGTGGATCCAATGGATCACTGCAAGCAACAACAATTGCTTAAGACAACAACAGCACACACCAGCACTTATCTGTAACCACACACAGCTCAAATGGAGAACCAGTAAGGCACAAGATGGAGCATCACAGCTTTTAACAAGCAACTGATGAACACAGGATCATCAGCAGCTTGCTAGAGCATGCCAGGGCATGCTAGGGCATCACTGGCATCACACAGGAATCATATAAATTAAACAGCCACAGTAAGCAACAATTGAGTCACAAACAAGTACATAAATCACTTTTATGATTGTATCCAGAAGCATATCATCAAGGAATTGATGTATATGAACAACAATTAAGCAAGGCCAAGCCTACCATGAGCCAGAACCAATAACCATCACACAAACAACACTGTCTCTTGCTAACAGCAAGGACTACTCACAGTAATCAAGCCTGAGGCAAGAACCAAGGCTACACATGGTTATCCAGTAACAGCAACAACAGTTGGAGCAACATGGCAAGCCATGAGCAAGTATAGAGGAGGCACAGAAGAAGAACTCGCATGAATATGAGCATAGGCTTAGCAGCACACGCATAAGCAGTAGAGCAGAATAGCAACAACATGCGCATGTCAGCACAATCACAGCAGTAATGGCGTAAGGCCGCAGGAGCATAGCCGCAGCAGTACATCTACATGGCAAGCATCTCCACAGGGAGAGCAGGCCAGCGGCGGAGCTAGTCGAATAGGAGTAGATGGAGCAGAGTGAGAGAGAGAGAAGAGGCGTAGAACACTCACAGGTGAGGGGGGCCAGTGAACACGGCCGTGGCGGCCACAGCGGCACACGCCGGGCGAGCGGCGGCGCCAGCCAGGCCAGGCCGCGGCGGAGAAGCAGCACCAGCACCACCACGGCGAGGCTCGCGTTGGCGACACAGCGCTAGAGGCGCCAGGGAGAAGCCCATGGCTTCTCCAGCGCACGACGGCGATGAACGCCGAAGAGCCTGGCGCACTTGAGGGTCGAGGTCGAGCGAACGGGGACGCAAGCGTCAGATCGACGCGGACCACCGTGTCCGCCGTCGAGAGGCGGTTCAGATCCACCTAACCTCACCGGCGGCGACGGCCGGAGTTGGCCGGGATAATTCGGTGAAGGAGGCGGCGACGCGGGGATCGCTAGAGCCCGTGAGAGCTAGGGTTCGTGCGCGAGTGGGGGAGAAGGGGTCGGTGCGACCGACCGAGCCACGAGTGGCTCGGGTTAGGGTTAACCCACTGGGCCGCACTGACAGGTGGGCCCAGGGGCAATTGAGTCATTTCATAATTCCAATAAATACTGAAACTTTGAAATTATATAAGAAATGTTTAATAGCTCTAAAAAAATAATGAAAAATATGAAAATCAATCAGCATAAAATTCTCTATCCAAATAAAATATCAAAGAGAATTTTTGAAGATAATTAAGAATAAGTCTTAATTTGATGAATTAAATAATGATTTAAATCACACATATTATTTTCAATAAAGAAAATAAGTCCATTAATGTAATTGGACTATAAAAAAACACCTTGACAATATTTCAAGGTTGTATTTACCCTAAATAGAGAACCTCCAAATTATTCTTAGTAAATACCTCTCACATAAAATGATAAGACATCGGAAAGGGGGGAAACAAACCCTAAAAATGGAAAGCATGCATAATTGCTTCTTTAACCATTACCCTTATCGGACAATGATGCTATTTTTCAGAAACAGAGGACAAGGGTCAGTCCACACCATCCAACTGCAAAACTTTGCAGTGTTCAGGCAAGTTCATCACTTGCTCATGTCATTTGAGTATTTCTATCAAATTACTTGCAAAGTATTATGGTTATCACTATTGCATAAAAATCAAAACCACTACTTTCATAACTATGAATATGACTATGTGGTGGGCAATGGAACCATGGATTGTGTTGATATGGTGGAGGTTCCATTGCACGGGCTTATATCCATCTAGGATTAAACAACAAATGTCGCCAGTGATTCTTGTGCCGTAATACCCGTGTTAACCATAAGATCCGGAGTGGGACGGAGTAGTCAAAAGTGTTTCCACCTCTCGTTCATCAACGGATGCGCTTTACCGTAGACACTTGTATCTGTCAAGGCAAGCGGTTGGCTGGGGAAGCCTTAAGTCCCCACGGCATAGTCCGTAGACACTTGTCGCTCGAAGTGCAAGCGGTTGGCTGGGGAAGCCTTAAGTCCCCACGGTATTGCGGTCTATGATGGGTTGCAGCTACCGGCGAAGGAGTTTGGTTCGATCCCAAACTGTCGTCGTGGTCGGGGTCCACCCGTGAGTGGGAATAATGGGACCGGCGAGGACCCAGGGTCGGGGCATGCAACAAAGGGTGGGTGTTCGAGGTAGCGGAGGAACATGATTGTCTAGACCTTATACCGGGCCTCACACCGAAGGAAGTGTGGACGGGAAAGCTGCCCGGTTGGCACCAAGGTTAAGATCTCTTATGGGTAAAGCAACACACCTCTGCAGAGTGTAAAGAACTGTGACCTGTCACTCCCTGTTCCGGGATGAGGAACTGCGAACGCGGCCGGAAAGGAGCTCCATGAAGTTCTAGTAAACCGGTGAAGGCTGACGGACATAGCTCTTTGGAATAAAAGCAATCTCTTGAAGAAATGTTTATCAAAACTTGCATTGGTATTAGATCTTCTGGTCTAATATCGTAGCTAGAGCATTAAACACCTCTATCTATAATGAACTTGTTGAGTACGCTCGAACTCATACCACTCTTAAATCCGATGCTTAGATTGTCTGAATCGTCTGGAGGAGGACTACGACCACAATGAAGGAGCCGAGATCATCGGCTATGAAGAACCAGACCTCTCTGGAGGTATAGAAGGCGTAGACTACCTCATCGTCTACGGATCCGGGGAGGCTTCTGGAGGAGATGAAGCCTAGAGATATCCAGTAGTAGTAGTAACCGAGCACCCCGAACTCTTAGTATTTAGCTGCTCGAGGAAATAAATGTATAACTTAATGAGACTCTTATATTGTAAGTTATGTTGGGTTCGCCTCGAACCCAGGAGTATTCCTCTTAGGACCCAAGAGGAGCTCTGAGATGACATGTGTATGATAGTTGTAATAATAAATGAATGAGTTATGGACCTGCTATGTTCTGTTGTACTACTCTGAGGGATGTAATATTTGCGGAATGGTACTTCGTGAATGTTATATCAACGACTGGCATACTACAACATGCAGTGGTATGCAGGGTCTCCACAGTTGGTATCAGAGCAAAAGCTTTGACCTTAGGTTGGAACCTAGTAAATGGGACCAAACGTTAGGAGTCAAATAGGATTAGTAAAGAATTCTCTAAAAATATGGTGTATATTCAATTGAGAATACAACAATCATATCTTTTAGTGCGATAATTCTTTATTATCTCTATTATGATGCATTTTTACTAATCTTATAATCTTTCTATTTCTACAGCCAACATGGCAAGTTCACGTCCAGGACGAAACATGAAAGTGATGGATTCCACATTGAGTGAATATGAAGGAGGACTTGCAGATATTCTACGAGCCATGTTACTTGAATTTGGGTGTGATCCCCAGATCCAAGTAAAGAAATACATGTACTATGATGGTACTGTATTGACCAAGTGTAGGGTAGGACTGCGACTTCCCGAATCTCTGGGAATGAGCGTAGTCATGCCAGCAAGGGAAGCTAGGACTATCAACACAGCCTACCATATAGCTGTTATGAGAGCCATAACCGACATTCGGGAACATAAGACGAAAGAGCTTATGGGTTCCGAATTCTCCCATATTCCTCATAATCAGGAGGAAGAAGATCACATGCTTAACCACTACAAATATGCAAAACGCAAACCCATAGCAGCTGCAAAATACATGGATAATAGCCGCAACTTCATATCATTACTCTTTCAGTTGAACCATCATCTGACGGGAGCAATTGATACGATGCTAGAGGAGTTTACAGAACCCAAGGAGGAGATTAGGGGGAAAGAACCTATGGAGAATGTGGTGCACACACCAGTTTACTCAGCTGGTGACTACATTAGTATTGATCCTCTTGAGCGTGAACTTACACCTGTTACACCTGGGAACTATCTGGGTAGTTCCTATGTGGGATACGAGGGCGGAGAGGAATCCGGAAACAATCAGCGTTCCGAGACTCCTATAGAAAATTCCACGGGTTGGCGTTGGGGATCTGATACTGGAACTCATAGTACTTCTGTGTATTATGATGGGGAGATGAATGATGACGTCACAACCCAGAACCAGAGTTATCCTAGTAATGAAGGAGTTGATGGAGGGTATCCGACACAGGTTGAGTCGGGTATGAGTGTTGGTAACACATATGGTGGAGCTACAGGGGAGTACACCCGATGGGTGGACTATGATGCACTTAACGATCAGTTTGTGAACACTGATTTCTCCCTAGGATCATCATCTGATTCGGATTACCAGCCGACGGGGAGACCTTATGTTCCAGGGTCTATCAGGAGGGCGACACGTTCGACCGGATGGAAGCCTGGGATGTACCGGGAGTGAAGATCGACTAGAGTCCACCAAGGGAGGCGAGGCTATAATACACAAGTACCACGTGTATTATAGTATGTAATATTTGTATAAATTTCTACATATACTTTAATAAGTGAGTTTGCATACTCACATCGACTTGAGTATTGTAATAAGACCACTTAAGTATGTATATACATGGTATATGTTTTGTATGATTTGGATTTGCTTCTTGATTTCCATTGCGTGACTAGTTCTGTGCACAAAGTTGAGCTCAGAAAACTTGCGCATGGAGTAATTATGAGTATCATCTTGTGTTGCAGAACTAGGGGGTTATGTCGGGAGCGTTAGGAGAGGAGACCGAAGCGCAGCGCATGGAACGCGAAGCAAAACAAAAGGAAGAGGCTGAGGGAGCAGCCAGAGATCAGTTTCCACCACCACCACCACCCATGACGCAGCAGAATTTCGTCCAGTACATGCAGCTGGTGGAGGAAAGACAACGTGTGACGTTGGAGCAGCAGAACAAATTCTTTCAAGAGCTGCTGCAACAGAACCGGGTGGAGAGACCCGAGAATCCGGGAGTCACCTTAGCAGACTTCCAGAACACCAAGCCTATATCTTTCGCATACGCGCCCGAGCCAATGGACGCGGAAGATTGGCTTATGGATACTGAGCGAAAGCTCAATACCGTTGGATGTAACGACCAAGAGAAGGTTCGTTATGCTACTCATCTGCTGTGTGGACCTGCCGCATCATGGTGGGACAATATCGTAGCCGTTTATCCGGCTGGAAAGGTATTTACCTGGGAGGAGTTCACGAGGAAGTTCAGGGAATCCAATGTCCCTGAAAGTATTGTGGAGCTGAAGCGTCGAGAATTTGAAAGTCTCGAGCAGAAGGACAAGGCAATCCTGACTTATGTCAGGGAATTCTCAAAGCTGTCCCGGTACGCTGTTGAAGAAGTCAACACCGAGGACAAGAAGAAGAAGAGGTTTCTGAGGGGGTTAAGTCCCCAGTTCAAAGTACAGCTCCGTATGATGAGAGCAACGGAGTTTCAAGAGTTGGTGGATGCAGCCATCACTCTGGAAGATGATTTCAAACAACTGCAGGAGGAGAAGAGGAAAAAGGCCAAGTTTGAGCCCAAGAGGTTTTCTAACAACAAGCCTAATACCAGCTTGAATTTCAAGCCAAGATACAACAACAACAACAACAACAACAGCAACTACTACGGTAGTAGAAAGAATCAAGCATTTCAGACTGCAAACCAAATAGTTTGCCGTATTTGTGGAATTAAAGGACATACTTCGAAGGACTGTCGCAAACCCAGAATCATCTGCTTCGGGTGTCGTCAGGAGGGGCACATGATGAAAGACTGCCCTAATAAGAAGAATGGAGGAGGTCAGTCTGGAGGAGGTGGAAGCCGAGGAGGAAACACCGGAGGGAACTGGAAGAATAAGAAGCCCTTCGGCAAGCTGAACTGTACCAGTCTGGAGGAGGTGGTCAACTCCGATCAGGCGGTGATAGGTACGTTCCAGATACTCACTCATCCTGGCAAAGTACTTTTTGATACTGGTGCAACTACATCATTCATTTCTCAACAATTCATCATCAAACATGGGATTAGTTGCACTAAGTTAGACACACCCATAACTATACTTTCCGCGGGGGGAACGATAGTAGTAACCCATACCAAACAAAAACAAGTCATCATGATCAATAAGTGCGCGTTTGACGCGGACCTGTTCATTTTACCGATGAAGGACATTGATGTCATTCTTGGTATGAACTGGTTGGAAGCTAATGGAGCATTGATCGACTGTGTGAACAAGACAGTATCTTTGAAAAGCCCCGATGGAAGTAGAATGATTTACCAAGGCGACAAACATACACAGATTGAAGTGAAGCTACAGCTGAACAGCATGAAGGAGGTGAAATTAGAGGATATACCTGTAGTAAATGAATTCCAGGATGTATTTCCTGCGGAATTACCTGGTATGCCACCAGATAGAGAGATAGAATTCACTATCGACCTAATTCCAGGAACAGCTCCGATTGCTAAGGCACCATACAAGATGGGGCCCAAGGAGTTGAAAGAACTTAAGGAGCAACTGGATGATTTGGAACAAAAAGGATTCATACAAGAGAGTGTTTCACCATGGGGATCACCTGTGATCTTCGTGGATAAAAGAGATGGAGGAAGAAGGATGTGCGGAGACTACAGGAATCTGAACAACGTCACAATAAAGAACAAGTATCCACTTCCAAGAATACAAGATCTATTTGATCAAGTTAGAGGCGCGAGAGTCTTTTCCAAGATTGATCTAAGATCCGGTTATCACCAGATAAAGATCAAGAAGGAAGACGTTCCGAAAACTGCCTTTCTCTCAAGGTATGGACATCATGAATACCTTGTAGTACCTTTTGGATTAACCAATGCCCCAGCAATATTCATGAATCTCATGAATAAGATCTTCATGCCATATCTAGACAAGTTTGTCATCGTATTCATCGATGATATCTTGATATATTCCAAGAACAAGGCCGAACATGCTGAACATTTGAGGTTAGTGTTGCAAACACTAAGGGAACATCAACTATATGCCAAATTCAGCAAGTGTGACTTTTGGTTAGATCAAGTGGAATTTCTTGGACATGTGATTAGTAAAGATGGAATAGCTGTCAACCCAAGCAAGGTAGCAGCAGTTCTAGAATGGGAAGCACCCAAGACTGTCAAGGAAATCCGAGGATTCCTAGGAATGGCAGGATATTATCGAAGATTCATAGAAGGATTCTCGAAGATAGCAGGACCTATGACAAAACTGTTAAGAAAGAACACACCATTCGTGTGGTCAGAGGAGTGTGAGAAGAGTTTTCAAACTCTGAAGGAGAAACTCACCACGGCACCGGTGTTAGCAGTACCGGAAGTTGGCAAGGATTACACCGTGTACTGTGACGCATCCAAGCACGGATTGGGTTGCGTACTCATGCAAGATCAGAAAGTGATATCTTATGGATCGAGGCAACTCAGACCTCATGAAGTGAATTATCCAACACATGATTTAGAGCTAGCAGCAGTCGTATTTGCACTCAAAACTTGGAGACATTTTCTCTATGGAGCCAAGTGTGAGCTCTATACAGATCACAAGAGTCTCAAATATTTCTTCACCCAGAAGGAACTCAACATGAGGCAGAAAAGATGGCTTGAACTAATCAAGGATTATGATTTGACCATCAATTACACTCTAGGGAAGGCCAATGTTGTAGCAGATGCCTTGAGCAGGAAGAGTACCGGCAGAGTGGCACAAGAAATCTCACCGGAGTTGAGGAAGGAAATAAGTCAAGCCCAAATACAACTTTGGGAGAAGGAAGCACATGAAGGATTATCGGCGTTGCAAGTAGCCGATGAGTTAAATGTCAACCTGAAGAATGAGATAATGATGGGTCAGCTGGACGATCCATTCATCGTGGAGGAGATGAAAAGAATAGATGAGGGAAGACCATCAGAATTTCACCGCGGAGAATCTGGATCATTATGGTTCCAGAAGAGAATTTGTGTTCCGGATATTGCTGAAATCAAGGAAGTAATACTCCGGGAAGCTCATCAAACACCATACTCCATCCATCCGGGAAGTACAAAGATGTACATGGATCTAAAGGAGTTATTCTGGTGGAATAACATGAAGAGAGAAATAGCACAATATGTGGCGGAATGCCATACCTGCCAGAGAGTGAAGGCTGAACACCAGAGTCCGGCAGGAAAGTTACAACCTTTACCTATTCCAGAGTGGAAATGGGAGGAAATAGGGATGGATTTTATCACCGGACTACCCATGACCAATAAAAAGAAGGACATGATATGGGTAATCGTGGACCGGTTGACGAAGAGCGCCCACTTCTTAGCGGTAAATCAGCAGGATAAAGGAGAGAAACTCATCGATCTTTACATCAAAGAGATCGTGAGTAAGCATGGAGTGCCTAAGAAGATAGTGTCGGATCGAGGATCCGTGTTCACATCGGCATTCTGGAAGCAACTACACGAAGCGTTAGGATCCAAGTTGGACTATAGTACCGCTTATCATCCCCAGACAGGTGGACAAACCGAGAGAACCAACCAGATCTTAGAGGATATGCTTAGGGCTTGTGCCCTAGACTTCGGAGGATCATGGGAGGAGCACTTACCACTAGCAGAGTTTTCATATAATAATAGCTATCAAAGCAGCATCAAGATGGCACCGTTTGAAGCTCTGTATGGAAGGAAGTGTAGATCACCGATATGTTGGTATGAAGCTGGAGCAAGCAAGGAGTTTAATCCTGATTATGTCCAGGAAAAGCAACAAATTATTGACATTATCAGAGATAGGCTCAAGATAGCCCAAAGTCGGCAAAAGAGTTATGCCGATCAGAAGAGGAGAACATGGGAGCCATGAGTTGGAGACATGGTATATCTTAAGGTAAGCCCGATGAAAGGACTCCAGAGGTTTGGAGTAAAAGGAAAGCTCAGTCCTAGATACATAGGACCTTTCAAGATACTGAGTCAGAACCGAGGTTTAGCCTTTGAATTGGATCTACCGGGAAGGCTAGCTCAAGTTCACAATGTATTCCATGTGTCACAACTCCGAAAGTGTCTGAAGACCCCCGATGAACCAGTATCACATGAAGAGCTCGAGTTACAACCAGACTTGACTTACATCGAGAAGCCAGCCAAGATTCTCGAGGAGAGCTGGAAACAACTCAGAAATAAAGCTATCAAATACTGCAAGATACAATGGAAGCATCACCCCGAGAGGGAAGCTACCTGGGAAAAGGAGGAAGACCTGAGGAAAACATACCCCGAACTCTTCAGGTATTACAACCACAACTTCGGGACGAAGTTTTCTTTAAGGGGGAAAGGCTGTAATGTCCTAGGTTTAGAGACGATCGAGGGGTAGATTTTAGAAAGGGATGTGCATTGCATTGTAATTTACGGGGAAATTTCGCGCTTTTAAACAAAAAATGCATCGAAGGGGGACAAGTTTCTCTCTTGACACCTTACAGGGTTAGGGTTTCGAGAGTGCGACAAACCTGTTCCTTATTCAACTAAACTAGGGTTTTGAGAAGAGAGTGGAGAGTTTGCATCACAAACTTAAGTTGCATGATTGAATTATAAACTAAGTTGTATGATTGAATTCAATCCAAATTTGAATTTGAAATTCAAATTCAAACATCAAATGATTATCACATAATTCAAACTTGAGATAATTTCATAAACAATTATCAATAATCAAGATTATAAGTAATACAACAATTATGTAAAGCTCATTAAGGAAAATGGGAGCTTTATTGATAATCACACATTATACATTGTCAATTACAATATTCAGAATTGAAATAAATGAATTATTACAACACATTACACAAATTGGGATAAATAGAAAAAGAAGATAAAAGAAAAGTACAAGTATGAATCTGTCCTAAATACTACAATGTGAATATCATCTAATCTTGAGCTTGAAGATCATCTTGTCCATTTGATCATCATTTTGAACCTGCACATAAACACAACAAACACAAGTTATGCCAAGTGGTATAGCCACTTGGCAGGTTAGAAATAAAATGAAATTGGAGAGGATATGACCAAAGCTGCCGAGCTGATCCTCTCACAGCCAAGTGCAAAGTATCAGGAACACATACACACACACAGGCAGCTCACACTGCATGTGTGCATGCTCACCAGCACACTCACACAGGGAGAGTCACCACACACCACACCTTGCTGTCGACCAAGGAGAAGAGCACCAGGGGTATATAAACTTTTCAGTCACCAAACCCTAGATGCTCATCGACACAAGCATCTGGGTAAGAACAAGAAGAACACATCAAGAACAAGAAGAACAGTGAACAGCAGAGCTGCTCAACCTAATCCAGCAAACCACAGAAATTAACCAAGCAGCACCAGCTAGCAAGGAGGAGCAGGACAAGCACAAGCACATCAGAGAAGCAATCCTCTACACCAACAATTAATTCTAGGAGCTGGAGTGAGGTATACTCAAATCCATGAGCAAACATCAGTTTTGCTCATAACACAAGCATGTGCATAACACATACACAAGCCTGGGGGTATGATTACCCTATGTGCATCATCATTTGGTGTAAACCATCTGATGCTGGCAAAATAGGGATTTAAGCCAGAAGAAACTAACCCTAGGGAAGAATTGGTCAAGCCAAGTGATTCCTCACTAGGGCAAACCAAAGAATCCAGCAAGGGATTGATTCACAGCTAGCCTAATCCCAACTCACCTAGCACCACATGATCACTAAACCATCAGATATGTAGACAAATCATTGTCTATTTGGTTTCAACAGCAAAAGCTACTGGCAATCCAACAAAAGGATCACCCAGAAAGCATCTAGTAAGCCACAGCAAAGCCAACAAGGGTGGGAGCTACCTTAACAGCAAAGAAATGCTGTCAGGGTCACCTCAACCACTGAATCAAACCAAACCATCAAACCCAGCACTTGTATCATCACCCAGAAGGGTTCAAAGTGGAGCTAGGGTCCCCAACAATTGTTGGCATCCCTCTAGCTCAAGTCAATCAAGTTAAAGAATCATAACTGCAGAAACAGTTCATCTCATTTATCAAATAAATCTTGCTAAGCTACACAGATAAATGATTTATATAAGTAATCAAGACACCAGAGCCTTGCAGTGGATCCAATGGATCACTGCAAGCAATAGCAATTGCTTAAGCCAACAACAGCACACACCAGCACTTATCTGTAACCACACACAGCTCAAATGGAGCACCAGTAAGGCACAAGATGGAGCATCACAGCTTTTAACAAGCAACTGATGAACACAGGATCATCAGCAGCTTGCTAGAGCATGCCAGGGCATGCTAGGGCATCACTGGCATCACACAGGAATCATATAAATTAAACAGCCACAGTAAGCAACAATTGAGTCACAAACAAGTACATAAATCACTTTTATGATTGTATCCAGAAGCATATCATCAAGGAATTGATGTATATGAACAACAATTAAGCAAGGCCAAGCCTACCATGAGCCAGAACCAATAACCATCACACAAACAACACTGTCTCTTGCTAACAGCAAGGACTACTCACAGTAATCAAGCCTGAGGCAAGAACCAAGGCTACACATGGTTATCCAGTAACAGCAACAACAGTTGGAGCAACATGGCAAGCCATGAGCAAGTATAGAGGAGGCACAGAAGAAGAACTCGCATGAATATGAGCATAGGCTTAGCAGCACACGCATAAGCGAGAGCGTAATAGCAACAACATGCGCATGTCAGCACAATCACAGCAGTAATGGCGTAAGGCCGCAGGAGCATAGCCGCAGCAGTACATCTACATGGCAAGCATCTCCACAGGGAGAGCAGGCCAGCGGCGGAGCTAGTCGAACAGGAGTAGATGGAGCAGAGTGAGAGAGAGAGAGAGAAGAGGCGTAGAACACTCACAGGTGAGGGGGGCCAGTGAACACGGCCGTGGCGGCCACAGCGGCACACGCCGGGCGAGCGGCGGCGCCAGCCAGGCCAGGCCGCGGCGGAGAAGCAGCACCAGCACCACCACGGCGAGGCTCGCGGTGGCGACACGGTGCGAGAGGCGCCAGGGAGAAGCCCACGGCTTCTCCAGCGCACGACGGCGATGAACGCCGAAGAGCCTGGCGCACTTGAGGGTCGAGGTCGAGCGAACGGGGACGCAAGCGTCAGATCGACGCGGACCACCGTGTCCGCCGTCGAGAGGCGGTTCAGATCCACCTAACCTCACCGGCGGCGACGGCCGGAGTTGGCCGGGATAATTCGGTGAAGGAGGCGGCGACGCGGGGATCGCCAGAGCCCGTGAGGGCTAGGGTTCGTGCGCGAGTGGGGGAGAAGGGGTCGGTGCGACCGACCGAGCCACGAGTGGCTCGGGTTAGGGTTAACCCACTGGGCCGCACTGACAGGTGGGCCCAGGGGCAATTGAGTCATTTCATAATTCCAATAAATACTGAAACTTTGAAATTATATAAGAAATGTTTAATAGCTCTAAAAAAACTAATGAAAAATATGAAAATCAATCAGCATAAAATTCTCTATCCAAATAAAATATCAAAGAGAATTTTTGAAGATAATTAAGAATAAGTCTTAATTTGATGAATTAAATAATGATTTAAATCACACATATTATTTTCAATAAAGAAAATAAGTCCATTAATGTAATTGGACTATAAAAAAACACCTTGACAATATTTCAAGGTTGTATTTACCCTAAATAGAGAACCTCCAAATTATTCTTAGTAAATACCTCTCACATAAAATGATAAGACATCGGAAAGGGGGGAAACAAACCCTAAAAATGGAAAGCATGCATAATTGCTTCTTTAACCATTGCCCTTATCGGACAATGATGCTATTTTTCAGAAACAGAGGACAAGGGTCAGTCCACACCATCCAACTGCAAAACTTTGCATTGTTCAGGCAAGTTCATCACTTGCTCATGTCATTTGAGTATTTCTATCAAATTACTTGCAAAGTATTATGGTTATCACTATTGCATAAAAATCAAAACCACTACTTTCATAACTATGAATATGACTATGTGGTGGGCAATGGAACCATGGATTGTGTTGATATGGTGGAGGTTCCATTGCACGGGCTTATATCCTTCTAGGATTAAACAACAAATGTCGCAAGTGATTCTTGTGCCGTAATACCCGTGTTAACCATAAGATCCGGAGTGGGACGGAGTAGTCAAAAGTGTTTCCACCTCTCGTTCATCAACGGATGCGCTTTACCGTAGACACTTGTATCTGTCAGGGCAAGCGGTTGGCTGGGGAAGCCTTAAGTCCCCACGGCATAGTCCGTAGACACTTGTCGCTCGAAGTGCAAGCGGTTGGCTGGGGAAGCCTTAAGTCCCCACGGTATTGCGGTCTATGATGGGTTGCAGCTACCGGCGAAGGAGTTTGGTTCGATCCCAAACTGTCGTCGTGGTCGGGGTCCACCCGTGAGTGGGAATAATGGGACCGGCGAGGACCCAGGGTCGGGGCATGCAACAAAGGGTGGGTGTTCGAGGTAGCGGAGGAACATGATTGGCTAGACCTTGTACCGGGCCTCACACCGAAGGAAGTGTGGACGGGAAAGCTGCCCGGTTGGCACCAAGGTTAAGATCTCTTATGGGTAAAGCAACACACCTCTGTAGAGTGTAAAGAACTGTGACCTGTCACTCCCTGTTCCGGGATGAGGAACTGCGAACGCGGCCGGAAAGGAGCTCCATGAAGTTCTAGTAAACCGGTGAAGGCTGACGGACGTAGCTCTTTGGAATAAAAGCAATCTCTTGAAGAAATGTTTATCAAAACTTGCATTGGTATTAGATCTTCTGGTCTAATATCGTAGCTAGAGCATTAAACACCTCTTATCTATAATGAACTTGTTGAGTACGCTCGTACTCATACCACTCTTAAATCCCATGCTTAGATTGTCTGAATCTTCTGGAGGAGGACTACGACCACAATGAAGGAGCCGAGATCATCGGCTATGAAGAACCAGACCTCTCTGGAGGTATAGAAGGCGTAGACTACCTCATCGTCTACGGATCCGGGGAGGCTTCCGGAGGAGATCAAGCCTAGAGATATCCAGTAGTAGTAGTAACCGAGCAGCCCGAACTCTTAGTATTTAGCTGCTCGAGGAAATAAATGTATAACTTAATGAGACTCTTATGTTGTAAGTTATGTTGGGTTCGCCTCGAACCCAGGAGTATTCCTCTTAGGACCCAAGAGGAGCTCCGAGATGACATGTGTATGATAGTTGTAATAATAAATGAATGAGTTATGGACCTGCTATGTTCTGTTGTACTACTCTGAGGGATGTAATATTTGTGGAATGGTACTTCGTGAATGTTATATCAACGACTGGCATACTACAACATGCAGTGGTATGCAGGGTCTCCACAAGTATGGTGCGTAATGTAATCAATAACTACATCCTCGGACATAGCATCAATGTTTTATCCCTAGTGGCAACAGCACATCCATAATCTTAGAGGTTTCTCTCACTCCCCCAGATTCACGGAGACATGAACCCACTATCGAGCATAAATACTCCCTCTTGGAGTTACAAGCATCAACTTGGCCAAAGCATCTACTAGTAACGGAGAGCATGCAAGATCATAAACAACACATAGATATAAATTGATAATCAACATAACATAGTATTCTCTATTCATCGGATCCCAACAAACACAACATATAGCATTACAGATAGATGATCTTGATCATGTTCAGCAGCTCACAAGATCCGACAATGAAGCATAATGAGGAGAAGAAAACCATCTAGCTACTGCTATGGACCCATAGTCCAGGGGTAGACTACTCACTCATCACTCCGGAGGCGACCATGGCGGTGTAGAGTCCTCCGGGAGATGAATCCCCTCTCCGGCAGGGTGCCGGAGGCTATCTCCTGAATCCCCCAAGATGGGATTGGCGGCGGCGGCGTCTCTGGAAGGTTTTCCGTATCGTGGCTCTCGGTACTGGGGGTTTCGCGATGAAGGCTATTTGTAGGCGGAAGGGCAGGTCAAGGGGCGTCATGAGGGGCCCCGACGCTAGGGCCGCGCGGCCAGCTCCTGGGCCGCGCCGCCCTATTGTCTGGCCACCTCGTGGCCCCACTTCGTCAGCTCTCCAGTCTTCTGGAAGCTTCATGTGAAAATAGGCCCCTGGGCGTTGATTTCGTCCAATTCCGAGAATATTTCCTTACTAGGATTTCTGAAACCAAAAACAGCAGAAAACAGCAACTGGCTCTTCGGCATCTCGTTAATAGGTTAGTGCCGGAAAATGCATAAATATGACATAAAGTATGCATAAAACATGTAGATATCATCAATAATGTGGCATGGAACATAAGAAATTATCGATACGTCGGAGACGTATCAATACGTCCAAAACGTATCTACTTTCCCGAACACTTTTTCTATTGTTTTGCCTCTAATTTGTGTATTTTGGATGCAACTAACACGGACTAACGCTGTTTTCAGCAGAACTGTTCTGGTGTCTCGTTTTTGTGCAGAAATCCAACTTTCAGGAAAATACTCGGAATTTATGCGAAAGGTATTATTTTTCCAGAAGACTCACGGAGCCAGAAGGGCAAGCCAGGTGGAGGCCCGAGGGCCCCAGACACTAGGCCGACGCGACCCAGGAGGGGGGCGCGCCGCCCTAGCGTCTGGCCCCCTCGGCCGGCCTCCGACGCCCTCCTCTGGACTACTTAAGGGGTTTCGATCTAAAAATCACGACTAAGAAGTCGAAGTCGCCAGAAACCCTCCAGAACGCCGCCACATCGCGAAACTCCGTCTCGGAGCCAGAAGTCTCCGTTCTGGCACTCCGCCGGGACGGGGAATTGGAGGAGATCATCGCCATCATCACCACCGACGCCTCTTCATCAACCAGCCATGTTTCCCCCATCCATGTGTGAGTAATTCCCCCGCTGTAGGCCGAAGGGGATGGTAGGGATTGGATGAGATTGGTCATGTAATAGCATAAGATTGTTAGGGCATAGTGCCTAGTGTCCGTAATTGGTACTTTGATGATATTGTTGCAACTTGTTATGCTTAATGCTTGTCACTAGGGCCCGAGTGCCATGATCTCAGATCTGAACATGTTATTGTTTCATCATGATATTCATTGTTTTATGATCTTACCTGCAAGTTGTATACACATGTCGCTGTCCGGAACCCGAGGCCCCGAAGTGACATAAATTGGGACAACCGGAGGGGATGGTAGGTTGTGAGGATCACATGTGTTCACGGAGTGTTAATGCTTTGCTCCGGTACTCTATTAAAAGGAGTACCTTAATATCCAGTAGATTCCCTTGAGGCCCGGCTGCCACCGGCTGGTAGGACAAAAGATGTTGTGCAAGTTTCTCATTGCGAGCACGTACGACTATATATGGAACACATGCCTATTGATTGCTTTGTACTTGGACACCGTTTTATTATTATCTGCAAATGCCCTGCTATGATTGTTACATGAGTTTCTCTCATCCATGCAACGCCCGTTATCCGTCCCCGTGCCTACAGTATTTTAATCCTGCTGTTTACTATAATCACTACTGCTGTCTCTGTTACTCTGCTGCTGTTATTTCACTACTGCTACTGCTATAAAACTGTTACTACTGATAAACTCTTGCGAGCAAGTCTGTTTCCAGGTGCAGCTGAATTGACAACTCCGTTGTTAAGGCTTTCAAGTATTCTTTGTCTCCCCTTGTGTCGAATCAATAAATTGGGATTTACTTCCCACGAAGACTGCTGCGATCCCCTATACTTGTGGGTCATCAGGGTTCCCAACGGACGTGTGCTTCACGCGTTATTGATGTCTACGGGAGCTTCTATTCTTGTAGACAGTGTTGGGCCTCCAAGAGCAGAGGTTTGTAGAACAGCAGCAAGTTTCCCTTAAGTGGATCACCCAAGGTTTATCGATCTCAGGGAGGAAGAGGTCAAAGATATCCCTCTCATGCAACCCTGCAACCACAAAGCAAGAAGTCTCTTGTGTCCCCAACACACCTAATAGGTGCACTAGTTCGGCGAAGAGATAGTGAAATACAGGTGGTATGAATAAGTATGAGCAGTTGCAACGGCGCCAGAAAAGTGCTTGCTGGCGTGTGGTTGATGGTGGTAATATTGCGGACAGTAGAGATGCAGTAAAACAGTAAACAAGCAGGGATAGCAGTATTTAGGAACAAGGCCTAGGGATTATACTTTCACTAGTGGACACTCTCAACATTGATCACATAACAAAATAAATAGATAGATGCTAGACTCTACACTCTCTTGTTGGATGATGAACACCACTAACTGTGTAGGATTACACGAACCCTCAATGCCGGAGTTAACAAGCTCCACAATATTCAATGTTCATATTTAAATAACCTTAGAGTGCATGACAGATCAACATAACCAAACCAAGTACTAACATAGCATGCACACTATCACCCTCACGCTACGAAAGGAGGCATAGATCACATCGATACCATCATAGCAATAGTTAACTTCATAATCTACAAGAGATCACAATCATAGCCTACGCCAAGTACTAACACGATGCACACACTGTCACCATTACACCGTGCAGGAGGAATAAACTACTTTAATAACATCACTAGAGTAGCACATAGATGAATTGTGATACAAAACACATTGCAATCATAAAGAGATATAAATAAGCACTTCACTATGCCATTCATAACAGTGAATAAGTATTCTGTGAAATATAGCCTAAGAGACCCACACGGTGCACACACTGTCACCTTTACACACGTGGGACAAGGAGTCTCCGGAGATCACATAAGTAAAACCCACTTGACTAGCATAATGACATCTAGATTACAAGCATCATCATATGAATCTCAATCATGTAAGGCAGCTCATGAGATTATTGTATTGAAGTACATAGGAGAGAGATTAACCACATAGCTACCGGTACAGCCCCGAGCCTCGATGGAGAACTACTCCCTCCTCATGGGAGACAGCAGCGTTGATGAAGATGGCGGTGGTGTCGATGGAGGAGCCTTCCGGGGGCACTTCCCCGTCCCGGCGGCGTGCCGGAACAGAGACTCCTGTCCCCCATATCTTGGCTTCGCGATGGCGGCGGCTCTGGATGGTTTCTCGTACCGTGGCTTTTTCGTATCGAGGTTTTAGGTCGAGGACCTTTATATAGGCGAAGAGGCGGAGTCGGAGGGGCGACGAGGCGGTGAGGGGGTATGGCGGCGCGGCCAGGGCTTGGGCCGCGCCAGCCACCCTCCTGGGGCCCCTGTGGCCCACCTCTGGTCCTTCCCGGGTGTTCTGGAAGCTTCGTGTATTTCTAAGATGCTGGGCGTTGATTTCGTCCGATTCCGAGAATATTTCCTTACTAGGATTTCTGAAACCAAAAACAGCAGAAAACAGGAACTGGCCCTTCGGCATCTCGTCAATAGGTTAGTTCCAGAAAACGCATAAATATGACATAAAGTATGCATAAAACATGTAGATATCATCAATAATGTGGCATGGAACATAAGAAATTATCGATACGTCGGAGACGTATCAGCATCCCCAAGCTTAGTTTCTGCTCGTCCCGAGCAGGTAAACGATAACAAATATAATTTCTGGAGTGACATGCCATCATAACCTTGATCATACTATTGTAAGCATATGTAATGAATGCAGCGATCAAAACAATGTAAATGACATGAGTAAACAAATGAATCATATAGCGAAGACTTTTCATGAATAGTACTTCAAGACAAGCATCAATAAGTCTTGCATAAGAGTTAACTCATAAAGCAATAATTCAAAGTAGAGGTATTGAAGCAAAACAAAGGAAGATTAAGTTTCAGCGGTTGCTTTCAACTGGTAACATGTATATCTCATGGATATTGTCAACGTAAAGTAATATAACAAGTGCAATATGCAAGTATGTAGGAATCAATGCACAGTTCACACAAGTGTTTGCTTCTTGAGGTGGAGAGAAATAGGTGAACTGACTCAACATAAAAGTAAAAGAATGGCCCTTCGCAGAGGGAAGCATCGATTGCTATATTTGTGCTAGAGCTTTGGTTTTGAAAACAAGAAACAATTTTGTCAACGGTAGTAATAAAGCATATGTGTCATGTAAATTATATCTTACAAGTTGCAAGCCTCATGCATAGTATACTAATAGTGCCCGCACCTTGTCCTAATTAGCTCGGATTACCTAGATTATCATCGCAATTCACATGTTTTAACCAAGTGTCACAAAGGGGTACCTCTATGCCGCCTGTACAAAGGTCTAAGGAGAAAGCTCGCATCGGATTTCTCGCTATTGATTATTCTCAACGTAGACATCCATACCGGGACAACATAGACAACAGATAATGGACTCCTCTTTAATGCATAAGCATGTAGCAACAATTAATTTTCTCATATGAGATTGAGGATATATGTCCAAAACTGAAACTTCCACCATGATTCATGGCTTTAGTTAGCGGCCCAATGTTCTTCTCTAACATTATGCATGCTCTAACCATTAAATGAGTGGTAAATCTCCCTTACTTCAGACAAGACGGAAATGCATAGCAACTCACATGATATTCAACAAAGAGTAGTTGATGGCGTCCCCAGGAACATGGTTATCGCACAACAAGCAACTTAATAAGAGATAAAGTACATAAGTACATATTCAATACCACAATAGTTTTTAGGCTATTTGTCCCATGAGCTATATATTGCAAAGGTGAAGAATGGAAATTTTAAAGGTAGCACTCAAGCAATTTACTTTGGAATGGCGGAGAAATACCATGTAGTAGGTAGGTATGGTAGACACAAATGGCATAGTGGTTGGCTCAAGGATTTGGATGCATGAGAAGTAATCCCTCTCGATACAAGGCTTAGGCTAGCAAGGCTATTTGAAACAAACACAAGGATGAACCGGTGCAGCAAAACTCACATAAAAGACATATTGTAAACATTATAAGACTCTACGCCGTCTTCCTTGTTGTTCAACCCAATACTAGAAATTATCTAGACCTTTAGAGAGACCAATTATGCAAACCAAATTTTAGCAAGCTCTATGTATTTCTTCATTAATAGGTGCAAAGTATATGATGCAAGAGATTAAACATGATCACAACAATTGCCAAGTATCAAGTTATTCAAGACATCATACCAATTACTACATGTAGCATTTTCCGTTTCCAACCATATAACAATTAACGAAGCAGTTTCAACCTTCACCATGAAAATTAAAAGCTAAGAACACATGTGTTCATATGAACCAGCGGAGCATGTCTCTCTCCCAAGCAATCATTTATTCAAATAAAAACAAAAACAAAAACATACAGACGCTCCAAGTAAA
Organism: Lolium perenne; assembly: GCF_019359855.2. Lineage (NCBI taxonomy): Eukaryota > Viridiplantae > Streptophyta > Magnoliopsida > Poales > Poaceae > Lolium > Lolium perenne. The sequence goes on along the minus strand of NC_067246.2, from coordinate 255,415,970 downwards.
GTACATAAGATGTGACCGAATAAAAATATAGTTTCAAGAGAAGGAACCTGATAATTTGTCGATGAAGAAGGGGATGCCTTGGGCATCCCCAAGCTTAGATGCTTGAGTCTTCTTGAAATATGCAGGGATGAACCACCGGGGCATCCCCAAGCTTAGACTTTTCACTCTTCTTGATCATAGTATATCATCCTCCTCTCTTGACCCTTGAAAACTTCCTTCACACCAAACTCGAAACAAACTCATTAGAGGGTTAGTGCACAATCAAAAATTCACACGTTCAGAGGTGACACAATCATTCTTAACACTTCTGGACATTGCTCAAAGCTACTGGAAGTCAATGGAACAAAGAAATCCATCCCACATAGCAAAAGAAGCAATGCGAAATAAAAGGCAGAATCTGTCAAAACAGAACAGTCCGTAAAGACGAATTTTATTGAGGCACCAGACTTGCTCAAATGAAAATGCTCAAATTGAATGAAAGTTGCGTACATATCTGAGGATCACTCATGTAAATTGGCATAATTTTCTGAGTTACCTGCAGAGAATTTTGCCCAGATTCGTGACAGCAAAGAAATCTGTTTCTGTGCAGTAATCCAAATCTAGTATCAACCTTGCTATCAAAGACTTTACTTGGCACAACAAAACACAAAACTAAGATAAGGAGAGGTTGCTACAGTAGTAACAACTTCCAAGACTCAAATATAAAACAAAGTTACTGTAGCAAAATAAACACATGGGTTATCTCCCAAGAAGTTCTTTCTTTATAGCCATTAAGATGGGCTCAGCAGTTTTAATGATGCACACGCAAGAAATAGTATTTGAAGCAAAAGAGAGCATCAAGAAGCAAATTCAAAACAACTTTAAGCCTAACATGCTTCCTATGAAAAGGAATCTTGTACATAAACAAATTCAGGAAGCATAATGCAACAAGCATATAAAGATAAAACAAGTGCAGCTTCAAGATTTTCAGCAAAAAGAGAGGTATTTTAGTAACATGAAAATTTCTACAACCATATTTTCCTCTCTCATAATAATATCCAGTAGCATCATGAGCAAACTCAACAATATAACTATCACATAAAGCATTCTTATCATGAGTCTCATGCATAAAATTATTACTACTCCCAACATAAGCATAATCAATTTTATTAGTTGTAGTGGGAGCAAATTCAACAAAGTAGTTATCATTATTATTCTCATCATCAAATATAGGAGGCATATTGTAATCATAATCAAATTTATCCTCCATAACAGGTGGCAACAAAAGACTACTATCATTATAATCATCATAAATAGGAGGCAAAGTATCATCAAAGTAAATTTTCTCCTCAATGCTTGGGGGACTAAAAAGATCATGCTCATCAAAACCAGCTTCCCCAAGCTTAGAATTTTCCATAGCATTAGCAATAATAGTGTTCAAAGCATTCATATTAATAACATTCCCATTAGCATACATATAAAGTTCCATGGGTTTTTTAATTCTCTCTTCAAACACATCATGTCCTAATTCAAGATAAAGTTCATAAAGATCTCTCATATTTTTGTTGTTTTCCATTATGCCTAACTAGTGTAAACAAGAAACAAAAAGATGCAATTGCAGGATCTAAAGGAAATAGCTTCGAGCACAAACACAATGGCGCCAGAAAAGTACTGTTACCTGGAACCGAAGTATGAGTGCCTTTTACCTTTCCTCCCCGGCAACGGCGCCAGAAAAGTGCTTGATGTCTACGGGAGCTTCTATTCTTGTAGACAGTGTTGGGCCTCCAAGAGCAGAGGTTTGTAGAATAGCAGCAAGTTTCCTTTAAGTGGATCACCCAAGGTTTATCGATCTCAGGGAGGAAGAGGTCAAAGATATCCCTCTCATGCAACCCTGCAACCACAAAGCAAGAAGTCTCTTGTGTCCCCAACACACCTAATAGGTGCACTAGTTCGGCGAAGAGATAGTGAAATATAGGTGGTATGAATAAGTATGAGCAGTAGCAACGGCGCCAGAAAAGTGCTTGCTGGCGTGTGGTTGATGGTGGTAATATTGCGGACAGTAGAGATGCAGTAAAACAGTAAACAAGCAGCGATAGCAGTATTTAGGAACAAGGCCTAGGGATTATACTTTCACTAGTGGACACTCTCAACATTGATCACATAACAGAATAAATAGATAGATGCTAGACTCTACACTCTCTTGTTGGATGATGAACACCACTAACTGTGTAGGATTACACGAACCCTCAATGCCGGAGTTAACAAGCTCCACAATATTCAATGTTCATATTTAAATAACCTTAGAGTGCATGACAGATCAACATAACCAAACCAAGTACTAACATAGCATGCACACTGTCACCTTCACGCTACGAAAGGAGGCATAGATCACATCGATACCATCATAGCAATAGTTAACTTCATAATCTACAAGAGATCACAATCATAGCCTACGCCAAGTACTAACACGATGCACACACTGTCACCATTACACCGTGCAGGAGGAATAAACTACTTTAATAACATCACTAGAGTAGCACATAGATGAATTGTGATACAAAACACATTGCAATCATAAAGAGATATAAATAAGCACTTCACTATGCCATTCATAACAGTGAATAAGTATTCTGTGAAATATAGCCTAAGAGACCCACACGGTGCACACACTGTCACCTTTACACACGTGGCACAAGGAGTCTCCGGAGATCACATAAGTAAAACCCACTTGACTAGCATAATGACATCTAGATTACAAGCATCATCATATGAATCTCAATCATGTAAGGCAGCTCATGAGATTATTGTATTGAAGTACATAGGAGAGAGATTAACCACATAGCTACCGGTACAGCCCCGAGCCTCGATGGAGAACTACTCCCTCCTCATGGGAGACAGCAGCGTTGATGAAGATGGCGGTGGTGTCGATGGAGGAGCCTTCCGGGGGCACTTCCCCGTCCCGGCGGCGTGCCGGAACAGAGACTCCTGTCCCCCAGATCTTGGCTTCGCGATGGGCGGCGGCTCTGGATGGTTTCTCGTATCGTGGCTTTTTCGTATCGAGGTTTTAGGTCGAGGACCTTTATATAGGGGAAGAGGCGGAGTCGGAGGGGCGACGAGGCGGTGAGGGGGTATGGCGGCACGGCCAGGGCTTGGGCCGCGCCAGCCACCCTCCTGGGGCCCCTGTGGCCCACCTCTGGTCCTTCCCGGGTGTTCTGGAAGCTTCGTGTATTTCTAAGATGCTGGGCGTTGATTTCGTCTGATTCCGAGAATATTTCCTTACTAGGATTTCTGAAACCAAAAACAACAGAAAACAGGAACTGGCCCTTCGGCATCTCGTCAATAGGTTAGTTCCAGAAAACGCATAAATATGACATAAAGTGTGCATAAAACATGTAGATATCATCAATAATGTGGCATGGAACATAAGAAATTATCGATATGTCGGAGACGTATCAGTTATCAAGGACATCCATACCGGGACAACATAGAAAACAGATAATGGACTCCTCTTTAATGCTTAAGCATTCAAAAACAGATAATATTCTCATAAGAGATTGAGGATTAATGTCCAAGCTGAAACTTCCACCATGATACATGGCTTTGGTTGGCGGCCCAATGTTCTTCTCTAACAATATGCATACTCAAACCATTTAATCATGACAAATCACCCTTACTTCAGACAAGACGAACATGCATAGCAACTCACATGATATTCAACAAAGGTGTAACAGTTGATGGCGTCCCCAGAAACATGGTTACCGCTCAACAAGCAACTTATAAGAAATAAGATACATAAGCGACATATTCTCTACCACAATAGTTTTTAAGCTACTTTCCCATGAGCTATATATTGCAAAGACAAGGAATGAAATTTTAAAGGTAGCACGCAAGCAATTTACTTGGAATGGCAGAGAAATACCACATAGTAGGTAGTTATGGTGGACACAAATTGCATAGGTTTTGGCTCAAGGTTTTGGATGCACGAGAAGCATTCCCTCTCAGTACAAGGCTTTGGCTAGCAAGGTTGTTTGAAGCAAACACAAGTATGAACCGGTACAGCAAAACTTACATAAGAACATATTGCAAGCATTATAAGACTCTACACTGTTTTCCTTGTTGTTCAAACACTTTTACCAGAAAATATCTAGACTTTTAGAGAGACCAATCATGCAAACCAAATTTCAACAAGCTCTACGGTAGTTCTCCACTAATAGGTTTAAACTACATGATGCAAGAGCTTAAACATGATCTACTTGAGAACTCAAACAATTGCCAAGTATATATCAAATTATTCAAGACCATATACCAATTACCACATGAAACATTTTCTGTTTCCAACCAAATAGCAATAAACGAAGCGGTTTTCAACCTTCGCCATGAACATTAAAAGTAAAGCTAAGAACACCAGTGTTCATATGAAACAGCAGAGCGTGTCTCTCTCCCACACAAGGAATGCTAGGATCCGAATTTATTCAAACACAAACAAAAATAAAAACATACAGACGCTCCAAGTAAAGCACATAAGATGTGATGGAATAAAAATATAGTTTCACTAGAGGTGACCTGATAAGTTGTCGATGAAGAAGGGGATGCCTTGGGCATCCCCAAGCTTAGATGCTTGAGTCTTCTTGAAATATGCAGGGATGAACCACGGGGGCATCCCCAAGTTTAGACTTTTCACTCTTCTTGATCATATTATATAATCCTCCTCCCTTGATCCTTGAAAACTTCCTCCACACCAAACTCAAAACAATCTCATTAGAGGGTTAGTGCATAATCAAAAATTCACATGTTCAGAGAGGACACAATCATTCCCAACACTTCTGGACATTACCCAAGGCTACTGAAAGTTAATGGAGCAAAGAAATCCACTCAACACAGTAAAAGAGGCAATGTGAAATAAAAGGCAGAATCAGTCAAAACAGAACAGTCCGTAAAGATGAATTTTTACGAGGCACTTAACATACTCAGATGAAGAAGCTCAAATTGAATGAAAGTTGCATACATATCTGAGGATTACTCATGATTTTTCACAGATTTTCTGAGTTTCCTACAGAGAGATCTACTCAAATTAGTGACAGCTAGAAATTTGTTTCTGCGCAGTAATCCAAATCTAGTATCAACCTTACTATCAAAGACTTTACTTGGCACAACAATGAAATAAAGTAAAGATAAGGAGAGGTTGTTACAGTAGTAACAACTTCCAAGACACAAATATAAAACAAAAATTGCAGAAATAAATAATGGGTTGTCTCCCATAAGCGCTTTTCTTTAACGCCTTTCAGCTAGGCATAGAAACTGTAAATCAAGTATTATCAAGAGATGAAGCATCAACATCATAATTTGTTCTAATAATAGAATCAAAAGGTAACTTCATTCTCTTTCTATGGAAGTGTTCCATACCTTTCTTAAGAGGGAATTGATACTTAATATTCCCTTCCCTCATATTAATAATAGCACCAACAGTTCGAAGAAAGGGTCTTCCCAAAATAATAGGACAAGATGCATTGCATTCAATATCCAAGACAACAAAATCAATGGGGACAAGGTTATTGTTAACCGTAATGTGAACATTCTCAATCCTCCCCAAAGGTTTCTTTATAGAATTATCAGCAAGATTAACATCCAAATAACAATATTTCAATGGTGGCAAGTCAAGCATATCATAGAGTTTCTTAGGCATAACAGAAATACTTGCACCAAGATCACATAAAGCATTACAATCAAAATCATTGACCTTCATTTTAATGATGGGCTCCCAACCATCTTCTAACTTCCTAGGAATAGAAGTTTCAAGTTTTAATTTCTCTTCTCTAGCTTTAATGAGTGCATTTGTAATATGTTTTGTAAATGCCAAGTTTGTAGCACTAGCATTAGGACTTCTAGCAAGTTTTTGCAAGAACTTAATAACTTTAGAGATATGAAAATTATCAAAATCTAAACCATTATGATCTAAAGCAATGGGATCATTGTCCCCAATATTCTGAAAAATTTCAGCACTTTTATCACAAACAGTTTCAGCAGTTTCAGGCAATTTTGCACGCTTTGTATTAGGAGTATAAACATTGCCAACACCAATTATTTTACCATTGATAGTAGGAGGTTTAGCAACATGTGGAGCATTAACATTACTAGTGGTGGTGATAGTCCAAACTTTAGCTACATTATTCTCTTTAGCAAGTTTTTCTTCTCTTTCCCACCTAGCATGCAATTCAGCCATCAATCTAATATTGTCATTAATTCGAACTTGTATAGCGTTTGCTGTAGCAAATGACTTAATATCTTTATCTTTATCTTCATTAGGCATAACTTTCAATGTTAAAAGATCAACATCAGCAGCAAGACTATCAACCTTAGAAGCAAGAACATCAATTTTACCAAGCTTTTCTTCACCAGATTTGTTAAAAGCAGTTTCTGTACTAATAAATTCTTTAAGCATGACTTCAAGACCAGAGGGTACACTCCTACTATTGTTGCAATAATTAACATAAGAATTACCATAACCATTACTATTATTAGAAGTATATGGCCTATAGTTGTTACCAAAATTATTCCTATAAGCATTGTTTTTGAAATTATTACTTTTAATGAAGTTCACATCAACATGCTCTTCTTGAGCAACCAATGAAGCTAAAGGAACATTATTAGGATCAACATTAGATCTACCATTAACAAGCATAGACATAATAACATCAATCTTATCACTCAAGGAGGAGGTTTCTTCAACATAATTTACCTTCTTACCTTGTGGAGTCCTTTCAGTGTGCCATTCAGAGTAGTTGATCATCATATCATCAAGAAGCTTTGTTGCGGCACCCAAAGTGATGGACATAAAAGTACCTCTAGCAGCTAAATCCAATAGGTTCTTTGAAGAAAAATTCAATCCTGCATAAAAGGTTTGGATGATCATCCAAGTAGTCAGTCTATGGGTAGGGCAATTCTTTACCAAAGATTTCATCCTTTCCCATGCTTGGGCAACATGTTCATTATCCAATTGCTTAAAATTCATAATGCTACTTCTCAAAGTTATAATTTTAGCAGGAGGATAATATCTACCAATGAAAGCATCTTTACATTTAGTCCATGAATCAATACTATTCTTAGGCAAAGATAGCAACCAATCTTTAGCTCTTCCTCTTAAGGAGAAAGGAAACAATTTCAGTTTTATAATGTCCCCATCTACATCCTTATACTTTTGCATTTCACAAAGTTCAACAAAATTATTAAGATGGGCAGCAGCATCATCAGAACTAACACCAGAAAATTGCTCTCTCATAACAAGATTTAGTAAAGCAGGTTTAATTTCATAAAATTCAGCTGTAGTAGAGATTGTTGGCAGGCACCCGAGGATTCGGTTAGCCATGGTTTGTGAAAGCAAGGTTGGAAGGAGTGCCACCAAAAAATAAAAATGTTTCATGGGAGCCGCTCTTTGAAGGTTTGTCTGGCAAGGGGGTTAGAGTGCCCACTACCATTCGTTGACAACAACAAACACCTCTCAAAACTTTACTTTATGCTCTCTTTATGTTTTCAAAATGAAAGCTCTAGCACAAACATAGCAATCCCTGCTTCCCTCTTCGAAGGGCCATTCTTCTACTTTTATGTTGAGTCCGTTTACCTACTTCTTTCTATCTTAGAAGCAAACACTTGTGTTAACTGTGCATTGACTCTTACATGTTTACCTATTGCACTTATTATTTTACTTTATGTTGACAATTATCCATGAGATATGCATGTTGAAAGTTGAAAGCAAACGCTGAAACTTAATCTTCCTTTTTGTTGCTTCAATGCCTTTATTTAGAATCTATTGCTTTATGAGTTAACTCTTATGCAAGACTTATTGATGCTTGTCTTGAAAGTACTATTCATGAAAAGTCTCTGCTATATGGTTCAGTTGTTTAGTCATTATCTTTATCATTGCTTTGAATCGCTGCATTCATCTCATATGCTTTACAATAGTATGATCAAGATTATGTTGGTAGCATGTCACTTCAGAAATTATCTTTGTTATCGTTTACCTACTCGAGGACGAGTAGGAACTAAGCTTGGGGATGCTGATACATCTCCAACGTATCTATATTTTTTGATGTTCCATGCTTGCTTTATGACATTACATACATGTTTTGTTCACACTTTATGATGATTTTATGAATTTTCCGGAACTAACCTATTGACGAGATGTCGAAGTGCCAGTTCCTGTTTTCTGCTGTTTTTGGTTTCAGAAATCCTAGTAAGGAAATATTCTCGGAATTGGACGAAATCAACGCCCAGAACCTTATTTTTCCAGGAAGCTTCCAGAGAGCCAGAGTGGGACCAGAGGGGAGCCCTGGGGCCCCACACATGGTGGCGGCGTGGCCCAAGGGGGGGCGCCCCCCTAGTGTGAGGAGGCCCCGTAGACCTTCCGACTCCGACTCTTCGCCTATTTAAGCCTCCCTGACCTAAAAACTTCGGACGAATAAGCCACGGTACGAGAAACCTTCCAGAGCCGCCGCCATCACAAAGCCAAGATCTGGGGGACAGGAGTCTCTGTTCCAGCACGCCGCCGGGACAGGGAAGTGCCCCCGGAAGGCATCTCCATTGACACCACCGCCATCTTCATCACCGCTGCTGTCTCCCATGAGGAGGGAGTAGTTCTCCATCGAGGCTAAGGGCTGTACCGGTAGCTATGTGGTTAATCTCTCTCCCATGTACTTCAATACAATGATCTCATGAGCTTCCTTACATGATTGAGATTCATATGATGAGATTTGTATCACTATTAATCTATGTGCTACTCTAGTGATGTTATTAAAGTGCTGTATTCCTCCTCCATGATGTAATGGTGACAGTGTGTGCATCATGTAGTACTTGGCGTAGTTTATGATTGTGATCTCTTGTAGATTATGAAGTTAACTATTACTATGATGGTATTGATGTGATCTATTCCTCCTTTCATAGTATGATGGTGACAGTGTGCATGCTATGTTAGTACTTGGTATAATTGCGTTGGTCTATCATGCACTCTAAGGTTATTTAAATATGAACATCGAATGTTGTGGAGCTTGTTAACTCCGACATTGAGGTGCTCTTGTAGCCCTACACAATTAGTGGTGTTCATCATCCAACAAGAGAGTGTAGAGTGGTTTTATTATGTGATCAATGTTGAGAGTGTCCACTAGTGAAAGTATGATCCCTAGGCCTTGTTTCCGAATAGAAAAGTCACACCACAAATATTCCTATCTCCCACGTCAACTGCACGCCAGCAAGCATTTTCTGGCGCCGTTGTCACTGTTTGTTTACTGTTCCACTGCATGTTTACTCGCTGCCATATTTTAATCAGATTGCTATTACCACTCATATTCATTCATACCACTTGCATCTCACTATCTCTTCGCCGAACTAGTGCACCTATACATCTGACAAGTGTATTAGGTGTGTTGGGGACACAAGAGACTTCTTGCATTGTGATCGCAGGATTGCTTGAGAGGGATATCTTTGTCCTCTTCCTCCCTGAGTTCGATAAACCTTGGGTGATCCACTTAAGGGAAACTTGCTGCTGTTCTACAAACCTCTGCTCTCGGAGGCCCAACACTGTCTACAGGAAAAGAAGTGTGAGTAGACATCAAGCTATTTTCTGGCGCCGTTGCCGGGGAGGAAAGGTAAAAGGCATTCACACTCTGGTCCCAGGTAACTAAGTTATTTTCTGGTGCCGTTGTAAGTGCTCAAAGCTATTTCCTTTAGATCCTACAATAAGACATGGATTGTTTGCTGCGAAAATTAAAAAACCTATGGAACCTTATTTGCATGCTAGTAGCAATGATATTAGTATGAACGCTTTGAACACCATTGTTGCTAATGATATGGAAAATTCTAAGCTTGGGGAAGCTGGTTTTGATGAGCATGATATTTTTAGTCCCCCAAGCATTGAGAAGAAAATTTTCTTTTATGATACTTTGCCTCCTATTTATGATGATTATAATGATAGTAGTCTTTTGGTGCAGTCTACTATGGAGAGTAAATTTTATTATGATTATACTTTGCCTCCGACACTTGATGAGAATAATAATGATAGCTACTTTGTTGAATTTGCTCCCACTACAACTAATAAATTTGATTACGCTTATGTTGTGAGTAGTAATAATTTTATGCATGAGACTCATGATAAGAATGTTTCATTTGATAGTTATATTGTTGAGTTTGTTCATGATACTACTGAAAGTTATTATGAGAGAGGAAAATATGGTTGTAGAAGTTTTCATGTTACTAAAACACCTCTCTTTTTGCTGAAAATCTTGAAGTTGCGCTTGTCTAGTCTTTCTATGCTTGTTGCATTATGCTTCATGAACTTGTTTATTTACAAGATTACTTTTCATAGGAAGTGGGTTAGACTTAAATTTGTTTTGAATTTGCTTTTTGATGCTCTCTTTTGCTTCAACTCTTATTTCTTGGGAGTGCATCATTGAAACTGCTGAGCCCATCTTAATGGCTATAAAGAAAGCACTTCTTGGGAGATAACCCATGTTTTTATTTTACTACAGCAATTTTGTTTTATATTTGAGTCTTGGAAGTTGTTACTACTGTAGCAACCTCTCCTTATCTTTATTTTATTGCATTGTTGTGCCAAGTGAAGTCTTTGATAGTAGGGTTGATACTAGATTTAGATTACTGCGCAGAAACAGATTTCTGTCTGTCACGAATTTGGGAAGGGTTCTCTGTAGGTAACTCAGAAAAATCTGCCAATTTACGTGAGTGATCCGCAGATATGTACGCAACTTTCATTCAATTTGAGAATTTTCATCTGAGCAAGTCTGGTGCCTCTAAAAAATTCGTCTTTACGGACTATTCTGTTTTGACAGATTCTGCCTTTTATTTCGCATTGCCTCTTTTGCTGTGTTGGATGGATTTCTTTGTTCCATTAACTTCCAGTAGCTTTGTGCAATGTCCAAAAGTGCTAAGAAAGATTGTGTCACCTCTGAACATGTGAATTTTTGATTATGCACTAACCCTCTAATGAGTTTGTTTTGAGTTTGGTGTGGAGGAAGTTTTCAAGGGTCAAGAGAGGAGGATGATATATGATTAAGAAGAGTGAAAAGTCTAAGCTTGGGGATGCCCCCGTGGTTCATCCTTGCATATTTCAAGAAGACTGAAGCATCTAAGCTCTGGGATGCCCAAGGCATCCCCTTCTTCATCAACAACTTATCAGGTTTCTTCTATTGAAACTATATTTTTATTCCGTCACATCTTATGTACTTTACTTGGAGCGTCTGTTTGTTTTTATTTTTGTTTTTTTTGAATAAATTCATGCTTGTGTGGGAGAGAGACACGCTCCGCTGGTTCATATGAACACATGTGTTCTTAGCTTTTAATGTTCATGGCGAAGGTTGAAACTGCTTCGTTAATTGTTATATGGTTGGAAACAGAAAATGCTATATGTGGTAATTGGTATGATGTCTTGAATAACTTGATACTTGGCAATTGTTGTGCTCATATGGATCATGTTTAAGCTCTTGCATCATATATTTTGCAACTATTAATGAAGAACTACATAGAGCTGGTTAAAATTTGGTTTGCATGATTGGTCTCTCTAAGGTCTAGATATTTTCTGGTAAAGGTGTTTGAGCAACAAGGAAGACAGTGTAGAGTCTTATAATGCTTGCAATATGTTCTTATGTAAGTTTTGCTGTATTACTTCATACTTGTGTTTTCTTCAAACAACCTTGCTAGCCTAAGCCTTGTATTGAGAGGGATTACTTCTCATGCATCCAAAATCCTTGAGCCAATAACTATGCCATTTGTGTCCACCATACCTACCTACTACATGGTATTTCTCTGCCATTCCAAAGTAAATTGTGTCAACACCCGGATTTTTAAGTCCGGATGCCTATTATGTCATACATCGCAATCCCAGGAATATTGTTGTTGCGAGGCATAATAGTTAAGTATCACAGTCATCATTCATTACAACCCATAAGTCTTACAAATTTGGAATCACATGATCCGTATTACACGAATAGTTGATCTATTGATCAACGAACAAACACAAGTTCATAATTCAACATAGCGGAAGCGTAAGATACAAGGACTCTCTAGTCCACAGGCCAACGCTTGACGTCGGAAGGCGCTTAGTTGTCGTAGGCGTCCTGCTGGTCATCTCCTTGTTCATCTTCATACTCTGGCCATTTGAATAGCCAGGGACAAAGCCGTGAGTACGTTGAGTACTCGCAAACTAATACTAATGTAAGTGCTACACATTCTAGTATGGTTTGCTAAGCTCTAGTTTATTTGCATAAAGCTAGTTTTAGTTCACAAAGTTTGAGAAAAGCTTATTCCAGTGCTAACTAACTCAAGTGGGAACATTAGTTTCATTCCCACCATTCAAGTGGTGATTTCAATTCAATTCACCACAAGTCATTTCACCATCATCTTTCAACATCCTTTTCAAAGATATGACATCGGAAACTGTATGGCCTTTCCAACCGTCCGTAACCGTGGACGCGGCTATTCGAATAGGTTTACACTCTGCAGAGGTTGCACACTTGTGCCACAACATTTGATTTCATCCGTCGGGATTACCCCGAATCATCGTAACACAGTACGCGGATCATCAACCATAACCTTTCACTTACAAGTCCTAGTATGAGCACCTCTCCCCATGAGCTTGGCCTCCCAGTGAAGACCAACTGTCAGCACAGGAACTGCACAGGGCTTGGCCGTACAATTCACCTCAATTTCACATCATTTCTCAACAACGGAGGCAGCCTCAAGCGTAACCCCTATGACGTGTGTTCAGAGGGAACCCATACTAAGACACATAAACTTCCAGTTAAGCCCTACCCATAATCAGGTATTGTGGGGGTACTTAATAATTGGAAAGGTATCGCATTCAAACCAACATCATTGTTTATCAAAAATCACCATCTTCTCTTGTTCACATTCACCTTCAAAAATCATTCAATGGAATGCATCTTCATTCCAAGGTTTCAAATCCATTTCAAATTCACATTGTTCCCATCTAGAGTAGTCAAGTTTTATTTGATTAGCACTAGCTCTAAATCATGAGGGGTGCTATCTTGCCTTGCTTGGAAGAGACTAACTCACTACTCTAGTATCCAACTTGTACTTTGACCAAAGTTAACTATAAAAGTAACTCATTTAGAAAACAAGTAAAACTTGTAATGTAGAAACTTGGGATAGGTTCATGTAAGAAAAGATAAGAATATTAGCTTGCCTTGGTAGTTCTCAAACTATTCCTCCTCCTCCTCTTGGTAGCAACCTTCTTCTTCAGCGTACTCTCCGGTGCTACCGTCTAAATTTGAATACGAGTATAATTACTCACTAATTCAATGGCTATTCCATACATCACATATAAACACACAAACTATTCTATGCACACAAAATAATCTACTTAGGTGCATGGGTGGTGTTGTTTGAAAAGAATTCCCTTCTTTGTACTTCATATGTAAATGATAGTTTCCATAGGGTTCTTGAGGAATAATTTCCTCTCATTGAAATCTTCTTAAGATTTAATTTCTCAAACAATCATGGATGAACTTATATTGACCCAAGTCCAATGTTCATCATCATCATTTGAGAAGATGATTTAAATGAGGTAGATCACCTCATACCATTTTAGTAACACTACATATGATTTAAATCTCAAGTAATTCATATAAGAGAGTTTGAGACCAGGGGTTCAAACATCCCATGAATTCATATGAGACAAGTTTAAGTGAAGTATAAGACTTCACAATATTTTACTTCAATAGTTTTGGACAATATCAACTAGTTAAACTAGCCATAATATCCATTCATTAAACTATGGCATGATCATACAAAGTGACCACACCATTTTATTGCAGAAACAATTAGTGTAAGTCAAATTTGAGCTATTAGAGTTGGAACTAACTTAATATCTATTTTGGTTGATTTTTAAGAATTATTTGAATAGGGAAAAGTCCCTGTCTTGTTATTTTTATCACATTTATTTTACAAAGAATCTGGCCATGAGGCCAGTAGCATTGGCTAGATAATTTCTCTAGCTTTCCAACCATATAAAGTTCATCAAATTTGGTTTAGCCAATTTAAATCTATTAAATTTCAAAGTGGCAGCAGTATTGAAAATCATTTGTATTAATTAAATCGAGTTTGAAATAAAAGGGCCGGCGGGAAAAGCTAGTTGGGCTCAAAGGTTTAAAAATGGCCCAAGGCCAGCCCAGCCACGGTCCAGTGCCGCGCGGGCTGCCTGACAGAGGGTCCCGCCTGTCAGCGAGTGTTAAACGCCGAAGCGGTATGGGCGAGTCTGAGGCGTTGGATTAGAACGCGATCAAACGGCTGTGGTTCATCGTCCCGCCGGCGAGAGGGGAGTTCACCGGCGGCTCAGGTAGGGGGTCGAAGAGCTCACCGTGGCTCCAGCTAGGGTTGGCAAGGTGCGCGATGAAGTTGTGGACGACGGCGAGTCGACTGGTAGCGGTGGCTCGTCCTGGGGTGGCTCCAATCGACGGCGGCGTCCACCAGGTACTGGCGGCTCCGATCTCCAAATTGGAGCAGCTCCGGCGATGATCGAGTGAGTGGAGTGGTGGTGGCGAAGCAGTGAGAGGTGGGGAGTGAGCTGGTGTGGTTGGTTCGGTCCAGGGAACCTCCTATTTATAGAATCGCATGAGGGTTGCGGGGCAGTGAGGTGGTCGACATGGGCGCGGCGTCTCCGGCGGCTGGTCAAGCTAGGCGAGGCTATGGCGATGCTCTACGGGTCCAGGCGGTGCTACTGGCAGCGACAGCGTGGTCGGGGAGCGTCGGAAACGCTCGCATTGCTTCCGGGTCTGGCGGTGTCCGCGGCGGAGCAGGGTCTCCTTCTCCGGCGGCGGTGGGCACGGGTCGCGGTCTGGCAGTTGTCTGGCGGCGTCCAGGTGTCGAGTGCGTGCTCAAGGCGTTGAGAGCTGGCCCAGGGCGAGTGCAGGTTGGCGGCGCGGCGCGTGTACTGGGCGTGTCCGCGTCGTGCATGCGTGCGACGTGAGCGGCGTCCAGGGCGTGTGCTGGCGCGCGTCGTCCGGCGTGTGGTCGCCGTTCCTTCGACCATGGCGGTGCTAGGGCGTGCTAGGGGACGCGGTGGCGCACGGTGGCGAGGTGGTCCTGGCAGAGGAGCAAGGGGAGAGAGGGGAGGTCGACGAGCTCGGGGACATGGCCGGCATGGCCATGCCCTAGCTTGCTCTCTCTCTCTCTTAGCCTCACTATGCTCCACTTAAGGTTTAAGGGGACCAGGGAGCACAATGTGATAGGTTAGGGTAGTTTAGGTTAGGTAGATTCACTATTTGCAACTATTGCAAATAGTGCCCGAATTTGGGAAAATGCAAAAAATAACCAAATTTGAAAAATTCAAATGGTGAAAGTTTTTGAAATGTGAGTGTTGATATAAGTTGTAAATGACCAGAGAGGTTTTGAGGTGGTGGTGGAAAAATTAGAAATCAAGAATTGGCCAAAATGGCTAAGTATAGAATGTTACATATGTGAGAAAGTTGGAACTTTGGATGAGCCTTGCTCATGATCCAAGATGAATTTGGCATGATGATCTTCACCAATTTGTTCACCTTGATGTTGACTTTGAAATGGTGCAAAGAGTTAGCAAGAGTTGGTTTGAGAAAATTGAATGGCAAGGGCTCCAAGTGGTGATCAGACTAGAATTGTCAAAATTGACCATTATCATATGTGAGTTGGATTTGTGTTTGAAATCCATTTGAAAAGTGAAACTTTGATTCCAAAAGTTGTAGTAAGTGTTTAATAACATTACTCAACTAATGGTGAAGACCAAATAGGTCTAGGGTCAAAATTTATAAAAATGCCATAGGGCATATGTGAGGGTTTTTAGGGTTTTCCATTTAATGGAATTTCTTCCTCTTTGATTTATTTGGTTGGTGATCTTCATATGATCACACTAGGGTTTTAGAGCATATCAAATACAAATAATAACACTCATCATGGCATATCACTCAAATGCACAAGTCCTATGCATGGTACTATATGCAAATAGAAAAGTTTTTTGTTGGTTTGAAATTTTGCTTTCTGGAATTCTCTAACTTTCTTTTTATTGAAATTTTGGGTGTTACAAACCCTTCCCCCTTACAAAAGATCTCGTCCCGAGATCGAAAAGAAAGTTAGGTACTAAAGAGATCTGGGTACTCCTTCTTCATGAAGTCTTCGCGTTCCCATGTGGCTTCATCCTCGGTATGATTGCTCCATTGTATCTTCAGAAACTTGATGCTTCGGGTGCGGGTGGTTCGGTAAGCTTCATCCAGGATGCGAATCGGCACTTCGCGGTAAGTCAGATCCTTGTTGATATCCACCAATCGTTGATCGATGTTCTTGAACACTTCGGTCTTCTCCGGGACTTCAAGGCACTTCCGGAGAAGTGAGATGTGAAACACGTCATGCACCGCCGACATTTCTTCAGGCAACTCCAGTTGATAAGATACTTCACCTCGGCGGCTGAGGACTTTGAAAGGTCCGACATAGCGGGGTGCAAGCTTTCCTTTCAGCTGAAACCTTTGCATTCCTTTCAAGGGGGATACTTTGAGATAGACGAAGTCTCCGATCTCAAAGGTCATCTCCCGACGTCTCTTGTCGGCGTAGCTCTTCTATCTGGATTGCGCTGTCTTGAGGTACTCGCGGATCTTGTGGACTTTCTCTTCGGCTTCATGAAGAACATCTGGGCCGAAAACTTGGCTCTCTCCGACTTCCGACCAGTTCAGGGGGGTACGGCACTTCCTTCCGTACAAGGCTTCAAAGGGGGCCATCTGTAGGCTGGCTTGATAGCTATTGTTGTAAGAGAATTCGGCGTAAGGTAGGCAGTCTTCCCACTTGGATCCGTATTCCAGTACGCATGCTCTAAGCATGTCTTCCAGTATCTGGTTTACTCTCTCAGTCTGTCCGTCGGTCTACGGGTGATAGGCGGTGCTGAAATTTAGGCGGGTGCCTAGTCCTTCATGCACTTTCTGCCAGAACCTTGAGGTGAACTGTGATCCTCTATCTGATACTATCGATTTGGGGGTTCCGTGCAGAGCGACTATTCTGGAGATGTAAAGTTCAGCTAACTTTGGGCCTCGATAGGTGGTTTTGACGGCGATGAAATGGGCGACTTTGGTCAATCTATCGACAACTACCCATATTGAATCATTGCCTTTGCTGGATTTGGGCAGTCCGGTGATAAAGTCCATTCCTACGGAGTCCCATTTCCATTCCGGAATCTGAAGGGGTTGTAACAGTCCGACGGGTCGTTGATGTTCTGCCTTGACTCTCTGACAGATGTCACACTTAGCGATATAGCTACCGATCTCTCTCTTCATTCCGTGCCACCAAAATTGTTCTTTTAGGTCTTGGTACATCTTGGTACCTCCGGGGTGGATTGAATAAAGGGTGTCATGGGCTTCTTGCAGGATGACTTGTTTCAAGTCAGAGTTCGATGGTACGCAGAGATGTTCTTTGTACCAAAGAACTCCGGCTTCGTCTACGGTGAATCCGGGGGCTTTTCCTGCGGCTATCTGTTTCTTGATTCCGTCAATGCTAGCGTTGTCCTTCTGGGCTTCCTTGATCTGACCAATCAAGGTGGGTTGCAGTTCTATGCTGGCTAGGAATCCTTCGCTAACAAGTTCAAGTCTGAACTGTTCAAACTCTTGGTGCAGGCTGGGCTGTTCAGTTGCGAGCATGGAGTTCAACTGGCACGGCAGTCGACTCAAAGCATCCGCTACCACATTGGCCTTGCCGGGGTGGTAGTGAATCTCCATGTCGTAATCCTTGATCAATTCGATCCATCGGCGTTGTCTCATGTTCAACTCTTTCTGGGTGAATATATATTTGAGGCTTTTGTGGTCGGAGTAGATCTCGCATCGATTACCCATGAGGTAATGACGCCAAACTTTCAGGGCTAAGACCACGGCTGCAAGCTCGAGGTCATGGGTTGGGTAGTTCTGTTCATGTTGCTTGAGTTGTCTTGAAAGGTAGGATACAACCTTGCCTTCTTGCATAAGCACGCATCCAAGTCCAGTCTTGGAGGCGTCGCAATATACGTCAAAGGGCTTTGCGATATCTGGCATGATCAGGATTGGGGCTGTTGTCAGTCTACTCTTGAGCTGTTGAAAGCTCTCTTCGCATTTGTCGGTCCACTCAAACTTTCTGTCCTTTTTCAGCAGTTGGGTCATTGGTCGAGCGATGCTCGAAAAACCTTCTACAAATCTGCGGTAGTATCCGGCTAATCCAAGAAAAGCGCGGACCTCGGTTTGTGTGGTTGGGGCTTGCCATTCCATAACAGTTTTGATCTTGGCGGGATCTACGGCAATTCCTCCTGCAGACAAGATGTGTCCCAGGAATCCAACTTCTTCCAGCCAAAACTCACACTTGCTAAACTTGGCATACAACTTGTGTTGTCTAAGGGTTTCTAGGACAATCTCCAAATGCTGTTCATGTTCCTCTTCGGACTTGGAGTAGACGAGGATGTCGTCGATGAAGACAACGACAAACTTGTCCAAAAAGTTCATGAAGATCTTATTCATGAGATTCATGAAATAAGCGGGGGCATTGGTCAGTCCAAACGACATGACGTTGTACTCATACAACCCATATCTGGTGGTAAAGGCAGTTTTTGGAATGTCGGTGGCTCGGATCTTCAGTTGGTGGTATCCAGTTCTAAGATCTATCTTGGAGAAAACTCTGGATCCGGTGAGTTGGTCAAACAAAGTCTTCTATCTTGGGTAGGGGGTATTTGTTTTTGATGGTGACATCGTTAAGCTTACGATAGTCCGTGCATAAACGATTTGCACCATCCTTCTTGTCGACAAATAAGACGGGGGATCTCCAGGGGGATGCACTTGGTCTAATCAAACCTTTGGCTAACATGTCATCTATTTGCTTCTTCAGCTCCACAAGCTCGGTTGCGTTCATGCTGTAGGCTCTCTGGGCGATGGGTTCAGTTCCAGGGATTAGCTCGATGATAAACTCGATATTCCGATCCGGGGGCATACCGGGTAGATCATCCGGAAACACATCAGGGTAGCGACAAACGACCCTGATTTGATCCAGAGTTGGCTTGGATACACTTTGGTTGCAGGTAAATTTTCTGGGTAGTTTTTCAGAGACGTGCTCAACTACGATACCGGTGCTGCTAGTCATGGTTATGGCTTTCTTGGCACAGTCTATCAATCCATTGTGCTTGGACATCCAGTCCATTCCTAGGACAATTTCCAAACCTTTGGTTCCAAGTATGATTATATTTGCAAAGAAATCTACATCATGGATTTTGATTGGCACATTTTTGCAAAATTTTCTAGCTTTGGTGGTTGATCCGAGGATTTGAACTATCATAACATGCTTCAAGCTGAGGGGTTGAATTTTACTTGTTGATGCAAAGTCTTCGGTGATAAAAGAATGAGATGCTCCGGAATCAAACAATACTCTGGCGGGGATGTGGTTGACAGAAAACATACCCAGTACAATATCTAGTGCTTCCTGGGCTTCTTCGGCGTTCATGTGGTAGAGGCGGCCGTTGCGGTTGTTGGGGTTGTTGGGGGCGAACTTCTTGCCGGTGGAGACACGGCGTTGCTGCTGAGCAGGTGCAGCGGTGTTGCCGGCGAGCTTGGCAAGACGCTTGGGACACTCGTTGGAGTAGTGCCCCACTACACCACACTCATAACAAGTGATAGTGGTCTTGTCCTGCTTGTTCGCAACGGGAACGACATTGCTTCCGGTTCTGGGAGCGGTGTTGGTGTTGTTGTTGTTGTTGTTAGGGGCTCGGGGTGGAGCGCGGTTGTAGTTGTTGTTGTTGTTGTAGTTGGTGTAGCCTCCTGGCTTGGAGTTTCCTCCACTCCGGTTCTGATAACCGGGGCGAGAGTTCTGCATCGGTGGCTTGTTGTTTCTCGGAGTGAAACCTCCGCTTGAGCTAGGGCGAAACTTCTGGGGGTGGCTTGATCCACTCTGATTCGCCATGCGGCGCTTGCGGTTCTCATTGGCTTGGTTTAACTTGCCCTCCATCTAGATGGCGGAGTCAACAAGGGCTTCGAGGTCGGCGAAGGGGATGTTGACGAGGACAGTCTGCATCTCATCATGCAGTCCGTTCAGGAATCTCTCCTTCCTCTTCTCAACGGTGTCGGTCTCATCAGGGGCATACCTCGACAATGTGAGAAACTTGTCGCGGTATTCAACCACCGTCATGCGACCTTGTTTCAGCTCACGGAATTCATCCCTCATCTTCTTGATAAGACCCGGGGGTACACGGTACTTGCTGAACTTGAGTTTGAAATCCTCCCAAGTCATGAATTGACCTCCGTTCATGGCACGGGTGCTTGTCCACCAAGCGCGTGCTGGTCCAGCAAGATAGTGAGTGGCGAACAAAACCTTCTCGTTGGCTTCTACTCCGGCTACCTCTAGATTGTTCTCCATAGTCTGGAGCCAATCGTCGGCGTCGAGGGGCTCCTCGGTCTTGCTAAACACCGGAGGGTTGGTGTTTTGGAAGTTCTTGAGCTTGGATCCGGGGTGGTCATGATTTCCATGGCCTTGGTTGGCGATGTTCTGCAAGGCGATGAGGTTGGCTTGGCGTTCGGCTCTCTCGGTTTCCCGGTCAGCAAGCATGGTTTGCAGCAGTTGCAGCATCGCGTTGTTGGTGCGATTTGGAGGGGCCATCTGAAGATGTAGAAGATTATGAGATAAGAGGGAACATTCTATGGTTCATTTTGGTTAAGTTTGAAAACAATTTGAAAACTTGTAATCTTTTCATGACAAACATAACATTCATTCATTCATGCAACACATAGTACAAACTACACACATACTCCAATGGTTTTAAGAACCATTCACATGCTACGATACAAGGGACGGGATACAACTCACACCTACTATAAGTGGAACTAGTGCATCTACTCCTCATCATCGACATCGATCGGGACGTAGTCATCGGGTCCTGCCTCCAGGAACTCGTAGTCCTCCTCCTCGGTGTTCTCGTCCTCCTCAAAGTCGTTGTCGTCACTCAGGAAGGCGTCTCCTCCCTGAATGTCGATGCCTACATCATCATCCTCCAGCTGACGAATCTGATCCTCCTGGGCCTTGACAGTGGCCTCAAGTGACGCGATCCGGGCGCGAAGGCGACGAATCGTAGCGTCCTTCTTGGCACGCTGCTGGCGAAGGCTCTTGCGGTCGTTGTTGAGTAGCTTGATCGCCTCACCCTGCTCGGTGATGTGAGCATGGGTCTGGTTCGCGTAAGCGCGAGTGGCGTCGAGGTCCCTCTGAGTCTGGTAGAGCATGAAGTCCAGGTGCTCAGCATGGTGCCTCAACTCCGGGTGCGGCTGCAGCTCCATGGGCACTCCTGCGGCATCACGCCTCACAAGGTGGGCGTAGCGAGAGGCGAGGATGCGCACCACGTTCTGTCCACAGAGGCGTGCAAGTGCCTCCGGTAGGCCACGTGCGAGTCCGTCGAGCCAGTTGCTCTCGCGGAAGGAGAAGAGGATCCTCTCCGAAGTGGGAGGCTCCATCTTGCCCCTCAAGTCGGCAGTGATCACCCACTGCAACTCTCCTTCGGGCGTGTCGTCCAACTGAACCCCGTGGAACTCGGGGTGTGGGCGCCCAAGGAAGTCAGAGACGGCGTTGAGGTCGTGCTCGAAGATCAAGCTCCCTCCGTTCCCAAGCTGATAAAACTTGGTGTTGATGGGTTCATTCGGCTCCATCTTAAAGAGAATTGGATGAGTAAGTTAGAGAGTGCAAAGTGTGGCAAAATTTTAAGTTGATTCAAATAAGATAGAGCATGATTTATCAAATTTTGGCAAAGTCTCAAAGACAAGAGTGTAGTAAATTTTCACAAATAATTTCTTTCATTTGATTTCAAAGTTAAGTTTTTCAGAACGCCCATTCTAACTAAGGTCTTCTAAGGTCAAACAATGGCTCTGATACCAACTTGTCAACACCCGGATTTTTAAGTCCGGATGCCTATTATGTCATACATCGCAATCCCAGGAATATTGTTGTTGCGAGGCATAATAGTTAAGTATCACAGTCATCATTCATTACAGCCCATAAGTCTTACAAATTTGGAATCACATGATCCGTATTACACGAATAGTTGATCTATTGATCAACGAACAAACACAAGTTCATAATTCAACATAGCGGAAGCGTAAGATACAAGGACTCTCTAGTCCACAGGCCAACGCTTGACGTCGGAAGGCGCTTAGTTGTCGTAGGCGCCCTGCTGGTCATCTCCTTGTTCATCTTCATACTCTGGCCATTTGAATAGCCAGGGACAAAGCCGTGAGTACGTTGAGTACTCGCAAACTAATACTAATGTAAGTGCTACACATTCTAGTATGGTTTGCTAAGCTCTAGTTTATTTGCATAAAGCTAGTTTTAGTTCACAAAGTTTGAGAAAAGCTTATTCCAGTGCTAACTAACTCAAGTGGAAACATTAGTGTCATTCCCACCATTCAAGTGGTGATTTCAATTCAATTCACCACAAGTCATTTCACCATCATCTTTCAACATCCTTTTCAAAGATATGACATCAGAAACTGTATGGCCTTTCCAACCGTCCGTAACCGTGGACGCGGCTATTCGAATAGGTTTACACTCTGCAGAGGTTGCACACTTGTGCCACAACATTTGATTTCATCCGTCGGGATTACCCCGAATCATCGTAACACAGTACGCGGATCATCAACCATAACCTTTCACTTACAAGTCCTAGTATGAGCACCTCTCCCCATGAGCTTGGCCTCCCAGTGAAGACCAACTGTCAACCTGGGAACTGCACAGGGCTTGGCCGTACAATTCACCTCAATTTCACATCATTTCTCAACAACGGAGACAGCCTCAAGCGTAACCCCTATGACGTGTGTTCAGAGGGAACCCATACTAAGACACATAAACTTCCAGTTAAGCCCTACCCATAATCAGGTATTGTGGGGGTACTTAATAATTGAAAAGGTATCGCATTCAAACCAACATCATTGTTTATCAAAAATCACCATCTTCTCTTGTTCACATTCACCTTCAAAAATCATTCAATGGAATGCATCTTCATTCCAAGGTTTCAAATCCATTTCAAATTCACATTGTTCCCATCTAGAGTAGTCAAGTTTTATTTAATTAGCACTAGCTCTAAATCATGAGGGGTGCTATCTTGCCTTGCTTGGAAGAGACTAACTCACTACTCTAGTATCCAACTTGTACTTTGACCAAAGTTAACTATAAAAGTAACTCATTTAGAAAACAAGTAAAACTTGTAATGTAGAAACTTGGGATAGGTTCATGTAAGAAAAGATAAGAATCATGGTGCCTTGCCCCAAGGGGCTTTGCACTTTGCAAGAATATTAGCTTGCCTTGGTAGTTCTCAAACTGTTCCTCCTCCTCCTCTTGGTAGCAACCTTCTTCTTCGGCGTACTCTCCGGTGCTACCGTCTAAATTTGAATACGAGTATAATTACTCACTAATTCAATGGCTATTCCATACATCACATATAAACACACAAACTATTCTATGCACACAAAATAATCTACTTAGGTGCATGGGTGGTGTTGTTTGAAAAGAATTCACTTCTTTGTACTTCATATGTAAATGATAGTTTCCATAGGGTTCTTGAGGAATAATTTCCTCTCATTGAAATCTTCTTAAGATTTAATTTCTCAAACAATCATGGATGAACTTATATTGACCCAAGTCCAATGTCCATCATCATCATTTGAGAAGATGATTTAAATGAGGTAGATCACCTCATACCATTTTAGTAACACTACATATGATTTAAATCTCAAGTAATTCATATAAGAGAGTTTGAGACCAGGGGTTCAAACATTCCATGAATTCATATGAGACAAGTTTAAGTGAAGTATAAGACTTCACAATATTTTACTTTAATAGTTTTGGACAATATCAACTAGTTAAACTAGCCATAATATCCATTCATTAAACTATGGCATGATCATACAAAGTGACCACACCATTTTATTGCAGAAACAATTAGTGTAAGTCAAATGTGAGCTATTAGAGTTGGAACTAACTTAATATCTATTTTGGTTGATTTTTAAGAATTATTTGAATAGGGAAAAGTCCCTGTCTTGTTATTTTTATCACATTTATTTTACAAAGAATCTGGCCATGAGGCCAGTGGCATTGGCTAGATAATTTCTCTAGCTTTCCAACCATATAAAGTTCATCAAATTTGGTTTAGCCAATTTAAATCTATTAAATTTCAAAGTGGCAGCAGTATTGAAAATCATTTGTATTAATTAAATCGAGTTTGAAATAAAAGGGCCGGCGGGAAAAGCTAGTTGGGCTCAAAGGTTTAAAAACGGCCCAAGGCCAGCCCAGCCACGGTCCAGTGCCGCGCGGGCTGCCTGACAGAGGGTCCCGCCTGTCAGCGAGTGTTAAACGCCGAAGCGGTATGGGCGAGTCTGAGGCGTTGGATTAGAACGCGATCAAACGGCTGTGGTTCATCGTCCCGCCGGCGAGAGGGGAGTTCACCGGCGGCTCAGGTAGGGGGTCGGAGAGCTCACCGTGGCTCCAGCTAGGGTTGGCAAGGTGCGCGATAAAGTTGTGGACGACGGCGAGTCGACTGGTAGCGGTGGCTCGTCCTGGGGTGGCTCCAATCGACGGCGGCGTCCACCAGGTACTGGCGGCTCCGATCTCCAAATTGGAGCAGCTCCGGCGACGATCGAGTGAGTGGAGTGGTGGTGGCGAAGCAGTGAGAGGTGGGGAGTGAGCTGGTGTGGTTGGTTCGGTCCAGGGAACCTCCTATTTATAGAATCGCATAAGGGTTGCGGGGCAGTGAGGTGGTCGACATGGGCGCGGCGTCTCCAGCGGTTGGTCGAGCTAGGCGAGGCTATGGCGATGCTCTACGGGTCCAGGCGGTGCTACTGGCAGCGACAGCGTGGCGGGGAGCGTCGGAAACGCTCGCATTGCTTCCGGGTCTGGCGGTGTCCGCGGCGGAGCAGGGTCTCCTTCTCCGGCGGCGGTGGGCACGGGTCGCGGTCTGGCGGTTGTCTGGTGGCGTCCAGGTGTCGAGTGCGTGCTCAAGGCGTTGAGAGCTGGCCCAGGGCGAGTGCAGGTTGGTGGCGCGGCGCGTGTACTGGGCGTGTCCGCGTCGTGCATGCGTGCGACGTGAGCGGCGTCCAGGGCGTGTGCTGGCGCGCATCGTCCGGCGTGTGGTCGCCGTTCCTTCGACCATGGCGGTGCTAGGGCGTGCTAGGGGACGCGGTGGCGCACGGTGGCGAGGTGGTCCTGGCAGAGGAGCAAGGGGAGAGAGGGGAGGTCGACGAGCTCAGGGACATGGCCGGCATGGCCATGCCCTAGCTTGCTCTCTCTCTCTCTTAGCCTCACTATGCTCCACTTAAGGTTTAAGGGGACCAGGGAGCACAATGTGATAGGTTAGGGTAGTTTAGGTTAGGTAGATTCACTATTTGCAACTATTGCAAATAGTGCCCGAATTTGGGAAAATGCAAAAAATAACCAAATTTGAAAAATTCAAATGGTGAAAGTTTTTGAAATGTGAGTGTTGATATAAGTTGTAAATGACCAGAGAGGTTTTGAGGTGGTGGTGAAAAAATTAGAAATCAAGAATTGGCCCAAATGGCTAAGTATAGAATGTTACATATGTGAGAAAGTTGGAACTTTGGATGAGCCTTGCTCATGATCCAAGATGAATTTGGCATGATGATCTTCACCAATTTGTTCACCTTGATGTTGACTTTGAAATGGTGCAAAGAGTTAGCAAGAGTTGGTTTGAGAAAATTGAATGGCAAGGGCTCCAAGTGGTGATCAGACTAGAATTGTCAAAATTGACCATTATCATATGTGAGTTGGATTTGTGTTTGAAATCCATTTGAAAAGTGAAACTTTGATTCCAAAAGTTGTAGTAAGTGTTTAATAACATTACTCAACTAATGGTGAAGACCAAATAGGTCTAGGGTCAAAATTTATAAAAATGCCATAGGGCATATGTGAGGGTTTTTAGGGTTTTCCATTTAATGGAATTTCTTCCTCTTTGATTTATTTGGTTGGTGATCTTCATATGATCACACTAGGGTTTTAGAGAATATAAAATACAAATAATAACACTCATCATGGCATATCACTCAAATGCACAAGTCCTATGCATGGTACTATATGCAAATAGAAAAGTTTTTTGTTGGTTTGAAATTTTGCTTTCTGGAATTCTCTAACTTTCTTTTTATTGAAATTTGGGGTGTTACAAATTGCTTGAGTGCTATCTTTAAACACTTCAAAAGTTATTACCTCTTATTTGTGTCAATTTTTTATAGCTCATGAGGAAGTATGTGGTGTTTATCTTTCAATCTTGTTGGGGAACTTTCACCAATGGACTAGTGGCTTCATCCGCTTATCCAATAATTTTGCAAAAAGAGCTGGCAACGGGATTCCCATCCCCAAATTAATTAACCTTCACAATTTTACAAAAAATAGACACTCCTCCATGGTATGTGATTGTTGGACGGCACCCGAGGATTCGGTTAGCCATGGCTTGAGAAAGCAAAGGTGGGGAGGAGTGTCATCTAAATAAAACTAAAATAAAAAGGCACTCCTTCATGGTATGAGATTGTTGGCAGGCACCCGAGAATTCGGTTAGCCATGGTTTGTGAAAGCAAGGTTGGAAGGAGTGCCACCCAAAAATAAAAATGTTTCATGGGAGCCGCTCTTTGAAGGTTTGTCTGGCAAGGGGGTTAGAGTGCCCACTACCATTCGTTGACAACAACAAACACCTCTCAAAACTTTACTTTTATGCTCTCTTTATGTTTTCAAAATGAAAGCTCTAGCACAAACATAGCAATCCCTGCTTCCCTCTTCGAAGGGCCATTCTTCTACTTTTATGTTGAGTCCGTTTACCTACTTCTTTCTATCTTAGAAGCAAACACTTGTGTTAACTGTGCATTGACTCTTACATGTTTACCTATTGCACTTATTATTTTACTTTATGTTGACAATTATCCATGAGATATGCATGTTGAAAGTTGAAAGCAACCACTGAAACTTAATCTTCCTTTTTGTTGCTTCAATGCCTTTATTTAGAATCTATTGCTTTATGAGTTAACTCTTATGCAAGACTTATTGATGCTTGTCTTGAAAGTACTATTCATGAAAAGTCTCTGCTATATGGTTCAGTTGTTTAGTCATTATCTTTATCATTGCTTGGAATCGCTGCATTCATCTCATATGCTTTACAATAGTATGATCAAGATTATGTTGGTAGCATGTCACTTCAGAAATGATCTTTGTTATCGTTTACCTACTCGAGGACGAGTAGGAACTAAGCTTGGGGATGCTGATACGTCTCCAACGTATCTATAATTTTGATGTTCCATGCTTGTTTTATGACATTACCTACATGTTTTGTTCACACTTTATGATGATTTTATGCATTTTCCGGAACTAACCTATTGACGAGATGCCGAAGTGCCAGTTCCTGTTTTCTGCTGTTTTTGGTTTCAGAAATCCTAATAAGGAAATATTCTCGGAATTGGACGAAATCAACGCCCAGAACCTTATTTTTCCAGGAAGCTTCCAGAGAGCCAGAGTGGGACCAGAGGGGAGCCCTGGGGGCCCCACACATGGTGGCGGCGCGGCCCAAAGGGGGGCGCCCCCCTAGTGTGAGGAGGCCCCGTAGCCCTTCCGACTCCGAATCTTCGCCTATTTAAGCCTCCCTGACCTAAAAACTTCGGACGAATAAGCCACGGTACGAGAAACCTTCCAGAGCTGCCGCCATCGCAAAGCCAAGATCTGGGGGACAGGAGTCTCTGTTCCGGCACGCCGCCGGGACGGGGAAGTGCCCCCGGAAGGCATCTCCATCGACACCACCACCATCTTCATCACCGCTGATGTCTCCCATGAGGAGGGAGTAGTTCTCCATCGAAGCTAAGGGTTGTACCGGTAGCTATGTGGTTAATCTCTCTCCCATGTACTTCAATACAATGATCTCATGAGCTGCCTTACATGATTGAGATTCATATGATGAGCTTTGTATCACTATTAATCTATGTGCTACTCTAGTGATGTTATTAAAGTACTCTATTCCTCCTCCATGATGTAATGGTGACAGTGTGTGCATCATATAGTACTTGGCGTAGTTTATGATTGTGATCTCTTGTAGATTATGAAGTTAACTATTACTATGATGGTATTGATGTGATCTATTCCTCCTTTCATAGTACGATGGTGACAGTGTGCATGCTATGTTAGTACTTGGTATAATTGCGTTGGTCTATCATGCACTCTAAGGTTATTTAAATATGAACATCGAATGTTGTGGAGCTTGTTAACTCCGGCATTGAGGTGCTCTTGTTGCCCTACACAATTAGTGGTGTTCATCATCCAACAAGAGAGTGTAGAGTGGTTTTATTATGTGATCAATGTTGAGAGTGTCCACTAGTCAAAGTATGATCCCTAGGCCTTGTTTCCGAATAGAAAAGTCACACCACAAAGATTCCTATCTCCCACATCAACTGCACGCCAGCAAGCATTTTCTGGCGCCGTTGTCACTGTTTGTTTACTGTTCCACTGCATGTTTACTTGCTGCCATATTTTATTCAGATTGCTATTACCACTCATATTCATTCATACCACTTGCATCTCACTATCTCTTCGCCGAGCTAGTGCACCTATACATCTGACAAGTGTATTAGGTGTGTTGGGGACACAAGAGACTTCTTGCATTGTGATCGCAGGATTGCTTGAGAGGGATATCTTTGTCCTCTTCCTCCCTGAGTTCGATAAACCTTGGGCGATCCACTTAAGGGAAACTTGCTGCTGTTCTACAAGCCTCTGCTCTTGGAGGCCCAACACTGTCTACAGGAAAAGAAGTGTGAGTAGACATCAGTGTTCTCAGGAGTATTCATTTTCACAATAATAAAAATAAGTAAAACAAACTAAATTAAGTAAAGTAAATGCAAGTAACTAATTTTTTTGTGTTTTTGATATAAAGAAAGCAAACAAGACAGAAAATAAAATAAAGTAAAGTAAAGCAATAAACAAAGTAAAGAGATTGGATGTGAGAGACTCCCTTTGCAGCGTGTCTTGACCTCCCTGGCAACTGCGCCAGAAAACAGTCTATTGCCGTGGGAGTTGGCAATCTATGGGGTGTAACTTTTCTTCAGATCCCCGGCAACGGCGCCAGAAAATAGTCTTGATGGCGCGTGATGCACATGTCCGTTGGGAACACCAAGAGGAAGGTGTGATGCGTACATCAGCAAGTTTTCCCTCAGTAAGAAACCAAGGTTATCGAACCAGTAGGAGATGAAGGCCACGTGAAGGTTGTTGGTGGAGGAGTGTAGTGCGGCGCAACACCAGGGATTCCGGCGCCAACGTGGAACCTGCACAACGCAATCAAAATACTTTGCCCCAACTTAACAGTGAGGTTGTCAATCTCACCGGCTTGCTGTAAAAAAAGGATTAAACGTATGGTGTGGGGAATGATGTTTGTTTTCAAAGAACAACAGAGAATAATGTTTGCAGTAGATTGTATTTCAGATATAAAAGAATGGATCGGGGTCCACAGTTCACTAGTGGTGTCTCTCCAATAAGAAATAGCATGTTGGGTGAACAAATTGCAGTTGGGAAATTGACAAATAGAGAGGGCATAACAATGCACATACATATCATGATGACTAATATGAGATTTACTTAGGGCATTACAACAAAGAGCGTAGACCGCTATCCAGCATGCATCTATGCCTAAAAAGTCCACCTTCGGGTTAGCATCCGCACCCCTTCCAGTATTAAATTGCAAACAACAGACAATTGCATTAAGTACTGTGCGTAATGTAAACAATACAAATATCCTTAGACAAAGCATTGTTGTTTTATCCCTAGTGGCAACAACACAGCCATAACCTTAGAACTTTCTGTCACTGTCCCAGATTCAATGGAGGCATGAACCCAGTATCGAGCATAAATACTCCCTCTTGGAGTTACAAGTATCAACTTGGCCAGAGCCTCTACTAGCAACAGAGAGCATGCAAGATCATAAACAACACATATATGATAGATCAATAATCAACTTGACATAGTATTCCATATTCATCGGATCCCAACAAACACAACATGTAGCATTACAATAAGGTGATCTTGATCATGATAGGAAGCTCACAAGATCAAAACATGATAGCACAAGAGGAGAAGACAACCATCTAGCTACTGCTATGGACCCATAGTCCAAGGATGAACTACTCACGCATCAGTCCGGAGGCGGGCATGGTGATGTAGAGTCCTCCGGTGATGATTCCCCTCACCGGCAGGATGCCGGAGGCGATCTCCTGAATCCCCCGAGATGGGATTGGCGGCGGCGGCGTCTCTGGAACTTTTCTCGTATCATGGCTCTCGGTAATAGGGTTTTCGCGACGGAGAGAATAAATAGACGAAGGGGCGGAGTCGGGGGACGCTCGAGGGGCCCACCCCATAGGGCGGCACGACCAGGGGTGGGGCCGCGCCCCCTAGGGTGTGGCCGCCTCGACGCCTCTCTTCGTCTCCTCTCCGGACTTCTGGAAGGCTCCGTGAAAAATAAGACCGTGAGCTTTTGTTTCGTCCACTTCCGAGAATATTTCCTGTGTAGGAATTCTGAAACCAAAAATAGCAGAAAACAGGATCTGGTGCTTCGACATCTTGTGTAAGGATTCGTAGTATAGAAAACAAAAAATTTCCTACCACGAGAACACAATCCAAGCCAAGATGCAATCTAGAAGACGGTAGCAACGAGGGGATGAATGAGACTAACCCTTGAAGATTTCCAAAGCCTAAGAGATTAGATCTCGTTGTTGCAGAAGATGATCACTTGCCGCTTTCAAAAGCGCGTAGAAGATCTTGACGGTGCCACAATCAGGCAGCACCTCCGTACTCAGTCACACGTTCGGTGTTGATGAAGACGACGTCCTTCTCCCCATTCCATCGGGCAGCGGAAGTAGTAGATCCTCCTTGAATCCCGGCAGCATGACGGCGTGGTGGAGGTGTCTATGGAGATCTCCGGTGGAGCTTCACGAAGCGTATGCGGGAGAAGAGGTGGAGGAGGGGCGGCTAGGGTTTGGGAGAGGGGTGGCCGGCCACTTGAGGGGTGCGGCCAAGCTAGGGCTTTGGTGTGGCCGGCCCCCTCCCCTTGTCCCTCTTTTTATAGGTGGAACCCCCAAGAGTTGGTCTACAAGTCTTCGAATAAGACCCCAAACCAAAACCTTCCATATGACATGAAACCTACCCAAGGTGGGATTCCCACTTGAGGTGGGATTCCCACCTTTCCATGAGGGGGGGTGGCCGGCCACCTTTGGTGGAGTCCACCTGGGACTCCACCCCCTAGGGTTGGCCGGCCATGCTAGGTGGAGTCCCTCCGGGACTCCGCCTTCCATAGTGATTTCTTCCGGACTTTTCTAGAACCTTCTAGAACATTCCATAAATGCACCGGATCATTTTCAAACTTATAAAATGACTTCCTATATATGAATATTATTCTCCGGACCATTCCGGAACTCCTCGTGATGTCCTGGATCCCATCCGAGACTCCGAACAAAACTTTGAACTCCATTCCATATTCAATATCTACTAATACGACATCAAACCTTAAGTGTGTCACCCTACGGTTCGCGAACTATGTAGACATGGTTGAGACCTCTCTCCGACCAATAACCAATAGCGGGATCTGGAGATCCATAATGGTTCCCACATATTCAACGATGACTTAGTGATCGAATGAACCATTCACATACGATACCGATTCCCTTTGTCACGTGATATTTTACTTGTCCGAGGTTTGATCATCGGTATCTCTATACCTTGTTCAACCTCGTCTCCTGACAAGTACTCTTTACTCGTACCGTGGTATGTGGTCTCTTATGAACCATTCATATGCTTGCAAGCTATTTAGACGACATTCCACCGAGAGGGCCTAGAGTATATCTACCCGTCATCGGGATGGACAAATCCCACTGTTGATCCATATGCCTCAACTCATACTTTCCGGGTACTTAATCCCACCTTTATAACCACCCATTTACGCAGTGGCGTTTGATGTAATCAATGTACCTTTCTGGTATAAGTGATTTACATGATCTCATGGTCGAAAGGACTAGGTAACTATGTATCGAAAGCTTATAGCAAATAACTTAATGACGTGATCCTATGCTACGCTTAATTGGGTGTGTCCATTACATCATTCATATAATGACATAACTTTGTTATTAATAACATCCAATGTTCATGATCATGAAACTATGATCATCTATTAATCAAGAAGCTAGTTATACAAGAGGCTTACTAGGGACTCATTGTTGTTTACATAACACACATGTATCAATGTTTCGGTTAATACAATTATAGCATGGTATATAAACATTTATTATAAACACAAAGATATATAATAACCACTTTTATTATTGCCTCTTGGGCATATCTCCAACAGTCTCCCACTTGCACTAGAGTCAATAATCTAGATTACATTGTAAGGTACCTAACACCCATGGCATTCTGGTGTTGGTCATGCTTTGCCCTAGGGAGAGCTTTAGTCAACGGATCTGCTACATTCAGATCAGTGTGTACTTTGCAAATCTTTACTTCTCCATCTTCGATGTACTCGCGAATCGAATGATAACGCAGCTTGATATGCTTCAGCCTTTTGTGTGACCTTGGTTCTTGTGCATTGGCGATGGCACCCATGTTGTCACAATAGATGACTAGTGGGTCCAATGCACTAGAAACCACACCAAGCTCAACTATGAACCTCTTCATCCATAACGCTTCTGATGAAGTCTCTGAAGCTGCTATGTATTCCGATTCTGTTGAAGACTTCGCCACCGTGCACATCTTCGAGCTTGACCAGCTTACTCCAGCACCATTCAGTATAAACACGTACCCAGACTGAGACTTAGAGTCATCAGGATCAGTGTTCCAACTTGCATCGGTGTAACTGGTTACAACGAGCTCTTGGTCACCTCCATAACAAAGAAACATATCCTTAGTTCTTTTCAAGTACTTCAGGATATTCTTGACCGCTGTCCAGTGTTCCATTCCTGGATCACTTTGATATCTGCTAGTCAAACTAACAACATGTGCTATATCTGGTCTAGTACATAGCATGGCATACATGATAGAGCCTACTGCCGAGGCATAGGGGATCTGATTCATCCTTTCTCTTTCTTCTGCCATAGCCGGACCTTGAGTCTTACTCAAGACCTTACCTGGTAACATAGGTAAGAACCCTTTCTTACTTTCGTCCATTCTAAACTTCTTTAGAATCTTGTCCAGGTATGTACTCTGTGAAAGCCCTATTAGGCGTCTTGATCTATCTCTATAAATCTTGATGCCTAAAATGTACGATGCTTCACCAAGGTCTTTCATTGAAAATCTATTATTCAAATAACCTTTTACACTGCTCAATAGTTCTATATCATTCCCAATCAATAATATGTCATCTACATATAATATTAGGAATGCTACAGAGCTCCCACTCACTTTCTTGTCAATACAGGCCTCTCCATGACACTGTATAAACCCGAAGTCTTTGATCACCTTATCAAAGCGTCGGTTCCAACTTCTGGATGCTTGCTTCAGTCCATAAATTGAACGCTGAAGTTTGCACACCTTGTCAGCATTTTTAGGATCGACAAAACCTTTGGGTTGTACCATATACAACTCTTCCTCAATGTCTCCATTAAGGACGCTGTTTTGACATCCATCTGCCAAATCTCATAATCGAAAAATGCAGCTATTGCTAACAAAATCCTCACAGACTTTAGCTTCGCTACAGGTGAGAATGTCTCATCGTAGTCGAAACCTTGAATTTGTCGGAAACCCTTTGCGACAAGTCGAGCTTTATAGACAGTAATATTACCATCAACATCTGTTTTTCTTTTGAAGATCCATTTATTCTCGACAGCCTTGCGGCTATCAGGTAAGTCTACCAAAGTCCACACTTTGTTATCATACATGGGTCCCATTTCGGATTTCATGGCTTCTTGCCATTTGTTGGAATCTGGGCTCATCATCGCTTCTTTATACGTCGTAGGGTCTTCATCATTGTTGTCCACAATCATGACATTTAGACAAGGATCATACCAATCAGGAGTGGCACGTTCCCTTGTCGATCTGCGAGGTTCAGTAGCTATCTCGTTCGAAGTTTCATGATCATTATCATTAGCTTCCTCTGTTAACGGTGCATGCAGCACAGGAACAACTTCCGGTACTGCGCTACTCTGATCAATGAGAGAAGATTCAGTAATCTCGTCGAGTTCTACTTTTCTTCCAGTCACTTCTTTAGTGAGAAATTCTTTCTCAAGAAAGGTTCCGTTCTTAGCAACAAAGATTTTGCCTTCGGATCTGTGATAGAAAGTGTACCCTATAGTTTCCTTAGGGTATCCTATGAAGTCGCATTTCTCTGCTTTGGGTTCTAGCTTGTCCGGTTGTAACTTTTTTACATAGGCTTCGCAACCCCAAACTTTAAGGAACGACAGCTTAGGTTTCTTATTAAACCATAATTCATACGGTGTCGTTTCAACGGATTTAGATGGTGCCCTATTTAAAGTGAATGTAGCGGTCTCTAATGCATAACTCCAAAATGATAACGGCAAATCAGTAAGAGACATCATAGAACGAACCATATCTAAGAGAGTTTGATTACGACGTTCGGACACACCGTTTCGTTGTGGTGTTCCCGGCGGTGTCAATTGTGAAAGTATTCTGCATTTCTTTAAATGCATGCTAAACTCATAACTCAGATATTCGCCTCCGCGATCAGATTGTAGAAATTTAATCTTCCTGTTACGTTGATTTTCTACTTCACTTTGGAATTCCTTAAACTTCTCGAAAGTTTCGGATTTATGTTTCATGAAATAGATATACCCATATCTACTCAGATCATCCGTGAAGGTTAGAACATAACGATAACCACCGCGTGAGGCTACACTCATTGGTCCGCACACATCGGTATGTATGATTTCCAATAAGTCTGTAGCTCGCTCCATAATACCAGAGAATGGAGTCTTAGTCATTTTTCCCATTAGACATGCTTCGCATCTATCAAGTGACTCAAAGTCAAGTGATTCAAGTAATCCATCGGTATGGAGTTTCTTCATGCGTTTCACTCCAATATGACCAAGACGACAGTGCCACATATAAGTAGAATTATCATTCAATTTAATTCGCTTAGCATCAATGTTATGAACATGTGTATCACTACTATCGAGATCTAATAGAAATAAACCATTCTTCTCAGGTGCTTGACCATAAAAGATATTATTCATAAAAATAGAACAACCATTATTCTCAGACTTGAATGAATAACCGTCTTGCATTAAACAAGATCCAGATATAATGTTCATGCTCAACGCGGGTACAAAATAACAATTATTGTGGTTTAAAACTAATCCCGAAGGTAGATGTAGAGGAAGTGTGCCGACAGCGATCACATCGACCTTGGATCCATTTCCAACGCGCATCGTCACTTCATCCTTCAATAGTCTTCGTTTATTCCGTAGTTCCTGTTTCGAGTTACAAATATGAGCAACCGAACTAGTATCAAATACCCAGGTACTAGTACGAGAAACAGTAAGATAAACATCTATAACATGTATATCAGATATACCTTTCTTCTTCTTGACAAGGCCGCTCTTCAGATCAGCCAAATACTTGGAGCAATTACGCTTCCAGTGTCCCTTCTCCTTGCAGTAATAGCACTCAGCATCAGGATTAGGGCCAGTCTTAGGTTTCACAGGAGGCGTGGCAGCTTTCTTGCCACCCTTCTTGAATTTGCCTTTAGACTTGCCCTGTTTCTTGAAATTGGTGGTCTTGTTGACCATCAACACTTGGTGCTCTTTCTTTATCTTAATCTCAGCAGATTTCAGCATGGCGCAGAGTTCAGGTTACTCTTTGTTCATGTTCTGCATATTGTAGTTCATCACAAAGTTCTTGTAACTAGGTGGCAGTGATTGAAGGACACAATTAATCACCGGTCTATTAGGAATCACTATTCCCAAGTCACTGAGTTTCTTCGCATGCCCGGTCATGGCGAGCATGTGCTCACTAACGGAGCTGCCTTCTTCCATCATGCAGCTGAAAAAGTGTTTCGATGCTTCATAGCATTCCACGGCCGCATGAGTTTCAAAGATAGCTTTCAGCTCATTGACTAACTCATGAGGATCGTGGTGCTCAAAACGTTTTTGAAGATCGGCTTCCAGACTGCATAGGATGGCACACTGAACTTGAGTGTACCGAGTTTTCCGAGTCGCGTAAACATTCTCTACTTCATCGGTTTCAGTTTCTGCAGGAGGGTCACCTAGTGGTGCATCAAGCACATATTGCAGGTTTCCACCAACGAGGAAAATCCTCACATGACGGAACCAGTCGGTGAAGTTGCTACCGTTGCTCTTAAGCATTTCTTTCTCTAGGAACTGGTTAAAATTGATTGATGGGGACGCCATAATCTACAACATATATTTGCAATAGTTTAGACTAAGTTTATGACAAATTGAGTTCAAATTTTAATTCACTAAAATTAAAAATCTAGGTGAACTCCCACTCAAAACAATATCCCTCGAATTGTCTTAGTGATCACACGAACCAAATCCACCACACCAAGTCCGATCATCACGAGACAAGATGTAACTTCAATGGCGAACACTCAAAGTGTTCATCATATCAATCATATGATTCATGCTCTACCTTTCGGTATCACGTGTTCCGAGACCATGTCTGTTGTAATAACCCAGAACATAGGAACAACGAAGGGTAGATTTAGAAATGGGATGTACATTTCATCGCAAAACGGGGGAAATTTTCGCGCCTTATTGCAACTAAACCTAAGAGGGATCGAGGTTCTCTCTCATTTTGCACTTAGGGTTAGGCAATGTGAGTTAGGGAAATTTCGACATGATCTCTTTTGTATCTTGTTGATTTGGGGAATTGATTTCATTTGACAAGTGTTAAAACATTTAACAATAAACATTGAACAATATAAAATGGAATTCATAATTTAAAACACAATTTAGGAATTCAAATCACTTTGAATTTCAAAGGGAATCATAAATACAATATTCATTCCAGAATATAAATATTACATAAATCAAAAGCTCATAAACAAAAACTTGGGCTTTATTGATATCACAACACAGATTACAAAGTCTTTACAATATTCTTGATACAAAAATTGATGAATAATAAACAGAAATGAAAATGAAGATTACATTATTATTCCTAAACTAAAACTAGACTATATGACTTGAAGTATATCTTCTGGCCATGTCCATCTTCACAAACCTGCAATAATAAAACACCAACACTAGCCAGAATATAAGTGTTAACACAAGGTTCAGTTTGGACAGCTTAGCAAATAACACAATATTCAGTTTGGACGGTGCAAATCTGTCACCACACACTTGTGCTTGTCCAAAACCAGGGACAAGACAAGATAAGGGCAAGAAGCAGACCAAACCTGAGCACACACCAGGCTCAAGTTTCAGCATATGAGAGCACACAGCTCAAGTGTGCTAGGCAGCAACAAGAAGGCCATGCAACAAAGATAGTCACCAAGCAAGCCAGGCTTGTGTGTCAATGCAAGGATAGAAGCAGGGTTCATATAAAAGGGGCACAAACCCTAGAAATCATAACCAATCGACCAGATAAAGATTCACCGTAAGGGTGAAGCAAGAACAAGCTCAGTTCATCCAGCTTCTTGAGCAAGAACAGAACCAACACACACAACCACTTAAGCCACCGTAAATCATGGTGACCTAGAAGATCATCCAAGATCTGGAGGTGAAGGGCTGTGAACAAACCCAAGTCTCGCATCAACAAAACATTTCTTTCTAGGAGCTGGAACAAGGTATACCTAGTTCCTGGAAAAGATCCAATGGATCTAATCCATCATATGCATAAGCATGGGATGAGCAGATGCTCATATGGGTAGATCATCACTTGGTTTTCACCAAGGATTACCGCTACCAAAAGCTACTAAGATAGAAACCATCCAGATACAGATCATGTGCAATGTAAGCTAGAAATCATGCACAGATGCACACACTAGCAAGATCACATGCACAGATAGCACCAGTAGATAGCAAGGATTAGCAGCTAAGACTACACGTAAAAATCCTAAGCATGCAACCATCGTAAACCCTAGATTTCTTCACATGCAAGCATATTGGCATTCATAGTTACTATGATCCCCAAATATGCAAGCAAAGATGAGTAGCCAACAAGATCCAACCAACTAGGTGAGCAACCGCCAAGAGGCAAGGCTACCGAGGTCACATCACACTTAGCACCAATTAAAAGAAAGCCAAATAGATCACATCACTATCCAAGAATGGATTCAGACTTTAATTGCTTGTAAAAGAATCATGAACAAAGAAATTCATATACAAGCAAGTCATTTAAATCATCACCGCACAAGCGAGTTCATCATAATTAAGTAATCCAAGCATGAATTTATCACAGATCCATGCTAAGCATGACGAAGATACCGTTAAGCAATACAACTTAATTCATAGCCACTAGAGCAAGTCTAGATAGCTAGAAATAAGCAACAAGACAAGTAAGCAACAGACGGTGATGCTTGAGCATCGCATCACCGGATAAGTGAATCATATAGCCACAAGGTTAGCCAAGAACAATCATCGACAATCAATTGATCAAATGGATCAATCATAGCAAGCCAAGTTACACAGAGAGGTTAGCCAACAAGCAAGAAATGATCCAAAGGATCATTGGCTTGCATAGGAAGCACTGAAGCGTATCACAGGCACCACTGGCACACACACAAGTGTCACTGATGCATCACAAATACACCTAGCCAAGCAAGCATGATAGACCAGTAAGCATAAGCAAGTCATAACCAATCATAGCATGGCATAGATAGCTCTTGAGCAAGCACAGTAGAGCATGGCAAGTACAGAGCATGCTAGGAGCAGCAGAGAATTAAGCACAGCATAAATAGCAAGCAAATCGACATGTGCCAGCATTTCAAGAATCGGTAATTTGACCCCTGAGCGTGCAAGAACCGAGGCACGTGAAGATTGCGCAGCAATAGCATGGCTCGCGTGATCACAGGACCACCAGAGAGCAACAGAGCATGAGGAGGAAGAAGAACAAGGGCAAGGGAGGCGCACGTAAGAGAAGGAGGAGGAGCGAGAAGACCTTACCCGCGCACGGGAGGCGTAAGCTATGGCATGGCGAGGCAGTGCCCGCGCGGCCATAGCAGCCGCAAAGCCGTGGAAGTCGCCGGCGTTACGCCGACGAACACCACCACAAGAAGACAAAGATGGAGACGACGCGCAGCGCTGCGAGCGACCACGACATAGGCATCCGAAATGGGCCTGCCTTAGATATTACCCTGGGTTTACTGAAGGCCCACTACCCGAAGAATAAGAAGATTCGGGAGCCCAAGATATATCAAGGAAAGTCAAGAGTTGTAATAGGAAGTGTTATCTGTAATCTGGCGGGATGAGTTAGAAACCGTCCCGGACTCTGTAACTTGTATAGCACGAATCCCTCGGCTCCACCTCCTATATAAAGGGGGAGTCGAGGGACGAAGAAAGGATCGAATCATTGTCTACAAACCTTAGTTTTCATAATCGTCGAGTACTTTTCGGCTGAAACCTTCGAGATCTACTTACCCTCTACTTCCAACTAAACCCTAGCCTACAATCCATAGGCATTGACAAGTTGATACCTTGACACCCGCGCCAGGTCGGTCTCGGAGGCGCACACGTCGACGGCGAGGGCGAGAGCTCGTCGGAGATTCCCAATCGCCCGAGGCGATTCTCCACGAGATCCAGAGGGGAGGCGATTCGCCAGGAGAAGAAGCAATCGAGGAAACCACGCGGACAGATCGATAGATCGTCTCGCGGCGGTTCAGGAGCGGTAGACGGCTACGGCGGAGGAGGCCGGCGATGGCCGGAGCAGGGCGGCGGCCATGGCGGCGACGCCATCGCCACGGGAGTCGCCAGAGATTAGGGTTAGGTCGAGTGAGTGAGAGGGCCGAGTGAGAGTGAGTGAGGTGGGCCGCTTCGGCGCCACCGAACCCAAAAGGGGGCCAGCCTTATTGGGCCGTCCCTGGGTTAGGTTATTGGGCTGGGCCCAATATGAGTCCAGGGGGTATTTTGGTCT
This sequence comes from Lolium perenne, assembly GCF_019359855.2. Lineage (NCBI taxonomy): Eukaryota > Viridiplantae > Streptophyta > Magnoliopsida > Poales > Poaceae > Lolium > Lolium perenne. Next base: position 255,375,911 of record NC_067246.2, on the reverse strand, counting down.
TTTTACATTTAATAAAAGACCAAAACTTTACCAAATTTTAATAAATCATAAACAACTCTAAAAATCCAATAAAAATTGGATTTATGAATGAAAAATAAATCTTAACCAGAATAAAATATGAAATGGAATTTATGAAACAAATTCAAAATTATGAATTTTCAGAATTTAAATAATAACTTGGAATTTTAAATTATTATTTCCTTGTATTTAAAATTCAAGGAAAATCTCAAATAAGTTCAAATACTTATTTTCAAACATTTCAAAATGAAATTCTATTATTCCAAGTCATTTCCTTTGAAAAAGGATATTTTTCCCAGAAAAATATTATATTCCCTTTTATTCCAAAAACTATGGAGGTAACTCTATAATTTCAAATTATTTTTGAAATGACTAAGGTAATCATCAAGTAAAACCATTTTACTTTGAATTGTTATACTTTGTGTGAATTACAATGATTAATACTTTTAAATCAATTGTAAATTACCGTCAAAGACATAAATCTTAAATACAACCCTAAATTGTAATAACTCAACGGGGTAAAGGGATTCAACATAAAATAATACATCCATGATTGCATTATTTGGATTTTTATAACATTGTCCTTACCAGACAATGATGCTTCTTACGTAACCCGAGGTCCAGGTTCCATCAATCGCATTGAACCGCACTATCTCGCAGTCCACGTGCAAGTTCACCCTTGCTCATGTCAACTTGATTATTTTCTATTACTTTAATGCAAAGCTATATACTTATCATTCCTGCATCGCAAATGAAATGTTATTTTCCAACTATGAATATGACTATGTGGCTGGCAATGGAACCATGGTATGTGTTGATATGGTGGAGGTTCCATTGCAATGGGTTATATCACCCTAGGATTAATTACCAATGCCGTCCAGTGATTCTAGCGCCGTACAAATCGCGTTGACCATGAGATCTATAATGGCTCTGGGGAAGCCAGCTGTATCTTTTCCCTTCTGCACGCCAACGGATTGGTAGAGCCGGCGGGGTGCTGGAGGCACTGCCGTAGGTTGGGATAGCCTTTTAAATCCCCATCCATTAGTGATGATGGCTCTACGATCTATGAAGGATTGTCCAAAGTACACCATGAGTAAAGCCGTATTATCGGGGAAAGTCTACCGGAGGTGTGCGGGTGGACAAAAGGGTGGGTTTGCGGTCGCGAGAAGGCGGTGTGGGCTTGGATCTTTATACCTGGCCTCACACCAAAGGAAGTGTGAACGGGGGCAAGTCCTGCGGATGGCAAAAAGGGTGAGATCTCTTGTGGGAAAAGTAACGCACCTCTGCAGAGTGTATCAAATTGTGGTCGTCACTCCCTGTTCCGGAAGGGAACTGCGAACGCGGGCAGAAAGGAACTCCACGAAGTTCTAGTCAACCTGTGAAGACTGACGGGCATAGTTTTCATAATAAAAGCAACCTTTTGAAGAAATGTTTTCAAAACATGCATTGACCTGCGATTTCCTGATCAATGGTCGTAGCTAGTGCATCAAACACATTTTATTCTTTTAGAACTTGCTGAGTACCTCTGTACTCACTTTCTTTCGACACCCTTGCTAGACTGTGATCCGGAAGTGGAGGCTATCAACGATGGAGCACCAGAAGGAAGCTACGAGCTGGTCTACGAAGAACCTGATCTTAGCGGCGGAGTGGAAGGCGTAGACTATGGGATAGTCTACGGACCAGATGACACGGAGGTGGAGGAGTAGTGACATACCCTAGTATCTTAGAGCCGAGCAACGTAGAACTTACCTAAATAAGTTGTTGAGCTCTTTATATTTGTTATGAGTTGTAATCGTACTTAAGTAGTATCTTAGGGTGTTCTCATAGGACCTGTGAGAATACCAACTTGTTAAGACAATGTTTGTAATAAAGTATGGAGCGTTATGACCTGCAATGTTTCTGTTGTACCACTCTGAGGGATATGGCAATTTGTGAGGAAGCCCCTTCACAAAGATCATATCAACGACTTGTATACTACAACATGCAAGGTATGTCGGGTCACCGCACTGGTATCGTGAGCAAATGTTGCGACCTTAGGTTGGAAAAACCTAGTATAGGGAAGAAACCTGTAGGAGTCTAGTAGAAATAGTAAAGGATTCTCTAGAAATATGGTGATTATTCACTTGAGAATAGCAAAACCATATATTTTAGTGCGATAATTCTTTATTATAGCTATTATGATGCATTATCACTACTAATATTCTGCTTTTGTATACAGCCATAATGGCGAATACTTTTCCTAAGAGGACTTTGAGGAAGGTTGAGGGTTGGCTCGGTGATTATGATGGACCAATAACAGCTCTCCCGTGTGGGATGTCGAAGGAACTTCATTGCGATCCACGGATACCTGTTATCAAGTATACTTACTATGATGGGGAAATCCTAGCCAAGTGCAGAGTATCGGTCCAACTACCTGAAAAACTGCTGATGAGTCGTATAATGCCATACGGAGAAGCCAAAACTATCACCACAGCCTACCATATGGGCCTATTCAAGGCAATCCTTGAGATAAGGCAGCACAAGTCAAGAGAACTGCTATGTTCGTAGTTTTCTCATATACCTCATGCCGAGGAAGATGAGGATCCCACTCAATCATTTGGTGTTAGCACACAAGTCCCGAAGCTGCAAGACCGCACATGGATAGCTGTAAGTCTTTATTGACCACGATGTACCTTTTACACATGAAGATGAGAGGTGAGATTGACCACATGCTAGCTGAGTTCACGGACCCTGATAAAGTCCAAACTCGGATGCGTGATTTGAGGGCACAACCACAACATACTACACCTTTCTTTAACCCAGATTGATGTAAATTTGAGTGACCAAAGTGGTCCAAGAGAAATCCACTTACAAGAGATCCACTTACACCTAACTTTGTTCCGCACTATCCACACGTGTCGGCATCGTATGATACCGGATATGGGGAGACCAGTCATGGAACATAAATCGCTGAGTCACTGATCGAGAACTCGACGGGTTGGCGTTTCGGGGAACCTTTCGGTGATGAGGAGGAGCCAATTCCATGTGATACAGGAGATGAGAGTGATGCGGATAACCAGAATGTTAACCAAAGCTTTGAGCAGAAAGAGAAAGACACCAACTCCATTTCTTAAGATTTGGAGATGGGATTACCCAAAACATTCCAGTACGTCGTAGGTGAGAGTTCTGGAACAAAGAAAAAGAAGAAGAAGAAGATGAGGGGTCAAGTGAATAGGAATCCTCCATGGATGACTGGAGAAGAGGAGCTGTATTCCACTGGGGATATGTATGAGTCTTTATCTAGTTACTTTGGCATGACAGATCTCTGTCTCGGCACTTCGTCCGATTCAGACTACATACCTACGGGAAGAACTTTCATTCCGGACGGTCTTCGGAGGACAGACCGTTGTACCGGATGGACCCCAGGGATGTACGCGGAGGCGAATGAAGACGATGAGGAGTAGAGCTCCAAGGAAGAATAAAGTAATCTAGGTGGTATTGTAATAGAACGTATTTTAAATTCCCGTTGGCTTGGGCTTTGAGCCAAATAAGTGGTTTATATGTACCACATGTAATATAAGTTTGTGAGTGTGTTATGTATTATACGGTGTATATACATAATAAATGTTTGTTTTGGATTTGCTTCTTGATTTCATTGTGTGACTAGTTCTGGGCAATGAGTTGAGCTCGTAAAACATTCGCATGGTGTAATTATGAGTAATCGCTCTTTGTTACAGGACTAGGGGGAAATGGCGTTAGTAGAAACCGAAGAGGCTCGCAGAGAGCGGGAAGCAAGAGAGAAAGAGGAGGCAGATGCAGCAGCTAGAGCAGAAAACGCACCACCACCACCACACCCAATGTTGCACCCAGACTTCCAACAGTATATGAGGTCAATGGAGGAAGATAGGAGGCGTTACCAGGAAAGCCAGAGCAAAAACATGCAGGATTTCTTTACCCATGTCATTAATGAGAAGGGTAATGAAGGCAAGGGAGTAACACTATCGGACTTCCAAAATGCAAGACCACTACCATTCACATCAGCTCCAGAACCAATGGACGCTGAAGATTGGCTCATGGATACTGAACGGAAATTGAAGACCGTTGGTTGCAACGACGAGGAGAAGATCAGATATACCACTTATCTGTTGTCAGGACCAGCAGCATCATGGTGGGAGAACCTTGTAGCAGTACACCCTCCAGATAAGGTATTCACCTGGGAGGAGTTCAAGAAGAAGTTTCGGGATGCTCATGTTCCGGACAGCGTGGTGGAGCTAAAGAAGAGAGAGTTTGAAGAACTAAGACAGAATACTGCACCAATCATGCAGTATGTTCGGGATTTCAATAGGTTATCCAGGTATGCACCTGAGGATGTAGATACCGAGGAGAAGCGGAAGAAGTGGTTCATGAAAGGCATGAATCCATACATGAAGATGCAACTGAGGTTGGCACGGACTGCCGAATTCCAGGAACTGATTGACTCGGCAATCACTTTCGAGGATGACTACAGGCAAGTCCAGGAGGACAGAAGGAAGAGGGCTCGTATAGAGCCAAGGAAGTACCCAATCAGTAAACCAACCCCTGATCGGAGTTTCAAACCCCGATACAGACCTACTACTGGTAATCAATACAACCGGGGAGGTCAGAGTCAGAACCCAATTAACCAGATCATCTGCAACAATTGTGGCCTAAAGGGTCATTTGCAGAAGGACCGTCGTAAACCTTAATCATCTGCTATGGTTGTGGGAAGGAAGGACACATCAAGCCGGAGTGTCCGAACAAGTCATCTTGGAGCGGACAGAGCTCTGGAGGACGAGGTGGAAACAACAACAACAACCGCAACAACAACAACAACAACAACCGCAACTACAACAACAACAACAATAAGAGGGGAAAGCCTTATGGAAAGCTGAATTGCACATCTTTGGAACAAGCGGAAGAGTCGGATCAAACAGTCTTAGGTACGCTAAGCATTCTTACTCATCCTGGCAAAGTATTATTTGATATTGGGGCAATCACATCATTTCTTGCATTGGAGTTTGTGGAAAAATTCAGGCTTAGATGTTCTAAGTTAGAAACCCCTATAACTGTTCTATCCGCGGGGGGAACGATCTTAGTAACCCACGTGAAAGAAGCACAAGTCCTAACCATATGTGACTGTGTATATTTCGCGGACTTATTCATCATACCCATGAAGGACATATCAGTCATCTTAGGGATGGATTGGTTGACAGAAAATGGAGCGGTGATTAACTGTGGAGACAAAACAGTATCACTTCGCAACTCCATCGGAGGTAGAATAGTGTTCCAAGGAGATAAGTACAGTGAGTTGGAGATCGGATTGGAACTCAATAGCTTGAAGGAAGTGAGAATTGAAGATATTCCTGTAGTGAATGAGTTTAAGGATGTATTTCCTAAGGAACTACCGGGTATGCCACCCGATAGAGAGATAGAATTCACAATCGATCTGATTCCAGGCACATCACCAATAGCACAACCACCATATAAGATGGGGCCAAAGGAGTTAGTGGAACTAAAAGCTCAGATAGATGAACTGGAACAGAAGGGATTTATTCAAGAAAGTGTGTCACCATGGGGTACACCAGTTATTTTTGTGGATAAAAGAGATGGAGGAAAGAGAATGTGTGGAGATTACAGAAATTTGAACAATGTAACCATCAAGAACAAGTATCCTTTACCCAGAATTCAAGATCTTTTTGATCAAGTTCAAGGAGCGGGAGTCTTCTCGAAGATAGATTTAAGGTCAGGATACCATCAAATCAAGATCAAGAAGGAGGATGTACCAAAAACAGCGTTTGTATCAAGGTATGGACACCATGAATACTTGGTTGTACCATTTGGACTAACAAATGCACCAGCAATTTTCATGAATTTGATGAACAAGATATTCCTGAAGTACTTGGACAAGTTTGTGATAGTGTTCATAGATGATATTCTAATCTATTCCAAAGATAAAGAAGAACATGCCAAGCATTTGAAGATAGTTCTGCAAACTTTGAGGGAACATCAGCTATATGCGAAGTTCAGCAAGTGCAAATTTTGGTTAGATAGTGTTGAATTTCTTGGACATGTTATAACCAAAGAAGGCATAGCGGTGAATCCAAGCAAGGTTCAGTCCGTATTGGAATGGAAATCACCCAAAAATGCTAAGGAGATACGAGGATTTCTTGGTATGGCAGGCTATTATCGGAGATTCATAGAGGGATTTTCGAAGATTGCAGGACCAATGACCAAGTTACTCAAGAAAAATACTCCATTTGTATGGACTGATGAGTGTGAAGCCAGCTTCCAAACACTCAAAGATAAATTAACCACAAGACCGGTGTTAGCAGTTCCTCGAACCTGGAAAGGATTACACGGTGTATTGTGATGCTTCCAAGAATGGACTTGGATGTGTTCTTATGCAAGATCGGAAGGTAATAGCTTATGGATCAAGACAGTTGAAACCACATGAACACAACTACCCAAGACATGATCTCGAGTTAGCGGCGATTGTGTATGCTTTGAAGAGTTGGAGACAATTTCTATATGGATCCAAGTGTGAGTTATACACCGATCACAAAAGCTTGAAATATTTCTTCACCCAGAAGGAATTAAACATGAGGCCGAAGAGATGGTTGGAGTTGATTAAGGATTACGACCTTAAGATCAACTATACACCAGGCAAAGCTAATGTAGTAGCAGATGCCCTAAGTAGGAAGAGTACGGAGAATCAACCTACGGAATGGGAGATTCCAAAGGAACTTCGGAAAGAGTTAGAAGATGCTCAGATCTTGTTTATTCAAGGTGATGTCAAAGGAAGTATAGCAACCATGAGGATTATGGATGAAATGTACTCAGACTTGAAAAATGAGATTATCCGAAGGCAAGCGGATGATTTGTTCATTCAAGAGGAAATCAAGAGGATTGGCGAAGGAAGACCATCAGAATTTCATCTAGGGGATTTTGATTCATTATACTTCCAGAAAGGATCCATGTACCGTATGATCCGTATGAAGTCAATCATATTAAAAGAAGCACATGAAACCCCTTATTCCATACACCCGGGAAGTACGAAGATGTATATGGATTTGAAGGAGATGTTCTGGTGGAACAACATGAAAAAAGAAATAGCACAATATGTCTCGGAATGTCATACATGTCAACGAGTGAAGGCAGAGCATCGTAGTCCCAAGGGATTACTCAAACCACTAGAGATACCGGAATGGAAATGGGATGAAATAGGAATGGATTTTGTTACTGGTTTACCAATGACTAGTAAGAAGAAGGATATGATATGGGTAATAGTGGACAGACTTACCAAGAGTGCTCATTTCATAGCCGTAAACACAAAAGATACTGCAGAAAAGCTTGTGGATATATATGTGAAGGAAATTGTGAGTAAGCATGGAGTACCAAAGAAGATAGTCTCAGATAGAGGTTCGATTTTCACATCAGCATTCTGAAACAACTACAAGAATCTTTGGGATCCAAGTTGGATTTCGACAGCATATCATCCACAAACCGGAGGACAAACCGAAAGAACCAATCAGATACTAGAAGACATGCTTAGAGCTTGTGCTCTGAACTTTGGAGGCTCATGGGAGGACCATTTACCTTTAGCGGAGTTCTCATATAACAATAGTTATCAGAGTAGCATTCAGATGGCACCGTACGAAGCATTGTACGGAAGGAAGTGTAGATCACCAATTTGTTGGTTTGAAACCGGAGAAAACAAGGAGTTTACACCAGCCTACATCAAGGAGAGACAAGACGTCATCGAGGTGATCCGGGATAGACTCAAAATAGCTCAGAGTCGTCAGAAGAGTTACGCTGACTTAAAGAGAAGAGATTGGGAACCGAAAGTGGGAGACATGGTTTATCTGAAGGTTAGCCCAATGAAAGGACTTAAGAGGTTCGGAGTGAAAGGAAAGCTAAGCCCTCGATATATTGGACCATTTAAGATAATCAGTCAGAATCGAGGAACAGCTTTTGAGTTGGAGTTACCGGCACAACTAAGTCAAGTTCATAATGTATTTCATGTATCACAACTCAGAAAGTGTTTGAAGGCACCGGACGATCCTATCACATATGAAGAAATAGAATTGCAATCTGATCTAACCTATGTGGAAAGGCCTGAAAAGATCTTAGAAGTACAATGGAAGAAGTTAAGAAACAGGGGCAATCAAATCGTAAAGTGCAATGGCAACATCATCCTGAGCGAGAAGCCACTTGGGAGACGGAAGAAGAACTCGGAAAGTCTTACCCAGAGATGTTCAGGTACCAATCTTAACTTCGGGACGAAGTTTCTGTTAAGGGGGAGAGGCTGTAATAACCCAGAACATAGGAACAACGAAGGGTAGATTTAGAAATGGGATGTGCATTTCATCGCAAAACGGGGGAAATTTTTGCGCCTTATTGCAACTAAACCTAAGAGGGATCGAGGTTCTCTCTCATTTTGCACTTAGGGTTAGGCAATGTGAGTTAGGGAAATTTCGACATGATCTCTTTTGTATCTTGTTGATTTGGGGAATTGATTTCATTTGACAAGTGTTAAAACATTTAACAATAAACATTGAACAATATAAAATGGAATTCATAATTTAAAACACAATTTAGGAATTCAAATCACTTTGAATTTCAAAGGGAATCATAAATACAATATTCAGTCCAGATATAAATATTACATAAATCAAAAGCTCATAAACAAAAACTTGGGCTTTATTGATATCACAACACAGATTACAAAGTCTTTACAATATTCTTGATACAAAAATTGATGAATAATAAACAGAAATGAAAATGAAGATTACATTATTATTCCTAAACTAAAACTAGACTATATGACTTGAAGTATATCTTCTGGCCATGTCCATCTTCACAAACCTGCAATAATAAAACACCACCACTAGCCGTAATATAAGTGTTAACACAAGGTTCAGTTTGGACAGTTAGCAAATAACACAATATTCAGTTTGGACAAGGCAAATCGGTCACCACACACTTGTGCTTGTCCAAAACCAGGGACAGCACAAGATAAGGGCAAGCAGAGACCAAACCTGAGCACACACCAGGGCTCAAGTTTCAGCATATGAGAGCACACAGCTCAAGTGTGCTAGGCAGCAACAAAGAAGGCCATGCAACAAAGATAGTCACCAAGCAAGCCAGGCTTGTGTGTCAATGCAAGGATAGAAGCAGTGGTTCATATAAAAGGGGCACAAACCCTAGAAATCATAACCAATCGACTGCATAAAGATTCACCGGGTAAGGGTGAAGCAAGAACAAGCTCAGTTCATCCAGCTTCTTGAGCAAGAACAGAACCAACACACACAACCACTTAAGCCACCGTAAATCATGGTGACCTAGAAGATCATCCAAGATCTGGAGGTGAAGGGCTGTGAACAAACCCAAGTCTGCATCAACAAAACATTTCTTTCTAGGAGCTGGAACAAGGTATACCTAGTTCCTGGAAAAGATCCAATGGATCTAATCCATCATATGCATAAGCATGGGATGAGCAGATGCTCATATGGGTAGATCATCACTTGGTTTTCACCAAGGATTACCGATCAAAAGCTACTAAGATAGAAACCATCCAGATACAGATCATGTGCACAGAAGCTAGAAATCATGCACAGATGCACACACTAGCAAGATCACATGCACAGATAGCACCAGTAGATAGCAAGGATTAGCAGCTAAGACTACACAGAAAATCCTAAGCATGCAACCATCAGAAACCCTAGATTTCTTCACAGGCAAGCATATTGGCATTCATAGTTACTATGATCCCCAAATATGCAAGCAAAGATGAGTAGCCAACAAGATCCAACCAACTAGGTGAGCAACCAACAAGAGCAAGGCTACTGAGGTCACATCACACTTAGCACCAATTAAAAGAAAGCCAAATAGATCACATCACTATCCAAGAATGGATTCAGACTTTAATTGCTTGTAAAAGAATCATGAACAAGAAATTCATATACAAGCAAGTCATTTAACTCATCCCTGCACAAGCAGGTCATCATCATTACGTAATCCAAGCATGAATTTAGCACAGATCCATGCTAAGCATGACAAAGACATACCTGTTAAGCAATACAACTTAATTCATAGCCACTAGAGCAAGTCTAGATAGCTAGAAATAAGCAACAAGACAAGTAAGCACAAGACAAAGGATGCTTGAGCATCAGCATCACCAGATAAGTGAATCATATAGCCACAGTGTTAGCCAGTAAACAATCACTGACAATCAATTGATCAAATGGATCAATCATAGCAAGCCAAGTTACACAGAGAGGTTAGCCAACAAGCAAGAAATGATCCAAAGGATCATTGGCTTGCATAGGAAGCACTGAAGCGTATCACAGGCACCACTGGCACACACACAAGTGTCACTGATGCATCACAAATACACCTAGCCAAGCAAGCATGATAGACCAGTAAGCATAAGCAAGTCATAACCAATCATAGCATGGCATAGATAGCTCTTGAGCAAGCACAGTAGAGCATGGCAAGTACAGAGCATGCTAGGAGCAGCAGAGAATTAAGCACAGCATAAATAGCAAGCAAATCGACATGTGCCAGTACCAGTAACTGGTAATTTGACCCTGAGCGTGCAGTAAACCGAGGCACAGGAAGATTGCGCAGCAATAGCATGGCTCTGCGTGATCACAGGACCACCAGAGAGCAACAGAGCATGAGGAGGAAGAAGAACAGTGGCAAGGGAGGCGCACAGAAGAGAAGGAGGAGGAGCAGAAGACCTTACCCGCGCCTGGAGGCAGAAGCTATGGCATGGCGAGGCAGTGCCCGCGCGGCCATAGCAGCTGCAAAGCCAGGGAAGTCGCCGGCGTTACGCCGACGAACACCACCACAGCAGCACAGCATGGAGACGACGGCACAGGCGCTACGAGCAGCACCCGCGCCAGGTCGGTCTCGGAGGCGCACACGTCGACGGCGAGGGCGAGAGCTCGTCGGAGATTCCCAATCGCCCGAGGCGATTCTCCACGAGATCCAGAGGGGAGGCGATTCGCCAGGAGAAGAAGCAATCGAGGAAACCACGCGGACAGATCGATAGATCGTCTCGCGGCGGTTCAGGAGCGGTAGACGGCTACGGCGGAGGAGGCCGGCGATGGCCGGAGCAGGGCGGCGGCCATGGCGGCGACGCCATCGCCACGGGAGTCGCCAGAGATTAGGGTTAGGTCGAGTGAGTGAGAGGGCCGAGTGAGAGTGAGTGAGGTGGGCCGCTTCGGCGCCACCGAACCCAAAAGGGGGCCAGCCTTATTGGGCCGTCCCTGGGTTAGGTTATTGGGCTGGGCCCAATATGAGTCCAGGGGGTATTTTGGTCTTTTTACATTTAATAAAAGACCAAAACTTTACCAAATTTTAATAAATCATAAACAACTCTAAAAATCCAATAAAAATTGGATTTATGAATGAAAAATAAATCTTAACCAGAATAAAATATGAAATGGAATTTATGAAACAAATTCAAATTTATGAATTTTCAGAATTTAAATAATAACTTGGAATTTTAAATTATTATTTCCTTGTATTTAAAATTCAAGGAAAATCTCAAATAAGTTCAAATACTTATTTTCAAACATTTCAAAATGAAATTCTATTATTCCAAGTCATTTCCTTTGAAAAAGGGTATTTTTCCCAGAAAAATATTATATTCCCTTTTATTCCAAAAACTATGGAGGTAACTCTATAATTTCAAATTATTTTTGAAATGACTAAGGTAATCATCAAGTAAAACCATTTTACTTTGAATTGTTATACTTTGTGTGAATTACAATGATTAATACTTTTAAATCAATTGTAAATTACCGTCAAAGACATAAATCTTAAATACAACCCTAAATTGTAATAACTCAACGGGGTAAAGGGATTCAACATAAAATAATACATCCATGATTGCATTATTTGGATTTTTATAACATTGTCCTTACCGGACAATGATGCTTCTTACAGAACCCGAGGTCCAGGTTCCATCAACTGCATTGAACTGCACTATCTCGCAGTCCACAGGCAAGTTCACCCTTGCTCATGTCAACTTGATTATTTTCTATTACTTTAATGCAAAGCTATATACTTATCATTCCTGCATCGCAAATGAAATGTTATTTTCTAACTATGAATATGACTATGTGGCTGGCAATGGAACCATGGTATGTGTTAATATGGTGGAGGTTCCATTGCAATGGGTTATATCACCCTAGGATTAATTACCAATGCCGTCCAGTGATTCTAGCGCCGTACAAATCGCGTTGACCATGAGATCTATAATGGCTCTGGGGAAGCCAACTGTATCTTTTCCCTTCTGCACGCCAACGGATTGGTAGAGCCGGCGGGTGGCCGAGGCACTGCCGTAGGTTGGGATAGCCTTTTAAATCCCCATCCATTAGTGATGATGGCTCTATGATCTATGAAGGATTGTCCAAAGTACACCATGAGTAAAGCCGTATTATCGGGGGAAGTCTACTGGAGGTGTGCGGGTGGACAAAAGGGTGGGTTTGCAGTCGCGGAGAAGGCGGTGTGGGCTTGGATCTTTATACCTGGCCTCACACCAAAGGAAGTGTGAACGGGGGCAAGTCCCTGCGGATGGCAAAAAGGGTGAGATCTCTTGTGGGAAAAGTAACGCACCTCTGCAGAGTGTATCAAATTGTGGCTGTCACTCCCTGTTCCGGGAAGGGAACTGCGAACGCGGCAGGAAAGGAACTCCACGAAGTTCTAGTCAACCTGTGAAGACTGACGGGCATAGTTTTCATAATAAAAGCAACCTTTTGAAGAAATGTTTTCAAAACATGCATTGACCTGCGATTTCCTGATCAATGGTCGTAGCTAGTGCATCAAACACCTTTTATTCTTTTAGAACTTGCTGAGTACCTCTGTACTCACTTTCTTTCGACACCCTTGCTAGACTGTGATCCGGAAGTGGAGGCTATCAACGATGGAGCACCAGAAGGAAGCTACGAGCTGGTCTACGAAGAACCTGATCTTAGCGGCGGAGTGGAAGGCGTAGACTATGGGATAGTCTACGGACCAGATGACACGGAGGTGGAGGAGTAGTGACATACCCTAGTATCTTAGAGCCGAGCAACGTAGAACTTACCTAAATAAGTTGTTGAGCTCTTTATATTTGTTATGAGTTGTAATCGTACTTAAGTAGTATCTTAGGGTGTTCTCATAGGACCTGTGAGAATACCAACTTGTTAAGACAATGTTTGTAATAAAGTATGGAGTGTTATGACCTGCAATGTTTCTGTTGTACCACTCTGAGGGATATGGCAATTTGTGAGGAAGCCCCTTCACAAAGATCATATCAACGACTTGTATACTACAACATGCAGTGGTATGCTGGGTCACCGCATCTGTACATGCTAGGCTCGTCAAGGCAACCTTAGTATCCGCATGTGCAAAACTGGCTTGCACCCGTTGTATGCACTTGTTGAATCTATCACACCCGATCATCACGAGATGCTTCGAAACGACAAGTCTTGGCAATGGTGCTACTAAGGATGAACACTTTATTATCTTGATATTTTAGTGAGAGGGATCATCTTATAATGCTACCGTCGTGATCTAAGCAAAATAAGATGCATAAAAAGGATTAACATCACATGCAATTCAAATGTGATATGATATGGCCCCTTTGTCTTTGCGCCTTTGATCTTCATCTCCAAAGCACGGACATGATCTCCATCATCAACGGGCATGATCTCCATCATCGTCGGCGTAGCGTCAAGGTCAATGACGCCGTCTTCATGATTGTTCTCCCATGTAGCAACTATTACAACTTCTTTGAAATACTACTCAACATGAAATTTAAAGACAACCATAAGGCTCCTGCCGGTTTCCACAATACAATAATGATCATCTCATACATATTCATCATCACATTACGGCCATATCACATCACCAAACCCTGCAAAAACAAGTTAGACGTCTCTAATTTGGTTTGCATATTTTACGTGGTTTAGGGTTTTCGAGTAAGATCTAATCTACCTACGAACATGAACCACAATGGTGATACTAGTGTTGTCAATAGAAGAGTAAATTGAATCTTCACTATAGTAGGAGAGACAGACACCCGCAAAGCCACTTATACAATACAAGTTGCATGTCGAGTGTGGAGCAAATCTCATGAACGCGGTCATGTAAAGTTAGCCCGAGCCGCTTCATCCCACTATGCCACAAAGATGCAAAGTACTCAAACTAAAGACAACAAAGCATCAACGCCCACAAACAATTGTGTTCTACTCGTGCAACCAATCTATGCATAGACACGGCTCTGATACCACTTTAGGGATTCGTAGCATAGAAAACAAAAAATTTCCTACCGCGAGAACGCAATCCAAGCCAAGATGCAATCTAGAAGACGGTAACAACGAGGGGATGAACGAGACTAACCCTTGAAGATTTCCAAAGCCTACGAGATTAGATCTTGTTGTTGCAGAAGATGATCACTTGCCGCTTTCAAAAGCGCGTAGAAGATCTTGACGGTGCCACAATCGGGCAGCACCTCCGTACTCGGTCACACGTTCGGTGTTGATGAAGACGACGTCCTTCTCCCCGTTCTAGCGGGCAGCGGAAATAGTAGATCCTCCTTGAATCCTGGCAGCACGACGGCGTGGTGGCGGTGTCGATGGAGATCTCCGGCAGAGCTTCGCTAAGCGTATGCGGGAGAAGAGGTGGAGGAGGGGCGGCTAGGGTGTGGGAGAGGGGTGGCCCGGCCACTTGAGGGGTGCGGCCAAGCTAGGGCTTTGGTGTGGCCGGCCCCCTCCCCTTGTCTCTGTTTTTATAGGTGGAACCCCCAAGAGTTGGTCTACAAGTCTTCGAATAAGACCCCAAACCAAAACCTTCCATATGACATGAAACCTACCCAAGGTGGGATTCCCATTTGAGGTGGGATTCCCACCTTTCCATGAGGGGGGGTGGCCGGCCACCTTTGGTGGAGTCCACCTAGGACTCCACCCCCTAGGGTTGGCCGGCCATGCTAGGTGAAGTCCCTCCGGGACTCCGCCTTCCATAGTGATTTCTTCCGGACTTTTCTAGAACCTTCTAAAACCTTCCATAAATGCACCGGATCATTTTCAAACTTATAAAATGACTTCCTATATATGAATCTTATTCTCCGGACCATTCTGGAACTCCTCGTGATGTCCTGGATCCCATCCGAGACTCCGAACAAAAGTTCGAACTCCATTCCATATTCAATATCTACTAATACGACATCAAACCTTAAGTGTGTAACCCTACGGTTCACGAACTATGTATACATGGTTGAGACCTCTCTCCGACGAATAACCAATAGCGGGATCTGGAGATCCATAATGGTTCCCTCATATTCAACGATGACTTAGTGATCGAATGAACCATTCACATACGACACTGATTCCCTTTGTCACGCGATATTTTACTTGTCTGAGGTTTGATCATCAGTATCTCTATACCTTGTTCAACCTCGTCTCCTGACAAGTACTCTTTACTCGTACCGTGGTATGTGGTCTCTTATGAACCATTCATATGCTTGCAAGCTATTTAGACGACATTCCACCGAGAGGGCCCAGATTATATCTATCCGTCATCGGGATGGACAAATCCCACTGTTGATCCATATGCCTCAACTCATACTTTCCGGATACTTAATCCCACCTTTATAACCACCCATTTACGCAGTGGCGTTTGATGTAATCAAAGTCTCTTTCCGGTATAAGTGATTTACATGATCTCATGGTCGAAAGGACTAGGTAACTATGTATCGAAAGCTTATAGCAAATAACTTAATGACCTGATCTTATGCTACGCTTAATTGGGTGTGTCCATTACATCATTCATATAATGACATAACCTTGTTATTAATAACATCCAATGTTCATGATCATGAAACTATGATCATCTATTAATCAAGAAGCTAGTTATACAAGAGGCTTACTAGGGACTCATTGTTGTTAACATAACACACATGTATCAATGTTTCGGTTAATACAATTATAGCATGGTATATAAACATTTCTCATAAACACAAAGATATATAATAACCACTTTTATTATTGTCTCTTGGGCATATCTCCAACAGTCTCCCACTTGCACTAGAGTCAATAATCTAAATTACATTGTAAGGTACCTAACACCCATGGCATTCTGGTGTTGGTCATGCTTTGCCCTAGGGAGAGCTTTAGTCAACGGATCTGCTACATTCAGATCAGTGTGTACTTTGCAAATCTTTACTTCTCCATCTTTGATGTACTCGCGAATCGAATGATAACGCATCTTGATATGCTTCAGCCTTTTGTGTGATCTTGGTTCTTGTGCATTGGCGATGGCCCATGTTGTCACAATAGATGACTAGTGGGTCCAATGCACTAGGAACCACACCAAGCTCAACTATGAACCTCTTCATCCATACCGCTTCTGATGAAGCCTCTGAAGCTGCTAGGTATTCCAATTCTGTTGAAGATTTCGCCACCGTGCACTGCTTCGAGCTTGACCAGCTTACTGCAGCACCATTCAATATAAACACGTACCCAGACTGAGACTTAGAGTCATCAGAATCAGTGTTCCAACTTGCATCGGTGTAACTGGTACAACGAGCTCTTGGTCACCTCCATAACAAAGAAACATATCCTTAGTTCTTTTCAAGTACTTCAGGATATTCTTGACCGCTGTCCAGTGTTCCATTCCTGGATCACTTTGATATCTGCTAGTCAAACTAACAACATGTGCTATATCCGGTCTAGTACATAGCATGGCATACATGATAGAGCCTACTGCCGATGCATAGGGGATCTGATTCATCCTTTCTCTTTGTTCTGCCATAGCCGGACCTTGAGTCTTGCTCAAGACCTTACCTGGTAACATAGGTAAGAACCCTTTCTTACTTTCGTCCATTCTAAACTTCTTTAGAATCTTGTCCAGGTATGTACTCTGTGAAAGCCCTATTAGCCGTCTTGATCTATCTCTATAAATCTTGATGCCTAAAATGTAAGATTCTTCACCAAGGTCTTTCATTGAAAAACTATTATTCAAATAATCTTTTACACTGCTCAATAGTTCTATATCATTCCCAATCAATAATATATCATCTACATATAATATCAGGAATGCTACAGAGCTCCCACTCACTTTCTTGTAAATACAAGCCTCTCCATGACACTGTATAAACCCGAAGTCTTTGATCACCTTATCAAAGCGTCGGTTCCAACTTCTGGATGCTTGCTTCAGTCCATAAATTAAACGCTGAAGTTTGCACACCTTGTCAGCATTTTTAGGATCGACAAAACCTTTGGGTTGTACCATATACAACTCTTTCTCAATGTCTCCATTAAGGAACGCCGTTTTGACATCCATCTGCCAAATCTCATAATCGAAAAATGCAGTTATTGCTAACAAAATCCTCACAGACTTTAGCTTCGCTACAGGTGAGAAAGTCTCATCGTAGTCAAACCTTGAATTTGTCGGAAACCCTTTGCGACAAGTCGAGCTTTATAGACAGTAATATTACCATCAGCATATGTTTTTCTTTTGAAGATCCATTTATTCTCGACAGGCTTGCGGCTATCAGGTAAGTCTAACAAAGTCCACACTTTGTTATCATACATGGATCCCATTTCGGATTTCATGGCTTCTTGCCATTTGTTGGAATCTGGGCTCATCATCGCTTCTTCATACGTCGCAGGGTCTTCATCATTGTTGTCCACAATCATGACATTTAGACAAGGATCATATCAATCAGGAGTGGCACGTTCCCTTGTCGATCTGTGAGGTTCGGTAGCTATCTCGTTTGAAGTTTCATGATCATTATCATTAGCTTCCTCTGTTACCGGTGCAGGCGGCACAGGAACAACTTCCGGTACTGCGCTACTCTGATCAATGAGAGAAACTTGCCAATGTATTGGGCACGCGCGGGAAGGACCGTCGTTGCACAGGAACTATTAATCGCTGGCGGCAGTCCTCGGCGGGACGTAAAACGCCATTAACGATCTTGATGCTATCTCCGCTAAAAAAATGCGTCCGCATCGCTGGAGGTACCCCCGATGCAAACGGTCACTCTAAGCCACATGGCCTCCGCGGACCGACGCAAACTGATACAATCGGATATTTCGGACGTCCGAAATGCGTCGATCCGTTAGAGATGCCCTTATGACTCATGATAGGAATGAGCCGACCATGCAGCCTGGTGTTGCACATAGCCCCATTGGCCTCAAGGCCAATTTCGAGGGCCATGGAGCGGCCCATTTAAAAAAAATGGTGGCTTCGAACATTCTATAAAATATAAAATAACAGTAAAGAGAAATTACGACTTAAATTAAGTAACAGTAGAGCTGAACCACCTAACCACAACTATTTTAGAATTTAGACCTTCCGATTAGCTCACTGAACGCTTCAGATCCTCCCATCCTTCTCGGAGTGCCAAACAACGTTGTTCGCTTTGTAGAATTGCTCCGTATGGGCCTGTCAAGCGTTGTTGGGGTGCTACTACTCTCACTTGACCGAGCTAGGAGTGCTCTTGTTAACGGGGCCGCCTAAGTCTCGTATGGACTTCGAGGTCTTTTTTATCCCATTGCCTGCCTCCGCATCCTCTTGCGTTAGGCATCTCCAGCGGCGCGACGCAAACGGACGCTGAGCGACCGTTTGTATCCGCCGTGACCGGAAATGCGTCTGGGGCCTGTTCCAGCGGGACGACGCAAAGTGACCGGACGTCCGCGGAGACGCAAACCTGGTCCAAATATGCGCCAGGTTTGCGTCGCGGCGGACGCTCGGCGGTCGCTCCAAGCGTCCGCTCGCGTCCCCACGGGCCCTCATGGTAGCGACCTAGGTTCGATCGGCCTCCAATTCACAACTGCCGGCGACCAACCACCGCAATGGAGCGCCGAACCGCCGCGGAAGAGCAACCGCCGGCCTCTTCGTTTTACGCGCCGCCGTTAATCCGCGCACATTATAACCCCCGCGTCTACGGTAATTCAAGTTCAACCGCCTCCTTCTTTTTCCTCTTCTTCTTCTTCTCCAACACCGGCACGCCATGAGCGACTACACACTGCCGTCCGACTCGGACAGCGAGGGAAAGTCGCCCGGATTCCTACATTGGTGGGAATCGCCGGTGACGCCAAGCGATCCGGGCTCCACGCCCAGCTACCCTACCTCCACACCGAGTGAGGACGAGGAGGAGGGAGGCGGCAATGGCAGCGAAGGCCAGGAGGAGGATGGAGGCGGCGCTGCCAGCGACGCGGACGACGAGGAGGAGGGCCAGGAGGAGGAGGACTCCGACACCAAGGCGGACGACAAGGCGGCGGCAACGAAGAAGTCCAGGGCGCTGGCGCGGGTGGCGCGTCGTCGTCCGTTCACCGACGACGACGACGAAGACGGCATTTCTTCCAGCTTCAAGTCCTCGACGGGCGCGTCGTCCTCCAGTTCGGACGACGAGGTGACAAGCAAGAGGCGGAGGAGTTTCCACGATGACGACGACGCAGGGCCTTCGAAGAAGAAGGCCAAAAAATAGTTTTAGTTTATATGTTTTTAAATTTATTCTTATTTGTATGTTAAATATGTTTGAATCTAGTCGATTGACGTATCCGGTTAATTGTTTAGGCTATAATCTATTCGATTGGACTAACATGACATCATGAGTACATCTTTTTCGCGTTTAACTTGATCATTCAACTATAAAAGTAGCACAAAAAAAACAGTTGCATGTCCAAAATGCGTCGGACCGCTGGAGGCAGCCCCCGACGCAAACGGACATTTCGCCTCTTGCGGTCAATTTGGCGTCCGTGGGGCGACGCAAACGGACGCTCGCGACCACTTTTGAGAGTCCGAAATGCGTCGCGCCGCTGAAGATGCTCGTTATTTCGCCTTGCGCTAGCGACCTGCGACCCCAATGCCGACAGTCTCTTGTGCTCCGACTTCTTACGAACTCACCCCTGCCCTCGCTCTGCTCAGCACATTGGCTCCTACTGCGGCTCTAGACTCTACCGACACTGTGATGCCTCTCGTTTCCAATTGCATCAATTAAGCGTTGGTGAGATCTTGATGAATCAATGGTATGACGTACACTACTAAGCAAATAGATATATGCCCAGGATTAGCGCCG
The DNA here is from genome assembly GCF_019359855.2 of Lolium perenne. NCBI lineage: Eukaryota > Viridiplantae > Streptophyta > Magnoliopsida > Poales > Poaceae > Lolium > Lolium perenne. The sequence goes on along the minus strand of NC_067246.2, from coordinate 255,355,822 downwards.
GTGCGCCAAAAAAGAGCATGCCGGTGCTATTTTCCATCAGCGCACCAAATTTAGAGGCACTGGTGATGCCTAAATAGCACCGAAGTACAAATAATTTGCGGCGCCAGGGGTAAGGATCTCCTAGATCCCGGCCAAGGCAGAAATATGGCCTCCACTTACCGCCCGGCGCATGACTATATTGGTAAAACTAAAATCCTTCGAGATGCACATGTGTTATGTCATCTAGTTTTAAGGAAAATTAACAAACATGAATTCGGACTGTTTTTTTTGCAAAATAGCGCTCTCTTTTGGTAAAACTGATTTTCTGTTTGCATATACGACCTCTGATGACAAAGCTTTTTACATGAAATTCTATCTACGGGGAAAGTTACATCCAAGTTACATCCGATTTCAATGGCCAACGATGTTTACCAATTTTTTAGATTCCTCAAAATCAAAAAAAAAAGAGTTTTCTAAGCTTTTAGATTTCTATGATTTTTTTTAAAAAAAACTTACAGCCGGCGCACGGGTATAGTGGTGCGGCGGTGGTAACATAGGCCATATAGTAAAAACATCGAGTCCACACCCACGCCTTTTCTCCTTGTTCCCTTCCTTTTCTCCTTTTCCCCTACCGTCTCTTTATCTTCCCCTTTGATGAGCCCTCCTCCTCCACATTGCGGGAAGACGATGACGACGACACCATCCCCAGCTCGGGCTCGTCCTCTCCACCGATGCCTCGAGCTACTCCCGCGACCACCTCCTCAAGTAGGTGACCAACTCCTCCGGCGACCACAACCTTCTCAAGCCGACGACCTCCTCTTTGATAACCACTCCTCTCTGGCGTGATGTTGATGGTAATAGTTCCCGAGCGACACACAGGGTTCCCAACGCTCGGGACCATATTAGATCTAGATTTAGATCTAGGTTTTTTTGAATTCTGAAAAATATTACCGCAGGCACACCAAGCTAGTGGGTCAGAGATAAATTGTGTTATCGCAAGCACACCAGCCTGGTGCGACGGTGATAAGCCATTAACGTAGGCATGTTTCCACTAACGTGCGTTGGTGCGCCACCGGTAGCCAATTTTGGTGCGCAAACAATAGAAATTTTCCTAGTAGTGGTAGTTGGGGACTTCGGGTATCAGATTAACAACAGGGGCGTGGAAAATGGCTGATAGTCTCAAACGTATCTATAATTTTTAATGCTTTGTGCTTGTTTTACACCAATTTATACATGTTTTGTTTACCCTTAGTTTCACTTTTATATATTTTCCGGAACTAACCTATTGACAAGATGCCACAGTGTTAGTTCCCTGTTTTCTGCTGTTTTTGTATTTCAAAAAATTTGTACATGAAATATTCTCAGAATTGGAGGGAACAAAAGGGAAAGTCCATATTTTACCGAAATAGAGACGGAGTCCAGAGGAGAGACGGAGGGGCGCCAGGAGGCGGCCACGCCATGCCTGGGCGCGGCCCCCTGGCCGCGCTTGGGGGTGGTGTGAGCCCCCAGTTACCTCACCGACCTATTCTCTCCGCCAATTTATTCACGATCTCGGGAAAAAACAAAACACCCGAGCCTCCATCCACGAAAAGTTCCGTCGTGGCCGCCATTGCAGACCCTAGCTTGGGAGGGTCTTCATCGCCATGCCCGCCTCCGAAGTGATGGTGAGTATTTCATTCCTGGACTATGGGTCCATAGCAGTAGCTAGATGGCTGTCTTCTGCAATTTGTGCCTCATGTTTAGATCTTGTGAGTTGCCTATCATGATCAAGATCATCCTTATGTAATGCTACATGTTGTGTTTGCTAGGATCCTGTGAATATTGAATACTATATTGAGATCGATTATATACTTTTCATATGTTATTTGTGATCTTGCATGCTCTCCGTTGCTAGTAGATGCTCTGGCCAAATATGTACTTGTGACTCCAAGAGGGAGTATTTATGCTCGATAGTGGGTTCATGCCTCTAGTAATCTGGAAGAGTGACAATAACTTCTAATGTTGTAGATGTGATGTTGCTAGTGAGAAAATAACAATGCTTTGTATAAGGATAATTATATTGTTTACTTTACACACATTGCTTAATGTGATAATCTGTTGCTTGCAACTTAATACTGAAAGGGGTGCTGATGCTAACCGGAAGGTGGATTATTAGTCATAGATGCAGTTGGATTACGATCTATTTATTATGATGTAATACCCAAACGAATCTCATAGTAATCATCTTGTCATGTATGGTCTTTATTCTGTCAATTTCTCAGCTGTAATTTGTTCACCCAACATGTTATTTATCTTTATGGAGAGACACCTCTAGTGAACTGTGAATCCCAGTCCTTTCTTTTACACTGATAAAATCATCATGCTCTGTTTACTTACTTCAAGCATTGTTCTCTTTAATTCCATTGCAAAATAACATCTCTTTGCACACTATACGGTTAATCCTTTTTTTCAGCAAAACCAGTGAGATTGAAAACCTCGCTGTAAGTTGGGGCAAAGTATTGTGATTGTGTTGTGTGCAGGTTCCACGTTGTTGCTGACGCCGGTAGTGCGCCCTGCCACAAGTCAGCTAGCAACACCTTTAGAAGTCACTTTTTCTCCCACTGGTCGATTAAACCTTGTTTTCTTACTGAGGGTGAACTTGTTGTTGTGCTCATCACACCTTCCTCTTGGGGTTTCCCAACCGCTTCCATCAAGCACATCATCAATGGCGATAGCGACGGTCTACATAGACTAGGTAAACTCAGCCCTAGGGACAAAAATGTATCACGTGCTCGCTCCCGTAAATTCCACGCGGGCTCAACTCATGGACTCACGGGGATATTAGAGCGCCTCTTCTGGCGATCACCCTTAGGGCACCGTCGCCTCCCGTCTAGCCTTCCTCTCAACACCCCATGGTGGGTCCGGCTAACCAGCACTGTCGAGGGTACTCCTCGCCAATGCCCTCCGATAGGGGCTTAGGGTTGATGGAATCCTGCAAGCTGACACGAGACATCGGTTCACAGACAAGCGGGGAGAGCAATTTACCCAGGTTCGGGGCCCTCGATGAGGTAAAACCCTTACGTCCTGCCTGTCTGTTCTTGATTATGATGACAATGGGTTACAATGGGGTGCCAAATAGTTCGGCTGAGATCTCGTCGAGATGGCTACTGCTAAGGTGACCTAGCTCTAAGCTTTTGCTGGCTAAGATTGCTAAGATTGATCGTGTCCCTCGGCAGCCCCTCTCCTGGCCTTTATATAGGAGGCCAGGTCTCAAGAGGCTTAACCGAATACGACTAGGTTTACAGTGGTTTTAGATCTGATCTTTCCGTGTTCGGTTGCTTCCTTGTCTTGCCCGTCAAGGAACCTTCTGGTGCATCGTCCTAGCGGCCCATCTCGCCTTCAGGTGTCTTCATGGGCCTCCAATTAGTCAATACAGGATAGGGCAATATCGGTTACCCGAAGGGTAGTGCCCACGTCAGTAGCCCCCGAGTGTCTAGCAGAAGATAGTTCGGGTAGAGACTAAATCATGTCTTCTCCTTCATTGCCCTTGTTCATCTTGAATCTGCTCCGTCTTCATTTTATCGGGTGCGCGTCAGCGCTCCCGATGGGAGTAGCCCCCGAGTCTAGGTACGGATGCTTGCAATCCGTGCGTAGACTCAAGTTGTACCACTCGAATATTCTCCTCTGCCGATGTTTTTCGCAGGTCTTCATAGGTCATCCGATATATTTTCTTTATGCAAGGGATGATGAGTAACGTGCACAACTTTTGTTGGTTAACTGCCGATGGCAAAACAACGTTACCCTACACAGAATCAAGTCTCCGGGCATGATCCTGGAGTGCAAAAAACTTCTATCGGGTGCGCGTCGCGCGCTCCCGATGGGAGTATCCCTCAAGTCTGGGTGCGAGTGCTTGTAACCGAGTGCAGACTCGAGCTATTCAAACAATATTTCTTCAATCCCCTTTTTCTTTCGACTGCTCATTCTGTCGAGTCTTCATTTTATCGGGTGCGCGTCAGCGCTCCCGATGGGAGTAGCCCCCGAGTCTAGGTACGGATGTCTGCAGCCGGGCGTAGACTCAAGTCCTTCATCCGATAACTTTTCATTTTTCCTTCGAATGCCTCAAGGTGTTTTTTTATGACGTCACTGTTGACGTGTAACTGCTGTGGGCTGATTGACAGGACTTGACCTGACGGGCCCACCCTAGCTCTGCGCGGGCAGATTTTAGGGCTTAAACAATGCACGCGTGGCGATCAAGGCGTCTCCTCGATTTTCGCACAACGTGGGAATAATGGGCCGCCGGTTCCACTCCTTCCTCAAGCGCCACGTGTATAGTCAGATCTGCTCCACCCCCCACGATGCTTTGTGGAGTTATGGCCACGACTGGGCACAAATTCTTACGGGATAAATAGGAGGCCTCCTCTTTTTTTTATCTTTTACCCCGTTTACTGCTCATCTTCTCCCTCAAGCCTCCCTGTTCCTCTGCCTCTTCATCAGAAGCTCTGTTCACCATGGGCAAGAAGAAGAGCGGCAGTACCTCGGAGGCGGCCAAAGTTAGCCGTGACTGGAGCGCCTCCGCCATCTCCAACCGTGACATCAGCAAGCTTCGCGCTCTCGGCTTCGTCTCCGCATCTGAGGAAGACATTTGTCTCCCAGGTTCGGTTTCTCGCCCTAAGCCCCCAAAGGGCTTCACTGTCATGTTTGCAGCCTTCCTGTTTCGTGGCCTCTCTCTTCCGGCCCACGAGTTCCTTCGTTCCCTCCTTTTCTTCTATGGGATTCAGCTCTGGCAGCTGACCCCAAATTCCATCCTCCACCTCTCCATTTTCATTACCGTCTGCGAGGCCTTCCTCGGCATTGAGCCCCACTGGGGTCTTTGGAGGAAGATCTTCTATGTGAAGCGTCACAACGACAGTAATGGCCCCCCCCCCCGTCGTTGGTGGCGTTGGCTTCGTCGTCAGGAAGGAGGTCGACTACTTCGACTACCCAATGAAGGAATCCGTCCAGGGCTGGCGCAACAAGTGGTTCTACCTGCGAGATCCCGCCGTTTCTGGGCGGCGTTCAAATCTCCCTCCCTTCGATGATGTCTTGGTAGCTCAGAAGAAGAAGTCTTGGCAAAACGCCCTTTCTCCTGAAGAAAAGGCGACAGCCGATGAACTGTTTGAGCAGATAGTCACTTTGAAGAATACAGGAGGCCTGACGATGTGCGGCACTGAAGTAGTTTCAGTGTTCCTACAATGTCGAGTGCAGCCGCTGATGTCCCGCCCTCACCAATTATGGCTTTATACTGGCAAAGGCGACAAGTCAAGGATCAACTCTGCCGACCTATCGGCAGATGAGCTTCGGGACGAGGTTCGTCGCCTAACATGCCTCAGTACGAAGGACACCATCGTCTTGACATCAGCTCGTCCTCCCTATGATTTCGACCACCTCCCGTCCGAGGTAATCTTACTGCTCCTCGCATGCTTTCATCTCTTTTTGCTTCGTCGCGTTTTACAATCTTCTTTACTTTTTTTGATAGGCCCCAGTCGTCGTCCGATGCTATCCTCCTTCACCGGAAAGTGGTGTGGAACCGGAGGACGATGACGATGATTCTGAAGGAACTGAAGGCGCCCAGCAGGTCCTCGAGGACAGCGATGTTCAAGAGGGTGACACTGCCGAAGACGCCGCTTTTACTAGGGGCAGGCGCCGCTTGCAGATAGATGACGATTTCATCACGACGGCTGAATATAGTCCCATCGACCAAGATAATGATGTCGTTGGAACTCCTCCGCCTTCTCCTGTTAAGAAGAGTTCAACAAGTTTCTTCGTGGGCGAAGATGATCTGGACCTGTGAGCATCTATACTCTTTTTCTTGATTTATTTCTTGTCATCCTGCATGCTAACTGTGCACTATACTTAAGTAGCTCCGATGATGACGATGTTCCTCTCGCGAAGAGGGCCAAGTTAGTCTCCGAGAGAGCAGCATCGGCTAAGAAGTCAGATCCTTCTCCTGCCAAGTCAACGCCTCCTACCAGGACGGCTGTAGAGAAGATTCCGGTGTCGAAGGTTATTCCTCCCGGTGATCCCCCTGCTACGTTGGCTTCTCGCGACCACGTAAGTTTTTATGTTACCTTGTATTGCTAGATTTCTCTTTTTATCGACTGAATCTCCCTTCTTCCTTGCTGCAGCCGATTTATGCCACAGTCGATGCTGTGGCAGATTTTGCTGAGCAGTTTACCCGACTGGAGGCTGAAAACGCCCAGCTTCGGAAGAGCGTCAAGACCTCGGCTGATCAGGTGTTAGAAGCCAACAGGTTTGCCTCCAATGCCAAGAACGAGAATGCCTCGCTGAAGAGAGAGCTGTCGAAGCTAAAGCAGCAAATGAAGGACGAACAGGAAGCCAGGCGAGCGGCAGCGATCGCAGTCGACAAGAAGGAAGGCGTCCTCCGCGAATCCGTCAAGGATTTATTAGGTAAAAACCCATGGTATCCCGCTTTTTTATTGGTGTTTCTTTATTGATTACTGATATGTCTTTCCTTCAGAGGCCGCCAATATAACTATCAGTCGTCGTCATCAGCTTCGGGTGGACTCCACAGTTGATGCCTTGTCACTTGCCGCTGAGTCTAATGTCCAGGTCCTTGGACTACTACAAAAGACCAAGGGAGCATTGTCGAGGCTATACTCGATGATCTTCCCGAAGATGAAGCAGGACAAGACTCTCAACGAGATGGCGGATGCTTTCCTTGTTGATCCTTCCGAGCCCGTGGAGGTACTGAAACGCCGTAGCCGCTTGATCGGGGCGGTTCTTACTTTTCAGTTGCTTATGGGCCATGGGATGGGGTCAGAATTGGAGGAGTTCTCTAAGGTACTGCCTGTTGATGATGAAAACCATCTGGTCGACCTTGAGCCTTTCAAAAGATCGGCAATAACTTGCGCCAACCGACTTCTGAAGCTGGTGGATTAAGCACAAGCCGAGCCTATTCCTGAATCTGTCCCTGGTTCATCGTCAGCGAACCCTTGAACTATTATTTGACCTGTTGTAAATAAGATCATCCGTAACTTGAAGTAGACCAATTAAAATTCGGCTCTGTTGCCAATTCAAACATCCTTTTGTCTGTATAATGTATACTGAGCGCTCCCGATGGGAGTTTTTATGTTAATGCTTGGTCTGAACTGAGGACTGTACTGCAGATTCCTTCATCTTCTTCCCGTGCCGAGCTCTTTCTGAACCCTTCGAGTAATGACGAGTCAGGCCTTGTTCGTCGCTTACGTGATCAGGTGTCTTGTCTAAATAAAGACATCACTTATCTTCGTGTGATGGCAGCCTTGGTGAAGAAAAAAGGAGAGATAGCGACTGCTGTCGAGCAATACGCTCTCGATGGTCTTCATGTTGCTACCGAAAGCTTGGGCTGTAAGTATTAGCCTATCTTCTGATTTCTAGTCATAGCTTGAATGTTCTTTTATCTGACATTCGTTCCTTTTCCAGTCGTAGCTTCGGATGCAGCTGAAGAGAACAAGAAGATTCATGAAGAGGTTGAGGCGATGACCGATGTTGCGCATCCGACGCATGGTTTATGGCTTCATCGTCCGAAGGCTGTCGTCATGGCGAAGTTCAAGTACCGGGTGATGAAGGCGCATTACTATTTTGATAAGTACTACGCTCATCTCACGATGGTTTGGAACACCTTGTTTCCTCTGGACCAAGCACCTGAAACCTTGTCTGGCCTGTTCACCCGATTCAAGTCTCCTGAGAGGATTCGACAGTTGGTGCGGAAAGAGCTTCTGGCTGGTGCTGAGCTTGCCTTTGCTTCGATATTGGCGTGCCATCCATCTTTAAACTTGAGAGCCGTAGCAAATACTGAGAGGGATTTAGGCCAGTATTATGATGTTGCTAGAGGTCCTGCTTACACCGTTGTTTCTCGGATGGAGTCATGCCTTGAAAAGGAACTGAAGACCCACTGGGACCGGGGAACCCGATTATGAATGTAATAACCTTGTATCTGCATAAGATTGTTTACTGCGTGCGCTGCACGCTATGTTAGTTTGATTAATTTTTTTTTCGAGTGCGGCTGAGTGATCAGTTCAACCTGCTTTCTCGACGACTTCGTTGAATTTTATGCAATGTTATTGCGAAGTCGCTATGTAATTTATTCGAGAGCTTGGCTTCGTCACGCGGTGCACCGGTTTGAGCCTTATTTTGTGATAATGTAACCATCGACTGCAGCACTCGCGTGTTTTTCGAGGCTTGGATTGGTTGTTTTTTGTGTGTCATTAATCTTAGCTCTCGCTGAGAGTATTTAATTAATGACACTGTGTGAGCACATTTCTTTTGGGCCAACGCTCCCGATGGGAGTTAGAGCTGATGGTAGGGGCTCCAAACGTTATGTTCGGGTGCCAAAGCCTGGAGCAGGAAAAAGGTAGAAAATCTGATTAGATCTTTATTCATAATGTAAAAGCAACCTTATAGGCCGTTGAATAATTAAAAACAATCGTGTCCTATGTATAGAACCGGCGCAACTGTGCGATGTTCCATGGATTCTCGACGTCTTTTCCTGAAGCTAGATTTTTGAGCCGATAAGCTCCTCCTGGTATCACTTCGGTGATGATGTATGGTCCTTCCCATGGAGATTCTAGCTTCAAGGGTCTTTTTTGCTTCAGCCGAAGTACCATATCCCCCACATTGAAACTTCGACTGCGTATTCGTCGGCTATGGTAGTTTCTCAGCGCTTGCTGGTATACCGTTGTTCTTGCCAAGGCGATATCTCGTGCTTCGTCAAGGAGATCGACTGCATCTTGTAGCGCGATGTTGGAGGAGGACTCTGTGTATGCTGTCACTCAAGGAGCTTCAAATCGGACCTCGGCTGGTAGAACTGCTTCGGCTCCGTGCACCAAGAATAATGGAGTATATTGAGTCGACCTGTTGGGTGTAGTACGCAAACTCCAGAGTACAGATGGTAACTCTTCGACCCAGGCTCCGGCTATGCCTTTAAGGCATTTCTTGAGGCCATCTCCTATTAGACCATTGATCCTTTCCACCTGGCCGTTGGTCTGGGGGTGAGAGACTGATGCGAATTTCAATTTGATTCCTCCATCATCACAAAATTTCCTGAACTCCTCGGAATCAAAGTTGGAGCCGTTGTCTGTGACGATGTTGTGGGGCATACCGAATCAACAAGTTATTCCCTTGAAGAATTGAACCACCGTTTCAGCTTTTTGGTTTCGCACAGGTACTGCCTCGATCCACTTAGTGAATTTGTCGACTGCAACCAATAAGTACGTGTGTCCTCCGGGTGACGATCTTGGCAGCGGTCCAACTTGATCGAGTCCCCATTGAGCGAAAGGCCATGCCAAGGGTATTGTCATTAGGTCTGTTGCAGGAGCGTGTGGTTTTGGTGAAAAACGTTGGCAGGGATCGCACTTCATGACTAGATCCCTAGCATCCGACGCTGCCGTTGGCCAGTAAAATCCTGCCCTAAAGGCTTTTGCCACAAGGGCCCTGCTCCCCGCGTGATGCCTGCAGGTTCCTTCGTGTATCTCGCGCAACAGTGCTTTTCCATCGTCAATGGCGATGCACCTTTGGAAGATCCCTGAGATGCTACGCTTGTAAAGCTCTCCATTTATCACGGCGAAGGCCTTTGAACGTCTGACGATTCGTCTAGCTTCCACAGAGTCTTCTGGCAGCTCTTGCTTTGTCAGATACGGTAGGAACGGCTTGGTCCATAGTGGCTCGAGGAGGAGGACTTGTTCGGAAGGAGGAGTTGGAGATTCTTCAGCCGAAGGAATTTGCTGTGAGCTTGCCTCTAATTCATCAGCCGATGGTTTTGGAGGTGCCGACGTCTTTTCTTTTATTGATCGTTGAGCGATCACTTCGTAAAACACTCCGTCTGGGATGGAGGAGCATGTAGACCCGATGTTTGCCAAAGTGTCAGCTTCCTCATTACTGGCTCTGCCGATATGTTTGAGCTCGCAACCTTCGAATTTAGCTTCCATATTCTGATACAGCTGCCGGTAGGCGATCATGTTGTCGCTTACTGCGTCGCACAGGTTCATCGATTGCTGCACCACCAAGTTTGAGTCTCCATAGATTTCTAGACGAGTAGCACCACACGCCTTTGCCATTTTCATTCCGTGCAACAGCGCTTCGTATTCTGCTTCGTTGTTCATCGGCAGAGAGAAATTCATACGTAGTATATATTTCATCTTATCTCCCTGCGGTGATATCAGCACCACTCCTGCTCCTGCACCTGTACTCCGTTTTGACCCATCGAAGTACATTATCCATGACCCCGACATGTCGGGTGCTGCTGGTGTCTACGATTGGATCCAATCTGCCACGAAATCTGGGAGGATTTGGGATTTTATCGCCGTTCGATTAACGTAAGTTATATCATGTGGCGCTATTTCGATAGCCCATTGAGACACTCGACCTGTGGCTTCCGGATTGGTCATTATGCTCTTCAGGGGTGCTTCACTTACAACGATAATCGGGTGCTTCGTGAAGTAGTGCCGCAACTTGCGGGCTGACCTCCATACTGCGTATGCCAGCTTCTGATGATGGGGATACCTCTGCCTTGCAGGAGTGAGCACTTCACTGAGGTAGTAAACGGGCCTCTGCACGCCATGAACTCTCCCTGCTTCCTCTCGTTCGACGACTAAAACGCTGCTGAAGACTTGCGCTGTTGCGGCTATGTACATGAGCAACGTCTCCTTCTCGCGCGGGGTCACAAGCACTGGGGAGGTCGATAGGATTTTCTTCAAGTTGTCAAAGGATTCCTGTGCCTCCTTTGTCCACTCGAACTTTTCCGACTTTTTCATCAAGTTGTAGAAAGGCAAGGCTTTCTCCCCTAGCTTTGCAATGAATCTGCTGAGCGCCGCTAGCCGGCCTGCCAACTGCTGCACTTGGTGCAGATTCTTTGGCGGCTCCATATCAAGAATAGCTTTGATTTTTAAGGGATTGGCTTTGATTCCTCTGGCTGATATGAAGTACCCGAGTACTTGTCCTCCTGGCACTCCGAAGAAGCATTTTTTGGGATTCAACTTGATTTTGTATCTGTCCAGATTGTCAAAGGTTTCCCGCAAATCATCGATGAGCGTGGCTGCGTGCTTCGTTTTCACCACGATGTCATCGATGTAAACTTCAATGTTTCTTCCAATCTGTTCCCCGAGGCAGGCTTGCATGCAACGTTGGTAAGTTGCTCCCGCATTTTTCAGCCTAAAGGTCATGACGTTGTAACAGAAAACGCCGTGTGGAGTGATGAACGCAGTTAGCTCCTGGTCTTCCTTCTTCAGTTTAATCTGATTGTACCCGGAGTATGCATCAAGGAAAGAGAGACGGTCGCATCCGGTCGTGGAGTCGACTATTTGGTCTATTCGAGGCAGCGGGAAATGATCTTTCGGGCAGTGCTTGTTAAGGCTGGTGTAATCGATGCACATGCGGAGGGCGGTTGTGTCCTTCTTCGGCACCATGACGGGATTAGCCACCCACTCAGATTCCTTAAGCTCTCGAATAAATCCTGCATTGCGGAGTCGATTAACTTCTTCGCCGATTGCTCTTCTCTTTGGTTCGGAAAATAATCGCATTGATTGCTGTACTGGTTTGGCCGTCGGGTCAACATTTAGGGCGTGCTCAGCGAGTTCCCTGGGGATACCTGGCATGTCGGATGGTTCCCATGCAAATATCTCCTAGCGCTCACGGAGGAACTCGATGAGCGTGCCTTCCTATGCGTCAGTGAGGTCAGCCAAAGTATTGACGTCTTCTTCAGATCAGTAGGGTGCACCTGTAGCTTCTTAGTTTCCTTTGCAGCGTCGACCTCATCGGATCTTACGTTTCGATTGACGGCTGGTGGTTGTGCGTGGTCTGTAACGGTATTGATTGCGTTGAGTTCTTCCTTGGCTCCGAACTTCAAGGCGATCTTCTGGAACTCCCTGTCGCAGTTGTCTGATCGAGCAAAGCTGCCATGAACGGTTATTGGGGTCCCGTTGTTGCCTGGCATCTTCAGTTTCAGGTATGCATAATGAGGTACGACCATGAATTTAGCAAACGCAGGTCTGCCGAGGATGGCGTGGTACTGAGATTCCCAGTCGACTACTTCGAACTCGATCCTTTCTTTCCTGAAATTACTGGGCGTGCCGAAGACTACGTCCAACGATGTTTTGCCGAGCGAGTAAGCGGGTCGAGTCGGTATAATGCCGTGAAACCCTGTATCAGATTCTCTTAGCATGTCGACTGTTAAACCCATTGCTCTCATTGTGCTGGCGAATAGCAGGTTCAAGCCGCTTCCTCCATCCATGAATACTTTGCTCATATTGTACCCTCCAATCTGTGCTTCAAGGACAAGGGCCACGTGACCAGCAATTGGGACAGCTTTCGGGTGATCCGCCCTGCTGAAGGAGATGCTTTATTCTGACCAGTCGATGAAATCCGGTGTATCAACCATGGCGACTTCCGCATATTTTACTTCTCGGGAGAACTTCTTGATTTCTCTCTTTGAAAAGCTGGTTTTATGGATCATGTTGATTTGTCCGCGTAGCTCTGGGAATACTTCGGCTGGTACATATTCGTCTTTTTCCATTGGTTCGTATGGTTCTGGTACATACGGTTCTGGCGGATGGTTGTAGGATCTTGCCTTCTCCTCCATCACGTGAACTCTTGATATAGCTTCGGCTCTAAGATCATCACAGAACTGTCGAATCTCTAGGAAGTGTCGGCAGTTCCTCAACAAATGACTGGACTTCTCCCGACCATCTTTTGGATCAATATAGGAGTGGAGGTAACATGGCGCCTCGAGTTGCTCTGTCGCCGAAAGGTACGGAGAACGGATGCGGCCCCTAATTGACGATGTGTCGTGGCATCCTTGCTCGAACTGTCGAGGGTGTACTGCTGTTCTACCTTCCTCCTCATGGTGTGAGCTTCTTCGTCTCTTTCTTTGTCCAGCCGCGGTGTCGAGACCCCCTCGGTTGCTCTCTTGTATGCTCCTGGGTGGAATTTTTAGGGTTGTCGCTGAAGGGACACCCTCCGGAGGTACGGCCTTTGAGTCGGACGCGCCGGCCCTAGGGAGGCGAAGGAAACCTCCAGAATCGATGACGAAGTGGATGCCACCGAAAACAGCCTCCGCGTCGTGAGACGATGCCATAGAGTTTGGGTGAAGTGCTTCGCGGCGCGGTACAAACTCAAAGGACCCGCAGCGGATCGGATCTCTCGACTCTGCCGGCATCGGTGATTCGAGTAAGAATGCCACGGACGTGACTGGTACTGCCGATGACTTGCCCTGTGCCGACAGGTTTCCCACAGACGGCGCCAATTGTCGAGGGTACTCCTCGCCAATGCCCTCCGATAGGGGCTTAGGGTTGATGGAATCCTGCAAGCTGACACGAGACATCGGTTCACAGACAAGCGGGGAGAGCAATTTACCCAGGTTCGGGGCCCTCGATGAGGTAAAACCCTTACGTCCTGCCTGTCTGTTCTTGATTATGATGACAATGGGTTACAATGAGGTGCCAAATAGTTCGGCTGAGATCTCGTCGAGATGGCTATTGCTAAGGTGACTTAGCTCTAAGTTTTTGCTGGCTAAGATTGCTAAGATTGATCGTGTCCCTCGGCAGCCCCTCTCCTGGCCTTTATATAGGAGGCCAGGTCTCAAGAGGCTTAACCGAATACGACTAGATTTACAGTAGTTTTAGATCTGATCTTTCCTTGTTCCGCTGCTTCCTTGTCTTACCCGTCAAGGAACCTTCTGGTGCACCGTCCTAGCGGCCCATCTCGCCTTCAGGTGTCTTCATGGGCCTCCAATTAGTCAATACAGGATAGGGCAATGTCGGTTACCCGAAGGGTAGTGCCCACGTCAAGCCCCTCCGCTGGCAGGTTACTTTTCACTCCTTCCTTGCGTGGCAGCCCTCGACGACCTTGGATCATGGTTTTCTCTACCTCTGTCGTGAAGCTCTACGTCTGGTCCTCCTGGATGCGGATGGCCTTACCGCTGATGCTAGATTCCTGATGCACGGTGATAAAGTTACCCAGAGCTCTGAGATCGAACTCCCTTGTCATCTAGTCAAGGTTGGAATTCAAGATCTCCCTGCCATCCAAGATCCCCAGGTACCGCTGCCTCCCCTAGACATATGTTCTGGTATTTCTCTGCAATGATAGATTTGGAGCATCTTTATTCATTCTCGACATCCCACATTTCTACCGAGTTTTTTATGGTAGCTTCTTTTTCGTTATCTTCCCAACAGAATTGGTTTCATGTCAATCAAAGTTCCGGAGTATTTTCTATTTTAAAGAAAAAGAAAAAAAGTTTTGGCCTGAAGCAGTCCGGCCCACCGCCCGGCACCGCCGTGCCTACCACCGGCCCATCCGGTGCGCACCGGCCCTGGCGCCGGTGCCAACCGGGCACAGTCTAGAAACGTTTTCATCTTCGCTCGGCCCCAGGCCCGGGCGAACCAGGCCCTCCGCCGGTTGTGGGCTCTTTTGGCCACCATCGGCCTGCTGGACCCCGTCCGACCTATCGACCGGCATTGCCAGCCGACGCGCCAGCCTGTCTGGCGCCCAGCCCGGTGGACCTGTCCGGCGCCCAGCCTGCTGGACCCCGTCATTTTTGTGCCTGTTTTATTCCCCAACGACTCTATTTTCCTTAGGCTACAAATAGTCCTTCTTCCACCTTGGGCTGGGTAAGTTCTTCCACTCTCTCTCCTCCATTGTTGACTTTGAAGAACTTGCCCTATCTCTTGATTTCCCCCCATGATTCTTGCTTATTCTTGAGGGATCTAAGAGAGGAGATCTAGATCTACAATCCCCACCAATCCATTTCTCCTCTAAGTGAGGGGAACCCTTTGGATCTAGATATTGTAGTCATTTGTTGATTTCCTACATTGTTCGTCCTCTCTAATCTCATCCTAGCATTTGTTGCTTTGGTGGGATTTGAGTGTGAAGGATTTGAACACCTTTGGTGTTCTTTCTTTGCCTCATTGCATAGTGTTGAGCTCTCCACCACGATTAGTTCGAGTGAGAGACCGTGAGATTGTTACTCTTGGAGGGTGACCTCCTCGTCGGCTTGGTTGCTGTCCCGGTGACCTCTTCGTGGAAGATTGTGAAGAGGCCCGGGATTCTCCTTCGTGGAGCTTGTGAAGTGGTTGTGGAGCTTGCCATCTCCGGAGTGGAGGAAAAGCTAACCATAAGGAAAGGGCCATTATCCTTCGTGGGTTTGGCTCGGAGAAGAAGGTGGGCCTTCGTGGGACCTCCACCTCTCCAAACGTGATGTACCTTCTTGCAAAGGAAGGGAACACGGGAATACATCTTCGTCTCCGCGTACCTCGGTTATTTCTATACCCGAGCTTACTTTCCTTGTGATAGTCATCGAGCTTGAAGTATCTATTATATCTTGTTCACATATATATCTTGTGCCTATCTTGATTAGCTCTAGTTATTGTTGTTGCACTTAGTTGAGCCTAGCATATTTAGGGTTTGTGCTTGTTAAATAAACATAGTTTAATTCCGCATTCTTACATGCCAAATCCATAAGAGTTTTTAAACGTATATTCACCCCCTCTAGGCGACATCTCGTCCTTTCATATGCCTACATGGGTGTGTCTTATTATCCCCATCTGCCAGCCAAGGGTTGCCAGTGTTAGTTTGTCATTTATAATTTTGCAATGCATAAAATCTTTTGAAAGGTCCTAAATTGGAATATCATAGGCTTAAATGATCTAGCTAAATGGACACTTATCTTTAATAAGATTCGAGAGTGTGGCTGCCACATTATCTGTTTCCGGAAATCAAAGAGAAATATAGTTGATTTAACTTTTCTTTTCTATCCTAGGAATTTTGATTCTTTTTTTTTGTGTCATCAATTGGTAGATCTTGTGGAATTATTAATGTCTGGGATAGTACATTTTTTACAGGACATGAGGTCTTCCACAACAATTATTCTCTCTCTATTGAATTCGATGCCACAAAATTTGACACCTACTAGACTTTGACAAATATTTATGCCCCTTGTCAAGATGTTGAACTGTTGGAATTTCTTCACTAGCTTCACAATGGTCACATTCCTCAAGATGAGAATTGTTTGTTATTTGTGACTCTAATCTCCTCACATCCCCCCAAGATAGGAATAGGCATGGGGAACTATTAATGAGATGTTGTTGTTTAATGAGGCTATTAGTCACCTTGGATAGGTTGATATCCCACTCAAAGGTAGAAAGTTTACATGGCGTAATATGCAGGCTGCTCCTTTACTTCTGAGACTGGACTGGTTTTTCTTTTCCCTAGCGTGGCTCTTCTTTTGGCCATGACAACATCTGATCATGTGCCTTGTGTCATCTCCACTGAAACCTCTATTCCTATATCAGAGGTTTTCAGAGTGGACAACATGTAGATGAACGTGGAAGGTTTGATACCTCTTGTAGAGCTCACTTAGACACATTCTTTCCATTATGCACATGCAACCAAGAGAATTTCGGCTACACATTATTTCCATTATGCACATGCAGCCAAAAGAATTTCAACTAAGTTTAAGTTATTGAGGAAAATCATAAAAACCTAGTCAAGGAAAAAATTCTACTCTCAAGGAGTCTATTGCAGACCTGAATGCCATTATCTCTCTCTTGGATGCCATAGATAACTTTAGAGACCTCTCAGTTGTGGAAAGAAACTTCAGAGTTGCAATGAAGAAACTCTTGGCTGTCCTGCTAGATCAGCAGTTTCTTTATTGGAAGTAAAGAGGAAAAATGAAGTGGGTAACTTTAGGAGATGAGAATTCAAGGTTCTTCCATTCCATGGCCTGTAGACAGAAGAGGAAAAATCATATTGCCTCCATCACAAATGCCATAGGAGAGTCTTTTGGTTAACATGTAGAGAAGGAAGCTTCGCTTCTTAAAACATATAAACAGAGACTAGGGCAGGTGGATTCTACTTCCCCTATTCCTAATATGATGCATTAGCTTCATACCAATGTGGATCTATCCTCCCTAGAAGCACCTTTTACACATGAGGAAATTGATGCAGTTGTCAAGGATTTTCAAAACAATAAATCCCCTGGGCTAGATGATTTTAATGTAGAGTTTTTTAAGAACTGTTGGGATATTGTGAAGAATGATTAGTATGACATGTGTGATCAATTTCATAATGGTAGTTTGTGTTTGAAAAGCATAATAGCTGTTTCATCACCTTGGTGACAAAAATGGAGGATGCCCCTACTATCAATGACTTCAGACCCATTTCTTTGTTGAATTGCACTTTGAAGCTCTTAACTAAATTATCACCTAATAGACTGTAATCCGTTATCCAGCAGCTGATTCATGAAAACCAATATGGGTTTATCAAGTCTAGAACAATCCAGGACTGTTGATGCATGTAAAATGCATATATGAACTTTTTTTTTATCACATTGAATTCCCACATATTTGTAACATATATGATGATAATAACATGTTTTACATTGATTTATGGGGATTTACCAATGATCCTCTTTATTTGGTTTATAACTCTACAGAACGGGAAAACCATGTTTTAGGTATTTTTCACTTTCAGAGACCTATACGGAGTTAAATTGACCTATGATTTTTGGAGGGTCACTTTTTCATCGAGAGAAACACCCTGGAGCTTTGGAGGAGACCTAGATGGGTCTGAGGCCCAAAAGAGGGCATGTGGAGCACCCAAACATGTTGTGCGGACCACTCAGCCTCTTCCGGTCGTCGATCATCCAATTTACCTAATTCTTTCTCCCACCGACGTATTTTGACCTAAAAATCACTATATATATGGCCCCGAAGAGTTCTCTTGAGGATAGCGCCATAGAAGAGAAAAACACGAAAAGAGAGGCCTGCAACAGAGAAAATTGGAGGGGGAAACTCTGCCGGGATCACCGTCGAAGGGATCTCCACCTTCTCCAACGCCATTATCATCATCACCATGATCAAGGGGGAGTAGTGCATCTATGAACTACGGGTTTGTGGCAGTATCTTAATATATTTGTCTCACGTTCTTCATAGTTCTTAGTGCCATATGAGCTACCCTACATGATTATGGCCATATTTGTAATACCTATGTGGTGGATCTTTATTCTATGATATTGTGTTATGAGATATGATCGTATTATGTGCAAGATGTATTGATAGATGCATATTATTTACCCCGTTCTTAAGTATTTATTCGGATCCAACATCTATGCAAGAGTGTGTGTGGGGTGATGTGTGTGTTAGATGGAGTAGCATGGTTTTAGTGATTGAATATGACAACAAATTCATGATCTATTATGGTTTTGCCTTTCTTTTACTATCTCACTAGGGATAAAGTGAATGCATGTGCTATGTTCGTCACGTGACAAAAGTGATGATCTTGTTTCTTCAAGGTAGCATATTTGATATTCAAACATCATGTCAAAGTACTTATGGCTATGCTCTGTTAATTCTTAATACAAGATTGCATGGAGTTTTCCCTTTCTTGTGGAGTATAAGAGAGATGTGTTGCATCATCTCTATGTTAGGATGTGATGCCGATATAAATGCGTATCTTTCACATGTTATTATTTTGCATCCTCATATCTCATTGATGAATTACTATTTATCTACTATAACTTAAAAGAGAGAATAGTCAAGTGAACCCATGAACCCCGGTCCAATTTTTATCATAAGAAACACCGTTGTCTCGCTTTTATCTTGTTTTTCATTTGCTGCACTATTTAATCCGAAAATACAAAAATATTTACCTTTTTTATTTGCATCCAAAACACCAAAAACAATCAATCCCGTTACAGTTTTTACCTAGTTACTATACTTTATCTAGTTTTAATTACTCGCTTTATTTTTACTTGTGTTTTATTCACTTACACAAAATTGTTTGAACTGTAGAAACAATTGAGAGATTTTAACACATGGAGAAATTTAGACGATTTTAGTGTTTTTCTCTTTAGATTTATCCATTTTTTCCCAAATTCAAATCTGGTGAATGGCGTGATTAATGGATTTGCCCTTCGATAGCAACTCGGTGGCCATTGTTGTAGTTGTTGTCGCGCAAGAGGAAACGCCAAATTTATTGAATTTACAAATTCCTCGCGCCTAGCACCATTACCGATGCACGAGAATTCATAGTCAACCCAGCGTGTTCGAAGAAGACTCTTCGCTTTTATTCCCGTTGCAACGCACGGGCAGTTTTCCTAGTAACTTAAAAGAGAGAATAGTCAAGTGAACCCATGAACCCCAGTCCAATTTTTATCATAAGAAACACCGTTATCTCGCTTTTATCTCGTTTTTCATTTGCTGCACTATTTAATCCGAAAATACAAAAATATTTACCTTTTTTATTTGCATCCAAAACACCAAAAACAATCAATCCCGTTACAGTTTCTACCTAGTTACTATACTTTATCTAGTTTTAATTACCCGCTTTATTTTTACTTGTGTTTTATTCACTTACACGAAACCTTGTGCTTGACAACCATATGGTGGAGTTAGGGACACAAGGATTTTATTTTACTTTGCGGGATTGCTAGAAGAAGAGAGATGAGAACACTCTTTGCTCAGTTTCCGGAGAGTTCACTCGAGCCACCCTTGTGGAGAAAATACTTTGCTGACACAACAACACTCTTCATTTGGAGTCATCATCAACTATTTGGCTTGGGCTTATGAATATCTACAACATTGTCATAAATCTAAAGAAAGAAGTGGTTGTCCTCAAGCTGGATTTTGAAAAAAGCCTTTGAAAAACTAGATCACTCCTTAATTTTATCTGTTCTGTAGGTAAACGGCTTTGGTAATCAATGGTGTCAATTGATTAACAACATTCTTGACAGTTCCACCTCTGTTGTCTTCCTTAATGGGATTCCTAGCTTCACATTCAAATGCAGGAGGTGTGTCAGGCAAGGTGATCATCTATCTCCCCGCTCGTTGTTCTGGCTGTGGATGTACTTCAGTCCACGATAAATGCTTCTCTCCATGCTGTGCTCCTACAAAGACCTTTGAACCTGCATTGCTCTGCCTCCTTTCCTATTATACAGTATGAAGATGATACACTTATTCTCATGCAAGCTGATGTTCGGCAAATTCAACATCTTACTGATGTGCTTAAAGTCTTTGGTGCAGCCTCCAGTCTGGATGTTAATTATTACAAATCCAGTCATATCCCTATTAATATTGAGGATAGAATTCAGACCTTAACTGCTTCCCTTCAGTGGCAAGTGGGTGATTTGCCCTTTACCTACCTGGGGCTGCCACTAAGCACAACCAAGCCTATGAAGGAGTTCTTCCTACCTTTGATCCAGTGTATTCAAAGGATATTGCATGTATGTACCATGTATCTCAATTATGGAAGTAAACTTAGAATGGTCACTTCTGTCATATCCTCTTTTTCTATGTTTTATCTATTCTCTCTTAAGATCTACTGGTGGGTTCTGACAGAGGTGAATAAATATAGAAGACATTGTTTATGGAGGGACAAGGATCTATAAGAAAGAAACCACCATTGCCATATTGGGATCTGGTCTGCAAACCCAAAGGATCAAGGAGGATTTGGAGTGCTTAATCTTGCAGTGCAGAATGATTGTGTTTGGATGAAGTATCTTCAGAAATTTTATAATCATGAAGATTTTCCTTGGGTAAAGTAGGCTTGGGAACTTTATTATCCCTCTGCTCTGTCTCCTGCTAGATCTAGAGAGATTTTCTTCTGGTGGAGAGACTGCTTAAAGGTTTTGCCATCATTCAAACATCTGCTTGTTTGTAAAATTGCTCAAGGAAACTCAATTCTCCTTTGAAAAGATCAAATGGATAGATATTCCTTTACAAGAGACTTGGCCCCACCACTTTTCTTATGCTAAGAATGAATCCATTTCCCTTAAAGAGGCTCTAGCTGTTATTGATATATCTGATCTGTTTAATCTCCCAGTCTTTGATGAGGCTACAGTGCAATTGAAGCTCTTTCAGTCTTTTTTACTTGAGTCCATTCCAAGCAATGATTTTGATTCCTGGACCATCTTAGGATAACAAATTTCGCTGAAAGTTGCTCAAGTTTATAAATCACAAACGGGAAATGAGATATCTGTTTGTGACCTCAAATGAATTTCGAGTGGTTGCTGTCAACAAAAGCATAGGACGTTTTTATGGCTGCTCCATGAGAATCGTCTGAACATTAGGGCTATGTTAGATAGGAAAGAATTTCAGAGGGTTGATTATTCCTGTGTTATGTGTGGCAGGCATCAACTTGAGACAACATATTATTTGTTCTTTCAGTGGCCATTAATTTAATGTCCTTCGCTAGCAATACCTATATACTTTGCGGACACCCCAGCTTTGGGTCACTTTGATTTCCAAGAAACTATTTCTAGTTTTAAGCTTGCTATCTCCAAGCCTTTCTTCATGGAACGTATTATGCTGATAACATGATCCATTTGGGTTACTCACAATGATTTCATCTAAGGCAGTATCTCCTAATGTTTACATATGCTAAAAGCGATTTAAAGAAGAGCTAGCTTGCTCTCCTGGTGCATAAAGCAAAGATGAAGATGAAGTCACACCATGGTATGCTGTAGCGCAATTCAGATAGCTAGATAGATTTTCCTTTTTGGTTTTGTGGCCTCTGCTAGTTGCTATTCAAGCAACTTTCATTTTGTAAACTATTTTGCTTTTATTAATGAAAATAAAAAATACGGAGTGGAGAAACCCACTATTCAGCCTCAAATTTTTTTTCCAAAGAAGCACTTCATCATATGTTGTGCTGCTACGAAGTTCCCCTACATTCTATTTTGATTTGTTGCATAACATGTAAGTCAGTGACAATCTTGGCGAACACCTAATGAACTGAAGAAACCTAGTTACGGAATATTCTTCCGTTGTGTTCATTCCAAGGAGTCCTGCTTCAGTGCTCTACATAACAGAAGTCAAGGTATATTTAGATCTTTTTCCTACCTTAGGCCTGCGGAAACGCATCCAGCCCATGTATATCTGTCTGTATACATACGGTATCTATACACCGCGTTAGAAAAAAGAGATCAAACCATCCCAGTTTCCTAACTACCGCCCCCACGTCGCCGTGCATGCGTTTTGAAACCAACTGGCTATGTCCACATCCGCTAGGATCCGACGACAACGCGTAGGATGAAGAAATCGCTACACCGGCATGGATCCTGCTAATTAAGGATGTTACATGCGCCGATCGTCTCCGCCATCGCTGGTGATATCATGTCTGCTCCAGATACGCCAATCCATCGATGGAGGGTACCTTATGTTCCCGGCGAGTCTAGGGTTAGGGTCTCCCCTCGACCCTATCGAGGTGTTGGGACGGTCAGGTTCTCTTGCTCGTGCGCGTGGGCTTCTTCCTCCAGCGCATCGACCATCGTGGTGTGTAGGCTTCTCCCTCCGGCGCATCGACCAGCGTCACACACGCACGTGACTATATTAGTACACCATACATACATAAACAAGACAACGCGGGCCATACATACCACTATAGGGTTGTACGTACATGTTAGATTTTTAAATTTTACGATCATACCTCGTTTAAGAAGGGGTATAGGAACATCTCTACGGTCCTTCTTTTGCTCGTGGCTAGAGAGTTTTGCTAGGGGAGCACCGGAGCAGAAAGTGCTTTCTAGGTGTGCCACCATACAACTTAAACTAACCAGGTCCAAGCTTTGAGGCATGGGATCGAGAGCGCCGAGCTCTGCCATTATTCACGGAGGGCACGGTATAATAATAGGGTTAAGTCTCTCTTCTTGCACCAC
Source organism: Lolium perenne (assembly GCF_019359855.2). Taxonomy (NCBI): domain Eukaryota; kingdom Viridiplantae; phylum Streptophyta; class Magnoliopsida; order Poales; family Poaceae; genus Lolium; species Lolium perenne. The sequence continues at coordinate 255,333,183 of NC_067246.2, read as the reverse complement.
TATTATAAAAAAAGCATTTCTGACTTTATTAACTCTTAGAAATTTAAGCACTTAGATTTGTGCATGTTACTAGTCCACTGGCGCACCTCAACAACCGTAGTTCGATTTCTGCCAGGGACAAATTTCGGAATTATCACGTCAAGTCACGCTTCTACTATATCAAAAAAGTGTCTAGTTCCTCCTAGACACGGTTTCATTTTTTACTAGTCCGGGTCAACCGAGCTGATTGGCGAATTAATGGTCATAGATTCTTGCATATTTCTAGAAAAAAAAGGCCGTGTTGCATCATCAAAATGAAAATGCAATTGAAGGGCAGACCTTTGACTTCAGATGATAGATCAACATCTGACGATAGCTAGCCAGCATAAATCCTGCTCGATCGGGTATTAGTGTCAGCATAAATCCTGTAGAGTGAAAAGGATAATCTGCTCTGGGTCTCCTCTAGACTTTGCCGCATCCGTCCCATAGGCCATAACGTGAGATCCCACTGTATGACCCTAGAAAATAAAACACGTCGTCTCTCTCTCCGTGGTGTTTATTAATTGCAGGCTTGGAACCACTGGCAGGCAATATCATTACTATCCTAATTTGTAGTTATGCTGAACACCAGTCAACCTATCTAATAGTGCTTCATGTTCATACCTGCATATACCATGGCATAAGACGCACTGGTCAACCTATGTTAAGGAATAAGGACAAAGAAAATCAATCAAGATCCCCTGTCGAATCTAGGACCAGCAGAATCGAAAGCCTCCACAATTAATAGTGATGATCAACATCATCAACTGGGGTGAACAGAGTTTGACACCAAGGTTAAGTGTACTCTCTGGACGATTAAGTGTCAAGGACGTTGTTCACTGCAGTGTGCCTATATAAGACGCCAAGACCCCATAGCTACTTCACAAACTGATCGCTTCCCACACAATACTTCGAGTGTACGTTGTAGCCGGGCAGCCAGGAAATTCTGAATCTCGAGTATGGCATTTGGGCAAGAGGCTTCAGAACAGCTGTGGCAGGAGCTCCTTGGCGGCTACAATCTCAACGCCAGGCTCCTGGCGCTGCTCGGGGACCCCCTCGATAAGCATGGCCAGGAGGCAGCTTTGGCGATGAGCCAAGAGCTCTCTCGGGTGTTCATGGTGTCCCTGTACACCCTCAAGCCTGGCGATAGTAGTCGGGTAGCACGAGTGAGAACGATGGCGCCCGAGACAACGGTCACCGAGGGAAGTGTCAGTCAGCGCACTCCGGCGACAGATGAACGCATCTGGTATACTAAGAATTTACTAATACTGATTTATCTTAGTACTCTCTTTGTTCATAAATAGTGGGTTTTTTGTGATTGTTTCCTTTTGGTTGGTTCCTTACTCTGTTTGATTCTATGGGCATTATAGCAGTGGCGAAGAGGCTGTTCCCCACCGAAAGCGCATAGGTGAGGAGGTTATAGAGAAGAAAATTACAGCCTCGCCTCACAAGGAGGGTTACAGATGGAAAAAATACGGGCAAAAGAATATTCAGAAGAGAAAATTTCCAAGGTGAAGTGGTTAAGTTCTCCCATTTGTCCGACATCATGCATGCTACTGCACCAAACATAAGCCAACCACAGAGATATTTAATCTTTAGGAAATATATCACTAGCAAGAAACTATAGAAAATGTGGTTTACATGCATGCATGGTTAAACTAAATTATATATGCTTGTCAAAATACTGGCCAAAACAATCGTATTTCTGTGATCTGACAAGTTTCTAGAAAAATAAAGTTAGGACATACATTTTCAATAAGTATATTTTAAGAAGTTAAGGTCACACTCAAATTTAGATGTCATGTAAAAAATTATTCAAAAATAATTATACTGTTGGAAAACTTTCTCTCTCTTCGTACATCTGTGAAAAGCTACGAAAGTTGGCGATAAGTAGAAGGTAAAATCCCAAATGTCATATTTTATTCTTGGAAAGAACTTTGAGATTTTTATATATTGTACTCATTTGCATTTTCATAGATTGGGGGACAACTCCGATTTCTATGATGTTACAGGTTTCTAAATAATTAATGTTATATGATATATATATATATATAATAAGTCGATGTCAAACTCAAATCCATCTTTTATGCCCAAAATATGTCAAAATTTAAAATACTACAAAAACTTTGTCTTTCGCCATATATTTGCCAATGGTTGTATTTTCCAAATCTCATTATCTTTAATTGAAGTCTTCCTTGAAGTTTCCATAGAATTCAACTTGTTCATATTTTATTAGATCTTTACATATCCAAGGAGTTCCTAGTTTCCCAAGAACAAGTAGTTCTACTGCCCAAGCCACCTCAAGGCAGCAAATTTGGCAATCTGCCAGTTAGAGTCGATTCATAATGAGTCAAGCAATGATTTTCCGTTATTTGGTTTGGAGCTAAGACATGCATGTCCCAACAAATTGTCAAACGTCAAGCCAGGCAGGCATGCTTCGTAGACTCAACAAGGACCCAACTTCCAGGTCTCTTAAAATATATTACTCTCTGCAGACCAAATTAATTGCCCTGTCTTAGGATTACACTTGTAGAATTAGACATAGTACTCTCTCCTTCACAATTACCTCGCATTTTAAGATTTGTTAAAGTTAAACTTTATGAAATTCAATTAAATATTTTAAAATATCAACAATACAATATAAATCCTAAATATTTTTGAATTATATGCATTTGTATGATTGTATGAATGTTGATATTTTTTCTTCTACTCTAAAACTTCACAAATTATAACGTTGACTAAACCTAAAACACGAGGTAATTGTAAATAGAGAGAGTATATTGCTGCCGTCAATTAATTTGGGCTGAAGAGAATACTGTGTAAAATTAGGTCGCACATATTGTCTTCTGCCCCTCAACACACTCCAAAGAGAAGGTATTTGTCTCCGTTCATTACCTGGCCCATCTGACTAATCTCTACATGTATATGCACTGTGCAGGCAGTACTACAAATGCATGTACAGCCATGAGCGCGGCTGCAGGGCGAAGAAGCGTGTTCAGCAGCAGGATAATGGCAGCGACGCCCATGGCCCAATGTTTCAGGTCACCTTCATGAACGAGCACACGTGCCACCAAGTGCTTCCCAGCCAAAACAGCAGCAATAATGCAACTAATTTACCGGCGACGAACACTACTAGTACTATGACTAGGAACGGCGCTCATTCTGATCCTGCAGCCCACATCGGCGACAACGCTGGACTGCAAAACAAGATCATGACCTGCGCTCTCACCACGGTCATCGGCGGAGCTCCATCCCCGCCGCCGCCCGTGGAAGTGAGCCAGCTGAGTGATTCGGCGTCGTACGTGCCGCCGCGCCTGCCGGAGGTCAGCATGGGCTTGGAGTATGAGACGACGGTGTCGGAGACGGGTTTCTCGTGCGGCTCCCCAATTCCGCCTCCCGTCGAGGCACCTGCTGCTCCATCGTCGTGGTCATTGCCGCCGCCACTGCACATGGAAGCGAGCTCGAGCTATCTGGTCGGCGGCGGAAACATACCGAGCATGGACCCTATGATGATGGAGGAGATGTATTTCCCGTGCGCCCCGCTATTTTCTCCCGTTGCAGCTCACTCGTCGATCATCGGCTGCGACGATGTGCCTATGGCTGTCGTCGCCGGTCAGTGGTACACGGACACGTCGTCACCGTGGCCACAATATTAAGGCGAGGGGACGGGTGCACCGAACGAATTACCGGCGCAAAGCGTACTACTTCTTCCTGCTAGTTGTCGCTGATTTACTATAAATTTGAATTATACTAAATCGGTGACAACTAATATGACGTTGTACTACATCACATACTCAGTCTCATATGTAGACGGCAATATGAACATTGTGCATTAGTCTTCGGGATTTTGCTAGTTTATGAGAATTAAGTTTGTGCTCAGTTAGGCTGCTCGTAGCGGAGAGTAACTAACATATGTCATGTTACTAGTTTAAGTTACTATCTTCATAGTGGGTAGTAGTAATTTAGATGTGGTTGCATGCAATGTGTCATTAATTATGTTGTAGACTCATATTGCTTTGAGATGTGTGATGTTATGGTAACATAGTTAGTTACCACATCACACTCTTTCTTCTTTTATTATCATGCCATGTCACCAAAATATATATCTTAAGAGGTGTGATGTTACCACCTATATTACCCCCACTATGAGCGGTCTTAAATCCTACTCCCTCCATACCGGATTAGAAGGCAAATCTAGCATTTGGAGAGAAACCGTTTTATTAGGCAAATCCTGAAATTAACTCCCTCAATTAACTACAACGCGTGGGCTAGCCTATAAGAGCATGTTCAATCGGAAGCGCTTATCGAGACGCTTAGAGAGAAAAAGAAATTGTCATCAATTTAAAAACTTACTGAAGCATCTGTCCTTCCAACGCTGGACGCTTAGCAGCCGATGCTAAATTGCCCGGATGCTGCGCTGCATGCTCTCGTCCCTTCGCGCCCAACAGAAAGAAATAGACTAAGGCTGGTGCCAACGCGGGCGAGTGGCGGGGCGATAGCGCCCGGCGCGGGCGGGAGGCGGGCGGGACGGGAGGGAGGGGCGACGGCGGGGGCGCGGGCGGTATCGCCCGCTCCCGCCCGGCTACCGCCCGCGTTGGGGGCGAGAGCGAGGCGGGACCGAGGCGGGAGGCGGGCGGCAGCGATGGCGGGGTGGGGCGAGAGGCGGGGCGAGAGGGAAAGGCTGAGGTGGCGCGTTGTGATTGGTTGTTGGGGTAGCCGTTGGGGTAGCCGTTGCTGGTTCAAAAAAATCCGAAAAAAACCCCAAAAATTCATCCCAACCCCCTATAAATACCCCCATATGTTTTCAGTCATTCCACAGCTCCACTCTCCATTTTTATGTAATTTTTTTATGATGTAATCGGTAACAATTTTAGTTCAATAAAATAATTTCCTTGCATTATTTATATTGTTGTAATGCGAAAAAGAAATGCTGATGTTGAAGAGAGAGAAAAGCTGACGTTTTTTTTTTTCGAAATGGGGCATTGCCCAGCCTCTGCATCAATGTGATGCACACGGCTTTTCATTTATTTGAATGGTTCAAAAAAAATTCAGAAGTTTACATCACGGATCAGAGATGGTTGAGACAAGTATCAACCATCGAAAAATGAATAAAAACACAGAATTATCCATTTTGTATCCTACTAGTGTGTCGCCACCCAGTAGCCTGGAAAAAGAAGTCCTGAGTAACCGTCAGCAGACGGTTGCACCCAATATCCATAGTCTCCCGCTGATCCTCCGGAAGAAGGAAAGCCCATTGTTGGATCCAGTACGCCGCACGCCGTATAACCTGCAAAAAATTAGTTCCCTTTTGTCTGTTAAAAATTATGTCATTCCGGTTTGTCCAAATAGACCAGCATACAGCAGATATGCCAATCCGTATTCTATTCTTATCCAATTTATGAACCCCATTAAGCCAATTACCAAACATATTAGTAATATTTGCAGGTGGGTGTATACCAAAAGTAAAATAAATCATTCGCCAAACAATTTTGGCAAATGGACATGATAAGAATAAGTGATTTATGGTTTCTGGCTCATTACAAAAACAACATTTAGTGCATCCATGCCAATTCCGTTTCACCAAATTGTCTTTTGTGAGCAGTACTTTATTGTTAAGAAACCACATAAAAATTTTGATCTTGAGAGGTATTTTTAATTTCCACAGATATTTGCGTAAAAAAGGAGTGTGACCACTCATTAAGTCAAGATACATTGATTTGACTGAAAATGTTCCGGAATCAGTAAGTTTCCAAACAAATTTATCCGGAGTGTTTGTCAACTGTACCATCATTAGCCGTTGACAAAGATTAATCCATTGATTCCATTTGTTTTCATTAAAAGCCCTCCTAAAAGCAATATTAAGCGGATTTTGTGCCAACACAGTAGCAACTAAAACATTCTTTCGCTGTACTATATTATACAACGCCGGATATTGCTGTGCTAAAGAAGTGTCTCCTAGCCAAATGTCCTCCCAAAACCGTGTATCAGATCCGTTCCCCACTTTAAAAAAGCCCCTACTAAAAAAATCATCTTTCACACGCATAAGACCTTTCCAAAATGGAGAATCAGTAGGTTTCCCCTCAACATGTGCTAACGTTTGGTTTTTCAAATATTTATTAGAAAGAAGTTGCTGCCACATTCCCTCCTCAGTGAGAATTTTAAATAACCATTTGCTTAGCAAACATTTGTTTTTAAGTTCAAGAACTTCAATACCTAACCCTCCTTGGTCTTTAGGTCTACAAACCATACTCCATTTTGTAAGCCTATATTTCTTCTTCGTTTCATCCGTTTGCCAAAAAAAACTTGAGCGGTAGAAATCCAAACGTTTTCTGACCCCTACAGGAATCTCAAGGAATGACAACATGAACATTGGCAAACTCGTCAAAACTGAATTGATTAAGATTAACCGATCACCGTAGGATAGTAGTTTACTTCGCCAAGTCCCTAATTTTGCCCCAAAACGGCTCTCAATAGGATTCCATTCGGAATTTCTAAGTTTCCGATAATGCACAGGAATACCGAGATATCTTATCGGTAAGGACCCAGCCTCACACCCAAAGATTTGTCTATAATCCTGTTCCTTTTCTTTAGCCTTCCCAAAACAGAATATCTCACTTTTATGGAAGTTAATTTTCAATCCGCATAATTGCTCAAACATCGAAAGGATTAATTTCATATTTACGGCCTTTTCAACATCATGTTCCAAGAATAATATTGTGTCATCCGCATATTGGAGTATCGATACTCCCCCATCAACCAAATGAGGAATAAGACTCCCTACATGACCCTCTTCTTTCGCACGAGAAATTAAGATGGCAAGAACATCTGCGACAATATTGAAAAGAATTGGAGAAAAAGGGTCACCTTGTCTCAATCCTTTCCTAGTTTGGAAATTGTGTCCAACATCGTCATTAACCTTAATTCCGACACTACCTCCTTGGACAAAGTTTTTGATCAAATCACACCATTTGGGATCAAAGCCTTTCATCCTTAGAACTTGTTGGAGGAATGGCCATTTAACTTTGTCGTAAGCCTTCTCAAAGTCAATTTTGAAAAGAACTCCGTCTAACTTTTTCCGATTAATTTCATGAACAGCTTCATGTAGGACAACTACTCCCTCAAGGATATGGCGTCCCGGCATGAAAGCCGTCTGTGTTGGCCTAACAACCTTGTGAATTATCTGAGAGATTCGAATAGTAGCTACCTTAGTAAAAAATTTGAAACTCACATTAAGGAGGCAAATAGGCCGATATTGTTGTATCTGGATCGCATTTTCTTTTTTAGGTAATAACGTGATGACACCGAAATTAAGTTTATACAGAGGTAATTGGCCCATATGTAATTGTGTAAATAAGGCCATCAGGTCATCCTTAATTATACTCCAACATTTTTGGTAAAACTCCGCCGGAAAACCATCAGGTCCAGGAGACTTATTATGTTCCATCTGAGATATAGCCTCGAACACCTCAACTTCAGTAAAAGCCGTTGTAAGTATATTGTTTTCCTCCGGTGTTAGTTGAGGGATATCAGTCACGTGATTCTCCATCATGGAGAAAGAGGTATGTGCCGGTGCCCCAAACAATTTTTTATAATATTCAGTGATATAATATTCAGAGAAAAGCTGACGTGAAGGAGAGAGAACTAAAGCTGGCACTATAGCCTGTGCATTGGCACCGTGGGGTGAGAGTGGGGTGAGAGTGGAGTGAGAGTGAGGAAAAAAGCTGACGTGGCGGGTGAGAGTGAGGCTTGCCACCAGCCTAAGCGCCGGCTCCTCCTTTTGCGTCGACACCGTACAGGCGCTAGGATTTTCAACCTTAACTATACATCAACTAGGATTACGATCTTGGCATCGGGGGCAAGCGCCCCCGTTGTACATGCCCTAATCACACATGTCCTTTCCTTTCTCCAAGGATTTGCATGTCTCGTGTGAATGCTGCATGCAGTGTGAAACAGAACTGGTAGATCCTTTTGCCATGCATGAACTGCCCGTGGGGCCTAATAGGGAGCCAATCAACAATTGCCTAGGTCCCGCTGCACCAAGTTGTTTGCCTTTTAATCCATTGTGGAGGGATTTGCTAGTTTATGCGAGTACATCTTCAGATATTTTTCGTGATTCGTGCTAGTTATCATTTGTAACATGAGTTGTAATTGAGATTTAATGATGTCACGAAGTACTACCCTCATTTTAAGAATAAGATGCACATATAATTCAAGACAAACTTTGATCATAAAAATGGTGCAACAAAATCTTATTATATTATATGTAATTGTATCGTTGGTTAATACTGAAAAACACTTTCTAATGATGTTAATTTCGTACAAATAATTTTTATATATTTGAAATAATTCTTGATAAAAAAATGAAAAACGATGACACCTTATTTCTTGAAACGGAGGAAGTAGTTCTTCGACTGAGAAATAGTCGCACCCTTATTCTTCAACACCATGTGTGTGTATTATTGTACTTTCAATTGTACTACCTCCATCCCAAGGTTTAAGGCCTACATTTTTTTCAGAAAGTCAAACTATGTTAAGTTTGACTAAGTATTTATAAAAAACATTAACATATCAAATACAAAATTAATATTATTAGATAGATAATGAAATATATTTTCACATGCTATCTACAAAATATCATATCTATTGATAGATTAGTCTAAAATTTTGATTAAGCTTTACTTGCTTTGACTTTTTCAAAATAATATAAGCCTTAAGCCATGTGATGGAGGTAGTAAAAAACTACTAGGAAGGTCACTGTGGAGGACATGCCGGACCTATGGCACTAGGGGTGTGTTTGATTCTCCTTTCCCAACCTGCTTTTAGTGTATGGAAGTCAAAAGATTCCACAGCAGCCTCACCCCTGCTTTCACCAGGTGAAAACCAAGAATCAATGAAATTACCTGCCTCTACCACTAGCAAGTGGATACTGGCTCGCGTGTTTTGATGGCTATCATGACTTGTAGGGTCCATATGCCAGGTTGATTTGGCAGCCCACGTGGCTAGTGCCGCCCCCGCACACCGTCTCCTTGCCCTCCGCTCTCTGCTCCTGCTTGTGTATAGTGCCACCACTGCACACCTACTCCTTGCCTCCGTCGACCAGAGCCGCCCCGCATGCCCTCCTCCAATTTTCGCTGGACATTTCTTCCTATTTCTTGTGAAATTGAAGGAATTTTGCCCCTATTTCCGTCCGGGTTCATCACAGCGAGGAAGAACAGATCGAAGAAAATTTGGTCAACGCCTTGTTGCACCTTGATCCCAGCTCGCCTTGGCCCACCTTGCCTGCCCCACAGCTTCTGCCACCGCGTGGCTCGGACCGGGATCCAGTGCCTTGACATAGGCAAGGTACCAATAAACAGTACAATGCCTTGCTGATTGAGCCGTTGGATCAAAATCAGACAGACAAGATTAAGCACTGTAGCATATACACTGTACATTGCACTGTAGCATATTTACTGTAGGTGAACCGCTGTAGCACATGTCCTGTAGTCGGCTTCTGTAGCAGTGGAATATTCATATTCATCTGACCATTATTTTCTGATCCAACATCTCAGAAAGAGGGGCAAGGTAGGATACTATTCACATGCGCCTTGCCTTTGTCAAGGCACTGGATCTCAATCCGCGTGGCTCACCCCGCACCATCGGCCGCAGGCCACGCACTCGCCAGCCGCATGCCTCCCTTTTCCGCCGGCGCAGATTCTCTAACATGCAACCAACAAGTCAGACGTTGCCCAACCCCTGCCCGATGGAGTCCGTCCCAGATCACACGGCAGCTGCTCTTTTCCGGTTCTCCCCGCTTGGCCCCTGCTGTTCTCTCCTCTCTCAACAGCTCAGATGTTTTGAGCCCAGGTTAAGACATATGAGAAAATAGACAGTTAACTAAACGTACGTACATACGTATATTTTTTCAGAGAACATAACATATAGACATAAGAGCATCTCTAACTGATCCCCTAAAATTTTAAGAGCAAAATGACTCCCTATACCTTAACTTTCTATATTTTGCGTCACAGATTCAATCCCCAATAACTTAGAGCACTACAAATTTGTTTTTTTGCAAATCAACCATATGAATCAAACTATCAATATTACATACCAAATTAAATGTAATAAATTAAAGGACCGCGCTAGGCGTCGGCCGACCGATCCGAGGCGCGGATTGGTCGCCCCGCCCACCGTTCATTCTGCCACATCGTACGGTGAGGAATCATTTCGCTTTGGACAGTTTGCTTTCCCACTGCTGCTTCGATGCTTGCATGTTGTTGCTGGTCACGGGTGGATCCCACTCTCTTGATGCTGATGTGCACGTGCGCTGCGACTTCTACCTCATGCTGCGCTGCTGTGGTTGTTGTGCAAGCCCGGGAATCTGTCCTCGCATGGTGCTAGGCTGCTAGCTGGCCAGTGAAGTACAGGATGGTATAAAAAGCTTCATTGCTATGGTTAAATAGGCGATTTGCACAAAAATAACTCAAAAGTGAAAGAAAAGCACAGATTGATCCTCCGGCGAAACTATTTCACTCATCTAATCCTTTTGTGTGGCGTCCCTCTGTAACATCCCAAATTTCAATAAAAAGAAAGTTAGAGAATTCCAGAGAGCAAAATTTTAAACAAACAAAAACTTTTTTAATTGCATATAGTACCATGCATAGGACTTGTGCATTTGATTGATATGCCATGATGATTGCTATTACTTGTATTTGATATGCTCTAAAACCCTAATGTGATCATATGAAGATCACCAACCAAATAAATCAAAGAGGAAGAAAATCCAATAATTGGAGAAACCCTAAAAACCCTAACATATGCCCTATGGCATTTTTTATAAATTTTGACCCTAGACCATTTTGGTCTTCACCATTAGTTGAATAATGTTATTAAACACTTATTACAACTTTTGGAATCAAAGAATCACAAGTCAAATAATTTCCAAATGCAGAACTAGCTCACATAGAATAATGGTCAAAACTGGAATTTATATCCTGATCACTACTTTGAGCCATTGCCATTCATTTTTCTCAAACCAAATCTTGCTAACTCTTTGCACCATTTCAAAGTAAACATCAAGGTGAACAACTTTTGTAAAGATCACCATGCCAAAATCATTCTTGATCATTAGCTATGCTCATCCAAAGTCTCAACTTTTTAACATATTCAACAATCTCCACTTAGCCCAATTTTGCAAATTCTTGAATTCTACAATTCCACCACCACCTCTAATCATCTCTGGTCAAATACAACTTATCTAAACACACACATTTCAAAAAGATTCACCATTTGAATTAAATCAAATTTGGACATTTTTCACAAAATTCAAATATGACACTATTTGCCACTATTGCAAATAGTGATCTACTCCACCTAATCTACTCCAAATCTAATCTACATTGTCCCCTGGTCCCCTTAATACATTTTAATGCTCAATAGAACCCTAGGGAGAGAGAGAGCAAGGCTAGACATGGCCATGCCGGCCATGTCGCCCAACCCGACGAGCTCACCCCTCTCCCCTTGCTTCCCTGCCCTGGCCACCACGCCACAGCATGCCACCACATCTCCTATGCCACCCTAGCACCGCCATGGTCGAGCTCAACGACGACACTGGCCGGACGACGCGCGCCCAGCACCCGCCCAGACGCCGCTCGTGTCGCGCGCATGCACGCCATGGACACGCTCAGTACACGCGCCGCGCCACCACCCTGCACTCGCCCTGGCCCCGCGTGCAACGAGTTGAGCATCACCTCGCCACCTGGACGCCGCTAGACACGGCCAAGACCAGACCCTGGACCGCCGCCGCCGTGAACGGGGAAGAAGATCCCGCCATGGCCGCGACCTGCCTGGAAGCAACGCGACCCAACCAGGCCCTCCCCGACCAAGCTGTCGCTGCCATTAGCCTCGCCTGGACACGTAGAGCATCGCTGCACCCTCGCCCAGCTCGACCACCCGCCGGAATCGCCGCGCCATGGTCGACCGCCACCCTGCCCCGCAGCACCCATGCGCTGCTATAAAAGGAGAGCTCCCCTGAGCAATCCAAGCACACCACCAGACTCCCCACCTCTCACAGCTACTCAACCACCTCACCACTCGTCTGATTCACGCCGGAGCAAGGCCAATCGCGAGCTCGCCGCCGCGGAAGCTCTGCAGAGATCGCCGGCGAACCAGGCCACCTCAGGCGACGCCACCGGTACCTGGAGCTTCGCCGTCGTCCACATCTATCCCAAGCACACTGCCATCCCTCGCTGGAGCACTGGTTAGCCCTCCGACCCCCTACCGCCGCCGCCAGAGCGTCGGGTTCTCGTCGGAGACGACGATGAACCACGGCCGCCTGATCGATTTCTAATCCAACGCCTCACTTTGAAACTTACCGCTTCGGCGTTTAAGAGCCGCTGACAGGCGGGACCCTCTGTCAAGCAGCCCGCGCGGCACTGGACCGTGGCTAGGCTGGCCTTGGGCCGTTTTTAAACCTTTGAGCCCATTTAGCTTTCCCGCCGGCCTTTTAATTCAAATCCAGTTTAATAAATTGCAAATGAATTTGAATACTGCCTCCACTTTGAAATTCAATAGATTCAAATTGGCTAAACCAAATTTAATGAACTTTATGTTGTTGGAAAGCTAGTAAAATTATCTATCCAATGCCACTGGTCCCATGACCAGATTCTTTGTAGAATTAATTTGATAAAAATAACAAGGCAGGGACTTTCCCTATTCAAATAATTCTTAAAAATCAACCAAAATATATATTAAGTTAATTCCAACTCTAATAGCTCAGATTTGACTTACACTAATTGTTTATGCAATAAAATGGTGTGGTCACTTTGCATGATCATGCCCTAGTTTAATTAATGGATAATTTGACTAGTTTAACTAGTTGATATTGTCCAAAACTATTAAGTAATTCATATGAAGTCTTAAACTTCATTTAAATCTTGTCTCACATGAATTCATGGGATGCTTGGACCCCTGGTCCCAACTCTCTTATATGAATTACTTAGAGATTTAAATCATATGTAGTGTATTAAATGATATGGGGTGATCTACCTCATTTAAATCATTTTTTCCAAATGATGATGCTGAACATTTGACTTAGGTCAACATGAGTTCATACATGATTGTTTGAGAAATTAAATCTTAAGAAGATTTCAATGAGAGAAAATTATTTCTCAAGAACCCTATGGAAACTATCATTTACAAATTAAATACAAAGAAGTGATTTCTATTCAAACAACACAACCCATGCACTCTAAGTAGATTATTTGTGTGCATAGAATAGTTTGTGTGTTTCTATGTGATATATGGAATAGCCATTGAATTAGTGAGTAATTATACTCATATTCAAATTTAGACGGTAGCACCGGAGAGTACGCCGAAGAAGAAGGTTGCTACCAAGAGGAGGAGGAGGAACAGTTTGAGAACTACCAAGGCAAGCTAATATTCTTGCAAAGTGCAAAGCCCCTTGGGGCAAGGCACCATGATTCTTACCTTTTCTTACATAAGCCTATCCCAAGTTTTTACCTTACAAGTTTACTTGTTTTCTCAATGAGTTACTTTTATAGTTAACTTTGGTCAAGGTACAAGTTGATTACTAGAGTAGTGAAGTTAGTCTCCATCAAGCAAAGCAAGATAGCACCCCTCATGATTTAGAGCTAGTGCTAATGAAATAAAACTTGACTACTCTAGATGGGAACAATGTGAATTTGAAATGAATTTGAAACCTTGGAATGATGATGCATTCCATTGAATGATTTTTGAAGGTGAATATGACCAAGAGAAGATGGGGATTTTTGATAAAACAATGATGTTGGTTTGAATGCGATACCTTTCCAATTATTAAGTACCCCCACAATACCTGATTATGGGTAGGGCTTAACTGGAAGTTTATACATCTTAGTATGGGTTCCCTCTGAACACACGTCATAGGGGTAACGCTTGAGGCTGCCTCCGTTGTTGAGAAATGATGTGAAATTGAGGTGAATTGTACGGCCAAGCCCTGTGCAGTTCCCAGGTTGATAGTTGGTCTTCACTGGGAGGCCAAGCTCATGTGGAGAGGTGCTCATACTAGGATTTATAAGTGAAAGGTTATGGTTGATGATCCGCGTACTGTGTTACGATGATTCGGGGTAATCCCGACGGATGAAATCAAATGTTGTGGCACAAGTGTGCAACCTCTGCAGAGTGTAAACCTATTCGAATAGCCGTGTCCACGGTTACGGACGGTTGGAAAGGCCATACAGTTTCCGATGTCATATCTTTGAAAATGATGTTGAAAGATGATGGTGAAATGACTTGTGGTGAATTGAATTGAAATTACCACTTGAATGGTGGGAATGACACTAATGTTCCCACTTGAGTTAGTTAGCACTTGAATAAGCTTTTCTCAAATATTGTGAATTAAAACTAGCTTTATGCAAATAAACTAGAGCTTAGCAAACCATACTAGAATGTCTAGCACTTACATTAGTATTAGTTTGCGAGTACTTAAAGTACTCACGGCTTTGTCCCTGGCTATTCAAATGGCCAGAGAATGAAGATGAACAAGGAGACGACCAGCAGGATGCCTACGACAACTAGGAGTCTTCCGACGTCAAGCGTTGGCCTGTGGACTAGAGAGTCCTTGTATCTTACGCTTCCGCTATGAACTATGAACTTGTGTTTGTTCGTTGATCGATAGATCAACTATTCGTGTAATATGGATCATGTGATTCCAAATTGGTAAGACTTATGGTTTGTAATGAATGATGACTGTGATACTTAACTATTATGCCTCGCAACAACAATATTCCTGGGATTGCGATGTATGACATAATAGGCATCTGGACTTAAAAATCCGGGTGTTGACACGTTGGTATCAGAGCCATTGTTTGACCTTAGAAGACCTTAGTTAGAATGGGCGTTCTGAAAAACTTAACTTTGAAATCAAATGAAAGAAAATATTTGTGAAAATTTACTACACTCTTGTCTTGGAGACTTTGCCAAAATTTGATGAATCATGTTCTATCTTATTTGAATCAACTTAAAATTTTGCCACACTTTGCACTCTCTAACTTACTCATCCAATTCTCTTTCGGATGGAGCCGAATGAACCCATCAACACCAAGTTTTATCAGCTTGGGAACGGAGGGAGCTTGATCTTCGAGCACGACCTCAACGCCGTCTCTGACTTCCTTGGGCGCCCACACCCCGAGTTCCACGGGGTTCAGCTGGACGACACGCCCGGAGGAGAGTTGCAGTGGGTGATCACTGCCGACTTGAGGGGCAAGATGGAGCCTCCCACCTCGGAGAGGATCCTCTTCTCCTTCCGCGAGAGAAACTAGCTCGACGGACTCGCACGTGGCCTTCAGGAGGCACTTGCGCGCCTCTGTGGACAGAACGTGGTGCGCATCCTCGCCTCTCGCTACGCCCACCTTGTGAGGCGTGATGCTGCGGGAGTGCCCATGGAGCTGCAGCCGCACCCGGAGTTGAGGCACCATGCTGAGCACCTGGACTTCATGCTCTACCAGACTCAGAGGGACCTCGACGCCACTCGCGCTTACGCGAACCAGACCCATGCTCACATCACCGAGCAGGGTGAGGCGATCAAGCTACTCAACAACGACCGCAAGAGCCTTCGCCAGCAGCGTGCCAATAAGGACGCTACGATTCGTCGCCTTCGCGCCCGGATCGCGTCACTTGAGGCCACTGTCAAGGCCCAGGAGGATCAGATTCGTCTGCTGGAGGATGACGATGGAGGCATCGACATTCAGGGAGGAGACGCCTTCCTGAGCGATGACAACGACTTTGAGGAGGACGAGAACACCGAGGAGGAGGACTACGAGTTCCTGGAGGCAGGACCCGACGACTACGTCCCGATCGATGTCGAGGATGAGGAGTAGTTGCACTAGTCTCACTTATGTTGGTGTGAGTTGTATCCCGTCCCTTTTATCGTAGCATGAGAATGGTTCTTAAAACCATTGGAGTATGTGTGTGTTAGTTTGTACTATGTGTTGAATGAATGAATGAATGTTATGTTTGTCATGAAAAGATTATAAGTTTTCAAATATTTTTCAAACTTAACCAAAATGAACCATAGAATGTTCCCTCTTATCTCATGATCTTCTATATCTTCAGATGGCCCCTCCAAATCGCACCAACGACGAGTTGTTGCAACTGCTGCAAACCATGCTTGCCGACAGGGAAACAGAAAGAGCCGAACGCCAAGCCAACCTCATCGCTTTGCAGAACATCGCCAACCAAGGCCATGGAAATCATGACCACCCCAGATCCAAGCTCAAGAACTTCCAAAACACCAATCCCCCGGTGTTTAGCAAGACCGAGGAACCCCTCGACGCCGACAATTGGCTCCAGACTATGGAGAACAATCTGGAGGTAGCCGGAGTGGAAGCCAACGAGAAAGTCTTGTTTGCCACCCACTATCTCGCCGGAACAGCCCGCGCTTGGTGGACAAGCACCCGTGCCATGAACGGAGGTCAGTTCATGACTTGGGAGGATTTCAAGCTCAAGTTCAGCAAGTACCATGTACCCCCGGGTCTTATCAAAAAGATGAGGGATGAGTTCCGTGAACTGAAACAAGGTCGCATGACGGTGGTTGAACACCGCGACAAGTTTCTTACACTGTCGAGGTATGCCCCTGATGAGACCGACACCGTTGAGAAGAGGAAGGAGAGATTCCTGAACGGACCGCATGATGAGATGCAGACTGTCCTCGTCAACATCCCCTTCGCCGACCTTGAAGCCCTTGTCGACTCCGCCATCCAGATGGAGGGCAAGCTGAACCAAGCCAATGAGAACCGCAAGCGCCGCATGGCGAATCAAAGTGGATCAAGCGACCCCCAGAAGTATCGCCCTAGCTCAAGTGGAGGTTTCACTCCGAGAAACAACAAACCCCCGATGCAGAACTCGCGCCCCGGTTATCAGAACCGGAGTGGAGGAAACTCCAAGCCAGGAGGCTACAACAACAACTACAACAACAACAACTACTACAACCGCGCTCCACCCCGAGCCCCCAACAACAACAACACCAACACCAACACCGCTCCCAGAACCGGAAGCAACGCCATCCCCGTTGCGAACAAGCAGGACAAGACCACCATAACTTGCTATGAGTGTGGTGTAGTGGGGCACTACTCCAACGAGTGTCCCAAGCGTCTTGCCAAGCTCGCCGGCAACACCGCTGCACCTGCTCAGCAGCAACGCCGTGTCTCCACCGGCAAGAAGTTCGCCCCCAACAACCCCAATAACCGCAATGGCCGCCTCTACCACATGAACGCCGAAGAAGCCCAGGAAGCACCAGATGTTGTACTGGGTATGTTCTCTGTCAACCACATCCCTGCCAGAGTGTTGTTTGATTCCGGAGCATCTCATTCTTTTGTCACCGAAGACTTTGCATCAACAAGTAAAATTCAACCCCTCAGTTTGAAGCATGTTATGATAGTTCAAATTCCCGGATCAACCACCAAAGCCAGAAAATTTTGCAAAAATGTACCAATCAAAATCCATGATGTAGATTTCTATGCCAATCTAATCATACTTGGAACCAATGGTTTGGAAGTTGTCCTAGGAATGGACTGGATGTCAAAACACAATGGATTGATAGACTGTGCCAAGAAAGCCATAACCATGACTAGCAGCACCAGTATCGTAGTTGAGCACGTCTCTGAAAAACTACCCAGAAAGTTCACCTGCAACCAAAGTGTATCCAAGCCAACTCTGGATCAAATCAGGGTCGTTTGTTGCTACCCTGATGTGTTTCCGGATGATCTACCCGGTATGCCCCCGGATCGGGATATCGAGTTTATCATCGAGTTAATCCCCGGAACTGGACCCATAGCCCAGAGAGCTTACAGCATGAACGCAACCGAGCTTGTGGAGCTGAAGAAACAAATAGATGATATGTTGGCCAAAGGTCTGATTAGACCAAGTGCATCCCCCTGGAGATCCCACGTCTTGTTTGTGGACAAGAAGGATGGTGCAAATCATTTATGTACGGACTATCGTAAACTTAACGATGTCACCATAAAAAACAAATACCCCCTACCCAAGATAGAAGACTTGTTTGATCAACTTACCGGATCCAAAGTTTTCTCCAAGATAGATCTTAGAACTGGATATCATCAGCTAAAGATCCGAGCCACCAACATTCCAAAAACTGCCTTTACCACCAGATATGGGTTGTATGAGTACAACGTCATGTCGTTTGGACTGACCAATGCCCCCGCTTATTTCATGAATCTCATGAATAAGATCTTCATGAACTTTTTGGACAAGTTTGATGTTGTCTTCAGCGATGACATTCTCGTCTACTCCAAGTCCGAAGAGGAACATGAACAGCATTTGGAGATTGTCCTAGAAACCCTTAGACAGCACAAGTTATATGCCAAGTTTAGCAAGTGTGAGTTTTGGTTGGAGGAAGTTGGATTCCTGGGACACATCTTGTCTGCAGGAGGAATTGCCGTAGATCCCGCCAAGATCAAAACCGTTATGGAATGGCAAGCCCCAACCACACAAACCGAGGTCCGCGCTTTTCTTGGATTAGCCGGATACTACCGCAGATTTGTAGAAGGTTTTTCGAGCATCGCTCGACCAATGACCCAACTGTTGAAGAAGGACAGAAAGTTTGAGTGGACCGACAAATGTGAAGAGAGCTTTCAATAGCTCAAGAGTAGACTGACCACAACCCCAATACTGATCATGCCAGATATCGCAAAGCCCTTTGACGTATATTGCGACGCCTCCAAGACTGGACTTGGATGCGTGCTTGTGCAAGAAGGCAAGGTTGTATCCTACCTTTCAAGACAGCTAAAGCAACATGAGCAGAACTATCCAACCCATGACCTCGAGCTTGCAGCCGTGGTTTTAGCCTTGAAAGTTTGGCGTCATTACCTCATGGGTAATCGATGCGAGATATACTCCGACCACAAAAGCCTCAAATATATATTCACCCAGAAGGAGCTAAACATGAGACAACGCCGATGGATCGAATTGATCAAGGATTACGACATGGAGATTCACTACCACCCCGGCAAGGCCAATGTGGTAGCGGATGCTTTGAGTCGACTACCGTGCCAGTTGAACTCCATGCTCGCAACCGAACAGCCCAGCTTACACCAAGAGTTTGAACAGTTTAGACTTGAACTTGTTAGCGAAGGATTCCTAGCCAGTATAGAACTGCAACCCACCTTGGTTAGCCAGATCAAGGAAGCCCAGAAGGACAACGCTAGCATTGACGGAATCAAGAAACAGATAGCCGCAGGAAAAGCCCCCGGATTCACCGTAGACGAAGCCGGAGTTCTTTGGTACAAAGAACGTCTCTGTGTACCATCGGACTCTGACTTGAAACAAGTCATTCTGCAAGAAGCCCATGATACCCTTTATTCAATCCACCCCGGAGGTACCAAGATGTACCAAGACTTGAAGGAACAATTCCGGTGGCACAGAATGAAGAGAGAAATCGGTAGCTATATCGCCAAGTGTGACATCTGTCAGAGAGTCAAGGCAGAACATCAATGACCCGCCGGACTGTTACAACCCCTCCAGATTCCAGAATGGAAATGGGACTCCGTAGGAATGGACTTTATCACCGGACTGCCCAAATCCAGCAAAGGCAATGACTCCATATGGGTAGTGGTCGATAGATTGACCAAAGTCGCCCATTTCATCGCCGTCAAAACCACTTACCAAGGCCCCAAGTTAGCTGAACTATACATCTCCAGAATAGTCGCCCTGCACGGAACCCCGAAATCGATAGTGTCAGATAGAGGATCACAGTTCACCTCAAGGTTCGCGAGAAAGTGCATGAAGGACTAGGCACTCGCCTGAATTTCAGCACCGCCTATCACCCTCGGACCGACGGATCGATCGAGAGAGTCAACCAGATCTCGGAAGACATGCTTAGAGCATGCGTACTGGAATACGGATCCAAATGGGAAGACTGCTTACCTTACGCAGAATTCTCTTACAACAATAGCTACCAAGCCAGCCTACAGATGGCCCCTTTTGAAGCCTTGTACGGAAGGAAATGCCGTACTTCGAACTGGTCAGAAGTCGGAGAGAGCCAAGTTTTTGGCCCAGATGTTCTTCGTGAAGCCGAAGAGAAAGTCCACAAGATTCGCGAGTATCTCAAGACTGCCCAATCAAGACAGAAGAGCTACGCCGACAAGAGACGTCGGGAGATGACCTTCGAGATCGGAGACTTCGTCTATCTCAAGGTATCCCCCTTGAAAGGAATGCAAAGGTTTCAGCTGAAAGGAAAGCTCGCACCCCGATATGTCGGACCTTTCAAAGTCCTCAGCCGCCGAGGCGAAGTATCTTACCAATTGGAGCTACCCGAAGAGATATCGGCCGTGCACGACGTGTTTCACATCTCACTCCTCCGGAAGTGCCTTGAAGTCCCGGAGAAGACCGAAGTGTTCAAGAACATCGATCACCGATCGGTGGATATCAACAAGGATCTGACTTACCGCAAAGTGCCGATTCGCATCCTGGAGGAAGCTTATCGAACCACCCGCACCCGAAGCATCAAGTTTCTGAAGATCCAATGGAGCAATCATACCAAGGATGAAGCCACATGGGAACGCGAAGACTTCATGAAGAAGGAGTACCCAGATCTCTTTAGTACCTAACTTTCTTTTCGATCTCGGGACGAGATCTTTTGTAAGGTGGAAGGGTTTGTAACATCCCAAATTTCAATAAAAAGAAAGTTAGAGAATTCCAGAGAGCAAAATTTCAAACAAACAAAAACTTTTTTAATTGCATATAGTACCATGCATAGGACTTGTGCATTTGATTGATATGCCATGATGATTGCTATTACTTGTATTTGATATGCTCTAAAACCCTAATGTGATCATATGAAGATCACCAACCAAATAAATCAAAGAGGAAGAAAATCCAATAATTGGAGAAACCCTAAAAACCCTAACATATGCCCTATGGCATTTTTATAAATTTTGACCCTAGACCATTTTGGTCTTCACCATTAGTTGAATAATGTTATTAAACACTTATTACAACTTTTGGAATCAAAGAATCACAATTCAAATAATTTCCAAATGCAGAACTAGCTCACATAGAATAATGGTCAAAACTGAAATTTATATCCTGATCACTACTTTGAGCCATTGCCATTCATTTTTCTCAAACCAAATCTTGCTAACTCTTTGCACCATTTCAAAGTCAACATCAAGGTGAACAACTTTTGTATTGATCACCATGCCAAAATCATTCTTGATCATTAGCTATGCTCATCCAAAGTCTCAACTTTTTAACATATTCAACAATCTCCACTTAGCCCAATTTTGCAAATTCTTGAATTCTACAATTCCACCACCACCTATAATCATCTCTGGTCAAATACAACTTATATAAACACACACATTTCAAAAAGATTCACCATTTGAATTAAATCAAATTTGGACATTTTTCACAAAATTCAAATATGACACTATTTGCCACTATTGCAAATAGTGATCTACTCCACCTAATCTACTCCAAATCTAATCTACATTGTCCCCTGGTCCCCTTAATACATTTTAATGCTCAATAGAACCCTAGGGAGAGAGAGGGAAAGGCTAGACATGGCCATGCCGGCCATGTCGCCCAACCCGACGAGCTCACCCCTCTCCCCTTGCTTCCCTGCCCTGGCCACCACGCCACAGCACGCCAGCACATCTCCTACGCCACCCTAGCACCGCCATGGTCGAGCTCGACGACGACACTGGCCGGACGACGCGCGCCCAGCACCCGCCCAGACGCCGCTCGTGTCGCGCGCATGCACGCCATGGACACGCTCAGTACACGCGCCGCGCCACCACCCTGCACTCGCCCTGGCCCCGCGCGCAACGAGTTGAGCATCACCTCGCCACCTGGACGCCGCCAGACACGGCCAAGACCAGACCCTGGACCGCCGCCGCCGTGAACGGGGAAGAAGATCCCGCCATGGCCGCGACCTGCCTGGGAGCAACGCGACCCAACCAGGCCCTCCCCGACCAAGCTGTCGCTGCCATTAGCCTCGCCTGGACACGTAGAGCATCGCTGCACCATCGCCTAGCTCGACCACCCGCCGGAATCGCCGCGCCATGGTCGACCGCCACCCTGCCCCGCAGCACCCATGCGCTGCTATAAAAGGAGAGCTCCCCTGAGCAATCCAAGCACACCACCATACTCCCCACCTCTCACAGCTACTCAACCACCTCACCACTCGTCTGATTCACGCCGGAGCAAGGCCAATCGCGAGCTCGCCACCGTGGAAGCTCTGCAGAGATCGCCGGCGCACCAGGCCACCTCAGGCGACGCCACCGGTACCTGGAGCTTCGCCGTCGTCCACATCTACCCCAAGCACACTGCCATCCCTTGCTGGAGCACTGGTTAGCCCTCCGACCCCCTACCGCCGCCAGAGCGTCGGGTTCTCGTCGGAGACGACGATGAACCACGGCCGTCCGATCGATTTCTAATCCAACGCCTCACTTTGAAACTTACCGCTTCGGCGTTTAAGAGCCGCTGACAGGCGGGACCCTCTGTCAGGCAGCCCGCGCGGCACTGGACCGTGGCTAGGCTGGCCTTGGGCTGTTTTTAAACCTTTGAGCCCGTTTAGCTTTCCCGCCGGCCTTTTAATTCAAATCCAGTTTAATAAATTGCAAATGAATTTGAATACTGCCTCCACTTTGAAATTCAATAGATTCAAATTGGCTAAACCAAATTTAATGAACTTTATGTTGTTGGAAAGCTAGTAAAATCATCTATCCAATGCCACTGGTCACATGACCAGATTCTTTGTAGAATTAATTTGATAAAAATAACAAGGCAGGGACTCTTCCCTATTCAAATAATTCTTAAAAATCAACCAAAATAGATATTAAGTTAATTCCAACTCTAATAGCTCACATTTGACTTACACTAATTGTTTATGCAATAAAATGGTGTGGTCACTTTGCATGATCATGCCCTAGTTTAATTAATGGATAATTTTACTAGTTTAACTAGTTGATATTGTCCAAAACTATTAAGTAATTCATATGAAGTCTTAAACTTCATTTAAATCTTGTCTCACATGAATTCATGGGATGCTTGGACCCCTGGTCCCAACTCTCTTATATGAATTACTTAGAGATTTAAATCATATGTAGTGTATTAAATGATATGGGGTGATCTACCTCATTTAAATCATTTTTCCAAATGATGATGATGAACATTTGACTTAGGTCAACATGAGTTCATACATGATTGTTTGAGAAATTAAATCTTAAGAAGATTTCAATGAGAGGAAATTATTTCTCAAGAACCCTATGGAAACTATCATTTACATATTAAATACAAAGAAGTGATTTCTATTCAAACAACACAACCCATGCACTCTAAGTAGATTATTTGTGTGCATAGAATAGTTTGTGTGTTTCTATGTGATATATGGAATAGCCATTGAATTAGTGAGTAATTATACTCGTATTCAAATTTAGACGGTAGCACCGGAGAGTACGCCGAAGAAGAAGGTTGCTACCAAGAGGAGGAGGAGGAACAATTTGAGAACTACCAAGGAAAGCTAATATTCTTGCAAAGTGCAAAGCCCCTTGGGGCAAGGCACCATGATTCTTACCTTTTCTTACATAAGCCTATCCCAAGTTTTTACCTTACAAGTTTACTTGTTTTCTCAATGAGTTACTTTTATAATTAACTTTGGTCAAGGTACAAGTTGATTACTAGAGTAGTGAAGTTAGTCTCCATCAAGCAAAGCAAGATAGCACCCCTCATGATTTAGAGCTAGTGCTAATGAAATAAAACTTGACTACTCTAGATGGGAACAATGTGAATTTGAAATGAATTTGAAACCTTGGAATGATGATGCATTCCATTGAATGATTTTTGAAGGTGAATATGACCAAGAGAAGATGGGGATTTTTGATAAAACAATGATGTTGGTTTGAATGCGATACCTTTCCAATTATTAAGTACCCCCACAATACCTGATTATGGGTAGGGCTTAACTGGAAGTTTATACATCTTAGTATGGGTTCCCTCTGAACACACGTCATAGGGGTTACGCTTGAGGCTGCCTCCGTTGTTGAGAAATGATGTGAAATTGAGGTGAATTGTACGGCCAAGCCCTGTGCAGTTCCCTGTGCTGATGATTGGTCTTCACTGGGAGGCCAAGCTCATGGGGAGAGGTGCTCATACTAGGATTTATAAGTGAAAGGTTATGGTTGATGATCCGCGTACTGTGTTACGATGATTCGGGGTAATCCCGACGGATGAAATCAAATGTTGTGGCACAAGTGTGCAACCTCTGCAGAGTGTAAACCTATTCGAATAGCCGCGTCCACGGTTACGGACGGTTGGAAAGGCCATACAGTTTCCGATGTCATATCTTTGAAAATTATGTTGAAAGATGATGGTGAAATGACTTGTGGTGAATTGAATTGAAATCGCCACTTGAATGGTGGGAATGACACTAATGTTCCCACTTGAGTTAGTTAGCACTTGAATAAGCTTTTCTCAAATATTGTGAATTAAAACTAGCTTTATGCAAATAAACTAGAGCTTAGCAAACCATACTAGAATGTCTAGCACTTACATTAGTATTAGTTTGCGAGTACTTAAAGTACTCACGGCTTTGTCCCTGGCTATTCAAATGGCCAGAGTATGAAGATGAACAAGGAGACGACCAGCAGGACGCCTACGACAACTACGAGTCTTCCGACGTCAAGCGTTGGCCTGTGGACTAGAGAGTCCTTGTATCTTACGCTTCCGCTATGAACTATGAACTTGTGTTTGTTCGTTGATCGATAGATCAACTATTCGTGTAATATGGATCATGTGATTCCAAATTGGTAAGACTTATGGTTTGTAATGAATGATGACTGTGATACTTAACTATTATGCCTCGCAACAACAATATTCCTGGGATTGCGATGTATGACATAATAGGCATCTGGACTTAAAAATCCGGGTGTTGACAAGTTGGTATCAGAGCCATTGTTTGACCTTAGAAGACCTTAGTTAGAATGGGCGTTCTGAAAAACTTAACTTTGAAATCAAATGAAAGGAAATATTTGTGAAAATTTACTACACTCTTGTCTTGGAGACTTTGCCAAAATTTGATGAATCATGTTCTATCTTATTTGAATCAACTTAAAATTTTGCCACACTTTGCACTCTCTAACTTACTCATCCAATTCTCTTTCAGATGGAGCCGAATGAACCCATCAACACCAAGTTTTATCAGCTTGGGAACGGAGGGAGCTTGATCTTCGAGCACGACCTCAACGCCGTCTCTGACTTCCTTGGGCGCCCACACCCCGAGTTCCACGGGGTTCAGCTGGACGACACTCCCGGAGAAGAGTTGCAGTGGGTGATCACTGCCGACTTGAGGGGCAAGATGGAGCCTCCCACCTCGGAGAGGATCCTCTTCTCCTTCCGCGAGAGAAACTGGCTCGATGGACTCAAACGTGGCCTTCAGGAGGCACTTGCGCGCCTCTGTGGACAGAACGTGGTGCGCATCCTCGCCTCTCGCTACGCCCACCTTGTGAGGCGTGATGCTGCGGGAGTGCCCATGGAGCTGCAGCCGCACCCGGAAGTGAGGCACCATGCTGAGCACCTGGACTTCATGCTCTACCAGACTCAGAGGGACCTCGACGCCACTCGCGCTTACGCGAACCAGACCCATGCTCACATCACCGAGCAGGGTGAGGCGATCAAGCTACTCAACAACGACCGCAAGAGCCTTCGCCAGCAGCGTGCCAAGAAGGACGCTACGATTCGTCACCTTCGCGCCCGGATCGCGTCACTTGAGGCCACTGTCAAGGCCCAGGAGGATCAGATTCGTCAGCTGGAGGATGACGATGGAGGCATCGATATTCAGGGAGGAGACGCCTTCCTGAGTGACGACAACGACTTTGAGGAGGACGAGAACACCGAGGAGGAGGACTACGAGTTCCTGGAGGCAAGACCCGACGACTACGTCCCGATCGATGTCGAGGATGAGGAGTAGTTGCACTAGTCTCACTTATGTAGGTGTGAGTTGTATCCCGTCCCTTGTATCGTAGCATGAGAATGGTTCTTAAAACCATTGGAGTATGTGTGTGTTAGTTTGTACTATGTGTTGAATGAATGAATGAATGTTATGTTTGTCATGAAAAGATTACAAGTTTTCAAATATTTTTCAAACTTAACCAAAATGAACCATAGAATGTTCCCTCTTATCTCATGATCTTCTATATCTTCAGATGGCCCCTCCAAATCGCACCAACGACGCGATGTTGCAACTGCTGCAAACCATGCTTGCCGACAGGGAAACAGAAAGAGCCGAACGCCAAGCCAACCTCATCGCTTTGCAGAACATCGCCAACCAAGGCCATGGAAATCATGACCACCCCGGATCCAAGCTCAAGAACTTCCAAAACACCAATCCCCCGGTGTTTAGCAAGACCGAGGAACCCCTCGACGCCGACGATTGGCTCCAGACTATGGAGAACAATCTGGAGGTAGCCGGAGTGGAAGCCAACGAGAAAGTCTTGTTTGCCACCCACTATCTCGCCGGACCAGCCCGCGCTTGGTGGACAAGCACCCGTGCCATGAACGGAGGTCAGTTCATGACTTGGGAGGATTTCAAGCTCAAGTTCAGCAAGTACCATGTACCCCCGGGTCTTATCAAAAAGATGAGGGATGAGTTCCGTGAACTGAAACAAGGTCGCATGACGGTGGTTGAATACCGCGACAAGTTTCTTACACTGTCGAGGTATGCCCCTGATGAGACCAACACCGTTGAGAAGAGGAAGGAGAGATTCCTAAACGGACTGCATGATGAGATGCAGACTGTCCTCGTCAACATCCCCTTCGCCGACCTTGAAGCCCTTGTCGACTCCGCCATCCAGATGGAGGGCAAGCTGAACCAAGCCAATGAGAACCGCAAGCGCCGCATGGCGAATCAAAGTGGATCAAGCCACCCCCAGAAGTATCGCCCTAGCTCAAGTGGAGGTTTCACTCCGAGAAACAACAAACCCCCGATGCAGAACTCGCGCCCCGGTTATTAGAACCGGAGTGGAGGAAACTCCAAGCCAGGAGGCTACAACAACAACTACAACAACAACAACAACTACAACCGCGCTCCGCCCCGATCCCCCAACAACAACAACACCAACACCAACACCGCTCCCAGAACCGGAAGCAACGCCGTCCCCGTTGCGAACAAGCAGGACAAGACCACCATCACTTGCTATGAGTGTGGTGTAGTGGGGCACTACTCCAACGAGTGTCCCAAGCGTCTTGCCAAGCTCGCCGGCAACACCGCTGCACCTGCTCAGCAGCAACGCCGTGTCTCCACCGGCAAGAAGTTCGCCCCCAACAACCCAATAACCGCAACGGCCGCCTCTACCACATGAACGCCGAAGAAGCCCAGGAAGCACCAGATGTTGTACTGGGTATGTTCTCTGTCAACCACATCCCTGCCAGAGTGTTGTTTGATTCCGGAGCATCTCATTCTTTTGTCACCGAAGACTTTGCATCAACAAGTAAAATTCAACCCCTCAGTTTGAAGCATGTTATGATAGTTCAAATTCCCGGATCAACCACCAAAGCCAGAAAATTTTGCAAAAATGTACCAATCAAAATCCATGATGTAGATTTCTATGCCAATCTAATCATACTTGGAACCAAAGGTTTGGAAGTTGTCCTAGGAATGGACTGGATGTCAAAACACAATGGATTGACAGACTGTGCCAAGAAAGCCATAACCATGACTAGCAGCACCGGTATCGTAGTTGAGCACGTCTCTGAAAAACTACCCAGAAAGTTCACCTGCAACCAAAGTGTATCCAAGCCAACTCTGGATCAAATCAGGGTCGTTTGTCGCTACCCTGATGTGTTTCCGGATGATCTACCCGGTATGCCCCCGGATCGGGATATCGAGTTTATCATCGAGTTAATCCCCGGAACTGGACCCATAGCCCAGAGAGCTTACAGCATGAACGCAACCGAGCTTGTGGAGCTGAAGAAACAAATAGATGATATGTTGGCCAAAGGTCTGATTAGACCAAGTGCATCCCCCTGGAGATCCCCCGTCTTGTTTGTGGACAAGAAGGATGGTGCAAATCGTTTATGTATGGACTATCGTAAACTTAACGATGTCACCATCAAAAACAAATACCCCCTACCCAAGATAGAAGACTTGTTTGATCAACTTACCGGATCCAAAGTTTTCTCCAAGATAGATCTTAGAACTGGATATCATCAGCTAAAGATCCGATCCACCGACATTCCAAAAACTGCCTTTACCACCAGATATGGGTTGTATGAGTACAACGTCATGTCGTTTGGACTGACCAATGCCCCCGCTTATTTCATGAATCTCATGAATAAGATCTTCATGAACTTTTTGGACAAGTTTGTCGTTGTTTTCATCGATGACATTCTAGTCTACTCCAAGTCCGAAGAGGAACATGAACAGCATTTGGAGATTGTCCTAGAAACCCTTAGACAGCACAAGTTATATGCCAAGTTTAGCAAGTGTGAGTTTTGGTTGGAGGAAGTTGGATTCCTGGGACACATCTTGTCTGCAGGAGGAATTGCCGTAGATCCCGCCAAGATCAAA
Organism: Lolium perenne; assembly: GCF_019359855.2. Classification (NCBI taxonomy): domain Eukaryota; kingdom Viridiplantae; phylum Streptophyta; class Magnoliopsida; order Poales; family Poaceae; genus Lolium; species Lolium perenne. The sequence goes on along the minus strand of NC_067246.2, from coordinate 255,304,601 downwards.
ACCGTTATGGAATGGCAAGCCCCAACCACACAAACCGCGGTCCGCGCTTTTCTTGGATTAGCCGGATACTACCGCAGATTTGTAGAAGGTTTTTCGAGCATCGCTCGACCAATGACCCAACTGTTGAAGAAGGACAGAAAGTTTGAGTGGACCGACAAATGTGAAGAGACCTTTCAACAGCTCAAGAGTAGACTGACCACAGCCCCAATACTGATCATGCCAGATATCGCAAAGCCCTTTGACGTATATTGCGACGCCTCCAAGACTGGACTTGGATGCGTGCTTATGCAAGAAGGCAAGGTTGTATCCTACCTTTCAAGACAGCTAAAGCAACATGAGCAGAACTATCCAACCCATGACCTCGAGCTTGCAGCCGTGGTTTTAGCCTTGAAAGTTTGGCGTCATTACCTCATGGGTAATCGATGCGAGATCTACTCCGACCACAAAAGCCTCAAATATATATTCACCCAGAAGGAGCTAAACATGAGACAACGCCGATGGATCGAATTGATCAAGGATTACGACATGGAGATTCACTACCACCCCGGCAAAGCCAATGTGGTAGAGGATGCTTTGAGTCGACTGCCGTGCCAGTTGAACTCCATGCTCGCAATCGAACAGCCCAGCTTACACCAAGAGTTTGAACAGTTCAGACTTGAACTTGTTAGCGAAGGATTTCTAGCCAGCATAGAACTGCAACCCACCTTGGTTAGCCAGATCAAGGAAGCCCAGAAGGACAACGCTAGCATTGACAGAATCAAGAAACAGATAGCCGCAGGAAAATCCCCCGGATTAACCGTAGACGAAGCCGGAATTCTTTGGTACAAAGAACGTCTCTGCGTACCATCGGACTCTGACTTGAAACAAGTAATTCTGCAAGAAGCCCATGATACCCTTTATTCAATCCACCCCGGAGGTACCAAGATGTACCAAGACTTGAAGGAACAATTCTGGTGGCACGGAATGAAGAGAGAAATCGGTAGCTATATCGCCAGGTGTGACATCTGTCAGAGAGTCAAGGCAGAACATCAACGACCCGCCGGACTGTTACAACCCCTCCAGATTCCAGAATGGAAATGGGACTCCGTAGGAATGGACTTTATCACCAGACTGCCCAAATCCAGCAAAGGCAATGACTCCATATGGGTAGTGGTCGATAGATTGACCAAAGTCGCCCATTTCATCGCCGTCAAAACCACTTACCAAGGCCCCAAGTTAGCTGAACTATACATCTCCAGAATAGTCGCCCTGCACGGAACCCCGAAATCGATAGTGTCAGATAGAGGATCATAGTTCACCTCAAGGTTCTGGCAGAAAGTGCATGAAGGACTAGGCACTCGCCTGAATTTCAGCACCGCCTATCACCCTCAGACCGACGGACTGACTGAGAGAGTCAACCAGATACTGGAAGACATGCTTAGAGCATGCGTACTGGAATACGGATCCAAATGGGAAGACTGCTTACCTTACGCAGAATTCTCTTACAACAATAGCTACCAAGCCAGCCTACAGATGGCCCCTTTTGAAGCCTTGTATGGAAGGAAATGCCGTACCCCCCTGAACTGGTCAGAAGTCGGAGAGAGCCAAGTTTTTGGCCCAGATGTTCTTCGTGAAGCCGAAGAGAAAGTCCACAAGATTCACGAGTATCTCAAGACTGCCCAATCAAGACAGAAGAGCTACACCGACAAGAGACGTCGGGAGATGACCATCGAGATCGGAGACTTCGTCTATCTCAAGGTATCCCCCTTGAAAGGAATGCAAAGGTTTCAGCTGAAAGGAAAGCTCGCACCCCGATATGTCGGACCTTTCAAAGTCCTCAGCCGCCGAGGCGAAGTATCTTACCAATTGGAGCTACCCGAAGAGATGTCGGCCGTGCACGACGTGTTTCACATCTCACTCCTCCGGAAGTGCCTTGAAGTCCCGGAGAAGACCGAAGTGTTCAAGAACATCGATCACCGATCGGTGGATATCAACAAGGATCTGACTTACCGCGAAGTGCCGATTCGCATCCTGGAGGAAGCTTATCGAACCACCCGCACCCGAAGCATCAAGTTTCTGAAGATCCAATGGAGCAATCATACCGAGGATGAAGCCACATGGGAACGCGGAGACTTCATGAAGAAGGAGTACCCAGATCTCTTTAGTACCTAACTTTCTTTTCGATCTCGGGACGAGATCTTTTGTAAGGGGGAAGGGTTTGTAACATCCCAAATTTCAATAAAAAGAAAGTTAGAGAATTCCAGAGAGCAATATTTCAAACAAACAAAAACTTTTTTAATTGCATATAGTACCATGCATAGGACTTGTGCATTTGATTGATATGCCATGATGATTGCTATTACTTGTATTTGATATGCTCTAAAACCCTAATGTGATCATATGAAGATCACCAACCAAATAAATCAAAGAGGAAGAAAATCCAATAATTGGAGAAACCCTAAAAACCCTAACATATGCCCTATGGCATTTTTATAAATTTTGACCCTAGACCATTTTGGTCTTCACCATTAGTTGAATAATGTTATTAAACACTTATTACAACTTTTGGAATCAAAGAATCACAATTCAAATAATTTCCAAATGCAGAACTAGCTCACATAGAATAATGGTCAAAACTGAAATTTATATCCTGATCACTACTTTGAGCCATTGCCATTCATTTTTCTCAAACCAAATCTTGCTAACTCTTTGCACCATTTCAAAGTCAACATCAAGGTGAACAACTTTTGTAAAGATCACCATGCCAAAATCATTCTTGATCATTAGCTATGCTCATCCAAAGTCTCAACTTTTTAACATATTCAACAATCTCCACTTAGCCCAATTTTGCAAATTCTTGAATTCTACAATTCCACCACCACCTCTAATCATCTCTGGTCAAATACAACTTATCTAAACACACACATTTCAAAAAGATTCACCATTTGAATTAAATCAAATTTGGACATTTTTCACAAAATTCAAATATGACACTATTTGCCACTATTGCAAATAGTGATCTACTCCACCTAATCTACTCCAAATCTAATCTACATTGTCCCCTGGTCCCCTTAATACATTTTAATGCTCAATAGAACCCTAGGGAGAGAGAGGGCAAGGTTAGACATGGCCATGCCGGCCATGTCGCCCAACCCGACGAGCTCACCCCTCTCCCCTTGCTTCCCTGCCCTGGCCACCACGCCACAGCACGCCACCACATCTCCTACGCCACCCTAGCACCGCCATGGTCGAGCTCGACGACGACACTGGCCGGACGACGCGCGCCCAGCACCCGCCCAGACGCCGCTCGTGTCGCGCGCATGCACGCCATGGACACGCTCAGTACACGCGCCGCGCCACCACCCTGCACTCGCCCTGGCCCCGTGCGCAACGAGTTGAGCATCACCTCACCACCTGGACGCCGCCAGACACGACCAAGACCAGACCCTGGACCGCCGCCGCCGTGAACGGGGAAGAAGATCCCGCCATGGCCGCGACCTGCCTGGAAGCAACACGACCCAACCAGGCCCTCCCCGACCAAGCTGTCGCTGCCATTAGCCTCGCCTGGACACGTAGAGCATCGCTGCACCCTCGCCCAGCTCGACCACCCGCCGGAATCGCCGCGCCATGGTCGACCGCCACCCTGCCCCGCAGCACCCATGCGCTGCTATAAAAGGAGAGCTCCCCTGAGCAATCCAAGCACACCACCAGACTCCCCACCTCTCACATCTACTCAACCACCTCACCACTCGTCTGATTCACGCCGGAGCAAGGCCAATCGCGAGCTCACCGCCGCGGAAGCTCTGCAGAGATCGCCGGCGAACCAGGCCACCGCAGGCGACGCCACCGGTACCTGGAGCTTCGCCGTCGTCCACATCTACCCCAAGCACACTGCCATCCCTCGCTGGAGCACTGGTTAGCCCTCCGACCCCCTACAGCCGCCGCCAGAGCGTCGGGTTCTCGTCGGAGACGACGATGAACCACGGCCGTCCGATCGATTTCTAATCCAACGCCTCACTTTGAAACTTAGCGCTTCGGCGTTTAAGAGCCGCTGACAGGCGGGACCCTCTGTCAGGCAGCCCGCGCGGCACTGGACCGTGGCTGGGCTGGCCTTGGGCTGTTTTTAAACCTTTGAGCCCGTTTAGCTTTCCCGCCGGCCTTTTAATTCAAATCCAGTTTAATAAATTGCAAATGAATTTGAATACTTCCTCCACTTTGAAATTCAATAGATTCAAATTGGCTAAACCAAATTTAATGAACTTTATGTTGTTGGAAAGCTAGTAAAATTATCTATCCAATGCCACTGGTCCCATGACCAGATTCTTTGTAGAATTAATTTGATAAAAATAACAAAGCAGGGACTTTTCCCTATTAAAGTAATTCTTAAAAATCAACCAAAATAGATATTAAGTTAATTCCAACTCTAATAGCTCACATTTGACTTACAATAATTTTTTATGTAATAAAATGGTGTGGTCACTTTGCATGATCATGCACTAGTTTAATTAATGGATAATTTGACTAGTTTAACTAGTTGATATTGTCCAAAACTATTAATTAATTCATATGAAGTCTTAAACTTCATTTAAATCTTGTCTCACATGAATTCATGGGATGCTTGGACCCCCGGTCCCAACTCTCTTATATGAATTACTTAGAGATTTAAATCATATGTAGTGTATTAAATGATATGGGGTGATCTACCTCATTTAAATCATTTTTCCAAATGATGATGATGAACATTTGACTTAGGTCAACATGAGTTCATACATGATTGTTTGAGAAATTAAATCTTAAGAAGATTTCAATGAGAGGAAATTATTTCTCAAGAACCCTATGGAAACTATCATTTACATATTAAATACAAAGAAGTGATTTCTATTCAAACAACACAACCCATGCACTCTAAGTAGATTATTTGTGTGCATAGAATAGTTTGTGTGTTTCTATGTGATATATGGAATAGCCATTGAATTAGTGAGTAATTATACTCGTATTAAAATTTAGACGGTAGCACCGGAGAGTACGCCGAAGAAGAAGGTTGCTACCAAGAGGAGGAGGAGGAACAGTTTGAGAACTACCAAGGCAAGCTAATATTCTTGCAAAGTGCAAAGCCCCTTGGGGCAAGGCACCATGATTCTTACCTTTTCTTGTTTACCTTACAAGTTTACTTGTTTTCTCAATGAGTTACTTTTATAGTTAACTTTGGTCAAGGTACAAGTTGATTACTAGAGTAGTGAAGTTAGTCTCCATCAAGCAAAGCAAGATAGCACCCCTCATGATTTAGAGGTAGTGCTAATGAAATAAAACTTGACTACTCTAGATGGGAACAATGTGAATTTGAAATGAATTTGAAACCTTGGAATGATGATGCATTCCATTGAATGATTTTTGAAGGTGAATATGACCAAGAGAAGATGGGGATTTTTGATAAAACAATGATGTTGGTTTGAATGCGATACCTTTCCAATTATTAAGTACCCCCACAATACCTGATTATGGGTAGGGCTTAACTGGAAGTTTATACATCTTAGTATGGGTTCCCTCTGAACACACGTCATAGGGGTTACGCTTGAGGCTGCCTCCGTTGTTGAGAAATGATGTGAAATTGAGGTGAATTGTACGGCCAAGCCTCGTGCGCTCCCGTGCTGACAGTTGGTCTTCACTGGGAGGCCAAGCTCATGGGGAGAGGTGCTCATACTAGGATTTATAAGTGAAAGGTTATGGTTGATGATCCGCGTACTGTGTTACGATGATTCAGGGTAATCCCGACGGATGAAATCAAATGTTGTGGCACAAGTGTGCAACCTCTGCAGAGTGTAAACCTATTCGAATAGCCGCGTCCACGGTTACGGACGGTTGGAAAGGCCATACAGTTTCCGATGTCATATCTTTGAAAATGATGTTGAAAGATGATGGTGAAATGACTTGTGGTGAATTGAATTGAAATCACCACTTGAATGGTGGGAATGACACTAATGTTCCCACTTGAGTTAGTTAGCACTTGAATAAGATTTTCTCAAATATTGTGAATTAAAACTAGCTTTATGCAAATAAACTAGAGCTTAGCAAACCATACTAGAATGTCTAGCACTTACATTAGTATTAGTTTGCGAGTACTTAAAGTACTCACGGCTTTGTCCCTGGCTATTCAAATGGCCAGAGTATGAAGATGAACAAGGAGACGACCAGCAGGACGCCTACGACAACTAGGAGTCTTCCGACGTCAAGCGTTGGCCTGTGGACTAGAGAGTCCTTGTATCTTACGCTTTCGCTATGAACTATGAACTTGTGTTTGTTCGTTGATCGATAGATCAACTATTCGTGTAATATGGATCATGTGATTCCAAATTGGTAAGACTTATGGTTTGTAATGAATGATGACTGTGATACTTAACTATTATGCCTCGCAACAACAATATTCCTGGGATTGCGATGTATGACATAATAGGCATCTGGACTTAAAAATCCGGGTGTTGACAAGTTGGTATCAGAGCCATTGTTTGACCTTAGAAGACCTTAGTTAGAATGGGTGTTCTGAAAAACTTAACTTTGAAATCAAATGAAAGAAAATATTTGTGAAAATTTACTACACTCTTGTCTTGGAGACTTTGCCAAAATTTGATGAATCATGTTCTATCTTATTTGAATCAACTTAAAATTTTGCCACACTTTGCACTCTCTAACTTACTCATCCAATTCTCTTTCAGATGGAGCCGAATGAACCCATCAACACCAAGTTTTATCAGCTTGGGAACGGAGGGAGCTTGATCTTCGAGCATGACCTCAACGCCGTCTCTGACTTCCTTGGGCGCCCACACCCCGAGTTCCACGGGGTTCAGCTGGACGACACTCCCGGAGGAGAGTTGCAGTGGGTGATCACTGCCGACTTGAGGGGCAAGATGGAGCCTCCCACCTCGGAGAGGATCCTCTTCTCCTTCCGCGAGAGAAACTGGCTCGACGGACTCGCACGTGGCCTTCAGGAGGCACTTGCGCACCTCTGTGGACAGAACGTGGTGCGCATCCTCGCCTCTCGCTATGCCCACCTTGTGAGGCGTGATGCTGCGGGAGTGCCCATGCAGCTGCAGCCGCACCCGGAGTCGAGGCACCATGCTGAGCACCTGGACTTCATGCTCTACCAGACTCAGAGGGACCTCGACGCCACTCGCGCTTACGCGAACCAGACCCATGCTCACATCACCGAGCAGGGTGAGGCGATCAAGCTACTCAACAACGACCGCAAGAGCCTTCGCCAGCAGCGTGCCAAGAAGGATGCTACGATTCGTCGCCTTCGCGCCCGGATCGCGTCACTTGAGGCCACTGTCAAGGCCCAGGAGGATCAGATTCGTCAGCTGGAGGATGACGATGGAGGCATCGACATTCAGGGAGGAGATGCCTTCCTGAGCGACGACAACGACTTTGAGGAGGACGAGAACACCGAGGAGGAGGACTACGAGTTCCTGGAGGCAGGACCCGACGACTACGTCCCGATCGATGTCGAGGATGAGGAGTAGTTGCACTAGTCTCACTTAAGTAGGTGTGAGTTGTATCCCGTCCCTTGTATCGTAGCATGAGAATGGTTCTTAAAACCATTGGAGTATGTGTGTGTTAGTTTGTACTATGTGTTGAATGAATGAATGAATGTTATGTTTGTCATGAAAAGATTACAAGTTTTCAAATATTTTTCAAACTTAACCAAAATGAACCATAGAATGTTCCCTCTTATCTCATGATCTTCTATATCTTCAGATGGCCCCTCCAAATCGCACCAACGACGTGATGTTGCAACTGCTGCAAACCATGCTTGCCGACAGGGAAACAGAAAGAGCCGAACGCCAAGCCAACCTCATCGCTTTGCAGAACATCGCCAACCAAGGCCATGGAAATCATGACCACCCCGGATCCAAGCTCAAGAACTTCCAAAACACCAATCCCCCGGTGTTTAGCAAGACCGAGGAACCCCTCGACGCCGACGATTGGCTCCAGACTATGGAGAACAATCTGGAGGTAGCCGGAGTGGAAGCCAACGAGAAAGTCTTGTTTGCCACCCACTATCTCGCCGGACCAGCCCGCGCTTGGTGGACAAGCACCCGTGCCATGAACGGAGGTCAGTTCATGACTTGGGAGGATTTCAAGCTCAAGTTCAGCAAGTACCATGTACCCCCGGGTCTTATCAAAAAGATGAGGGATGAGTTCCGTGAACTGAAACAAGGTCGCATGACGGTGGTTGAATACCGCGACAAGTTTCTTACACTGTCGAGGTATGCCCCTGATGAGACCAACACCGTTGAGAAGAGGAAGGAGAGATTCCTAAACGGACTGCATGATGAGATGCAGACTGTCCTCGTCAACATCCCCTTCGCCGACCTTGAAGCCCTTGTCGACTCCGCCATCCAGATGGAGGGCAAGCTGAACCAAGCCAATGAGAACCGCATGGCGAATCAAAGTGGATCAAGCCACCCCCAGAAGTATCTCCCTAGCTCAAGTGGAGGTTTCACTCCGAGAAACAACAAACCCCTGATGCAGAACTCGCGCCCCGGTTATCAGAATCGGAGTGGAGGAAACTCCAAGCCAGGAGGCTACAACAACAACTACAACAACAACAACTACTACAACCGCGCTCCGCCCCGAGCCCCCAACAACAACAACACCAACACCAACACCGCTCCCAGAACCGGAAGCAACGCCGTCCCCGTTGCGAACAAGCAGGACAAGACCACCATCACTTGCTATGAGTGTGGTGTAGTGGGGCACTACTCCAACGAGTGTCCCAAGCGTCTTGCCAAGCTCGCCGGCAACACCGCTGCACCTGCTCAGCAGCAACGCCGTGTCTCCACCGGCAAGAAGTTCGCCCCCATGATGCGTGTAGTTGACACGTCCATTGGGAACCCCAAGAGGAAGGTGTGATGCGCACAGCGGCAAGTTTCCCTCAGTAAGAAACCAAGGTTTAATCGAACCAGTAGGAGTCAAGAAGCACGTTGAAGGTTGATGGCGGCGGGATGTAGTGCGGCGCAACACCAGAGATTCCGGCGCCAACGTGGAACCTGCACAACACAACCAAAGTACTTTGCCCCAACGAAACAGTGAGGTTGTCAATCTCACCGGCTTGCTGTAACAAAGGATTAACCGTATTGTGTGGAAGATGATTGTTTGCGTAAAACAAGAAACAAGTATTGCAGTAGATTGTATGCGATGTAAAGAATAGGACCGGGGTCCACAGTTCACTAGAGGTATCTCTCCCATAAGATAAACAGCATGTTGGGTGAACAAATTACAGTTGGGCAATTGACAAATAGAGAGGGCATGACCATGCACATACATATTATGATGAGTACTGTGAGATTTAATTGGGCATTACGACAAAGTACATAGACCGCTATCCAGCATGCATCTATGCCTAAAAAGTCCACCTTCAGGTTATCATCCGAACCCCCTCCAGTATTAAGTTGCTAACAACAGACAATTGCATTAAGTATTGCGCGTAATGTAATCAGTAACTACATCCTCGGACATAGCACCAATGTTTTATCCCTAGTGGCAACAGCACATCCATAATCTTAGAGGTTCTTGTCACTCCTCCAGATTCACGGAGACATGAACCCACTATCGAGCATAAATACTCCCTCTTGGAGTTACAAGCATCTACTTGGCCAGAGCATCTACTAGTAACGGAGAGCATGCAAGATCATAAACAACTGATACGTCCAATTTGCATCACTATTTTATATCATAATTTGCTGTTATTCATTGATATATTTCATATTGGGACACAATACTTATGTTATTTCATCTATTTTGCATGTTTCATCATTATTGGAGGATCAAGCACCGGAGCCAGGATTCTGCTGGAAAAAGCACCGTCAGAACGCAATATTTCGGAAGATCAACTGTGGAAGGAAATTATACCAAAAATCCTATTTTTCAAGATGACGAAGGAAGCCAGAAGGAGGAGCCAGGTGGACCCAGGGTGGGCCCACACCATAGGGCGGCGCGGCCCATGGCCTGGCCGCGCCACCATGTGGTGTGGGGGCCCCATAGCCCCTTTCGCCTCCTTTTCTTCGCGAAACCCTTCGTCCCGAAAACCTAAGCCACAGAGGGTACCTCGCGAAGAGTTACAGCCGCCTCTGCGGGGCGGAGAACACCAGAGAGAAAAGAGCTCTCCGGCGGGCAGGAATCCGCCGGGGAAATTCCCTCCGGGAGGGGGAAATCGACGCCATCGTCACCGTCATCGAGCTGGACATCATCACCATCACCATCATCATCATCTCCACCATCATCACCGCCGTCTCCACCGCTGGACACCGTCACCGCCGTAGCAATTTGGGTTTGATCTTGATTGTTTGATAGGGGAAACTCTCCCGGTATCGATCTCTACTTGTTGTTGATGCTATTGAGTGAAACCATTGAACCAAGTTTATGTTCAGATTGTTATTTATCATCATATCACCTCTGATCATGTTCCATATGATGTCTCGTGAGTAGTTCGTTTAGTTCTTGAGGACATGGGTGAAGTCTAAATGCTAGTAGTGAACTATGGTTGAGTAATATTCAATGGTATGATATTTAAGTTGTGGTGTTATTCTTCTAGTGGTGTCATGTGAACGTCGACTACATGACACTTCACCATTTATGGGCCTAGGGGAATGCATCTTGTATTCGTTTGCAAATTGCGGGGTTGCCGGAGTGACAGAAACCTAAACCCCGTTGGTATATCGAGGCAGGAGGGATCGCAGGATCTCGTAGTTTAAGGCTGTGGTTAGATTTATCTTAATTACTTTCTTGTAGTTGCGGATGCTTGCAAGGGGTATAATCACAAGTATGTATTAGTCCTAGGAAGGGCGGTACATTAGCATAGGTTCACCCACACAACACTTATCATAACAATGAAGATTATTTAGCCGTATGTAGCGAAAGCACTAGACTAAAATCCCATGTGTCCTCGAGAACGTTTGGTCATTATAAGTAAACAAACCGGCTTGTCCTTTGTGCTAAAAAGGATTGGGCCACTCGCTGCAATTGTTACTCTCGCACTTTACTTACTCGTACTTTATTCATCTGTTACATCAAAACCCCCTGAATACTTGTCTGTGAGCATTTACAGTGAATCCTTCATCGAAACTGCTTGTCAACACCTTCTGCTCCTCGTTGGGATCGACATTCTTACTTATCGAAAATACTACGATACACCCCCTATACTTATGGGTCATCAAGACTATTTTCTGGCGCCGTTGCCGGGGAGTGAAGCGCTATTGGTAAGTGGAATTGGTAAGGAAAACCTTTACTGTTTGTGCTGATTTTATTTACGCTGCTATAAGTCATTATGGAGAGATTTTCTCTTCAATTTTTATTTGGGAAATCTACTACTACTGCAACGGTAGTGGATGAGGCGCCAGGTGAGGAAGTGATACCATATAAAATACCTATGAAAATTATTGAACGTGTTATGGATAACCGCTATGAAGGGGATGGAACTGTCCACCCTGGAGATCATTTATTGTTCTTACATGAATTATGCGGTTTATTCAAGTGTGCAGGTATTGCTATGGATGAAGTGAGGAAGAAACTATTCTCTTTATTGCTGTCTGGTAAAGCGGCGCATTGGTATAAATTACTGGATAATGGGGATTCTCTTGAATGGAATGATATTGTGCCCCGGTTTTATTCTAAGTTCTATCCTCCAAGTGAAATTCACAAGGATCGGAATCGCATATATAATTTTTGCCCTCATGATGGAGAGAGTATTGCCCAAGCTTGGGGGAGATTGAAGTCTTTAATGCTCAAATGCCCCATTCATGAGCTTCCTGGTAATGTTATTATTGATAATTTCTATGCAAGACTTTCTTTTCAAGACAAGACCTTGCTGGATACTTCTTGTTCTAGATCATTTACACGCAACAAAGAAGAGTTTAAAAGGGACCTTCTTGATCGGATCCAAGAAAATACTGAAGGTTGGGAGAACGACAAGGACAGAGAATCAGGTATAATTTATGATTATAAATGCATTGAAGCTTTTATGGATACTGATAAATTTCGTAATATGAGTGCTACATATGGTCTTGATTCTCAAGTTGCTGTAAATCTTTATAAAGCTTTTTCCTCTCATTATGAATTGCCAAACAAGAATTTTGATAAGTATCATGAACCGTATAAAGATAAAATTGATTCATCTATTAATAAATGCGTTGTAGTTGAAACTGCTGATCATGTTATTCCTGAAGCTTATATTGAAAAAACTCCTTTCCCTGCTAAAATGAAGGAGTACTCTGTTATAAATAGTGCGGTTCATAAAAGTGAAAAGAAACCTGTAGAACCTGAAGAACAAATAAAAGTTGAACTTGCTGTTGCAATAGTTAAAGATCTTGTGACTGAAAATGTGGAGGATGGTCATATTATTTTCTGTGAAGATGCTTCTAATATTGTTTCACATCCTAATAAACCCAAACAAGCTAGTGTTCCTATGCTATCTGTTAGAATTGGTGATCATTGCTATTATGGATTATGTGATATTGGTGCAAGTGTTAGTGCTATTCCTTATGAGCTTTACACGGAGATTATGCACGAAATTGATTCTTGTGAACTTGAAGATATTGATGTGGTCATTCAGCTGGCTAATAGAGAAACTATTTCTCCAATTGGTATTGTTCGAGATGTGGAAGTTTTATGCGGTAAGATTAAATATCCTGCTGACTTTTTGGTACTTGGTTCTCACTGCTAGTGATTATTGTCCTATTATTTTCGGTAGACCTTTTCTAAATACTTGTGGAGCTATTATAGATTGCAAGAAAGAGAAAATTTTGACTAAATTTGCTGGTGAATCTTATGAGTTTAACTTTTCTAAATTTACCAAAACTCCTTATAAAGCTGATTTGCCTAGTGATGATTTTAAAATGGAACAGTGTGCATCTATTGTTCTTGTTCCTAATAATCCTTTGCAGCAACATTTGGAGGATAGCGAGAGTGAAGTTTTTAGGAAAGAAAGAGATGAGCTTGAGGAAATTTTTCTTCGCCAACCTATTCTCAAGCATGATTTACCGGTGGAAGATTTGGGTACAACACCGCCACCAAAGGAAGATCCTGTTTTTGATTTAAAGCCTTTGCCTGATAATCTTAAATATGCTCATATTGATGATAAGAAAATATATCCTATTATTATTAGTTCTAAGCTTTCAGAGATTGAGGAAGAAAGGTTATTGGAAATATTGAAGAAGCACCGAGGAGCTATTGGCTACACTCTTGATGATTTAAAAGGGATTTCTCCTTCTATTTGCCAACATGCTATTAATATGGAAGATGATGCAAAGCCTGTTGTTGAACATCAGCTGCCTAATTCCAAAGATGAAGGAAGTGGTAAGGAATGAGGTATTAAGACTTCTTGAAGCTGGTATTATATATCCTATTGCTGATAGTAGATGGGTTAGTCCTGTGCATTGCGTTCCCAAAAAAGGAGGAATGACTGTTGTGCCTAATGATAATGATGAGCTCATCCCTCAAAGAGTAGTTGTAGGGTATAGAATGTGCATTGATTTTCGAAAAGTTAATAAAGTTACTAAGAAAGATCATTACCCTTTACCATTTATTGATCAAATGCTAGAAAGATTGTCTAAAAATACTCATTTTTGCTTTCTTGATGGTTATTCTGGATTTTCACAAATTGCTGTTAAAACTAAAGATCAAGAGAAAACCACTTTTACTTGTCCCTATGGAACTTATGCTTATAGACGCATGCCTTTTGGTTTATGTAATGCTCCTGCTACTTTTCAAAGATGCATGTCTGCTATTTTTCATGGTTTTTGCGAGAGTATTGTAGAGGTATTCATGGATGATTTTTCCGTCTATGGGAATTCTTTTGATAGTTGCTTGCGAAACCTTGATAAAGTTTTGCAGAGATGTGAAGAAACTAACCTTGTTCTTAATTGGGAGAAATGCCACTTTATGGTCAATGAAGGAATTGTATTGGGACATAAAATTTCTGAGAGAGGTATTGAAGTTGATAGAGCTAAAGTTGAAGCAATTGAGAAGATGCCCTATCCTAGGGATGTTAAAGGTATTCGTAGTGTTCTTGGTCATGCTGGGTTTTATAGGAGATTTATTAAAGATTTCTCCAAGATTTCAAAACCTCTTACTAATCTTCTTCAAAAAGACGTACCTTTTGTTTTTGATGACGATTGTAAGGAAGCTTTTGAAACTCTAAAGAAAGCCTTAACAACTGCTCCTATAGTTGAACCTCCTGATTGGAACTTACCATTTGAAATTATGTGTGATGCTAGTGATTTTGCTGTAGGCGCTGTTCTTGGACAGCGAGTAGATAAAAAACTGAATGTTATTCATTATGCTAGTAAAACTCTTGATGCTGCTCAAAGAAATTATGCTACAACTGAAAAAGAATTATTAGCTGTAGTCTTTGCTTGCGATAAATTTAGATCTTATATTGTTGATTCAAAAGTTACGATTCATACTGATCATGCTGCAATTAGATACCTTATGACAAAGAAAGATGCTAAGCCGAGGCTTATTAGATGGGTACTTCTTTTGCAAGAATTTGATTTACATATTGTAGATAGGAAAGGTGCTGATAATCCTGTTGCTGATAATTTGTCTAGATTGGAAAATATTGCTTATGATCCTGTTCCTGATAATGATAGTTTTCCAAATGAACAATTGGCTGTAATAAAGGTGAGCTTGCGAGACAGTCCTTGGTATGCTGATTACGCTAACTTTATTGTTTCCAAGTACTTGCCTCCAACCTTTTCAGCTCAGCAAAGGAGGAAATTCTTTTATGACTTGAGGCACTATTTCTGGGATGACCCACACTTATATAAAGAAGGAGTGGATGGTATTATGCGAAGGTGTGTTCCCGAATATGAACAACAAGAGATATTGAGTAAATGTCATGGTAGTGCTTATGGAGGACATCACGCCGGAGAAAGAACCGCGCAAAAGGTTCTACAATCAGGTTTTTATTGGCCAACTCTCTTCAAAGATGCAAGGAAGTTTATTTTATCTTGTGATGAATGCCAAAGGGTTGGTAATATCTCCAGACGTAATGAAATGCCTATGAATTATACTCTTGTTATTGAACCGTTTGATTGTTGGGGATTTGACTTCATGGGACCTTTTCCCTCTTCAGAAGGTAACACTCACATACTTGTTGCTGTTGATTATGTTACTAAATGGGTGGAAGCCATACCTACAAAAAGTGCTGATGGTGAGACCTCTTTAAGAATGCTTTTAGACATTATTTTTCCTAGATTTGGAGTGCCTAGATATATTATGACTGATGGAGGTTCTCATTTTATTCATGGAGGTTTTAGAAAAACTCTTGCTAAGTATGGTATTAATCATAGAATTGCTTCCGCTTATCATCCTCAAACTAGTGGTCAAGTGGAATTATCAAATAGAGAGATTAAATCTATTTTGGGAAAGACCATTAATAAAACTAGAAAAAATTGGGCTAGTAAATTGAAGGATGCACTATGGGCTTATAGAACTGCTTATAAAAATCCCATGGGAATGTCACCTTATAAAATGGTTTATGGGAAAGCTTGTCATTTACCTTTAGAACTAGAGCACAAAGCTTATTGGGCTGTTAGAGAATTAAATAAAGATCCTAAACTTGCCGGTGATAAGAGGTTGTTGCAATTAAGTTCTCTAGATGAATGGAGAAGTGAAGCTTATGAAAATGCTAAACTCTTTAAAGAGAAAGTTAAAAAATGGCATGATAGAAGGATTATCAAAAGAGAATTTAATATTGGGGATAAAGTCCTATTGTATCGGTCTCGTCTCAGACTCTTTGCAGGGAAATTACTCTCGAAATGGGAAGGACCATATGTTGTCGAGGAGGTGTATCGTTCAGGAGCAATCAAAATTAGCTCTCTCCAAGGCAATGCTACGCGAGTGGTGAATGGACAAAGACTCAAGCATTATATCTCAGGTGATTCTTATAATGTTGATGTTGATATTATTCAAGTGGAAACACCGGAGGCTTTCATCAAAGGGCAAATTGACAGTCCGCCAGAACTCGACTTTGAATAGGTAACAGTACTGGTAATGAAAAGTACGCAATTTACCTTCCGAACAATATTTTTGCTGTTTTTGGAAAATATGAAAAATTACGAGTTCGAAACGGAGTGGAAAGGACGCACGAGGGGGTGCCACCATAGGCCGGCGCGGCCTGACCTGGGCGCGCGCCGACCTATGGTCTGGCCGCCCCGTCGCCCCTTTCCGACTCTGGTTCGATCTGGTACTTTCCGTTTGTCGTGAAATTTTTTGCTATATAATCCCCCGGACCCCTGGAGGTCCGTATATCATTTTCTCGACGTGTTTTGTTTCGAGCTGTTTCTGCCAGGATCTGTTTTCGGTCTAGAAGCACCATTGCCTCCAACAACAAGGGCAAGGGGCTTTCAGAGGAAGAAGTGAAGAAGGTGCCATCAAGACGAGAACAGCAAGCTGGTGGGAGCAAGCAAATCTTGGTGGGATCTGTTGACACTCGACGTTCTTTTTCTCATAACCTGCAGGGACCTTTACCACCCGCTCTTAGCCTCGACTCCTTCCCTATGTTGGAAGAAGTTCTATGGACTACCGATGAGTTTTGTGATCAATATCGGGCTCTAAGAAGAGAAGTAGAGATACTCCAGGAGGAGAATTGCCGTCTCCGAAGAATGCTGGAATACCACTCGATTCACATCACAAGGTCATCATCGCCAACTTCAGATAACAATGAATCTCTTCGAGTCTTAGTGCAGAATTCTCAAGCTGAGAAACTGAAGTTGAAGGAGTTCTGTAAGAAGCGCGGGAGGAGTTCATCACCACCATCGCCAAAGGAGTAATTCATCATCGGTATTGGCATCCCCTTGGTTTGTTCCAAGCTTGGGGGAGTGCCGCGGTATCACATCATCACTGCCTTTTACTTTTATTGTCAAGTAGTGTCATATCATGAGTAGGGAAGTTATCATATAAGATGGGTTGCAGTTTGGAAGTATCTCTCCTTTAGTTGGTTATCTATGTATCCCTTGGTGTGAGTTATCGTTATGGAATATTAATGAGAAGTCTTATCATTTACATATTGCACATCTTATTCTAGTTTGCAATCTCTGTCATATGATTTACCTTGTTGTTAGTATTGGTATCACTTTGGGAGCATTGAATAAATCTATTTGGTTTTGGCAAACTTAGCATTGGTCAATAGCAACAACACTTTGAGGGTTAAGTAGAAAAGAGAAATACATGTAGATGTTTCATTGTCTTTCTTTCTTGTTAGCTCATAGCTTATTATTCTGAAATTAAAATTGTTTGTGCTTACAAGGAGGATGCATGATTGTTTCTATCACATGTATATTTGTTTGTTTCCCTCGACTCTTATGCTTGCTAATTAACCTTGCTAGCCAAAGACCTGTACCGAGAGGGAATACTTCTCGTGCATCCAAACCTTAGCCCAAACCTATGTCATTTGTGTCCACCATACCTACCTACTACATGGTATTTTCCGCCATTCCAAGTAAATACTTCATGTGCTACCTTTAAACAATTCAAAACTTAGTATCTCTTATTTGTGTCAATGTTTCATAGCTCATGAGGAAGTATGTGGTGTTTATCTTTCAATCTTGTTGGGCAACTTTCACCAATGGACTAGTGGCTTCATCCGCTTATCCAATAATTTTGCAAAAAGAGCTGGCAATGGGATTCCCAGTCCCAAATTAATTAAACTAAATAGACACTCCTCCATGGTATGTGATTGATGGACGGCACCCGAAGGATTCGGTTAGCCATGGCTTGTGTAAGAAAAGGTTGGGGGGAGTGTCATCATCATAATAAAACTAAAATAAAATAAAAAGCACTCCTTCATGGTATGAGATTGTTGGCAGGCACCCGAGGATTCGGTTAGCCATGGTTTGTGAAAGAAAGGTTGGAGGGAGTGCTACATAAAATGAAAATAATATGGGAGCCGCTCTTTGAAGGTTTGTCTGGCAAGGGGGTTAGAGTACCCGCTACCAGTCGTTGACAACAACAAACACCTCTCAAAATTTTACTTTTATTCTCTTTATATGATTTCAAAACTGAAAAAAAGCTCTAGCACATGATTTAATCCCTGCTTCCCTCTGCGAAGGGCCTGTCTTTTACTTTATGTTGAGTCAGTAAACCTATTTCCCTCCATCTCAAGCAAGCATTTAAGTAGTTGTGATCAAACCATTATATTGTGATTTGCTTCGTCATGTCTTTTATTCTTCCTTGTTTAGTACAAGTTTTATCTGAATGAATATAGCTTTGCAAGTTATCAATGATCATGAAGAGACCATTATGATTGAGTATGCAAGTTGTGCCTTATAAACTTTAACATGAGAGCGCTGCTCAATGAGATAAGTATAATCTGTTAATTGTTCTCTGACCAAGAACGAAGTTTGCCATCACCAATTATGATTTCTTATGCACCATTATTTGTGATTACCTTATACTTGTTTCAAGTTGAGTTATATGAGGAAGTTGACTACTATAATGTCTTGTGCGAATGAATATGATGCTTCTTGTCCGTATTTTATTTATCGACTCTTCACTCCATAAACATGTGGTCCTGTTTATCGAGCTCAGTTTCGCTTGGGGACAAGCGAAGTCTAAGCTTGGGGGGAGTTGATACGTCCAATTTGCATCACTATTTTATATCATAATTTGCTGTTATTCATTGATATATTTCATATTGGGACACAATACTTATGTTATTTCATCTATTTTGCATGTTTCATCATTATTGGAGGATCAAGCACCGGAGCCAGGATTCTACTGGAAAAAGCACCGTCAGAACGCAATATTTCGGAAGATCAACTGTGGAAGGAAATTATACCAAAAATCCTATTTTTCAAGATGACGAAGGAAGCCGGAAGGAGGAGCCGTGGACCCAGGTGGGCCCACACCATAGGGCGGCGCGGCCCATGGCCTGGCCGCGCCACCATGTGGTGTGGGGGCCCCACAGCCCCTTTCGCCTCCTTTTCTTCGCGGAACCCTTCGTCCCGAAAACCTAAGCCACAGAGGGTACCTCGCGAAGAGTTATAGCCGCCTCTGCGGGGCGGAGAACACCAGAGAGAAAAGAGCTCTCCGGCGGGCAGGAATCCACCGGGGAAATTCCCTCCGGGAGGGGGAAATCGACGCCATCGTCACCGTCATCGAGCTGGACATCATCACCATCACCATCATCATCTCCACCATCATCACCGCCGTCTCCACCGCTGGACACCGTCACCGCCGTAGCAATTTGGGTTTGATCTTGATTGTTTGATAGGGGAAACTCTCCCGGTATCGATCTCTACTTGTTGTTGATGCTATTGAGTGAAACCATTGAACCAAGTTTATGTTCAGATTGTTATTTATCATCATATCACCTCTGATCATGTTCCATATGATGTCTCGTGAGTAGTTCGTTTAGTTCTTGAGGACATGGGTGAAGTCTAAATGCTAGTAGTGAACTATGGTTGAGTAATATTCAATGGTATGATATTTAAGTTGTGGTGTTATTCTTCTAGTGGTGTCATGTGAACGTCAACTACATGACACTTCACCATTTATGGGCCTAGGGGAATGCATCTTGTATTCGTTTGCAAATTGCGGGGTTGCCGGAGTGACAGAAACCTAAACCCCCGTTGGTATATCGATGCAGGAGGGATCGCAGGATCTCAGAGTTTAAGGCTGTGGTTAGATTTATCTTAATTACTTTCTTGTAGTTGCGGATGCTTGCAAGGGGTATAATCACAAGTATGTATTAGTCCTAGGAAGGGCGGTACATTAGCATAGGTTCACCCACACAACACTTATCATAACAATGAAGATTATTTAGCCGTATGTAGCGAAAGCACTAGACTAAAATCCCATGTGTCCTCGAGAACGTTTGGTCATTATAAGTAAACAAACCGGCTTGTCCTTTGTGCTAAAAAGGATTGGGCCACTCGCTGCAATTGTTACTCTCGCACTTTACTTACTCGTACTTTATTCATCTGTTACATCAAAACCCCCTGAATACTTGTCTGTGAGCATTTACAGTGAATCCTTCATCGAAACTGCTTGTCAACACCTTCTGCTCCTCGTTGGGATCGACATTCTTACTTATCGAAAATACTACGATACACCCCCTATACTTGTGGGTCATCAACAACACATAGATATAAATTGATAATCAACATAACATGGTATTCTCTATTCATCGGATCCCAACAAACGCAACATATAGAATTACAGATAGATGATCTTGATCATGTTCGGCAGCTCACAAGACCCGACAATTAAGCACAATGGGGAGAAGACAACCATCTAGCTACTGCTATGGACCCATAGTCCAGGGGTGAACTACTCACTCATCACTCCGGAGGCGACCATGGCGGCGTAGAGTCCTCCGGGAGATGATTCCCCTCTCCGGCAGGGTGCCGGAGGCGATCTCCTGAATCCCCCGAGATGGGATTGGCGGCGGCGGCGTCTCTGGAAGGTTTTCCGTATCGTAGCTCTCGGTACTGGGGGTTTCGCGACGGAGGCTATTTGTAGGCGGAAGGGCAGGTCAGGGGGCCACACGAGGACCCCACACCACAGGTCGGCGCGGCCAAGGGCCAGGCCGCGCCGCCCTAGGGTTTGGCCGCCTCGTGGCCCCACTTCGTCTCCTCTTCGGTCTTCTGGAAGCTTCGTGGCAAAATAGGACCCTGGGCGTTGATTTCGTCCAATTCCGAGAATATTTCGTTACTAGGATTTCTGAAACCAAAAACAGCAGAAAACAAAGAATCGGCTCTTCGGCATCTTGTTAATAGGTTAGTTCCGTAAAATGCACGAATATGACATAAAGTGTGCATAAAACATGTAGATATCATCAATAATGTGGCATGGAACACAAGAAATTATCGATACGTCGGAGACGTATCAGCATCCCCAAGCTTAGCTCTGCTCGTCCCGAGCAGGTAAAACGATAACAAAGATAATTTCTGGAGTGACATGCCATCATAACCTTGATCATACTATTTGTAAACATATGTAATGAATGCAGCGATCAAAACAATGTATATGACATGAGTAAACAAGTGAATCATAAAGCAAAGACTTTTCATGAATAGTACTTCAAGACAAGCATCAATAAGTCTTGCATAAGAGTTAACTCATAAAGCAATAAATCAAAGTAAAGGCATTGAAGCAACACAAAGGAAGATTAAGTTTCAGCGGTTGCTTTCAACTTATAACATGTATATCTCATGGATAATCATCAACATAGAGTAATATAATAAGTGCAATATGCAAGTATGTAGGAATCAATGCACAGTTCACACAAGTGTTTGCTTCTTGAGGTGGAGAGAAATAGGTGAACTGACTCAACAATGAAAGTAAAAGAATGGTCCTCCATAGAGGAAAAGCATCGATTGCTATATTTGTGCTAGAGCTTTGATTTTGAAAACAAGAAACAATTTTGTCAACGGTAGTAATAAAGCATATGTATCATGTAAATTATATCTTACAAGTTGCAAGCCTCATGCATAGTATACTAATAGTGCCCGCACCTTGTCCTAATTAGCTTGGACTACCGGATCATCGCAATACACATGTTTTAACCAAGTGTCACAATGGGGTACCTCCATGCCGCCTGTACAAAGGTCTAAGGAGAAAGCTCGCATTTTGGATTTCTCGCTTTTGATTATTCTCAACTTAGACATCCATACCGGGACAACATGGACAACAGATAATGGACTCCTCTTTAATGCATAAGCATGTGGCAACAATTATTATTCTCATATGAGATTGAGGATATATGTCCAAAACTGAAACTTCCACCATGAATCATGGCTTTAGTTAGCGGCCCAATGTTCTTCTCTAACAATATGCATGCTCCAACCATTAAGGTGGTAGATCTCTCTTACTTCAGACAAGACGGACATGCATAGGAACTCACATGATATTCAACAAAGAATAGTTGATGGCGTCCCCAGAAACATGGTTATCGCACAACAAGCAACTTAATAAGAGATAAAGTGCATAAGTACATATTCAATACCACAATAGTTTTTAAGCTATTTGTCCCATGAGCTATATATTGCAAAGGTGAATGATGGAATTTTAAAGGTAGCACTCAAGCAATTTACTTTGGAATGGCAGAGAAATACCATGTAGTAGGTAGGTATGGTGGACACAAATGGCATAGTGGTTGGCTCAAGGATTTTGGATGCATGAGAAGTATTCCCTCTCGATACAAGGTTTAGGCTAGCAAGGTTATTTGAAACAAACACAAGGATGAAGCGGTGTAGCAAAACTCACATAAAAGACATATTGTAAACATTATAAGAATCTACACCGTCTTCCTTGTTGTTCAAAACTCAATACTAGATATTATCTAGACTTTAGAGAGACCAATTATGCAAACCAAATTTTGACATGCTCTATGTATTTCTTCATTAATGGGTGCAAAGTATATGATGCAAGAGCTTAAACATGAGCACAACAATTGCCAAGTATCACATTATCCAAGACATTATAGCAATTACTACATGTATCGTTTTCCAATTCCAACCATATAACAATTTAACGAAGAAGAAACTTCGCCATGAATACTATGAGTAAAGCCTAAGGACATACTTGTCCATATGCAACAGCGGAGCGTGTCTCTCTCCCATACAGTGAATGCTAGGATCCATTTTATTCAAACAAAACAAAAACAAAAACAAACCGACGCTCCAAGAAAAGCACATAAGTTGTGATGGAATAAAAATATAGTTTCAAGGGAGGAACCTGATAATGTTTCGATGAAGAAGGGGATGCCTTGGGCATCCCCAAGCTTAGACGCTTGAGTCTTCTTGATATATGCAGGGGTGAACCACCGGGGCATCCCCAAGCTTAGAGCTTTCACTCTCCTTGATCATGTTGTATCATCTCCCTCTCTTGATCCTTGAAAACTTCCTCCACACCAAACTTAGAACAACTCATTAGAGGGTTAGTGCACAATCAAAATATACATGTTCAGAGGTGACATAATCATTCTTAACACTTCTGGACATTGCACAAAGCTACTGAAAGTCAATGGAATCGAAATATCCATCGAACATAACAAAACTGGCAATGCGAAATAAAAGGCAGAATCTGTCAAAACAGAACAGTTCGTATTGAAGAATTTTATCGAGGCACCAGACTTGCTCAAATGAAAATGCTCAAATTGAATGAATGTTGCGTACATATCTGAGGATTACTCACGTAAATTGGCATAATTTTCTGAGTTATGTACAGAGAAAACAGCCCAGATTCGTGACAGCAAAGAAATCTGTTTCTGCGCAGTAATCCAAATCTAGTATGAACTTTACTATCAACGACTTTACTTGGCACAACAAAACACTAAACTAAGATAAGAAGAGGTTGCTACAGTAGTAAACAACTTCCAAGACTCAAATATAAAACAAAAATACTGTAGTAAAAACATGGGTTGTCTCCCATAAGCGCTTTTCTTTAACGCCTTTCAGCTAGGCGCAGAAAGTGTGTATCAAGTATTATCAAGAGATGGTGCATCGTTATCATGAGCTCCCCCATCCGTAGTGGTACTAAGGGCTTTGTCAATTTTAGGCCTATAATAATACTTCTTTGGTTTAGGCACTTTAGAGACATACATAAACTTTTGCTCCTTACCCACATAAGCTTTCTCCTTATATTTAAGAGAAGAAAATGTTGAACCCAAGGTTCCCATAGCTTTTTCAAGTTCGTCAATCCTATTGCTTTGATCGTCATGGACAACACAAGTTCCTAGGACACTAATTCTTTCATCAATTCCTCCTAAGGATTTATCAAGTTCATCAGTTTTACCAAGTAACATTTCCAATTTAGCTTCAATACTTGGAAAATTTTTCTCTAAGGTTTCCAATTTTTTCATAACATCTTCAAGAGAGATTTCAGTTTTAACTTCATCAACAGGGGGTATTCCAAATAGACTCTCAATAATGCAGCTAGCTTCTAATGCAGGAGTACTTAGGAAGTTACCTTTCGCGAGACTATCAAGAACATACCAATTCCAGCTAGAGATACCAACATAAAAATTCCTGAGTAGGATAGTGGTGGAGTGTTTCTTAATGCACCTATTATGGGCATCACTAATTCTGTACCAAGCATCTCTTAAACATTCTCCCCCTCGTTGCTTAAACGTACGAACTTCAACTTCAGGATTACTCATTTTAGCAGTAGTAAATAAAGCAAACTAGATAAAGTAAATGCAAGTAACTAATTTTTTGTGTGTTTTTGATATAGCAAACAAGATAGCAAATAAAGTAAAACTAGCAACTAATTTTTTTGTATTTTGATTTAATGCAGCAAACAAAGTAGTAAATAAAACTAAGCAAGACAAAAACAAAGTAAAGAGATTGGGATGTGGAGACTCCCCTTGCAGCGTGTCTTGATCTCCCCGGCAACGGCGCCAGAAATTTGCTTGATGCGTGTAGTTGACACGTCCGTTGGGAACCCCAAGAGGAAGGTGTGATGCGCACAGCGGCAAGTTTCCCTCAGTAAGAAACCAAGGTTTAATCGAACCAGTAGGAGTCAAGAAGCACGTTGAAGGTTGATGGCGGCGGGATGTAGTGCGGCGCAACACCAGAGATTCCGGCGCCAACGTGGAACCTGCACAACACAACCAAAGTACTTTGCCCCAACGAAACAGTGAGTTTGTCAATCTCACCGGCTTGCTGTAACAAAGGATTAACCGTATTGTGTGGAAGATGATTGTTTGCAGAAAACAGTAAAACAAGTATTGCAGTAGATTGTATGCGATGTAAAGAATAGGACCGGGGTCCACAGTTCACTAGAGGTATCTCTCCCATAAGATAAACAGCATGTTGGGTGAACAAATTATAGTTGGGCAATTGACAAATAGAGAGGGCATGACCATGCACATACATATTATGATGAGTACTGTGAGATTTAATTGGGCATTACGACAAAGTACATAGACCGCTATCCAGCATGCATCTATGCCTAAAAAGTCCACCTTCAGGTTATCATCCGAACCCCCTCCAGTATTAAGTTGCTAACAATAGACAATTGCATTAAGTATTGCGCGTAATGTAATCAGTGACTACATCCTCGAACATAGCACCAATGTTTTATCCCTAGTGGCAACAGCACATCCATAATCTTAGAGGTTCTTGTCACTCCTCCAGATTCACGGAGACATGAACCCACTATCGAGCATAAATACTCCCTCTTGGAGTTACAAGCATCTACTTGGCCAAAGCATCTACTAGTAACAGAGAGCATGCAAGATCATAAACAACACATAGATATAAATTGATAATCAACATAACATGGTATTCTCTATTCATCGGATCCCAACAAACGCAACATATAGAATTACAGATAGATGATCTTGATCATGTTCGGCAGCTAACAAGACCCGACAATTAAGCACAATGGGGAGAAGACAACCATCTAGCTACTGCTATGGACCCATAGTCCAGGGGTGAACTACTCACTCATCACTCCGGAGGCGACCATGGCGGCGTAGAGTCCTCCGGGAGATGATTCCCCTCTCCGGTAGGGTGCCGGAGGCGATCTCCTGAATCCCCCGAGATGGGATTGGCGGCGGCGGCGTCTCTGGAAGGTTTTCCGTATCGTGGCTCTCGGTACTGGGGGTTTCGCGACGGAGGCTATTTGTAGGCGGAAGGGCAGGTCAGGGGGCCACACGAGGACCCCACACCACAGGTCGGCGCGGCCAAGGGCCAGGCCGCGCCGCCCTAGGGTTTGGCCGCCTCGTGGCCCCACTTCGTCTCCTCTTCGGTCTTCTGGAAGCTTCATGGCAAAATAGGACCCTGGGCGTTGATTTCGTCCAATTCCGAGAATATTTCGTTACTAGGATTTCTGAAACCAAAAACAGCAGAAACAAGAATCGGCTCTTCGGCATCTTGTTAATAGGTTAGTTCCAGAAAATGCACGAATATGACATAAAGTGTGCATAAAACATGTAGATATCATCAATAATGTGGCATGGAACACAAGAAATTATCGATACGTCGGAGACGTATCACCCCAACAACCCCAATAACCGCAACGGCCGCCTCTACCACATGAACGCCGAAGAAGCCCAGGAAGCACCAGATGTTGTACTGGGTATGTTCTCTGTCAACCACATCCCTGCCAGAGTGTTGTTTGATTCCGGAGCATCTCATTCTTTTGTCACCGAAGACTTTGCATCAACAAGTAAAATTCAACCCCTCAGTTTGAAGCATGTTATGATAGTTCAAATTCCCGGATCAACCACCAAAGCCAGAAAATTTTGCAAAAATGTACCAATCAAAATCCATGATGTAGATTTCTATGCCAATCTAATCATACTTGGAACCAAAGGTTTGGAAGTTGTCCTAGGAATGGACTGGATGTCAAAACACAATGGATTGATAGACTGTGCCAAGAAAGCCATAACCATGACTAGCAGCACCGGTATCGTAGTTGAGCACGTCTCTGAAAAACTACCCAGAAAGTTCACCTGCAACCAAAGTGTATCCAAGCCAACTCTGGATCAAATCAGGGTCGTTTGTCGCTACCCTGATGTGTTTCCGGATGATCTACCCGGTATGCCCCCGGATCGGGATATCGAGTTTATCATCGAATTAATCCCCGGAACTGGACCCATAGCCCAGAGAGCTTACAGCATGAACATAACCGAGCTTGTGGAGCTGAAGAAACAAATAGATGATATGTTGGCCAAAGGTCTGATTAGACCAAGTGCATCCCCCTGGAGATCCCCCGTCTTGTTTGTGGACAAGAAGGATGGTGCAAATCGTTTATGTACGGACTATCGTAAACTTAACGATGTCACCATCAAAAAAAATACCCCCTACCCAAGATAGAAGACTTGTTTGATCAACTTACCGGATCAAAAGTTTTCTCCAAGATAGATCTTAGAACTGGATATCATCAGCTAAAGATCCGAGCCACCGACATTCCAAAAACTGCCTTTACCACCAGATATGGGTTGTATGAGTACAACGTCATGTCATTTGGACTGACCAATGCCCCCGCTTATTTCATGAATCTCATGAATAAGATCTTCATGAACTTTTTGGACAAGTTTGTTGTTGTTTTCATCGATGACATTCTCGTCTACTCCAAGTCCGAAGAGGAACATGAACAGCATTTGGAGATTGTCCTACAAACCCTTAGACATCACAAGTTATATACCAAGTTTAGCAAGTGTGAGTTTTGGTTGGAGGAAGTTGGATTCCTAGGACACATCTTGTCTGCAGGAGGAATTGCCGTAGATCCCGCCAAGATCAAAACCGTTATGGAATGGCAAGCCCCAACCACACAAACCGAGGTCCGCGCTTTTCTTGGATTAGCCGGATACTACCGCAGATTTGTAGAAGGTTTTTCGAGCATCGCTCGACCAATGACCCAACTGTTGAAGAAGGACAGAAAGTTTGAGTGGACCGACAAATGTGAAGAGAGATTTCAACAGCTCAAGAGTAGACTGACCACAGCCCCAATACTGATCATGCCAGATATCGCAAAGCCCTTTGACGTATATTGCGACGCCTCCAAGACTGGACTTGGATGCGTGCTTATGCAAGAAGGCAAGGTTGTATCCTACCTTTCAAGATAGCTAAAGCAACATGAGCAGAACTATCCAACCCATGACCTCGAGCTTGCAGCCGTGGTTTTAGCCTTGAAAGTTTGGCGTCATTACCTCATGGGTAATCGATGCGAGATCTACTCCGACCACAAAAGCCTCAAATATATATTCACCCAGAAGGAGCTCAACATGAGACAACGCCGATGGATCGAATTGATCAAGGATTACGACATGGAGATTCACTACCACCCCGGCAAGGCCAATGTGGTAGCGGATGCTTTGAGTCGACTGCCGTGCCAGTTGAACTCCATGCTCGCAACCGAACAGCCCAGCTTACACCAAGAGTTTGAACAGTTCAGACTTGAACTTGTTAGCGAAGGATTCCTAGCCAGCATAGAATTGCAACCCACCTTGGTTAGCCAGATCAAGGAAGCCCAGAAGGACAACGCTAGCATTGACGGAATCAAGAAACAGATAGCCGCAGGAAAAGCCCCCGGATTCACCGTAGACGAAGCCGGAGTTCTTTGGTACAAAGAACGTCTCTGCGTACCATCGGACTCTGACTTGAAACAAGTCATTCTGCAAGAAGCCCATGATACCCTTTATTCAATCCACCCCGGAGGTACCAAGATGTACCAAGACTTGAAGGAACAATTCTGGTGGCACGGAATGAAGAGAGAAATCGGTAGCTATATCGCCAAGTGTGACATCTGTCAGAGAGTCAAGGCAGAACATCAACGACCCGCCGGACTGTTACAACCCCTCCAGATTCCAGAATGGAAATGGGACTCCGTAGGAATGGACTTTATCACCGGACTGCCCAAATCCAGCAAAGGCAATGACTCCATATGGGTAGTGGTCGATAGATTGACCAAAGTCGCCCATTTCATCGCCGTCAAAACCACTTACCAAGGCCCCAAGTTAGCTGAACTATACATCTCCAGAATAGTCGCCCTGCACGGAACCCCGAAATCGATAGTGTCAGATAGAGGATCATAGTTCACCTCAAGGTTCTGGCAGAAAGTGCATGAAGGACTAGGCACTCGCCTGAATTTCAGCACCGCCTATCACCCTCAGACCGACGGACAGACTGAGAGAGTCAACCAGATACTGGAAGACATGCTTAGAGCATGCGTACTGGAATACGGATCCAAATGGGAAGACTGCTTACCTTACGCAGAATTCTCTTACAACAATAGCTACCAAGCCAGCCTACAGATGGCCCCTTTTGAAGCCTTGTACGGAAGGAAATGCCGTACCCCCCTGAACTGGTCAGAAGTCGGAGAGAGCCAAGTTTTTGGCCCAGATGTTCTTCGTGAAGCCGAAGAGAAAGTCCACAAGATTCGCGAGTATCTCAAGACTGCCCAATCAAGACAGAAGAGCTAGGCCGACAAGAGACGTCGGGAGATGACCTTTGAGATCGGAGACTTCGTCTATCTCAAGGTATCCCCCTTGAAAGGAATGCAAAGGTTTCAGCTGAAAGGAAAGCTCGCACCCCGATATGTCGGACCTTTCAAAGTCCTCAGCCGCTGAGGCGAAGTATCTTACCAATTGGAGCTACCCGAAGAGATGTCGGCCGTGCACGACGTGTTTCACATCTCACTCCTCCGGAAGTGCCTTGAAGTCCCGGAGAAGACCGAAGTGTTCAAGAACATCGATCACCGATCGCTGGATATCAACAAGGATCTGACTTACCGCGAAGTGCCGATTCGCATCCTGGAGGAAGCTTATCGAACCACCCGCACCCGAAGCATCAAGTTTCTGAAGATCCAATGGAGCAATCATACCGAGGATGAAGCCACATGGGAACGCGAAGACTTCATGAAGAAGGAGTACCCAGATCTCTTTAGTACCTAACTTTCTTTTCGATCTCGGGACGAGATCTTTTGTAAGGGGAAGGGTTTGTAAAATCCCAAATTTCAATAAAAAGAAAGTTAGAGAATTCCAGAGAGCAAAATTTCAAACAAACAAAAACTTTTTTAATTGCATATAGTACCATGCATAGGACTTGTGCATTTGATTGATATGCCATGATGATTGCTATTACTTGTATTTGATATGCTCTAAAACCCTAATGTGATCATATGAAGATCACCAACCAAATAAATCAAAGAGGAAGAAAATCCAATAATTGGAGAAACCCTAAAAACCCTAACATATGCCCTATGGCATTTTTATAAATTTTGACCCTAGACCATTTTGGTCTTCACCATTAGTTGAATAATGTTATTAAACACTTATTACAACTTTTGGAATCAAAGAATCACAATTCAAATAATTTCCAAATGCAGAACTAGCTCACATAGAATAATGGTCAAAACTGAAATTTATATCCTGATCACTATTTTGAGCCATTGCCATTCATTTTTCTCAAACCAAATCTTGCTAACTCTTTGCACCATTTCAAAGTCAACATCAAGGTGAACAACTTTTGTAAAGATCACCATGCCAAAATCATTCTTGATCATTAGCTATGCTCATCCAAAGTCTAAACTTTTTAACATATTCAATAATCTCCACTTAGCCCAATTTTACAAATTCTTGAATTCTACAATTCCACCACCACCTCTAATCATCTCTGGTCAAATACAACTTATCTAAACACACACATTTCAAAAAGATTCACCATTTGAATTAAATCAAATTTGGACATTTTTCACAAAATTCAAATATGATACTATTTGCCACTATTGCAAATAGTGATCTACTCCACCTAATCTACTCCAAATCTAATCTACATTGTCCCCTGGTCCCCTTAATACATTTTAATGCTCAATAGAACCCTAGGGAGAGAGGGCAAGGCTAGACATGGACATGCCGGCCATGTCGCCCAACCCGACGAGCTCACCCCTCTCCCCTTGCTTCCCTGCCCTGGCCACCACGCCACAGCACGCCACCACATCTCCTACGCCACCCTAGCACCGCCATGGTCAAGATCGACGATGACACTGGCCGGACGACGCGCGCCCAGCACCCGCCCAGACGCCGCTCGTGTCGCGCGCATGCACGCCATGGACACGCTCAGTACACGCGCCGCGCCACCACCCTGCACTCGCCCTAGCCCCGCGCGCAACGAGTTGAGCATCACCTCGCCACCTGGACGCCGCCAGACACGGCCAAGACCAGACCCTGGACCGCTGCCGCCGTGAACGGGGAAGAAGATCCCGCCATGGCCGCGACCTGCCTGGAAGCAACGTGACCCAACCAGGCCCTCCCCGACCAAGCTGTCGCTGCCATTAGCCTCGCCTGGACACGTAGAGCATCGTTGCACCCTCGCCCAGCTCGACCACCCACCGGAATCGCCGCGCCATGGTCGACCGCCACCCTGCCCCGCAGCACCCATGCGCTGCTATAAAAGGAGAGCTCCCCTGAGCAATCCAAGCACACCACCAGACTCCCCACCTCTCACAGCTACTCAACCACCTCACCACTCGTCTGATTCACGCCGGAGCAAGGCCAATCGCGAGCTCGCCGCCGCGGAAGCTCTGCAGAGATCGCCGGCGAACCAGGCCACCTCAGGCGACGCCACCGGTACCTGGAGCTTCGCCGTCGTCCACATCTACCCCAAGCACACTGCCATCCCTCGCTGGAGCACTGGTTAGCCCTCCGACCCCCTACCGCCGCCGCCAGAGCGTCGGGTTCTCGTCGGAGACGACGATGAACCACGGCCGTCCGATCGATTTCTAATCCGACGCCTCACTTTGAAACTTACCGCTTCGGCGTTTAAGAGCCGCTGACAGGCGGGACCCTCTGTCAGGCAGCCCGCGCGGCACTGGACCGTGGCTGGGCTGGCCTTGGGCCGTTTTTAAACCTTTGAGCCCGTTTAGCTTTCCCGCCGGCCTTTTAATTCAAATCCAGTTTAATAAATTGCAAATGAATTTGAATACTACCTCCACTTTGAAATTCAATAGATTCAAATTTGCTAAACCAAATTTAATGAGCTTTATGTTGTTGGAAAGCTAGTAAAATTATCTATCCAATGCCACTGGTCCCATGACCAGATTCTTTGTAGAATTAATTTGATAAAAATAACAAGGCAGGGACTTTTCCCTATTCAAATCATTCTTAAAAATCAACCAAAATAGATATTAAGTTAATTCCAACTCTAATAGCTCACATTTGACTTACACTAATTGTTTATGCGATAAAATGGTGTGGTCACTTTGCATGATCATGCCCTAGTTTAATTAATGGATAATTTGACTAGTTTAACTAGTTGATATTGTCCAAAACTATTAAGTAATTCATATGAAGTCTTAAACTTCATTTAAATCTTGTCTCACATGAATTCATGGGATACTTGGACCCCTAGTCCCAACTCTCTTATATGAATTACTTAGAGATTTAAATCATATGTAGTGTATTAAATGATATGGGGTGATCTACCTCATTTAAATCATTTTTCCAAATGATGATGATGAACATTTGACTTAGGTCAACATGAGTTCATACATATTTGTTTGAGAAATTAAATCTTAAGAAGATTTCAATGAGAGGAAATTATTTCTCAAGAACCCTATGGAAACTATCATTTACATATTAAATACAAAGAAGTGATTTCTATTCAAACAACACAACCCATGCACTCTAAGTAGATTATTTGTGTGCATAGAATAGTTTGTGTGTTTCTATGTGATATATGGAATAGCCATTGAATTAGTGAGTAATTATACTCGTATTCAAATTTAGACGGTAGCACCGGAGAGTACGCCGAAGAAGAAGGTTGCTACCAAGAGGAGGAGGAGGAACAGTTTGAGAACTACCAAGGCAAGCTAATATTCTTGCAAAGTGCAAAGCCCCTTGGGGCAAGGCACCATGATTCTTACCTTTTCTTACATAAGCCTATCCCAAGTTTTTACCTTACAAGTTTACTTGTTTTCTCAATGAGTTACTTTTATAGTTAACTTTGGTCAAGGTACAAGTTGATTACTAGAGTAGTGAAGTTAGTCTCCATCAAGCAAAGCAAGATAGCACCCCTCATGATTTAGAGCTAGTGCTAATGAAGTAAAACTTGACTACTCTAGATGGGAACAATGTGAATTTGAAATGAATTTGAAACCTTGGAATGATGATGCATTCCATTGAATGATTTTTGAAGGTGAATATGACCAAGAGAAGATGGGGATTTTTGATAAAACAATGATGTTGGTTTGAATGCGATACCTTTCCAATTATTAAGTACCCCCACAATACCTGATTATGGGTAGGGCTTAACGGGAAGTTTATACATCTTAGTATGGGTTCCCTCTGAACACACGTCATAGGGGTTACGCTTGAGGCTGCCTCCGTTGTTGAGAAATGATGTGAAATTGAGGTGAATTGTACGGCCAAGCCCTGTGCAGTTCCCAGGTTGACAGTTGGTCTTCACTGGGAGGCCAAGCTCATGGGGAGAGGTGCTCATACTAGGATTTATAAGTGAAAGGTTATGGTTGATGATCCGCGTACTGTGTTACGATGATTCGGGGTAATCCCGACGGATGAAATCAAATGTTGTGGCACAAGTGTGCAACCTCTGCAGAGTGTAAACCTATTCGAATAGCCGCGTCCATGGTTACGGACGGTTGGAAAGGCCATACAGTTTCCGATGTCATATCTTTGAAAATGATGTTGAAAGATGATGGTGAAATGACTTGTGGTGAATTGAATTGAAATCACCACTTGAATGGTGGGAATGACACTAATGTTCCCACTTGAGTTAGTTAGCACTTGAATAAGCTTTTCTCAAATATTGTGAATTAAAACTAGCTTTATGCAAATAAACTAGAGCTTAGCAAACCATACTAGAATGTCTAGCACTTACATTAGTATTAGTTTGCGAGTACTTAAAGTACTCACGACTTTGTCCCTGGCTATTCAAATGGCCAGAGTATGAAGATGAACAAGGAGACGACCAGCAGGACACCTAGGACAACTAGGAGTCTTCCGACGTCAAGCGTTGGCCTGTGGACTACAGAGTCCTTGTATCTTACGCTTCCGTTATGAACTATGAACTTGTGTTTGTTCGTTGATCGATAGATCAACTATTCGTGTAATATGGATCATGTGATTCCAAATTGGTAAGACTTATGGTTTGTAATGAATGATGACTGTGATACTTAACTATTATGCCTCGCAACAACAATATTCCTGGGATTGCGATGTATGACATAATAGGCATCTGGACTTAAAAATCCGGGTGTTGACACCCTCTCATGGGCGCCACACATGCCCATGTGACGCCCCTGCTGCCGGCGCCACAAACCCATCCGACGTGGCCCGTCGACGCTGAGCTGGCGAGCCGATCCGACGTGGCAGCATGTGTGGCGCCGCTCTCGCCGGCGCCACACTTTGAAAGTGTGGCGCCCGTGGCAAGGGCGCCACACATGCACTTAAGTTTGGCCGCGCGCGCCCGCCCAGCCCGACAATCTTCTTTCTCCTCCCTCTGTTCTTCTTCTCTCTCACAGAGGCGGCCGGCTCTCTCTCTCCCCCCCTCTCTCCCCCACCAAATCCACCACCAAATCACCAGATCTGTCCGTGGAGATCGTTCCCCATCCATTTCTCGAGGTAATCCCCTTCGAATATTCTGCATTCATCCACTAATTTCATAGATCTTGCTAGATTTGGACATGAACCCTAGACATGGATTTTTTTTTGTGCACTCTATATTGTAGTGTTAGTGTTGAAGATGGTAGCCTCATGTATGCATGTGTTTGAATCATACATTTGTTGAAACCTAGATATGAAATTTCACATTTATGTGTTGAAACCCTATGTATGTATGTGTTGAAATGTGTAATATTTACCTAGGAAATGCATTCAAATGTGTTACATATGCCTA
Source organism: Lolium perenne (assembly GCF_019359855.2). Taxonomy (NCBI): domain Eukaryota; kingdom Viridiplantae; phylum Streptophyta; class Magnoliopsida; order Poales; family Poaceae; genus Lolium; species Lolium perenne. The sequence goes on along the minus strand of NC_067246.2, from coordinate 255,270,261 downwards.
TTATTTGTGATGAAATAACTCATATTTGTTAGTGGAATGGGTCATAATATGGTTCAAACATGTGAACATGTAGGATGGCCGGTCCTGGTGGCCGTCGAGGCGGTCGAGGCCGCGGCCCTGGGCGCCCCCGGGGCCGGGGAAGGGGCCGCCGCGGTGGAGCAGCAACGGCCCCACGCTCACCGTCACCTGCACCCTCCTCGTCTTCGCATGACGAACGCTGCTTCGAGTTCCTCCCCCGCATCGACGACGACCCACTCGGCATCAAGCGGCTACCGGACAAGTTCGCCGAGTTCGTCGATGGCGTCGAGCCGGTGCAGTTGCAGCTACGAGAGGCCAGCTGCAACTTCTGCCGCTGGCCCGTGGAGGTCCTGTTCGACGGGCAGGGCAAGATGTACCTGCACACGGGGTGAGACAAGTTCGCCCGTGACCTCGCGCTCGAGCCCGGCTGCCAGCTCACCTTCCTCTACGAGGGGGACGGCGAGATGATCGTCAAGGTGTTCGACGACACAGCCTGCCGCGTGCACTACCACACCGGCGAATCCGGCTCGGACACCGATAGTTAGAACTTAGAGTGTTGTGAACTCTATCTTCATTGCTACGTGTTGTTTGAATTCTATCTTAATTTGTATGAAACTATGTGCTACGATGTTAAGTATGATGATGTTATGTCTATGATGTGTGTACGAAATTGTTGTTGATATGATGTGTGTATGAAATAGCTGTTGACATGATGGCAGTTTTGTTGGAATATGGTAGGATTTTTTATGGTTTAACACAAGTCAATGTGTGGCGCCTTTCCCACTGGCGCCACACTGCACTGTGTGGCGCCCCTGCCATCGGCGCCACACATTCATTTGTAATTGCCCAAACATACTGTAAGACAAATCGTCTGGGACTTAGCCGTTTTGGCGAGGCTCTATGTGTGGCGCCGATGCCACGGGCACCACACTAGCATTTGTGGCGCCAATGCCACGGGCGCCACACAAAGAGCCTCGCCAAAATGGCTAAGGACTAATCGTCCGGAGCCCCTGGATGTTTTCGACACAAAAGTTGATATATGTTGGCATGTGTGGCGCCGATGCCACGGGCGCCACACTAGTATGTGTGGCGCCAGTGGGAAGGGAGCCACACAAAGAGCCTCGCCAAAACGGCTAAGGACTAATCGTCCGGAGCCCCTGGATGTTTTCGATCCAAAAGTTGATACATGTTGGCATGTGTGGCGCCGATGCCACAGGCGCCACATTAGCATGTGTGGCGCCAGTGGGAAGGGCGCCACACATTGACTTGTGTTAAAACCATGAAAAATCCTACCATATTCAAACAGTTTTGAGTACAACATTTCAATACGTACGACACAGCATAATGGTTCAAACGACAAATAAGGTTCGACGACATCAAGGTTCCAATTACAATAAGGTTCAACGACATGAAGGTTCGAGAAGATCAAGGTTCACACAACATCATGGTTCGACAACATAAAGGTTCGACAACAAGAACATAGCCAAAGTGACATCACTGCGTGGCAAAGGCTCCCTCCCCCCTCGCCTTCTTCTTCTTACATTCTTCAGCCAGTTCTTCCTTCTCCCTTATGTCACGAGCCAACTGAACGACCGAATCGAAGAAGTGGTGGCGCTCCTCCGTCTTTGCAGATTCCGCTTGAGCTCTCTCCACCTTGATGCGTTCATCCTCCCTCGCCACCTCCTCTAGGTGCATCCTATTGGCCCTCTCCCTCGCAATTTGCTCAAGTTGGCAGCTCCTCAGGAATTTTATCCGTGCCTCGCGGTCCCGTTCGGCCTTCAGCTTCTCATTCCTCCTCTTGTTGCGCAATAGGTATTCCTCATACCCCCTTTGCATACGGGCACGCTCGGCCATCTTGTTGTCTTCCTCCTCCTTCTTCTTCCTCTCAAGTTCTTCCTTCTCCCTCTTCCGCACTGTCCTTACCGCCTCCTCCCAAACGGACTCCTCCTTCTCATTGCCCTCCCATGCCCCCTTCCCCTTGGTGGGTTGAGTTGCCATAGCTGTAAACCAAATTGAAAAACCAAATTTAGTCATGGAATATGAAAATAGAAAGTACAATGCAATTAGTAACTTGGAGACACATACGGATAAGGCCCCGCTAGGTATCGTAGCATACTAGTACCCCGACGGCCACCATGCCGACCTCTACTAAGCCCTACATGAATCCTTGGTTTCCTTGGACCTTGTCGCCATTGTGGTTGATGCCTTGAGGCTTGTTGCCTTGGACCTTGTTGCGTAGGAGCTTGTTGCCGTGGGGCTTGTTGCCTTGGAGCTTGTTGACTTGGAGCTTGTTGCCGTTGGGCTTGTGTGCTTGGAGCTTGTTGGCTTGGAGGAGGTTGACGCGGTTGGCTTGGAGGAGGTTGACGCGGTTGGCTTGGAGCTTGTTGGCTTGGGGTTTGTTGGCTTGGGGTTTGTTGGGTTCGAGGTTGATTTGAAGCTTGTTGGATACTTGATGCTTGACTTGTGGTAGCTTCATTGCCCTTTGATTTTTTGCCGGATGTGCACTTCCTTTTATTGTGGCCCTTACTATTGCATGATCCACAATTAGTTGGCTCGCGAGCTTCTTGGAATAACCTGTTTCCCGAATGACCCCATCTATCCATATCTCCGTGATACCTCTTTGTCTTTCTTCTTCCACGTTTCACAACCTTCCATTCCGGATCTGGCCAAACTTGCACTCCATGATACTCCGGCCATTGTGATTGATCCAAGTAAGGAGAAAACCTTGGAGCCCATGTCCTCTTTGTGGCTTCAATTGAGAACTCGGACTCCCGAACGGTGAGCGGGTTGTTGTAGTCGACACGTCTAGTGAGCGCCGCTGTTAGCAAGTGGGAGCAAGCCAAATGAAGCAAAGAGGGCCTCCTACATGTGCATTCACATGTCTTTAGGGACACACGGAAAGCCCGGCCTCCGTGTTGGACACCACCCTGTGTGGTGCCTCCCGGCTCATTCACTTGGTAAACCCTCGAATGTGTATTGAATGATTGCCGTCACGGGCAATGCACGGGCACCCTTCAACACATTGTTGAAGCACTCGGCCATGTTGCTTGTCATTTGGCCATATCCCCTCCCATCCTCATCATAAGCTCTTGCCCACTTTGAGTTAAATATGAGGTGTCTATGAAGAAACTCTTGACCACCCGCGTTGAGATCTTTGTGCTTCAGCAAGCCGTTGTATAGGTTTGCGAAGCGGCGCTCAGAGTAAGCGAGGCAACAATCTTGAAGAAGGTCAGACAACTCTTTGCTCTTGCATGCCCGGTAGAAGTTTGCACAAAAATGCCTCATGCACCATCGGTGATGCAAGGGAGCATGCCCGGGAATTGCAAGCTCCACCGCATTAAGAATTCCTTGATGACGATCGGAGATGACACACACTTCCTTTGAGGGTGGTATGACCCTCGTCCTCAATATATGGAAAAACCATTCCCAGTTATCATTGTTCTCAATCTCTACAAATGCAAAAGCCAGTGGTACTAAATGGTTGCTCGCATCACTTGCTATTGCCACCAATAGTGTGCCCTTGTACTGCCCGGTCAAGAAGGTACCATCCACGGCTATGATGGGCCTACAATGTTCGAATGCCCTCGTGCATTGCTCGAATGACCAAAATGCACGGTGAAATACCCTTACTCTTTTACCATCATGCAATGTCATTTTGGTTGCGGAAGGCTCCACCACATGCACCATGCCCGGGTTAGTTGCGGCCATCGCTAACAACAACCTAGGGACTCGGTTGTATGATTCCTCCCAATCACCGTACAACATCTTAAATGCGGCTTGTTTGGCCTTCCATGCCTTCCCGTACTTGACGTCGTAGGCAAACCGGGAATTGACCGTATCTTGCACGGACTTAATGCTCATGATAGGAAGTGATGATATCTCCGCCGAGAGCTTATATGCAATGAACTCGGATGTGAGTTGACGGTGGTCCGGCTGCGCATCCTTGCCATCAAGCTTCAGCCCCCGGCACATGTGAGTGGCTACACAACTTGTTATGTGCCAAGAGGGCCCTTTTTTGAAAGGTCTTGCACGGACAACCCATGGGCACCTTTTATCCACACATTTTAGCGTGTACCGCTTCTTCAAGTCCGAGTGAACAACGATGTAAGGGCGATGATGCTTAATGGAGAACTCCTTCAACCATATCTTCAATTCCAAGAAGGTATCAAACGTGAGCCCTTAGAAATCATAGCCGTCCTACCATCTACATCTCTCTTGGATAGTGGCCTAGCTCCAAGAAGTAAACTTTTGCCACCACCAACCACGGCTCCATCCGCAAGACTAACATCTCTGAGTCCACCACGCTAATCAACGTCAGCCCCACATCCTATGCGAAGCCCCAGCCCAAAACAAAACAACGCCCATCATCGTTGTATTCAGCCTGACAAATCTGATAGAGCTGAATACCTTGGTATGATGAATCTGATGGATTAACGAGCTACCGTAATTCCTATGAAACAAATGAACAAGCTTTGCATACATATACACTTCCGTGGCAATATTGAGAAAATCTGTCACAAACAGAAACAATGAGTTCATCCGACACATGTAATCATGGCGGCATCGGCCACGACCAAGAAGAACAACGAGAGCAAAAAGGTGCGCTCACCAGGATAATAGAGAACCACAAGTCCAGATGCCGGCAGCAGCGGTGACTACCGTCGGGAAGGAAAAAAAAACTCCCTAAGAGCATCTCTAACCGAGCCCGTAAATCCTGCCGGAACCGACCTTTTCCGGCGGATTTACGAGTTCGGGCTGAAATGCGCGTAGATCAGAGCCTGTAAACATGGGCCGGCCCGAACTGGAAGTTCAGGGCCCGAGAAACTCACCACACGGCCCTTATTAAAAGGGTTCGCAGAGGGGAGTTCGGTTCGGAAACCCTAGTCCCCTCCCATCGCTCCTCTCCCGCCGCCGCTCCGACGAGCAATCCCGGGCGCTCGGACGCCGCTCCGCCGCCACGGCCACCACCCCGCCGTCCAAAATGACGCGTGCAAGACGCGTGGGTAGCGGCGGCGGCCGATCCGGTGCCGCAAGGGCAAATCACCGTCCGCCGGGCGTACGGGCAGAGACGGAGCGCGTCAGGCGGTCGCACTCCGACGCCGCATGGAAGCGGGCCGGCCGCAAGTGGCCGGACCTAATGGCGCGCCGCCTGGAAGCGCGCGCGGAGGCGGCTGCGGTTGCGGAGGCGGCTGCGGCTGCAGCTGCGGCTGGGGAAGCGGAGGCGCCCCCACTGCCGCCGTTGCCCCCGAGCGACGACGATGATGACAACGCAGACGGACCGCCTCTGCTCTGCGGTAAACTGTCGGAGCAGTAGTACAAAGGTGGTAGGCTGTGAGCCTTCTGACTCGCATCGGCCCAGAAGAAATCAGCCTGTTTGGTTGTCTGGAAGCTCTCTGCATTCTAGCCGAACCAGTTCTCAAAACACTCCTGGGACAGCCTTGGAGGAACACCCGAACCGGCAGTTCCCAACGGGCCTATCCCGTTGTCGTGCGATTTTGCACGCCCTTGTGCAACGGTTGCACGCGTGAAGAAGCGCGGGAGACACCGCGTTGTCGTGGCCCTCGCTCCCACTTCCAGTCACCGGTTCCCTCCTTGATGCGGCATATGGCCATGTGGGTTGCCCGGTTCCCTCCATGCATGATCGAGGACCAAATTTCGGTCAATCTAGGTTGCACGGTGGCCTCCTCCTAAGTTTATTTTTTGTATTTTGTAAAGTATGGATGTTCAATTCTTCCGTGAAATTTCGATTTCAAGTTTTCAATTTGTATTTACAGATTATGATCTGCGCCAGCTCCTATATCGATCGAAACTAAATTTTCGGTAGACTGAACTCGAATTTTTTCAGTTCGCGTCTTTACAGACTCAGTTAGAGATGCTCTAATACGATTTCATCTTGGACTTTGCTGTGTAGATTGGTCGGCTGTAATTCTGAGTAGAAGAAGTCATGTTTCACGCTTTCTGGCTGATCGTACGAAGTATCGTACATGGATTGTCGTGTTACGTACGACAAATTCGTACGATATTCGTCCGATCCTACGTGGCTACGACCTGCGAGCCTTCCTCGCGCGATGCAATGGAAACGAGGGTTTGGGCTGGGATTTGGGAACGGGGTCGCACGAGTCTCCTGTTCTAGTACCGCAGGATAGCAGACATAGATTGTTCTAGTAGCACTGTAGCAGGTTAGGAGCTCTCTTATTAGGTTATTAGGGCATCTCCAACGAAGTGAAAGCAAATGAACACTGAGTGACCGTTTGCGTCCGCGGGTCAAAAAATACGTCGGGGCTCTGCTTCAGCGAGACGACGCAAAGTGATCTCATCTGGAGGCAAATAAGCTCGCCGCCACAGGATCTCCCCGCTTCAAAGAAGACGCATCATCCAAACAAAACGGAGATGGGAGCTCGATGCAACTATGAGAGCTTCAATGGCAGAGGCGAGTGACAGAGGCGTACCCAAGATTTTTATCAAGCCTGGACGTACTGTAAGTCCGGCTAGTTTTTTCATCAATTTTTTATCAAAATAGGGTGCGCCACTGGCCGAAAAACTGGACGCGTGTCCGGGCTTAGGGACGGTTAGGTCCGTCTATGACAAGTGCCACTTATTACTTCTTACAAAAATACATCAAATCGTGTGGAGTACTTCCGGAGGAATCGCAGATTGTTGCAGATTACTTGTTACTGATTTGTAGATTGACAAGGATTGTTCAAAAAAAAAAAAAAATTGTTCAAAAAAAAAAAAAAAAGATCGACAAGGAATGGAGAAGATGGGGAAGCAACTTGTTTTGTACGAGGATGAGGATGCGTGAAAGGAAGATATTGGGCAGGGTTTGAGTTTGATTTGGGCTGGGCCAGGGAGTTTTGGGCACACGTAAGTAATTAGGTTGCGTTAGCTTAAAAAAAACGTTCTAAAGGAAGTATGGTACAGGAAGTCGTACGCAAAATGTCGTGTGTGAGGCAATTCCGATCTGAATGGGAGAGGATATCAGCGATTAATTTTCCCGTTCTTCAAGGAGTTAGAAGCGGAAGACGAAGCAGGAAGGCCATCATTAGCTTTAACTGCTCGCATTACTTTAGGACAATGTAACGACGGATGGGAGGGGCAATTTCGTGAGAACGGAGGAAAGCTTCGCCCGCGCCTTGTTCTATGAGGAAAACTGAAAAAATATTTACGCCTTAAGCAATGAAACGGACGAATTCCCTGCCTCGCGATCGATCGCGCAGGCGATCAGGTTTCCAGGCGCAGCGCTAGCCCACCTTGATCCCCACGCCAGGAGTGTGGTCCCACTCACCACTTCCACGCCATGAGCTGTCCACTTTCCGCGCTCCGCGCTGATTAGTTTGTTTGTCTCGATGTGATTAGCATTGCTTGCTTCTATACGGTGCAATAGAAGTAGTAGGAGTATTTGCTTTCGCTAGTTGCTGGCATGCATGCATGGCTGGCTTGCTTTTTTTTCTTTGTTTTGCTTGCACGCGGCGCTGATTTTTTGCAACAAGGCAGCGACTTGCTTTTTTGACGTGAGGCTGTTGCATTGTTATTTCCAATTTCGTTTTTACAAATTATTTGTTACAAATCCCTTTCTACAATTCCCTTTTAAAATAATTTTGTTTGTATTATTTGTACCAAAAGTCATATTATTTAGACTATTTCCCTTTTAAAATAATTCTTTCTCCTACATTTTCCTTTATTTTTTGGAAAAATCGTTTTTGTCAATTCCCTTTTTTTAGTTCCCTTTACTTTTTATCTTTCTAATTTTTTGATGTTACTTTTGTATAAAATTCATGTTATTCTGGACTAACTTTTTCAATTCCCTTTTTCGGGCCAGTGGTTTTCTAGAGGGGAAAATAACGGGTGGGGAAACCACTTGCAACTCAAATGAACTACCACTTGCAACTCAAATAAATATTACCTTTTTCTCAATTAATTTTCGATTCGATAACTTTTCATATTTACCGTTGATAAATAATGGGCAGAGCGACTGATAAATTGTGAGCTAAAAATATTTCCATAATATTCTAAGTTAAATCAGTTTTTTGGGTCGATAACTTTTCACATTTACCGTTGATAAATAACGGGCAGAGGGGTTGATAAATTGTGAGCTAAAATGTTTCTCAAATATTATAAATGAAAGTAACTTTATGGGTCGATAACTCTTGATATTGTCCATTGCTAAGTAACAAACATAGGGGTTGATAAATTATGAGCTAAAAATGTTCGTAAAAGTATTCTAAATAAAATTAGCCTTTCGGGTCGATAACTTTTTCACATTTACCGTTGATAAATAATGGGCATAGGGGTTGATAAATTGTGAGCTAAATATATTCCCATAATGTTTTAAACTAAATTAGTATTTCGGGTTGATAAATCTTCACATTTTCCGTTGATAAATAACAGGCGAAGGGGTTGATACATTTGGGAGCTAAAAATGTTCCAAAGATATTCTAAATATAATTAACTTTTACGAGTCGATAATTGTTCATATTTACCGTCGATAAATAACGAATAGAGGGGTTGATAAATTGTGAGCAAAAAATATCCCAAAATATTCTAAATAATATAAGCTTTCTCGGGTCTATAACTTTTCGCATTACCATTGATAAATATTAGGTGGAGGGGTTGATAAATTGTGAGATAGAAATGTTTCCATTGTATTTTAAATTAAATTAGTATTTCGGGTTGATAATTCTTCACATTTTACCGTTGATAAATTACGGGACAAAGCGGTTGATAAATTTGGAGCTAAAAATATTCCAAAGATATTCTAAATAAAATTAGCTTTATGGGTTGATAACTCTTCAAATTTACCGTCGATAAATAACGAACAGAGGTGTTGATAAATTATGAGCAAAAAATGACCCAAAATATTCTAAATAATACAAGCTTTTTCTGGTCCATAACTTTTCGCATTGCCATTGATAAATATCATGTGGAGGGGTTGATAAATTGTGAGCTAACATATTATTAAAATATTTTTAATAAAATTAGGAAAGATTCAGCAACAATTCTAGTTATAGTGCATACGCGATCTAAATTGTAAGGGCTGGTTCGTTTGCTAGGTTGTCTATGTATTGAACAAAGTGCGCGACGTTTTTAAGTTTTGAGCAAGTTCATTTTTTTACTGTTGCTACGCTGTTGAATGTGGTACAAAATATGTCCATCTCCTCCTATGACGCGAACTAATTGCTGGCCAGCTGGTCAGCTGGGTCGCAGTGCGGCGCGTTTACCCGCGAGGTCGAGGGTTCGATTCTCGCCCGCAACGCCTTCTGCTTTTTACAGCAAGCTGTCGCGAGCTTTCCGAAATTGGAAAAAATGCGGGCTGACGAACTTTCCAAAATTGGATAAAACGCGGCCTGTTCGGAATCGACCGCGCGCGTTGGATGCAGCGGTCGACCGCTAGCTAGGCTTGCCCTGAAACGGAGGGAGTACAACAAAACAACCCAACATTAAAGAAAGTAATGTTACAATAAATGATTATACCTACAATTTTTTCTGCATATCGATTTTAACAAAAGTTCCAAATATTATAAACAAAAATTGCAGACTATTACAACAAAAATCTATATGTTTGCAAACAATGCAAAGTGGTCAAGAAATAATGAATTTTCTATGAACTGAATTACAACAAAAATCACCAATTATTTTTACAAAAGCTGCAGAGGATTATAAAAAAATTAATATGTTTGCAAACTGAAAGATCGAGATGTCGCCTAGAGGGGGGGGGGGGTGAATAGGCAATTACAAACTCTTGCGGATTTGTCTTGTAAGAATGCGGAATTAAACTAACGTTTAGTTTACAAGCACAAACCCTAAATATGCTAAGCTCAACTAAGTGTAACAATGGCAACTAGAGCTAAGCAAGATAGGCACAAGATATATGTAGCACAAGGCTAAGCAAGATAGGCACAAGATATATGTAGCACAAGGCTAAGCAAGATAGGCACAAGATATATGTAGCACAAAGCTAAGCAAGATAGGCACAAGATATATGTAGCACAAGTGATAGCAAGATATATATATACTTCAAGCACGATGGCTATCACAAGGAAAAAGAGCTCGGGTATAGAGATAACCGAGGCACGCGGAGACGAGGATGTATTCCCGTGTTCCCTTGCTTTGCAACAAGGTACGTCACGTTTGGAGGAGTGGAGGTCCCACGAAGGATTCCCCGCGCCACGAAGGCTCACCCTATTCTCCGAACCACACCCACGAAGGATAATGGCCCTTTCCTTATGGTTAGCTTTTCCTCCGCTCCGGAGATGGCAAGCTCCACAACCACTTCACAAGCTCCACGAAGGAGAAGCCCGGGCCTCTTCACAATCTTCTTGAAGAGATCACCGGAGCACCAATCACCAAGCCAACTAGGAGGTCTCCCTCCAAGAGTAACAAGCTCACGGTCTCTCACTCGAACTAATCGTGGTGGAGAGCTCAACACTATGCAATGATGCAAAGCAAGAACACTAGAGGTGTTCAAGTCCTTCACCCTCAAATCCCACCCAAGCAACAAATGCTAAGATGAGATTGGAGAGGAAGAACAATGGGGAAAGTCAACAAAAGACTCCAAGATCTAGATCCAAAGGGTTCCCCTCACTTAGAGGAGAAATGGATTGGTGGAAGTGTAGATCTAGATCTCCTCTCTCAAATCCTCAAATATGAGCAAGAATGGTTGGAGGAATCAAGGGGGAGAGCAAGTTCTTCAAATGCAACAATGGAGGAGAGAGAATAGGAAGAACTACTCAGCCCAAGGTGGAAGAAGGGCTATTTATAGCCCAAGAGCAAATATAACCGTTGGGGAAAAAGTTGGGCTGAGTCAACCATCGAGGAGGCCGGTCAACCGGGCCTGGGGCCGGGCCGTCCGGTCCAGGGCCCGGTCAGACCGGGCCACAGACCGGACCAGCCGGTCCAAACCGGTCGATAGGCCGGACCTCGAGGACACCTGGTTGGCGCCCGGTTGACCGGGCCGAGCGCCGGACACCCCGGTCTGCAGGCCGGCTGACCGGTCGGCAACCGGAACTGCTGGTTCTTCGTTTGGAGCTCGGTTGCCGCCCAGTTGACCGGTCGGCACGCCGGGCAGGCCGGTTGAGAGGCCGGTCCGACCGGGTCCCAGACCGGGTGAGCAGGAAAACATGTTTATACAAAAACTGTGATAACTAATGCTCCCGAACTCCGATTGACATGAAACCAATTTTGTTGGAAAGATAACGACGAATAGAACCCCAACAAAAACTGGAAATATGGAGACTCCTCACAGAACATTTTTAGATGATTTTAGAGAGGGAGTCTCCCACCGTCAAGAAACGGTGAAGACGTCCAAACTCGAAAACGCAATAGAAGATGCATGCGGATTCCGTTTTCGATGAACTTGGGCTTGTTGTAAAGCTAGCAACAAGCTCAAGAACCTCACACAGAGAAACACCAAGAAGCAATAAGAATATGCAAAGTATGCAAAGGATTGAGCTCCCTAAGACGATGTGATCAAGTTACCCAACCGAAAGCCCCTCTTGATAGTGCGGCTATCTATCCTATAATCCGGTCTCCCATCAACCACCTCGAGACCGGTAAAAGGAAAACCTATCAAGGTCATACCTTTGCCTTGCGCATCCCGCTTGATCTTGATGATAACTCTTCAAGCTTCACTCAAGCCGGAATGCCTCACTTGATCATCGTTGCTTCGTGAAGACTCACAAATGCTCCCCCATACACCATGATGGGAAAGCTCTATTGATGCACATCTTCACAAGTCCATTATCACCAAATGGACGGCAAGCTTCAAGTATGTGATCCACTCAAGATGCTCAACTTGAACTTGCCCAACTCAACCTTGTATCTTCTCATACTCTATCATACTATCTTGAGGTGTATAAAGAATTCTTCACTTGGAATCAAGCTCTCAAGATCTTGATCATTCATTGCTTATCTCATTGGATAGAGCATGGCTAATATTGAGTTCCACATAAGAACTCCATCTTCATTTCTTCTTCTTGATCATATCACATATGTATCTTCAAATCGATGATCTTGATGCCAATACACAAGGTATATCTTTATCTTCATGGCATCCATACTTAAATCCAACACATGGAGAACAAGTAGTTCCTATGGAATATTCCTTCATATAAACTCAATGAAAATATTAGTCCATAGGGGTTGTCATTGATTACCAAAACCACACATAGGGGCAATATACCCTTACACAAACAATGCAAAGTGGTCAAGCAACAATTAATTTTCTACAAATTAAATTACAACAAAAATCAGCATCAATTTCTTACAAAAGTCACAAATGATTGCAACAAAAAGACTGGCAAACTAGGAAGCGAGGCTTTGTCTGGTCTTCTGATAGAAAATGTGCATTGTACAAACTAGGCCGTGATACAAAAAAATGCCTAGAGTAATAGCCTAAGGGGTATTAAAAACAATCTGAGCCACGCAGGAGGTAGCTGGCACGCTTGCTCGATACGACCGATCCCTCACGAGAGATATGTCGGTTGATCGTAAGTATTTCCCACGATAAAAACACATATGTAGCATTACAAAGAAATGTTGACACCAAAAAATGAAAACGATCCAACATCGTCGATGGTTTCTTGAAGCACATATGTTGGAGTCTCACAGCATCATGCCGATGGTTGCAAAGTCCTATATCGATGGCCTTACAACATTACCGGTGCTAATGCAATGGCCTCGTAGCATCACCATCACTACTAGGAAAGGGCTTATAGCCGCACTCCTTACCGCCGGCAATTACGATTTGAAGATGCCAGCGGTAAGGCCTTCCAGGGGGGCCTAACCCTACCACCGGCGAGATTGAAAGGATGACGCCGGGGGTGCGTCCATTACCGCCGGCGAGTTCGGCACGAAGGTGCCGGCGATATAATGGCCGCGGGGTCCTGATTGGGCCTGGCCTTACCGCCGGCAATTTGGGCCCAAAAGCGCCCGGGGTAGCGGGCTCTACCGCCGGCGAACACGAACCGAAGATGCCGGGGGTAGGCCCACGCTGCGCTACTTTTTCGGTAAAACGCCCCAACACCACCACTCCTCCGTCTCATCCCCTCCCCCCTTCCCGATGCCAACCACCACCACTCCTTTGCATCCGCCTCCCGCATCCCCCGGGCGCCGCGCCCACCGCCGTGCCCTCCTCCTCCTTCCCCATCCTCCGCATGGACGACTCGCCCCAGCCCAGCACAAGCCGCCCACCCGCCTGCCTGTCTGGTTGCCTCCCGTCCGCGGCCGCCTCCCCAGCGCTGGCCTGGCCGGGGCGTCCGGATTTGTAGCCGCATGACCCTCCGCACCGACGAATCACCACACACGACGACAACGGGGACATGGGGCTGAAGGGCTTCGTCGAGGGCGGCGCCGCCTCCGTCATCGCCGGCTGCTCCACGCACCCGCTCGACCTCATCAAGGTCCGCATGCAGATCCACGGCGAGATGCCCCCACCAGCCCAAGCCATGCGCTTCGCCCTCGTCTTCCCCTTCTCGCAGCACCACCACCACCACGACCTCCTCCAGTCATGCTAGACTTTTTTGTAGTTTGTACACAGCCTGGCGCTGCAGATGCGCTGCTAGGCCTGCTTTTTTTAGTTCCCGAAATTGATACCGCCGGCGAGTAGGGGAAACCGGGCAAAGCGCCGGGGGTATTATGTGTACACAGCTCTAGCACGTGCTCCTAGTAGGAAAATTGTGTAAATGAAAGGTGGGTCATCCATTGAGAAAGTAATATTTTCTTATAACCAACTATTGTATTTGTTGGCTACATGTTAGCTATAGATGACATGCCATCTTGCTTATAGCCAACAACCAGCTATAAATGACATGCCATCTTGCTCTAAAGTATCTATGACCCTGACCAAGAGTGGTCGTTGCATGCGATACTCGAGCCTAGTGGTGGCCTGCTACACCTGCATGCGTAGGAAACGTCAAAAGGTTGTGGGTCCACTAGTGTTAAAAAGCAAGCTACAGGTGGAGAGAAGAAAACGCACGCCACGAGACGACCGATCATAAGGCGCGATCGCGATCGGTCGCTCGAACCGAAGTGTTTTCCTAAATTAAAGTATTCATTATTACAAACCAAATTAACAAACGTAATAAATTGTTTCAAATCAAACAAGTGAAAAAAACATAACTACTCGCCCATGCTCCAACGTAAAGCTTGTCGGGTCGAGGGCTACGACGACTGTTGTTGGCCGATTTTGGTCTGGAGCAGTTGGCCTACACCTCCCCATGCTCGGAAAGCCCTTTTCCCGAAAGAATTGACCTTGCCGCTGCCAGAATCGACCTTAAATCGATGCCGGTATCCAGCGACGGGTTGAGGGCTAGGGCGGTAATTGTGGCAGCAAGGTGGAGGAGAATTTTTTTATTCCAATGGCGGCGGTGGAGAGTATTTGGGGACTAGCCATGGAATTTTTCTAGTGTTAATATGTGCCTTCTCGCCCGCCGATGTCAACCATATATAGCTGTGCCAGGGCGGGAAACGCCGACCGCACTGAAGCTACTTCCGGCTCGCGTGAAATGGCGGCGAAATGCGCCAATCTACTGGCCGCGCGCGGAACCGCCGCCGCCGTTCAGGAAGCAGTGATCGCCAGCGGCAGGGCTCAACAGCCCACTGGGCATACCCCCGATGCAAACGGACGCGGAGGCCCTGTATAACCGATTCGGTATCCACGGGCCGACGCAAACGAACATGCACGGTCACCGTCATTTTGACGTCCCAGATGAAGGAAGCAGATGATGGCGGAGGAATATGTGTGCTACTCTCGATCGCCCTTCGATCGCCAGATAAGGATCCAAACAGAAGAGACTGACCGATTTCCGCGCCAAAATACACTGCGCCTGTGCTTTAGCCTGCCAAAACCACCGTTTTTCCAACTCTGTCCCAAACATGGCTCTTACATGAGCTGGGCCTGGCTGATATGCGTTGAGAGAAGGGAGGGAAGGAGGGATCCCTTAGATGGGAAACGGACGGCATCCAGACGAGGCTGGGCCGCCTCTGACTTGCTTCAAGCAAGGTAGAGAATCCGCGCCATCGCAGCAGGCCCATCCCCACGACCCCACTTGCGGCCACGCCCCTGGAGAGCATATCCTATGAAACCACCAAACTCATGTACCAGCTGCACCTGCACCTGTAACATATCAGCCGTAGGATGCCAAAGAGATGCCAAAGAGACAGATGAGATCTGCTAGAAGATTGGGTACTAGTACATATACAAAATGACACTTGTAGTTTCATGAAATCAATCGATCTATCCTCCTCAAGTCAAGCTGTCTCTCTCCATTGCCCTGGTTCTGTACTGCTGTACCGGAAGCTGGGTAGAAAAGTTTGCTCCATTCGCTTTTCTTCCTATCTATATTACTCAGCCAGTTAGAATAATGTAATTAAGTTCAGGCTACATTTGTCTCTCTTCCTATCAGTATGACTCGGCCGCTGCAAAAGACGAATCCGAGGCGCCCGACTACTTCAAATCTGAAGACCGCTAAATCATCAATATATCAGATCACCGTCTCTCAAAACAAGAAAGGGAAGCTGTGTCAGGAGTCGGAAAGATTTAGCGTAATTTGCCAGAGCTAATTCGCATGGTATAGAAGAGGATGAGGGAGGAAAGAAGACGACTGGATTTGGGAGGTCCGCGATTCACTGGACTCACTGAATTCGCTGACTTTAGAAGGATTATTTTGCAAATGTGCCCGTACCTAATCTTCTAGCTGGAACCTATCCGTGTCTTTTGCATCAAACAACCAATATGTCACAGGTGCAACTGCTGCAGGAGTTTGCTCGGTTCATAGGATACGTTCTCCACACCCTACTGCACTAGTGCTTGACCATGTACGCGCACACATCACCTGATCACCGTCAATCACAAAGAAGAGCAAGGAAAGACAACCATGCGCGGGAGGAGCCGGCCAGAGGTGCGGTGCGGGGCGCTACCCTGGCACTGCGCATGAGCACGCGCTGGCAGCAGACCTCCTCCTACGGTCCTACCAGCATACCATCCACCTATACTGGGGACATATCAGGTGAAAATGGATACATTCTGCAAATCTGCAAATTTTCAATCTTAGCTATTCAATTGTATATCAACGGTAAGATGGCACACCTCACCCACCACCACCATGTGCTATGTCAGAAGTTAGAACAGCTCAGGATTGTTTTGCAAAATCCACCCTTGTATTCTGTTTGCTTCATCTGCTGGACCATGAGATGCGGGATATGAATCACGCATACAACTAATAAAGAAGTCTGTGAATCATGTTTTTCTTTCACTGATAATAAACAACCACAATATGGTTATTTTAGCATTACTCGATTCTGGAAAGTAACTCAACATTCGAGAAAAATCCACTCAATATCTTCAAGCGACAATTTCAATCTGAATAATTGACCAAGAACAGAGAAATCACATCTTACACACGCAAGCAAAATCCAATATTCGGATCAAAAGCTCCTCAATCAAGGATACAGGAAAAAAAAATCTGGAAACGATCTTGGCCAGATCTGAGCGTAGGGAGAGGTATCCTTGCATGCGTATGGCTGATTCGGATGATATTGTCTGTGGGGAAACTAATCTGAGAGAGCCGGCGAGAACGCAAGTGGCCATGGCCGCTCTTTATCTCGTCAGCAGCCTCGCCCGTTCAGGTCTTGAGAAAGGGGAACAAACACAGCGAGAGAGAGCATCTGGGTGAGTGAGTGGACGAGTAGCCTCATTTCTGTAATGTTAGGTGTGTTATTACAAAATGGACAGAGGCGGGATGGAGCAGGCGATCTGACCATCGAGATCCAATCGAACGACACATGTTTTCATTTTCAGATTTGCAGAATGTAGTGCGTTTTCACCTGATACTTCCCCCACCTATACTGCCTAGTTATCATACATGTGAGCTTAGAGCAAGTCCAGCAGGTACCCCAAACCAGCCCCGATAGGAAATTTAGGGGAGAGAGAGGGGAAAAATCGGCTCCAGCAGGTCCCCTACCGCTCCCCCGGAAAATCTGCTCCCCCGACCCAGCCCCCCCTTCTCCCCTATGTATCGGGGCAGTGGAGGCATCCCCGATCCGTCGCCCCGAGCAACCGCTCGCTCCCCGACAACTCCTGCCACCAGATTCATCTCCGTCTTCTACTTTCTCTGACTTCACTCCAAATAGTCCTTGAAATCGAGCTCGATTTCTCCAAATCGGTCAGGATCGGGGGAGAGGAAGAAGACTAGAGGGGAGGGAGGAGGTGGGCCGGCCATGCCATGGTGAGCGGCAACGGCCATGGACGGGAGGAGCAGAAGGCGCGCGGATGGCGACGGCCGTGGACGGGTTGGCGTTGTCCAATTGCTTTGCTTGTTGCGGTTGCTCCACCGATTGCTATCTGTTTGAGTTTTGCTATCTAGTATCTACGCTGTCTACAAGTGCTTTGCCCAATTGCAGTCCAATATCTCAATGCCCAACTTTTTTTACGCATTTATGAATTATTTTCTTGTGTTGTTTGAATTATTTCGTAGTTATAGAAATAACAGTTACAAAGTTAGTAACAAAATATTGTTTAAATATAGGATAATATGATATAGGGAAGATGATATAGGGGGAGCTGGTGGAAGTAGACAAAATATAGGGAGGGTATCTTTTTAAGGGAGCCCCCTGCAGGTGGATATAGGGAGAAAAATATAGGGGTGCTGCTGGACTTGCTCTTAACCCGTCACTTTTGATGTTAAAACACTATCATACCAGTTTCTGCGCCATCTGTAACGCCATGCTTTAGAAGTGGTACTTATATGAAAAATTACTAATGTTGGTACCAAGCTGTAACCATTGTCCTAAATGTTGCTTTATGTAATTTACTCAAGCGCAGGCCTAAGACATGTACATACAACTTAAACCCACTCGCAATGGGGTTGGAGATATTTACACATTTGGCATAAATTGAAAGGAAACTCATGAATCAAATTTTCACTTGAAAATATTTATTAAAAAAGCATTAAAATATTAGAAAATGGAGATCTGTATGAAAAATAATGTATTTTTAGGATAAAGCGGTCGATATCCGCTGCTCGATTAGATAGAAAGAGTGACTCAGGTTATAAGAAAACCGGATCCAAAAACCATACAAACTATACAATGCACAGTTTATAAGGAAAACCAAGACAAAAAAACCACACAAGCAATGAGGCACGTCATCCACACAACGCGACCACCAATGCAACGAACACACCTCCAACCAGCTAGAACGACCTCCGCATTGCCCGAAGGCGAACCATCCGGGTCGACATACTCGTTCTCCACATAGATCTCCAAGATGCCACACAAGAACCATGCCTTCGGGACCGCCACCCCGACGTAGCAACCAGATCGACCCTCGCGTTACCCGAAGTCGATCTAGCCTGGTCAAAAACTCGCTGCCCGCACAGCTCACTCCAGGTCGCCACCCAAACAATGCTAGGCAACGGTCAAGCCTCATATTGACCACCGCTGCCCCGGCTTCCACCTCTCTGGCCACAGAGGCACTATGCCCAGCCGCCACGAACTAGCCACACCGCAAGGGCTAAATGGCTCCAAGGCGACGCCTCCAACAAGGTAGCAACACGTCCATTGCTGCCATCCGCTCTCGACGGAGCATAGGTTTTCACCCGGAGGTTCTAGACCAGTTGTGTCGATCGGAATCGAGAAACTCCACAATGACACCAAAAAGAAGGAGAACGACGGTCGAAGGTGCCACCGTCATCGGCACGTATCGAAGTCGTGTGCAGAGCTTTCGCCCGGAAATTAACCCGACCGCGAAGCATAGGAGCAGCAGGCCACACAACGATAGCATGTTCTCGACCACCAAAACTCCGCAACACGCCACCGCCACTGCATCTCCCGAGCTCCAGCTGCACCAGGGTAGCCACCTATGCCCACACCAATCCTCACCGCCCCCGTCCTAAACCGCCACAGGGATAGGGACATCTCCTGCATCACCACGAGCCCAACAAGACGCTGCCACGGTGCCCCAGAGAAGCACACCAGCGTGATGCCCTCGGCCCGCTAGGCCCAGATGGGGCTAGATCGAACCCTTGCTCCAGTGCTGCCATGACCTAGACCTCCGCCGACCTCCAGCAGCCACCCCCGTTGATCCCTTGATGCACAGCCTGCAGCCTGATCTGCATCCATCCAGCCGCCAGCTGCGGCGCCATGGTCGCCACCTACACAGCCCCGCACTCCAAGGGGGAGTCCTGCGAGGGGAAACAACGGCCCACCAGCATCTTCCCTAGGCGCTCGCGGCTTCGCCGGCGCCCCTCCGGTGGCGGTGATGCAGATGAGGGAGGAGAGAGGCCCCTAGGACCTGCAGCGCTTAGGGTTCCCCCATGTCGCTGGGGAGGTGGCGACGCGGGGGTTAACTGGAAATTAATTCACACGGTTACCATGTAATTAATGTATATATAAATTTATACGTTTCACTCAATTAACATATAACGACATCCTGGAATATTAAGGGCATTATAGACAAGTTACTTCAACAAAACGGCTTAACAACTTTTTCACAGTTCTCAATTCACAGCTAGTTTCTCATAGTTCACAGCTCACATCAGATTTTTCAGAATCCACAACAGAACCAAACACATCATAATCTTCTAGTAGAAGTAGTTTATTGGTGCATTTTTTATTTGTGTTCTTTAAGCCACTGATTATCCACATTTTAAGATCTAAAGCTTAAGGAGTCTTTTGATTCATAGGATTTATAAAGAAATTTTGTAGAATTTAGATCATATGGAAAATTTTCCTATACATGTTGTTTCATTCATATGAATACATTCTATAGGAACTAATCCTATAGAAATTTTGTAGTGTAAATTATTTAGGAAAAAGCTTTAGGTCATGTCTCATGGTAAAATTACTTTGCTACAATCATACACACTCAATCTTCCCATAGGATTCACATAGACATGACATCTCAATCATATGCATTTTCTATTCATATTTCTTTCATACCCTAAAGGAGCCCTAAAGTAAAAGTTTTCTCAATGTTACGTAAGAGAAACTAAGTTTATTGGGGTGTCCATTTTGATCCATTGTGTATCTACCTTTTAAGTGGTAAAGTTTAAATAGAAATTAGGCGTCCGTGGTGCTAATTTCCTAGTAGAAGTAGTTAGTGGTTACCTTTTTGGGGTGTGTTTTTAATTTTTTTGCATCTACCTTTTAAGTGATGAAGTTTGAAAAAAATAAGTATTATCGAAGTTACCATGGGAGGACCCTGAAGCTACCGCGGAGGAAGGCAATTACGGTTGAAAAGTTAAGTTCAAAAAATTATTGTCCATGCATTGTTGAAAAAAATAATGTCGGGAAATAACCCTTTGAAGAATTATGCCCTGCTGATGAATTAATGTTAGTTAAGTCCTGTTGGAAAAATTACATTACAATAAATCCATCCACATACACCGACATTTTGGACGGAACAAGCTGTAGTTGCCTGCAAATTTTTTGTCGGTGGAGCAGCATTCCCGGCGGCAACAAGGGCAACACATAGATTTTCGCCATGGTTAAATACATACCAGGTGGATAAAGACGTCGTAGTTGATGGCAGGAAAGGCCGACGCTCATGAGTGTCGGGCTTTCGTGCAAACACGCCCCAAATAGCCAGCCACCCCTGTTCTCACAATGTTGTTGGCGTTTATCGTTATCAATGACATTGTTGTGGGATGTGGCTAGGTTGCCACACCCCGCCCCCTTGCCAGTATGATTGCCGACGTGAGGCATGATCGAGATCGTCTGAATTCAACTGGAACAGAGAGAAAAGTAAGAGAGAGTAGCGAGCGAAGTTTGGTTCTATTTCAATCTTCAAACTAGTTTGATGGCGGAGACTGCTGCTCGTGTTCTCCTTTGTAGACTCTAGACCAAGCTTCTAACTCTCCAGTAGCCCAAAGCCCATGGGCTCCTGGCCCAACACATGGCCATATTATGGGTGGTACACTACCGTCCTAGAAAAATGTTGCTTGTCCCCAAGCAAAGGCGTGCCTATGTGATACGTCGCAAACGTATCTATAATATTTGATGCTCCATGCTTGTTTTACACCAATTTCACGGAAAACTCTAGAAAAAGGCCGACCTTCGCGAAGGGAAGACAACTCGCTCCGCACGCGATAAGTGGCGCGCTGTGGTGCCAGAAAATCCATGGGAAGTGGTCTCCCTGCTCGCCACGTGTTGCAAGTGGAAGCAAGGTGGGGATGGGGAGGAGAGAGAAGACTGGGTTGTGTCAGTTTTTCCCTTTTTCTTCTAGATTCGTTTTTTTCAAAATAAAATATCTTGAGAACCGTAAGTCCAAATTGCGAACCGTTTTCAGTTTTGAGATCCTCGCGTCGAGATCTTCGAAACTAGATCCCATGTTGATAGGTTTGGAGATACTTTTTTTTCGTACTTCCAATAGTAGTATGATTGTACCTGTGGTATGTACCTAACTGTACTCGTGTTTTAACTGATAAGTACTTCTGTTTTTAGTGTGTTTGGTGCAGTTTTTTCCCTTTACTCGGTAGATGTACTCGTCCGTGTGTTACCTGTACTTACTCGTGTGTGCGACTGTAGTCGCTCGTGTGTGCGACTGTATTTCTGTACATGTACTTTCTCGTGTTCACGACTGTATCTGCTTGTGTGCGCGACTGTACCTGCTCGTGTGTGTGGCTGTACTTCTTTACATGTACCTGCTCGTGTGCACGACTGTACTTACTCGTGTGCGCGACTGTACCTGCTCGTATGTGCGACCGTACCTGCTAGTATGCGCGACTGTACTTCTATACATGTACTCACACGTATATGGGACTGTACTTACTCGTGTGGGTGACTGTATCTATCTCGTGTGCGTGACTGTACTCGTGTGGTACATGTATCTGTACTCGTGTGTTATATATAACTATACTCGTATATTGTATGTAATTGTACTCATATTTTTATATGTAGTACCGTACATATACGAAACAACTTTGTCCGGCCGAGATCTATATGTAGTACAGTACGTATACGAAACGACTTTGTCCGGCCGATCGATTCGCGGTGCAATCCACACGAGTACAAGCCAGCACTTGGACACGTACTAGCCAGCCATGCGGGTTGTGATTCGAGCTAGCTAGCTGCGTGGGTGGGGTGTACTCGCGTGGGCGGCTCGGTCGCGGAAACGAGCTCGCTTCCGTACTCGTAGTTTGATCGGTTGCGCGTGCATTCTGACACGTGTCACCCGGACGTACGATGTGCAGAACCTTTCCTTTTGCGAAGGTCGGTCTTTAGGTAGTAGTACCCCCAATTTCACTCTGATTTACATTCACTTTGTTACACTTTTATACATTTTCCGGCACTAACCTATTGATAAGAAGCCACAGTGCCAGTTCCCTGTTTTTCTTCTGTTTTTTATTTCAGAAAAATTATACATGAAACATTTTCGGAATTGGACGGGATAAAAGCCAAAGTCAATATTTCTCCGTAACGAAGACAAAGACCGAAGGGGGGATGAAGAAGCGCCAGGGGGCGGACAGGCCAACCCTAGGCGTGGCCCAGGCCCTGGCCGCGCCTAGGGGTGGTGTGGGCCCCCCAGGGCTCCACCGACCTCGCATTTCCACCTATTTATTCACGATCTCGGAAAAACCCCATACACCCGAGCAGTGGCGGAGCCGAGAACGGAGCAAAAGGGGTGCTAACTTGGGGCATACGGAAAAAATTGCTAGTTTGCAACTGAAAAAATTTATATCTCGCGGCAAAAATGGACAATAATTTTTTTGAGCTCGCAAGCAAAAAAGTTAACAAAAATACAATTCTACTAACACGACAGACAAATAAACTACTATAGTAGTTATTTAAAGATTAATAATGACAAAACTTTTCATTGCTCTATTAAATACCACCTCCCGCTTTTCTGACCTGGCGGTATTGCTTTTGGAAGTGACTGCGGAGACAGAGGAAAGAACGAAGTATACATGTCTCAATTTCTCAGTACAAGACGCACAAAGAAACTATCCATCGTGCCGTGACGTCCCTCTCGGCAGAGTTTGGGCAGGCCAAACGAGCAAAAGCTTAGTTTGTAGCATGGTTCAAGATTGCTTTGCCGAAATGGCTGGTGCTAGACAGCTGATCTTTGCGTTTCTTGCCTGAATACATAACATCTACCGTTTCGGCCTGATTCACTGGACCGGTGCTACAGCCCGGGTAGCATCGGCCGCAGCTCCGCCCTTGCACCCGAGTCTCCATCCACGAAAAGTTCCGTCGCGGCCACCATCGCAGAACCCATCTCGGGAGGGTTCTGAAGTTCTTACCGGCATCTACATCATCATGCCCGCCTCCGAAAGTGATGCATGAGTAGTTCATCCCTGCACTATGAGTCCATAGTAGTAGCTAGATGGTTGTATTCTCCAATTTGTGCCTCATGTTTAGATCTTGTGAGCTACCCTACATGATCAAGATCATCTTTATGTAATGCTATATGTTGTGTTTGCTGGGATCCGATGAATATTAAATATTATGTTGATGTCGATTATATATTCATGTCATATGTTATTTGTGATCTTGCATGCTCTCCGTTGCTAATAGATGCTCTGGTCATGTAGATACTTGTGACTCCAAAAGGGAGTATTTATGCTCGATAATGAGTTCATGCCTCTAGTGGCAATAACTTCTAAGATTGTAGATGTGGTGTTGCTATTAGGGAGAAAACAACAATGTTCTATCCGAGGGTAATTCTATTATTTACATTACACACAATGCTTAATGAAATTATCTATTTCTTGCATAATACTGGAAGGGGTGCGGACGCTAACCGGAAGGTAGATTTTAGTCATAGACGCAGTTGGATTACGGTCTATGTATCATGTTGTAATAAAAGAATCACATAGTAATCATCTTACCATGTATGATCAATATTCTGTTAATTACCGAGCTGTAATTTATTCACCCAACATGCTATTATCTTTATAAAGAGACACCACTGGTAAACTGTGGACCCCGGTCCCTTTTCTTTACACTGATAAACTTAATCACTGCAATCCTATTCTGTTTACTTTCCGCAAGCAATGTTCTCTTTAATTACTGCAAATATCTCCTTCCACTCGATACATTTAATTCTTTGTGTTCAGCAAAACCGATGAGATTGACAACCTCACTGCAAGTTGAGATAAAGTGTTTTGGTTGTGTTATGTGTAGGTTCCACATTAAACATCCTGAATTCCAAGAACTAGAGACTGAGGGGCCATTTCGATGGCATATTGAGTACAATCTGATGTGATTCCTTTGAAAGCATCTCTTCTGATTCCTTTGAAAGCATCTCTTCTGATCCGTGCCAAGGCTGTATCTCCTTGGTGCATAGTACACAAGTTGCTGCAATGGCCGAATGAGCATGTACCACCAGAAGCAAGGAATTGTAACGAGTTCTGAACCAGCACATAATTTCTTGACTGAATCAGCTCAACATCATAGTAACAATTGAAGTTTTGAAAGAGCTGAGTAATAATAAAATAGTGCTTGCAGCTTGGGTTCCACGATTTAGTAGATGGTCCACTATTTTTCCATTCGCAATCAAGGTGTTGCAGATTCCCGTGTATGGCCTGCTTGAAATTTTTATTATTTTTCTCAATCAGTAAGACATGAATCTGATTTTTTAGTCCATTCATAGACAACTTTGTAATGTCACGTTTTGACTGCCTTAGAGCATCTCCACCGGCGCCCCCGATAGCGGCCCCGATAGCATTTTGGAGGTCGGCAGTGAAAATGGACTCGCACCGGTGCGGCTCAAACGGCGCTGGCCAATTTTGGAGCTCAATAGAATCACCAGAAACCCCGTGCCGGCCCCTTCGCCAAGGACACGAATCGGGCGCGCCGGCACCTCGGGGCACATCTGAAAACGAGCGTGGGATCCGCCTGGCAGCCAGACACACCGATTTCCTACCTCCTACACACGCCCGAGCCTACTCCCACCCCTCTAGATCGCCACCATCGCCGTCGTCGCCGCGGTCCCCCTTCTTGCAATAGACACCGCCGACTGTCTAGGAACCGCCGTCCATCGACACGGCCGCCACCCCCTCGACCGGTGGCCGCTGTCTCGCCCGGAACAGAGCTCTCCGCCACCGCGATAGTATCGCCCCGACCGCAAGGTGTTCGTCCGATTGCCGCGATGGACATCGATGACGAGATGATGGTGCAGCTGTTCACGGAGGAGCAGAACGCTCAGGCTGTTCGGCGGTAACAGCAGCAGCTGATTCTGACGAACATGTTGCGCGTTCGCCAGCCTTTCTTCGTCGTGCCTCGGCGTGGCGGCTCAAAGCTAGGCAAGAGGAGGAACATCAACCGGCATCGTGAAGCCGGCACAATGCTGCTTGAGGCCGACTACTTCAACGACGGCGCGACTCATTCATCGAAGGAATTTCGGCGCCGGTTTAGGATAAACAAGGAGCTGTTCTTTAAGATTGTCCATGGCATCAGGGAGTACGACAAGTACTTCATGGCCAAGAAAGATTGCACAGGTTTGTGGGGTTTCACCTCAATTCAGAAGCGCACTGCTGCAATGCTGCAATGTGCTGTCTTGCATACGGAGCTCCTTCAGATACATCCAATGACTACCTACGGATGGCCAGAGTCGACATGTACATAGACTCTCTACAGGTTCTGCCGAGCCATCATAGCGGTGTTTTCTAAAGACTATTTGAGAGCACCAAGAGAAGATGATACAGCTCGGATCCTGCAAAAGAATGCAGCAAGAGGGTTTCAAGGGATGCTCGGAAGCATTAACTGTATGCATTGGGGCTGGAAGAATTGCCCTTTTGCTTGGCAGGGGGTCTACAAGGGGCATACTAGTGAGTGCAGTGTCATTCTTGAGGCGGTGGCAGACCGAGTTTCAGATTTGGCATGGATTTTTTGGCATGACAGGAACAAACAATGATATCAATGTGCTGCAACGCTCTCTGGTGTTTGCCAGGCTATCTGAGGGACAAGCTCCTGCCGTGAACGTTGAGGTAAATGACCACATATACAACAAGGGTACTATCGAGCTGATGGTATCTACCCGACGTATGCTACATTTGTGAAGACAATTCCCTCTCCATCAAACGAGATAGAAGCCTATTTTGCGACATGCCAGGAAGCAGCACCCAAGGATGTTGAGCGTGCTTTTGGGGTGCTTCAGCAGCGTTTCGCTATTGTCAGGTACCCTGCTCTCACTTGGTCTGAGGCACATATGTGGGAGGCGATGAACGCCTGTGTGGTCATTCAAAAAATAATCATTGAGAGCGGGACGCACCTGTGCAAAATGACCATCCATTTGATTATCAATGGTCACTAGCTGAGGTAGAGCATGTACCCCAATAATTTGCTGCTTTTCTTCATATGCATAATGAAATTCGAGATGCAGGTATCCATGCACAGCTGAAGACGGATCTAGCTGCGCATTTGTGGGCGAGGAGAGGAGCAGCCAACAATGCAAGATTTTATTTCTATTTGTTTGCCTGTATGAATAATTTAAGTACTATTTGTTTGTTGGGTTGTATGAATAATTGAAGTACTATTTATTTAATTGATTGTATGAATAATTTAATTCTATTTGTTTGATTGATTGTATGAATAATTTAACTCGGTTTGTGTGATTGTATGAATAAAATATGATTGATATATTGTTTTAAAATATTGTAAAAAAAATAAAATTGGGGGGCCGCCGTTTGGGAGGCGTCGGTGTGGGAGCAGCCTCTCCAAATGGAGGATGCACTGCCGGCGTCCCCCGAACGGAGGTGCCGACGGCCCTACCGGCGCCTATTTGGGGACTGCTGGTGGAGATGCTCTTACTAGGGTGCAAAAACTTCATGAATGATTTGACCCAGGCTATAGCGAGCCCGCTCCACAAGTATTTCATAGAAGTTCAGATTTTTTGCACATTGGTCAGTGCAAGCTGTTATTTCTTCCATGGCAGCTAGTAACAAGCATAGTAGAGTATATTGTATATATGGTGCTGACAAGCAAATGCACTTCAGCGGCATCTCGTGCAGCACTAGAAAATCACCTTTCTTTGCAAGCATTCCAGAATGTAATAAATTGATTTGCACAGTTGATATGCCTGGATCACATAGCCTGGCAATTACAAAAGGTTGCTGAATGAGTTCCTCAGTGACGTAAGGGCCTATATGTTCCCAGTGCGAATCATGTTGATGCTCACATGTTCTTGGACTAAAGCCACTTAACCTTCACGGTAGAATTTTACCGAACATATGATCCATGCAATTAGTGGTGCTGATAATTTTCTCAATTTCTTGATGATCAATAGTGAGCTCAAGAAACGACAACAAGCCACCAATATAAGTGAGAGCGTGATCACGAATTTCCATGTCCCACGTCATATCCATCGGAAGCATTTCTGAAAATGCTCTAGTAGCGGTATGTACACAAAGCTCCAGAAAAATTGATATGCCACCAACATAACCTCATTCAAAAGCAGAGTTTGAAACACCATATCTGTCGCATCTATCACATGTTCCAGAAATAGAGATGAGCTTCCAATATTAGTGAGGTTCTCCTGTGAGTCCTCCTTAACCCAAGATTTTTTCAGATGAGCCATATCCCATGAACTTGCCTCTCCCACAATCTGTTGTTCATATGTATCATGTGGCACATTGTCAACTGGGTGCTCAGAAATCAATCATCATGTGGACAACATTTGTCTCACCCACCATGCTAACTGACCTAATTTGAATTCCATGAAACACTGGATGAGCAACACCTACAACTGATATCTCAGATGGAAGCATTTCCACCTGTAGCCCCCAACGGAAATCTCTAGAACCGAAGTGTGCTTCCACTGCATCCATGAACTCAGACCAATCACCAACAACTTGACGCAACTTGTATGCCTCAAACCACTCCTTGGCTTCATCATCCATGTGCATTCTAGCAGCAATAACCAACAAACACTTGCTTATATTGAAGCGGTGGAAGTACTGAAGACATTGAACTCGCTAGAGGCCTAGATTTGTGCCATTAAAAATGTGGGAAAGATTTGCTGCATACTGTTCTATGTGGACAACACGAGCACGGGTATTTTCTGGCACCGTTGCCGGGGAGGTAAGGTAAAAGGTATTCACATCCTCCGACTACTAAGCTACTTCCTAGCACTGTTGCCGGTGTGTGAGTGCTCGAAGCTATTTCCTTTAGTTTCTGCAATTATATCTTTTTGTTTCTTGTTTTTATTTCACTAGTTAGGCTTAATGGAAAACAACAAAAAAAATTAGAGATCTTTATGAAATTTATCTTGAGTTAGGACATGAGGTGTTTGAAGAGAAAATTAAAAAACCTATGGAACTTTATATGCATGCTAATGGCAATGTTATTAGTATGAATGCTTTGAACATCATTGTTGCTAATGCTATGGAAAATTCTAAGCTTGGGAAAGCTGGTTTTGATGAGCATGATATTTTTAGTCCCCCAAGCATGGAGGAGAAAATTTACTTTGATGATACTTTACCTCCTATATATGATAATTACAATGATGACTATCATATTTTCAGTCCACCTACTATTGAGGAGAAAATTAATTATGATTACAATATGCCTCCTATATATGATGATTATGGTGATGAGAATAATAATGATAGCTATTTTATTGAATTTGCTCCCACTACAATTAATAGTAATGACTATGCTTATGCGGAGAGTAATAATTTTATGCATGTAGCTCATGATAAGAATGTTTCATGTGATAGTTATATTGTTGAGTTTGTTCATGATGCTACTGAAAATCTTTATGAGAGAGGACAATATGGTTGTAGGGATTTTCATGTTACTAAAACACCTCTCTTTTTGCTGAAAATCTTGAAGTTGCGCTTGTCTTGTTTTCCTATGCTTATTGCATTATGCTTACATGACTTGTTTATTTACAAGATTCCTTTTCATAGGAAGTGGGTTAGACTTAAAAGTGTTTCTTATTTGCTTTTGATGCTCTCTTTTGCTTCAACTCGTATTTCTTGCGAGAGCATCATTAAAATTACTGAGTCCATCTTAATGGCTATAAAGAAAGCACTTCTTGGGAGAAAACCCATGTTTTTATTTTGCTACTGTTTTGTTGTGTCTTGGAAGTTGTTACTACTGTAGCAACCTCTCCTTATCATGTTTATTTCGTTTTTGTGCAAAGTAAAGTCTTTGATAGAAAGTTGATACTAGATTTGGATTTCTGCACAGAAATAGATTTTTAGCTGTCACGGTTTTGAGTTTTTCTCTCTGTAGAAAAATCTAAATTTTTTGAAACAATTCATGAGTAATCCTCAGATATGTATGTAACTTTCATTCAACTGGAGCTTTTCCATCTGAATATGTCAAGTGCCTCGAAAAAATTCGTCTTTACAGACTGTTCTGTTTTGACAGATTCTGCCTTTTATTTCGCATTGCCTCTTTTACTGTGTTTGAGTGGGTTTCTTTGC
The DNA here is from genome assembly GCF_019359855.2 of Lolium perenne. NCBI lineage: Eukaryota > Viridiplantae > Streptophyta > Magnoliopsida > Poales > Poaceae > Lolium > Lolium perenne. The sequence goes on along the minus strand of NC_067246.2, from coordinate 255,240,874 downwards.
TCCATTAAATTTCAGTAACCTTGGGTAATGTCCAGAAGTTTTGAGAATGATTGTGTCCTTGCTGAACATATGAATTTTCGATTATGCACTAACCCTCTAATGAGATTGCTTTGAGTTTGGTGTGAAGGAAGTTTTCAAGGATTAAGAGAGGAGGATGATATAATATGATCAAGAAGAGTGAAAAGTCTAAGCTTGGGGATGCCCAAGGCATCCCCTTCTTCATCAACAACTTATCAGGTCACCTCTAGTGAAACTATATTTTTATTCCGTCACATCTTATGTACTTTACTTGGAGCGTCTGTGTTTTTATTTTTTATTTTTGTTTTGTTATTTTCATTCTCTGAATAAATCGGATCCTAACATACTTGTGTGGGAGAGAGTGATGACCCACAAGTATAGGGGGTGTATCGTAGTATTTTCGATAAGTAAGAATGTCGATCCCAACGAGGAGCAGAAGGTGTTGACAAGCAGTTATGATGAAGGATTCACTGTAAATGCTCACAGACAAGTATTCAGAGGGTTTTGATGTAACAGGTGAATAAAGTACGAGTAAGTAAAGTGCGAGAGTAACAATTGCAGCGAGTGGCCCAATCCTTTTTAGCACAAAGGACAAGCCGGGTTGTTTACTTATAATGACCAAACGTTCTCGAGGACACACGGGATTTTAGTCTAGTGCTTTCGCTACATACGGCTAAATAATCTTCATTGTTATGATAAGTGTTGTGTGGGTGAACCTATGCTAATGTACCGCCCTTCCTAGGACTAATACATACTTGTGATTATACCCCTTGCAAGCATCCGCAACTACAAGAAAGTAACTAAGATAAATCTAACCACAGCCTTAAACTCTGAGATCCTGCTATCCCTCCTGCATCGATATACCAACGGGGGTTTAGGTTTCTGTCACTCCGGCAACCCCGCAATTGGCAAACGAATACAAGATGCATTCCCCTAGGCCCATAAAGGTGAAGTGTCATGTAGTCGACGTTCACATGACACCACTAGAAGAATAACACCACAACTTAAATATCATAACATTGAATATTACTCAACCACAGTTCACTACTAACATTTAGACTTCACCCATGTCCTCAAGAACTAAACGAACTACTCACGAGACATCATATGGAACATGATCAGAGGTGATATGATGACAAATAACAATCTGAACATAAACCTTGGTTCAATGGTTTCACTCAATAGCATCAACAACAAGTAGAAATCGATACCGGGAGAGTTTCCCCTATCAAACAATCAAGATCAAACCCAAATTGCTACGGCGGTGACGATGTCCAGCGGTGGAGACGGCGGTGATGATGGTGGAGATAATGATGATGGTGATGGAGATGATGTCCAGCTCGATGACGGTGACGATGGCGTCGATTTCCCCCTCCCGGAGGGAATTTCCCCGGCGGATCTCAGCCCGCCGGAGAGCTCTTTTCTCTCTGGTGTTCTCCGCCCCGCAGAGGCGGCTGTAACTCTTCGTGAGGTACCCTCTGTGGCTTAGGTCTTCGGGACGAAGGGTTTCGCGAAGAAAAGGAGGCGAAAGGGGCTGTGGGGCCCCCACACCACAAGGTGGCGCGGCCAGGCCATGGGCCGCGCCGGCCTGTGGTCTGGCCCAACCTTGGGCCTTCTCAGCTCCTCCTTCTGGCTTCCTTCGTCATCTTGAAAAATAGGATTTTTGGTATAATTTCCTTCCACAGTTGATCTTCCGAAATATTGCGTTCTGACGGTGCTTTTTCCAGTAGAATCCTGGCTCCGGTGCTTGATCCTCCAATAATGATGAAACATGCAAAATAGATGAAATAACATAAGTATTGAACCCAAATATGAAATATATCAATGAATAACAGCAAATTATGATACAAAATAGTGATGCAAATTGGACGTATCAACTCCCCCCAAGCTTAGACTTCGCTTGTCCCCAAGCGAAACTGAACTCGGTAAACAGGACCACATGTTTATGGAGTGAAGAGTCGATAAATAAAATACGGACAAGAAGTATCATATTCATTCACACAAGACATTATAGTAAACAACTTCCTCATATAACTCAATCTTGAAACAAGTATAAGGTAATCACAAATAAAGGTGCATAAGAAATCATAATTGGTGATGGCAAACTTTGTTCTTGGTCAGAGAACAGTTAACAGATTATACTTATCTATTGAGCAGCGCTCTCATATTAAAGCTTATGGTAAACTTGCATACTCAATCATATTAATCATTGATGACTTTCAAAGCTATATTCATTCAGGTAAAACTTGTACTAAACAAGGAAGAGTAAAGACATGGTGAAGCAAATCACAATATAATAGTTTGATCACAACAACTAAAATGCTTGCTTGAGATGGAGGGAAATAGGTTTACTGACTCAACATAAAATAAAAGACAGGCACTTCGCAGAGGGAAGCAGGGATTAAATCATGTGCTAGAGCTTTTTCAGTTTTGAAATCATATAGAGAGAATAAAAGTAACATTTTGAGAGGTGTTTGTTGTTGTCAACGAATGGTAGCGGGTACTCTAACCCCCTTGCCAGACAAACCTTCAAAGAGCGGCTCCCATATTATTTTCATTTTATGTGGCACTCCTTCCAACCTTTCTTTCACAAACCATGGCTAACCGAATCCTCGGGTGCCTGCCAACAATCTCATACCATGAAGGAGTGCCTTTTTATTTTAGTTTTATTATGATGATGACACTCCCCCCAACCTTTGCTTACACAAGCCATGGCTAACCGAATCCTTCGGGTGCCATCCATCAATCACATACCATGGAGGAGTGTCTAATTAGGTTAATTAGTTTGGGACTGGGAATCCCATTGCCAGCTCTTTTTGCAAAATTATTGGATAAGCGGATGAAGCCACTAGTCCATTGGTGAAAGTTGCCCAACAAGATTGAAAGATAAAACACCACATACTTCCTCATGAGCTATAAAACATTGACACAAATAAGAGATACTAAGTTTTGAATTGTTTAAAGGTAGCACATGAAGTATTTACTTGGAATGGCAGAAAATACCATGTAGTAGGTATGTATGGTGGACACAAATGACATAGGTTTGGGCTAAGGTTTGGACGCACGAGAAGTATTCCCTCTCAGTACAAGTCTTTGGCTAGCAAGGCTAATTAGCAAGCATAAGAGTTGAAGGAAACAAACAAATATACATGTGATAGAAACAATCATGCATCTTCCTTGTAAGCACAAACAATTTTAACTTCAGAATAATAAGCTATGAGCTAACAAGAAAGAAAGACAATGAAATAACTACATGTATTTCTCTTTTCTACTTAAACCTCAAAGTGTTGTTGCTATTGACCAATGCTAAGTTTGCCAAAACCAAATAGATTTATTCAATGCTCCCAAAGTGATACCAATACTAACAACAAGGTAAATCATATAATAGAGATTGCAAACTAAAATAAGATGTGCAATATGTAAATGATAAGACTTCTCATTAATATTCCATAACGATAACTCACACCAAGGGATACATAGATAACCAACTAAAGGAGAGATACTTCCAAACTACAACCCATCTTATATGATAACTTCCCTACTCATGATATGACACTACTTGACAGTAAAAAGTAAAAGATAGTGATGATGTGATACCGCGGCACTCCCCCAAGCTTGGAACAAACCAAGGGGATGCCAATACCGATGATGAATTACTCCTTCGGCGATGGTGGTGATGAACTCCCGTCATCAAACTTCCAAGGAAGAGGCTCTCCATCAAGAAACGACATCTTGGTCTCGGGGATCCTGAAACTAGCAGCACGGCTTATGTATTCAAACCTGTTTTCATACTCACAGTTCTGATTCTGAACGTCATAGAGTTGTGCTTGGAGCTTGTTGGTGGTGTCGTGAAGTGAGAGGATGTCGCCCCAAAGCTTTGCAGTTTCCTTCTCGTGTTCAGCAATGAGTTCAGACACAATCTTGTGGAAGATATCCACCTCACGCTCAGCCATCTTCTTGTATTTGAAGACCTCTTGTTCTAGCTTCTCCATCCTGTCTTCCAAGCTTCCTTCTCCTTTAGGACCCTGGACATCCTTGATCTGCAGTTCTCCCTCAACAAGCGGCAACTCCTTGGGGTGCATCCTCAGCTCCTCCATGTACAAGTTGCCAACATCCTTGCAGGAGCTGTCCTTCGGAGTTTCCGACGAAGACATGATGGCTCTAGATCCGAAACAAATCCTGGCAGAAACAGCTCGAAACAAAACACGTCGAGAAAACGATATACGGACCTCCAGGGGTCCGGGGGATTATATAGCAAAAATGTTCACGACATAAGGAAAGTACCAGGTCGAACCAGAGTCGGAAAGGGGCGACGAGGCGGCCAGCTCATAGGGCGGCGCGGGCCCAGGTCAGGCCGCGCCGGCCTATGGTGGCACGCCCTCGTGCGTCTTTTCCACTCCGTTTCGATCTCGTAATTTTTCATATTTTCCAAAAACAGCAAAAATATTGTTCGGAAAGTAAATTGCGAACTTTTCATTACCAGTACTGTTACCTATTCAAAGTCGAGTTACGCGGATTTGTCAATTTGTCCTTTGATGAAAGCCTCCAGTGTCTCCACTCGAATAATATCAACATCAACATTATAAGAATCACCTGAGATATAATGCTTGAGTCTTTGTCCATTCACCACTTGCGTGGCATTGCCTTGGAGAGAGCTAATTTTAATTGCTCCTGAACGATACACCTCCTCAACAACATACGGTCCTTCCCATTTCGAGAGTAATTTCCCTGCAAAGAATCTGAGACGAGACCGATACAATAGGACTTTATCCCCAATATTAAATTCTCTTTTGATAATCCTTCTATCATGCCATTTTTTAACTTAATTTCTCTTTAAAGAGTTTAGCATTTTCATAAGCTTCACTTCTCCATTCATCTAGAGAACTCAATTGCAACAACCTCTTATTACCGGCAAGTTTAGGATCTTTATTTAATTCTTTAACAGCCCAATAAGCTTTGTGCTCTAGTTCTAAAGGTAAATGACAAGCTTTTCCGTAAACCATTTTATAAGGTGACATTCCCATGGGATTTTTATAAGCAGTTCTATAAGCCCATAGTGCATCCTTCAATTTACTAGCCCAATTCTTTCTAGTTTTATTAACAGTCTTTTGCAAGATAGATTTAATCTCTCTATTTGATAATTCTACTTGACCACTAGTTTGAGGATGATAAGCGGAAGCAATTCTATGATTAATACCATACCTAGCAAGAGTTTTTCTAAAACCTCCATGAATAAAATGAGAACCTCCATCAGTCATAATATATCTAGGCACTCCAAATCTAGGAAAAATAATGTCTAAAAGCATTCTTAAAGAGGTCTCACCATCAGCACTTTTTGTAGGTATGGCTTCCACCCATTTAGTAACATAATCAACAGCAACAAGTATATGAGTGTTACCTTCTGAGGACGGAAAAGGTCCCATGAAGTCAAATCCCCAACAATCAAATGGTTCAATAACAAGAGTATAATTCATAGGCATTTCATTACGTCTGGAGATATTACCAACCCTTTGGCATTCATCACAAGATAAAATAAACTTTCTCGCATCCTTGAAGAGAGTTGGCCAATAAAAACCTGATTGTAGAACCTTTTGCGCTGTTCTTTCTCCGGCGTGATGCCCTCCATAAGCACTACCATGACATTTACTCAATATCTCTTGTTGTTCATATTCGGGAACACACCTTCGCAGAATACCATCCACTCCTTCTTTATATAAGTGTGGGTCATCCCAGAAATAATGCCTCAAGTCATAAAAGAACTTCCTCCTTTCTTTGAGCTGAAAAGGTTGGAGGCAAGTACTTGGAAACAATAAAGTTAGCATAATCAGCATACCAAGGACTGTCTCGCGAGCTCACCTTTATTACAGCCAATTGTTCATTTGGAAAACTATCATTAACAGGAACAGGATCATAAGCAATATTTTCCAATCTAGACAAATTATCATTGACAGGATTATCGGCACCTTTCCTATCTACAATATGTAAATCAAATTCTTGCAAAAGAAGTACCCATCTAATAAGCCTCGGCTTAGCATCTTTCTTTGTCATAAGGTATCTAATTGCAGCATGATCAGTATGAATCGTAACTTTTGAATCAACAATATAAGATCTAAATTTATCACAAGCAAAGACTACGACTAATAATTCTTTTTCAGTTGTAGCATAATTTCTTTGAGCAAGCATCAAGAGTTTTACTAGCATAATGAATAACATTCAGTTTTTTATCTACTCGCTGTCCAAGAACAGCGCCTATAGCAAAATCACTAGCATCACACATAATTTCAAAAGGCAAATTCCAATCGGGAGGTTCAACTACGGGAGCAGTTGTTAAGGCTTTCTTTAGAGTTTCAAAAGCTTCCTTACAATCATCATCAAAAACAAAAGGTACGTCTTTTTGAAGAAGATTAGTAAGAGGCTTTGAAATCTTGGAGAAATCTTTAATAAATCTCCTATAAAACCCAGCATGACCAAGAACACTACGAATACCTTTAACATCCCTCGGATAGGGCATCTTCTCAATTGCTTCAACTTTAGCTCTATCAACTTCAATACCTCTCTCGAAATTTTATGTCCCAATACAATTCCTTCATTAACCATAAAGTGGCATTTCTCCCAATTAAGAACAAGGTTAGTTTCTTCACATCTCTGCAAAACTTTATCAAGGTTTCGCAAGCAACTATCAAAAGAATTCCCATAGACGGAAAAATCATCCATGAATACTTCCACAATACTCTCACAAAAGCCATGAAAAATAGCAGACATGCATCTTTGAAAAGTAGCAGGAGCATTACATAAACCAAAAGGCATACGCCTATAAGCATAAGTTCCATAGGGACAAGTAAAAGTGGTTTTCTCTTGATCTTTAGTTTTAACAACAATTTGTGAAAACCCAGAATAACCATCAAGAAAGCAAAAATGAGTATTTTTAGACAATCTTTCTAGCATTTGATCAATAAATGGTAAAGGGTAATGATCTTTCTTAGTAACTTTATTAACTTTTCAAAAATCAATGCACATTCTATACCCTACAACTACTCTTTGAGGGATGAGCTCATCATTATCATTAGGCACAACAGTCATTCCTCCTTTCTTGGGAACGCAATGCACAGGACTAACCCATCTACTATCAGCAATAGGATATATAATACCAGCTTCAAGAAGTTTTAATACCTCATTCCTTACCACCTCCTTCATCTTCGGAATTAGACGACGCTGATGTTCAACAACAGGCTTTGCATCATCTTCCATATTAATAGCATGTTGGCAAATAGAAGGAGAAATCCCCTTCAAATCATCAAGAGTGTAGCCAATAGCTCCTCGGTGTTTCTTCAATATTTCCAATAACCTTTATTCCTCAATCTCTGAAAGCTTAGAACTAATAATAACAGGATATATTTTCTTATCATCAATATGAGCATATTTAAGATTATCAGGTAAAGGCTTTAAATCAAAAACAGGATCTTCCTTTGGCGGCGGTGTTGTACCCAAATCTTCCACCGGTAAATCATGCTTGAGAATAGGTTGGCGAAGAAAATTTTCCTCAAGCTCATCTCTTTCTTTCCTAAAAACTTCACTCTCGCTATTCTCCAAATGTTGCTGCAAAGGATTATTAGGAACAAGAACAATAGATGCACACTGTTCCATTTTAAAATCATTACTAGGCAAATCAGCTTTATAAGGAGTTTTGGTAAATTTAGAGAAGTTAAACTCATAAGGTTCACCAGCAAATTTAGTCCAAATTTCTCTTTCTTGCAATCTATAATAGCTCCACAAGTATTTAGAAAAGGTCTACCAAAAATAATAGGACAATAATCACTAGCAGCAGAACCAAGTACCAAAAAGTCAGCAGGATATTTAATCTTACCGCATAAAACTTCCACATCTCGAACAATACCAATTGGAGAAATAGTTTCTCTATTAGCCAGCTGAATAACCACATCAATATCTTCAAGTTCACAAGAATCAATTTCGTGTATAATCTCCATGTAAAGCTCATAAGGAATAGCACTAACACTTGCACCAATATCACATAAACCATAATAGCAATGATCACCAATTCTAACAGATAGCATAGGAACACTAACTTGTTTGGGTTTATTAGGATGTGAAACAATATTAGAAGCATCTTCACAGAAAATAATATGACCATCCTCCACATTTTCAGTCACAAGATCTTTAACTATTGCAACAGCAGGTTCAACTTTTATTTGTTCTTCAGGTTCTACAGGTTTCTTTTCACTTTTATGAACCGCACTATTTTTAACAGAGTACTCCTTCATTTTAGCAGGGAAAGGAGTTTTTTCAATATAAGCTTCAGGAATAACATGATCAGCAGTTTCAACTACAACGCATTTATTAATAGATGAATCAATTTTATCTTTATACGGTTCATGATACTTATCAAAATTCTTCTTAGGCAATTCATAATGAGAGGCAAAAGCTTTATAAAGATTTGCAGCAACTTGAGAATCAAGACCATATGTAGCACTCATATTACGAAATTTATCAGTATCCATAAAAGCTTCAATGCATTTATAATCATAAATTATACCTGATTCTCTATCCTTGTCGTTCTCCCAACCTTCAGTATTTTCTTGGATCCTATCAAGAAGGTCCCTTTTAAACTCTTCTTTGTTGCGTGTAAATGATCCAGAACAAGAAGTATCCAGCAAGGTCTTGTCTTGAAAAGAAAGTCTTGCATAGAAATTATCAATAATAACATTACCAGGAAGCTCATGAATGGGGCATTTGAGCATTAAAGACTTCAATCTCCCCCAAGCTTGGGCAATACTTTCTCCATCATGAGGCTAGAAATTATATATGCGGTTACGATCTTTGTGAATTTCACTTGGAGGATAGAATTTGGAATAAAATAAAGGCACAATGTCCTCCCAATCAAGAGAATCACCATTCTTCAGCAATTTATACCAATGCGCCGCTTTACCAGACAGCGATATAGAGAATAGTTTCTTTCTAACTTCATTCATAGCAATACCTGCACATTTGAATAACCCGCATAATTCATGCAAAAACAGTAAATGATCACCAGGATGGACAGTTCCATCCCCTTCATAGCGGTTATCCATAACACGTTCAATAATTTTCATAGGTATTTTATATGGTATCACTTCCTCACCTGGCGCCTCATCCACTACCGTTGCAGTAGTAGTAGATTTCCCAAATAGAAATTGAAGAGAAGATCTCTCCATAATGACTTATAGCAGCAGGCAGAAATAAAATCAGAACAAACAGTAAAGGTTTTCCTTACCAATTCCACTTACCAATAGCGCTTCACTCCCCGGCAACGGCGCTAGAAAATAGTCTTGATGACCCACAAGTATAGGGGGTGTATCGTAGTATTTTCGATAAGTAAGAATGTCGATCCCAACGAGGAGCAGAAGGTGTTGACAAACAGTTTTGATGAATGATTCACTGTAAATGCTCACAGACAAGTATTCAAGGGGTTTTGATATAACAGGTGAATAAAGTACGAGTAAGTAAAGTGCGAGAGTAACAATTGCAGCGAGTGGCCCAATCCTTTTTAGCACAAAGGACAAGCCGGGTTGTTTACTTATAATGACCAAACGTTCTCGAGGACACACGGGATTTTAGTCTAGTGCTTTCGCTACATACGGCTAAATAATCTTCATTGTTATGATAAGTGTTGTGTGGGTGAACCTATGCTAATGTACCGCCCTTCCTAGGAATAATACATACTTGTGATTATACCCCTTGCAAGCATCTACAACTACAAGAAAGTAATTAAGATAAATCTAACCACAGCCTTAAACTCTGAGATCCTGCTATCCCTCCTGCATCGATATACCAACGGGGGTTTAGGTTTCTGTCACTCCGGCAACCCCGCAATTGGCAAACGAATACAAGATGCATTCCCCTAGGCCCATAAAGGTGAAGTGTCATGTAGTCGACGTTCACATGACACCACTAGAAGAATAACACCACAACTTAAATATCATAACATTGAATATTACTCAACCATAGTTCACTACTAACATTTAGACTTCACCCATGTCCTCAAGAACTAAACGAACTACTCACGAGACATCATATGGAACATGATCAGAGGTGATATGATGACAAATAACAATCTGAACATAAACCTTGGTTCAATAGTTTCACTCAATAGCATCAACAACAAGTAGAAATCGATACCGGGAGAGTTTCCCCTATCAAACAATCAAGATCAAACCCAAATTGCTACGGCGGTGACGATGTCCAGCGGTGGAGACGGCGGTGATGATGGTGGAGATAATGATGATGGTGATGGAGATGATGTCCAGCTCGATGACGGTGACGATGGCGTCGATTTCCCCCTCCCGGAGGGAATTTCCCCGGCGGATCTCAGCCCGCCGGAGAGCTCTTTTCTCTCTGGTGTTCTCCGCCCCGCAGAGGCGGCTGTAACTCTTCGTGAGGTACCCTCTGTGGCTTAGGTCTTCGGGACGAAGGGTTTCGCGAAGAAAAGGAGGCGAAAGGGGCTGTGGGGCCCCCACACCACAAGGTGGCGCGGCCAGGCCATGGGCCGCGCCGGCCTGTGGTCTGGCCCCACCTCGGGCCTTCTCAGCTCCTCCTTCTGGCTTCCTTCGTCATCTTGAAAAATAGGATTTTTGGTATAATTTCCTTCCACAGTTGATCTTCCGAAATATTGCGTTCTGACGGTGCTTTTTCCAGCAGAATCCTGGCTCCGGTGCTTGATCCTCCAATAATGATGAAACATGCAAAATAGATGAAATAACATAAGTATTGAACCCAAATATGAAATATGTCAATGAATAACAGCAAATTATGATACAAAATAGTGATGCAAATTGGACGTATCAGAGAGACATGCTCCACTTTTTCATATGAACACCGGTGTTCTTCGTTTTACTTTTAATGTTCATGGCAAAAGCTAAAAGCTGCTGCACTTATTGCTATTTGGTTGGAAACAGAAAATGCTTCATGTGGTAATTGGTATATTGTCTTGAATAATATGATACTTGGCAATTGTTTTGAGCTCTCAAGTAGATCATGTTTAAGCTCTTGCATCATGTAGTTTAAACCTATTTGTGAAGAACTACCGTAGAGCTTGTTGAAATTTGGTTTTCATGATTGGTCTCTCTAAGGTCTAGATATTTTCTGGTAAAAGTGTTTGAGCAACAAGGAAGACAGTGTAGAGTCGTATAATGCTTGCAATATGTTCTTATGTAAGTTTTTGCTGTACCGGTTTATACTTGTGTTTGCTTCAAACAACCTTGCTAGCCAAAGCCTTGTACTGAGAGGGAATGCTTCTCGTGCATCCAAAACCTTGAGCCAAAACCTATGCCATTTGTGTCCACCATAACTACCTACTATGTGGTATTTTTCTGTCATTCCAAGTAAATACTTCATGTTCTACCTTTAAACAATTCAAAAGTTATTACTCCTTATTTGTGTCAATGTTTTATAGCTCATGAGGAAGTATGTGGTGTTATATCTTTCTATCTTGTTGGGCAGACTTTCACCAATGCACTAGTGGCTTCATCCGCTTATCCAATAATTTTGCAAAAAGAGCTGGCAACGGGGTTCCCAGCCCCAATTAATCAACTTTCATTAATAATTCTCTTCACATGTTTTGCCCTGATCCATCAGTAAGCAACTTAATTTTGCAAATAGACACTCCTCCATGGTATGTGAAATGTTGTAAGGCACCCGAGGATTCGGTTAGCCATGGCTTGTGAAAGCAAAAGGTTGGGAGGAGTGTCATCCATAAATAAAACTAAAATACATGTGTAAACAAAAGAGAAGAGGGATGATCTACCTTGCTGGTAGAGATAACGTCCTTCATGGGAGCCGCTCTTTGAAAGTCTGTTTGACAAGGGGGTTAGAGTGCCCACTACCATTCGCTAACAACAACAAACACCTCTCAAAACTTTACTTTTATGCTCTCTATATGATTTCAAAACTTGAAAAGCTCTAGCACATGATTTAATCCCATGCTTCCCTCTGCGAAGGGCCTTTCTTTTACTTTATGTTGAGTCAGTTTACCTACTTCTTTCAATCTTAGAAGCAAACACTTGTGTCAACTGTGTGCATTGATTCTTACATGCTTGCTTATTGCACTCATCATATTACTTTCTGTTGACTATTATCCATGAGATATACATGTTGAAAGTTGAAAGCAATTGCTGAAACTTAAATCTTCCTTTGTGTTGTTTCAAAACCTTTTATTAAGAATCTATTGCTTTATGAGTTAACTCTTATGCAAGAATTTTTAATGCTTGTCTTGAAAGTACTATTCATGAAAAGTTTTTGCTATATGACTCAGTTGTTTAGTTCATACGTCTCAAACGTATCTATAATTTCTTATGTTACATGCTAGTTTTATGACAATACCTACATGTTTTGCTCACACTTTATAATGATTTTATGCATTTTCCGGAACTAACCTATTAACAAGATGCCGAAGTGCCAGTTCCTGTTTTCTGCTGTTTTTGGTTCCAGAAAGGCTGTTCGGACAATATTCTCGGAATTGGACGAAACAAAGGCCAAATATCTTATTTTCCCCGGAAGGTTCCAGAACACCGAAGGAGAGTCGGAGGCGGGCAGCAGGGGACCCACACCATAAGGCGGCGCGGGTGTCCCCCTGGCCGTGCCAGCCTATGGGGACGGGGCCCCGTGGCCCCTCCGACTCCGCCTCTTCGCCTATATTATCCCTCGGGACGTGAAAACCCTACACCAATTGACGAAACTCCAGAAACACTCCAGGGACGCCGCCGCCATCGCGAAACTCCGTTTCGGGGGACAGAAGTCTCTGTTCCGGCACCCCACCGGGACGGGGAATTGCCCCCAGAGTCATCTCCATCGACACCACCGCCATCTTCATCGCCGTTGCTGTCTCCCATGATGAGGAGGGAGTAGTTCTCCCCCGAGGCTGAGGGCTCTACCGGTAGCTATGCGGTTCATCTCTCTCTCTCCCATGTGATCTTTATGTGATCATGAGCTTTGTATCACTATTAATCTATGTGCTACTATAGTGATGTTATTAAAGTAGTCTATTCCTCCTCCATGATGTAATGTTGACAGTGTGTGCATCGTGTAGTACTTGGCGTAGGTTATGATTGTAATCTCTTGTAGATTATGAAGTTAACTATTACTATGATAGTATTGATGTGATCTATTCCCCCTTTCATAGCTATTGTTGACAGTGTGTATGCTATGTTAGTATTCGGTCTAAATTGCAACGGTCTATTATGCACTCTAGAGGTTACTTTAATATGAACTCCGGATGTTGTGGAGCTTATTTACTCCGGCTTGAGGTGTGCTTTTATAGCCCTACACAATGAATGGTGTTTGTTATCCAACAAGAGAGTGTGAGAAAATAGCACAAGTGAAGAGCTTTATTTTATTATGTGATCATTGTTGAGAGTGTCCACTAGTGAAAGTAGGATCCCTAGGCCTTGTTTCCAAATATCGAATCTCCGTTTATTTACAGTTCTACTGCATGTTTACTTGCTGCCATATTTATTTCAGATTGTTATTACAACTCATATTCATCCATATTACTTGTATTTCACTATCTCTTCGCCGAACTAGTGCACCTATACATCTGACAAGGTATTAGGTGTGTTGGGGACACAAGAGACTTCTTGTATCGTAATTGCAGGGTTGCTTGAGAGGGATATCTTTGACCTCTACCTCCCTGAGTTCGATAAACCTTGGGTGATTCACTTAAGGGAAACTTGCTGCTGTTCTACAAACCTCTGCTCTTGGAGGCCCAACACTGTCTACAGGAATAGAAGCGTGCGTAGACATCATTAGTCATTATCTTTTGTTAGCAAACTATAAACCATTGCTTTGAGTCACTTCATTCATCTCATATGCTTTACAATAGTATTGATCAAGATTATGTTGGTAGCATGTCACTTCAGAAATTATTCTTTTTATCGTTTACCTACTCGAGGGCGAGTAGGAACTAAGCTTGAGGATGCTTGATACGTCTCCAACGTATCTATAATTTATTATGTTCCATGCTAGTTTTATGACAATACCTACATGTTTTGTTCATACTTTATATCATTTTTATGCATTTTCCGGCACTAACCTATTAACAAGATGCCCAAGCGCCAATTCCTGTTTTCTGCTGTTTTTGGTTTCAGAAATTCTACACAGGAAATATTCTCGGAATTGGACCCCACGAAGACAGAAGTCAATATTTTGCCGAGACGGACCCAGAGAGCCAGAGAAGGGCCAGAGGGGGGCCAAGGGGCTCCCACACCATAGGGGGGCGCGGGCCCACCCCTGGCCGCGCCACCAGGTGGGGAGGGCACCCTGGGGCCCCTTCGAGGCCGCCCTTCCGCCTATATATTCTCCCAGATGCGAAAACCCTAAAGATATCAGTCATATTCCACGAAAAGTTACGTAGCCGCCGCCATCGCGAAGCCAAGTTCGTGGGACAGAAGTCTCTGTTCCGGCACGCCGCCGGGACGGGGAAGTGCCCCCGGAATCCATCTCCATCGACTCCATCGACTCCATCGCCATCTTCATCACCGTTGCTGACTCCCATGATGAGGAGGGAGTAGTTCTCCCCCGAGGCTGAGGGCTCTACCGGTAGCTATGTGTTTCATCTCTCTCTCCCATGGTGTGATCTTTATGTGATCATGAGCTTTGTAATCTAGTTGAATATGTATATGTTACTCTTGTCTATTATGCACTCTAGAGGTTACTTTAATATGAAATCCGGAGTCACTCTCCACGGTGTGATGGTGACAGTGTGTGCATCGTGTGTGATTCCTTTATGACGTTGTGGAGCTTGTTTACTCCGGCTTGAGGTGTGCTTTTGCAGCCCTACACAATGAATGATGTTTGTTATCCAACAAGAGAGTGTTTGAGAGTAGCTTGAGAGTGTCCACTAGTGAAAGTATGATCCCTAGGCCTTGTTTCTAAGCATTGAAACACCGTTTACAACAAGTTCTGATACATGTTCGCTTGCTGCCATTTTTATTTCAGATTGCAATTACTACTTATAATCATCCATATTACTTGTATTTCACTATCTCTTTGCCGAACTAGTGCACCTATACATCTGACAAGTGTATTAGGTGTGTTGGGGACACAAGAGACTTCTTGTATCTAAATTGCAGGGTTGCTTGAGAGGGATATCTTTGACCTCTACCTCCCTGAGTTCGATAAACCTTGGGTGATTCACTTAAGGGAAACTTGCTGCTGTTCTACAAACCTCTGCTCTTGGAGGCCCAACACTGTCTACAGGAATAGAAGCATGCGTAGACATCAACGGGCAACTGAAACTTCCTGACTGGTGAGGACAAAAGTCAAACACCTTGTGGACGTGGCAGGAGCGAGGACGACGCCTGATACGTCTCCAACGTATCGATAATTTCTTATGTTCCATGCCACTTTATTGATGATACCTACATGTTTTATGCATACTTTATGTCATATTTATGCATTTTCTGGCACTAACCTATTAACGAGATGCCGAAGAGCCAGTTGCTGTTTTCTGCTGTTTTTGGTTTCAGAAATCCTAGTAAGGAAATATTCTCGGAATTGGACGAAATCAACGCCCAGGGGCCTATTTTTCCACGAAGCTTCCAGAAGTCCGAAGAGGAGACGAAGTGGGGCCACGGGGCGCCGCCACAGTAGGTCGGCGCGGCCTACAGGGGGCCCGCGCGGCCCTGTTGTGTGGGGCCCTCGCGTCGCCCCTAAACCTACCTCTCCGACTATAAGAAGCCTTCGTCGATAATAACTCCAGTACCGAGAGCCACGATACGGAAAACCTTCCAGAGACGCCGCCGCCGCCAATCCCATCTCGGGGGATTCAGGAGATCGCCTCCGGCAACCTGCTGGAGAGGGGAATCATCTTTCGGAGGACTCTTCACCGCCATGGTCGCCTCCGGAGTGATGAGTGAGTAGTTCACCCCTGGACTATGGGTCCATAGCAGTAGCTAGATGGTCGTCTTCTCCTAATTGTGCTTCATTGTTGGATCTTGTGAGCTGCCTAACATGATCAAGATCATCTATCTGTAATGCTACATGTTGTGTTTGTTGGGATCCGATGAATAGAGAATGCTATGTTATGTTGATTATCAATATCATCTATGTGTTGTTTATGATCTTGCATGCTCTCCGTTGCTAGTAGAGGCTCTGGCCAAGTTAATACTTGTAACTCCAAGAGGGAGTATTTATGCTCGATAGTGGGTTCATGTCTCCATTAAATCTGGGGGAGTGACAGCAACCCCTAAGGTTGTGGATGTGCTGTTGCCACTAGGGATAAAACATCGATGCTATGTCTAAGGATGTAGTTGTTGATTACATTACGCACCATACTTAATGCAATTGTCTGTTGTTTGCAACTTAATACTGGAGGGGGTTCGGATGATAACCTGAAGGTGGATTTTTAGGCATAGATGCATGCTGGATAGCGGTCTATGTACTTTGTCGTAATGCCCAATTAAATCTCACAATACTCATCATATCATGTATGTGCATGGTCATGCCCTCTTTATTTGTCAATTGCCCAACTGTAATTTGTTCACCCAACATGCTTATTCTTATGGGAGAGACACCACTAGTGAACTGTGGACCCCGGTCCATTCTTAACATCGAATACAATCTACTGCAATACTTGTTTTACTGTTTTCTGGAAACAATCATCATCCACACTATACATCTAATCCTTTGTTACAGCAAGCCGGTGAGATTGACAACTTCACTGTCACGTTGGGGCAAAGTAATTTGGTTGTGTTGTGCAGGTTCCACGTTGGCGCAGGAATCCCTAGTGTTGCGCCGCACTACACTCCGCCGCCATCAACCTTCAACGTGCTTCTTGGCTCCTACTGGTTCGATAAACCTTGGTTTCATACTGAGGGAAAACTTGCCGCTGTACGCATCACACCTTCCTCTTGGGGTTCCCAACGGACGCGTGCTGTACGCGTATCAAGCTCTTTTTCTGGCGCCGTTGCCGGGGAGATCAAGACACGCTGCAAGGGGAGTCTCCACCTCCAATCTCTTTACTTTGTTTTTGTCTTGCTTCACTTTTATTTACTACTTTGTTTGCTGCACTAAAACAAAACACAAAAAAATTAGTTGCTAGTTTTACTTTATTTACTATCTTGTTTGCTATATTAAAAACACAAAAAATTACTTACTTGCATTTACTTTATCTAGTTTGCTTTATTTACTATTGCTAAAATGGGTACTCCTGAAAATACTAAGTTGTGTGACTTCACAACCACAAATAATAATGATTTCTTATGCACACCTATTGCTCCACCTGCTACTACAGCGGAATTCTTTGAAATTAAACCTGCTTTACTGAATCTTGTTATGCGAGAGCAATTTTCTGGTGTTAGTTCTGATGATGCTGCTGCCCATCTCAATAATTTTGTTGAACTATGTGAAATGCAAAAGTATACGGATGTAGATGGTGACATTATAAAATTAAAATTGTTTCCTTTCTCATTAAGAGGAAGAGCTAAAGATTGGTTGCTATCTCTGCCTAAGAATAGTATTGATTCATGGACTAAATGCAAGGATGCTTTTATTGGTAGATATTATCCTCCTGCTAAAATTATATCTTTGAGAAGTAGCATAATGAATTTTAAACAATTGGATAATGAGCATGTTGCACAAGCATGGGAAAGAATGAAATCTTTGGTTAAAAATTGCCCAACCCATGGACTGACTACTTGGATGATCATCCAAACCTTTTATGCAGGACTGAATTTTTCTTCGCAGAACCTATTGGATTCAGCTGCTGGAGGTACCTTTATGTCCATCACTCTAGGCGACGCAACAAAGCTTCTTGATAATATGATGATTAATTACTCTGAATGGCACACGGAAAGAGCTCCACAAGGTAAGAAGGTAAATTCTGTTGAAGAAACTTCTTCCTTGAGTGATAAGATTGATGCTATTATGTTTATGCTTGTGAATGGTAGGACAAATATTGATCCTAATAATGTTCCGTTAGCTTCATTGGCTGCTCAAAAAGAATATGTTGATGTGAATTTCATTAAAAATAATAATTACAATAACTCTAGGCCATATCCTGCTAATGGTAACTCTTATGGTAGATATGTTTCACCTAATGATGAAAAGATGTTAGAAATTGAAAGATCCACTAAGAGCTTTATGCAATCCCAATATGAGCAAAATAAATTGTTTACTAAAACTATGAATGAACAATCTACCTTGTTGAAAAATATAGGAAATCAACTTGAAAATCTGAATATGGAGATCTCTGGGTTGCAAACTAAACTTGCAAATGCTGAAAACCGAATCTCATACATGTCTGCGTCACAATCTTCTTTAATTAATAAAATGGCTGCTAAACCCGAGGATATTGATAATAAAATTGTTACTACAGCAAATTCCATCCAAGTTAGAATTAATGAGAATATAAGATTGATGGCCGAATTGCGTGCTAGGTGGGAAAGAGAAGAAAATGCTAAAGAAGATAATGTAGCTAAAGTTTGGACTATTACCACCACTAGTAATGCTAATGCTCCACATGTTGCTGCACCTCCAACTATTAATGGTAAAATAATTGGTGTTGGCAATGTTTCCACTTCTAATGCAAAGCGTGAAAAACTGCCTGAAACTGCTAAAACTGCTGAAACTGCCTGTGATAAAACTGCTGAAATTTTTTCCAACATTGGGGACAATGATCCCATTCCTTTAGATTATAATGGTTTGGATTTTGATGATTGTCACATCTCTGAAGTTATAAAGTTCTTACAAAAACTTGCTAAGAGTCCTAATGCTAGTGCTATAAATTTGGCTTTCACAAAACATATTACAAATGCTCTCATAAAAGCTAGAGAAGAGAAATTAAATCGCGAAACCTCTATTCCTAGGAAGTTAGAGGATGGTTGGGAGCCCATCATTAAGATGAAGGTCAATGACTTTGATTGTAATGCTTTATGTGATCTTGGTGCAACTATTTCCGTTATGCCAAGAAAGATCTATAATATGCTTGACTTGCCACCATTGAAAAATTGGTATTTGGATGTTAATCTTGCTGATAATTCTACAAAGAAACCTTTGGGGAGAGTTGATAATGTTCGCATTACCGTTAACAATAACCTTGTCCCCGTTAATTTTGTTGTCTTGGATATTGAATGCAATGCATCTTGTCCCATTATATTGGGAAGACCTTTTCTTCGAACTGTTGGTGCTATCATTGATTTGAAGGAAGGTAATATTAAATATCAATTTCCTCTCAAGAAAGGTATGGAACACTTCCCTAGAAAGAGAATGAAGTTACCTTTTGATTCTATCATTAGAACAAATTATGATGTTGATGCTTCGTCTCTTGATAATACTTGATACACACTTTCTGCGCCTAGCTGAAAGGCGTTAAAGAAAAGCGCTTATGGGAGACAACCCATGATTTTACTACAGTACCTTTATTTTATATTTGAGTATTGGAAGTTGTTACTACTGTAGCAACCTCTCCTTATCTTAGTTTTGTTGCATTGTTGTGCCAAGTAAAGTCTTTGATAGTAAGGTTCATACTAGATTTGGATTACTGCGCAGAAACAGATTTCTTGCTGTCACGAATCTGGGCCTAATTCTCTGTAGGTAACTCAGAAAATTATTCCAATTTACGTGAGTGATCCTCAGATATGTACGCAACTTTCATTCAATTTGAGCATTTTCATTTGAGCAAGTATGGTGCCTCTTAGAAATTCGTCTTTACGGACTGTTCTGTTTTGACAGATTCTGCCTTTTATTTCGCATTGCCTGTTTTGCTATGCTTGATGGATTTTTCTATTCCATTAACTTTCAGTAGCTTTGTGCAATGTCCAGAAGTGTTAAGAATGATTATGTCACCTCTGAACATGTGAATTTTGATTGTGCACTAACCCTCTAATGAGTTGTTTTGAGTTTGGTGTGGAGGAAGTTTTCAAGGATCAAGAGAGGGAGATGATACAATATGATCAAGGAGAGTGAAAGCTCTAAGCTTGGGGATGCCCCGGTGGTTCACCCCTGCATATTTCAAGAAGACTCAAGCATCTAAGCTTGGGGATGCCCAAGGCATCCCCTTCTTCATCGACAACATTATCAGGTTCCTCTAGTGAAACTATATTTTTATTCCATCACATTTTATGTACTTTGCTTGGAGCGTCTGTTTGTTTTTGTTTTGTTTTGTTTGAATAAAGTTGGATCCTAGCATTCTTTGTGTGGGAGAGAGACACGCTCCGCTGTTGCATATGAACACATATGTTCTTGGCTTTACTCATAATGTTCATGGCGAAGGTTGAACTGCTTCGTTAATTGTTATATGGTTGGAAACGGGAAATGTTACATGTGGTAATTGGTAGAATGTCTTGAATAATTTGATACTTGGAAATTTTTATGCTCATAAGGATCATGTTTAAGCTCTTGCATCATATACCTTGCACCTATTAGTGAAGAAATACATAGAGCTTGTTGAAATTTGGTTTGCATGATTGGTCTCTCTAAAGTCAAGATATTTTCTAGTAAGGGTTTAAGCAACGAGGATGACAGTGTAGAGTCTTATAATGCTTGCAATATGTTTTTATGTGAGTTTTGCTATACCGGTTCATACTTGTGTTTGCTTCAAATAACCTTGCTAGCCTAAGCCTTGTATTGAGAGGGAATACTTCTCGTGCATCCAAATCCTTTAGCCAATAACTATGCCACTTGTGTCCACCATACCTACCTACTACATGGTATTTCTCCGCCATTCCAAAGTAAATTTCTTGAGTGCTACCTTTAAATTTCTATCCTTTATCTTTGCAATATATAGCTCATGGGACAAATAGCCTAAAAACTATTGTGGTATTGAATATGTACTTATGCATTTTATTTCTTATAAGTTGCTTGTTGTGCGATAACCATGTTCCTGGGGACGCCATCAACTACTCTTTGTTGAATATCATGTGAGTTGCTATGCATGTCCGTCTTGTCTGAAGTAAGGGCGATTTACCATGAGTTGAATGGTGAGCATGCATACTGTTAGAGAAGAACATTGGGCCGCTAACTAAAGCCATGATCCATGGTGGAAGTTTCAGTTTTGGACAAATATCCTCAATCTCATATGAGAAAATTAATTGTTGTTGAATGCTTAAGCATTAAAGAGGAGTCCATTATCTGTTGTCTATGTTGTCCCGGTATGGATGTCTAAGTTGAGAATAATCAAAAGGGAGAAATCCAATGCGAGCTTTTAGACCTTTGTACAGGCGGCATAGAGGTACCCCTTTGTGACACTTGGTTAAAACATATGTATTGCGGTGATAATCCAGGTAATCCGAGCTAATTAGGACAAGGTGCGGGCACTATTAGTATACTATGCATGAGGCTTGCAACTTGTAGGATATAATTTACATGATGCATATGCTTTATTACTACTGTTGACAAAATTGTTTCTTGTTTTCAAAACCAAAGCTCTAGCACAAATATAGCAATCGATGCTTCCCTCGTCGAAGGGCCTTTCTTCTACTTTTATGTTGAGTCAGTTCACCTATTTCTCTCCATCTCAAGAAGCAAACAATTGTGTGAACTGTGCATTGATTCCTACATACTTGCATATTGCACTTATTATATTACTTTATGTTGACAATATCCATGAGATATACATGTTACAAGTTGAAAGCAACCGCTGAAACTTAATCTTCCTTTGTGTTGCTTCAATGCCTTTACTTTGCATTATTGCTTTATGAGTTAACTCTTCTGCAAGACTTATTGATGCTTGTCTCGAAAGTACTATTCATGAAAAGTCTTTGCTATATGATTCATTTGTTTACTCATGTCATTTACATTGCTTTGATCGCTGCATTCATTACATGTGCTTACAATAGTATGATCAAGATTATGATGGCATGTCACTTCAGAAATTATCTTTGTTATCGTTTACCTATTCGGGACGAGCAGGAACTAAGCTTGGGGATGCTGATACGTCTCCAACGTATCGATAATTTCTTATGTTCCATGCCACTTTATTGATGATACCTACATGTTTTATGCATACTTTATGTCATATTTATGCATTTTCCGGCACTAACCTATTAACGAGATGCCGAAGAGCCAGTTGCTGTTTTCAGCTGTTTTTGGTTTCAGAAATCCTAGTAAGTAAATATTCTCGGAATTGGACGAAATCAACGCCCAGGGGCCTATTTTTCCACGAAGCTTCCAGAAGTCCGAAGAGGAGACGAAGTGGGGCCACGGGGCGCCGCCACAGTAGGGCGGCGCGGCCTACAGGGGGCCCGCGCAGCCCTGTTGTGTGGGGCCCTCGCGTCGCCCCTAAACCTACCTCTCCGACTATAAGAAACCTTCGTCGATAATAACTCCAGTACCGAGAGCCACGATACGGAAAACCTTCTAGAGACGCCGCCGCCGTGATACGTCTCCGACGTATCGATAATTTCTTATGTTCCATGCCACATTATTGATGATATCTACATGTTTTATGCATACTTTATGTCATATTTATGCGTTTTCCGGAACTAACCTATTGACGAGATGCCGAAGTGCCAGTTGCTGTTTTCTGCTGTTTTTGGTTTCAGAAATCCTAGTAAGGAAATATTCTCTGAACCGGACGATATCAACGCCCAGCATCTTAGGATCACGCGAAGCTTCCAGAACACCCGAGAGAGGCCAGAGGGGGGCCACAGGCCCACCAGATGGTAGGCCGGCGCGGCCTGGGGGTGGCCCGCGCCCCCCTAGCGTGTCGTCGCCTCGTTGACCTTCTGACGCCGCCTCTTCGCCTATAAAAAGCCCCTCGACCTAAAACCTCGATACGGAAAAGCCACGGTACGAGAAACCATCCAGAGTCGCCGCCATCGCGAAGCCAAGATCTGGGGGACAGGAGTCTCTGTTCCGGCACGCCGCCGGGACGGGGAAGTGCCCCCGGAAGGCTTCTCCATCGACACCGCTGCCATCTCCACCGCCATCTTCATCACCGCTGCTGTCTCCCATGAGGAGGGAGTAGTTCTCCATCGAGGCTCGGGGCTGTACCGGTAGCTATGTGGTTAATCTCTCTCCTATGTACCTCAATACAATGATCTCATGAGCTGCTTTACATGATTGAGATTCATATGAGTTTTGTATCACTATTCATCTATGTGCTACTCTAGTGATGTTATTAAAGTACTCTATTCCTCCTGCATGATGTAATGTGGACAGTGTGTGCATCATGTAGTACTTGGCGTAGTTTATGATTGTGATCTCTTGTAGATTATGAAGTTAACTATTACTATGATGGTATTGATATGATCTATTTGGTTATGTTGATCTATCTTGCACTCTAAGGTTATTTAAATATGAACATCGAATATTGTGGAGTTTGTTAACTCCGGCATTGAGGGTTCGTGTAATCCTACACAGTGGTGTTCATCATCCAACAAGAGAGTGTAGAGTCTAGCATCTATCTATTTATTCTGTTATGTGATCAATGTTGAGAGTGTCCACTAGTGAAAGTATGATCCCTAGGCCTTGTTTCCTAAATACTGCTATCGCTGCTTGTTTACTGTTTTACTGCATCTGTCGCCTGCAATATCACCACCATCAACCACACGCCAGTCCTGGACAGCAAAGCACTTTTCTGGTGCCGTTGCTACTGCTCATATTTATTCATACCACCTGTATTTCACTATCTCTTCGCCGAACTAGTGCACCAATTAGGTGTGTTGGGGACACAAGAGACTTCTTGCTTTGTGGTTGCAGTGTTGCATGAGAGGGATATCTTTGACCTCTTCCTCCCTGAGATCGATAAACCTTGGGTGATCCACTTAAGGGAAACTTGCTGCTGTTCTACAAACCTCTGCTCTTGGAGGCCCAACACTGTCTACAAGAATAGAAGCTCCCGTAGACATCAAGCACTTTTCTGGCGCCGTTGCCGGGGAGGAAAGGTAAAAGGCACTCATACTCCGGTTCCAGGTAACATTACTTTTCTGGCGCCATTGTGTGTGTGCTCGAAGCTATTTCCTTTAGATCCTGCAATTGCATCTTTTTGTTTCTTGTTTACACTAGTTAGGCATAATGGACAACAATGAGCTTCTTATTCTATTTCCTGATTTAAGACATGGATGATTTGATCCGAAAATTAAAAAACCCATGGAACATATTAGTATGAACACTTTGAACACCATTGTTGCTAATGATATGGAAAATTCTAAGCTTGGGGAAGCTGGCTTTGATGAGCATGATATTTTTAGTCCCCCAAGCATTGAGGAAAAAATTTACTTTGATGATACTTTGCCTCCTATTTATGATGATTATAATGATAGTAGTCTTTTAGTACCGCCTGTTATGGAGGATAAATTTGATTATGATTACAATATGCCTCCTATATTTGATGATGAGAATAATAATGATAGCTACTTTGTTGAATTTGCTCCCACTACAACTAAAATTGATTATGCTTATGTGGAGAGTAATAATTTTATGCATGAGACTCATGATAAGAATGCTTTATGTGATAGTTATATTGTTGAGTTTGCTCATGATGCTACTGAAAGTTATTATGAGAGAGGAAAATATGGTGGTAGAAATTTTCATGTTACTAAAACACCTTTCTATGTGCTGAAATTTTTGAAGCTACACTTGTCTAGTTTTCCTATGCCTGTTGCATTATGCCTACATAACTTGTTTATTTACAGGATTCCTTTTCATAGGAAGCATGTTAGACTTAAATGTGTTTTGAATTTGCCTCTTGATGCTCTCTTTTGCTTCAAATACTATTTCTTGTGAGTGCATCATTAAAACTGCTGAGCCCATCTTAATGGCTATAAAGAAAGAACTTCTTGGGAGATAACCCATGTGTTTATTTTGCTACAGTAATTTTGTTTTATATTTGTGTCTTGGAAATTGTTACTACTGTAGCAACCTCTCCTTATCTTAGTTTTGTTGCATTTTTGTGCCAAGTAAAGTCTTTGATAGTAAGGTTCATACTAGATTTGGATTACTGCGTAGAAACAGATTTCTTGCTGTCACGAATCTGGGCCTAATTCTCTGTAGGTAACTCAGAAAATTATGCCAATTTACGTGAGTGATCCTCAGATATGTACGCAACTTTCATTAAATTTGAGCATTTTCATTTGAGCAAGTATGGTGCCTTAATAAAATTCATCTTTACGGACTGTTCTGTTTTGACAGATTCTGCCTTTTATTTCGCATTGCTTCTTTTGCTATGTTGGATGGATTTCTTTGTTCCATTAACTTCCAGTAGCTTTGAGCAATGTCCAGAAGTGTTAAGAATGATTGTGTCACCTCTGAACATGTGAATTTTTATTATGCACTAACCCTCTAATGAGTTTGTTTCGAGTTGGTGTGGAGGAAGTTTTCAAGGGTCAAGAGAGGAGGATGATATAATATGATCAAGAAGAGTGAAAGATCTAAGCTTGGGGATGCCCCGGTGGTTCATCCCTGCGTATTTCAAGAAGACTCAAGCATCTAAGCTTGGGGATGCCCAAGGCATCCCCTTCTTCATCGATAAATTATCAGGTTCCTTCTCTTGAAACTATATTTTTATTCGGCCACATCTTATGTGCTTTACTTGGAGCGTCTGTTTGTTTTTGTTTTTGTTTGAATAAAGGCTTGTGTGGGAGAGAGACACGCTCCGCTGGTTCGTATGAACACATGTGTTCTTAGCTTTTAATGTTCATGGCGAAGGTTGAAACTGCTTCGTTAATTGTTATATGGTTGGAAACGGGAAATGATACATGTAGTAATTGGTAGAATGTCTTGGATAATGTGATACTTGGCAATTGTTGTGCTCATGTTTAAGCTCTTGCATCATATATTTTGCACCTATTAATGAAGAAATACATAGAGCTTGCTAAAATTTGGTTTGCATAATTGGTCTCTCTAAGGTCTAGATAATTTCTAGTAAAGAGTTTGAACAACAAGGAAGACGGTGTAAAGTCTTATAATGTTTACAATATGTCTTTTATGTGAGTTTTGCTGCACCGCTTCATACTTGTGTTTGTTTCAAATAACCTTGCTAGCCTAAACCTTGTATCGAGAGGGAATACTTCTCATGCATCCAAAATACTTGAGCCAACCACTATGCCATTTGTGTCCACCATACCTACCTACTACATGGTATTTCTTCACCATTCCAAAGTAAATTGCTTGAGTGCTACCTTTAAATTTCTATCCTTACCTTTGCAATATATAGCTCATGGGACAAATAGCTTAAAAACTATTGTGGTATTGAATATGTACTTATGCACTTTATCTCTTACTAGCATAAAACCCGTGCGTTGCTACGGCCACCTTAAATAAAATCAGCGACATTCATATGTTTAAAATTCATATGACAATCTAATCGTAATGGCAGTTATAGTCCTTAGTGCTATAGTGAAGTTATATAAATTTGTTTTAAAAAGAAAGAATTGGCATGTTTGAAATAAGTGATCACCACAATCTCCAAATTTTTCCGTTGCTTATGTACTGTCAGACGCTCTCTTCCTCTACATCTTTCCAACCTTAAGCATGAGGAGTGAAATTCTGTTATTGGGTGATCATTATTTGTCAGAGTGAGGCTGTTATTATGAGAACACTTATAAAAATATGTATTTAGAGAAATTGATTGTGATTTACTCAATAAAATAGCTAGAAGTTGTTATTATCAATTTCTGAAATATTAGAAAATTAATCCAGACCATAAGAACATGGAGAGAAACTAAAAGGCACCTAGCTTTCCATGTACTTTGCAGATGCCAATCCAGTTTCATCACTGAATTGTTTAGCCAAGTGATGCTCTCCGATTTTTCTTTCAGCCGTATCACCCTAAATTATTCAACGAGAACTTCATATCGCATTCAGCCTTTTCTTTGAGGTTAGTACCCTCACTGCTGCTACTTCTCTCTATTACTATTGCTCTCTGTGTTAAATTTTCTCGGTAGTCACTTTTTTTTTGAACAAGGGGTGGGGTCACGAAGGACCCCGACTGCCGCATTAATTATACCTAAATTCTTTTCAACTCCTCGAGGATGTTGTACATGTACTCCACCGTGTACTTGCTTTTGTTTGTAGCTGAAGGTTTGCTCTATATTTTCCCGTTCTCTAGCTTGCTTTGTA
The DNA here is from genome assembly GCF_019359855.2 of Lolium perenne. NCBI lineage: Eukaryota > Viridiplantae > Streptophyta > Magnoliopsida > Poales > Poaceae > Lolium > Lolium perenne. Next base: position 255,213,808 of record NC_067246.2, on the reverse strand, counting down.
TTCAGCGAAAGGCGGACCAGTTTTTTTCTTAGTGAGATCGTCCATGTTGTTGCTCGTCACCAGGGACCATCCAAAGCCGGATACAAAACAGTTAAATTGGATCTGGAAAAATTAACTGAGCAGCTAATCAGCTAGCCCCCGAGTTTTACCTCTAGCAGCCTCGGTCTCAACCATATCCGTGGTGACCAGAATTATGAGTATATCTATCGAGGCTTCCTGATACGCACGGCGGCCAAGTGAGCTCGAGACCTGTGATTCTTGTACCCGTCATGCTGCCGGTAAGCGCTCCGTCACCACCACACGAAGCCGTCATAAATTAAGTTAGGAATCCGTCATGGGCATCGATGGAAACCCGGTGGCGCCGATCCTGAGCTAGAGCTGCGGAAGGAAGTCATCTTCCTCCCTTCGTTACCGCGCCGGATGAGCACGTGGTGCACAAGGACACAGGCGGAACCATGATGCAAGTAGCGATGGAGTCCGAGAATTACAGCGAGGCTGGTCACTGTACGCGGGGACGGGCTGTAATGGCGGCGCGACGAAGCGGACAACGGCCGGCTGCATCCCTCTCGGCGCGAGCGATTCGAACATGAATCGCTGCTTTTGTTGGCAAACTCCGGCCTTGTTCGATCCTCACACTATCTTTCCCTTCTGCCTCGTCGTGCAGGCACCCGTCGGCATCGCGTTCTTGTTGGCCACTGGCGGGCTAGACTCAGGAAGCGCCCGGACTCTGGCGATCCTGAAGCTGTGGCTCTTTGCCGTTCCTTTGTCCGCGGTTCATCGGGTCGCGAGCCCAGTGGCGCTGCAGCCCGGTTTGACGGTATTGTATCCTCCATATCTTCTGAGATGCACGATCTGGGCAGAGATGATTTTTCTGTATTTAAAGATCAACTCAATTCGGGCTCCGCCGCCTAGAGTTTAAAAATTGGTGCCAAGGATATGGAGAGGTCGGGCGTGGTGGAATATATATTGCTAGCGCAGACGGAGGCAGACTTGATCACGCTATATACAAACAGAATACAGCGTGAGCACGATTGGTCGTTTGGTGCGAGGTAAACAAGCAACTCAGGCGACAATACACAGAAATAAACACTAAACCGGTAACATACCAACTGGCAGCAGCGGAAGATGGGCTCAACAACCATAGGAAGGACTGTAGGAAACTTTTCAGCCATCATAGGGGCCTATTATTATTATCTCCACAATTTAGACATTGGGTTTAAATAAAAACTGGCCCAAGTGTGACACCAGGCAGTCACCTATTGCAATTTAATAGTAAAGATTAAGTTGTTTGTTGTGCGATAACCATGTTCCTGGGGACGCCATCAACTACTCTTTGTTGAATATCATGTGAGTTGCTATGCATATTCGTCTTGTCTGAAGTAAGGGAGATTTACCACTAAAATGGTTAGAGCATGCATAATGTTAGAGGAGAACATTGGGCCACTAACTAAAGCCATGATCCATGGTGGAAGTTTCAGTTTTGGACAAATATCCTCAATCTCATATGAGAAAATTAATTGTTGTTGAATGCTTAAGCATTAAAGAGAAGTCCATTATATGTTGTCTATGTTGTCCCGGTATGGATGTCTAAGTTGAGAATAATCAAAAGCGAGAAATCCAATGCGAGCTTTCTCCTTAGACCTTTGTACAGGCGGCATAGAGGTACCCCTTTGTGACACTTGGTTAAAACATATGCATTGTGATGATAATCCAGGTAATCCGAGCTAATTAGGACAAGGTGCGGGCACTATTAGTATACTATGCATGAGGCTTGCAACTTGTAGGATATAATTTACATAACACATATGCTTTATTACTACCGTTGAAAAAATTGTTTCTTGTTTTCAAAATCAAAGCTCTAGCACAAATATAGCAATCAATGCTTCCCTCTGCGAAGGGCCATTCTTTTACTTTTATGTTGAGTCAGTTCACCTATTTCTCTCCATCTCAAGAAGCAAACACTTGTGTGAACTGTGCATTGATTCCTACAAACTTGCATATTGCACTTGTTATATTGCTTTGCATTGACAACTATCCATGAGATATACATGTTACAAGTTGAAAGCAACCGCTGAAACTTAATCTTCCATTGTGTTGCTTCAATGCCTTTACTTTGAATTATTGCTTTATGAGTTAACTCTTATGCAAGACTTATTGATGCTTGTCTTGAAGTACTATTCATGAAAAGTCTTTGCTATATGATTCATTTGTTTACTCATGTCATTTACCATTGCTTTGATCGCTGCATTCATTACATGTGCTTACAATAGTATGATCAATGTTATGATGGCATGTCACTCCAGAAATTATCTTTGTTATCGTTTACCTGCTCGGGACGAGCAGAAACTAAGCTTGGGGATGCTGATACGTCTCCGATGTATCGATAATTTCTTATGTTCCATGCCACATTATTGATGATATCTACATATTTTATGCATACTTTATGTCATATTTATGCGTTTTCTGGAACTAACCTATTGACGAGATGCCGAAGTGCCAGTTGCTGTTTTCTGCTGTTTTTGGTTTCGGAAATCCTAGTAAGGAAATATTCTCGGAATCGGACGAAATCAACGCCCAGCATCTTAGGATCACGCGAAGCTTCCAGAACACCCGAGAGTGGCCAGAGGGGGGCCACAGGCCCACCAGATGGTAGGCCGGCGCGGCCTGGGCGTGGCCTGCGCCCCCCTAGCGTGTCGTCGCCTCGTTGACCTTCTGACGCCGCCTCTTCGCCTATAAAAAGCCCCTCGACCTAAAACCTCGATACGGAAAAGCCACGGTACGAGAAACCATCCAGAGCCGCCGCCATCGCGAAGCCAAGATCTGGGGGACAGGAGTCTCTGTTCCGGAACGCCGCCGGGACGGGGAAGTGCCCCCGGAAGGCTTCTCCATCGACACCGCTGCCATCTCCACCGCTATCTTTATCACCGCTGCTGTCTCCCATGAGGAGGGAGTAGTTCTCCATCGAGGCTCGGGGCTGTACCGGTAGCTATGTGGTTAATCTCTCTCCTATGTACCTCAATACAATGATCTCATGAGCTGCTTTACATGATTGAGATTCATATGAGTTTTGTATCACTATTGATCTATGTGCTACTCTAGTGATGTTATTAAAGTACTCTATTCCTCCTGCATGATGTAATGTGGACAGTGTGTGCATCATGCAGTACTTGGCGTAGTTTATGATTGTGATCTCTTATTATGAAGTTAACTATTACTATGATGGTATTGATATGATCTATTTGGTTATGTTGATCTATCTTGCACTCTAAGGTTATTTAAATATGAACATCGAATATTGTGGAGCTTGTTAACTCCGGCATTGAGGGTTCGTGTAATCCTACACAGTGGTGTTCATCATCCAACAAGAGAGTGTAGAGTCTAGCATCTATCTATTTATTCTGTTATGTGATCAATGTTGAGAGTGTCCACTAGTGAAAGTATGATCCCTAGGCCTTGTTTCCTAAATATCGCTATCGCTGCTTGTTTCTTGTTTCTTTGCATCTGTCTTTGCTGCAATATCACCACCATCAACCACACGCCAGTCCTGGACAGCAAAGCACTTTTCTGGTGCCGTTGCTACTGCTCATATTTATTCATACCACCTGTATTTCACTATCTCTTCGCCGAACTAGTGCACCAATTAGGTGTGTTGGGGACACAAGAGACTTCTTGCTTTGTGGTTGCAGGGTTGCATGAGAGGGATATCTTTGACCTCTTCCTCCCTGAGATCGATAAACCTTGGGTGATCCACTTAAGGGAAACTTGCTGCTGTTCTACGAACCTCTGCTCTTGGAGGCCCAACACTGTCTACAAGAATAGAAGCTCCCGTAGACATCAAGCACTTTTCTGGCGCCGTTGCCGGGGAGGAAAGGTAAAAGGCACTCATACTCCGGTTCCAGGTAACATTACTTTTCTGGCGCCATTGTGTGTGTGCTCGAAGCTATTTCCTTTAGATCCTGCAATTGCATCTTTTTGTTTCTTGTTTACACTAGTTAGGCATAATGGACAACAATGAGCTTCTTATTCTATTTCCTGATTTAAGACATGGATGATTTGATCCGAAAATTAAAAAACCCATGGAACATATTAGTATGAACACTTTGAACACCATTGTTGCTAATGATATGGAAAATTCTAAGCTTGGGGAAGCTGGCTTTGATGAGCATGATATTTTTAGTCCCCCAAGCATTGAGGAGAAAATTTACTTTGATGATACTTTGCCTCCTATTTATGATGATTATAATGATAGTAGTCTTTTAGTACCGCCTGTTATGGAGGATAAATTTGATTATGATTACAATATGCCTCCTATATTTGATGATGAGAATAATAATGATAGCTACTTTGTTGAATTTGCTCCCACTACAACTAAAATTGATTATGCTTATGTGGAGAGTAATAATTTTATGCATGAGACTCATGATAAGAATGCTTTATGTGATAGTTATATTGTTGAGTTTGCTCATGATGCTACTGAAAGTTATTATGAGAGAGGAAAATATGGTGGTAGAAATTTTCATGTTACTAAAACACCTTTCTATGTGCTGAAATTTTTGAAGCTACACTTGTCTAGTTTTCCTATGCCTGTTGCATTATGCCTACATAACTTGTTTATTTACAGGATTCCTTTTCATAGGAAGCATGTTAGACTTAAATGTGTTTTGAATTTGCCTCTTGATGCTCTCTTTTGCTTCAAATACTATTTCTTGTGAGTGCATCATTAAAACTGCTGAGCCCATCTTAATGGCTATAAAGAAAGAACTTCTTGGGAGATAACCCATGTGTTTATTTTGCTACAGTAATTTTGTTTTATATTTGTGTCTTGGAAGTTGTTACTACTGTAGCAACCTCTCCTTATCTTAGTTTTGTTGCATTTTTGTGCCAAGTAAAGTCTTTGATAGTAAGGTTCATACTAGATTTGGATTACTGCGTAGAAACAGATTTCTTGCTGTCACGAATCTGGGCCTAATTCTCTGTAGGTAACTCAGAAAATTATGACAATTTACGTGAGTGATCCTCAGATATGTACGCAACTTTCATTAAATTTGAGCATTTTCATTTGAGCAAGTATGGTGCCTTAATAAAATTCATCTTTACGGACTGTTCTGTTTTGACAGATTCTGCCTTTTATTTCGCATTGCTTCTTTTGCTATGTTGGATGGATTTCTTTGTTCCATTAACTTCCAGTAGCTTTGAGCAATGTCCAGAAGTGTTAAGAATGATTGTGTCACCTCTGAACATGTGAATTTTTATTATGCACTAACCCTCTAATGAGTTTGTTTCGAGTTGGTGTGGAGGAAGTTTTCAAGGGTCAAGAGAGGAGGATGATATAATATGATCAAGAAGAGTGAAAGATCTAAGCTTGGGGATGCCCCGGTGGTTCATCCCTGCGTATTTCAAGAAGACTCAAGCATCTAAGCTTGGGGATGCCCAAGGCATCCCCTTCTTCATCGACAAATTATCAGGTTCCTTCTCTTGAAACTATATTTTTATTCGGCCACATCTTATGTGCTTTACTTGGAGCGTCTGTTTGTTTTTGTTTTTGTTTGAATAAAGGCTTGTGTGGGAGAGAGACACGCTCCGCTGGTTCGTATGAACAAATGTGTTCTTAGCTTTTAATGTTCATGGCGAAGGTTGAAACTGCTTCGTTAATTGTTATATGGTTGGAAACGGGAAATGATACATGTAGTAATTGGTAGAATGTCTTGGATAATGTGATACTTGGCAATTGTTGTGCTCATGTTTAAGCTCTTGCATCATATATTTTGCACCTATTAATGAAGAAATACATAGAGCTTGCTAAAATTTGGTTTGCATAATTGGTCTCTCTAAGGTCTAGATAATTTCTAGTAAAGAGTTTGAACAACAAGGAAGACGGTGTAAAGTCTTATAATGTTTACAATATGTCTTTTATGTGAGTTTTGCTGCACCGCTTCATACTTGTGTTTGTTTCAAATAACCTTGCTAGCCTAAACCTTGTATCGAGAGGGAATACTTCTCATGCATCCAAAATACTTGAGCCAACCACTATGCCATTTGTGTCCACCATACCTACCTACTACATGGTATTTCTTCACCATTCCAAAGTAAATTGCTTGAGTGCGACCTTTAAATTTCTATCCTTACCTTTGCAATATATAGCTCATGGGACAAATAGCTTAAAAACTATTGTGGTATTGAATATGTACTTATGCACTTTATCTCTTACTAGCATAAAACCCGTGCGTTGCTACGGCCACCTTAAATAAAATCAGCGACATTCATATGTTTAAAATTCATATGACAATCTAATCGTAATGGCAGTTATAGTCCTTAGTGCTATAGTGAAGTTATATAAATTTGTTTTAAAAAGAAAGAATTGGCATGTTTGAAATAAGTGATCACCACAATCTCCAAATTTTTCCGTTGCTTATGTACTGTCAGACGCTCTCTTCCTCTACATCTTTCCAACCTTAAGCATGAGGAGTGAAATTCTGTTATTGGGTGATCATTATTTGTCAGAGTGAGGCTGTTATTATGAGAACACTTATAAAAATATGTATTTAGAGAAATTGATTGTGATTTACTCAATAAAATAGCTAGAAGTTGTTATTATCAATTTCTGAAATATTAGAAAATTAATCCAGACCATAAGAACATGGAGAGAAACTAAAAGGCACCTAGCTTTCCATGTACTTTGCAGATGCCAATCCAGTTTCATCACTGAATTGTTTAGCCAAGTGATGCTCTCCGATTTTTCTTTCAGCCGTATCACCCTAAATTATTCAACGAGAACTTCATATCGCATTCAGCCTTTTCTTTGAGGTTAGTACCCTCGCTGCTGCTACTTCTCTCTATTACTATTGCTCTCTGTGTTAAATTTTCTCGGTAGTCACTTTTTTTTTTGAACAAGGGGTGGGGTCACGAAGGACCCCGACTGCCGCATTAATTATACCTAAATTCTTTTCAACTCCTCGAGGATGTTGTACATGTACTCCACCGTGTACTTGCTTTTGTTTGTAGCTGAAGGTTTGCTCTATATTTTCCCGTTCTCTAGCTTGCTTTGTATTCAGCGAAAGGCGGACCAGTTTTTTTCTTAGTGAGATCGTCCATGTTGTTGCTCGTCACCAGGGACCATCCAAAGCCGGATACAAAACAGTTAAATTGGATCTGGAAAAATTAACTGAGCAGCTAATCAGCTAGCCCCCGAGTTTTACCTCTAGCAGCCTCGGTCTCAACCATATCCGTGGTGACCAGAATTATGAGTATATCTATCGAGGCTTCCTGATACGCACGGCGGCCAAGTGAGCTCGAGACCTGTGATTCTTGTACCCGTCATGCTGCCGGTAAGCGCTCCGTCACCACCACACGAAGCCGTCATAAATTAAGTTAGGAATCCGTCATGGGCATCGATGGAAACCCGGCTGGCGCCGATCCTGAGCTAGAGCTGCGGAAGGAAGTCATCTTCCTCCCTTCGTTACCGCGCCGGATGAGCACGTGGTGCACAAGGACACAGGCGGAACCATGATGCAAGTAGCGATGGAGTCCAGAATTACAGCGAGGCTGGTCAGCTGTACGCGGGGACGGCTGTAATGGCGGCGCGACGAAGCAGACAACGGCCGGCTGCATCCCTCTCGGCGCGGAAGCAGTTCGAACATGAATCGCTGCTTTTGTTGGCAAACTCCGGCCTTGTTCGATCCTCACACTATCTTTCCCTTCTGCCTCGTCGTGCAGGCACCCGTCGGCATCGCGTTCTTGTTGGCCACTGGCGGGCTAGACTCAGGAAGCGCCCGGACTCTGGCGATCCTGAAGCTGTGGCTCTTTGCCGTTCCTTTGTCCGCGGTTCATCGGGTCGCGAGCCCAGTGGCGCTGCAGCCCGGTTTGACGGTATTGTATCCTCCATATCTTCTGAGATGCACGATCTGGGCAGAGATGATTTTTCTGTATTTAAAGATCAACTCAATTCGGGCTCCGCCGCCTAGAGTTTAAAAATTGGTGCCAAGGATATGGAGAGGTCAGGGCGTGGTGGAATATATATTGCTAGCGCAGACGGAGGCAGACTTGATCACGCTATATACAAACAGAATACAGCGTGAGCACGATTGGTCGTTTGGTGCGAGGTAAACAAGCAACTCAGGCGACAATACACAGAAATAAACACTAAACCGGTAACATACCAACTGGCAGCAGCGGAAGATGGGCTCAACAACCATAGGAAGGACTGTAGGAAACTTTTCAGCCATCATAGGGGCCTATTATTATTATCTCCACAATTTAGACATTGGGTTTAAATAAAAACTGGCCCAAGTGTGACACCAGGCAGTCACCTATTGCAATTTAATAGTAAAGATTAAGTTGCTTGTTGTGCGATAACCATGTTCCTGGGGACGCCATCAACTACTCTTTGTTGAATATCATGTGAGTTGCTATGCATATTCGTCTTGTCTGAAGTAAGGGAGATTTACCACTAAAATGGTTAGAGCATGCATAATGTTAGAGGAGAACATTGGGCCACTAACTAAAGCCATGATCCATGGTGGAAGTTTCAGTTTTGGACAAATATCCTCAATCTCATATGAGAAAATTAATTGTTGTTGAATGCTTAAGCATTAAAGAGAAGTCCATTATATGTTGTCTATGTTGTCCCGGTATGGATGTCTAAGTTGAGAATAATCAAAAGCGAGAAATCCAATGCGAGCTTTCTCCTTAGACCTTTGTACAGGCGGCATAGAGGTACCCCTTTGTGACACTTGGTTAAAACATATGCATTGCGATGATAATCCAGGTAATCCGAGCTAATTAGGACAAGGTGCGGGCACTATTAGTATACTATGCATGAGGCTTGCAACTTGTAGGATATAATTTACATAACACATATGCTTTATTACTACCGTTGAAAAAATTGTTTCTTGTTTTCAAAATCAAAGCTCTAGCACAAATATAGCAATCAATGCTTCCCTCTGCGAAGGGCCATTCTTTTACTTTTATGTTGAGTCAGTTCACCTATTTCTCTCCATCTCAAGAAGCAAACACTTGTGTGAACTGTGCATTGATTCCTACAAACTTGCATATTGCACTTGTTATATTGCTTTGCATTGACAACTATCCATGAGATATACATGTTACAAGTTGAAAGCAACCGCTGAAACTTAATCTTCCATTGTGTTGCTTCAATGCCTTTACTTTGAATTATTGCTTTATGAGTTAACTCTTATGCAAGACTTATTGATGCTTGTCTTGAAGTACTATTCATGAAAAGTCTTTGCTATATGATTCATTTGTTTACTCATGTCATTTACCATTGCTTTGATCGCTGCATTCATTACATGTGCTTACAATAGTATGATCAATGTTATGATGGCATGTCACTCCAGAAATTATCTTTGTTATCGTTTACCTGCTCGGGACGAGCAGAAACTAAGCTTGGGGATGCTGATACGTCTCCGATGTATCGATAATTTCTTATGTTCCATGCCACATTATTGATGATATCTACATATTTTATGCATACTTTATGTCATATTTATGCGTTTTCTGGAACTAACCTATTGACGAGATGCCGAAGTGCCGATTCTTTGTTTTCTGCTGTTTTTGGTTTCGGAAATCCTAGTAAGGAAATATTCTCGGAATCGGACGAAATCAACGCCCAGCATCTTAGGATCACGCGAAGCTTCCAGAACACCCGAGAGTGGCCAGAGGGGGGCCACAGGCCCACCAGATGGTAGGCCGGCGCGGCCTGGGCGTGGCCTGCGCCCCCCTAGCGTGTCGTCGCCTCGTTGACCTTCTGACGCCGCCTCTTCGCCTATAAAAAGCCCCTCGACCTAAAACCTCGATACGGAAAAGCCACGGTACGAGAAACCATCCAGAGCCGCCGCCATCGCGAAGCCAAGATCTGGGGGACAGGAGTCTCTGTTCCGGAACGCCGCCGGGACGGGGAAGTGCCCCCGGAAGGCTTCTCCATCGACACCGCTGCCATCTCCACCGCTATCTTTATCACCGCTGCTGTCTCCCATGAGGAGGGAGTAGTTCTCCATCGAGGCTCGGGGCTGTACCGGTAGCTATGTGGTTAATCTCTCTCCTATGTACCTCAATACAATGATCTCATGAGCTGCTTTACATGATTGAGATTCATATGAGTTTTGTATCACTATTGATCTATGTGCTACTCTAGTGATGTTATTAAAGTACTCTATTCCTCCTGCATGATGTAATGTGGACAGTGTGTGCATCATGCAGTACTTGGCGTAGTTTATGATTGTGATCTCTTATTATGAAGTTAACTATTACTATGATGGTATTGATATGATCTATTTGGTTATGTTGATCTATCTTGCACTCTAAGGTTATTTAAATATGAACATCGAATATTGTGGAGCTTGTTAACTCCGGCATTGAGGGTTCGTGTAATCCTACACAGTGGTGTTCATCATCCAACAAGAGAGTGTAGAGTCTAGCATCTATCTATTTATTCTGTTATGTGATCAATGTTGAGAGTGTCCACTAGTGAAAGTATGATCCCTAGGCCTTGTTTCCTAAATACTGCTATCGCTGCTTGTTTACTGTTTTACTGCATCTGTACTGCCTGCAATATCACCACCATCAACCACACGCCAGTCCTGGACAGCAAAGCACTTTTCTGGTGCCGTTGCTACTGCTCATATTTATTCATACCACCTGTATTTCACTATCTCTTCGCCGAACTAGTGCACCAATTAGGTGTGTTGGGGACACAAGAGACTTCTTGCTTTGTGGTTGCAGGGTTGCATGAGAGGGATATCTTTGACCTCTTCCTCCCTGAGATCGATAAACCTTGGGTGATCCACTTAAGGGAAACTTGCTGCTGTTCTACGAACCTCTGCTCTTGGAGGCCCAACACTGTCTACAAGAATAGAAGCTCCCGTAGATATCACGCCGCCAATCCCATCTCGGGGGATTCAGGAGATCGCCTCCGGCACCCTGCCGGAGAGGGGAATCATCTCCCGGAGGACTCTTCACCGCCATGGTCGCCTCCGGAGTGATGAGTGAGTAGTTCACCCCTGGACTATGGGTCCATAGCAGTAGCTAGATGGTCGTCTTCTCCTAATTGTGCTTCATTGTTGGATCTTGTGAGCTGCCTAACATGATCAAGATCATCTATCTGTAATGCTACATGTTGTGTTTGTTGGGATCCGATGAATAGAGAATGCTATGTTATGTTGATTATCAATATCATCTATGTGTTGTTTATGATCTTGCATGCTCTCCGTTGCTAGTAGAGGCTCTGGCCAAGTTAATACTTGTAACTCCAAGAGGGAGTATTTATGCTCGATAGTGGGTTCATGTCTCCATTAAATCTGGGGGAGTGACAGCAACCCCTAAGGTTGTGGATGTGTTGTTGCCACTAGGGATAAAACATCGATGCTATGTCTAAGGATGTAGTTGTTGATTACATTACGCACCATACTTAATGCAATTGTCTGTTGTTTGCAACTTAATACTGGAGGGGGTTCGGATGATAACCTGAAGGTGGACTTTTTAGGCATAGATGCATGCTGGATAGCGGTCTATGTACTTTGTCGTAATGCCCAATTAAATCTCACAATACTCATCATATCATGTATGTGCATGGTCATGCCCTCTTTATTTGTCAATTGCCCAACTGTAATTTGTTCACCCAACATGCTTATTCTTATGGGAGAGACACCACTAGTGAACTATGGACCCCGGTCCATTCTTAACATCGAATACAATCTACTGCAATACTTGTGTTACTGTTTTCTGCAAACAATCATCATCCACACTATACATCTAATCCTTTGTTACAGCAAGCCGGTGAGATTGACAACCTCACTGTCACGTTGGGGCAAAGTAATTTGGTTGTGTTGTAAAGGTTCCACGTTGGCGCCGTAATCCCTGGTGTTGCGCCGCACTACACTCCGCCGCCATCAACCTTCAACGTGCTTCTTGGCTCCTACTGGTTCGATAAACCTTGGTTTCTTACTGAGGGAAAACTTGCCGCTGTACGCATCACACCTTCCTCTTGGGGTTCCCAACGGACGCGTGCTGTACGCGTATCAACGCCTTCGTGAATAACACCAACAACAATGACCCGATGGTTGGCGACCAGGGAGGATGACGATGGATTCGTCGCTGGTTTGTCCCCACACGATCCTGCACGAAAATCGGTGTGGTCGTCGTGGCCAACGAAGAAGTGGTGGCCACCTGCCCTCCATGCTCTTTGACCCCCAAGTGCTACGCACAAGAGTCCAGCAGCGCACATGACTCATTGAGGCTCGCCATGGTTGCCGCTAGCCTCTTTTCCATGGTTGCTACCGTGTAACACCCCAAATTTTAAAACAAAGAGAAAATGAATTTCCTTTTTCCAAAAATGAGAACCAACAAAAAACTTTTTTCTACATAGAGTGCTATGCATAGTGCTCATACCTATTACTTGTGTTTTTGCCATGATGAGTGCTATTATGCTTATGTGATAAAACCTAAAACCCTAAAGTGATCAAGTAAAGATCACAAACCAAATAAAATAAAAGAGAAAGAAATCAAATAAGAAAAACCCTAAACCCTAACCTTCTCAAAATACTTTGGATCTATTTTGAGAAACCAAAATAAAAGAAAGAGACATATGTGGGCATGTAGCCCTAATGTGTAAATTTTGAACTCTACCTTTCTTACTTTGCTAAGTGGTGGTGAACCATTGCAAAACTTACTAAACCCTAAACCTCATCCCTCTTGGCACCAATTTTTGGAAGACCAAAATAAAAAGAAAAGATCTTAGTTAAGAAAAAGGCATATGCAAGCCTATGGCTACTTTTTGAAAATGATGAGCTTTGCTTTGTCTACATTGAGTAGATGAATTGAAATACCTCAACACACTCAATAAAGCACTTACAAACCAATTGAAGAAAGAAACAAAATGAAATCAAACATATGCATAGAGGCATATGTGGCACTTAGCCAAATTATCAAATCTTGACCTAGGCACTTCCATTGCCTCAAAATGGTGTGAATCTTTCATCCAACTCAATATAACCCCAAATAAACCTCACTCTTGTCAAAATGAAGCAAAGAAAAAATAAAAGAATAAAAGTTAGAAAATCACAAAACCCTCACATATGGCTTATGCCATTTTTCTAAATCTTTGACCTAGACCATTTTTGTCTTCACCATTAGTTGTAATATGATACTAAACACTTATTACAACTTTTGGAATCAAAGAAACACAAATCAAATAATTTTTGAACTCAAATTGTGACCACATGTGATATTGGTCAAATCTGCCAATTATAATCTGGTCACCACTTTGAGCCCCTCTATCTCATTCAAACTAAACTCTCCCAATTGTTTGCACCACATCCAAGAGCACATGAAGGAGAACAACTTTGGTAAAGACCACCATGCCAAATTCTTTTTAGATCAAATACTATGCTCATCCAAAGTTGCAACTTTTTATTAAGTGGAACAATCTCACACTTAGCAAATTTTGCAATACTTTGAATTTCGAAATTCCACCACCACACCTCATTCTCTCTGGTCATTTACAACTCAACCAAACATATACATTTAAAATCTTTCCACCTTTGAACTCATTTGAATTTGGACAAAATTTACAAATACAAATAGGGAACTATGCAAACACTATTCTAAATAGTGATCTACCAAACCCTATTGCCCCAAATCACTCCCTCTGGTTCCCTTGCCCTCTCTCACCCTAGCCCACCCACAGAAAACCTAGGAGGAGCTAGCCAAGCAAGCATGGCATGGCCATGCCGGCCATGGCACACATGGCGACCTCCCCCCTCTTCTCTTCCTCTCTGGCCATGGCCACCATGTCCAAGCATGCCACCTCACTCCCCTACACCAACCTACACTAGCCCTGGCCGGAGATACGCACGACAGTCGCCGGAACGCACGCGCCCAGGAACGGCCCAGGCCATGCCGATCACGGCGTGGGCGCGCCCACCGACACGCCACGACCACCTGCCGCCTCGACGAACTGCGCAGCCTCTGGACCCCCTCTCTGCGTCATGAGCCCCGCCACCGCAACACGATCCCGCCGGACACGCTCCCCTGCTCGCGCGAGCTCTGTCGCCGACGACCACCGCGCGCCTATCCCGCAACCCTGCTGCATGAACGTCGCCGTCGCAAGCGCTCGCCAGGATGTCCCCCACCTCGCCCTCTAGCTCTCTAGCACCGCCATGATCGCCGCTACCTAGCGCACCCCCTACCTTGCCCCTTCGAGCGCCGGAGACGCCGCGCCATCGGCGCTCCCTCACAGCACCCGCGGCACCCCCTCCCCATCTATAAATAGAAAAGCTCCGAGCACATTTTCTTCACACAATCTCCTCCCCTCTCATCACTGGTTCTTCCCACATCGCTAGCTAGTCCAATTACCATCTTCATCGCCGGAATTGCAAGATCATCGCCGCCGGAGCTCGCAGAACATCGCCACCGATTGACGCTTCCCCACGCCTCGCCACTGCTACCAGGAGCTTCCTCACCGTCGACAACGTCGCCTCGCACCTCGCACTGACCCGCGGGAACGCTGGCAAGCTCTCCGACCCCCTACCTCCACCGCCAGTACGTCCTCCCCTCGCCGGAGAAGAAGACCACCCTCAGCCGTAGATCGAGCTTCTAATCCAACGGCCACCACTCACGCGTACCGCTTCGGTTGAAGTAAGTCGCTGACGCATGGGACCGGTTGTCAGCAGGCCCGCAGAGTTAGCTGGGCTGGTTTGCTCCATTTTCAAACCCTTTCGGCCCATTCCCTTTCCCGCCTAAGCCCAAGTTTCAAATTCATTCAATCCTTTTCAGTTTAATTCAAATACTGGTCCTGTGCTAGAATTCAAATAGTTTCAAATATACTGCACCAAATTCAACAAATTTTATATTGTTGGAAAGCTTATGAAAAGCTCTATCCAACCCGACTTGTTGCACACCAATTTGTTTTGTAGAATTAATGTGACAAAAATAACAAGTCAGAGACTTTTACAAATTCAAACAATTCTTAAAAATCAACCAAAAGTGCTATTAAGTTGATTTCAACTCCAATAGCTCACATTTCACTTACACTAATTGTTTATGCAAAAATATGGTGTGGTCACTTTGGATGATCATGCCCTAGTGGAAATAAAGGACTATAAGGCTAGTTTAATTAAGTGATATTGTCCAAAACTATTATGCAAATCATATGAAGTATTTCACTTCATTTAAATCTTGTCCCAAGTACTTTCATATGAAGTTTGAACCCCTGGTCAAATACTCTCACATGAAATACTTGGTGATTTTAAATTATGATAAGCATTGTTAAATAGTATGAGGTATTCTACCTCATTTAAATCATTTTCTCAAATGATGATGATGAATGGTTGACTTAGGTCAACATGATTTCATGTATGATTGTTTGAGAAGTTAAATCTTAAGAAGATTCAATGAGAGGAAATTATTCCTCAAGAACTAAATGGAAACTATCATTTACATATGTAATGAGAGGAAATTATTTCTCTAACCCTAAGTAAGAAAAACCTAGATTAATTCTTGGTAGCAATGCTAAGTGATGATGCTAGATCATTTGGAGTGAGCCATTAAGGCTAATTAAGGCTACTTAAGTATTTTTTGGTGATTGTATCCTCGTATTCGTGTATAGACGTTAGTACCGGAGAATACCAGGAAGAGGAAGGATTCTACCCAGAAGAAGAAGAGAACTTTGACCACCTCAACAACCAAGGCAAGCTAACACCTTTGCAAGCTCTATGGTTGCAAGCTAATATTCTTGCAAAGTGCAAAGCCCTTCGGGACAAGGCACCATTAGTCTTACCTTTCTTACCACAAGCCTATCCCAAGTCTTTACCTTACAAGTTTTTACTTGTTTATTTAAAGAGTTACTTTTATAGTTAACTTTGGTCTAAGTCAAGAAGGTTACTAGAGTAGCAAAGTTAGTCTCAAAGCTAGCCAAGCAAGATAGCACCCCTCATGATTAGTGCTAGTGCTAAATATTAAAACTTGACTACTCTAGATGGGAACATGTGACTTGAACTGAATTTGAAACCTTGGAATGATGAGTCCTTTCATTGAATGATTTTTGAAGGTGAATATGACTTGGAGAAGATGGTGATTTTTGATAAAACTGATATTGGTTTGGATGCGATACCTTTCCAATTTTGAGTACCCCCACAATACCTGATTATGGGTAGGGCTTAACTGGAAATTTATGCATCTTAGTATGGGTTCCCTCTGAACAAACATCATAGGGGTTTTGCTTGAGGCTGCCTCCGTTGTTGAGAAATAATGTGAATTGAGGTGAATTGTACGGCCAAGCCCTGTGCAGTTCCCAGGTTGACAGTTGGTCTTCACTGGGAGGCCAAGCTCATGGGGAGAGGTGCTCATACTAGGATTTGTAAGTGCAAGGTTATGGTTGATGATCCGCATACTGTGTTACGATGATTCGGGGTATTCCTGATGGATGAAATCAAATGTTGTGGCACAAGTGTGCAACCTCTACAGAGTGTAAACCTATTCGAATAGCCGTGTCCACGGTTACGGACGGTTGGAAAGGCCATACAGTTTCCGGTGTCAGATTCTTGAAAATGTTGGTGAAATGATTGGTGAATGGTGACTTGATTTTGAATCACCACTTGAGTGTGGGAATGACACTAATGTTCCCACTTGAGTTAGTTAGCACTTGAATAAGTCTTTTCTCAAATACTTGTGAACTAAAATTGGCTTTATGCAAATAAACTAGAGCTTAGCAACCCCTTACTAGAATTGATAGTACTTACATTAGTATTAGTTTGCGAGTACTTCAAAGTACTCACGGCTGTGTCCCTGGCTATTCAAATGGCCAGACTATGAAGAGGAGCAGAACTATCAAGATGACGGCAATCAGGACGTCTACGACAACTAGGGAATCTTCTGACGTCAAACGTTGGCCTGTGGACTAGAGAGTCCCTTCTACTTACGCTTCCGCTATGAACTTTGTGTCCGTTGATCAATAGATCAACTATTTGTGTAATATTGGATCATGTGATCTCTATTTGTAAGACGACTATGGTATGTAATGAATGATGACTTATGATATTCAACTGTTATGTCTCGCAACAACATTATTCATGGGATTGCAATGAATGACATGACAGGCATCTGGACTTAAAATTCTGGGTGTTGACAAGTTGGTATCAGAGCCATTGTTTGACCTTAGGAGACCCTAGTTAGAATGGACGCCTGAAAAACTTAATTTCAAAACAAATGAAGTGAATATTTATGAAAAACTTATTCTCACTCTTATCCTTGAGATCTTTTTCAAAATGGGAATTTCATGCTCTACTATTTCCTTTGAGAACTACATAAAACTTTACACACTTGACCACTTCTTTAACTTACTCATCCTCATTGCTCACAGATGGAGTACAAATGGGAGTTCTATCAGCTTGGTCACGGAGGAAACCTGATGTTCGAGAAAGACTTGAAGCAACTAGTGGACTATCTAGGACGCCCGTATCCCGAATTCTTCGGAACACCCCTCAACAATCACTCCGGAGGACCACCTCGGTGGGAAGTTTCTGCTGATCTACGAAGAAAGCTTGGAGCCCCGGTATGGGAAACCATATGGTTTTCTGTAACGGGAAACACTTGGAAGGAGGGACTAGTTAGAGCTATGCAAGAAGCAATTGCCCGTCTGTGTGGACAAAATGAGAACAAGATCAAGAACACTCGCTTCATCTACTACCCAAGACATGACCCCATGGGAAGACCGATGACCATGCCCCCAAACACGGAGATGAACCACTATGTAGCACACCTCGACTTCATGCTGTACAAGACCCGCAAGGAGTTGGACAACGCCCTCGCCTCTCGCCAAGCACATTACCCGTGACGACGAAGAATCCACCCTGAAGAGTAGTATCACTCCATCACTTGAGTAGGTGTCACTACAACAAAAACATGCAATAGAGACATTTTTGTAGAGACACTCTTCACTATGTCTCTTAAATCCTAATCCAATTTCCTGTAGAGGTATTAAGAGAGACACTTTAGAGAATGCCCTATAAGTAGAGACATCAACATAGAGACATTCTCCAAAAATGTCTCTTAGTGTGCATGTAAAGGCATTGTATCAAACATTTTAAGATTGCCTCAGCAATAGAGACACCTGAGTGAAGACACTCTTCATAATGTCTCTTAGCCCCTCTTAAAGGCATTAAGAGAGACAACTTTAAAAATGTCTTATCGGTAGATTCATTTTCTCACTAGTAGAAAAACGGTCATCTATACCGGTTCCAGAGGGCCATTCGTACCGGTTTTGCAACCGGTACAAATTATTCGGCACTAAAGCCCCCCCCCTTTCGTACCGGTTGCTTACGAACCGGTATAAAACGGGCCTCCACGTGGGCCACCAGGAGAGCTCAGGGCTGAGGATCTTTGGTACCGGTTGGTAATACGAACCGGTACCAAAGGTTCCCCCCGCGGCAGGGAATTTTCCCAAATCTCTGCCGCGGCAGAGAATTGGCTTTTTAGGGTTTTGGAGAGGTTTAGGGATATCGGTTTGATTCATATCGCGTCGATGCACCAGAAACGCGTTTGGGTTTAGGTAGTACATGAAGATCAAGATGATGCATAGCAAGTTGGTGCATATAATATAACACACATGTTATTGCATGAGATCGCAAATTAAGTAGCACTATGCATGAAGATCGATCTTCATGCATAGTGGTGCTCTCCGAGGCGTACTCTATATATGTCTATTACATGTAGCATAGTGGTACTCTTCGAGTCAACGATATATGTAACATGTACATCTTCATTCATTGTGGTGCTCTGCGAGTGGTGGTATGACGTCCCGAAGGAAAAATCCCGCCAATTCCTCGCCTATTGCTATGAAGCGGTCATCGATTGAGAGCTTGTTCCGCTTTCTTGCCAACTATAAAAGAATAAGATACAAATGAATACATGAAACAACTATTACTGAAACTCGGCACAACTTATGATAACAAAACAAATTTGTGAAGATTGTTTTTGTACCTCTTTATTTCTCTCATTATTCGTTCTCTCGTTGACAATTCTGCGGATGAACTCGCAAACGAAGAATCCACAGAGATCGGTCCCCGGAGGTTGTTGCGGGCATTTCTTTACAAGAATATAATTCAATCAAACAATAGTCAAGTATGATAATTGAAAGGTGTGTGGACCTAGGTAGTACTACTTACTTTCGCACGCCATCGCAGCTTCGGTGGCCATTCACGGGACGTATCTTCCTTGATGAAAGTTTGCCATACGCTGCTCGACAAAAGAAAATGCATAAAAGAGTCATCAATTAGTTCAAAGCAGGAAATTAACGAAACAAACCGATAAGAATTCAAATTACCTTCTGAGCATTAAAAAACAAGACACGTATAGATCCTTTTCTTTGGTTAGTGAGTCCAAGACTTCAACTTCTCCAATTTCCAAATTGATGACGAGAAGAATAAAGTGAAACCTACGCACGTTTCAATATGTAGTCATTAGTTAAAATTTTGACATACGGTGAGCAAAATATAATGTGTTATAAGACAAAGAAGACTCACTCGAAGTTGTAAGGCCAAAGTATTAGCTTTTGTCACGTTGTCGCTTCAAAAACCTTAGCAAAGTCTGCGGTGTATCCTTGTTATAGAGGGGATCATCTATGGTTTTGACATGCATTGTGTTCGGGTCAATGAACCCAATGTCTCGTGATATCGTCCCTTTTGCATTCGAGCATCTTCGATCCGCATAATATAGCGCACAAAAGATTATAATCTGCAGACAATGAACGACTTCTCAAATTAAATAAATAAATCACTTACAGACAATAGCAACTGATGATTGATTTGTCGAGGGCCGGAGATTGTATAACTGAAAGAGTTCGGCGAAGTCAACGTTCACACAAGACTCCCGGAAGTAGTGCTCTTCCCTAACTCGCACCATGATAGTCTCGATCCCTTCCTTTGAGGCCTTAAGGTACCACGAATGCAAGTTACGCATACATGTTGGTACCTTCCTGAGATTCTCGACCAAATCTTTCCCTTGAACAAACTGATATGCTCGTTCAGCTAAGGCGTAATCAGTTGCGTCTTGTCGAGAACTTTGAACGGTCTTCCCGTCAAACACCTTGAGAGGGGCGACCGATTGAACGGGTTGTTGTCCGAGCTGGTAGACACTGTGTATCCCTTTTATCTCCCTGATACCCGATTTAACGGGTTTTGTCGCCTCGATCATCTTGTCATACGACCTTTCAATAGAACGCGCATAGTCCGATGGCGGCGATGGTACAGGTCATATAGATTGTCAACGGTACGCACAACTTTCTCCCGATCTAGTGTCTTCTCGAAAGGTATCTCTGGCACTTTCGGTGCAAAAATTTCTTCACCTCGGCCTTAACGGCCTCCGCGTTTTCCTCTGGAGTTTTTTCCCAAGGTAACTTCTCGGGAGGCGGCGAGTTGTTTCTCCTTTCTAGCTTTCTTCCTAGGCGGCGTACCGTTCCGCTTAACCCGACGCTGTCTTACGCGGAGGATCTCGAGATGGTGGACTCACGCTGGGGTCCCTCTCGGGTAGGTGTGGACTTGGCTGCTCACCAGACTGCCACCGGGAGGAGTCGATGGCATTTGCTGCTCATGTGTAGGAGTCGGTGGCCTTTGCAAAAGGACGACGTACTTCTTCGGCCATAGGGCGAAACCGTGCTTGACATCGCCCAGTGTCCTCTCATCTTCACCTCTAGGAATATCAAGCTCCACTTTTTCAAACCCCGAAACAACTTCATCCACCCCGACACGAACACAACCAGGTGGAATGGGCATATGATGGTGCATTGCTCCATCTTCACTTGGGTACACATAGCCGACCGCCACCTTAACGAGACGCGGTCCTGATTAACATATGTAGCTCGCAATCTGTCTTCTCCGTGACATAATCCACGGGGTAGCTTCCTCCACATCCGTCAAGATGCGAGGAACCGACACCGCTTCTTCGCTGAGATGGGGCAGCATCGGCTTGTGGATCCCGTAGAAACAGCGGCTGATCGGGTGCCCTCGATTTCTCTCAAGAGCCTCCACCCTAGATAACAACTCCGTTACAATGTCGGCGTCCTTCTTCTTCTTTCGCGAACGGCTTCTATAAGTGTCGGCGCTGTCCGGCCACGCTTCCTTCATGGTGAGACCTGGGCGAGCTCGTACCCGTCCAACATGTTCGGGGTTCCCCAGAGCGAGTGTCAGCTCGTCATTCTCTCGATCGGGAATGTACTCTCCCTTTCTGACCTTTTCAATTGCATCTACAAGCTTCGGTACAATTGCCTCAATTTTTTCCTTCCATTTTCCCTTCGCAACGATCAACCCTGTCTTTGGGTCCAACCCTGCCCCATGAGCGAACAACCGTAACTTGGACCGTTCGGGCCAGTCCCATGTCTCGTGGAGTGATTCCATG
Source organism: Lolium perenne (assembly GCF_019359855.2). NCBI lineage: Eukaryota > Viridiplantae > Streptophyta > Magnoliopsida > Poales > Poaceae > Lolium > Lolium perenne. Next base: position 255,192,406 of record NC_067246.2, on the reverse strand, counting down.
ATCCATCAGTTTATTCTCAAACGCTGTCCACTTCGGAATGGCACTCTTGTAGCCACCTGACCCCAAATGATGCGGAAGTTTCTTCTTTGCAGCATTTTCGGTATTTTCTTCGATCGGGACACAAACTTAGACGATTTCTTATACTCCTTAAATGCGGCCCGGTGATCTTTTATCTTCACTAGATTTTCGGTATTATCATCGAATCTTTGGATCTTCATTCTTATATTTGTCCCATAAATTTTTCTTGAAGCTACGGAATTGTATGGCCATCTTCTTCCATGTCCATTCCTTGACTTTATCCTTCCGGCCTTCCGTCATGTCTTCCGGTAGGCTGAACTTTGTCGTAGCGTTTCCCAAAGAAATTTTTTCATCTTTGTCGTTGACATAAGTAGCACCACTCTCCGGGTTCTTCGGCTTATGCCACTCTTGAATGCTGATCGGTACATGGTCCCTAACAATAACTCCGGATTGACTTGTAAATTTGCGGCAAAACTCCTTGGGCTCCACTGGTTCACCATTAGCCTTGAATGCCGTGAGGGCTAACCTGCCCTCGCCCTTTAGCACCCGCGTCGGGCCTCGTTTTGTTCTAACAGACTTGCTCGATGATCCAGAAGGCTAAAAGAAAAAATTATTCGTTAATAAGTGCAATACAAATAAATGAATGCATCTAGGGATGAACACAGACTAATTGATACATAGATATACACCTCGCCGGAGTTTGTGATGGACACTTCATTGTCTTTTCTAACTTGTTCAGACTCAAGTCCCTCGCCAAAATCATTCAGAAAGTCGGCGTACTCGTTGTCATCTCCATCGTCGGGTTCCGGACCACGGGCACTCTCATAGATCAATCGCTGCACCGCTTCTTCCCCCTCCTCATCTCGGACGAAGGTGCCGTCCTCCATACCTCAATGTCACTTTGCAAAATTAAGAAAGCAATTAATAGCATAATCATGTGAAATACAAACACATATGCCCTCCTTTTGAAATGAATATGCCAAACAAAAACACAAGCATGCCCTTAAGAAAACTTAGTTGTGGTACTTTCTATCTATCCAGATTTCACCTTGTGATGTTCATATGTTTATGTAGTTCAAGAACTATCAATTCCAATCCAATCCGATCTCTTATATATGCACTAAGGCAAGAAGTGACAATATTGCAATCAACATTTAGAAAGGCACTGAAATCAAACACAACAAATCAAGTTGTCCCGGCGCCCGGCACGTGGACGCAGCCTCTTGCTCCACGGCGAGGTACGCCGCGACCGCGTACAGCCTGGCCTCCTGGAGCCTCCGCGAGGCGCGCCGCTGCTGGTCGGCCGTGTGGTGGGGGAGGCGGCCGACGCTGGGCATCTCTACATTACTCTAAAAATTCAACTAAAAAGAATATGGACAAGCCGTCAGCGCCCTCCGGCGCGGGTGCACGTACGACACGGCGCCATGGACAAGCCGTGCACGCTGCTGGTCCACTTCGACAAGGGCTCCGCCGCCATGGCCAACGAGATCAAGGCGGATCTCGAGGGGCAGCGACGTCGCCGCCAAGGTGGAGGCCATGAAGCGCGCCGTCATGCTCCTCCTCAACGGCGAGACCCTGCCCACCCCTGCCGAACCTCCACAACAACTGCAGCACCCCAACGAGTACATCCGCAGCGCACCCTGGCGCACCCACGTGGAGGAAGTGGAGGTGGCCGGAAGGAGCTCCATCCGAGGCGCCGATGGCTTGGCGATGGATTTGGGGACGGTGGGGTTTCACTTCTCCGCGGGAATGCAAGCGAGCAGGCGACGAAGAAGCAGCGGCGGCGGCGCGCTGAAACCTGGCCGCGCGGGGCCTCGCCACGAGTCGTCCTCTCTCTATCTCTCCTCCCCCAAATTTGCCTCCGCTGCTTTCTCGCCGCCGATTGTTCTGCCGGGGCGAGCCAGGGAGACGCGCTGTACGCGGCGATGGCGGCGGCGGCGGGGCGGTGAGAGGTGGGGTCGAGGGCGGAGCTGGACGCGGCGGTGGGCGGCGCGCGGCCCGCCGCGGTGCACTTGTGGGCGTCCTGGTGCGAGGCCCACCTCGCCGTCGACTTCCCTCCCTAGCCCCCCGCCTCACCCTGGCGCACGGCCTTCACCACCGCGCGGTCACCACGCTCTGTACGCGCGCCTCGGCATTAGGTCGAACACCTTCCGGGTGTGACCTGGCCGGCGCCAAGGCGGAGGGAGCGCAGCAGCTTCGGACGGTGACGACAACCTTCTCGCGCGACGACCTTCTCGGCGATGCGGTGGAGCGCGCAGGCGAGGGGAACGACAAGGGGAGAGGGACGTCGATGACGTACGGTGCCATGGTGGTGGAGGACATACCTGCGCCGGCGCGGAGAGAGGAGAGGCCAGCCTGGGGCTGCGTGCGGACAACAGCGATGGCGTGGTGCGGCGTGGCGGCGACGAGGGACGACGGCGACGGCGTGGACGACGGCGACGGCGTGGACGCGGTACTCGGCGACGGCGACGGCGTGGTCTGCGCGCGCGTGTGAAGAATTTGGGGATTTTGGGGGGAGTTGCTCGCGCGGCTAAGTGAAATGGAGGGGAACACCCTTTCGTACCGGTTGGTGGTACCAACCGGTACGAAAGACCTTTAAATCGTACCGGTTGGTACCACCAACCGTACTAAAGGGTTTTTTTGTTTTCTTTTTTCTTTTCTTGTTTTCTTTTCTTTTCTTGTTTCTTTTTTCTTTTCTTGTTTTCTTCTTTCTTTTCTGTTTCTTTTTCCTTTTATTTTGTGTTTCTTTTCTTTTCTTCTCATTTTCTATTTCTTTTCATTTTCTATTTCTTTTCATTTTCTATTTCTTTTCTTTTCATTTTCGTTCCCCTTTCTTTTGTGTTTCTTTTCTTTTATATTTCTTTTCTATTTATTTTGTTTTCTGTTTCTTCTTTCTTTTCTTTTATGTTTTTTTCTTTTCTATTTATTTTTTCTATTGCTTTTGTTTTTCTTTTCTATTTCTTTTCTATTTCTTTTCTCTATTCTATTTCTTTTCTTTACTCTCGCCACGACGCCGTCCGCACAGAAAACTTTCCCGCCCCGACGTCGCGCGGGAAACTTTCCGGCCACGACGCCGCGCGGGAAAAGAAAGGGCGGGAATGAAATTTTATTACGATTGAACTCGAATTAAAAGTACATAGCTTAACTGAAAATTAAAGATACATGACCAAATTCTACTGGGGAGTCATTCAGTCATACTCCTGCCTAGCCCTGTAGTACTCGCCACTGTAGTCGTCGTAGTCGCCGTCATCATCGTCGCTGGCATCGGGGTCGCGGTACTCGAACGTCGGCGGGTGAGCACGCGTGGGCTGGGACTGAGGGTAGCGCAGGCGGGGCCACGGTAGGCCATGACGCCCTGGAGAGTCCGGCCGCGCCACCACAGCCGACGGCCGGCCTCGTTGAAGTTCGGAGGAGGCGGGCCGCCCTCCTCGTGCCTGGCAAGCGCCCTCTCACGCCGATTGATGAAGAAGCTTTCCCAAGTCGGGCTGTAGTCGGGATGCCACTGGGGATTCCTCCGCTGCTCTGGCGTGAGCTCGAAGTAGTAGTGGTTCGTGATGGCCATCTCGCGCGCCACACCTAGAGGGACTGGAGGGACCGGTACGCCTCCGACGCTTAGCAACCAGCCGGTCGGGACGCGGTAGCCCGGCGGGCAGGGGTAGTTCGAGGCGCAAAGCGCCTCCGCCTCCCGGGGGGTTAGAGATGCGATGGAAGCCATGGGAGAGAATGATGAGGTTTGCAGATATGAGTCTAGATGTGATATGTAAATGGTGGCCAAGCCTACATATATATAGTGAAAAAATGGCGGGAAGACAGAGGCGGGAACCGGTGGAAAGCGCGGGAAGAAAATAGGCGGGAAGACAGATCGAGGCAAACCTTTAGTACCGGTTGGTGGGTGCAACCGGTACTAAAGCTGTCGGCGGGATAAGGACGCCCTGCTCGATGAGATAAAGTATGTAGCGCACGACGCCCTGTCGGTGGGATAAGGACGCGTGGGTAACCTTTAGTACCGGTTGGTGGGTGCAACCGGTACTAAAGCTGTCGGCGAGATAAGGACGCGTGGGTAACCTTTAGTACCGGATGGAGGGTGCAACCGGTACTAAAGCTGTCGGCGTGATCAGGACGCCCTGCTCGATGAGATAAAGTATGTAGCGCACGACGCTCTGTCGGTGGGATAAGGACGCGTGGGTAACCTTTAGTACCGGTTCGTGTCTACAACCGGTACTAAAGCTGTCGGCAGGATAAGGACGCTCTGCCTATAAAAGGAGCATCGATACACCATGGGAAGCAGCTCAACAAGCCAACATGGATGGAGAGTTTCATCACCATGGATGGAGGAAAGGGTTGGGAAATCTCCCGTGGCGGAACTTGTCGAAGATGCCCTTGGTGCACACGCCCTATGGCATCTTCGGAAGTTCCGCCTCGGAAAAATTTCCCTGCAAGCCCGTGGAAGACTCCATCTCCTCTAACAAATGTTGGGGAAAGGGTTGGGAAATCTCCCGTGGCGGAACTTGTCGAAGATGCCCTTGGTGCACACGCCCTATGGCATCTTCGGAAGTTCCGCCTCGGAATATTTTACCTGCAAGCCCGTGGAAGACTCCATCTCCTCTAACAATGTTGCGGAAAGGGTTGGGAAATCTCCCGTGGCGGAACTTCTCGAATATGCCCTTGGTGCACATGCCCTATATATGGCATATTCGGAAGTTCCGCCTCGGAATTTTTTTCCTGCAAGCCCGTGGAAGACTCCATCTCCTCTAACAATGTTGCGGAAAGGGTTGGGAAATCTCCCGTGGCGGAACTTCTCGAATATGCCCTTGGTGCACATGCCCTATATATGGCATATTCGGAAGTTCCGCCTCGGAAAAATTTCCTGCAAGCCCGCGTGACTTAACTAGTAAAACAAGCCAACCATCTCCATTGTTAATATCTTACATACAGTAACATCATTACACAAAAGTGATTTCCATATTGAGATACACAAGTTATGATCCCTATATGTAGCTAGCTAGTCTTCTGAGTTTTCTTCGCTCGTTTCCCTTTCTTCTTCTTGCGACGCAACCATGGACAATCTTCATTGTTTAAGATGATGCTTGGGTCAATTTTTACCTTGAAGGGTGGAATATCGTCAAACTTATTATAATCTTCGACATGTCTGTCTTGTCCTCTACTCCCACGATGTTTCTTTTTCCCTGAAAGAACTATGTGCCGCTTTGGCTCATCGTATGATGTGTCCTCTTGCCTTTCTTTCCTTTTTTTCGGTTTGCTAGACATATCCTTCACATAAAAAACCTGAGCCACTTCACTGGCTAGGACGAATGGTTCGGTGTCGTACCCAAGATTCTTGAAATCCACTGTAGTCATTCCGTCTTGCGGGTCTACCTGTACCCGTCTTTCGGGTTGAACCATTTACACCGGAACAAAGGGACCTTGAAATTAGGTCCATAGTCAAGTTCCCATATCTCCTCTATGTACCCATAATATGTGACCTTGTTCCCATTGCCATCTTACGCATCAAAGCGGACACCACTGTTTTGGTTGGTGCTCTTTTTGTCTTGGGCGAAAGTGTAAAATGTGTTCCCATTAATCTCGTACCCTTGAAAAGTCGATATAGTAGAAGATGGTTGCTTGGCCAACAAGTACAGCTGCTCGTCATCGGTGACATTCATGAGACGTGTTTGCAACCAACCGCCGAAAGTCTTCATGTGTTCTCCATCAATCCAATCTTCACGTTGCTCCGGGTATTTAGAGCGTAAGATCTCCTTGTGTTCCTCTTTGTACGGAGCCACCAAGATGGAATTAAGTAGAACTGTGTAGTGTGCTTGAGTGAAAGAATGTCCGTCCATACACGTTGCTGATTTCTTTCCTAGCGTGCCTTTTCCACGCAGTCTCCCCTCATAGCGCGATTCGGGAACACCGATCGGCTTAAGGTCGAGGAATAAAGTCAACACAAAACTCAATGACCTCCTCTGTTCCATAGCCCTTGGAGATGCTTCCTTCTGGCCTAGCACGGTTATGAACGTACTTCTTTAAGACTCCCATGAATCTCTCAAAGGGGAACATGTTGTGTAGAAATACAGACCGAGAACGCCAATCTCTTCGACCAGGTGAACTAGGAGATGTGTCATAATATTGAAGAAGGATGGTGGGAACACCAACTCGAAGGCGACTAGACATTGGACCACATCCTTCAGTAAATTTTGTAGAGTAAGTGGATTGATCACCTTCTGAGAAATTGCATTGAGGAACGCACATAGCTTCACAATGGGTACTCGAACATTTTCCTGCGAAGCCCCCTCAATGCAACCGGAAGTAAGTGTGTCATATTCACGTGGCAGTCATGAGACTTTAGGTTTTGAAACTTTTTCTCCGACATGTTTATTATTCCCTTTATATTCGACGAGAAGCCGTACGGGACCTTGATGCTACTCAGGACTTCAAAAGATCTCCTTCTCCTCTTTGGTAAGAGCATAGCTGGCAGGACCTTGATACTTCTCTGGATTCAGGTTGTTTCCTTCGTGGATACTTTGCTGGTCCTGCCGTGCATCCGGTGTATCTTTTGTCTTCCCATACACGCCCAAGAAGTTTAGCAGGTTCACGCAAAGATTTTTCGTCACGTGCATCACGTCGATTGCAGAGTGAACCTCTAAGAATTTCCAGTAGGGTAGCTCCCAAAATATCGACTTCTTCTTCCACATGGGTACGTGTCCGTCAACATCATGCGGAACAGATTGTCCGCCGGGACCCTTTCCAAAGATCACTTCTAAATCCTTGACCATATCATATATAACTTCCCCATTAGGGCGGGTAGGCTTGGTTCGGTTATCCGCCTCACCTCCGAAATGCTTTCCTCTCTTTCTTACGTGATGTTGTTTTGGAAGAAATCGACGATGCCCTGTACACATTCTTGTTTCCCAAATAAATACTATCAGTCTCACCTAAACAGTGTGTGCATGCATTGTATCCCTTGTTTGACTGCCCTGAAATGTTACCAAGAGCAGGCCAATCATTGATGGTTACAAATAACAACGCTCGTAGGTTAAATTCCTTTTGTTCGTGCTCATCCCACACAGGTACACCTTCGTCACGCCACAACTCTAAAAGTTCTTCAACCAATGGCCTCGGTACACATCAATGTCGTTGCCGGGTTGCTTCGGGCCCTGGATGAGCACTGGCATCATAATGAACTTCCGCTTCATGCACAACCAAGGAGGAAGGTTATAGATACATAGAGTCACTGGCCAGGTGCTATGACTGGAGCTCTGCTCCCCGAAAGGATTAAAGCCATCTGTACTTAGACCAAATCTTAAGTTCCTTGCGTCATCTGAAAATGACTTGAACTCTCTGTCGATTTTTCTCCACTGCGACCCGTCAGCGGGGTGTCTCAAAGCATCACATCTTTCTTACGGTCCTCTTTGTGCCATCGCAACAACTTGGCATGCTCTTTGTTCGGAACAAACGTTTCAACCGTGGTATTATAGGAGCATACCACATCACCTTCGCAGAACCCTCTTCACAGGGGTGGACTCACCCTCAACATCGCCGGGGTCATCTCGCCTGATCTTATACCTCAATGCACTACATACCGGGCATGCATTCAAATTCTCGTACTCCCCGCGGTAGAGGATGCAGTCATTGATGCATGCATGTATCTTTTGCACCTCTAATCCTAGAGGGCAGACAACCTTCTTTGCTTCGTACGTGCTAGAGGGCAACACGTTCTCCCCTGGAAGCATCTTCTTTATTATTTTCAGCAACTTTTCAAATCCCTTGTCAGAAGTACCATTCTCTGCCTTCCACTGCAGCAATTCCAGCGTGGTACCCAGCTTTTTCGACCATTTTCGCAATTTGGGTACAACAGTTTGTTGTGATCCTCTAACATTTTCTCCAACTTCAACCTCTCCTTTTCATTTCCGCAGTTCATCTTCGCATCAAGAATGGCCCGACCCAAATCGTCATCCGGGTCATCAAAAATCGGCTCATCGAAAATGAGCTCTTCTTCAGCTTCATCTTCCCCCATTCTACTACCACCGTCTTCAGTGAATAAGCTGGGATAGTTGTCACTATCCTCTTCTTCTTCGTTGTCTTCCAATATAACTCCTCTTTCTCCGTGCTTGGTCCAACAATTATAGCTGGGCATGAAACCATTCTCCAGCAGGTGGACGTGAAGGGTCTTCGAGGTAGAGTAATCCTTCATATTCTTACAGAACTACATGGACAATACATGAAACCATTCGATCGCCTGTTTGCCTCAGCCACGTTGAGAAAATAATGCATGCCGATAATGAACTCGGGATGGCACCGGTCACCGTACATCCATTGTCGACTCATCTGCATTTTATATGTATATCAAAAATCATTAAGTACACAACATCATGGATATATGAGTGACCAACTTAATTAATATTCAAGTTCATCACATAAAACTAAGTTATTTTTATAAAAAAGAAGAGGGGCTCACCGAGGTGGTACCGTGCCGGCTAGGGGACGACGCTAGCGATCGACGGCGGTGAGGACGGGGATGATACTAATTAAAACCTACAAAACATACCATAATTTCAGCTCAAATTGCATATAAAAAAATAAAATCACTAACTTAGGCATTTCATCGAACACCTTGATTGCACTACAAAAATAGTACGAGTTAAAACTACCAAAGAACTGAGCTAAATTAGGAACGCCGGAAGGAAGGATGATATTGCTAACCCTTGGATAGATGTATGCCGTTAATCTTGTTAAAATGGTGGAGAAAAATAAAGATTATTGGAGTGTGTGAGAGGTGGAGAAAAATTTAGAGTGTGAGGAAGATGAGAAAAATGAGAGCCAGCAGGGGGCTCGGGACGAGCTGGGCGATTTTGATATGGCTGGGTACCCTTTGGTACCGGTTCGTGTTACGAACCGGTACCAAAGGTCCAGCCCGGGCCCCACCACGCGTCTGAATTTTGGCCGAAGACCTTTCGTACCGGTTCCTAACACGAACCGGTACGAAAGCCCCTCCCAAACCGGTACGAAAGCCCCTCGCCCACCTGAGCCCTCAAACCGGTACAAATGGCCCCATTGGTACCGGTTCGTAAGGGAACCGGTACCAATGGCTTAGATGGATGTGAGGTTTTCTACTAGTGTCTAGAGACGCCATATGTGTCTCTTATAATAAGAGGGACATATTCTAGAATGCCTTAAAAGTGAGCGATATAACACCATCACTAGAAGACAATCGTGAACATAAATTTGGAAGATTTTAAATAGCTAGCAAGTAGGAAATAGAAACTTACCAACGTCAATCTTGAAACATAGGTGAAAATATGAAAATGCAAAATGTATTTCTAGAAACTTCGCTTACTGCATCCATACGCATTGGGAAGATTGGATATTCTTTACATGTTTCTATAAATACAATTTTCCTAGCCCAATGGTAATTTCACAGTGCACTCCCCTGTTACCACTATTACAACCGCGACAATGCCTCAGATAGCCGTTTCCCACTATGTTTTTATTGTCAATCGGACATGGAGGTTGGCGGATCCCCTTTCTAACCATTCTCGGTCTCACTATTCTGTGTCACCACCCTTGCGTTGTCAGCCATGGCATCGTGCGCATCTATTGATGCAGAAGGGGCGGTTTGCTCCCATTTCGGAAAAAAAGCCACGGCAAGCATCATCCCGCTACCTTAATTGTCGTTGGCCAAGACAAGGCACCTAGGAATGATAGGCTAGCTTAACAACTTAACGATGTGGGAACTGGAAAAAATGTCAGCTAAGTGAAACATTTAAATCCTCATAATTTTGTTGTGCTTAATTGATTTAATGTAAGTGTAAACATAACTGAAAGTTACTGTTTATTGAATTTCCTCTTGATCGCCCAAAAGTCACGCCAAACTTTGTACCAATTTCAGTTGTATCTTGTTGTTCCAATTGAAAATTTTCTTAAGTGGCAAGAAATTTTGAACATTTTATTGGCGGTTCTAAAAGCTGTGGTTCGATGTAGCATGTATTTATTTTTTAAAAGTATCAGAATAATGTCTTTATTAAATTGGTGCAAAACTAAAACAGATTGCAGGTTGGATCTACGGAGTGTAAAATAAGGTAGACTGGCGCGATCGCCAAATTAATATCGCGCCTCCCACGTCGTCCACGCGGCCACGATCCTATTATCTCTATCTGTAACCACCCTATGGGCACTCGAGCACACCTTCCCTGTACATGCGCGGACATCTTTGGGAAAAATAACCTGAGGCGGCGGCGCAACCAAAGTCAGAAGATGGCTCGCACCTCCTCACGATCGCAGTCGTCTGCCGGCGCCGGCGCCAGCTGCTCCCACCCGACCAACGTCGGGGCCCGCTGCACGGCCGTCGCGACGGCGGGCATGCACCACCGTGTCTATGACACACCTCCTCGTCCGGCATGGGTGGCGACGGCGGCTTATCTGACGGAGGGAAACCCGTATTCTGCTACTCGCACAAGCCACACCCTCGCACATTCTACTGACGACCTCTCAACTCCTTGCTTATTTTGCCCAGGCCTCCTTCATCCAGGACGTCGCCCACGAAGCAGCGATCACGGGTTAATGGTAGCTATGCTCATGAATCCCTTCTCTGTACTGAACTTGTTCCTCTAATTTCATGTTCAGGTACAGCCCCATATTCTCCAATTTGCTCTTTGTCGTTGTTGGATTTCAGGTTAAGGTGCTGCGAGGACTCTTCTACCTCGGGTCCATGATCAAGTCACCGGCTGCACGACAGCAGAGCAGCTGCTCCGGCTTCGACTACAGGTGGGTGCTTTCCCTCTCACTCTCTTGGCTGCGACTAAAATCTCTAAAATTGAACTCTCCAAAAAATTTGTCCATCGTTCTCCACAAGACAAGAACCTTTATTTTAAAATTCAAAAACAAAATCTATTCGCGTCGGAAATGAGAGATTTTTTGTTTCTCCATACAGAATTAGTTTCTTCAGATTCTGACATAACAAACAATTTCTATGAGACATTAGAACCCCCATTTACCCCCATTTATACGAGTTAAGGATACAGACATATGTCTATAAGCCTAGATTTTACATATTCCCGAAGCGTTGTTAGCGTGAAAGTAAATCTGTTAGTCAAGCCCTCCTGTCTAAGCTTAGTACTTGGACGCGGCTAATTTCCGGTTAACCTAAAATTAGCTTAATTCTTGGTCACCTGGTTTCATGTGTAGTTCAGTGTAACTAGGGCAAAGGATATGTAATTGCACGTGCAATTACACATCAATGTGTAATTATCGTATGCACGGATCACGATGCAAATCTAATGGTTGTCGAGTTGATCTGGAATTAACTTAATTCTCGGCCAACCTCGAATTAGTAAAAGGGTAGTATTTAAGTTAGGCATAAATTCCCCAAATTAAAGTAACGTTGGAGATTAGTGAATATGTATTAAATTCCAGATTTTTGTGTGTAAAACTTAAGAAATTATCTTCTATGGTTATCCTATATGAACGGGTGCATAGATACAGCCCCAATGTACACCATGTGGGTGAATGCAACTTTTTTTCTTCTCAAATCCATGTACACGTTTTTATAAAGGACATCACAGATGATTTAGATGCAAAATTTCATGTCTATCAACCTGTATGTTACTGATGTAGTTTAACTCACCAAAACACAAAACAGTTTCAGCTCAACATTTCTCTTAATTTGTTTCTTTTTTTCTCAGTTATAATCAACTTGCAAATCTTTCTCTGGTTCATGCGGTGCTATTAGGCATTTTTCTTATGATGTAAACTAGTCATGTTCCTACAGTGTGTTTGACCAAATTTTGGCTCATTAGATATTGTAACATATTTAACACTTTGACTAACTGCATGAAGCATAATTTGCAAATGATCATACATCTTAGCATCTCGTAATATAATTGGGATGGTGCAGTTCTAATATCTATATGAAATTCTTCTATTTTATCTTCAATCATTTTGTTTAAACTTATTTCGTGCAGCTCACAAATGACTTGCATAAATCACTTCCCACTATTGTTTTCTTGAAATTGTAGGCACCGACAAGGAAGGAATCACCAGACTCCACAACAAGTATTTGTAAAGGAATTGATGTACAAATATATCAATTGTCACACACACTCGGTCTCAGTGTTACATTGGTTCTATATCAGGAGTTTTCTCTTTAGAAGTTACATTGGGTTAGTGGTTGCTAGGTCTCTATATTTTACTCCATATGGTGGGTGACAAAAGCTTGGAGGGGAACTGTATTCTTAAGACTATTGTTGTTTTTGTTTTGTGATGTTATCCGCCAAGGGGATGTTATTATTTGTGCATTTTTCTTCTTCTTTTTTCGTTTGATGGTCATCTAGCTCACACACCTGTGTCAATGTTTATGTTTAATACTATTATTTTTATTTACGAATACGGAAATCTCAATATATCTATATTGACTGATTTCTATTAATAAGTATCAAAATATCTTTTGTTCCTATGCCATAACAATACTTTGTATGTGTCTTATGATGTTATATATTATCCATTGTTAGCAAGCAACGTCTTGATCTTAAGAAAGATAGTAAAGAATGCATCTATGCTTCCTCTCTCTAAGACATGCAAAGATGCGTTGATAGGGACGATAAAAATGGCTCAGGAAAAGAATAAAATAAAAAGGGAGAAAGAGACACTATGTATGTCTCTATGCACTGCCGATATATTTCTAGACACCAAATAAAACTCCTTGCCTAAATGTCTCTACATTTTTAGAGATGGGTGCATTGCCACACCAAAGTGTTTCTATTAATGTTTGAGACAAGCTAAATGCCTCAAGAAAGGGCCTCTATACTTGTACATACACATTCCAAGTGCATCTTTGAGTGTCTCTAGGTGTCTAGATACACAACCTCCTATCTTTAAAAGTGACCGTATGTCATATATAGGCATTTCGTGAAACGACTCTACAGTATAAGACACACTGCATGTAGTGACACTTTTGAGACAAAGTGGAAATTGCCTCTACAACTTTGTAAAGACAATATAAGTGTCTCAACAGGACCAAAATAGTGCCTCTATGGGCCAGTTCTCTTGTAGTCACTAGTAGGAAAAGCCTCATCAGTGGCGCACGAAAATTCGATTCTGTGGCGCATGGAGGGTGCGCCACAGAAACGTCGCCACAAAAATAAGCTTTCTGTGGCGCACCTGGCCGTGCGCCACAGAATTAAGGTTTCTGTGGCGCACTTGTTGTTAGGTGCGCCACAGAAAAGGGTGCGCCACAGAATTGGTTTTTAGTGCGCCACAGAATTTGCTTGTATTATACACGATTTTGTTCTGCCTGCTATACACATGCAGTTTATAGACAGCAATACAGATACACAGGTTATATACAGCAACATTCAGATATAATATAAATATCATGTACATTGCACAGATATAACATAGACATCATCATCACATTACTTAGAACCCGGTCGAGATACATATATAGTGGCAAGTGTCAAATGTTTTGCATACAACTCTTAATTCATACAAAATTCACAATTTCAAGATACAAAGTAGTCTTCATCCGGTTCCTCCTTTGCTCCGTCATCTCTACCCACCAGGCTCACTTGCATCGGGGTCCTTCATCCAGTTCCTACTATGATGAAAATGGAAGAAAGTGAGACCAACAAGTCCGATGCACAAGAGAAATGGAATAAATGCCTCATACATTGTTGGTCAACACAAATATTAACATTCAGGGACGGTGTAAGTGAGACCAAGTCCGATGCACAAGAGATTGATATTTGTGCTATCTTACCAGACTCACTTACGCCGCCCCCGAGTGTACGGTGACCAAACATTTTAATCATCGGCATTTTGAAAATCTCAAAGCAAATGGAATGACAACATGGAATAAGTGCCTCATACATTGTTGGTCAACACAAATATTAACATTTAGAGATGGCGTCAGTGAGGCCAAGTCCGATGCACAAGAGATTGATATTTGTGCTATCTTACCGAGCTCACTTACGCCGCCCCCGAGTGTACGGTGACCAAACATTTTAATCATCGGCATTTTGAAAATCTCAAAGCAAATGGAATGACAAAATGGAATAAGTGCCTCATACATTGTTGGTCAACACAAATATTAACATTTAGGGATGGGGTAAGCGAGGCCAGGTAGGATGCACAAGAGATTGATATTTGTGCTATCTTACCAGGCTCACTTACGCCACCCCCAAGTGTACGGTGACCAAACATTTTAATCATCGGCATTTTGAAAATCTCAAAGCAAATGGAATGACAAAATGGAATAAGTGCCTCATACATTGTTGGTCAACACAAATACTATGGTCAGTAAACCATAGTTGCAGTATACACCGCCGTATACTTTGCGAAGGGCCCCCTTTCCCGGTTGGCGTTCCGTCAACGGGTGCTTGACGACACAACAACGCCGATCTGCATCTCCGGCGCAGAACCACGCCGATCCCTCATCATCCGGATGCGTGAACGAGTCCTTGATGCAAAGACCGTGCCGGCCTGCCCAGCATTATGCCGGGCCGTGTTGCCGCGCTTCAAACCGTGTGTCCCCTGATCGACACGGCCTGAAGCACGAGCAGAGGGGTCGGCCTGATGCTAGGGAGGCTGGCAGCGGCGTCGCAGTATGGACTCGTTCACGCATCGGACGGCGAGAGAAGAAAAGTGGTGCTGCGCCGGAGAGGCATGTCGGCGTTGTTGTCTCGTCAAGGACTCGTTCACGGAACGGCGGCTAGGGAAAGGGGAGCTCGTCTACAAAGTATATTGCGGCGTATAGGTGACCAAACATTCTAATCATCGGCACTAAAATGGAAGAAAGAGCCAAGTGGTATCTCAACTAGATATCATATGCCTCATACTTTGTTGGTCGAAAGAAATATTAACATCCCGGGATGGCGTTAGTGAGGCCAGGTAGGATGCACAAGAGATTGATATTTGTGCCATCACACCAGGCTCACTAGCGACACCCCGGAGTGTACAGTTGACCGAACATTCTAATCATCGGCACTAAAATGGAAGAAAGAGCCAAGTGGTATCAACTAAATGGAATGCCTCATACTTTGTTGGTCGAAACAAATATTAACATCCAGGGATGGAGTAAGTGAGGCCGTAGGATGCACAAGATATTGATATTTGTGCCATCACACCAAGCCTCACTTGCTCCACCCCAGTGTACGAGTGATCGACCAACCATCTAATCATCGACAAGTAAATCACTTGGGGTAATGTTAAAATGTTTGTCTCCATATTTGGGAGACATTTTTAATATTGGAGTCTAGCTAATGGAAATCAAGAACTAGTCTTGATCTCCAAATGGTGATTAGTGGGAATTTATTCATCTTAAGCAACATTAGGGACAAATGGGATCATGCAAGGGACTTGGGTCATTTGGATCATAAGGCATCAATTAAGGAGGCAACCAGGGACAAAGGGAAACATTTGATGATCCATTATCATAGGCAACAAAGCAGCAACTTTTTCCCCTCTAATCTAGCTAGAGTCCTTAAAAGAAATCCATCATAAGCATGGTCAAATACACATATAAAGCATTTGGAGAGCAAACAAGCAGTAGCCATATCACTCAATCCAATAATATAGTAATTTGGATCATAAGGCATCAATTAAGGAGGCAACCAGGGACAAATTAAGGGAAACATTTGATGATCCAGTAAGTGCATGACACTTTGAGCTACCCAAGAATAAAGGCCAACAGTGGATAAACATCTGCTCAACCATTTCTTGCACTAGAGGAAAAGTAACCAACATTGAAACTTGAATAGTCAAGTGACACTACAAGGTCATTTGGATCATAAGGCATCAATTAAGGAGGCAACCAGGGACAAAGGGAAACATTTGATGATCCATTATCATAGGGACATAAGTCAAGATGCTCAAACACACATAGCATGCATGGAGCAGATGCTCCAAAGGGATTATTCATCACTTGGTATATAGACCAAGTGATGATGGCAAAAGAGAGGCCAATCAAGAACCAGTAAATCCAGTAAGTGATAGATATGCCTAAACAAGCAACAACACATAGCATATCCCAGCCTAACCGGATGAGACAATTCTTGGTTGCAAACTGAATCACCTAGCACCACCTAGCCTTTTAAAACCATCAGAAACAGTCCTTTTTCTTCAAAGGATACCACAGTGGCATTCATTTACATGATCCCCTACTGTGGATATCTCTATTTTCATCAAAGCCAACACAAGAAATAGAAATTTATCATTACTCAGTTGAGTTCAAAACAAAGCTAAGACATCACTGGCTGAGCTAAGACATCAAGCTTCCCCACTAATCAGAGCATTATAAGCATACCATAAGCTCACAAGAATCCATCAAGTAAATCATCAGGGGTCCAAAAAACTTGGGGTCCAGAAAACTAATCCCAACAGAGAATTACTTGGGGTCCAGAAAACTAATCCCAGGCCAACCAAGAGCAACTATAAATATGTATGTATACAAGCCCACCAGTAGCATTTCATGCATTTAAATTCCTATGAACCAGTTAACCTCACTGAGCACAACAAGCATTTAAATGAACAGTAGCATCAAATTCCTATGAACCCATCAAGAAAATTGTTAACAGTTAACCTCACTGAGCACAACAAATGAACCAGTAGTAATAAGCCATCAAGATTAACAGTTAACCTCACTGAGCACAACAAATGAACCAGTGTAGCATCAAATGAACCAACCGAGCAGCAATGCATCACTAGCAGCAATGCATCACTAGCAGCAATGCATCCAGAGCCAACAAATGAACCAGTAGCATCAAGATTAACAGCTAAGCATCACTAGCAGCAATGCATCAAGATTAACAGCTAAGCCCACCAGTAGCATCAAGATTAACCAACCGAGCAGCAATGCATCACTAGCAGCAATGCATCCCAAATAAACCTCACTCTTGTTAAAATGAAGCAAAGAAAAAATAAAAGAATAAAAGTTAGAAAATCACAAAACCCTCACATATGGCTTATGCCATTTTTCTAAATCTTTGACCTAGACCATTTTTGTCTTCACCATTAGTTGTAATATGATACTAAACACTTATTACAACTTTTGGAATCAAAGAAACACAAATCAAATCATTTTTGAACTCAAATTGTGACCACATGTGATATTGGTCAAATCTGCCAATTATAATCTGGTCACCACTTTGAGCCCCTCTATCTCAAGTTTTTCAAACTAAACTCTCCCAATTGTTTGCACCACATCCAAGAGCACATGCAGGAGAACAACTTTGGTAAAGACCACCATGACAAATTCTTTTTAGATCAAATACTATGCTCATCCAAAGTTGCAACTTTTTATTAAGTGGAACAATCTCACACTTAGCAAATTTTGCAATACTTTGAATTTGGAAATTCCACCACCACACCTCATTCTCTCTGGTCATTTACAACTCAACCAAACATATACATTTCAAATCTTTCCACCTTTGAACTCATTTGAATTTGGACAAAATTTACAAATTTTCAAATAGGGAACTATGTAAACACTATTCTAAATAGTGATCTACCAAACCCTATTGCCCCAAATCACTCCCTCTGGTTCCCTTGCCCTCTCTCACCCTAGCCCACCCACAGAATACCTAGGAGGAGCTAGCCAAGCTAGCATGGCATGGCCATGCCGGCCATGGCACACATGGCGACCTCCCCCCTCTTCTCCTCATCTCTGGCCATGGCCACCATGTCCAAGCATGCCACCTCACTCCCCTACACCAACCTACACTAGCCCTGGTCGGAGATACGCACGACAGTCACCGGAACGCACGCGCCCAGGAACGGCCCAGGCCATGCCGATCACGGCGTGGGCGCGCCCACCGACACGCCACGGCCACCTGCCGCCTCGACGAACTGCGCAGCCTCTGGACCCCCTCTCTACGTCATGAGCCCCGCCACCGCAAAACGATCCCTCCGAACATGCTCCCCTGCTCGCGCGAGCTCTGTCGCCGACGACCATCGCACGCTGATGTCTACGGGAGCTTCTATTCTTGTAGACAGTGTTGGGCCTCCAAGAGCAGAGGTTTGTAGAACATCAGCAAGTTTCCCTTAAGTGGATCACCCAAGGTTTATCGATCTCAGGGAGGAAGAGGTCAAAGATATCCCACTCATGCAACCCTGCAACCACAAAGCAAGAAGTCTCTTGTGTCCCCAACACACCTAATAGGTGCACTAGTTCGGCGAAGAGATAGTGAAATACAGGTGGTATGAATAAGTATGAGCAGTAGCAATAGCACCAGAAAAGTGCTTTGCTGTCCAGGACTGGCGTGTGGTTGATGGTGGTAATGTTGCGGACAGTACAGATGCAGTAGAACAGTAAACAAGCAGCGATAGCAGTATTTAGGAACAAGGCCTAGGGATCATACTTTCACTAGTGGACACTCTCAACTTTGATCACATAATAGAATAAATAGATAGATGCTAGACTCTACACCCTCTTGTTGGATGATGAACACCACTAACTGTGTAGGATTACACGAACCCTCAATGCCGGAGTTAACAAGCTCCACAATATTCGATGTTCATATTTAAATAACCTTAGAGTGCATGACAGATCAACACAACCAAACCAAGTACTAACATAGCATGCACACTGTCACCTTCACGCTACGAAAGGAGGCATAGATCACATCAATACTATCATAGCAATAGTTAACTTCATAATCTACAAGAGATCACAATCATAGCCTACGCCAAGTACTAACACGATGCACACACTGTCACCATTACACCGTGCAGGAGGAATAAACTACTTTAATAACATCACTAGAGTAGCACACAGATAAATTGTGATACAAAACACATTGCAATCATAAAGAGATATAAATAAGCACTTCACTATGCCATTCATAACAGTGAATAAGTATTCTGTGAAATATAGCCTAAGAGACCCACACGGTGCACACACTGTCACCTTTACACACGTGGGACAAGGAGTCTCCGGAGATCACATAAGTAAAATCCACTTGACTAGCATAATGACATCTAGATTACAAGCATCATCATATGAATCTCAATCATGTAAGGCAGCTCATGAGATTATTGTATTGAAGTACATAGGAGAGAGATGAACCACATAGCTACCGGTACAGCCCCGAGCCTCGATGGAGAACTACTCCCTCCTCATGGGAGACAGCAGCGTTGATGAAGATGGCGGTGGTATCGATGGAGAAGCCTTCCGGGGGCACTTCCCCGTCCCGGCGGCGTGCCGGAACAGAGACTCCTGTCCCCCAGATCTTGGCTTCGCGATGGCGGCGGCTCTGGAAGGTTTCTCGTACCGTGGCTTTTTCTTATCGAAGTTTTAGGTCGAGGGGCTTCTTATAGGCGAAGAGGCGGCGTCAGAAGGTCAACGGGGCGACGACACCATAGGGGGGCGCGGGCCACCCCTGGGCCGCGCCGGCCTATCATCTGGGGGTCCTGTGTCCCCTCTCTGGCGGCTCTCGGGTGTTCTGGATGCTTCCGGGGATTCTAAGATGCTGGGCGTTGATTTCGTCCGATTCCGAGAATATTTCCTTACTAGGATTTCTGAAACCAAAAACAGCAGAAAACAGAATCGGCCCTTCGGCATCTCGTCAATAGGTTAGTTCCGGAAAACGCATAAATATGACATAAAGTATGCATAAAACATGTAGATATCATCAATAATGTGGCATGGAACATAAGAAATTATCGATACGTCGGAGACGTATCAGCATCCCCAAGCTTAGTTTCTGCTCGTCCCGAGCAGGTAAACGATAACAAAGATAATTTCTGGAGTGACATGCCTTCATAACCTTGATCATACTATTGTAAGCACATGTAATGAATGCAGCGATCAAAACAATGTAAATGACATGAGTAAACAACTGAATCATAAAGCAAAGACTTTTCATGAATAGTACTTCAAGACAAGCATCAATAAGTCTTGCATAAGAGTTAACTCATAAAGCAATAATTCATAGTAGAGGCATTGAAGAAACACAAAGTAAGATGAAGTTTCAGCGGTTGCTTTCAACTCATAACATGTATATCTCATGGATAGTTGTCAATGCAAAGCAATATAACAAGTGCAATATGCAAATATGTAGGAATCAATGCACAGTTCACACAAGTGTTTGCTTCTTGAGGTGGAGAGAGATAGGTGAACTGGCTCAACAATAAAAGTAAAAGAATGGTCCTTCAAAGAGGAAAGCATCGATTGCTATATTTGTGCTAGAGCTTTGATTTTGAAAACAAGAAACAATTTTGTCAACGGTAGTAATAAAGCATATGTGTTATGTAAATTATATCTTACAAGTTGCAAGCCTCATGCATAGTATACTAATAGTGCCCGCACCTTGTCCTAATTAGCTTGGATTACATGGATTATCGCAATGCACATGTTTTAACCAAGTGTCACAAAGGGATACCTCTATGCCGCCTGTACAAAGGTCTAAGGAGAAAGCTCGCATTGGATTTCTCGCTATTGATTATTCTCAACTTAGACATCCATACCGGGACAACATAGACAACAGATAATGGACTCCTCTTTTATGCATAAGCATTCAACAACAATTAATTTTCTCATATGAGATTGAGGATATATGTCCAAAACTGAAACTTCCACCATGGATCATGGCTTTAGTTAGCGGCCCAATGTTCTTCTCTAACAATATGCATGCTCTAACCATAAAGGTGGTAAATCTCCCTTACTTCAGAGAAGACGAACATGCATAGCAACTCACATGATATTCAACAAAGAGTAGTTGATGGCGTCCCCAGGAACATGGTTATCGCACAACAAGCAACTTAATAAGAGATAAAGTGCATAAGTACATATTCAATACCACAATAGTTTTTAGGCTATTTGTCCCATGAGCTATATATTGCAAAGGTAGAGGATAGAAATTTAAAGGTAGCACTCAAGCAATTTACTTTGGAATGGCGGAGAAATACCATGTAGTAGGTAGGTATGGTGGACACAAATGGCATAGTGGTTGGCTCAAGTATTTGGATGCATGAGAAGTATTTCCTCTCGATACAAGGTTTAGGCTAGCAAGGTTATTTGAAACAAACACAAGGATGAAGCGGTGCAGCAAGACTCACATAAAAGACATATTGTAAACATTATAAGACTCTACACCGTCTTCCTTGTTGTTCAACCAAATACTAGAAATTATCTAGACCTTAGAGAGACCAATTATGCAAACCAAATTTTAGCAAGCTCTATGTATTTCTTCACTAATAGGTGCAAAGTATATGATGCAAGAGCTTAAACATGAGCACAACAATTGCCAAGTATCACATTATCCAAGACATTTTACCAATTACTACATGTAGCATTTTCCGTTTCCAACCATATAACAATTAACGAAGCAGTTTCAACCTTCGCCATGAAAATTAAAGGCTAAGAACACATGTGTTCATATGAACCAGCGGAGCGTGTCTCTCTCCCACACAAGCATTTATTCAAACAAAAACAAAAACAAAAAAACAAACCGACGCTCCAAGCAAAATGCATAAGATGTGACGGAATAAAAATATAGTTTCAAGGGAGGAACCTGATAATGTTGTCGATGAAGAAGGGGATGCCTTGGGCATCCCCAAGCTTAGACGCTTGAGTCTTCTTGATATATGCAGGGGTGAACCACCGGGGCATCCCCAAGCTTAGAGCTTTCACTCTCCTTGATCATAGTATATCATCCTCCTCTCTTGACCCTTGAAAACTTCCTTCACACCAAACTCGAAACAAACTCATTAGAGGGTTAGTGCATAATCAAAAACTCACATGTTCAGAGGTGACACAATCATTCTTAACACTTCTGGATATTGCTCAAAGCTACTGGAAGTCAATGGAACAAAGAAATCCATCCCACATAGCAAAAGAAACAATGCGAAATAAAAGGCAGAATCTGTCAAAACAGAACAGTCTGTAAAGCCGAATTTTAAAGGGGCACCAGACTTGCTCAAATGAAAATGCTCAAATTGAATGAAAGTTGCGTACATATCTGAGGATCACTCACGTAAATTGGCATAATTTTCTGAGTTACCTACAGAGAAAACAGCCCAGATTCGTGACAGCAAAGAAATCTGTTTCTGCGCAGTAATCCAAATCTAGTATGAACCTTACTATCAACGACTTTACTTGGCACAACAAAACACTAAACTAAGATAAGGAGAGGTTGCTACAGTAGTAAATAACTTCCAAGACACAAATATAAAACAAAGTACTGTAGCAAAATAACACATGGGTTATCTCCCAAGAAGTTCTTTCTTTATAGCCATTAAGATGGGCTCAGCAGTTTTAATGATGCACTCGCAAGAAATAGTATTTGAAGCAAAAGAGAGCATCAAGAGGCAAATTCAAAACAAATTTAAGCCTAACATGCTTCCTATGAAAAGGAATCTTGTAAGTAAACAAGTTCATGAAGCATAATGCAACAAGCATAGAAAGATAAAACAAGTGCAGCTTCAAGATTTTCAGCAAAAAGAGAGGTGTTTTAGTAACATGAAAATTTCTACAACCATAATTTCCTTTCTCATAATAATATTCAGTAGCATCATGAGCAAACTCAACAATATAACTATCACATAAAGCATTCTTATCATAAGTCTCATGCATAAAATTATTACTCTCCACATAGGCATAGTCAATTTTATTAGTAATAGCGGGAGCAAATTCAACAAAGTAGCTATCATCAAATATAGGAGGCATATTGTAATCATAATCAAATTTATCCTCCATAACAGGTGGCACCATAAGACTACTGTCATTATAATCATCATAAATAGGAGGTAAAGTATCATCAAAAAAAAATTTCTCCTCAATGCTTGGGGGACTAAAAAGATCATGCTCATCAAAACCAGCTTCCCCAAGCTTAGAATTTTCCATAGCATTAGCAACAATAGTGTTCAAAGCATTCATATTAATAACATTCCCATTAGCATGCATATAAAGTTCCATGGGTTTTTTAATTCTCTCTTCAAACACATCATGTCCTAATTCAAGATAAAGTTCATAAAGATCTCTCATATTTTTGTTGTTTTCCATTATGCCTAACTAGTGTAAACAAGAAACAAAAAGATGCAATTGCAGGATCTAAAGGAAATAGCTTCGAGCACAAACACAATGGCGCCAGAAAAGTACTGTTACCTGGAACCGGAGTATGAGTGCCTTTTACCTTTCCTCCCCGGCAACGACGCCAGAAAAGTGCTTGATGTCTACGGGAGCTTCTATTCTTTTAGACAGTGTTGGGCCTCCAAGAGCAGAGGTTTGTAGAACAGCAGCAAGTTTCCCTTAAGTGGATCACCCAAGGTTTATCGAACTCAGGGAGGAAGAGGTCAAAGATATCCCTCTCATGCAACCCTGCAACCACAAAGCAAGAAGTCTCTTGTGTCCCCAACACACCTAATAGGTGCACTAGTTCGGCGAAGAGATAGTGAAATACAGGTGGTATGAATAAGTATGAGCAGTAGCAATAGCACCAGAAAAGTGCTTTGCTGTCCAGGACTGGCGTGTGGTTGATGGTGGTAATGTTGCGGACAGTACAGATGCAGTAGAACAGTAAACAAGCAGCGATAGCAGTATTTAGGAACAAGGCCTAGGGATCATACTTTCACTAGTGGACACTCTCAACTTTGATCACATAATAGAATAAATAGATAGATGCTAGACTCTACACCCTCTTGTTGGATGATGAACACCACTAACTGTGTAGGATTACACGAACCCTCAATGCCGGAGTTAACAAGCTCCACAATATTCGATGTTCATATTTAAATAACCTTAGAGTGCATGACAGATCAACACAACCAAACCAAGTACTAACATAGCATGCACACTGTCACCTTCACGCTACGAAAGGAGGCATAGATCACATCAATACTATCATAGCAATAGTTAACTTCATAATCTACAAGAGATCACAATCATAGCCTACGCCAAGTACTAACACGATGCACACACTGTCACCATTACACCGTGCAGGAGGAATAAACTACTTTAATAACATCACTAGAGTAGCACACAGATAAATTGTGATACAAAACACATTGCAATCATAAAGAGATATAAATAAGCACTTCACTATGCCATTCATAACAGTGAATAAGTATTCTGTGAAATATAGCCTAAGAGACCCACACGGTGCACACACTGTCACCTTTACACACGTGGGACAAGGAGTCTCCGGAGATCACATAAGTAAAATCCACTTGACTAGCATAATGACATCTAGATTACAAGCATCATCATATGAATCTCAATCATGTAAGGCAGCTCATGAGATTATTGTATTGAAGTACATAGGAGAGAGATGAACCACATAGCTACCGGTACAGCCCCGAGCCTCGATGGAGAACTACTCCCTCCTCATGGGAGACAGCAGCGTTGATGAAGATGGCGGTGGTATCGATGGAGAAGCCTTCCGGGGGCACTTCCCCGTCCCGGCGGCGTGCCGGAATAGAGACTCCTGTCCCCCAGATCTTGGCTTCGCGATGGCGGTGGCTCTGGAAGGTTTCTCGTACCGTGGCTTTTCCGTATCGAAGTTTTAGGTCGAGGGGCTTCTTATAGGCGAAGAGGCGGCGTCAGAAGGTCAACGGGGCGACGACACCATAGGGGGGCGCGGGCCACCCCTGGGCCGCGCCGGCCTATCATCTGGGGGGCCTGTGTCCCCTCTCTGGCGGCTCTCGGGTGTTCTGGATGCTTCCGGGGATTCTAAGATGCTGGGCGTTGATTTCGTCCGATTCCGAGAATATTTCCTTACTAGGATTTCTGAAACCAAAAACAGCAGAAAACAAAGAACTGCCCTTCGGCATCTCGTCAATAGGTTAGTTCCGGAAAACGCATAAATATGACATAAAGTATGCATAAAACATGTAGATATCATCAATAATGTGGCATGGAACATAAGAAATTATCGATACGTCGGAGACGTATCACACGCCTATCCCGCAACCCTGCTGCATGAACGTTGCCATCGCAAGCGCTCGCCAGGACGTCCCCCACCTCGCCCTCTAGCTCTCTAGCACCGCCATGATCGCCGCTACCTAGCGCGCCCCCTACCTTGCCCCTTCGAGCGCCGGAGACGCCGCGCCATCGGCGCTCCCTCACAGCACCCGCGGCACCCCCTCCCCATCTATAAATAGAAAAGCTCCGAGCACATTTTCTTCACACAATCTCCTCCCATCTCATCACTGGTTCTTCCCACATCGCTAGCTAGTCCAATTACCATCCCCATCGCTGGAATTGCAAGATCATCGCCGCCGGAGCTCGCAGAACATCGCCACCGATTGACGCTTCCCCACGCCTCGCCACTGCTACCAGGAGCTTCCTCACCGTCGACAACGTCGCCTCACACCGCGCACTGACCCGCGGGAACGCCGGCAAGCTCTCCAACCCCTACCTCCGCCGCCAGTACGTCCTCCCCTCGCCGGAGAAGAAGACCACCCTCAGCCGTAGATCGAGCTTCTAATCCAACGACCACCACTCACGCGTACCGCTTCGGTTGAAGTAAGTCGCTGACGCATGGGACCGTTTGTCAGCAGGCCCGCAGCGTTAGCTGGGCTGGTTTACTCCATTTTCAAACCCTTTCAGCCCATTCCCTTTCCCGCCTAAGCCCAAGTTTCAAATTCATTCAATCCTTTTTAGTTTAATTCAAATATTGGTCCTGTGCTAGAATTCAAATAGTTTCAAATCTACTGCACCAAATTCAACAAATTTTATATTGTTGGAAAGCTTATGAAAAGCTCTATCCAACCCCACTGGTTGCACACCAATTTGTTTTGTAGAATTAATGTGACAAAAATAACAATTCAGAGACTTTTACAACTTCAAACAATTCTTAAAAATCAACCAAAAGTGCTATTAAGTTGATTTCAACTCCAATAGCTCACATTTCACTTACACTAATTGTTTATGCAAAAATATGGTGTGGTCACTTTGGATGATCATGCTCTAGTGGAAATAAAGGACTATAAGGCTAGTTTAATTAAGTGATATTGTCCAAAACTATTATGCAAATTATATGAAGTATTTCACTTCATTTAAATCTTGTCCCAAGTACTTTCATATGAAGTTTGAACCCCTGATCAAATACTCTCACATGAAATACTTGGTGATTTTAAATTATGATAAGCATTGTTAAATAGTATGAGGTATTCTACCTCATTTAAATCATTTTCTCAAATGATGATGATGAATGGTTGACTTAGGTCAACATGATTACATGTATGATTGTTTGAGAAGTTAATCTTAAGAATATTCAATGAGAGGAAATTATTCCTCAAGAACTAAATGGAAACTATCATTTACATATGTAATGAGAGGAAATTATTTCTCTAACCCTAAGTAAGAAAACCCTAGATTAATTCTTGGTAGCAATGCTAAGTGATGATGCTAGATCATTTGGAGTGAGCCATTAAGGCTAATTAAGGCTACTTAAGTATTGTTTGATGATTGTATCCTCGTATTCATGTATAGACGCTAGTACCTGAGAATACCAGGAAGAGGAAGGATTCTACCCAGAAGAAGAAGAGAACTTTGACCACCTCAACAACCTAGGCAAGCTAACACCTTTGCAAGCTCTATGGTTGCAAGCTAATATTCTTGCAAAGTGCAAAGCCCTTCGGGGCAAGGCACTGATACGCGTTCAACACGCGTCCGTTGGGAACCCCAAGAGGAAGGTGTGATGCGTACAGCGGCAAGTTTCTCTCAGTATGAAACCAAGGTTATCGAACCAGTAGGAGCCAAGAAGCACGTTGAAGGTTGATGGCGGCGGGATGTAGTACGGCGCAACACCAGGGATTCCGGCGCCAACGTGAAACCTGCACAACACAACCAAAGTACTTTGCCCCAACGAAACAGTGAGGTTGTCAATCTCACCGGCTTGCTGTAACAAAGGATTAACCGTATTGTGTGGAAGATGACTGTTTGCAGAAAACAGTGGAACAAGTATTGCAGTAGATTGTATTTCAGTAAAGAGAATTGGACCGGGGTCCACAGTTCACTAGAGGTGTCTCTCCCATAAGATAAACAGCATGTTGGGTGAACAAATTACAGTTGGGCAATTGACAAATAAAGAGAGCATGACCATGCACATACATATCATGATGAGTATAGTGAGATTTAATTGGGCATTACGACAAAGTACATAGACCGCCATCCAACTGCATCTATGCCTAAAAAGTCCACCTTCAGGTTATCATCCGAACCCCCTCCAGTATTAAGTTGCAAAGCAACAGACAATTGCATTAAGTATGGTGCGTAATGTAATCAACAACTACATCCTTAGACATAGCATCAATGTTTTATCCCTAGTGGCAACATCACAACACAACCTTAGAACTTTTCACATCGTCCCGGTGTCAATGCAGGCATGAACCCACTATCGAGCATAAATACTCCCTCTTGGAGTTACAAGCATCTACTTGGCCAGAGCATCTACTAGTAACGGAGAGCATGCAAGATCATAAACAACACATAGATATAACTTTGATAATCAACATAACAAGTATTCTCTATTCATCGGATCCCAACAAACGCAACATATAGAATTACAGATAGATGATCTTGATCATGTTAGGCAGCTCACAAGATCCGACAATGATAGCACAATGGGGAGAAGACAACCATCTAGCTACTGCTATGGACCCATAGTCCAGGGGTAGACTACTCACACATCACTCCGGAGGCGACCATGGCGGCGTAGAGTCCTCCGGGAGATGAATCCCCTCTCCGGCAGGGTGCCGGAGGCGATCTCCTGGATCCCCCGAGATGGGATCGGCGGCGGCGGCGTCTCTGGAAGGTTTTCCGTATCGTGGCTCTCGGTACTGGGGTTTTTGCAACGGAGGCTATTTGTAGGCGGAAGGGCAGGTCAAGAGGCGGCACGGGGGCCCCACACCACAGGGCCGCGCGGCCAAGGGGGGGGGGGGGGGGCGCCGCCCTAGGGTGTGGCCCCCTCGTGGCCCCTCTTCGTCTCCTCTTCAGACTTCTGGAAGCTTCGTGGCAAAATAGGACCCTGGGCGTTGATTTCGTCCAATTCCGAGAATATTTCGTTACTAGGATTTCTGAAACCAAAAACAGCAGAAAACAAAGAATCGGCACTTCGGCATCTTGTTAATAGGTTAGTTCCAGAAAATGCACGAATATGACATAAAGTGTGCATAAAACATGTAGATAACATCAATAATGTGGCATGGAACATAAGAAATTATCGATACGTCGGAGACGTATCAGGCACCATTAGTCTTACCTTTCTTACCACAAGCCTATCCCAAGTCTTTACCTTACAAGTTTTTACTTGTTTATTTAAAGAGTTACTTTTATAGTTAACTTTGGTCTAAGTCAAGAAGGTTACTAGAGTAACAAAGTTAGTCTCAAAGCTAGCCAAGCAAGATAGCACCCCTCATGATTAGTGCTAGTGCTAAATATTAAAACTTGACTACTCTAGATGGGAACATGTGACTTGAACTGAATTTGAAACCTTGGAATGATGAGTCATTTCATTGAATGATTTTTGAAGGTGAATATGACTTGGAGAAGATGGTGATTTTTGATAAAACTGATATTGGTTTGGATTCGATACCTTTCCAATTTTGAGTACCCCCACAATACCTGATTATGGGTAGGGCTTAACTGGAAATTTATGCATCTTAGTATGGGTTCCCTCTGAACACACATCATAGGGGTTATGCTTGAGGTTGCCTCCGTTGTTGAGAAATGATGTGAATTGATGTGAATTGTACGGCCAAGCCCTGTGCAGTTCCCATGTTGACAGTTGGTCTTCACTGGGAGGCCAAGCTCATGGGGAGAGGTGCTCATACTAGGATTTGTAAGTGAAAGGTTATGGTTGATGATCCGCGTACTGTGTTACGATGATTCGGGGTAATCCCGACGGATGAAATCAAATGTTGTGGCACAAGTGTGCAACCTCTGCAGAGTGTAAACCTATTCGAATAGCCGTGTCCACGGTTACGGACGGTTGGAAAGGCCATACAGTTTCCGGTGTCAGATTCTTGAAAATGTTGGTGAAATGATTGGTGAATGGTGACTTGATTTTGAATCACCACTTGAGTGTGGGAATGACACTAATGTTCCCACTTGAGTTAGTTAGCACTTGAATAAGTCTTTTCTCAAATACTTGTGAACTAAAATTGGCTTTATGCAAATAAACTAGAGCTTAGCACCCCCTTACTAGAATTGATAGTACTTACATTAGTATTAGTTTGCGAGTACTTTAAAGTACTCACGGCTGTGTCCCTGGCTATTCAAATGGCCAGACTATGAAGAGGAGCAGAACTATCAAGATGACGGCAATCAGGACGTCTACGACAACTAGGGAATCTTCTGACGTCAGACGTTGGCCTGTGGACTAGAGAGTCCCTTCTACTTACGCTTCCGCTATGAACTTTGTGTCCGTTGATCAATAGATCAACTATTTGTGTAATATTGGATCATGTGATCTCTATTTGTAAGACGACTATGGTATGTAATGAATGATGACTTATGATATTCAACTGTTATGTCTCGCAACAACATTATTCCTGGGATTGCGATGAATGACATGACAGGCATCTGGACTTAAAAATCCGGGTGTTGACATACCGCCTCACCCATCAACTCCACCAACTGCGGCTCCGAAGATGGCTTGGAGGTCGCTGTTGTGAATCCTCGCTGAATCCGAGCAAACCTACCCTGGATTTATAGAAATTAGGGGAAAATCAAAATCAACCCCCAAATCTTGGACTGCTTGCAGGAATTCGACTCAAGATTTCGCGAATTGGGAATTAGCGACGAACTCTACCCTAGTGGAACGAGACTGGAATCTGATACCAATTGTCACACCCCGCCCCCTTTCCGGTATGATTGCTGATGTGAGGCACCATCGCGATTGCCTCAATCCATCTGGAGCAGAGAGCAGAGGGAGAGTAGAGAGCGGAGTTTGGTTTTATTCCAATCTTCAAACTAGTTTGATGCCCGAGACTGCTACTTGTCTTCTTCTTTCTAGACTCCAGACCAAGCCTCTAACTCTTGTCTGTGGCCGAAAGCCCATGTGCTCCTGGCCCAACACATGGCCATATTATGAGTGTTACAGAGGTGGATGCTCTCATGTGAGGATGTTGGTCAAGGTGGTGGATCACTTGTTATTCCCCAACTTCGTTGGTGGGATACATTGGATCTTGGTCAAAGATAGCACATAAACGCCCCCCAGTTAACTTGCCACAACGACATGTGCTTTGCTACTTGTGGCAATGGATCTATTCATCTACTCACCAAATCTTGTTAATGATGGTGTTTTTTTTTTGATCTCGTAATAGTAGATATTCCACTACTAGAAAAAGGAATATCGATAAACGGATTACCCATGGCACAACAAACTTTTGGTGTGCCGCTGCTACTATCCGTGATGCACTAAAAAAGAATGTGCCACTAGTAGGTCCTTCCCCGTAGCACACCAAATAAGCCTATGTGCCATGGACAAGTTGGGACAGGGTAGCCGGTATGCGCCCACATAATATGGCGCACACAGGGACAATGCGTCATGGTAACCTAATACCTGTGGCGCATCATATTTCTGTTCGCCACATGTATTCGTGGTAGTGCTAAATTTGGACCAGAAATACCCGTGACGCTCCCTATTATGTTGTGTGATTGTGTCGTAGTTTTTTTTTTGTTTGAGCATAAATTGTGTCGTAGTTATGGTGCGTAATCTAGTTGCCTGCCCAGCACCTGTTCGCTTCAGGAGGCCCAATCATTGAGACCGTAGTGAGCGGCAAATATTTATTAGTAGGCTGATTGCATGCATGGATACGAAAAGGCCCATGGCCTTATAGGCAATAGCTAGTATGGGATGCAGCCCATTCCCACCTCTTGTCGAGACTATAAAACAATACAAACACACTGAGTTCACACGCAAATCTCCGTACAACAAATGTAACGGTCGTAAATTGACTAGAAACTAAGGCTGACTAAGACTAGAAAATCCCTAACGCTTCGTTTGGATGTTTGCATTGGGAGGCTTGGCATTGTATTGGGTTGAATGTCCAATACCCAAGATATTGATATTGAGAATGTCAATATTTTTGTTTGGATGTTTACATATTCAGAACCCAGGCTTGATATTGAGGTTGAATGCAAAATGTTGTTTGTATTGTTAAAGTGTGGAATTGCAATTGTACGAGACTAGAGACACATACATCTACAAAGAACTATTCTTAACATGGTAACACTCCCTAATTCAGACTTGTAAATAAGCAGTACTAAAGCGAGTGCAAATTTTCTCCGGTTGATAAAATCCAAAACCAAAATTCCAGAGCTGCAAGTTGAACGTAAGCTCGTAGGCTTGACGATGGTCTCAACTCTCAGCATGTTGCTTCGCCTCCCGCAGAGGCACACACTTGGCCATCCCAGCATGTCTCCTTCACGACGATTGCATCCTCTCCAGAACCTACGGCTTCGTGACTGCGGAAGTTGTCTTGTATCAGCATGGCGTGGCGTCGCTCACGACTGCGACCTCCGGCATCTCCGCCTGACTCCCAAAATGCGCATTGCGGAGAGGCGCGACAGGATACGCGTGCAGTGATGACGAGGCCGGACGCCGAAGTTCAGGGAAGAGGTAGGGCGGCGGGCTGCGGAAATGCGCCGGATGCCGGAGCTCGGGGTGGAGGTGCGCCCACCGCCGGAGCTCGGGAGTAGGTCCTGTACCTGCGGACACAATACAGAGATGAGAGGGAAGTGTTGGAGGGGTGAGAAAGCCGCACATGGGGAGCGCGGAGGGGCGGGAATACGGTGCCTTCTGGTAGCCGGAGGAGGAGGGCGGGATGGGCGGCGGCCGGCAGCCGGCGGCCGGTGGGGGTACCTGCGGCGCCGCCGCTCCTTAGGACGCGCACGAGTTATCCTGCCGAGCGGGGTTGGGGCCTTGGGGGAGAGATGAGACATACGAGGGAGAAAACGTTTCGTGGCCCGAATGCATCGCAATGTTTAGCTCTAGGCCTCTATATTCGGGAGCGGGCTCGGTAGGCAAAACTTTAGTACCTCAATATTTAGTCTGGATTCATCCCACGAATACCGAGGCCATCCAAACGCTCTGATTTTGGGATATTCGGGTCTGCAGAATACCAATGCCTAATACCACGTCTGAATGCAAACATCTAAACAGACCGTAACTATTTTTATTTTTATTTTTATTTTTATTTCTATTTTTATTTTTATTTCTTTGTACCACGATAAATAATTATCAATAGATCGGAACACTTTTTAAAAAATACCATGGCCACTAAATAACTATGGTGTCTCGGACATGTGCTTTAAGCAATTTGTTATCGTGGAAGTGCACGTGCTTACTGTTGATCAATCTCTCTCGGTCTCTCCTGAGTTATGTCTACTGTACGTACGAATAGCTTGCCCCGTGGGGTCAGTCGCATGACCCTAGCTGCAGTTTGCACGAATATTCACTCGCTACAGGTTGCTGCTCACATTCAGTAGCTACAATTTTCTATATTTAGTTACTTCCTGCGATTTATATTAATTGATTTAACATAGACAAATTTTCCTATATTGTTGTCAGTTTGCATTGTTGTCACACTTTATTTTCTATGACGGGAATAGCTTGTTTTCCTATATTGTTGCAAGCACCAATTTCACCAATTTGCGCACACGTGGACACAATGGATTAGGGAGGTGGGACGAACGCACAATAAAACCGAAATCACGCATTCACGGGTGATCACCACGATTGATCACTTCTTGGAACGTCGCTTGCTCCTCCCAATCCCTTTCCGGCAACCGGCCATCTTTCCCAATATGGCAATAGCCTGCTCCTCCTATTCCTTTTTCTATCCCAAATTCTATTAGGTGTCTGGGCACTCTGGTGTCTTCCACCGTACTCCCACGTATGCCTCGTTGGATTAGAGCAAATATAATAAGGTACAGTCTGCTAGCTATAAGAGATAAAATATTACAAGTTTGCTTAGTTGGAGGAGAGAGATAAGGATAGAGAAGAGAAGTGGGCTCTTATCTAATAGACAGCTCTAGCAGGTGCTCGTAGGCACTATGTGAAACTAAAATGTGGCCATGTATTAGAAAAATACTATACTTTTATAACTTACTATTGTAGCTATAATAAGTTGACTATAAATGATGTGGCAAATTATTATAGCCGGCTACCGGCTACACTGTTGTTCTTGCTCTTAGGATCACATGGTGGGTTGGTTTTCTATGTGGACAGACACACGTTAACCTCTTCCCTGCCTTATCCTGTCATTTCGTTCCGCTCGCATCAGACCCAGAACTCGAGCTCCCATTGCCTCACCGCTCCCTCTCAGGCCGCCTCTGATTCGCCGCGCTGTGAGGACGCCCACCTCCGTGCCCGCTGCAGGGCTCCGTCCCTATGGCGCGCGGCCGGGAGGATGCCCATCTCCACGCGCGCGGGCTGGAGGCCTCCGTCTCCATGGCGTGACGCCGGTAATCCCACCTCCACCGCGCTGCAGGCACCGTCTCCATGGCGCCGCTTGGGGATGACACCCACACTCCACCCGTGCTGCAGCCCCCCCCCCCCCCCCCCCCGTTCCCATGGCGCGGCGCCGGGAAGGGTCTCGTCCAACCGCGCGCTCCAGGGTCCCCCACCTCCATGGCGCTGTGCCGGGAGGACGCCCACTCAGGCTCCCCCGTCTCCATTCACCGCCGGGAAGGGCCTCGTCTCCACCGTGCGCTTATTGGACCTCTCCCATGGTCCAGCAGGTGGATTCATCGAGGGCTCATCTCGATGTATTTTCTTGGTGCATCTGTGTAGGTTCTTCTTTTTTCTACATCCCACCTCTAGCATTTTTCAATTTTTTACATCCCCGATTGAAATTACAACCACTAATATTTTCTGGGATGTATTTCTTTTTGGAGCTATATGTATTTTTGATCTTATTTTTACATCCAGAGATCTGTTTTTACGTCTAGAGTGATGACATCGTTGGATTTTTTTTCCTTTTTCTACATCCGTGATCGGGAAAAAGAACTTTCCCCCAGATTTATATGTAACAATAGTAGGTTCTTCAGATCTTTTTTCTACATCCACGCTGCCTTTTTTGCATCCTCAATTAAATCAGAAATAATAGAATATTTTCTGAGATGTAATTTGCTGTAGTTAAACTCTAATTTCTTACATTCCAATATTTGTTCTGAACTTAAGGAATAAAAGAAGAAGGTGACAGATGCATTTACTCTGTTTTATTTGTGTGATTTATACACGATCAAGAGCTCGGATTTTTCCCGTCATGAACTCGCCACAGAGTTGAGGAATGAGAATGCATTCTCTGCATGCATAATTAGGACTTTCCATTTTTAGAAGACCGGGATGTTGGACTATTTTATTTCCTAATTTGGGTAGAGCACCCTGGTAGACTAACCGATGCTATAGCACCGGGTAGCAGCGTCATTTTTCAATGTCCAGAAAATTATCAAATTGCATCTACTCTGCCCCCTTGTTCCATGTCGTGACCCTCCCCGTGTTCATTCCTCTCTAGATCTAGCATGTCAAATACTATCTATCGCAAATGTTGCTTCATTGGGAGATTTCACACACATTTATGATTTCTCTGCACAACATCAACAATGCACCCGTTGGAAAATGGCCATAGGTATCATCCATACAAGATGTTAGCACATGCCAGAGGTGGTGGTGGTTTTTTTAATAAGGGGAAAACAAGTGGTTCTCGATTAATTAAGAAATATTGGGGAGAAAATGTTATAAAAAACAAACAAATAGCTCCCAAAACATGCGCATGCAACTAGACAAGGCAACCAATTCTCACCACCTACAACCAACAAACACTCTCAACTTACGACAAGTGTGAACTCATGGATCACCAAGCCGCAAATAAGGTCCCACTAAACGGACACGACAAACTAAATTTGGAGGTGAGACCATCAATTAAGCAGACACAAAAGCTTTCCTTGCAATGTTCCCCTACTTTCTTATCCTCAAAGAGACTTCTCCGCTTTTCTAATTATGCCCTTCAAAGCCTTTCCGCCAATGCAGTCAATCTCCTTACCATATGTAGCTCTAGCCGCCTACAAACTGACGGTCCTGGTGAATTCCAGATCTTGGTTTTGTCAAGGGTCAACCTTGCATTCTTTCAACGGTCTAAGATTCTACTCAGTTTAACCATTTGTTACCCTAATCACTTACTCCCTCCGTCCACAAATAAGTGGACGCGCGCGGTTTCCAAGAGACCTTAAACTTTTTGTAAAAAAAAACTCCATTCCTTCAATCAATCTACTCATTAGTTAAAAAGATGCTTTGATTTAGGTGCTAATAAATGTTGTGCATTCTAGTAACCAATAAAACAACATTGAGAAACCAAAAATGATTAATGGGGGCTGAAATCAAGGCATGCACTAGGGGTCTAAACGAAAAAAATATACCAAAAAGTCTAGATGTACACTTATTTGTGGATTTCTTAGAAGGCTAGATGTGCACTTATTTGTGGACGGATGGAGTAGCTGAAAGGACCCTATTAGCAAGGCTACATCCCATACTCTTAGTCAGATCCTCTCGCCGGCTGGGAGAGACCAATAAAATTTTCTTTTAGTAAAAAAATGGTTGTGACTATCTCTTTATCGATTGAGAACTAATTTTGTTCGTACTCATATGATGCCATCATATATCTTGTAACTTCACGAAGCAAATCTAATGGTTCGGATTTTGTTTTGTTACATTGCCACTTGCAACTGAAAAAATTCAGTTACAGCTTAACTTTAGAACAAGCAAATCTCAAAAAATGTACATGCTCTCTCACCCACCTAAATCGCCATCTTGTCGCTACGGTTTGGACTAGTGCCCAGCGAGTTCCAGGCCAGTCAACTAGACAGTGCACGGGATGTACCGCACGCTGAGGCAGCTGCTACGCTCTACTAAATCACACCGGTCTGAGCGAGATCGGTGAAACAAAGGTAGTTGACGGCGCATTCCCATCCTAATCCGAGGTCGCCCTCCAGAAACTCCATTACAGGAGAAGTGCCGAGTTCCGCTTCCGATGAAGAGGTGGAGGAAGACGACGACCACCGTCCCCCAGACGTCTCACTGCAGGGAGCCTCGCCTTGACGGCGCCAACTCTGCTCGGCGGCGAGCAACGGCTGAGGAGATTCCACGTTCTGATATTGATCAAAGAAACCGGCTACTCCGCCAGCATTTGGGTAGATAGCAGCAGGAGGCAGCGGCGGTGCCGCCCGTTGGCACGCATCGCCGACGCCAGCTCCGCAAGTGTGGTCGCCGTAGTAGGCGATGACGAACGCCGCGGGGTGCTCCTGCGACTGCTGAACCCGGCGAGTCGCGCCGCAGCCATTGGCGCTGTACGCGCAGCGGTAGTAGAACCTGAAACAGAAGAGCGTACGTACGTGAGGCTCCGCTCAGATCGATCAGACAGCCGCGACCCGCGAATCGTGCGAGCAAATGCGTTGGTTCCTACCTCGGGTGGGTGCTTCCATTGATGTCCTTCTGCCCGTACTTCCTCCACACGAACCCGTCCGCAGTCGTCCGGCTCCGGACCTCCCGACGCACCTCCGCACCACTACGCGACCTGCGAAATCAATTGTCAAATTAACATTCCTGCAAAACTATAGCCCGTACGGTCGATCCTTGCTTCCAAGTGTCGAGCGAGCTTTGTTTCGTACCTTCTTTTGGATGGCATAAGAACGCCGTGCTCCATGGTCGCCTTCCTCTTCCTGCTGGTGGCGCCCCCGCTGATCGCGGCGATGACGCGGTCGCAGCAGCGGAGGATCTCCGCGGTGAGCGCCTGGCCGCGCTCCGCCACCATGGGCGGCGATGCCGCCATGAGCAGCTCCCCCAGGTGCGCCGCGGACTGCTGTCCCATCGTCATCAGCTCCAGCACCACGGAGGTCGGGGTGGACAGCGCCATAACGATCGAGTCTCTCCGCTCGCTCGATCTTTCCACTACTCACTAGAGCACTAGAGCTGGGGCTGCACCTTGTTTGGCTTTTGGGTGTCGTCGGGTTTGTGAGTGCCGCGTCGTGTGGGATGGGGAATTTATAGAGCTCGGGACAAGGGAAACTGCAGGGAAGCTGCGGGAGGTGGAACTAAGAGCATCCCTACTCGTTTGGTCTCCCCACACCAAAATCCGGACGAAACTACCGCTGGATTGGACGAAATTAATTCGTGGGGAGAACCATATTTCTAGTCGTCCACCCGAAGTTCGGCGGACAAAGTCGAAATTCAAACAAGTCGTCGTCCCGCTACAAATTCGATCGGCAAAAGGATCAGCCACAGATCGGCGATCGAAGGGAAATTACACTGAAACAGGGGCGTCGGCAGTCCCGTCTGGCACGG
The DNA here is from genome assembly GCF_019359855.2 of Lolium perenne. Lineage (NCBI taxonomy): Eukaryota > Viridiplantae > Streptophyta > Magnoliopsida > Poales > Poaceae > Lolium > Lolium perenne. The sequence continues at coordinate 255,155,114 of NC_067246.2, read as the reverse complement.
CGGTGTCACACGCCGTGGTCGAAGCGGTGGCCGACGCTGCGGCCGCAGTCGATGTTGAAGCAGCGGCAGTCGACGTCGTAGAAGGTGAGGACGACGAGGTAGGCGCCGGAGACGACGAAGAACTGGCCGGAGCGGGTCGGAGGATGTCGCTGCGATGTCCCTCGTACCAATTCCTCGTCTCCTCGTCCATCAGTTCCGTGTTGCCGCCGCCCATCAGGAACGCCAAGTCTGTGTTCCTCTTCTTCGCCGCGGCCGTCGTCTTCAGCAGGGCGATCCGGTCGCCTTGGTTGGCGAGCATCTCCCTCCACCTGCCGTCGAACTTGTCGGCCCTCCCGGCGGCGTGCGTCCTCGCGTCAGCCATGCACTTGTCGAACGACGCCTGCAACCTCTCGGCGGGATGGCCCATCTTTTTGAGATCTTTGAGCTTTTTCTGGCCGAGTTCCGGGCGGCCATCCGACGAGCCTGGCGGCGGAGCGTCGGGGTTGTACTGTTAGGTTTTGCTCTTCGAGAGGCTCGTGCGGGTTTCCGTCCACTTCTCGCACTTCTCGATGCGGGAGTAGACGTTGAGGAACTTGAACTGCGAGCCGGTGTCATCGTGGTACATGCCGAAAGCCCGTCGCACCTGGGGAAAAAAGAGGACGGCGATATGGGTCAGCTCACGCCGATCAGTACACGCAAAGGGTCGACGGAGGAGGCACGGCGTATGCATACCTTGGCTTCAAAGTCTTCGCCGCTCACCGGCGTAGTTTTGATCTCCTCCAGTATGCCGTGTCATTTGCTGCACGCCGTCTGTATGATCCCCCAATGGGTGGCCATGCCTTGTCTCCCCGGTTCATGATCGTCTTGTTGAAGTAGGGATCGACGAGCTTGCGCTCGTCGAATGCCGCCTTCACTCGAATCCAATACGTGTCGGAGGTCTGATTCGCCCCGGTTATGCCGTCCATGGACACGGTCATCCAAGCTTCCGCGAGGCACTCCTCTTCCCTCGGCGTCCATTTGATGCGCGGTTCGGCCGGCGGCGTGTCCTTCTTCCTCTTCTTCTTTCCCTTCGGCGGCGGGTTGTCGTCGGCGATCTCGACTTGGGTTGGTTCTTCCTCTTCTTCTTCTTCGACGGCCTGGCTTCCGTCGGCAACATCCTCCACCCACCGGTTGCGCTCCGCGACAGCTGCCGTCGCTCTCGCCTCCTCTTGCGTGAAGAACCCCGGGCTCGCGGCGGCGGCCGCCGAGCCGGAGTCGATCATCTCGTTCATCACCTCGTCGTTCGGCGCCGCCGTCGCACCGAACGGGAGTGGCCCTCGTCGCAGGGCCGGCGAGAAGCCCTCGTTCAGGTTGCCGCCGGCGAGATCGGGCAGCGACGGCGTGAACCTGGACGGTTGGCCGTAGGTCGCCTCTTGGAACATGGCAGGCGAGGACGGGGAGAAAGCCGACGGGGAAGTGCTTGTACCTTGGATCGGCCAGTGGCCGGGGAACATGGCGGCGCCGCCGCCGCGAGGATGGCCCATGCTCATGGCCATGGAGACCTTCCTCGCTTGTTCGTCCTCCGCCACCAACGACACCCTCTTCGCGTTGAGTCTCTTCTCCCTCTCCGCCCTGCCGCTTGTTTTGACCTGTCGCCGGAGCTCGTTCGTCGCCCACTCGGCGTTGGACACACCCGATGGCCGCTCCTTCTTCGGCCGCGACTTCCTTGGCTTCGGCGGCATGGTGGTGGACGAGAAAGAGGAGGAGGAAGGGAATGGAGACGGCTACACAGATTCGGCGGGAGAGAATGGGGATATGCAAGCAAATTGGAGGGAAATTGACAGGATTTGGCGGTCCAGTCGCCGACTATGAGGGTCCACAAGACTCTTTCGCGCCAAATTCTTTCGTCCGGAGTCCCCGAGCGCACCTCGGGGGACCGGGGTTGGCGTGGGCTCGTCGGATGGATTTAGGGCCAAATCCGGACGAAATCGAGGAACCGGGGACGCGACTTGGCCGAATTACGCCGTCCGGATGGAAAAAACGTCGATCGAGGGCCTCGTCCGGGAGACGAGTGGGGATGCTCTAAGGGCATCTCCAGCGGCGCGACGCATTTCGGACGCCCAAAAGTGGTCGCGAGCGTCCGTTTGCGTCGCCCCGCGGACATATTTTGTCCGCGCGTCCGTTTGCGTCTGGTGTGCTCCCACCGGGGCGACCCATTTTTTGAATTGCAACATAGTTAAAAACATTGAAAGTAGTACATAAAAATGCATAAAAACTATACAAAGTAGATCTATAGGCCTAGACTAGTTGCTTCCTGACGGGCCGGCACCGTCGTTGCGTCGCTCCGTCGTTTACTTCTCCGCCGCCTCCCGCGCGGCCGCTATGGCTCGGTGTGCCGCCGCGTCCTGGCTCAGTGCCTGCTCCAGCCTCGCGTTGGCGGAGGCGTCGTTGAACGTCTCGAAAGACTCGACGATGGCCCTCTGCTCCGCCGCCTTCTCCTCAGGCGTCGGCGCATCAGGGTCATCGGAGGACCAAGATATCTCTGAGTCGCAGTGCTCTGCTGCAGCGGCGGCCGCCAGCCTGCGCTGTTCCAGCTCGGCGTCCAACGCAGCGTGGCCCGCCAGCTCCTCCTGTGCTTCCTTCTCCGCTTCAGCCAGGGCCGCGGCGTCCCTGACCAGGTGGAGGAGGTCGGTGCTGTCTTCAGAGTCGAACTCGTCGTTGGAGCTCGAGGCCGGAGGAGGTGGAGTGGGAGGTGAAGGTGGAGGTGGAGGCGCGGCAGCCTGGCCGCGTCCGGCGCTGCTCATGGCGGATCTGCTAGGGCTGAGCGGAAGCGGTGGCTAGGGTTTAGTGGGGAGGAGATGAGATGCTCGCGCCCCTGTTTATATAGGTCGGAGACAGGGCGACAGCCGCGCCACGCGGGGCATCGCCATTACTACGCGCGGCACGCGAGGCTTCGCCATTAACGCGGCCGCAGACTGCCGAAGCGACGCCTCGATGCCAGTACTGGCGGAGAAGACGCATCGACGCTGCGCAGGCTCGCGGAAACCGAGGCACACCATTAACACGGCCCTGCAAAGGATGCAACGCGCCGCCCTGAAGTAATGCCGCAGAAGACGAAGCAGTTGTGCCGCTGCCAGGCGGGCCCGTGCGAGGACCGAGCGGACATTTTCCAACCGCCGAGCGTCCACGGAGACGCAAACCTGGCGCATATTTAGGCCAGGTTTGCGTCTCCGTGGACGGCCCGGTCACTTTGCGTCGCGTCGCTGGAGGTGGTGTACGATGCATTTTCGGTCACGGCGGACACAAACGGACGCTCGCGCCGCTGGAAAGTCCACTGTTGAGCTTTTGGTAGTACGGTAGTACGTACCTGCCAAGCCTAACTAACCCTTTCCTTGCCCTTTGCAGCCGATCGATCCAAGCCAAGGTGTACAGCCCAAGAGAAGTGAGCTTGGAATTGAAAATGATATGACTATGCTAGCTGCACATGTAAGATAAAATCTGTGAGATCGATCAAAGCTAGTAGAGATACGCTCAGACATATGTGCGGCCCGGAGTCCGAGTACGATCGAGGGCGACGTGTAGTGGTTGCCCAAACGCGTATACGTAGGCAGTAGGCTCATCTTTGTATATACGGGAGTAGATGGGTACGTACGCCGTCACATGGAGCTGGTTGAGCTCACTCTGTAGGAGTGATTGGGCAACGTGGCCGTGACGATGGGATGATGCATCCATCCCTGTATATACTACCGGTCAAGGCTGGACGATCGAGGTCCTAATCAACGGTCAAGAAAACCACATACACACGCGGCGAGACGCAAGGAATCGACTCCCTGAACTCCTGGTGAGTTAGGTCAAGCCATCCCTCGTCCCTCCCGAGTGGGGAAACCCTTGCCGTCGGGCCTGCCCTCCCGCCCCTCCCTCCCCTCCCCTCGTAGTCGGCATGGCGGGCTGACGGTCGAAGCGCCGGAGCCTAGTCGGTGTTAGCTGGGATTTTATCTCCCTTCGCTTGGTGGTGGTTAATTAGCGTAGGCTGGCATCGTCGAGCGGTAGCGGCGTGCTAGCATGGGGCGCGGTGGCCGGAGCTGGCGGCGGAGGTCCTGGGTGAAATAGGCATCCCCAATAGAGCCTGCCAAAGATGGTACCTGGGGTTTATGGAAGGCCCACGACCCGAAGTTTATGAAGTCCGGAAGCCCAGTTATGAAATAGTTTGGAAATATAGAGTTGTATTAGGAATATTGACTTGTAAACTATTACAGGACGAACTCAAAGAGTCTCCCGGACTTTGTAACTTGTACATCACGAAACCCTCGGGTCCGCCTCCTATATAAGGGGGAGTCGAGGGACAAAGAGAGGATCAATTTCATTGTCAACATAACCCTAGTTTTCTTTCAGTCGAGTTCTTTTTCGGCTGAACCCTCGAGATCTACTTGCCCTCTACTTCCAACTAAACCATAGTCTACAATCTGTAGGCATTGACAAGTCGATACCTTGTCACTTGGTACTAGGCAGCGATGCAGTGGGCTTCACAATGATGATGTTCGTGGTATTAGAGGCTTCATTTGGCCGGCTTAGATCCTAAGTGGTCAACATGTAGATAGTGAAGAGCTCGACTGGCAGTGGGGCAAGGTCGGTTACGGCGTGGTGCTATCCTAGGTGTCGCGATGGTGGTGCCCCCCTATTGTATGAACCGATTTCGGCTAGGTTGGCCAATTAGGGTGGAGCGATGCGGCGAAAAAACCATTCATGGTGGCGGGATACTGTTGGTGGTGATGACACCGGGTGCAGTGGACGACTGTGGGGTTAATCAGTCCTAATTTGAGCATGGAGGACTGATTTCGCCCTGATAGGCCATGTTGCTTCGTCCGGTGAGCGACCGCCATAGGCGCAGGAGGGCCGAACGGTTGAAGGATCTAGTGCTAGCCTACCTCGCCTGATCCATCGGCCTTGCATTGTACCATTGGTCGCATGATGGGATCCAGTTCGTGGATGCTAGTGCAGCGGCCTCGAAAGGAGAACCGTGCGGGTATCTATTTGGTGGGCAACCGTGTTGCATTGGTAATGGTCATGTTCTTTGTTCATCTGGGTAGCGAGGAACAAATGATAGGACCTAGTGATGGTGGTGTTTGGTGGTGTTTGGTGGTGTTTTGGGATTAACATTTCCCAACTCACGCTTTGAAGGTCGTGCCGCAACGTCGGCGATGACTCGGGGCCGTTGTAGGTACCTTCTTTGTGTTAGGGTTTCTGGTGAAAACCTTTAACTGTTGATTCCGTTCCACGGTGGCGGGATGCACCGTTACCTTTTTGGGGGCGTCGCCGTGGAGCTTGATTCTCCACGGACAGTCGCTGGTGATAAAAAAATGTTCTTATACCTTTTTTGTTCATCGTTCATCTGCTATATAAGAGGATTTTCTCATTATTTTGTATCGATTTGGATGTGTGTAACTTTGTTATAAAACAGGACGAAAGCTTGATCGAGAAATTCGCTGCTAGTGGTTAATATTGGCACGTGCTGGCTCAGCTCGATCTGGATTCGCATTGAGGTTCAGTGCACCTGGCCGCCACGACGCCACGTACGCTGCTTTGATCTTTGATTTTTTTATTTGCGGAATGAAACGACAAACACCGATAGAAAATTACTTCAATGTTCATGAGTGTCTTCAACAAACTTGAACAAGAAGCAAGAAGCGAGAAGCGTGACGAAAACTATGTTGATTAATCTGGTCCAGCTACACGTCCGGTCTTCCTACTACAGTAATATAATTGGTGTGGCCGGTGATGATGCTCCTGCAGCGTGACTAGCTAAGCCGGTCCGAGTGTAGGGTTCAGGCCATGCTTTCTCACTTGAACTACCCGACATTCTTTGCTAATGCTAGCTCGAGCAAGGCGATCTCTAACGGGATGACGCAAATATACGCTGACGACCGTTTGCGTCCATGTAGACTGAAAATGCGTCAGGATCCTGCTCAGCGAGGCGACGCAAGGTGACCGGGTCATCCGCGGCGATGCAAACGCGGCCCAAATATGTGGCAGGTTTGCGCCTCCGCGGACGCTGAGCACTCGCGCCGAGCGTCCTCCTTTTGTTACCCGGCCCCGCATGTCAGGGAGAGCGAAATCGACCGCGCAGATTTGTTTCCTCTTCCCCTTCTTTGCTGCCCTAGTCCGATGCCAGCACCCCAACCCCACCCCCCGCCGCCCCGCCGCACCGCCGCAGTACACGTCGTGTGCTCGGTCCTCGCCACGCCGGAGAACAGGATCTCAGTCGGGGTAAGTTATGGCGTGCACCTGTCGCATGTTTGGGGTCCAAACTCTACTGGTTGCGCCGCCCGGTCTCGCCGCCCATGACCTATTCGGTCAATTGCGCCAGTAGGTTGCTTACTCGTTGATACGTCTCCAACGTATCTATAAATTCTGATGTTCGATGCTTATTTTATGACAATATCTACATGTTTTGTTCACACTTTATATCATTTTTATGCATTTTCTAGAACTAACCTATTGACAAGATGCCGAAGTGCCAGTTCCTGTTTTCTGCTGTTTTTGGTTTCAGAAATCCTAGTAAGGAAATATTCTCGGAATTGGACGAAATCAACGCCCAGAACCTTATTTTGCCCGGAAGCTTCCAGAGAGCCAGAGAGGGACCAGAGGGGAGCCCTGGGGGCCCCACACGTGTGGGCGGCGCGGCCCAAGGGGGGCGCGCCCCCTGTTGTCTGGCTGCCTCGTCAGCCCTCCGACTCCGACTCTTCGCCTATAAGAAGCCTCCTGACCTAAAAACTTCGAAAGAAAAAGCCACGGTACGAGAAACCTTCCAGAGCCGCCGCCATCGCGAAGCCAAGATTCGGGGGACAGAAGTCTCTGTTCCGGCACGCCGCTGGGACGGGAAAGTGCCCCCGGAAGGCATCTCCATCGACACCACCGCCATCTTCATCGCTACTGCTGTCTCCCATGAGGAGGGAGTAGTTCTCCCTCAAGGCTAAGGGCTGTACCGATAGCTATGTGGTTCATCTCTCTCCCATGTACTTCAATACAATGATCTCATGAGCTGCCTTACATGATTGAGATTCATATGATGTGCTTTGTATCACTATTAATCTATATGCTACTCTAGTGATGTTATTAAAGTACTCTATTCCTCGTCCATGATTAATGGTGACAGTGTGTGCATAATGTAGTACTTGGCGTAGTTTATGATTGTAATCTCTTGTAGATTATGGAGTTAACTATTACTATGATAGTATTGATGTGATCTATTCCTCCTTTCATAGTCTGTTGGTGACAGTGTGCATGCTATGTTAGTACTCGGTATAATTGTGTTGGTCTATCATGCACTCTAAGGTTATTTAAATATGAATATCGAATGTTGTGGAGCTTGTTAACTTCGGCATTGAGGTGCTCTTTGATACGTCTCCGACGTATCGATAATTTCTTGTGTTCCATGCCACATTATTGATGATATCTACATGTTTTATGCACACTTTATGTCATATTCGTGCATTTTCTGGAACTAACCTATTAACAAGATGCCGAAGTGCCGCTTCTTTGTTTTCTGCTGTTTTTGGTTTCAGAAATCCTAGTAAAGAAATATTCTCGGAATTGGACGAAATCAACGCCCAGGGTCCTATTTTGCCACGAAGCTTCCAGAAGACCGAAGAGGAGACGAAGTGGGGCCACGAGGCAGCCAAACCCTAGGGCGGCGCGGCCCCTGCCTTGGCCGCGCGGCCCTATGGTGTGGGCCCCTCGTGCCGCCTCTTGACCTGCCCTTCCGCCTACTTAAAGCCTCCGTCGCGAAACCCCCAGTACCGAGAGCCACGATACGGAAAACCTTACTGAGACGTCGCCGCCGCCAATCCCATCTCGGGGGATTCAGGAGATCGCCTCCGGCACCCTGCCGGAGAGGGGAATCATCTCCCGAAGGACTCTACGCCGCCATGGTCGCCTCCGGAGTGATGTGTGAGTAGTCTACCCCTGGACTATGGGTCCATAGCAGTAGCTAGATGGTTGTCTTCTCCCCATTGTGCTTAATTGTCAGATCTTGTGAGCTGCCTAACATGATCAAGATCATCTATCTGTAATTCTATATGTTGCGTTTGTTGGGATCCGATGAATAGAGAATACTTGTTATGTTGATTATCAAAGTTATGTCTATGTGTTGTTTATGATCTTGCATGCTCTCCGTTACTAGTAGATGCTCTGGCCAAGTAGATGCTTGTAACTCCAAGAGGGAGTATTTATGCTCGATAGTGGGTTCATGTCTCCGTGAATGCGGGAAGTGGTGAGAAATCTCTAAGATTATGGATGTGCTGTTGCCACTAGGGATAAAACATTGGTGCTATGTTCGAGGATGTAGTTACTGATTACATTACGCGCAATACTTAATGCAATTGTCTGTTATTAGCAACTTAATACTGGAGGGGGTTCGGATGATAACCTGAAGGTGGACTTTTTAGGCATAGATGCATGCTGGATAGCGGTCTATGTACTTTGTCGTAATGCCCAATTAAATCTCACTATATTCATCATAATATGTATGTGCATGGTCATGCCCTCCTTATTTGTCAATTGCCCAACTGTAATTTGTTCACCCAACATGCTGTTTATCTTATGGGAGAGACACCTCTAGTGAACTATGGACCCCGGTCCAATTCTCTATAATGAAATACAATCTACTGCAATACTGTTCTACTGTTTTCTGCAAACAATCATCATCCACACTATACATCTAATCATTTGTTACAGCAAGCCGGTGAGATTGACAACCTCACTGTTTCGTTGGGGCAAAGTAATTTGGTTGTGTTGTGCAGGTTCCACGTTGGCGCCGGAATCTCTGGTGTTGCGCCGCACTACATCCCGCCGCCATCAACCTTCAACGTGCTTCTTGGCTCCTACTGGTTCGATAAACCTTGGTTTCATACTGAGGGAAAACTTGCCGCTGTACGCATCACACCTTCCTCTTGGGGTTCCCAACGGACGCGTGCTGTACGCGTATCAAGCTGTTTTTCTGGCGCCGTTGCCGGGGAGATCAAGACACGCTGCAAGGGGAGTCTCCACTTCCCAATCTCTTTACTTTGTTTTTGTCTTGCTTAGTTTTATTTACTACTTTGTTTGCTGCACTAAATCAAAATACAAAAAAATTAGTTGCTAGTTTTACTTTATTTGCTATCTTGTTTGCTATATCAAAAACACAAAAAAAATTAGTTACTTGTATTTGCTTTACTTATTTCATCATGTTTCCGCCTAAGTTTGTTCTTAAAGATGTACCGGTAGGCCGAGGGTCTATCCTTGGGAAAGATAATATAGAAGATTTTTTCACTCATATTAGTACGGTTGAAGATTTTGAAGATAGACACTTGGTAGAACTTGCTCCTACTTATGAAATTTCTGTTGCTTCTTTAGTACACGCGTTAGAAGCCAGATTTGTTAATCTTAATCCTGTGATTCTGTTGCGGTCAGAAACCCACCGGCGAGCAGCGACGGGCAACACAGGAGAGCCGGGAACAACTTAGGGCTGCGGCTAGCCCTGGTCCCTCCGAGCGACGGCCCGCAAAGACTCCGGCACGCACGTCCGATGCTGGTGCAAGGGCGTGCCACCTGACCTATACCTGGTCAGGAAGGTGATGGAGATGCCTCGCTTAGTTTCCTGCATGGCATACACGTAAACATTAAATACGAGCCTCGATCGGCTCTCAGGTTGTCCTGTGAATCGGCTCAAAGAGCCGATCCACCCATGATTCGCACGAGGTGTACGAATATATGGTGGTCCTGCTTGATCAAGATAAAGCTAAAACGATCTACGACGATTTAGGGTTTTCACCGCATAATCGGAACATCCTACTCGTGATTGAGCCTCGCGGCCGCGCACGGTGATCGTAAGCCGATCCTAGACAAGGCCTAAAAACCAACACGAAGTTGATCCCCGGAACATCCTGTCTAGGGCTAGCAAACTACACCCTGCGCGCCGCTGGATCCTTCAACCCTTTGTAAGGCCTAACTATGCAGATATTAAACTAATCCTTGAAGAACAAGGAGCAACCATAACGGATCGGATCTACTAAATAATGATCAAGCGGGGTGCCGCCCCTACGCCTAAGATAGGCGTAAGGGCGGCTAGATGTCTAAGGGTTGCACGACGATAGCATATGATACGAAGAACAATGCTAACCCTAACACATCTAAGATAACTACGTTGCTCGCCATCAAAAAGGCTTCAGTACGAGCAACGCATGAACAACGAATAAACTTGTACTGCCTAGATCGCAAGATGCGATCTAGGCAGCATGATGCTTACCCGGAAGAAACCCTCGAGACAAGGGAGTTGGCGATGCGCCTAGATTGGTTTGTGGTGAACGTGATTGTTGTTTATTTCATAAACCCTAGATACATATTTATAGTCCGTAGACTTTCTAACGTGGGAATAATCCCAACCGTGCACGAGCCAAACTCTAACTAACCGACACGTAATCTACTATATTACAGATACACGGGCAAACTAGCCCAAACTTTGCATATAAGGCCGATTCACGTATATTCTTCCATGTATATTCTTCAAGCCCATCTTGATCGCGGCCCACCTCTGACTCGGTCAAATTCTGGTGATAACACATGCCCCCCTGGTTTTGGAATTGATAATTCCAAAATCACTCTGCTTTTTCTTCGTCGGGTCATGTCGTGGCAGAACAGAACCGTCGCAGCATCCTTCATCATGATGCCTTGCCTTCTCAACTTCTCCACGTGATTTGACCGTTGTTTTTTCGGGAATTGCTGTGGCATTGAATCTCTACTATATCCCCTTTATTTAACCGCTCTGAACAGTTCGCCACTTCATCCCCTTGCTCTGTTCTGGCCATCGGCACCCCAAAAATCCCCAATCTCCCGTAGCCATGTCTTCTTCTTCTTCCTCCTCCGCCTCGTCAGTCTTCTCTGATTCTTCTTCATCTCGCGAGCCGACGCCGGAGTGGGGTTCACTGGCGGCGCACGACATCCTTGCCGCATCGGAGTGGGACAAGGAGGACCACGAGCCCTACGTCTGGTCCGAGGACGACAAGTCTTTGACCAGTGGCGACGATGACCTTCAGTTCCTCGCCGATGGGGAGCTGGAAGCGACGAGCGAGGACGACTTGTTCTCGTGGGATGGCTACACTTCCTCCGAAAAGGAGGAAGAAGAAGACGACGACGACTCCCTCGAGGACTACCCGCCGGCGAAGCGCTTCCGCGCCGATTCGGGTGATGACGACGACGACGACGACGAGGAGGAGGAGGAGGCTCCCATAGAGGGCTATGGGAGCAGCGACGAGGAGCTCGCCGGCAGCAGCGCCGACGAGAGCTCCGATGACGAGGGCAGCGATGGCCCGTAGAGTAGGGGCTACTAGTATAGGTCTAGTAGTAGTAGCAGATCGGCCGATAGGCCCTCCTTTTGTTCTTCCTCCCTTGAGCAATCGGCTCTTTCCTTGTAAGAAATCCTTTCTTAATGAAGAAATATTCCCCAATTAATTTTGCTTCTCTGCCGATTTTGCCGATTGCCCAACGAAGTCAATGCACAAAGAACCGATGGTAGGGCATCGGCTTATGCCATAAACATGTTTTAAGGCCATAAAAGTTGCCTATTCACGCGGTCAACAGATCCAATTCGTGTCCACGCCATCTCCTGGTCTCAAACGCAGAGATTCAGCAAAATCCACCGGAAAAATGTCTCGGGTGCCCAGAATTCTGGCATGATCTAATCCGCTCCATTGAGTTTTGTTCCTCTAGAGTCGATAACAATGCATCGGCTGTATACCAACCATGAAAATGTAAAAAAAATTTACTGGCCGATTTTCTATCGGCCCCCAATATTTCACTGCACATGTATCGCACATGTTCATCCGATTAGGTGCCCCCCGAGCCGAATCTGTCAGGTAACTGCAGATATCGGCTCTGTAGTTAGCCAAGGCACTGTATTTGCACGTCGGCTCCGGTAGGACCAATATTGACTCTCATCAGCCGACGTAAAACCGCTGCCTATTAGATCGATGTTGAACACAGGCGGAATGTGTGGTGAGGATAATTTTGGCCGATTGCTGGAATCGGCCTCCACGTTGATCGAATCGCTCAATGAAGGTTTTGCAATGTTCCTCCATAGATCTTTGGGGCCGATCTCAAGGATCGGCCTCGCCACGTTTGCCCATCGGTTCGTTCTTGCTACACGGTCAGGCCGGTGGATAAGACCAGCCTAACCTCATCTTTTGTCACGTCGATGCGCTCGCAGTCGTCCAAATTGATGCCTGAGAGTGGCTCTTGGCCTGCTGTTTCCCAAGCGTTCATGCCAGCCGTTGAAATCTCGGCTGAGTCATCTGCATGGACGACCTCTACCTCATCTCCATCCCACTGTATTACGCATTGGTGCATCGTGGATGGAATGCAACAGTTGGCGTGGATCCAATCTCTTCCTAGCAGGACAGCATAGGTGCTCTTGCTGTCGACGATAAAGAACGTCGTAGGGATGGTTTTCCTTCCTACGGTCAGATCCACGTTCAGAACACCTTGTGCGTCAGACGCTTGGCCGTTGAAGTCGCTCAATGTCACGTTGGTCTTGATCAGATCCGAGCTAGAGCGTCCCAACCGACGTAGCATGGAGTATGGCATAATGTTGACTGCCGCTCCGGTGTCCACCAGCATCTTGTTGACAGGCTGCCCATTGATATAACCTCGCAAGTACAGGGCCTTCAGATGTCTGTAGCTTCTTTCTCGTGGCTTCTCAAAGATAACCGGCCGTGGGCCGCAGTCAAGTTGTGCCACAGGTGCTTCGTCTAATCCTGGAGCACTAAACTCCGTCGGGAGGATGAACACCATATTCGTGCCAGCCGATGTTTCATCATCGGCTTTCCTTTGCTTGGGGCGCTGATGGCGTGTAACTCACACGTTCGTTGGGAACCCCAAGAGGAAGGTATGATGCGCACAGCAGAAAGTTTTCCCTCAGAAAGAAACCAAGGTTTAATCGAACCAGTAGGAGTCAAGAAGCACGTTGAAGGTTGATGGCGTCGGGATGTAGTGCGGCGCAACACCAGAGATTCCGGCGCCAACGTGGAACCTGCACAACACAACCAAAGTACTTTGCCCCAACGAAACAGTGAGGTTGTCAATCTCACCGGCTTGCTGTAACAAAGGATTAACCGTATTGTGTGGAAGATGATTGTTTGCAGAAAACAGTAGAACAAGTATTACAGTAGATTGTATTTCAGTAAAGAGAATTGGACCGGGGTCCACAGTTCACTAGAGGTGTCTCTCCCATAAGACAAACAACATGTTGGGTGAACAAATTACAGTTAGGCAATTGACAAATAAAGAGGGCATGACCATGCACATACATATCATGATGAGTATAGTGAGATTTAATTGGGCATTACGACAAAGTACATAGACCGCCATCCAACTGCATCTATGCCTAAAAAGTCCACCTTCAGGTTATCATCCGAACCCTCCAAAGATTAAGTTGCAAAGCAACAGACAATTGCATTAAGTATGGTGCGTAATGTAATCAACAACTACATCCTTAGACATAGCATCAATGTTTTATCCCTAGTGGCAACAGCACAACACAACCTTAGAACTTTCATCACATTGTCCTAGGTGTCAATGCAGGCATGAACCCACTATCGAGCATAAATACTCCCTCTTGGAGTTACAAGCATCTACTTGGCCAGAGCATCTACTAGTAACGGAGAGCATGCAAGATCATAAACAACACATAGATATAACTTTGATAATCAACATAACAAGTATTCTCTATTCATCGGATCCCAACAAACGCAACATATAGAATTACAGATAGATGATCTTGATCATGTTAGGCAGCTCACAAGATCCGACAATGATAGCACAATGGGGAGAAGACAACCATCTAGCTACTGCTATGGACCCATAGTCCAGGGGTAGACTACCCACACATCACTCCGGAGGCGACCATGGCGGCGTAGAGTCCTCCGGGAGATGATTCCCCTCTCCGGCAGGGTGCCGGAGGCGATCTCCGGATCCCCGAGATGGGATCGGCGGCGGCGGCGTCTCTGGAAGGTTTTCCGTATCGTGGCTCTCGGTGCGGGGTTTTCGCAACGGAGGCTTTAAGTAGGCGGAAGGGCAGGTCGAGGCGGCACGAGGGCCCCACACCACGGGGCCGCGCGGCCAAGGGGGCCGCGCCGCCCTATGGTTTGGGCGCCTCGTGGCCCCACTTCGTCTCCTCTTCGGACTTCTGGAAGCTTCGTGGCAAAATAGGCCCCTGGGCGTTGATTTCGTCCAATTCCGAGAATATTTCGTTACTAGGATTTCTGAAACCAAAAACAGTAGAAAACAGAATCGGCACTTCGGCATCTTGTTAATAGGTTAGTTCCGTAAAATGCACGAATATGACATAAAGTGTGCATAAAACATGTAGATAACATCAATAATGTGGCATGGAACATAAGAAATTATCGATACGTCGGAGACGTATCAGCATCCCCAAGCTTAGTTCTGCTCGTCCCGAGCAGTAAAACGATAACACGTATAATTTCTGGAGTGACATGCCATCATAACCTTGATCATACTATTTGTAAAGCATATGTAGTGAATGCAGCGATCAAAACAATGTATATGACATGAGTAAACAAGTGAATCATAAAGCAAAGACTTTTCATGAATAGCACTTCAAGACAAGCATCAATTAAGTCTTGCATAAGAGTTAACTCATAAAGCAATAATTCATAGTAAAAGCATTGAAGCAACACAAAGGAAGATTAAGTTTCAGCGGTTGCTTTCAACTTGTAACATGTATATCTCATGGATATTGTCAACATAGAGTAATATAATAAGTGCAATAAGCAAATATGTAGGAATCAATGCACAGTTCACACAAGTGTTTGCTTCTTGAGGTGGAGAGAAATAGGTGAACTGACTCAACATTGAAAGTAAAAGAATGGTCCTCCGTAGAGGAAAAGCATCGATTGCTATATTTGTGCTAGAGCTTTGATTTTGAAAACATGAAACAATTTTGTCAACGGTAGTAATAAAGCATATGTATCATGTAAATTATATCTTACAAGTTGCAAGCCTCATGCATAGTGTACTAATAGTGCCCGCACCTTGTCCTAATTAGCTTGGACTACCGGATCATCACAATGCACATGTTTTAACCAAGTGTCACAAAGGGGTACCTCTATGCCGCTCGTACAAAGGTCTAAGGAGAAAGCTCGCATTGGATTTCTCGCTATTGATTATTCTCAACTTAGACATCCATACCGGGACAACATAGACAACAGATAATGGACTCCTCTTTTATGCATAAGCATGTAACAACAATTAATAATTTTCTCATTTGAGATTGAGGATATATGTCCAAAACTGAAACTTCCACCATGGATCATGGCTTTAGTTAGCGGCCCAATGCTCTTCTCTAACAATATGCATGCTTAACCATAAGGTGGTAGATCTCTCTTACTTCAGACAAGACGAACATGCATAGCAACTCACATGAAATTCAACAAAGAGTAGTTGATGGCGTCCCCAGTGAACATGGTTATCGCACAACAAGCAACTTAATAAGAGATAAAGTGCATAATTACATATTCAATACCACAATAGTTTTTAAGCTATTTGTCCCATGAGCTATATATTGCAAAGGTGAATGATGGAATTTTAAAGGTAGCACTCAAGCAATTTACTTTGGAATGGCGGGAAATACCATGTAGTAGGTAGGTATGGTGGACACAAATGGCATAGTGGTTGGCTCAAGTATTTTGGATGCATGAGAAGTATTCCCTCTCGATACAAGGTTTAGGCTAGCAAGGCTTATTTGAAACAAACACAAGGATGAACCGGTGCAGCAAAACTCACATAAAAGACATATTGAAAACATTATAAGACTCTACACCGTCTTCCTTGTTGTTCAAACTCAATACTAGAAATTATCTAGACCTTAGAGAAACCAAATATGCAAACCAAATTTTAGCATGCTCTATGTATTTCTTCATTAATGGGTGCAAAGCATATGATGCAAGAGCTTAATCATGAGCACAACAATTGCCAAGTATCACATTACCCAAGACATTAATAGCAATTACTACATGTATCATTTTCCAATTCCAACCATATAACAATTTAACGAAGAAGAAACTCCGCCATGAATACTATGAGTAGAAACCAAGGACATACTTGTCCATATGCTACAGCGGAGCGTGTCTCTCTCCCATAAAGTGAATGCTAGGATCCATTTTATTCAAACAAAAACAAAAACAAAAACAAACCGACGCTCCAAGAAAAAGCACATAAGATGTGATGGAATAAAAATATAGTTTCAGGGGAGGAACCTGATAATGGTCGATGAAGAAGGGGATGCCTTGGGCATCCCCAAGCTTAGACGCTTGAGTCTTCTTGATATATGCAGGGGTGAACCACCGGGGTATCCCCAAGCTTAGAGCTTTCACTCTCCTTGATCATGTTGCATCATACTCCTCTCTTGATCCTTGAAAACTTCCTCCACACCAAACTTAGAACAACTCATTAGAGGGTTAGTGGACAATAAAAATTAACATGTTCAGAGGTGACATAATCATTCTTAACACTTCTGGACATTGCATAAAGCTACTGGACATTCATGGATCAAAGAAATTTATCCAACATAGCAAAAGAGGCAATGCGAAATAAAAGGCAGAATCTGTCAAAACAGAACAGTTCGTATTGACGAATTTTATCGAGGCACCAGACTTGCTCAAATGGAAATGCTCAAATTGAATGAAAGTTGCGTACATATCTGAGGATCACTCACGTAAATTGGCATAATTTTCTGAGTTACCTACAGGGAAAACAGCCCAGATTCGTGACAGCAAAGAAATCTGTTTCTGCGCAGTAATCCAAATCTAGTATGAACTTTTCTATCAACGGCTTTACTTGGCACAATAAAACACTAAACTAAGATAAGGAGAGGTTGCTACAGTAGTAAACAACTTCCAAGACACAAAATAAAAACAAAGTACTGTAGGTAAAAACATGGGTTGTCTCCCATAAGCGCTTTTCTTTAACGCCTTTCAGCTAGGCGCAGAAAGTGTGTATCAAGTATTATCAAGAGACGAAGTGTCAACATCATAATTTGTTCTCATAATAGAATCAAAAGGTAACTTCATTCTCTTTCTAGGGAAGTGTTCCATACCTTTCTTGAGAGGAAATTGATATTTTATATTATCTTCCTTCATATCAATGATAGCACCAACAGTTCGAAGAAAAGGTCTTCCCAATATAATGGGACAAGATGCATTGCATTCAATATCCAAGACAACAAAATCAACGGGGACAAGGTTATTGTTAACGGTAATGCGAACATTATCAACTTTCCCCAAAGGTTTCTTTGTAGAATGATCAGCAAGATTAACATCCAAATAACAATTTTTCAGCGGTGGCAGGTCAAGCATATTATAAATTTTCTTAGGCATAACAGAAATACTTGCACCAAGATCACATAAAGCATTACAATCAAAATCTTTAACCTTCATCTTAATGATGGGCTCCCAACCATCCTCTAGCTTTCTAGGAATAGAGGCTTCGCGCTCTAGTTTCTCTTCTCTAGCTTTTATGAGAGCATTTGTAATATGATGTGTGAAAGCCAAATTTATAGCACTAGCATTAGGACTTTTAGCAAGTTTTTGCAAGAACTTTATAACTTCAGAGATGTGGCAATCATCAAAATTCAAACCATTATAATCTAAAGCAATGGGATCATCATCCCCAATGTTGGAAAAAATTTCAGCAGTTTTATCACGAGCGCTTCAAATAGTTTTAGCAGTTTCAGGTAGTTTCTCGCGCTTTGCATTAGAAGTGGAAACATTGCTAACACCAATTCTTTTATTATTAATAGTAGGAGGTGCAGCAACATGTGTAGCATTAGCATTACTAGTGGTGGTAATAGTCCAAACTTTAGCTACATTCTTCTCTTTAGCTAGTTTTTCATTTTCTTCTCTATCCCACCTAGCACGCAGTTCAGCCATTAATCTTATATTCTCATTAGTTCTAACTTGGATGGCATTTACTGTAGTAACAATTTTATTATGATGATTTTCATTAGGCAAAACTTTCGATTTCAAAAGATCAACATCAGCAGCAAGACTATCGACTTTAGAAGCAAGTATATCAATTTTCCCAAGCTTTTCTTCAACAAATTTGTTAAAAGCAGTTTGTGTACTAATAAATTCTTTAAGCATGGCTTCAAGTCCAGGGGGTGTGTTCCTATTATTGTTGTAAGAATTCCCATAAGAATTACCATAGCCGTTGCCATTATTATAAGGATATGGCCTATAGTTGTTACTAGAATTGTTCCGGTAAGCATTGTTGTTGAAATTACTATTTTTAATGAAGTTTACATCAACATGTTCTTCTTGTGCAACCAATGAAGCTAATGGAACATTATTAGAATCAATATTAGTCCTATCATTCACAAGCATAGACATAATAGCATCAATCTTATCACTCAAGGAAGAGGTTTCTTCGACAGAATTTACCTTCTTACCTTGTGGAGCTCTTTCCGTGTGCCATTCAGAGTAGTTGATCATCATATTATCGAGAAGCTTTGTTGCTTCACCAAGAGTGATGGACATAAAGGTACCTCCAGCAGCTGAATCCAATAAATTCCGCGAAGAAAAATTTAGTCCTGCATAGAAGGTTTGGATGATCATCCAAGTAGTCAGTCCATGGGTTGGGCAATTTTTAACCAGAGATTTCATTCTTTCCCAAGCTTGAGCAACATGTTCAGTATCTAATTGTTTAAAATTCATTATGCTACTCCTCAAAGATATAATTTTAGCAGGGGGATAATATCTACCAATAAAAGCATCCTTGCATTTAGTCCATGAATCAATACTATTCTTAGGCAGAGATAGCAACCAATCTTTAGCTCTTCCTCTTAATGAGAAAGGGAAAAAATTTTAGTTTAATAATATCACCATCTACATCCTTATACTTTTGCATTTCACATAGTTCAACAAAATTATTAAGATGGGCAGCAGCATCATCAGAACTAACACCAGAAAATTGCTCTCGCATAACAAGATTCAGTAAAGCAGGTTTAATTTCAAAGAATTCTGCTGTAGTAGAAGGTGGAGCAATAGGTGTGCATAAGAAATCATTATTATTTGTGGTTGTGAAGTCACACAACTTAGTATTTTCAGGGTTGGCCATTTTAGCAATAGTAAATAAAGCAAACTAGATAAAGTAAATGCAAGTAACTATTTTTTTGTGTTTTTTGATATAGCAAACAAGATAGCAAGTAAAGTAAAACTAGCAACTAATTTTTTTGTATTTTGATTTAGTGCAGCAAACAAAGTAGTAAATAAAACTAAGCAAGACAAAAACAAAGTAAAGAGATTGAGAAGTGGAGACTCCCCTTGCAGCGTGTTTTGATCTCCCCGGCAACGGCGCCAGAAAAAGATGCTGGCGTGCAGTTGACGTGGGAGTTAGAAATCTTTGTGGTGTACTTTTCTTCAGTTCCCCGGCAACGGTGCCAGAAAAAGATGCTTGATGGCGTGTAACTCACACGTTCGTTGGGAACCCTCAGAAAGTTTTCCCTCAGAAAGAAACCAAGGTTTAATCGAACCAGTAGGAGTCAAGAAGCACGTTGAAGGTTGATGGCGTCGGGATGTAGTGCGGCGCAACACCAGAGATTCCGGCGCCAACGTGGAACCTGCACAACACAACCAAAGTACTTTGCCCCAACGAAACAGTGAGGTTGTCAATCTCACCGGCTTGCTGTAACAAAGGATTAACCGTATTGTGTGGAAGATGATTGTTTGCAGAAAACAGTAGAACAAGTATTGCAGTAGATTGTATTTCAGTAAAGAGAATTGGAACGGGGTCCACAGTTCACTAGAGGTGTCTCTGCCATAAGACAAACAGCATGTTGGGTAAACAAATTACAGTTAGGCAATTGACAAATAAAGAGGGCATGACCATGCACATACATATCATGATGAGTATAGTGAGATTTAATTGGGCATTACGACAAAGTATATAGACCGCCATCCAACTGCATCTATGCCTAAAAAGTCCACCTTCAGGTTATCATCCGAACCCCCTCCAGTATTAAGTTGCAAAGCAACAGACAATTGCATTAAGTATGGTGCGTAATGTAATCAACAACTAC
This sequence comes from Lolium perenne, assembly GCF_019359855.2. Classification (NCBI taxonomy): domain Eukaryota; kingdom Viridiplantae; phylum Streptophyta; class Magnoliopsida; order Poales; family Poaceae; genus Lolium; species Lolium perenne. The sequence continues at coordinate 255,135,031 of NC_067246.2, read as the reverse complement.
ATCCTTAGACATAGCATCAATGTTTTATCCCTAGTGGCAACAGCACAACACAACCTTAGAACTTTCTGTCACTGTCCTAGGTGTCAATGCAGGCATGAACCCACTATCGAGCATAAATACTCCCTCTTGGAGTTACAAGCATCTACTTGGCCAGAGCATCTACTAGTAACGGAGAGCATGCAAGATCATAAACAACACATAGATATAACTTTGATAATCAACATAACAAGTATTCTCTATTCATCGGATCCCAAACAACGCAACATATAGAATTACAGATAGATGATCTTGATCATGTTAGGCAGCTCACAAGATCCGACAATGATAGCACAATGGGGAGAAGACAACCATCTAGCTACTGCTATGGACCCATAGTCCAGGGGTAGACTACTCACACATCACTCCGGAGGCGACCATGGCGGCGTAGAGTCCTCCGGGAGAAGATTCCCCTCTCCGGCAGGGTGCCGGAGGCGATCTCCTGGATCCCCCGAGATGGGATCGGCGGCGGCGGCGTCTCTGGAAGGTTTTCCGTATCGTGGCTCTCGGTACTGGGGTTTTTGCAACGGAGGCTTTAAGTAGGCGGAAGGGCAGGTCAGGAGGCGGCACGAGGGCCCCACACCACAGGGCCGTGCGGCCAAGGGGGGGCCGCGCCGCCCTATGGTTTGGGCGCCTCGTGGCCCCACTTCGTCTCCTCTTCGGACTTCTGGAAGCTTCGTGGCAAAATAGGCCCCTGGGCGTTGATTTCGTCCAATTCCGAGAATATTTCGTTACTAGGATTTCTGAAACCAAAAACAGCAGAAAACAAAGAATCGGCACTTCGGCATCTTGTTAATAGGTTAGTTCCAGAAAATGCACGAATATGACATAAAGTGTGCATAAAACATGTAGATAACATCAATAATGTGGCATGGAACATAAGAAATTATCGATACGTCGGAGACGTATCAGGCGCCACTCCATTTTTTGTGGTCGACCCTCTTCATCCAGGGTTCGCTGAATTTTCGCGGCCAGATCAGGCCGCGCCTTCCTTAGCGTGTGCAGGTATAACCTTTCGGCTTCCTCCAAGCCACGCAGTCGCTGAACCCTACGCTTTTGGGAACGGCTGAGTCCATCAGGGCACCACCTTGGCCGGTGGTACCTGTCTTCTTCTTCATCATCGTCTTCCAAATCTTCGAGATCTTCCACCCGAGGGGACTCAGTGTGCTTGTTCCGCGGTGGGAGAGGCCCTAGACGTTTGAACACGGACACGTTAGCTGCATCCTTCCTCTTCTGTCTACATTCTGGGCAGTTGCCGATTGTAGGCAATCGGCTCATTCCTGAATCCCAGCGATTAATCCGAAGAAGGGGCAGTCCCAGTGCCTATCCTCGTCGTCTTGCTCCCTTGACTTTTCCTTGGCGTGGCGCTCATATCTCTCCTCATCGCGATCATGCCGACGACGTCTCCTGGCGTCCCTAGCCAGACGATCTCTTTCATCATCGTCGTTGGGTCGTCGGCGTTGGTCATATTGACTCACATACTTGTTGAGGAGATGATCAGAGAGAGGTCGCTGATATCTTACGTTCCTCACTTCTCCCTCTGTGATGTAGCGCTTGCCATCGTGCCGGAGCCGATCGCGTGGAACGGCTTCCTCTGTGTCCTTGCTACGAGAGCAGCTGCCCTCGTCTCCGTCCTTACCAGAGTGGTGTCCAAGTCCTACCATGTTGATGTTGAACGAGAAACTTGGCTGGCACCCTCCAGGGTAAGTGCACTCCACCATGTTCACGGCGGGGAAGGGGTGGGTGTCGACCTTCATGGCGTACTGGTTGAAAATTAGACGTCCTTGTTCTATCGCCATTTGGATCTGCTAACGCCACACCCTGCAGTCGTTGGTGGTATGGGAGAACGAGTTATGCCATTTGCAGTATGGCTTTCCGTTCAGCTCCTGTACCGTGGGGATTTTGAGGCCTTCGGGTAACTTCAACTGCTTCTCCTTAAGTAAGAGGTCAAAAATTTGCTCAGTTTTAGTTACGTCAAAATCAAATCCTCTGGGCGGACCTGGTGGCTTAACCCATTTGCAGGACACGGGGGTTGCCCCCCGAGTCCATTCAGCCACTGCTACTTCTTGATCTCCCGCAGAGCCTTCGTCTTCATCTGCCTCAACCAGGACTACAGCACGCTTGAATTTGTCCTGGTACAAGTCCGGGTGGCGCTGTTCATATAACGACAGTTTCTGAACCATGTGCGCCAGTGAAGGGTAGTCTGCTTGGGAGGCCATATCCTTGATTGGTGAGGCAAGGCCCACCACTGCCAACTCGACTGCTTCCTTTTCAGTCACACGAGCCGAATAACATCGGTTCCTAAGATTTCTGAAGCGCTGGACGTATTCGCCACGCTTCTCCACGCTTCTGACGTACTTGTGCTAGATCGGCAAGGCCAGACTCGGAAGCCTCTGAGTGATACTGCATGTGGAACTGTTCTTCCAACTGCTTCCAAGTCCGGATCGAGTCTGGTGGCAACGAAGTGTACCACCCGAAAGCCGATCCTGTGAGGGACTGTGCGAAGAACCTCACGCGTAGTGGATCCGATGCTGAGACCGTTCCTAGCTGTGCCAAATATCAGCTCACATGCTCGATGGAGCTGGAACCATCTGATCCATTAAATTTGGAGAAGTCAGGGAGCCGATACTTGGGTGGTAGCGGGATCAATTCGTACTCGTTGGGGTACGGCTTGGAATAGCCGATTGTCCTCCTTTTCGGCACCATGCCGAACTGGTCTCTCAGGATGGTACTGATCTGATCCGCGGTGCTGGCCGCAGGAGTCGAACTCTGAAGATTCGCCGGGGTGGCATACTTAGCCAGCCATGCTTGCTTTTCCAGCTCTGAGCCAACTGCAGGAGCTGAGCTCTGGAGGTTTGTCGGAGTGGCATACTTAGCTAGCCACGTCTGCTTCTCAAGATCCGTTCCCGAAGTTCCTCCTGTTGTTCCAGAAGTCCCTGCTGTTGCGGCCTGGTTTGTGAGCGCCCAGTTACCGCAGTCTGGCACGTATGTGCACGTGTACCCGTGAGGGATCTCCTTAGGCGCCTCGTGCAAGAACTGGTAATCACTAGGGTCACCACCGATCTTGTAGACGACGTATGCCGGTGAATTCGGCACTTCTGGTGCTGTCAACGTGAATGGCAGCGGTGGACGGGATTGGAGTGGCATCTCTCCTTGGTAAGTCCCGAGAGCTGGTCCTGACGGAGAGTACTGATGCCTCATGATTTCCTGGATCATCCGAAGAGCGACACGCTCCAAAGTGTTCACCAGGCTCTCAGAATGGCGGTGCAGCGAGTGAGCTATCATGAAGTTAATCTCCTGACGCAGGGACCTGGTGCATTCTTCGGACGGGGCGGACTGGTCCACTCCATCGAGCGCGCCTTCAGGTGAGAACCCTTTCCACCTGATGCCATGTGAGCGGGTTCTGTGAAAGGAGCCGATGAGGTCGGCTTCGAGGATCGCTTTGACCTCGTCATAATTCTTCTTGAGCTCGTCGGTCAGATCCTCGTACGTGACGGGGGTGCCGTCCGCCATCTCAGATGTAGATGGCGATGTGGTTGATGTCGAAGATTGTCCCACCGGGCGTGCCAGAATGTGTTGCGGTCAGAAACCCACCGGCGAGCAGCGACGGGCAACACAGGAGAGCCGGGAACAACTTAGGGCTGCGACTAGCCCTGGTCCCTCCGAGCGACGGCCCGCAAAGACTCCGGCACGCACGTCCAATGCTGGTGCAAGGGCGTGCCACCTGACCTATACCTGGTCAGGAAGGTGATGGAGATGCCTCGCTTAGTTTCCTGCATGGCATACACGTAAACATTAAATACGAGCCTCGATCGGCTCTCAGGTTGTCCTGTGAATCGGCTCAAAGAGCCGATCCACCCATGATTCGCACGAGGTGTACGAATATATGGTGGTCCTGCTTGATCAAGATAAAGCTAAAACGATCTACGATGATTTAGGGTTTTCACCGCATAATTGGAACATCCTACTCGTGATTGAGCCTCGCGGCCGCGCACGGTGATCGTAAGCCGATCCTAGACAAGGCCTAAAAACCAACACGAAGTTGATCCCCGGAACATCCTGTCTAGGGCTAGCAAACTACACCCTGCGCGCCGCTGGATCCTTCAACCCTTTGTAAGGCCTAACTATGCAGATATTAAACTAATCCTTGAAGAACAAGGAGCAACCATAACGGATCGGATCTACTAAATAATGATCAAGCGGGGTGCCGCCCCTACGCCTAAGATAGGCGTAAGGACGGCTAGATGTCTAAGGGTTGCACGACGATAGCATATGATGCGAAGAACAATGCTAACCCTAACACATCTAAGATAACTACGTTGCTCGCCATCAAAAAGGCTTCAGTACGAGCAACGCATGAACAACGAATAAACTTGTACTGCCTAGATCGCAAGATGCGATCTAGGCTGCTTACCCGGAAGAAACCCTCGAGACAAGGGAGTTGGCGATGCGCCTAGATTGGTTTGTGGTGAACGTGATTGTTGTTTATTTCATAAACCCTAGATATATATTTATAGTCCGTAGACTTTCTAACGTGGGAATAATCCCAACCGTGCACGAGCCAAACTCTAACTAACCGACACGTAATCTACTATATTACAGATACACGGGCAAACTAGCCCAAACTTTGCATATAAGGCCGATTCACGTATATTCTTCCATGTATATTCTTCAAGCCCATCTTGATCGCGGCCCACCTCTGACTTGGTCAAATTCTGGTGATAACAGATTCAACATATGTTTCTTACACTTAGTGATATGGAAGAAGGAGAAAAGAAAGATTTTGTATTAGAAACCCTTCTTAAAGAATTTGGGGGAATAGCGAGAGAAGCTAGAAAAGTCTTCACTAAATATAATATGCTAGGCTCTTATACCAACTTTGCCAGTACCCTTGAGAAGATGGAAAAGGATAGACAAAAGTACACTAATGAAGTTAATTATGAGGGGGATATTAAAACATCAATACCTTGCAAGCTCTTGGGAATGTGTGAGGCACTAGAAAAGAATTTTGATTGGATTGTTCCTGAAGATTTGTTTGATGAGAGTAGCAAGCCCAAGACTAATGAAAAGGGAGCCTCTGAAACTCACATAGAAAAGATAAAATGCATAGTTGAGAAAACTCCACACCCCGCTGAAGATGCACCGCCCTCCGATAATACTTGATACACACTTTCTGCGCCTAGCTGAAAGGCGTTAAAGAAAAGCGCTTATGGGAGACAACCCATGGTTTTTACTACAGTACTTTGTTTTTATTTTGTGTCTTGGAAGTTGTTTACTACTGTAGCAACCTCTCCTTATCTTAGTTTAGTATTTTGTTGTGCCAAGTAAAGTCGTTGATAGTAAAGTTCATACTAGATTTGGATTACTGCGCAGAAACAGATTTCTTTGCTGTCACGAATCTGGGCTGTTTTCTCTGTAGGTAACTCAGAAAATTATGCCAATTTACGTGAGTGATCCTCAGATATGTACGCAACTTTCATTCAATTTGAGCATTTTCATTTGAGCAAGTCTGGTGCCTCGATAAAATTCGTCAATACGAACTGTTCTGTTTTGACAGATTCTGCCTTTTATTTCGCATTGCCTCTTTTGCTATGTTGGATAAATTTCTTTGATCCATGAATGTCCAGTAGCTTTATGCAATGTCCAGAAGTGTTAAGAATGATTATGTCACCTCTGAACATGTTAATTTTTATTGTCCACTAACCCTCTAATGAGTTGTTCTAAGTTTGGTGTGGAGGAAGTTTTCAAGGATCAAGAGAGGAGTATGATGCAACATGATCAAGGAGAGTGAAAGCTCTAAGCTTGGGGATGCCCCGGTGGTTCACCCCTGCATATATCAAGAAGACTCAAGCGTCTAAGCTTGGGGATGCCCAAGGCATCCCCTTCTTCATCGACCATTATCAGGTTCCTCCCCTGAAACTATATTTTTATTCCATCACATCTTATGTGCTTTTTCTTGGAGCGTTGGTTTGTTTTTGTTTTTGTTTTTTTTTGAATAAAATGGATCCTAGCATTCACTTTATGGGAGAGAGACACGCTCCGCTGTAGCATATGGACAAGTATGTCCTTGGTTTCTACTCATAGTATTCATGGCGAAGTTTCTTCTTCGTTAAATTGTTATATGGTTGGAATTGGAAAATGATACATGTAGTAATTGCTATTAATGTCTTGGGTAATGTGATACTTGGCAATTGTTGTGCTCATGATTAAGCTCTTGCATCATATGCTTTGCACCCATTAATGAAGAAATACATAGAGCATGCTAAAATTTGGTTTGCATATTTGGTTTCTCTAAGGTCTAGATAATTTCTAGTATTGAGTTTGAACAACAAGGAAGACGGTGTAGAGTCTTATAATGTTTTCAATATGTCTTTTATGTGAGTTTTGCTGCACCGGTTCATCCTTGTGTTTGTTTCAAATAAGCCTTGCTAGCCTAAACCTTGTATCGAGAGGGAATACTTCTCATGCATCCAAAATACTTGAGCCAACCACTATGCCATTTGTGTCCACCATACCTACCTACTACATGGTATTTCCCGCCATTCCAAAGTAAATTGCTTGAGTGCTACCTTTAAAATTCCATCATTCACGTTTGCAATATATAGCTCATGGGACAAATAGCTTAAAAACTATTGTGGTATTGAATATGTAATTATGCACTTTATCTCTTATTAAGTTGCTTGTTGTGCGATAACCATGTTCACTGGGGACGCCATCAACTACTCTTTGTTGAATTTCATGTGAGTTGCTATGCATGTTCGTCTTGTCTGAAGTAAGAGAGATCTACCACCTTATGGTTAAGCATGCATATTGTTAGAGAAGAGCATTGGGCCGCTAACTAAAGCCATGATCCATGGTGGAAGTTTCAGTTTTGGACATATATCCTCAATCTCAAATGAGAAAATTATTAATTGTTGTTACATGCTTATGCATAAAAGAGGAGTCCATTATCTGTTGTCTATGTTGTCCCGGTATGGATGTCTAAGTTGAGAATAATCAATAGCGAGAAATCCAATGCGAGCTTTCTCCTTAGACCTTTGTACAGGCGGCATAGAGGTACCCCTTTGTGACACTTGGTTAAAACATGTGCATTGTGATGATCCGGTAGTCCAAGCTAATTAGGACAAGGTGCGGGCACTATTAGTACACTATGCATGAGGCTTGCAACTTGTAAGATATAATTTACATGATAATGTTCGCATTACCGTTAACAATAACCTTGTCCCCGTTGATTTTGTTGTCTTGGATATTGAATGCAATGCATCTTGTCCCATTATATTGGGAAGACCTTTTCTTCGAACTGTTGGTGCTATCATTGATATGAAGGAAGATAATATAAAATATCAATTTCCTCTCAAGAAAGGTATGGAACACTTCCCTAGAAAGAGAATGAATTTACCTTTTGATTCTATTATGAGAACAAATTATGATGTTGACACTTCGTCTCTTGATAATACTTGATACACACTTTCTGCGCCTAGCTGAAAGGCGTTAAAGAAAAGCGCTTATGGGAGACAACCCATGTTTTTACCTACAGTACTTTGTTTTTATTTTGTGTCTTGGAAGTTGTTTACTACTGTAGCAACCTCTCCTTATCTTAGTTTAGTGTTTTATTGTGCCAAGTAAAGCCGTTGATAGAAAAGTTCATACTAGATTTGGATTACTGCGCAGAAACAGATTTCTTTGCTGTCACGAATCTGGGCTGTTTTCCCTGTAGGTAACTCAGAAAATTATGCCAATTTACGTGAGTGATCCTCAGATATGTACGCAACTTTCATTAAATTTGAGCATTTTCATTTGAGCAAGTCTGGTGCCTCGATAAAATTCGTCAATACGAACTGTTCTGTTTTGACAGATTCTGCCTTTTATTTCGCATTGCCTCTTTTGCTATGTTGGATAAATTTCTTTGATCCATGAATGTCCAGTAGCTTTATGCAATGTCCAGAAGTGTTAAGAATGATTATGTCTCCTCTGAACATGTTAATTTTTATTGTCCACTAACCCTCTAATGAGTTGTTCTAAGTTTGGTGTGGAGGAAGTTTTCAAGGATCAAGAGAGGAGTATGATGCAACATGATCAAGGAGAGTGAAAGCTCTAAGCTTGGGGATGCCCCGGTGGTTCACCCCTGCATATTCTAAGAAGACTCAAGCGTCTAAGCTTGGGGCTGCCCAAGGCATCCCCTTCTTCATCGACAACATTATCAGGTTCCTCCCCTGAAACTATATTTTTATTCCATCACATCTTATGTGCTTTTCTTGGAGCGTCGGTTTGTTTTTGTTTTTTGTTTGTGTTTGAATAAAATGGATCCTAGCATTCACTGTATGGGAGAGAGACACGCTCCGCTGTAGCATATGGACAAGTATGTCCTTAGGCTCTACTCATAGTATTCATGGCGAAGTTTCTTCTTCGTTAAATTGTTATATGGTTGGAATTGGAAAATGATACATGTAGTAAATTGCTAAAATGTCTTGGGTAATGTGATACTTGGCAATTGTTGTGCTCATGTTTAAGCTCTTGCATCATATACTTTGCACCCATTAATGAAGAAATACATAGAGCATGCTAAAATTTGGTTTGCATATTTGGTCTCTCTAAGGTCTAGATAATTTCTAGTATTGAGTTTGAACAACAAGGAAGATGGTGTAGAGTCTTATAATGTTTTCAATATGTCTTTTATGTGAGTTTTGCTGCACCGGTTCATCCTTGTGTTTGTTTCAAATAGCCTTGCTAGCCTAAACCTTGTATCGAGAGGGAATACTTCTCATGCATCCAAAATCCTTGAGCCAACCACTATGCCATTTGTGTCCACCATACCTACCTACTACATGGTATTTCTCCGTCATTCCAAAGTAAATTGCTTGAGTGCTACCTTTAAAATTCCATCATTCACCTTTGCAATATATAGCTCATGGGACAAATAGCTTAAAAACTATTATGGTATTGAATATGTACTTATGCACTTTATCTCTTATTAAGTTGCTTGTTGTGCGATAACCATGTTCACTGGGGACGCCATCAACTACTCTTTGTTGAATTTCATGTGAGTTGCTATGCATGTTCGTCTTGTTTGAAGTAAGAGAGATCTACCACCTTATGGTTAAGCATGCATATTGTTAGAGAAGAACATTGGGCCGCTAACTAAGGATCCATGGTGGAAGTTTCAGTTTTGGACAATATCCTCAATCTCATATGAGAAAATTATTAATTGTTGTTACATGCTTATGCATAAAAGAGGAGTCCATTATCTGTTGTCTATGTTGTCCCGGTATGGATGTCTAAGTTGAGAATAATCAATAGCGAGAAATCCAATACGAGCTTTCTCCTTAGACCTTTGTACAGGCGGCATAGAGGTACCCCTTTGTGACACTTGGTTAAAACATGTGCATTGCGATGATCCGGTAGTCCAAGCTAATTAGGACAAGGTGCGGGCACTATTAGTATACTATGCATGAGGCTTGCAACTTGTAAGATATAATTTACATGATACATATGCTTTATTACTACCGTTGACAAAATTGTTTCATGTTTTCAAAATCAAAGCTCTAGCACAAATATAGCAATCGATGCTTTTCCTCTATGGAGGACCATTCTTTTACTTTCATTGTTGAGTCAGTTCACCTATTTCTCTCCACCTCAAGAAGCAAACACTTGTGAACTGTGCATTGATTCCTACATACTTGCATATTGCACTTATTATATTACTCTATGTTGACAATATCCATGAGATATACATGTTACAAGTTGAAAACACCCGCTGAAACTTAATCTTCCTTTGTGTTGCTTCAATACCTTTACTTTGATTTATTGCTTTATGAGTTAACTATTATGCAAGACTTATTGATGCTTGTCTTGAAGTACTATTCATGAAAAGTCTTTGCTATATGATTCACTTGTTTACTCATGTCATATACATTGTTTTGATCGCTGCATTCACTACATATGCTTTACAAATAGTATGATCAAGGTTATGATGGCATGTCACTCCAGAAATTATCTTTGTTATCGTTTTACCTGCTCGGGACGAGCAGAACTAAGCTTGGGGATGCTGATACGTCTCCGACGTATCGATAATTTCTTGTGTTCCATGCCACATTATTGATGATATCTACATGTTTTATGCACACTTTATGTCATATTCGTGCATTTTCTGGAACTAACCTATTAACAAGATGCCGAAGTGCCAGTTGCTGTTTTCTGCTATTTTTGGTTTCAGAAATCCTAGTAAAGAAATATTCTCGGAATTGGACGAAATCAACGCCCAGGGTCCTATTTTGCCACGAAGCTTCCAGAAGACCGAAGAGGAGACGAAGTGGGGCCACGAGGCAGCCAAACCCTAGGGCGGCGCGGCCCCTGCCTTGGCCGCGTGGCCCTATGGTGTGGGCCCCTCGTGCCGCCTCTTGACCTGCCCTTCCGCCTACTTAAAGCCTCCGTCGCGAAACCCCTAGTACCGAGAGCCACGATACGGAAAACCTTACTGAGACGTCGCCGCCGCCAATCCCATCTCGGGGGATTCAGGAGATCGCCTTCGGCACCCTGCCGGAGAGGGGAATCATCTCCCGGAGGACTCTACGCCGCCATGGTCGCCTCCGGAGTGATGTGTGAGTAGTCTACCCCTGGACTATGGGTCCATAGCAGTAGCTAGATGGTTGTCTTCTCCTCACTGTGCTTAATTGTCGGATCTTGTGAGCTGCCTAACATGATCAAGATCATCTATCTGTAATTCTATATGTTGCGTTTGTTGGGATCCGATGAATAGAGAATACTTGTTATGTTGATTATCAAAGTTATGTCTATGTGTTGTTTATGATCTTGCATGCTCTCCGTTACTAGTAGATGCTCTGGCCAAGTAGATGCTTGTAACTCCAAGAGGGAGTATTTATGCTCGATAGTGGGTTCATGTCTCCGTGAATCTGGGGAAGTGACAGAAATCTCTAAGATTATGGATGTGCTGTTGCCACTAGGGATAAAACATTGGTGCTATGTTCGAGGATGTAGTTACTGATTACATTACGTGCAATACTTAATGCAATTGTCTGTTGTTAGCAACTTAATACTGGAGGGGGTTCGGATGATAACCTGAAGGTGGACTTTTTAGGCATAGATGCATGCTGGATAGTGGTCTATGTACTTTGTCGTAATGCCCAATTAAATCTCACTATAATCATCATAATATGTATGTGCATGGTCATGCCCTCCTTATTTGTCAATTGCCCAACTGTAATTTGTTCACCCAACATGCTGTTTATCTTATGGGAGAGACACCTCTAGTGAACTGTGGACCCCGGTCCAATTCTCTATACTGAAATACAATCTACTGCAATACTGTTCTACTGTTTTCTGCAAACAATCATCATCCACACTATACATCTAATCCTTTGTTACAGCAAGCCGGTGAACCTCACTGTTTCGTTGGGGCAAAGTACTTTGGTTGTGTTGTGCAGGTTCCACGTTGGCGCCGGAATCTCTGGTGTTGCGCCGCACTACATCCCGCCGCCATCAACCTTCAACGTGCTTCTTGGCTCCTACTGGTTCCATAAACCTTGGTTTCATACTGAGGGAAAACTTGCCGCTGTACGCATCACACCTTCCTCTTGGGGTTCCCAACGGACGTGTGCTGTACGCGTATCACTCTTGTAGCCCTACACAATTAATGGTGTTCATCATCCAACAAGAGAGTGTAGAGTGGTTTTATTATGTGATCAATGTTGAGAGTGTCCACTAGTGAAAGTATGATCCCTAGGCCTTGTTTCCAAATACTGCAATCATCGCTTATTTACTGTTTTACTGCATCTTTACTTCCTGCAATATTACTACCATCAACTGGACGCCAGCAAGCTATTTTCTGGCACCGTTACTACTGCTCATATACATTCATACCACTTGTATTTCACTATCTCTTCACCGAACTAGTGCACCTATACATCTGACAAGTGTATTGGGTGTGTTGGGGACACAAGAGACTTCTTGTATCATGATTGCAGGGTTGCTTGAGAGGGATATCTTTGACTTCTTCCTCCCTGAGTTCGATAACCTTGGGTGATCCACTTAAGGGAAAACTTGCTGCTGTTGTACAAACCTCTGCTCTTGGAGGCCCAACACTGTCTACAGGAAAAGAAGCGCGCGTAGACATCAAGCTATTTTCTGGCACCGTTGCCGGGGGGAAAGGTAAAAGACACTCACACTCCGGTCCCAGGCAACTAAGCTATTTTCTGGCGCCGTTGTAAGTGCTCAAAGCTATTTCCTTTAGATCCTGCAATTGCACCTTTTTGTTTCTTATTTTTATTTTCACTAGTTTGGCATAATGGAAAGCAACTATGAGCTTTTTAATCTATTTCCTGAGTTAAGACATGGATTGTTTGCTGCGAAAATTAAAAAACCTATGGAATCTTATTTGCATGCTAGTAGTAATGATATTAGTATGAACGCTTTGAACACCATTTTTCCTAATGATATGGAAAATTCTAAGCTTGGGGAAGCTGGTTTTGATGAGCATGATATTTTTAGTCCCCCAAGCATTGAGGAGGAAATTTTCTTTGATGATACTTTGCCTCCTATTTATGATGATTATAATGATAGTGGTCTTTTGGTGCCGCCTACTATGGAGGATAAATTTTATTATGATTATACTATGCCTCCTACACTTGATGAGAATAATAATGATAGCTACTTTGTTGAATTTGCTCCCACTATAATTAATAAGAATGACTATGCTTATGTTGGGAGTAGTAATAATTTTATGCATGTAGCTCATGATAAGAATGTTTCATTTGATAGTTATATTGTTGAGTTTGCTCATGATGCTACTGGATATTATTATGAGAGAGGAAAATATGGTTGTAGAAATTTTCATGTTACTAAAATACCTCTCTATATGCTGAAATTTTTGAAGTTACATTTGTTTTGTCTCCCTATGCTACTCACTTTGTTCTTCATAAATTTGTTTATTTACAAGATTCCTTTTAATAGGAAGTGGGTTAGGCTTAAATTTGCTCCATACTTGCTTTTTGATGCTCTATTTTGCTTCAACTCTTATTTCTTGGGAGTGCATCATTGAAATTGTTGAGCCCATCTTAATGGCTATAAAGAAAGCACTTCTTGGGAGATAACCCATGTTTTTTATTTTACTACAGTACTTTTGTTTTATATTTGAGTCTTAGAAGTTGTTACTACTGTAGCAACCTCTCCTTATCTTTATTTTATTGCATTGTTGTGCCAAGTAAAGTCTTTAATAGTAAGGTTGATACTAGATTTGGATTACTGCGCAGAAACAGATTTCTATCTGTCACGAATTTGGGCAGGGTTCTCTGTAGGTAACTCAGAAAAATCTGCCAATTTACGTGAGTGATCCTCAGATATGTACGCAACTTTCATTCAATTTGAGCATTTTCATCTGAGCAAGTCCAGTGCCTCTAAAAAATTCGTCTTTACGGACTATTCTGTTTTGGCAGATTCTGCCTTTTATTTCGCATTGCCTCTTTTGCCTTGTTGGATGGATATCTTTGTTCCATTAAATTTCAGAAGCTTTGTGCAATGTCCAGAAGTGTTAAGAATGATTATGTCACCTCTGAACATGTGAATTTTTGATTATGCACTAACCCTCTAATGAGTTTGTTTTGAGTTTGGTGTGGAGGAAGTTTTCAAGGGTCAAGAGAGGAGGATGATATATGATCAAGAAGAGTGAAGAGTCTAAGCTTGGGGATGTCCCCGTGGTTCATCCCTGCATATTTCAAGAAGACTCAAGCATATAAGCTTGGGGATGCCCAAGGCATCCCCTTCTTCATCGACAACTTATCAGGTCACTTCTCTTGAAACTATATTTTTATTCCGTCACATCTTATGTACTTTACTTAGAGCGTCTGTGTGCTTTTATTTTCATTTTGTTATTTTCATTCTCTGAATAAATTTATGCTTATGTGGGAGAGAGACACGCTCCATTGGTTCATATGAACACATGTGTTCTTAGCTTTACTTTTAATGTTCATGGCGAAGGTTGAAACTGCTTCGTTAATTGTTATATGGTCGGAAACAGAAAATGCTGCATGTGGTAGTGGTATAATGAAACACTTGCATAATCTTGTAGATCATTGAGCTTTGATAACTTGATTCTTTGCAAACGTTTTGAGGTATTTAGATGGTAAGGCTTGCTGGATAAATAAGTTAAAATTAGTAGTGGATTGTTGTCTTTAAGCTTGTGCCGTACTACAAACTCTATTTAAATAGTTGAAGGTGTAGTTGGACTTGATAGCTTTCCATGTCTGAGAGTTTATCGTAATAACTAAGTTGTGCTGAAGGTCGAGGGAGCTAGCGGGGTACTTGTGCCACCGTGAACGGCCCTCCTTGGAGTAAATTTTAATCATGCTCTTAATGATGAACCTGCTAGTTGTTTGCAATAAGCTTCTGAGTTCTTTTTGACTAATGTTAAGCTACGGTTTTTGGCACTTCCACCATTCAAATTTGCTAGCCTCTTCGGTACTGTGCATTGCCTTTTGCTCACATCGAGAATTGTGCATACTTCGCTAGTACATCCAAACCCGTGGGAGGACTTTCTCTTGTTCTCCTACACATAAGCCATACATCTTCCTCAAAACAGCCACCATACCTACCTACCACAGCATTTCCATAGCTGTTCCGAGATATATTGCCATGCAACTTCCATTTTACATTACATGTTGTCATTTATTATTTATATATTGCTTTGCATGATTCTATACAGCTGATGTGTGGTTTACCCATGTTACGCTAGATCATTGCACATCCTGCTACACTGGCAGAGGCATACAGTTTTATACATCATGTTTCATTCATTATGAGTTATTTGTACCAAAAAGTGTGTTGTCATATTAGGATGTTGCCCCTAAAAGTGAAAAGAGCCATGGAGGCCATCAAAAAGAGAAAAAGGAAAGAAAGAAAAAAAATAGAAAAGGAAAAGAAAATGAAAAAAAAGAAAAAGAGAGAAAGAAAAAGGGGTCAGCATTACTATCTTATATCCACACTTGTGCTCATGTTTTAGCACCTGCATTATTCATAGTCATCATTTGTGCTCATGTGTAGCACCTACACTTCATATGAGAGAGTTTTCATGTTTTACTAGTATAACTATGTGGGGAATTTACACTATAGAACTTGGGTTGTATATTCCAGTGATGAGCCTCCTCAAAAGTGCTCTAGGTCTTCGTGAGCAACCAAGTTGGATGCACCCCCACTAGTTCCATTGGAGAGCTTTCATACACATATAGCTCTATGTGCATCCGTTGCATGGCAATCACTACTCCTTGCATAGCTTCGATTATAAGATTTCCTCTTGTCTAATAATCACTTATAGCTTTGTAAGACTTTCCTCCATTTGGCCTTCCAAACCCCGATTAACATTCTTTATGACATAACATCCTGGTGCTAATACCAAATGCTTGCGCTCACCGGTTGAGTAGACTTCGAAACAGTTGATTCATGACGTTCATGTTTATGTTTACTTGACTGAATCCTTCTTATGTTGTGAAAATTTACTTGATGCTTGGAATGAAGGATAGAACTTCTACGCTGAATACTTAACACATCTTTAATGAACTTTGTACGGTTTCATGTCTTTAAAGCAATAGTTCATGAAAACTTCTAGCTTGTTTAACTCTTGCATTATCATCTCTTATATCAATATGGACATTTGCTTTGAATGATTTGATCTCAGTTCATATGCTTTACATCATTATTGGATCAAGATTATGTTGGTAGCATGTCACTACAGAAATTATCTTTGTTATCGTTTACCTACTCGAGGACGAGTAGGAACTAAGCTTGGGGATGCTGATTCTTCTCCAAGGTATCTATAATTTCTGATGTTCCATGCTTGTTTTATGACAATACCTACATGTTTTGTTCACACTTTATATCGTTTTTATGCATTTTCCGGAACTAACCTATTGACAAGATGCCGAAGTGCCAGTTCCCGTTTTCTGCTGTTTTTGGTTTCAGAAATCCTAGTAAGGAAATATTCTCGGAATTGGACGAAATCAACGCCTAGAACCTTATTTTGCCCGGAAGCTTCCAGAGAGCCAGAGAGGGACCAGAGGGGAGCCCTGGGGGCCCCACACATGTGGGCGGCGTGGCCCAAGGGGGGCGCCCCCTGATAACCCACAAGTATAGGGGATCGCAGCAGTCTTCGCGGGTAGTAAAACCCAATTTATTGATTCGACACAAGGGGAGACAAAGAATACTTGAAAGCCTTAACAGCGGAGTTGTCAATTCAGCTGCACCTGGAAATAGACTTGCTCGCAAGAGTTTATCAAGAGGTAACAGCTTTATAGCGGTAGTGATAGTGAAATAACAGCAGCAGAGTAACAAAGACAGCAGTAGTGATTTTAGTAAACAGCAGGATTAAAATACTGTAGGCACAGGGATGGATGACGGGCGTTGCATGGATGAGAGAAACTCATGTAACAATCAAAGCAGGGCATTTGCAGATAATAATAAAATGGTGTCCAAGTACAAAGCAATCAATAGGCATGTGTTCCATATATAGTCGTACGTGCTCGCAATGAGAAACTTGCACAACATCTTTTGTCCTACCAGCCGGTGGCAGCCGGGCCTCTAGGGAATCTACTGGATATTAAGGTAGTCCTTTTAATAGAATACCGGAGCAAAGCATTAACACTCCGTGAACACATGTGATCCTCAATTCACTACCATCCCCTCCGGTTGTCCCGATTCTGTCACTTCGGGGCCTTTGGTTCCGGACAGCGAAATGTATATACAACTTGCAGGTAAGATCATAAAATAATGCATATCATGATGAAACAATAACATGTTCAGATCTGAGATCATGGCACTCGGGCCCTAGTGACAAGCATTAAGCATAACAAGTTGCAACAATATCATCAAAGTACCAATTACGGACACTAGGCACTATGCCCTAACAATCTTATGCTATTACATGACCAATCTCATCCAATCCCTACCATCCCCTTCAGCCTACAGCGGGGGAATTACTCACACATGGATGGGGGAAGCATGGCTGGTCGATGGAGAGGCGTCGGTGATGATGATGGCGATGATCTCCTCCAATTCCCCGTCCCGGCGGAGTGCCAGAACAACGACTTCTGGCCCCCAAGACGGAGTTTCGCGATGTGGCGGCGTTCTGGAGGGTTTCTGGCGACTTCGACTTCTGCCTCGCGATTTTTAGATCGAACCCTTTAAATAGTCCAGAGGAGGGCGTCGGAGGCCGGCCGAGGGGGCCACACACTAGGGCGGTGCCCCCCCTGGGCCGCGTCGGCCTGGTGTGTGGGGCCCTCGGGCCTCCACCTGGCTTGCCCTTCTGGCTCCCTGAGTCTTCTGGTAAAATAGGCCCTTTGGTATAAATTCCGAGGATTTTCCCGAAAGTTGAATTTCTGCACAAAAACAAGACACCAGAGCAATTCTGCTGAAAACAGCGTTAGTCCGTGTTAGTTGTATCCAAAATACTCAAATTAGAGGCAAAACAATAGCAAAAGTGTTCGGGAAAGTAGATACGTTTTGGACGTATCAACTCCCCCCAAGCTTAGCTTATTGCTTGTCCTCAAGCAATTCAGTTAACAACTGAGTGCGATAAAAGTACTTTCACGAACACATTTGCTCATATGATGTAAATATTCTCATGATATGGCTAACACTTAGGCAGTTCATAATAAGATACATGCAAATAAGATCATCTAACAGCTATGTCAATCATGGAAAGGTACCAACAATTAATAATAAGCATCATGAATCATGTCTATAAGCAATGTTCATAAAAGAGTATGATAAAGTGGTATCTCGCTTGCCCGAATTTGAATAGCAAAACATAAATGCCCAGGCACCTCTGAGGTTCATAGAAAGACTAGAAATAGAGTTTGTCAAAGATAAAGGCATCAAAGTTATACCACAGTCAATCATATTTTGGGACAAGCATATTATACTAAGAATGACAGTTGTGCTCTCAAGAGAGTGCTCAAGGAAAGGATGGAGACACAACATAAAAGTAAAAGATTGACCCTTCGCAGAGGGAAGCAGGGATTAACATGCGCTAGAGATTTTCATTTTTAAAACAGGAGTGAAATCATTTTGAGAGGTGTTTGTTGTTGTCAACGAATGGTAATGGGTACACCAACTACCTCGCCAACCAGACTTTCAAGAGCGGCTCCCATGAAGGACGTTATTTCTACCAGCAAGGTAGATCATCCCTCTTCTCTTTTGTTTACACATGTACTTTAGTTTTATTATGGGCGACACTCCCCCCAACCTTTGCTTACACAAGCCATGGCTAACCGAATCCTCGGGTGCCTTCCATCAATCTCATACCATGGAGGAGTGTCTATTTGCAAAATTAAGTTGCTTACTGATAAATCAGAGCAAAACATGTGAAGAGAATTATTAATGAAGTTATTAGTTGGGGCTGGGCACCCCGTTGCCAGCTCTTATTATGAAAGTCCGTCAAAAGTAAATGACAAGGTTGAAAGATAAACACCACATACTTCCTCATGAGCTATAAAACATTAACACAAATTGAGAAGCATTTTGAAGGTTTTAAAGGTAGCGCATGAGAATTTACTTGGAATGGTTTGAAATGCCATGCATAGGTATTTATGGTGGACACTTTGGAACAACTTGGTTTTCAGGGGTTTGGAAGCACGAGCAGCGTTCCCGCTCAGTACAAGTGAAGGCTAGCAATAGACTAGGGAGCGACAAATCAAGAGAGCAGTCACTGTCATAATCATGCGTGCGGCAAAAGAAATTAACGGAGGCATAAAAGTGATACAAGAACTCTGAAGCAATGTAGATCATCGAGGCTTAATTGACTTTTGTTCAGTCATATGCATGCGTGAGCATGTGCCAAGTCAATTCAAATGAATTATTCAGAGGAGGATACCTATTTATGAATAAAACAATGCAAGCAAACATCCATGACATGCTACTCATATTAATAAATTGGAGCTAAACATGAGAGATATGAACTACTAGACTCTCTTAAAATGACATATACCTCACATGAACCAACTAAGCATGCTCACATGGATGAGTATATGTACAGAAATGAAAACAAATAGAGTTCATACCAGCCTCTCACCACAATCCAATTGTCGTAGATCGTCATTATTGCCTTTCACTTGTGTAGCTTAGATAATATGAAATGAAAACCACGCTCCAGCCACCGAAGACCATTGAACTCAAAATGAACTTTACAAACCAAAGAAGAACAGCAAATATTTTTGGTGTTTTCGAATTGGAAACAAGAACAAAAGGAAACAAGCAAACAAGCAAACAAAGCAAAATCTTTTTGGATTTTCTTATTGCAAACCAACAATAGCAAATAAAGCAAAATAAATGCAAGAAACCAAAATAAACAAATGATGAAGATAAACAACAAAAATATTTTTGGTATTTTTGTGTTTTAGGAAAGAAACAAAGCAAAAACAAGAAAATGAAAACTAGAAAAGTCACATAAACACAAAGCAGCAGGAATTCGTCAAACTTGACAGCAGTACAGTACTCGATTTTTAAGAAATTCTTCCACTGCTCAAATCGAAAAGTTTTCAACTAATGGAAGTTAGATAACAACCTGGGGAACATGCATAAAAATTAGCTTCACAAAATATCGTTCTGGCTATTTTTGAGAATTTTTTCGGTAACAGTCCAGAATCTGTTTTCAGGCAGCACTTCCCCAAATATCATCTCCCTCTCATTAGAAAACCACTCAAAGAAACTAAACAAGTATATACAAGTATCCAGCAACCATAATATGCAAAGAATGAGTGATGCCGGTATAGCTCCCCCCAAGCTTAGGCTTTTGGCCTAAGTGGAGTTCAATCCCATGGTGCCCATGAAGTAGCACCTCCGTAGTACGAAGACGGATCATATTCCGGGTATGTGCTAGAAGAAGCACCCGGATACGTGACGGTATAGTCGTAGGAGGGCTCGGCGTCCTCGGAGTCATGCTGCTGGTGGAAGCCTTGTATCTTCAGTTTCTCCTCCACCTCCTCCTTAGAACGCGACCATGGTTTCCTATGCAGAAGAAAAGCGTGGAGGCTCCACATGTCCAAAATGTTGATGCGAAGAACTTGCTGCATCGGATGACGAGTCGAGGTGTTCCTCGGCCTCCTCCGTGTTGTCTCTTGCATGATGGTCTCCTCCCTCTATGTGTGCATTCAGTGCACCTTCTATGACTGACCAATCCTCCCTGGAATCAAGGTTAAATAGAACAGGCGCAGGCAATCTTACTAGTTTTTCAGTTTTCTTAGTTATTCTCCAAGCTTTCTTATAAAATATCATCTTGTAAAACAGGTTACCCAAATTAGATGAATCAGAAACAAATTCATGTTTAATCATGGAGACTATGTCAAGTTTTTCTATGGGAAGTTGAATATCAAGATGGTGTGGTTCTACTCCATGCAAAGCTAGTAAACGAGAGGCGATGAGACCTCCACAAATTCCGCCCTTCTCACGGTTAGTAGCAAGTCTATAAGCTATCAACGCACCCAAATTATAAGCCTTACTACCTTGCAGTGCAGCAGCTAGAAAAGCTAAATCCTGGATAGATAGTTTACTACCATTCTTTCTAGCAAGAACGCATTTAGTAATGAAATAAGCAAAGTAGCGGATAGCTGGGAGTTGAATGCTACTGATTTTACCACCATCCTCTGAGAAGCTCCTTCCATGACAAATCATCTCGAAGAGGTTTAAGAGCTCTCGCGGCGATCCCCTTATCTTCTCGCATGATCCCCATTGCGGTACTCTAATTGCTGTACAAAAATCATTGAATGGCAAGTTGACAGTTTTATTATAAATTTTATACTGAACGATGGGGTTAGATTGTGACCAATTGAACTTAAAATTCTGCACAACAGACATAGTCAATTTTGCATATTGGCATGGTTCTCCGTCAACAAAATCATTCAACCCTGCACGAGAAATTAGATTCTGAACATCTCCCAAGATTCCTGCACTTCTCATGAAATCTATGCACGGGTAGTAAGAGGGGTATACTCCCTCTTCGCGGTTCACTCTCATGACTTGTTGCACCTCCAATTCTTGTTGGTTTAGTTGATGTCTATTCCACTCCATTTTCTGAAATTTTTCAACAAACATTATAAAATTTAATTTGGTGACATATAATTGAGGGGAACTACCATAGGAACTTGCTAGAGTACTAATCATGCATCAAAACTAGTTTATACAACTTAGAACAAGCATGCAAGCTCACTAAATATGTTACCTACAGCAGCAAAATATTCAAGATATACTCAACCAAACAAAATTCTACTTGGATAATCGGAGGAGTCACATACCGGAGAGCAAATGTGCCAAATTTCAGACAGAAATCTGGGCTGAGCAAAGAGATCGAGAAATCTTGAGCTCTTGAGCAGAAACACGAGTGAGAGAAAGCTGGTGCTGATTTTTTCAGGAGAGAGAAGAGTGTGGGAGGAAGAGATGCTAAAGTGGGGCAAGGGGGAGCCCACACACCAGGGTGGCGCGCCGTCCTTGCTGGCCGCGCCGGCCTGTGGGGTGCCACCCTGGGGTGTCCCACTGGTCATCCCCAGGTGCTCCCAGGTGCATTTTCGAAAAATATGACCAACGGTATAATTTTTGTGAATTTTTGAAAACTTTGAAAAATGCACATTTCTGGGTATTAAGTTTATTATTACTGGACAGGAAAAATTTTGAAATCTCTAATTAACTAAGGAACTTTGCAAAACAAAAGTGCTACAGCAAGTAGAACAAGTGGAGGAAGAAAGAGATGTTGTTTACCTCCTCTATGCGTATAAAAAGTATTTGTTAACAAGGTTGATCAAGTCTTGCCACCAAATAAATTTTACATAGCATAAGAAGAAATAAACCTCAAATCAATCGTGTTACCTTGAATTGTATTGATATGGATCCAATCATAAGATTTTGATAACCTTCTTTAGGCTCATATATAGGACAATCAATAGTTCCAACTTTGATAGTTCTCACGTTAGAAATGGTATTAACTCCACATACTTTATCAATCTTCTTGGGGAAATAGACGGTATGCTCCTTATCATCAACATTGAAAGTAACTTTTCCTTTATTGCAATCAATAACAGCCCCTGCGGTGTTAAGAAAAGGTCTCCCAAGAATAATAGACATATTATTGATACGCGTACAACACGCGACAGTTGGGAACCCCAAGAGGAAGGTGTGATGCGTACAGCGGCATGTTTTCCCTCAGTATGAAACCAAGGTTTAATCGAACCAGTAGGAGCCAAGAAGCACGTTGAAGGTTGATGGCGGCGAGATGTAGTGCGGCGCAACACCAGGGATTCCGGCGCCAACGTGGAACCTGCACAACACAAACCAAGTACTTTGCCCCAACGAAACAGCGAGGTTGTCAATCTCACCGGCTTGCTGTAACAAAGGATTAGATGTATAGTGTGGATGATGATTGTTTGCATAGAACAGTAGAACAAGTATTGCAGTAGATTGTATTTCAGTATAGAGAATTGGACCGGGGTCCACAGTTCACTAGAGGTGTCTCTCCCATAAGATAAACAGCATGTTGGGTGAACAAATTACAGTTGGGCAATTGACAAATAAAGAGGGCATGACCATGCACATACATATTATGATGAGTATAGTGAGATTTAATTGGGCATTACGACAAAGTACATAGACCGCTATCCAGCATGCATCTATGCCTAAAAAGTCCACCTTCAGGTTATCATCCGAACCCCCTCCAGTATTAAGTTGCTAGCAACAGACAACTGCATTAAGTATTGCGCGTAATGTAATCAATAACTACATCCTCGGACATAGCATCAATGTTTTATCCCTAGTGGCAACAGCACATCCATAATCTTAGAGATTTCTGTCATTTCCCCAGATTCACGGAGACATGAACCCACTATCGAGCATAAATACCCCCTCCTGGAGTTAAGAGTAAAAACTTGGCCAGAGCCTCTACTAATAACGGAGAGCATGCAAGATCATAAACAACACATAGATATAAATTGATAATCAACATAACATGGTATTCTCTATTCATCGGATCCCAACAAACACAACATATAGAATTACAAATAGATGATCTTGATCATGTTCGGCAGCTCACAAGACCCGACAATTAAGCACAATGAGGAGAAGACAACCATCTAGCTACTGCTATGGACCCATAGTCCAGGGGTAGACTACTCACACATCACTCCGGAGGCGACCATGGCGGCGTAGAGTCCTCCGGGAGATGATTCCCCTCTCCGGCAGGGTGCCGGAGGCGATCTCCTGAATCCCCCGAGATGGGATTGGCGGCGGCAGCGTCTCTGGAAGGTTTTCCGTATCGTGGCTCTCGGTACTGGGGGTTTCGCGACGAAGGCTTTAAGTAGGCGGAAGGGTAGGTCAGGGGGCGACGCGAGGGGCCCAGGAGACAGGGCGGCGCGGCCAAGGGCTGTTCCGCGCCGCCTGCCCTCCTGGCCACCTCGTGGCCCCACTTCGTTGACTCTTCGGTCTTCTGGAAGCTTCGTGGCAAAATAGGACCCTGGGCGTTGATTTCGTCCAATTCCGAGAATATTTCCTTACTAGGATTTCTGAAACCAAAAACAGCAGAAAACATCAACTGGCACTTCGGCATCTTGTTAATAGGTTAGTTCCAGAAAATGCATAAATATGATGTAAAGTGTGCATAAAACATGTAGATACCATCAATAATGTGGCATGGAACATAAGAAATTATCGATACGTCGGAGACGTATCAGCATCCCCAAGCTTAGTTTCTGCTCGTCCCGAGCAGGTAAACGATAAACAAAGATAATTTCTGGAGTGACATGCCATCATAAGCTTGATCATACTATTGTAAAGCATATGAGCTGAGATCAAATCATTCAAAGCAAGTATCTATATTGATATAAGAGATGATAATGCAAGAGTTAGACAAGCTAGAAGTTTTCATGAACTATTGCTTTAAAGACATGCAACCGTACAAAGTTCATGAAGGATGTATTAAGTATTCAGCATAGAAGTTCTATCCTTCATTCCAAGCATCAAGTAAATTTTCACAACATAAGAAGGATTCAGTCAAGTAAACATAAACATGAACGTCATGAATCAACTGTTTCAAAGTCTACTCAACCGGTGAGCGCAAGCATTTGGTATTAGCACCAGGATGTTACGGCATAAAGAACGTTAATGGGGGTTTGGAAGGCCAAATGGAAGAAAGGCTTGCAAAGCTGTAAATGACCATTAGACAAGAGGAAGCCTTATGATCGATGCTATGCAAGGAGTAGTGATTGCCATGCAACGGATGCACATAGAGCTATATGTGTATGAAAGCTCTCCAATGGAACTAGTGGGGGTGCATCCAACTTGGTTGCTCACGAAGACCTAGAGCACTTTTGAGGAGGCTCATCATTGGAATATACAACCCAAGTTCTATAGTGTAAATTCCCCACATAGTTATACTAGTGATGACCCACAAGTATAGGGGGTGTATCGTAGTATCTTCGATAAGTAAGAATGTCGATCCCAACGAGGAGCAGAAGGTGTTGACAAGCAGTTTCGATGAAGGATTCACTGTAAATGCTCACAGACAAGTATTCAGGGGTTTTGATGTAACAGTTGAATAAAGTACGAGTAAGTAAAGTGCGAGAGTAACAATTGCAGCGAGTGGCCCAATCCTTTTTAGCACAAAGGACAAGCCGGTTTGTTTACTTATAATGACCAAACGTTCTCGAGGACACACGGGATTTTAGTCTAGTGCTTTCGCTACATACGGCTAAATAATCTTCATTGTTATGATAAGTGTTGTGTGGGTGAACCTATGCTAATGTACCGCCCTTCCTAGGACTAATACATACTTGTGATTATACCCCTTGCAAGCATCCGCAACTACAAGAAAGTAATTAAGAATAAATCTAACCACAGCCTTAAACTCTGAGATTCTGCTATCCCTCCTGCATCGATATACCAACGGGGGTTTAGGTTTCTGTCACTCCGGCAACCCCGCAATTGGCAAACGAGTACAAGATGCATTCCCCTAGGCCCATAAAGGTGAAGTGTCATGTAGTCGACGTTCACATAACACCACTAGAAGAATAACACCACAACTTAAATATCATAACATTGAATATTACTCAACCATAGTTCACTACTAACATTTAGACTTCACCCATGTCCTCAAGAACTAAACGAACTACTCACGAGAAATCATATGGAACATGATCAGAGGTGATATGATGATGAATAACAATCTGAACATAAACCTTGGTCCAAC
Source organism: Lolium perenne (assembly GCF_019359855.2). Taxonomy (NCBI): domain Eukaryota; kingdom Viridiplantae; phylum Streptophyta; class Magnoliopsida; order Poales; family Poaceae; genus Lolium; species Lolium perenne. The sequence continues at coordinate 255,109,770 of NC_067246.2, read as the reverse complement.
GGTTTCACTCAATAGCATCAACAACAAGTAGAAATCGATACCGGGAGAGTTTCCCCTATCAAACAATCAAGATCAAACCCAAATTGCTACGGCGGTGACGATGTCCAGCGGTGGAGACAGCGGTGATGATGGTGGAGATGATGATGATGGTGATGGAGATGATGTCCAGCTCGATGACGGTGACGATGGCGTCGATTTCCCCCTCCCGGAGGGAATTTCCCCGGCGGATCTCAGCCCGCCAGAGAGCTCTTTTCTCTCTGGTGTTCTCCGCCCCGCAGAGGCGGCTGTAACTCTTCGCGAGGTACCCTCTGTGGCTTAGGTCTTCGGGACGAAGGATTTCGCGAAGAAAAGGAGGCGAAAGGGGCTGTGGGGCCCCCTCACCACCAGGTGGCGCGGCCAGGCCATGGGCCGCGCCGCCCTATGGTCTGGGCCCACCTTGGGTCCAGCTGGCTCCCCCTTCTGGCTTCCTTCGTCATCTGGAAAAATAGGATTTTTGGTATAATTTCCTTCCACAGTTGATCTTCCGAAATATTGCGTTCTGACGGTGCTTTTTCCAGCAGAATCCTGGCTCCGGTGCTCGATCCTCCAATAATGATGAAACATGCAAAATAGATGAAATAACATAAGTATTATGTCCAAATATGAAATATATCAATGAATAACAGCAAATTATGATACAAAATAGTGATGCAAATTGGACGTATCAACTCCCCCAAGCTTAGACTTCGCTTGTCCCCAAGCGAAACTGAACTCAAGAACGGGACCACATGTTTATGGAGTGAAGAGTCGATAAATAAAATACGGACAAGAAGCATCATATCCATTCACACAAGACATTCTAGTAAACAACTTCCTCATATAACTCAACTTGAAACAAGTACAAAGTAATCACAAATAAAGGTGCATAAGAAATCATAGTTGGTGATGGCAAACTTCGTTCTTGGTCAGAGAACAATTAACAGATTATACTTATCTCATTGAGCAGCGCTCTCATGTTAAAGTTTATATGGCACAACTTGCATACTCAATCATAATAGTCTCCTCATAATCATTGATAACTTGCAAAGCTATATTCATTCAGATAAAACTTGTACTAAACAAGGAAGAATAAAGACATGATGAAGCAAATCACAATATAATGGTTTGATCACAACAACTCAAATGCTTGCTTGAGATGGAGGGAAATAGGTTTACTGACTCAACATAAAGTAGAAGACAGGCCCTTCGCAGAGGGAAGCAGGGATTAAATCATGTGCTAGAGCTTTTCAGTTTTGAAATCATATAGAGATAATAAAAGTAACATTTTGAGAGGTGTTTGTTGTTGTCAACGACTGGTAGCGGGTACTCTAACCCCCTTGCCAGACAACCTTCAAAGAGCGGCTCCCATTTTATTTTTGTTTTGTATGGCACTCCTTCCAACCTTTCTTTCACAAACCATGGCTAACCGAATCCTCGGGTGCCTGCCAACAATCTCATACCATGAAGGAGTGCCTTTTTATCTTAGTTTTATTATGATGACACTCCCCCCAACCTTTGCTTACACAAGCCATGGCTAACCGAATCCTTCGGGTGCCGTCCATCAATCACATACCATGGAGGAGTGTCTATTTAGTTTAATTAATTTGGGACTGGGAATCCCATTGCCAGCTCTTTTTGCAAAATTATTGGATAAGCGGATGAAGCCACTAGTCCATTGGTGAAAGTTGCCCAACAAGATTGAAAGATAAAACACCACATACTTCCTCATGAGCTATAAAACATTGACACAAATAAGAGATAATAAGTTTTGAATTGTTTAAAGGTAGCACACGAAGTATTTACTTGGAATGGCAGAAAATACCATGTAGTAGGTAGATATGGTGGACACAAATGGCATAGGTTTGGGTTAAGGTTTGGATGCACGAGAAGTATTCCCTCTCAGTACAGGTCTTTGGCTAGCAAGATTAATTAGCAAGCATAAGAGTCGAGGGAAACAAACAAATATACATGTGATATAACAATCATACATCTTCCTTGTAAGCACAAACAATTTTAACTTCAGAATAATAAGCTATGAGCTAACATGAAAGAAAGACAATGAAACAACTACATGTATTTCTCTTTTCTATTTAAACCTCAAAGTGTTGTTGCTATTGACCAATGCTAAGTTTGCCAAAACCAAATAGATTTATTCAATGCTCCCAAAGTGATACCAATACTAACAACAAGGTAAATCATATAATAGAGATTGCAAACTAAAATAAGATGTGCAATATGTAAATGATAAGACTTCTCATTAATATTCCATAACGATAACTCACACCAAGGGATATATAGACAACTAACTAAAGGAGAGATACTTCCAAACTGCAACCCATCTTATATGATAACTTCCCTACTCATGATATGACACTACTTGACAGTAAAAAGTAAAAGGTAGTGATGATATGATACCGCGGCACTCCCCCAAGCTTGGAACAAACCAAGGGGATGCCAATACCGATGATGAATTACTCCTTTGGCGATGGTGGTGATGAATTCCTGACAAGCTTCTCAACAAGCTCCTGAAGCTCATCAATCTTGTACGTGAGGTTGCGAATCATCTCCGAATTCTGCTCGACGTGGTTAAGAAGTACGTCCGATGGCGAGTCCCAATTCTTGGAGTTATTTCCCCACTCTTCACTCGCAGGCTTCATCCTTCCTGCAGTGTTAGAACGATCTATGTCCCAATTGCTAGGCAGTGCTGCCCTGGGAGTCCTTTCAATTTGATTATTGAAAATTAGATTGCGGAAGGGATGGTGAGTGCCTGATAAAGATGTCTTCGGAGCTAGGTAATGACGTGGAACCCCTCCTCCGGTGCGAATTCTTGCGCTTTTGTTTGCACTAAAAGGGTTGTCCACCACCTTGATGCTTGCGATGGTAGCACGCGGGTGTGCGCGCGAGTCTTCCTCCACCTCTTCTTCATCCTCTTCCTTGACGCTCTTGTCCTCCTCTTTCCACCCAAGATCTTGATTGTCTTCATCCGGAAGCTCCTTGCCCTTGTTCTTGGATACCATGGTGCTTCTAAACTGAAAACAGATCCTGGCAGAAACAGCTCGAAACAAAACACGTCGAGAAAGCGATATACGGACCTCCAGGGGTTCGGGGGATTATATAGCAAAAAATTTCACAACAAAAGGAAAGTACCAGGTCGAACCAGAGTCGGAAAGGGGCGACGAGGCGGCCAGACCATAGGGCGGCGCGGCCTAGCTGGGGCCCGCGCCGGCCTATGGTGGCACGCCCTCGTGCGTCTTTTCCACTCCGTTTCGATCTCGTAATTTTTCATATTTTCCAAAAACAGCAAAAATATTGTTCGGAAAGTAAATTGCGAACTTTTCATTACCAGTACTGTTACCTATTCAAAGTCGAGTTCTGGCGGACTGTCAACTTGTCCTTTGATGAAAGCCTCCGGTGTTTCCACTCGAATAATATCAACATCAACATTATAGGAATCACCTGAGATATAATGCTTGAGTCTTTGTGCATTTACCACTTGTGTGGCATTGCCTTGGAGAGAGCTAATTTTAATTGCTCCTGAACGATACACCTCCTCAACAACATATGGTCCTTCCCATTTTGAGAGTAATTTCCCTGCAAAGAATCTGAGACGAGACCGATACAATAGGACTTTATCCCCAATATTAAATTCTCTTTTGATAATCCTTCTATCATGCCATTTCTTAACTTTCTCTTTAAATAGTTTAGCATTTTCATAAGCTTCACTTCTCCATTCATCTAGAGAACTCAATTGCAACAATCTATTATTACCGGCAAGTTTAGGATCTTTATTTAATTCTCTAACTGCCCAATAAGCTTTGTGCTCTAGTTCTAAAGGTAAATGACAAGCTTTTCCATAAACATTTTATAAGGTGACATTCCCATGGGGTTTTTATAAGCAGTTCTGTAAGCCCAAAGTGCATCCTTCAATTTACTAGCCCAATTCTTTCTAGTTTTATTAACAGTCTTTTGCAAGATAGATTTAATCTCTCTATTTGATAATTCTACTTGCCCACTAGTTTGAGGATGATAAGCGGAAGCAATTCTATGATTAATACCATATCTAGCAAGAGTTTTTCTAAAACCACCATGAATAAAATGAGAACCTCCATCAGTTATAATATATCTAGGAACTCCAAATCTAGGGAAAATAATATCTAAAAGCATTCTTAAAGAGGTCTCACCATCAGCACTTTTTGTAGGTATGGCTTCCACCCATTTAGTAACATAATCAACAGCAACAAGTATATGAGTGTTACCTTCTGAAGAGGGAAAAGGTCCCATGAAGTCAAATCCCCAACAATCAAATGGTTCAATAACAAGAGTATAATTCATAGGCATTTCATTGCGTCTGGAGATATTACCAACCCTTTGGCATTCATCACAAGATAAAATAAACTTCCTCGCATCTTTGAAGAGAGTTGGCCAATAAAAACCTGATTGTAGAACCTTTTGCGTGGTTCTTTCTCCGGCGTGATGTCCTCCATAAGCACTACCATGACATTTACTCAATATCTCTTGTTGTTCATATTCGGGAACGCATCTTCGCAGAATACCATCCACTCCTTCTTTATATAAGTGTGGGTCATCCCAGAAATAATGCCTCAAGTCATAAAAGAATTTCCTCCTTTGCTGAGCTGAAAAGGTTGGAGGCAAGTACTTGGAAACAATAAAGTTAGCATAATCAGCATACCAAGTACTGTCTCGCGAACTCACCTTTATTGCAGCCAATTTTTCATTTGGAAAACTATCATTAACAGGAACAGGTTCATAAGCAATATTTTCCAATCTAGACAAATTATCAGCAACAGGATTATCAGCACCTTTCCTATCTACAATATGTAAATCAAATTCTTGCAACAGAAGTACCCATCTAATAAGCCTTGGCTTAGCATCTTTCTTTTGCATAAGGTATCTGATTGCAGCATGATCAGTATGAATAGTAACTTTTGAATCAACAATATAGGATCTAAACTTATCACAAGCAAAAACTACAGCTAACAATTCCTTTTCAGTAGTAGCATAATTTCTTTGAGCAGCATCAAGAGTTTTACTAGCATAATGAATAACATTCAATTTTTTATTTACCCGCTGTCCAAGAACAACGCCTACAGCAAAATCACTAGCATCACACATAATTTCAAATGGTAAATTCCAATCAGGGGGTTCAACTATAGGAGCAGTTGTTAAGGCTTTCTTTAGAGTTTCAAAAGTTTCCTTACAATCATCATCAAAAACAAAAGGTACATCTTTTTGAAGAAGATTAGTAAGAGGCTTTGAAATCTTGGAGAAATCTTTAATAAACCTCCTATAAAACCCAGCATGACCAAGAACACTACGAATACCTTTAACATCCCTAGGATAGGGCATCTTCTCAATTGCTTCAACTTTAGCTCTATCAACTTCAATACCTCTCTCGGAAATTTTATGTCCCAATACAATTCCTTCATTAACCATAAAGTGGCATTTCTCCCAACTAAGAACAAGGTTAGTTTCTTCACAGCTCTGCAAAACTTTATCGAGTTTTCGCAAGCAATTATCAAAAGAATTCCCATAGACAGAAAAATCATCCATGAATACCTCTACAATACTCTCGCAAAAACCATGAAAAATAGCAGACATGCATCTTTGAAAAGTAGCAGGAGCATTACATAAACCAAAAGGCATACGTCTATAAGCATAAGTTCCATAGGGACAAGTGAAAGTGGTTTTCTCTTGATCCTTAGTTTTAACAGCAATTTGTGAAAATCCATAATAACCATCAAGAAAACAAAAATGAGTATTTTTAGATAACCTTTCTAACATTTGATCAATAAAAGGCAAAGGGTAATGATCTTTTTTAGTAACTTTATTAACTTTTCGATAATCAATGCACATTCTATATCCTACAACTACTCTTTGAGGTATGAGCTCATCATTATCATTAGGCACAACAGTCATTCCTCCTTTCTTAGGAACACAATGCACAGGACTAACCCATCTACTATCAGCAATAGGATATATAATACCAGCGTCAAGAAGTCGTAATACCTCATTTCTTACCACATCCTTCATCTTAGGAATTAGACGACGCTGAGGTTCAACAACAGGCTTCGCATCATCTTCCATATTAATGGCGTGTTGGCAAATAGAGGGAGAAATCCCCTTCAAGTCATCAAGAATGTAGCCAATAGCACCTCGGTGTTTCTTCAATATTTCCAATAGCCTTTCTTCTTCAAACTCTGTAAGCTTGGAACTAATAATAACTGGATATATTTTCTTATCATCAATATGAGCATATTTAAGATTATCAGGCAAAGGTTTTAAATCAAAGACAGGATCTTCCTTTGGTGGCGGTGTTGTACCCAGATCTTCCACCGGTAAATCATGCTTAAGAATAGGTTGACGAAGAAAAATTTCCTCAAGCTCATCTCTTTCTTTCCTAAAAACTTCACTCTCGCTATTCTCCAAATGTTGCTGCAAAGGATTATTAGGAACAAGAACAATAGATGCACACTGTTCCATTTTAAAATCATTACTAGGAAAATCAGCTTTATAAGGAGTTTTGGTAAATTTAGAGAAGTTAAACTCATAAGATTCACCAGCAAATTTAGTCAAAATTTTCTCTTTCTTGCAATCTATAATAGCTCCACAAGTATTTAGAAAAGGTCTACCAAAAATAATAGGACAATAATCACTAGCAGCAGAACCAAGTACCAAAAAGTCAGCAGGATATTTAATCTTACCACATAGAACTTCCACATCTCGAACAATACCAATTGGAGAAATAGTTTCTCTATTAGCCAGCTGAATAACCACATCAATATCTTCAAGTTCACAAGAACCAATTTCGTGCATAATCTCCGTATAAAGCTCATAAGGAATAGCACTAATACTTGCACCAATATCACATAAACCATAATAGCAATGATCACCAATTCTAACAGATAGCATAGGAACACTAGCTTGCTTGGGTTTATTAGGATGTGAAACAATATTAGAAGCATCTTCACAGAAAATAATATGACCTTCCTCCAAATTTTTAGTCACAAGATCTTTAACTATTGCAACAACAGGTTCAACTTTTATTTGTTCTTCAGGTTCTATAGGTTTCTTTTCACTTTTATGAACCGCACTATTTATAACAGAGTACTCCTTCATTTTAGCAGGGAAGGGAGTTTTTTCAATATAAGCTTCAGGAATAACATGATCAACAGTTTCAACTACAACGCATTTATTAATAGATGAATCAATTTTATCTTTATACGGTTCATGATACTTATCAAAATTCTTCTTAGGCAATTCATAATGAGAGGCAAAAGCTTTATAAAGATTTGCAGCAACTTGAGAATCAAGACCATAAGTAGCACTCATATTACGAAATTTATCAGTATCCATAAAAGCTTCAATGCATTTATAATCATAATTTATACCTGATTCTCTATCTTTGTCGATTTCCCATCCTTCAGTATTTTCCTGGATCCGATTAAGAAGGCCCCTTTTAAACTCTTCCTTATTACGCGTGAATGATCCAGAACAAGAAGTATCCAGCAAGGTCTTGTCTTCAAAAGAAAGTCTTGCATAGAAATTATCAATAATAACATTACCAGGAAGCTCATGAATGGGGCATTTGAGCATTAAAGACTTCAATCTCCCCCAAGCTTGGGCAATACTCTCTCCATCATGAGGCCAAAAATTATATATGCGGTTCCGATCCTTGTGAATTTCACTTGGAGGATAGAACTTAGAATAAAACCGGGGCACAATATCATTCCATTCAAGAGAATCCCCATTATCCAGTAATTTATACCAATGCGCCGCTTTACCAGACAGCGATATAGAGAATAGTTTCTTCCTCACTTCATCCATAGCAATACCTGCACACTTGAATAAACCGCATAATTCATGCAAGAACAGTAAATGATCTCCAGGGTGGACAGTCCCATCCCCTGTATAACGGTTATTCACTACGCGTTCAATAATTTTCATAGGTATTTTGTATGGTATCTCTTCTTTACCTGGCGCCTCATCCACTACCTTTGCAGTAGTAGCGGATTTCCCAAATAAACATTCAAGAGGAGATCTCTCCATAATGAATTATGGCAGCAGGCAGAAATAAAATCAGCACAAACAGTAGATATTTCCCTTACCAATTCCACTTACCAATAGCGCTTCACTCCCCGGCAACGGCGCCAGAAAATAGTCTTGATGACCCACAAGTATAGGGGGTGTATCGTAGTATCTTCGATAAGTAAGAATGTCGATCCCAACGAGGAGCAGAAGGTGTTGACAAGCAGTTTCGATGAAGGATTCACTGTAAATGCTCACAGACAAGTATTCAGGGGGTTTTGATGTAACAGTTGAATAAAGTACGAGTAAGTAAAGTGCAAGAGTAACAATTGCAGCGAGTGGCCCAATCCTTTTTAGCACAAAAGACAAGCCGGTTTGTTTACTTATAATGACCAAACGTTCTCGAGGACACACGGGATTTTAGTCTAGTGCTTTCGCTACATACGGCTAAATAATCTTCATTGTTATGATAAGTGTTGTGTGGGTGAACCTATGCTAATGTACCACCCTTCCTAGGACTAATACATACTTGTGATTATACCCCTTGCAAGCATCCGCAACTACAAGAAAGTAATTAAGAATAAATCTAACCACAGCCTTAAACTCTGAGATTCTGCTATCCCTCCTGCATCGATATACCAACGGGGGTTTAGGTTTCTGTCACTCCGGCAACCCCGCAATTGGCAAACGAGTACAAGATGCATTCCCCTAGGCCCATAAAGGTGAAGTGTCATGTAGTCGACGTTCACATGACACCACTAGAAGAATAACACCACAACTTAAATATCATAACATTGAATATTACTCAACCATAGTTCACTACTAACATTTAGACTTCACCCATGTCCTCAAGAACTAAATGAACTACTCACGAGACATCATATGGAACATGATCAGAGGTGATATGATGATGAATAACAATCTGAACATAAACCTTGGTCCAACGGTTTCACTCAATAGCATCAACAACAAGTAGAAATCGATACCGGGAGAGTTTCCCCTATCAAACAATCAAGATCAAACCCAAATTGCTACGGTGGTGACGATGTCCAGCGGTGGAGACGGCGGTGATGATGGTGGAGATGATGATGATAGTGATGGAGATGATGTCCAGCTCGATGACGGTGACGATGGCGTCGATTTCCCCCTCCCGGAGGGAATTTCCCCGGCGGATCTCAGCCCGCCGGAGAGCTCTTTTCTCTCTGGTGTTCTCCGCCCCGCAGAGGCGGCTGTAACTCTTCGCGAGGTACCCTCTGTGGCTTAGGTCTTCGGAACGAAGGATTTCGCGAAGAAAAGGAGGCGAAAGGGGCTGTGGGGCCCCCTCACCACCAGGTGGCGCGGCCAGGCCATGGGCCGCGCCGCCCTATGGTCTGGGCCCACCTTGGGTCTAGCTGGCTCCCCCTTCTGGCTTCCTTCGTCATCTGGAAAAATAGGATTTTTGGTATAATTTCCTTCCACAGTTGATCTTCCGAAATATTGCGTTCTGACGGTGCTTTTTCCAGCAGAATCCTGGCTCCGGTGCTCGATCCTCCAATAATGATGAAACATGCAAAATAGATGAAATAACATAAGTATTATGTCCAAATATGAAATATATCAATGAATAACAGCAAATTATGATACAAAATAGTGATGCAAATTGGACGTATCAACTAGTAAAACATGAAAAATCTCTCATATGAATGTAGGTGCTAAACATGAGCACAAATGATGACTATGAATAATGCGGGTGCTAAAACATGAGCACAAGTGTGGATAAAAGATAGTAATGCTGCCCCTTTTTCTTTATTCTCTTTTTTTTCCTTTTTTCTTTTTTCTTTTTTTTTCTTTCTTTTCATTTTTTTTCTTTCTTCTTTTTTTTTCTTTTCTTTTTGATGGCCTCCACGGCTCTTTTCATTTTTAGGGGCAACATCCTAATATGACAACACACTTTTTGGTACAAATAACTCATAATGAATGAAACATGATGTATGAAACTGTATGCCTCTGCCAGTGTAGCAGGATGTGCAATGATCTAGCGTAACATGGGTAAACCACACATCAGCTGTATATGATCATGCAAAGCAATATATAAATAATAAACGACAACATGGCATGTAATGTAAAATGGATGTTGCATGGCAATATATCTCGGAACAGCTATGGAAATGCTGTGGTAGGTAGGTATGGTGGCTGTTTTGAGGAGATGTATGGGCTTATGTGTAGGAGAACAAGAGAAAGTTCCCCCACGGGTTTGGATGTACCGGCGAAGTATGCACAATTCTCAATGTGAGCAAAAGGAAATGCACAGTACCGAAGAGGCTAGCAAATTTGGATGGTGGAAGTGCCAAAAACCGTAGCTTAACATTAGTCAAAAAGAACTCACAAGCTTATTGCAAACAACTAGCAGGTTCATCATTAAGAGCATGATTAAAATTTACTCCAAGGAGGGCCGTTCACGGTGGCACAAGTACCCCGCTAGCTCCCTCGACCTTCAGCACAACTTAGTTATTACGATGAACTCTCAGACATGGAAAGCTATCAAGTCCAACTACGCCTTCAACTATTTAAATAGAGTTTGTAGTACGGCACAAGCTTAAAGACAACAATCCACTACTAATTTTAACTTATTTATCCAGCAAGCCTTACCATCTAAATACCTCAAAACATTTGCAAAGAATCAAGTTATCAAAGCTCAATGTTCTACAAGTATTTTATTATACACTACCACATGCAACATTTTCCGTTTCCAACCATACAACAATTTAACGAAGAAGAAACTTCGCCATGAATATTATGAGTAAAGCCTAAGGACATACTTGTCCATATGCTACAGCGGAGCGTGTCTCTCTCCCACACAAAGAATGCTAGGATCCATTTTATTCAAACAAAAGAAAAACAAAAACAAACCGACGCTCCAAGCAAAGCACATAAGATGTGACGGAATAAAAATATAGTTTCAGGGGAGGAACCTGATAATGTTGTCGATGAAGAAGGGGATGCCTTGGGCATCCCCAAGCTTAGACGCTTGAGTCTTCTTGATATATGCAGGGGTGAACCTCCGGGGCATCCCCAAGCTTAGAGCTTTCACTCTCCTTGATCATGTTGTATCATCTCCCTCTCTTGATCCTTGAAAACTTCCTCCACACCAAACTCAAAACAACTCATTAGAGGGTTAGTGCACAATCAAAATATACATGTTCAGAGGTGACATAATCATTCTTAACACTTCTGGACATTGCACAAAGCTACTGAAAGTCAATGGAATCGAAATATCCATCGAACATAACAAAACAGGCAATGCGAAATAAAAGGCAGAATCTGTCAAAACAGAACAGTTCGTAAAGACAAACTTTATTGAGGCACCAGACTTGCTCAAATGAAAATGCTCAAATTGAATGAAAGTTGCGTACATATCTGAGGATCACTCACGTAAATTGGTATAATTTTCTGAGTTACCTACAGAGAATTTTGCCCAGATTCGTGACAGCAAAGAAATTTGTTTCTGCGCAGTAATCCAAATCTAGTATGAACCTTACTATCAACGACTTTACTTGGCACAACAAAATGCTAAACTAAGATAAGGAGAGGTTGCTACAGTAGTAAACAACTTCCAAGACTCAAAATAAAAACAAAGTACTATAGTAAAAACATGGGTTGTCTCCCATAAGCGCTTTTCTTTAACGCCTTTCAGCTAGGCGCAGAAAGTGTGTATCAAGTATTGTCGAGAGATGGTGTATCAACCTTACCTTGGGCTTTACCCTTACCTTTCTTGTTCTTTTTCTTTCTCTTTGATTTAGAAAATATATGACTTCCCCCTGGTGTAGAGGTGAATTTCAGGGTGCCTTCTCCCATATCTATGACTGCTCCCAATAGTTTCAGCAGGGATCTTCCGAGTGTGATTTGTCCTGTCCCTACACATTCAATAACAAGATAATCAATGGATATTGTTCTTCCAAGAATGGTTGTATGCACACCTGTGGCTATTCCCTTAGGAATTATAACAGAGTTATCAATAAGAGTTATTTCTTCTCCTCCTTCATCAACTCCCCAAAGTTTCAAAGATTTATAAATGCTCTCAGGTATAAGGCAAAATTCAGACATAATATCACAATTAGCATGAAGAGTTTGATCACCGATAACAATTTTAACAGTAGGATCCCATAATGAAGGTTCAGAGTTCACTAAAACTTGTTCAAGACGATTACGAACATAGCGATAGTTGTCATCCAAGCGAGATGTACTTATCTCGAGATTGTTTAATCTATTATAAATACTAATAAGGGCTGAATCAAAGTTATTAGCTGAATCATGTGATGCAACCAACTTCTTTATGGCATTAAAAGCTTGATCCCCATTGCAATGAAGGAAATCTCCTCCCACTAAAGCATCCAAGGCATATCTATAGCGAATCATAAGTCCAAAATAAAAATTACTAAGGAGCAAACTTAGAGTCATTTGAGGTTCAGTTTTACGATAAGAAGTAAAAATTCTAGACCAAGCATCTTTAAAACTCTCCTCATCCCCTTGTTTAAAAGTGAAGACTACTTCTTCAGGCGAAGAAGTAACAGGTTCAGAGCTAGCCATGGTAACAAAAGTAACTAATTTTTTTTGTATTTTTAATATAGAGTGCAAGACAGTAAATAAAGCAAACTAGATAAAGTAAATGCAAGTAACTAATTTTTTTGTGTTTTTGATATAGCAAACAAGATAGTAAATAAAGTAAAACTAGCAACTAATTTTTTTGTGTTTTGATTTAGTGCAGCAAACAAAGTAGTAGATAAAACTAAGCAAGACAAAAACAAAGTAAAGAGATTGGGATGTGGAGACTCCCCTTGCAGCGTGTCTTGATCTCCCCGGCAACGGCGCCAGAAAACAGTTGATGGCGTGTAGTTGACGTGGGAGTCAGAGATCTTTGTGATGTAACTTTTCTTCAGATCCCCGGCAACGGCGCCAGAAAACAGTCTTGATACGCGTACAGCACGCGACCGTTGGGAACCCCAAGAGGAAGGTGTGATGCATACAGCGGCAAGTTTTCCCTCAGTATGAAACCAAGGTTTAATCGAACCAGTAGGAGCCAAGAAACACGTTGAAGGTTGATGGCGGCGAGATGTAGTGCGGCGCAACACCAGGGATTCCGGTGCCAACGTGGAACCTGCACAACACAAACCAAGTACTTTGCCCCAATGAAACAACGAGGTTGTCAATCTCACCGGCTTGCTGTAACAAAGGATTAGATGTATAGTGTGGATGATGATTGTTTGCAGAGAACAGTAGAACAAGTATTGCAGTAGATTGTATTTCAGTATAGAGAATTGGACCGGGGTCCACAGTTCACTAGAGGTGTCTCTCCCATAAGATAAACAACATGTTAGGTGAACAAATTACAGTTGGGCAATTGACAAATAAAGAGGGCATGACCATGCACATACATATTATGATGAGTATAGTGAGATTTAATTGGGCATTACGACAAAGTACATAGACCGCTATCCAGCATGCATCTATGCCTAAAAAGTCCACCTTCAGGTTATCATCCGAACATCCTCCAGTATTAAGTTGCTAGCAACAGACAATTGCATTAAGTATTGCGCGTAATGTAATCAATAACTACATCCTCGGACATAGCATCAATGTTTTATCCCTAGTGGCAACAGCACATCCATAATCTTAGAGATTTCTGTCACTTCCCCAGATTCACGGAAACATGAACCCACTATCGAGCATAAATACCCCCTCTTGGAGTTAAGAGTAAAAACTTGGCCAGAGCCTCTACTAATAACGGAGAGCATGCAAGATCATAAACAACACATAGATATAAATTGATAATCAACATAACATGGTATTCTCTATTCATCGGATCCCAACAAACACAACATATAGAATTACAGATAGATGATCTTGATCATGTTCGGCAGCTCACAAGACCCGACAATTAAGCACAATGAGGAGAAGACAACCATCTAGCTACTGCTATGGACCCATAGTCCAGGGGTAGACTACTCACACATCACTCCGGAGGCGACCATGGCGGCGTAGAGTCCTCCGGGAGATGATTCCCCTCTCCGGCAGGGTGCCGGAGGCGATCTCCTGAATCCCCCGAGATGGGATTGGCGGCGGCGGCGTCTCTGGAAGGTTTTCCGTATCGTGGCTCTCGGTAGTGGGGGTTTCGCGACGAAGGCTTTAAGTAGGCGGAAGGGTAGGTCAGGGGGCGACGCGAGGGGCCCAGGAGACAGGGCGGCGCGGCCAAGGGCTGGGCCGCGCCGCCTGCCCTCCTGGCCACCTCGTGGCCCCACTTCGTTGACTCTTCGGTCTTCTGGAAGCTTCGTGGCAAAATAGGACCCTGGGCGTTGATTTCGTCCAATTCCGAGAATATTTCCTTACTAGGATTTCTGAAACCAAAAACAGCAGAAAACAGCAACTGGCACTTCGGTATCTTGTTAATAGGTTAGTTCCAGAAAATGCATAAATATGATGTAAAGTGTGCATAAAACATGTAGATATCATCAATAATGTGGCATGGAGCATAAGAAATTATCGATACGTCGGAGACGTATCAATTATCATCTTCAGGCATTTCCAACACAACAAAATCAGTTAATATCAAGCAGTTATTAGTAACTTGAACCGGAACATTCTCACATATACCAACAGGAATAGCAGTGGATTTATCAGCCATTTGCAAAGATATATCAGTACGTATCAACTTATCTAAATAAAGTCTCTTATAAAGTGAAAAAGGCATAACACTAACACCGGCTCCCAAATCACATAGAGCAGTTCTAACATAGTTATTCTTAATAGAACAAGGAATAGTAGGTATACCTGGGTCGCCCAACTTCTTTGGAACTTTGCCATTGAAAGAGTAATTAGCAAGCATAGTGGAAATCTCCTCATTAGGGATTTTCCTTTTGTTAGTGACAATATCTTTCATATACTTTGAATAAGGAGGCAATTTAATAGCATCACTCAAAGGGATTTGCAAGAATAAAGGTTTCATCCAATCACAAAATTTATTATAGTGTTCTTCTTCCTTTGATTTTAGTTACCATGTTTCTTAGCAATAAAATCTTCTTTAGTATACTTTTTATTTTTAGCATGCTTTTCAGGTTCATCTTCAACCTCTTCTTTATCAGAAGCATCTTTCTTATCATTATCATTATCATGTTCATTACCACTTTCAGTTTCAACATCGGAAATAGAAATACTATTAGGATCATTAACAGGTTTAGAGGATTCTACAACATTTTTATGTTTCTTCTTCTTTTTCTTAGAAGGAGCACTAGGTTCAATTCGTTGAGAATCTTGTTCAACTCTTTTGGGATGCCCTTCAGGATATAGAAGATCCTGGGTAGAGACACCGCCTCTAGTTATTACTTCATAAGCATGTTTCTCTTTAGAATTATTTTTTAACAAGTCATTTTGCACTTTAGTGAGTTGATCAATTTGAGTTTGAACCATTTGAAAATGTTTAACAAGCATCTTAACATCATTGGAGGTTCTCTCCACAATATCATGCAAATTGCTAATAGCTTGAGAATTTTCCATTAGATGATTCTCTACTCTCATATTGAAATTTTCTTGCTTAACAATATAATTATCAAACTCATCTAAGCATTGCGCAGGAGGTTTCGAATATGGAATATCTTCCCTAGTAAAGCGTTGAAGGGAGTTTACCTCAATCATGGACGAAGGGGGAATTATCTCACATATATCTTCTATGGGAGGTAGATTCTTCACATCTTCGGATTTAATACCTTTCTCCTTGAGAGACTTCCTGGCTTCCCTCATATCTTCATCATTCAATTTAATTAAACCCCTCTTCTTCAATATTGGCGTCGGAGTTGGTTCAGGTGTATTCCAATCATCATGATTCCGGCCTATTTTAGCTAATAATTCTTCAGCTTCGTCTGGAGTTCTTTTCCTGAAAACACAACCAGCACAACTATCCAAATATGCCCTAGACTGAACGGTTAGTCCACTATAGAATATATCAAGTAAATCATGCTTTTCAAATTCATGTCTAGGTCGAGCCCTGATAAGAGAGCAAAATCTTGCCCATGCTTCAGGCAATTTCTCCCCATCTTCCTGGTCAAAGCTATAAATTTTCTGTAAAGCAGCATCTTGAGCACTAGCAGGAAAATATTTCCGAAAGAAAACATCAAGCAAATCACCTGGACTTTTAATAGAACCAGGAGGCAAATTATTATACCAAGTTTTAGCGTCATCCTTTAATGAGAAAGGAAAAATTTTAGCAACAAAATAAGTGCGCATCTTGACATCATCAGAAAACAAGCTACTTATAGAAGAAAGTTCATTCATGTGTTCTACAGCACATTTCTTTTTCAGTACCACAAAAGGTTGTTTTCTCAACAATAGCTATATGAGATAGATCGAGAGAAAAATCATAATCTTTATCCTTAATGCATATAGGAGATGTGGCAAATTTAGGATCAGGAGATAGCTTATGTCTAACAGTATATTGTGCGAGAAACTTTTTAATTTTTCTTGCATCAGCAGTAGCATTGCATCTATTAATAAAATCATCATTAAGCTCCACATAATCCTCATCAGAATCATCACTAGAATAATCAAGTTCAGGTGAATTAACAGGTGTAGCAGCATTAGGAGTTTCAGTATTTTCAATTTGTCTAGACCTAGCAATTGTAGCATCTAGAAAGGATCCCAATGAACCACTATCATCAAGCACAGCAGAAACATTATCAATATTATGAGAGTTTTCAGATTCAGCAGAAGTACCAGCAAGTGAAGCTTGCGGCGGTGAAACAAGTTGACTTATCACAGATGGTGAATCAAGAGTAGCAGAGGTACTCAGAGTTGTACCTTTTCTTGTAGTGGATGGTAGTATGGCGACTTTAGGATCGCGAGTTTTACCCATGATGGAGAATTTGCAGCGAACAATATCAATCCAAGTGAACCTCCAAATAAAGCTATGCTCCCCGACAACGGCGCCAGAAAACAGTCTTGATAACCCACAAGTATAGGGGATCGCAACAGTCTTCGCGGGTAGTAAAACCCAATTTATTGATTCGACACAAGGGGAGACAAAGAATACTTGAAAGCCTTAACAGCGGAGTTGTCAATTCAGCTGCACCTGGAAATAGACTTGCTCGCAAGAGTTTATCAGTAGTAACAGTTTTATAGCGATGCGATAGTGAAATAACAGCAGCAGAGTAACAAAGACAGCAGTAGTGATTTTAGTAAACAGCAGGATTAAAATACTGTAGGCACAGGGATGGATGACGGGCGTTGCATGGATGAGAGAAACTCATGTAACAATCAAAGCAGGGCATTTGCAGATAATAATAAAACGGTGTCCAAGTACAAAGCAATCAATAGGCATGTGTTCCATATATAGTCGTACGTGCTCGCAATGAGAAACTTGCACAACATCTTTTGTCCTACCAGCCGGTGGCAGCTGGGCCTCTAGGGAATCTACTGGATATTAAGGTACTCCTTTTAATAGAATACCGGAGCAAAGCATTAACACTCCGTGAACACATGTGATCCTCACGTCACTACCATCCCCTCCGGTTGTCCCGATTTCTGTCACTTCGGGGCCTTTGGTTCCGGACAGCCACATGTGTATACAACTTGCAGGTAAGATCATAAAACAATGCATATCATGATGAAACAATAACATGTTCAGATCTGAGATCATGGCACTCGGGCCCTAGTGACAAGCATTAAGCATAACAAGTTGCAACAATATCATCAAAGTACCAATTACGGACACTAGGCACTATGCCCTAACAATCTTATGCTATTACATGACCAATCTCATCCAATCCCTACCATCCCCTTCAGCCTACAGCGGGGGAATTACTCACACATGGATGGGGAAAGCATGGCTGGTGGATGGAGAGGCGTCGGTGATGATGATGGCGATGATCTCCTCCAATTCCCCGTCCCGGCGGAGTGCCAGAACAGCGACTTCTGGCCCCCGAGACGGAGTTTGGCGATGTGGCGGCGTTCTGGAGGGTTTCTGGCGACTTCGACTTCTGCCTCGCGATTTTTAGATCGAACCCTTTAAATAGTCCAGAGGAGGGCGTCGGAGGCCGGCCGAGTGGGCCACACACTAGGGCGGCGCGCCCCCCCTGGGCCGCGCCGGCCTGGTGTGTGGGGCCCTCGGGCCTCCACCTGGCTTGCCCTTCTGGCTCCCGGAGTCTTCTGGTAAAATAGGCCCTTTGGTATAAATTCCGAGGATTTTTCCGAAAGTTGAATTTCTGCACAAAAACAAGACACCAGAGCAATTCTGCTGAAAACAGCGTTAGTCCGTGTTAGTTGTATCCAAAATACACAAATTAGAGGCAAAACAATAGCAAAAGTGTTAGGGAAAGTAGATACGTTTTGGACGTATCACCCCCTATTGTCTGGCTGCCTCGTCAGCCCTCCGACTCCGACTCTTCGCCTATAAGAAGCCTCCTGACCTAAAAACTTCGAAAGAAAAAGCCACGGTACGAGAAACCTTACAGAGCCGCCGCCATCGCGAAGCCAAGATTCGGGGGACAGAAGTCTCTGTTCCGGCACGCCGCCGGCTCGAGGAAGTGCCCCCGGAAGGCATCTCCATCGACACCACCGCCATCTTCATCGCTGCTGCTGTCTCCCATGAGGAGGGAGTAGTTCTCCCTCGAGGTTAAGGGCTGTACCGGTAGCTATGTGGTTCATCTCTCTCCCATGTACTTCAATACAATGATCTCATGAGCTGCCTTACATGATTGAGATTCATATGATGAGTTTTGTATCACTATTAATCTATGTGCTACTCTAGTGATGTTATTAAAGTACTCTATTCCTCCTCCATGATGTAATGGTGACAGTGTGTGCATCATGTAGTAGTTGGCGTAGTTTATGATTGTAATCTCTTGTAGACTATGGAGTTAACTATTACTATAATAGTATTGATGTGATCTATTCCTCCTTTCATAGTCTGTTGGTGACAGTGTGCATGCTATGTTAGTACTTGGTATAATTGCGTTGGTCTATCATGCACTCTAAGGTTATTTAAATATGAACATCGAATGTTGTGGAGCTTGTTAACTCCGGCATTGAGGTGCTCTTGTAGCCCTACACAATTAATGGTGTTCATCATCCAACAAGAGAGTGTAGAGTGGTTTTATTATGTGATCAATGTTGAGAGTGTCCACTAGTGAAACTATGATCCCTAGGCCTTGTTTCCAAATACTGCAATCATCGCTTATTTACTGTTTTACTGCATCTTTACTTCCTGCAATATTACTACCATCAACTGCACGTCAGCAAGCTATTTTCTGGCACCGTTACTACTGCTCATATACATTCATACCACTTGTATTTCACTATCTCTTCGCCGAACTAGTGCACCTATACATCTGACAAGTGTATTGGGTGTGTTGGGGACACAAGAGACTTCTTGTATCGTGATTGCAGGGTTGCTTGAGAGGGATATCTTTGACCTCTTCCTCCCTGAGTTCGATAAACCTTGGGTGATCCAATTAAGGGAAAACTTGCTGCTGTTCTACAAAGCTCTGCTCTTGGAGGCCCAACACTGTCTACAGGAAAAGAAGCGTGCGTAGACATCACTCGTGTTTTGGGCGCTATTGTGCGCGGCCATTGATCCGCAGTTGCTACCCACGCAGATGGACATGTGGAAGATGCTGGACAAGTTCCGCGCGGAGGTCGTTCACTCCTCTTCCGACGAAGAGTCCGATCAGTCGACGCAGACCATGGCTACTGATGCGGCCTCCATCCTTCACCAGTACAATGCCAGCCAGATTCCGATGCACCGGGGTTCTGTGAAGGGCCGCTCAAAAAACCTACGCAAAAGAGTGGAAGGGCACCTCCGCCTCCACGCGTACTACTTCGACCACACCAATCCGGTGTTCCCGGAAAAATTGTTCTAGCGCCGGTACAGGATGTCAAGGGACCCGTTCATGGTCATTCTACGGGGCGTCAGACACTATGACCTCTACTTCCAATGCAGCACAGATGCAACAGGTGCGCTAGGCTTCACCTCCTACCAAAAATGTTCCGCAGCTATTCGCATGCTATCATATGAAATGACTGTTGATATATTCGATGAGTATCTTCGAATGGGTAAGAGCACATGTCTTGAGTCCATGTACCGGTTTTGCCGAGCCGTGATTGCCGTGTTCAGACAACATTACTGTAGGGAGCCAATGGTTGAGGATACAAGGCGGTTGTTGTCTATCAACAAATCTAGAGGGTTCCAGGCATTATTGACAGCATAGATTGCATGCACTGGGAATGGAAGAACTCTTCATTTGGAGGGCAGGGTCAATACATCGGCCATGCGGAGGGATGCACTATCATTCTTGAAGCAGGGATATCTCAAGATTTATGGATTTGGCATTCATTCTTCGGCATAGCCGGTTCCAACAATGACATCAATGTGTTGCACTGATCACCGGTTTTCAACAGGCTTATGCAATGCAAAGCTCACCGGGTGAGGTACGAGATCAATGAAAATGAATATGAAAAGACATATTATCTTGCTGATGACATCTACCCTGACTGGACCACACTGGTGAAGACTGTCTGTAATCCAAACAGGAAGAAGACTAAGAGGTTTGCCAAGATGCAAGAACCTTGTAGGAAATATGTGGAGCGAGAATTTGGTGTGCTTCAACCTCGGTGGGCAATTGTCCGTCACCCGGCAAGACCATGGTCGCTGAAGACCATGCATGAGGTCATGACATGCTGCGTGATCATGCACAACATGATCTCTGAGAACGAGCGTCATGATGGCCGCAATAAGCACTAATGGAATATCCAAGGTGAGCTGATTGCGCCAATCCCCGTGGCATTATCCTAGGAGGAGTATCTGCATATGAATGTATAAGTCATTGACGAGATCGTGTCCAAACGTCTACAGATGGATCTGATTGACCATCAGTAGGCATTGGCTAGCTATGAAGACAATGCCTAGAGGAATGTCATCTTATTTTCATGTAGATTTTTTTTTTGATGTAATAATAGAGAGTACTTTGAACCTGTTTATTTTGTTGTTTTAAACATCCCAATCATGCGGACGCGCAAATATCTCATCCCACAGGAGGCACCCCGGACACAAATGGATGCACGAATCAAAACGGTCATTTTCGATTCCGCCAGGCGACGGAAACGAACGAGCACGCCCCAATTTAGATGAATGTGTTTGATTTTATAATCACGATGTACGTGTGTCATGTCCTTCTTTTGGTAGAGCTGGACTGTCACGGGAGTCCCTAACTAGTGGCCATGGCTCTAGTGATCCTTTTTATTGAAAACAAATCATATTTACGAGTTTTGAAAAAAATTAAAAAAAGGATGTAGCCAGTAAAACATCCCACGAACTTGCAAACTATCAATTGAAAATAATGTATATTTTAGACTACCTAAAAATGTTTAAATTGTGGATCCGAGTACAGTGACATAAAATCTCAAGAAAATCAGACTTTGTAATTTTTGTGTAGCTTATATAACAACATATTTTGAATTTGAATTTACACGTTCGTGGATTACATCATTAGCTAGTTTTAGAATTTTGTTGCGCAAATTTTTGAAACTGTTAAATGTATTTTTCTAATTTTTAATGTTCTAGGAGCCCTGAAGCTGGGTAGCCAGAACGACTTTCCGCCATATTCCGTTTGTATGTAGTACCGTTTTGGCATTCCCAAATGTTCGGTCTCCAAAGGCCAAAAGCGGACATGAAGAGGAAGTTAATCAATAAATAATTATAGAAGTCTTGACAACTGCTTGAGATCAGATTCTTTATTCCCAAACTGCGAGAATAATCTCAAGACATGTGTTCAGTTGTGCCGGGTGCCTTGACAAGCGTTTGAGATAAAATTAAGCAAGTTTTATTCTACCACCTCGTGTTTCCTGAGTTTCAAACTGATTGATACGAAACACAATAAAAAGATTCTATGCAAGGAGGTTCCACGCGTGGGATAAAATTATTTCACCCTTTTCTTCTTCGAAACAACGTATTAACTACCAGACTTATTCATTTGAAAATTGTATATGTAATTTTAGCAACCTATTTGTTTTGTAATGCTCTCCCTCTGTTTTATTAGTTGTCGTTAATTTCTTTAGTACAAAAATTGTACTAAATCAACCATACCTATTATGTAAAAGAGGGGGTATAATAAGTTATGAAAAGGATATAACTAGTAGTGTACACACGTCCGTCGTCGAGTGCCGCTCTCAATTCCCGAGTTGCGATATTTTTTTTTCGAAATGGGGAATAAAACCCCGGCTTCTGCATCATGATGATGCACACGGCCTTTTATTAAACGTATGATAGTACAAAGTTAATACACCTCAGGCATCGCCAAGAATTGATACAAGAATCAACCAGCGAAAGAAAACAAAAGAAAACGGAGTACACATCACTGTATCCTCCTATTGTGCCGCCAGCCAGCCTGGCACAAGATATTCTGAGCGACCATCTGGAGCCGTGTGCATCCAATAGCCATAGCATCCCGCTGTCCCTCCGGTGACAGAAGAACCCACAACTGGACCCAATGTGACACCATATGGATAACCTGCAAAAAGTTAAAAGAATGTTTTTTGTTAAAAATAATATCATTTCTTGTCCTCCAGATAGACCAACATAAGGCAGAAACCCCAATACGGATGAAAGCCTTTGATTGTCTATCAACTCCATTTAGCCAATTACCAAACATATTGGTAACATTGGTTGGAGGCGGAAGAACAAAAGTAAAATTAATCGTACGCCAAATTTTTTTAGCTAAAGGACAAGTGATGAACAGATGCTCAATAGTCTCCTGCTCACCACAAAAAACACATTTTGTACAACCATTCCATCTTCTTTTGGCTAAATTGTCTTTAGTAAGTAAAACCTTATTACTTAAGAACCACATAAATATTTTTATCTTTAAAGGAACTTTAACTTTCCAAAGGTACTTGCGCAAAAAAAGGGGTATGGTCATTCATAAGATCCTCATACATAGATTTCGCTGTAAACACGCCCTTTGTTGTCAATTTCCAAACAAACTGATCCTTTTCATCTGATAAAATAATCCTCATAAGTTTTCGGCATAACTGCAACCATGAAGTCCATTTGTTACCCACCAAAAGCCTTCTGAAACTGATATTCAGAGTCGTTTGAGCTAACACATGAGCTACAGTCACATTCTTATGATGTACAATATTATATAAGGAAGGATATTGTTGAGCTAATGGTGTTCTACCCAACCAGGTGTCTTCCCAGAATCGGATATGTGTACCATTACCCAACTTGAAAAAACCTCTGGTAAAAAAATCGTCCTTAACCCTCATCAATCCCTTCCAAAAGGGAGAGTCTGTGGGTTTAGCTTGTACCTCGGATAAGGTCTTTTGTCTTAGCTATTTATTCTGTAGCAACTCCTGCCGCACCCCATCCTCATTAAGAACCTTATAAAGCCACTTACTCAATAAACATCTATTTTTCAATTCAAGGACCTCAATACCTAGACCTCCTTGATCCTTGGGTCTGCAGACGATATTCCACTTGGTGAGTCTATATTTCCTTTTATTTTCCTCAGATTGCCAAAAAAACCGGGATCTATAAAAGTCCAATCTTTTCCTTACCCCAACAGGTATTTCTAGAAAAGAAAGCATGAACATCGGTAAGCTCGTTAAAACCGAATTGATAAGGACAAGTCTGTCTCCATAGGACAGTAATTTGCCTTTCCAGCATCCCAATTTGCTCTCAAATCGGGTCTCTACTGGATACCAATCAGAAATTCTAAGCTTTCTAAAATGAATAGGGATACCTAAGTATTTAAAGGGTAACGAACCAGCATCACATCCAAAGATCTGTTTATACTGGTTCACTTCATCATTTGCCTTCCCAAAGCAAAAAATCTCACTCTTATGAAAATTAATTTTAAGTCTAGAGAGTTCTTCGAAAAGGCATAGAATTAGTGTCATATTCACTGTTTTCTGGAGATCATGTTCCAAGAAAAGGATAGTATCATCAGCATATTGTAAAATAGAGATCCCCCCTTCAACCAGATGAGGAATAAGCCCCCCTACCTGATCATCATTTTTTGCTCTCTCAATGATGATAGCAAGCATATCCACTACAACATTAAAAAGAATAGGAGACAAAGGATCACCCTGTCTCAAACCTTTTTTTGTCTGGAAATAATGACCAATGTCATCATTTACCTTTACACCTACACTACCCCCTTGGACATATTGGCTGATCATCCTACACCATTCAGGAGCAAACCCCTTCATCCTCAAAGTTTGTTGTAGGAATGACCATTTGACTTTATCATATGCCTTTTCGAAATCGATTTTAAATAAAACCCCATCTAATTTCTTATTATGTAACTCATGAATAGTTTCGTGAAGAATGACCACCCCTTCAAGAATATTCCTTCCCAGCATAAAAGCGGATTGTGTTGGTCTTATAACTCTTGGGGCAATCCCCGTTATCCCGAGTTGCGATATGTCACCTCCCAATTAAATTTGACATGTGTCGATGGAATCAGCTGGCAACTTTTGCGAGTTGCCATCCCACCGCACATTTTGAAATCCAATGGTGACGATTCCAACGCGCTGGGAAGCAAAATTCATCACGTTCGCTCCCTTTTCTTTTATATGCACCTAGTAATTCTTTTGACTGCAAATGAGTAGAAGGTACGTACCGTACGTCCGTACATGCGTACACTTGCTGCTCAAGAGTCAAGACAGAGATGCATATTGATTTGCAATCTAGATGAAGTGAGGTCATCTGTTTGATTAACCGTTGGCATCATATTGATTTCATTGCATGCGTGGCCTGGTCCTGATGGATTGCCATTGCTGCATCCGTGTTCGATGGAAACACGAACAAGTCTGCAATATTACATACTCCCAGCCATGTATTCTCTCATTGATCGATTCTTGGAGTTGCAAGACGGTCGTGCATACGGACCCTGAACAACACGTACTTCACTGAGCGTGACCTTATGCTTGATTGCTTGTACATAAACCAGCCCAGCACATGTTTTACATGCATTAACTGTTACTAGGTCTCGAAACCGTTAAGTTCTACGATGAATGTGGTGTAAATAGTACTCCTGACTTATTCGTTTAGAAGATACTGTAGATAGTATAGCAACATACTGACCAGACTTGTTCGTTTAGAAAACGTACATCATATAGTGACCACAAAGTTGTCAAGAGCATATACTAGTACTATCCTTTTCCATGTAGTCAGCCCTGCGCAGAACGAAGACGGGGAAAAGTATAGGAGCAGTATATATACATGTATACAAATTTTAGAACGTTCCAAAATGTTGGCCATGCGAAAATGTACAAACGGGTTAGACTTTCACGCATGGATGGATATATACAAAACCGTGCCCTAGTGCCCAGGGTTTCTTGATATATGCCAAGTCGCGATTTGCATTTATTAGTGGTCTCGCCAAGAAAATTGACCTTCAAGCCTTTCAAGGTACGTACGTGTTGACCGGCTGGTGCAAATCCTAGGACAAAGACGTATATGTACCTAGCTAGGCGTACGTCGTCCTTGTTAAATCGAAGAATTTTTGTTTGACCCAAATAATAGGATTTTCACAGCAACCTGAGCACTCATATATAATCTACGTACTCTGCTTTGCTCAAAGGCTAATCATACGCGGCAGTACACTTAACTGACTAAGAGACTGCCGGCTGATTGGCTTTTGATAGTCAAGTGCTCTACTAAGGTTAATATGGCCACGGCCCACGTGCACACGCTTCCAGTTGGTAATCACCAAGCAAGAAAATGACATTACTCAAGGGAAAACAAGGACCATTAAAGACTACGTAGTAGATGATAGATCGTACGGTTGTTGAACTGGTCCAGATGGGTGTTAGGGCTAATTATGGAAAAGATTCAGTGCCAAGTGTTACTGACTGAGTAAACTTGATGTGAACAATCTAGCCGATGGAGGGTCCGGGAGGCACGAATACCGGTAAATGCCGCTCTAACTTCGGTCATGGCGGAGGATGCTGACATTTTTTTTTGCATTATTACCTTGTTGAAGTGGTTGTTGCAGTTTTTGTCTTCTCACGCGGGCTGCTCCGGACAAAACCCAAGATGATCTTCTTGATTGACCGATGACGGTGCACAACGTTGTTTGCCTCTTAGGGCATTGTTTTTTAAGCAAATGCTGGCTGGGAGGGTCTTCAGGTGGAGCGGCGTGGTATCTTCAGCGTTGAAGACGACATGTCTCGGTGGCGGTCGCGTGAAGATGGACACATGCAAGGTGGTGGCCCTGTTTGGTGTTGTGGCAACTTCGACGACATGTTTGGCGAAGTTTTTTTAAGATCAACAGGCCGTAGCCCCATTCCACTTTCTATAGAAAATGAAATGATCAGTTTTACATCATCCAAAAGCGTTAAAGTTCTAGGTTCTAACAAGACTGCAGCTATAGCTAAACAAGAAGTAGCACTTGACAAGCTACTAGAGAGAATAAAAAACTAAAAGAAGCTAAAAGAAAAACTAAAAGAAAAACTAAAAAAACTACTACGCCCAGGATTGACAAGCTCTGGTTTTCCATTTCTTTAGGAAGATTTTCCGCTGCTCGTCAGCCTTCATTATTCCTCCTTCCCTTTCTACGCCTGTCCACGAGCACCCAGCCGTGGGACAGAGATCTCAGGTGTCCTGGCACCAAACATCGCCACCATCTTCCTCCTCTTCAATTGCTTGTTATCGTAGGGGCTCCCAATGCTTTCCTCTCTAGGTGGCATATGCACACTTCCAGGAATCGCGCATGTTTTGTGGGGCAAAGTGGAGACCATCTTTTCATCATCTTCGTCATCCTCAACCAAATTACCTGCAAGCCAGAACAAAGATGTTGCCGAAAGAATATATCATTTCTCATTTTCCATGTTGTCCACATAAAGCAAGCACTAACCATATTAGTCACTGCATTTTTATTGTTACTAATCCACAAGCCCACTACACATTCGAAACCTCCACGGACATTTTTATTTAAGATAGCAGATAATTCTGCCCACATGATTTTAACAACATCACACGAGAAAAATAAATGATCAACGCTTTCATTTTCTGCACATAGTAAGCAAGATTCATCAAGAATTGTTTGCCGCTTCATCAAGTTATCTCTAGTCAAAAATTTATTATTGGATAGTAACATAGGAAAACTTGCACCCTAGGAGGTACATGAAAACTCCACACTGCAGGTGAGTATATGGGAATGATCCCTCTAAAATTAACAATTGCATAACGAGATTGAGCAGAGTATTGCCCAGATTTATGAAGCTCCCATACCATGGAATCTTGGATATCAGAAAAATTAATAGAAGCATCAATCTGCTCTAATTGATGTCAATGATCCATCATTCTAGCATTGAAAACCCTACTAAAGGTGAGCTTCAGCTGCTGCCCATCCCACACTTCCTAATAGTAATACCCTGCTGACATAGGCATCCCAAATGGGCCTGCCGAAGATAGTACCCGGGGTTTTACTGAAGGCCCACTACCCGAAGAATAAGAAGATTCGGGAGCCCAAGATGTATTTAAGGAAAGATAGAATTGTAATAGGAAGTGTTATTTGTAATCTTGCGGGATGAGTTAGAAACCTTCCCGGACTATGTAACTTGTGCTACACGAATCCCTCGGCTCCGCCTCCTATATAAGGGGGAGTCGAGGGACACAGAGATAATCGAATCATTGTTTACAAACCCTAGTTTTCATAATCGTCGAGTACTTTTCGGCTGAAACCTTCGAGATCTACTTACCCTCTACTTCCAACTAAACCCTAGCCTACAATCTATAGGCATTGACAAGTTAATACCTTGTCAATTGGCGCCGTCTGTGGGAACTAGAGGCGTAAGGATCTGATCTCGATGGCACGTTCAAGATCTTCGACATCATCAACCGCAAGCAACGCAATGGATCGAGGTAAACAGATCGCTGCTGGTCCTGTCGATTTTGTTCCTCACCCACCCTCCCGTTTGGATGCATATGCGTATCTGGCGGAGCCTATGGAGATGACGTTCGGAAGGTTTCGCTTTCGCGTCGAGAAGGAAGGATCGTATCGTGTCGAAATTCCGATTTCGTCGGGATCGTCGGCGGTCGATTCCGATTTTTCAAGCTATACATCGTCAACCGAATCAGGAGAAGAAGAAACTTCGTCGACACGCTACGTCAGCACCAGGGCAAGAGAGAAACTCGCCAAGATCTTCAGCGACATGTCGTTTGAGTCATCTGCGGACTCATACATAAGCGATGACTCAAGCAGTGTCGACAGTTATGACTTCATCGACAAATCTATTACAGTGGGCAAGGTCTTCATCAATCTCAACGATGGTGTCACCAAACCCAACATAGATCTGAATACAAAATATCATCAGATTTATGCCATTGAAGATCAAGAGGAAACATCTGAGGCTTTCGACGATCTGGGAAATCCATACGTCGATCCCTCCGATCTGCGATGAGGCCTGGGCAATAAATACGTTAGGCCACAGCCGCGAGACAGAGTTCAACTTTCGCAAGCAGCGTGGGATAGAGCCGCAAGAGCTATGAACGGTTCAGAACCAATGGCCACCACAGCCACACCAGAGGAATTGCAAGCATATCAATATAGGCTCGCACGAGCTGCAAGAGAGTTGAAAAAACAGACAGCTGAGTTAAACAGAAGAAAGGAGGCAGCTTCTGCATCTAGCAGGAGAAGGGCAGATTTGAGTCGGCAATCTAGAACTTCGGGTGATAGCCACAGGGAGGCTCGGAACAGAGCAAGATCAAAGTTACAACACATACCCGAAGCAGAAAGAGAGCACTTGGTCCAAAACCTCGACATGTCTTTTATGTCGATAGATACAAGAGGAAACATCATCCCTAAGACACCAGAGGCTGGGTATATGGCGACACACGCTTTTATCCTCGCATCTAAACCACCTCCAGGCGATCCAAGGGAAACACTATACAATATGGCGGTAGCAGGAGTTGGAGCTATGGGGACAGCGTTTGTATCAACGCCTCTCGAAGGAGCAGCAAGGCAAAATAGTCCACGACCTGCAGCAGCAACAGCGGCAGCCCCTGAAGGACCAAGCAGAGCAAGAGACACGGCAGCACAAGCAAGGGTCGATAGAGCGCGGCAAAGCAGAAGGGAACATCGGCAATCCCCGGAGTTCAACGACGAAGATATGTGCGGTTTACCGTGCTTCACGAGGAGAGTCCGAAAAACTCGAGTCCCTTCAGGATTCAAGTTACCCGACAACTTCAAGAAATTCGACGGCCTTCAAGATCCAGAGGATTGGCTAGTTGATTATCTCGAGATAGTAAAGCTCATAGGAGGAACCAGAGCAACAGCTATGCAAAGCATCCAGGTGCATCTGAGTGGAGCCGCTCGATCTTGGATAAAGAAACTTACCCCAGGATCTATCGACAGCTGGGAAAGCTTCGAGGATGTGTTCGTCAAGAACTTCCGGTCCACATGCAAGAAACCTGCGTCGTTGGAGGAGTTGAGAGCATGTCGACAAAAGCCGGACGAGCCAATGAGAAAATACATCCAAAGGTGGAACATCATCAAAAACTCGGCAGAAAATATATCTGACGAGAGAGCGATAGATGCGTTTGTCGCAGGAATCAGGCGTGGAGATTTCGTCGAGGACTTGGGAAGGACCAACCCAAAGACAGTATCCGCGTTAATGGAAATAGCAAACAGATGGGCAGATGGAGAAGATGCTGTCCACAACAAAAGGCACAGGTCGCCAGAGGAGGACCGTGGTCGAAATTATCAACCGAGGCGACGATTTCCTCGACAGTACCCGAACTACGACGCTCCAGGACAAATTTCGGCAGGTTTTCGGGCAAATACAGGAGGAAACAACAGAGATGATTATCAGAGAAGCAGTGAGCAGCGAGGCGATAACAGGGACGATTCTCGCAACAACAGGCAAAATAGCGGGCCTTGGTTCCCGAGGCCTTTCGTTTCCCCCGAAGAAATGATGAATGGGCCGTGTCAGATGCACTTTTTCCTCGACAGTAACGGAAAAAGACAGTCAGGGCACCTGCAGAAAGACTGTCGCAACTTCCAGGCAATGCTAAGGTATGCAGAGCACGCTAACGCTCGGGCAGCACATAGAAATCCTCGAGAACCCAGGAGCGAGATTCACCTGCCACCACCTCCCGCGATTACAGAAGACAATCGACATCAGCTCAGAATAGCGGCAGCACCTCCACCACCACCTTATGTTGATCCTAACTCTAACGGAGCAGTGTCGATGATTCAGAAGGGAAGGCCATCCAATAGAGCTCAGAAAGTAATCTCACGACAGGTGTTCATGGCAGAAAAAATGCCTCCACCAACTGTCGAGTATCTTAATTGGTCAGGGCAAGATATTGGCTTCACCATAGCAGATCATCCGCAGCAAGTTCCTCGACCAGGGCAGTCAGCACTTATTTTGCCAGCAGTTATTGCGGGATTTGATGTCTCTCGAGTGTTCATAGACGGCGGCAGCAGCTTAAACCTTATGTATGCAGATACATTGAGGAAGATGAACATATCCTTAGCAAACTTGAAGCCAACAGACACAAGGTTCCACGGTATCACACCGGAGAAACCAAGTTATCCATTGGGGAAGATCAATCTCGACGTTCAGTTTGGAACCCGAGAGAATTATAGAATCGAGAGGCTGGAATTTGAAGTCGTGGATTTTCCGTCGCAATACCACGCTCTGTTGGGACGACCAGCATATGCTAGATTTATGGCGGTACCACATTATACATACCTGTTGTGGAGGTTGCCTGGACCAAAGGGACCAATCACAGTCAAAGGAAGCTTCGCCTTAGCCGACAAGTGCGATAAAGATTTTCACCGGATATCAGAAACTTTCGGGATGCAAGCTGAGTATCTGGCGTCAAGGAGTATGACTGACTATGACGTGCTGCCAGACGTTGGAAGGCCAAACAAAGAATCAACTTTCAACACCGAGAAAAATTCTAAGGAGGTGCAGATTCACCCGACAGACCCGAAAAAGACGACATCCATCGCAAACGACATGGACCTCGCATAGGAAAGCGCGCTCGTCGAGTTCCTCCGTGAGAACTGGAAAATCTTCGCATGGTGTCCAGCTGACATGCCAGGAGTACCCAGGGAACTTGCCGAGCACCACCTAAACTTGGATCCATTAGCGAGACCAATCAAACAACCTCTGCGGCGTTTTTCGGAACCAAACCGTAAAGCTATGCTATCAGAAGTAAATCGACTTAAAGATGCTGGTTTTATCAAAGAGATATCTACAGAAGCCACATAGGTAGCTAACCCAGTGATGGTGCCGAAGAAACACACGACAGTCCTTCGCATGTGCGTCGAC